>NC_092736.1:16014778-17423237 GCF_047496885.1 Scyliorhinus torazame
GTTAAGGTTAGGGCTGGATTCACTTGGGGATATGGGGAGGGGGGATACGGGGGATATGGGGGGAGGGGGGATATGGGGGAGCGGGGATATGGGGGATATGGGGGAGGGGGGATATGGGGGAGGGGGGGATATGGGGGAGGGGGGATATGGGGGAGGGGGAGGGGGGATATGGGGGAGGGGGGGGATATGTGGGAGGGGGATATGGGGCAGGCTCACCCTGCCTGCTCTGACGAGGTCGTTCACCTTCTTGTGGCACTGAGTGCCTGTCCGTGGTGTCAGGGCCACAGCGGTGACGGCCTCTGCCACTTCCCTCCACAGACGCCGGCTGTGGCGTGGGGCAACTCTGCGGCCATGCCCGGGATACAGGGCATCCCTCCTCTGCTCCACCGCGTCCAGGAGCGCCTCCACATCGCGTGACTCGAACCTCGGGGCTGAGCGACGGCCAGCCATCCAGTCGGGTGTTGCGGTCGGGTGTTCCGGTCGGGTGGGGGGGGAGCTGCGCGGCCTTATGAGCCGGCACGCCGTGCAGCGCGTATGACGCTGCACGGCGTGAACCACTGCGCAAGCGCGGATCCCGTTACGTCGCTGCTAGCCCATTTCGGGCCGGAGACTATCGTCCCATTTTTATGACGTGACGCAAGTGGGATTTGCGCCGATCGGCGGACTTTCCGCCGATAACGGAGAATTTCGCCCCTGATTGGGCTACTTTCTCTTGTGGCACTGGAAGGGCAATAGTTGGCTCGGACATCCAGGGGAAAAGTGTGATGGACCGCCCAGTCCACCACACGAACCTGCCTCCCATCCATTGACTCCATCTACACCTCCCGTTGCCTTGGGAAAGCGGGCAGTATAATCAAAGATCCCTCCCACCCGGCTTACTCACTCTTCCAACTTCTTCCATCGGGCAGGAGATACAGAAGTCTGAGAAACACGCACGAACAGACTCAAAAACAGCTTCTTCCCCACTGTCACCAGACTCCTAAATGACCCTCTTATGGACTGACTTCATTAACACTACACCCTGTATGCTTCATCCGATGCCAGTGCTTATGTAGTTACATTGTATATGTTGTGTTGCCCTATTATGTATTTTCTTTTATTCCCTTTTCTTCTCATGTACTTAATGATCTGTTGAGCTGCTCGCAGAAAAATACTTTTCACTGTCCCTCGGTACACGTGACAATAAACAAATCCAATCCAATCCAATCCAATCCATTGCGCGTTCGTAAGAACTAACAATTGTAGCAGGCAGCTGAGGCCTTACAAAGGGAGGGAAATAGTATGTGACCAAGAAAATGTTGACCATCACGGAGAGATACTGGGAATCATTCGAGAGGTTGGTGGTCTTGTGATGCAGTGGGTTAGCACCCCTGCCTCTGAGCAAGAAGTTCTGGGTTCAAGTCCCACCCCAGGACTTGGCGGCGAAGGAAGGCCTTTTCATAACGCGGCCAAACAGGTTGAGCGTCAACCTGCAAGTCCTGCCAAACATGCCAATGGCTGGCGGTAAGAGCGGGAGAGACTCCTGGTCAGCCACCCTTGATACGGTACGCCCCCCCCCCCCATAAACTATAAGACCCTGGTGACAGATTAGCGACCTGTTCCAGGAATCGCTAGCGACAGAAGTGGGCAAAAAGTCTGCTTGAGCCCAACACTAGCTGCGGGAAGGGAATTGGATTGGGATTAGCGAGGGTAGGATTCTCCCTCTGTGTACCCGAACAGGCGCCGGAATGTGGCGACTAGGGGCTTTTCACAGTAACTTGTGACAATAAAGATTATTATTATTAGTAAGCAGTGAAAGAAGAAAATATCCATTGTTGGGAGAGAGAGGGGGAGCGAGAGAGTATGCGAGAGGACGAAAGCAGAAGGAGGTTCTTCTCTCTCCTTCCCCACATCGCAACTTGGGACACTCAATTTGCTACCCGTCTCCCACGAATGAAATTATCCCTTTGAAGTGCATCTCAATGCATTGCGGGCAGTCAGTGCCTGCACGTCGACTGGAAGCTGACCCAAGGAACAGAGGAAGTCTCCTTCCGATAAAGCGACCGATGAGGCAGCTCTTCCCGTTCTGGAATTGCAAGGCAGGTCTTCCGGCGGCTGTGGCGTGACCGACGGAGAAAAGAAATGGCGGGAGGAGGTGGCGAAGGTGCTTCCGTGCGAATGTGCGCGCGAGTTCCTGCTCTTGTGCTTTATCTTCCTCTGCCTGAGAAAAACGGCAAGCCGCACATCACTCTTGTCAACGCCGTGTCCTAAAGCCAGTAGGGAGAAAAATTATAGCCACCTTTACTTCAGATTACTGTAACCTTAATAAAAAAAAGTCATAAAACGTCGACTTGTTAGATGAAGAAGGAAAAAAATGATGGGGTCAAACCTTTGAGGTCAAATGGGAATAGAGTAGCGCCCAGATTCAAATGGACAATTGGGATGACGGTGTGCTATGTAGCAACGGCAGCTAAGGGGAGGAGATTTAATTCCTGCTTTGTTGAAATTGCTCTGATAAGCTAGCTGTTGATGTTCACTGTGTGGATCCGTATCTATCTCTGGTGACATTATCAGGCTCTCCCTAACAGAAATGAAATGGAATGCCTGAATCACCTTGCGTACAGCAGTCAGTGCGATAAGAAGTGGGCAGGGGGGGGGGGGGAGAGGGAGGGGGGTCATTTGAAGAACTGATGGTGTACACTGTGACTTGGCCCCGGTGATACATTGCGACGCTGGTGATTTATGTGATGCAGACTGGAGATTTGTCTCAGTGTAAGAAGTGGACCGGCAGTCCTGGGCTGCTTCGTGTGAAGAATGGGCAGACATCTTCGCACTTTTTTAACCTTCTCTCTGATCTCCCGGGCTTGTGAAAGCTGATGCGATAGACCATTCCCAGCGGTGAATTCCTCTGACATGGCTCAGTCTGATTTTTCTTCATTAACCTTTTCGTTGGCACCGGTCTGCACTTGGGTACAGTGAGAAAGGCAGGCAGGCAGCTGGAGTAAACATAATTGACTTCTTTTACTTGAATCGTGAGTGATTAATCAAACTTCATGACCTCCTCTCGAAGGAGGCCTAGATTGCAACCAACTAGAACCTGATATATTTATACAGCGAGTGGGAGCAACTAAACTACACACACAAGGCAACATCAAGAGTGTCTGGTTCGATCAATGAGGTGTATAACTTTGGTCGAAAATAGAATCATAGAATTTACACTGCAGAAGGAGGCTATTCTGCCCATCGAGTTTGCACCCGGCCCTTGAAAAGAGCACCCCACCTAAGCCCCACACCTCCACCCTATCCCCTTTATCCCCGTAACCCAACCTAACCTTTTTCGACACAAAGGGCAATTTAGAGAGTTCAATCCACCTAACCCGCACATCTTTGGACTGTGGGAGGAAACCGGAGCGCCCGGAGGAAACCCCCGCAGACACGGGGAGGACGTGCAGACTCCGCACAGACAGTGACCCAAGCCGGGAATCGAACCTGGAGCTGTGAAGCAACTGTGCTGCCCGGGGTGGGGGGGGGGGGGATGGCAGAATTGGTTATTCCACTGCAATACATTTGCTGCGCCATGTCGTCTCAGAGATCCCAACATTTTTCCATATTTGCTGCAGGACATGGGACGTGGACCTCACTGCCCAAGCTCAATTGTCCTTACAAAGTGAGGCCGGGTTTCCCCCTTGTATCCCAGCAGCCCTTGCTGCGAAGGCTGCCCTAGTACTGGGATCGGTAACCAGGGTGCAGCAGAGCTACAGTGAAGGCATGGCAATATTTCGCCAAGTCAGGGTGAGGCGTGTTTTTGGAGATGACTGCCCTGCTCGCCATGTTGCTCTTCTGATCCCTGTCAGTGGCGGAGCTGGCGGCCAACAGAGGAATAGCAACTGGCCTGGTTGATTGTGCCATCCAGCTCTTGGCCTGCAGTACTGCAGGCAACAGATGAGGAACAAATCAGCCATGATCGAATGGCGGAACAGACTCGATGGGCCGAATGGCCTCCTTCCGCTCCTATATCTTACAAACTTATAAGCTTGTTCCGCCAAAGGATTGAATGGCAGCTCTCGGCAGGCAGGTTCTGACCCATCCCCCACCTCCTCAGGCTTCATGATCTCAAGGTAGGCCCCACCATGTTCAGTTAAATCAGCAGTTAATGCGGGTCGGCTCTGTGGGTGGGGCCGCCACATCTATTCAGCACAGTGAAACCACTGATAGCCAGTAACCTCCCCACAGCTTTGCACCTCATCCCGCACAATCCGCTGATGGAATTCCTCACGTTGGACGTTCAGATTTCCTGGGAACGTTCCAATCTTTACTTCAGCAAGGTTGTCACATTGTCTGCGAGCCAGGTTGGCTGCCTGGCAACCGAATAGCGACCGGCCAGTCCGGTCTCACCTTGGTATGAGGGGTTGTGGATTGGGCCACGCACCACTTCTGGGGGACAGTCAAGGTTGCTACTCCACTGACAGCACCGTCAATACCCGGAAGCCCTCATCTTTCGATCGAGCACCGCGTCCAGATCCTGTTTTCAGAAGTACGAGCGGGATTTACCGGTTCCCCAGCCCCGTGTTTTACGGCGGCGCACCATTCACTGGCGGCGGGATTCTCCGCTCTTGCCGCTTGGGCAGGGGACGGAGAACTCCGACTACATGAGTCATAAATGCAAGATAAAATTTGTGGAGAATAAAAAAAAATTATTATTTTTTATTTGTGGAGCTGAGTCCACAAAAGATCAGCCATGATCTCATTGAATGGCGGAGCAGGCTCGAGGGGCCAGATGGCCTACTCCTGCTCCTAGTTCTTATGTTCTTATTTCAGGGGATGTGGCCATTAGTCACCCGCCCCTAATTCCAAGGCCGTTTAGGAATGCAGTTAAGGTTCACATTCCTATGGATCTGGAGTGACATGTCGGCCAGACCACGGTACGGCACGGTAGCTCCGTGGTTAGCACTGTTGCTTCATAGCGCCAGGGTCCCCGGGCGGGATTCTCCGACCCCCCGCCGGGTCGGAGAATTGCCGGGGGCTGGCGTGAATCCCGCCCCCGCCGGGTGCCGAATTCTCCGGCACCGGATATTCGGCGGGGGTGGGAATCGCGTTGCGCTGGTTGGCGGGCTCCCCCGGCGATTCTCCGGCCCGCGATGGGCCGAAGTCCCGCTGCTGGAATGCCTGTCCCGCCGGCGAGAATCAAACCACCTCTCTTATCGGCGGGACAAAGCGGCGCGGGCGGGCTCCGTGGTCCTGGGGGTGGGGGGGCGCGGGGCAATCTGGCCCCGGAGGGTGCCCCCACGGTGGCCTGGCCCGCGATCGGGGCCCACCGATCCGCGGGAGGGCCTGTGCCGTGGGGGCACTCTTTTCCTTCCGCCTTCGCCATGGTCTCCACTATGGTGGAGGCGGAAGAGACCCCCGCCACTGGCGCATGCGCGGGGATACTGTGAGCGGCCGCTGACGCTCCAGCGCATGCGCCGCACGACAAGCTGGCGGGGCACCAAAGGCCTTTCCCGCCAGCTAGCGGGGCGGAAATCAGTCCGGCGCGGGCCTAGCCCCTCAAGGTGAGGGCTCGACCCCTCAAGGTGCGGAGAATTCCGCACCTTTGGGGCGGCGCGATGCCGGACTGATTTGCGCCGTTTTTGGCGCCGGTCGGCGGACATTGTGCCGTTTGCGTAGAATCCCGCCCCCCCATGTCCTGCGTGGGTTTCCTCCGGGTGCTCCGGTTTCCTCCCACAAGCCCCGAAAGACGTGCTTGTTAGGTGAATTGGACATTCTGAATTTTCCCTCTGTTTAGCCGAACAGGTGATGACGGAATGTGACGACTTGGAGATTTTCACAGTAACTTCATTGCAGTGTTATTGTAAGCCTGCTTGTGACAATAAAGATTATTATTATTATGGTAAGGACAGCAGATTTCCTTCCCTAAAGAGAACTAGATGGGTGTTTTTTTTCATTGAATTCAAAGTCTGCCATGGTGGGATTCGAACCAGGGTCACGAAGATACTCCCTTGGGTCTCTGGGTTGCTTGTCTGGTGACAATACCATTACACCATTTGAAGATCATCCATGGTCTTATTGGATGGCGGAACAGGCTCGAGGGGGCAGCATGGCCTATACTTGTGCTCCTATGTGTCATCTCCTTGTGCTCGTACATCCGGTACGGAGTTCGGGAGACACCCACGAACAGACTCAAAAGCAGCTTCTTCCCCGCTGTCACCAGACTCCTAAATGACCCTCTTATGGACTGACCTCATTAACACTACACCCTGTATGCTTCATCCGATGCCAGTGCTTATGTAGTTACATTGTATATGTTGTGTTGCCCTATTATGTATTTTCTTTTATTCCCTCTGCTTCCCATGTACTTAATGATCTGTTGAGCTGCTCGCAGAAAAATACTTTTCATTGTACCTCGGTACATGTGACAATAAACAAAATCCAATCCAATCCTTTACCCAGAGGGTAGCTCCAATGCAAAACTTGCAGCTACAAGGAGAGGTGGAAGAGTAAAGCACAGATTAAGGGGGAAGCAGATAAAGACACGAGCGAAAGATAAAGGAATGGAAGGATATGATGGTGGGGTTAGAGAAGGCTCCTGTGGAACATAATTACCAGCATGAACCAGTTGGGCTGAATGGCCTGTGCCTGTGGTGTAAATACTGTATAATTCTACGCAATACTCAGGTGAATGACAAAGATTCCAGCGAATGTCCTGAGGTCCTGGCTACCATTCTTTCTCCCGGCGGTACCAAATATAGACTCAAAGATCATTCACCTCATTGCTGTTTGTGAATCATTGGTTTGTGTTGGTGTTTACCACATAGCAATAATCAGTGAGCTCCGAAGGTAGTGATTATGTGGATTGTTTTTTAAATATTTCCACCTGATCTCACACAATATTGATGCAAGTGTTGTGGTAACATTGCTTCTGTCTGACATGCCTCCGAATCCACAAATATGATGATGTCAGTTGTGTTGGAAATGCGCCATGTGGAGGATGAATACTGTTGACACGCGACAGAGCAGGACAGGTGACTCTGAGCGGATTCTCTGATCCCGCCGGCACGCACCCCTGCCCCGCGGGTTTCCCGGCGGGGTGAGGTGGCTCCGACGGGAAAGTCCACTGGCGCGCGGCGGGGCTGGAGAATCCCACCGCTTAGCGAACAGCACTCGGCTGATAAACAGGGGGAGGCGGTGGCGCAGTGGGATTGTCGCTGGTCGAGTAACCCAGAGATCCAGAGTCATGCTCTGGGGACGCGGGTTCGAATCCCGCACCCCCCCCCCACCCCCCATGGCAGATGGTGACATTTGAATTCAATTTAACAAAACCTGGAATTTGAAGAAGTGTAAAGATTACCATGAAACCATTGTCGACGGTCATTAAAAAAAAAATCTGGGTTCCCAACATCCTTAAGAGAAGGAAATCTGTCATCCTTACCCGGTCTGGCCGACATTGACAGCAATGTGATTGACTCTTAAATGCCCTCAGGGATGGGCAATAAATGCTGGCCCAACTGGCGACGCCCACATCCCATGAACGAATAGAAAAAAAAGGGAGAGAATCTTTGCTGAAACTCTTGAGTTGCTGTTCGACTGCAGATGGCATCACTGTCAAGCTGATCGGCCCACCTGATGCCCGCACATTCTTCCTTTTCTGTGGGAAACACCGAGGGGCAGTCAGGAGAGTGCATTTTTTTCCCCCTTTGGTATAACTGCTACATGCTATTGTTGTTGCAGCTGTATAACACACAGGTCAGCCATCTCAGACATCACCTCGCGGGGGGACATGAAAGATAACACGCCGTTATTCCACAGAACAGCGATGATGGTTCCCCCAGCCCGATCGTGGCCTGGCCAACATGTGTCCCTCGGCCAACATGACTAAAAGATAAAAGCAGGTTGTCTCGTCATTATTTTGTTGCTGTTTTCAAGATGATGAAGCAGTCCATGTCCAGATGCAGCAAGACCTGGGCAATATCCAGGCTTGGGCTGACAGATGGCAAGTTACATTCGTGCCACACAAGAGCCAGGCTGTGACCATCTCCTACAAGAGAGGATCTATCCACCGCCCCTTGATGTTCTACGGCATTACCATAGCTGAATCCCCCCACTATCAACATCCTGGGGGTTACCATTGATCAGAAACTGAACTGGAATAGCCATATTAAAAGTGTGGCTACCAGAGCAGGTCAAAGGCTAGGAATCCTACGGCGAGTAACTCACCTCCGGACAACACTCCCCCCCGCCCCCCCCCCCCTCTCCCTCCCCAAAGCCTGCCCACCATCTACAAGTCACAAGTCAATGGTATAATCTTCACTTGCCTGGATGAGTGCAGCTCCAACAACACTCAAGAAGCTCCACCAACAGGCCAAAGCAGCCCGTTTGATTGCTCCCCCTTCCACAAACCTTCAAACCCTCTACCACCGACGAACAGTGGCAGCCGTGTGTACCATCTACAAGATGCACTGCAGTAACTCGCCAAGGTTCCTTAGACAGCACCTCCCAAACACACGACCACTACCATCTGGAAGGACAAGAGCAGCAGATACCTGGGAACCCCACCACCTGGAGGTTCCCCTCCAAGTCACTCACCACCCTGACTTGGAAATATATCGCCGTTCCTTCACTGTCGCTGGGGCAACATCCTGGAACTCCTTCTCAAAACAACGCTATGGGTGTACCTGCATCTCAGGGACTGCAGCGGTTCAAGAAGGCAACTTATCACCACCTTCTAAAGGGCAACTAGGGGTAGGAAATAAATGCTGGCCTAACCAGCGACGCCCACATCCCGTAAATGGATTTTAGAAAAGGAGCTTGCTGTGCACAAATTGGCTGTCCTGTTTCTGCCATATTACCACAGTGACTCCACTCCATTGGCCGTAAAGCAGTTGCAGACATCCTAAGCAGGTGAAAGTCACTATATAAATGCACAGCCTTCTTTCAGCTCTGAAATTGAATTTGATAGCAAACCCATCCAGTAAAATTCATCACCTGTCCGGGCAACGTATTTGCCTTCTGGGACATCGTGGCATCACAAACATTTTGGGTTTGATTTCTGACCAAATAAAATCACTTTCCATTTTTTTTTTCAAAGTCAGGTAATATTTCACGAAGCGAAGGAGAATGAATGCATTTTTTTTTTCTTGAAATCTCGTTGTGCTTTGTTAGAATTCCCGCTTGGCCCGGGCAACAATGTAATACCTTTAGCTCCCGTCCACTGGAGACTCGCCTCCAGATGCCCTTGACTTCATATTTAAAGGAAGGATTCGCTCAGAAAGCTTTGTACTCAGCTCATTCATTCATTCCAGTCCCTGGCTGGAGTACAGTCTGTTTTCAGGAATTATGATACAGAAAGAATTCAATCGCACCACTGCGTCTTTTCAGATGTTGGCCACCGCCAATTTCCCTAATCCCGTTCCTCTTCACTTTCTCTGGACCCTTCCAGCACCTTTCTTCGAAATTTCATTTCCAATCTTCCCTCGATTTCAGTGGCCTGCGCGTCCGACTTCGTAAAGACTTTGTAACCTGAGGAAAATCGCTTGCATCCTCCCCTTTTATTCCGCCGCTGTGCTTATCATCCTGAACCCCAAATTGTTCGTTATTTTACTTTGGCTTAACGTTTCCCTTCCGGCTTAACTTCTTGAGCTCCTGCCAGGTTCTGAGCAGTTATCCTGCTTGTGTGGCCTGTAATCCTGCTGGCCATCCGGAGAGACGTATTGACCGGGAATGGAAGTCACAGTCAGCTGCTGTTTGCTGTCTGGGGTGTAACTGGAGCAGGTCCACCAGTTTGAGAATCCCAGAATATCACAAGACTAAAGAAGCATTTTTGTAGCACCTTTCATGACATCACTTGCAGCAGGTCAAGTAGTTTCTAGTCACTGTTGAAATGTCAGAAACACAGCAGCCAATTTGCAACGCACTTCCACAAACAGTAATGCGATTGTGACGAGGTTTTTCTTATTTGCAAATCATGTTGGTTGAGGGATTATTATTTATTTATTATTTTTTTTAAATTTAGAGCACCCAATTCATTTTTTTCCAATTAAGGGGCAATTTAGCGTGGCCAGTCCACCTACCCTGCACATCTTCGGATTGTGGGGGCGAAACCCACGCAGACACGGGGAGAATGTGCAAACCCCACACGGACAGTGACCCAGAGCCGGGATCCAACCTGGGACCTCGGCGCCGTGAGGCAGCAGGGCTAACCCACTGCGCCACCGTGCTGCCCTGTTGCGGGATTATTATTGACCAGGAATCGTGGGAGAGAAATCATCCGCCATTGTCGCAAAATCAGGCACAGGGGGCGGGATTCTCCGTCCTGGCAGCCAGCCAATGGGGATGCCCACTGTGGGCAGCCCCACGCCTTCGGGAAATCCGCGGGCGTGAGTGCGCTGCCAGCGAACCGGAGGATATCACCAACGGAGAATCCAGCCCAGGATCATTTATGCCCCCCCCCCCACCCACCTGTTAGGGCATACAGGTTTAATACCTTGAGCACAGGGGAAGGATGTCTTGCCGTAGATGTACAGGGCCTTGGCGAGACCACACTTGGAGTATTGAGAGCAGTTTTGGTCTCCTTATCTGAGAAAGGATACACTTGTCATAGAGGGAGCGCAGCAAAAGTTCACCAGATTGACTCCTGGGCCTCTATTCACTGGAATTTAGAAGAATGAGAGGGATCCTCATTGAAAGGCATAAAATTCTGACAGGGCCGGACAGACTGGATTCAGGCATACGGTGTCGGCCATTTTTGACTTAGATGAGGAGAAATGTCTTCACTCAGGGGGTGGTGAAGCTGTGGAAATCTCTACCACAAAAGGCTGTGGAGGCCGAGCCCCTGAATATATTGAAGAATGAATTTGATCGATTTTTAGATTCTAAGGGTGTCAAGGGGTGTGGGGAGAAGCTGGAGAATGGCGGTGAGGTAGAGAATCAGCCATGGTCATGTGAATGGCGGAGCAGGCTCGAAGGGCTGAATGGCCAACTCCTGATCCTATTTTCTAAGCCTCATCCCAAGGCGCCTGTGGTTCTCACCCTCCACCGCCAGGGAACCCACGGCGGGACGAGACCATCCCGCTGGCGGGAACTCCCGGAAAGTCCTGCCCCCTCAAACATGCTGCCCACAAAGACGGTGGAAGCAGACACAGTGGTTGACTTCAAAATGGAATGCGACCTGCACTCATGGGAAACAAACGCAAGGGGGCGGGATTCTCCGTTGCGTCAGCCGCGTTTTCCGGCGTGACGCGCCCCCGCCGGCAGTGGGATTCTCCGTTCCCACAGCCGGACAATAGGGTTTCCCACTGTGGCCACCCCCACGCCATCGGGAATCCCCCGGAGGATCGCCGGACCGGCACCAGGCCCGGGGCGTCATTCTCCGCCGGCGGGAGTCTCCGTTTTGCCGGTGCCTGGGGGTTTCCCGACGGCGTGGGGCTGGCCCACAATGGGAAACCGCATTGACCGGACGGTGTTACGGAGCATCCTGCCGGCGGGTCGGGGCAGAAATGTGGCGGGGCGGGATGGAGAATTTCGCCCCCGGTTTTGCCGTGAAATTGGATTCTCTGCCCTCGCGCCGAACGTGATTTTGGCGTGGGGCTGCAGAGAATCCAGCCCAAGGTAGATAGTCAACATCTTGTCCCAAAGATAGGAGAATCTAAAACTAGAGGGCAGAGGTTTAAGTTGAGAGGGGAGAGATACAATAGGGTCCAGAGGGGCAATCTTTTCACACAGAGGGTGCTGAGTGTCTAGAACAAGCTGCCAGAGGCAGTGGTAGACGCGGATACAATTTTGTCTTTTGTAAAGCATTTAGACAGATATATGGGAAAGATGGGCAGATGTGGGCAATTGGGATTAGCTTAGTGGTAAAAACTGGGCGGCAGGGACAAGCTGGGCTGAAGGGCCTGTTTTCATGCTGTTAAACCTCCATGACTTAACAAGAGTGCTGTCTCGGACTCAATGGGGCGAATGGCCACGTCCTGTGCTGTAAAGCCTCTGCGAGAAAGGGCGTTAAGGCTTATGGAGTCAGGGTTGGGTGGACGCAGCAACGATGCAGCTCAGCCAGGATCGAGGGGCCGAATGTCCATCGGCCCCTCGAGCTGAGCTTCAGTATCGAGCTGGGAAGGTTCTGAGTTGCCCAACCCGCTTCCGTCTGGATGGGCCGCAGACCCCACGCTTGGGAGACAGGCTGTGCCAGGTCCCGAGGGAGGGGGGTGTGTGGTGGTGGGGGGGGGGGGGGGGGGGGGGTGGAAGAGCCCTATCATTATCAGACACCTCGCTGAAGGATGTCTGCGGCAGCGCTCAGACATTCCGGCTGCCATGACTCCATTATTTATCTCCGCTCCTCCAGCACCTCACGGCTGACGAGCAGCCGGCTGTTTGGGAGATTAGAATTGCAGGTTTCACACTTTTAACTGCTTTCATAGTGCGAAATGGAGTCAAAAGAGGATTAGATGATAATTCCGGCGGCCTACAATGATATTTTACAGTGTGATGCTGTGCCATTGTGTTATGGTAGAATTATCACAAGGATGTAAGTACTACACAGTGCAGTCATGGCTAGCCATGTTATTACAAGATGGTTTAATTTGAATTTTATGTAAAGTAGCTGTTACTTCAAATCAAAGCAGCTTCTGCCCTCATCTTGGGCTATTTATATTTCATTCCTCTGTGCAGAAGCAGGCGGAGGTGCAGAGTGATCCTGTTAAGTACATAGGCTGGGTTTACTGTGCTGGAACGGTGCATGGTCCATTTCAATATGCGACGCCTCGGAGTGATAGGACACTCCGGGGTTCAGCTTGCTGTGGGAGCATGGTGGGTTATAGAATTACATGGAATGTATAGCACAAAGGTGGGTCATTCAGTCCATCTACTCTATTGGCAGTGATCATGCTCCGCATGAGCCTCCTCTTCGGCTAACCCTGTCAATATATCCTTCTATCCCGCTGACCCTCCTGTATTTTTTCTAGCCTCCATTGAGGGCACCACATCACGCGATGTGGTGATGCGTTCCATCTCAAGGGGATGGTAGCACAATGGTAATGGTCATTTAGGATTGAGGGTTTTCTGCGTCTTGCACCTGCAAAGGCAACTTTTTTCACCTTCGCCAGTGCCTGTCTACCCTCCGTATATCCATAAGCAGTGGGTCAAGTGTACTCCAATCGTGGTTCTCTGTGCTCTCTGCTCTTCAATTCTATCCCTCTTCGAAGAGATTATGGTGCTTTGCTTGGTTGGGGGGGGTGGTTGAGAATGGGGATAATGGGGTATAGAACTTTGGTAAGGCCGCGCTTGGAATATTGCGCACAATTCTGGTCGCCACACTACCAGAAGGACGTGGCGGCTTTGGAGAGGGTGCAGAGGAGGTTTACCAGGATGTTGCCTGGTCTGGAGGGTGTTAGCTATGCGGAGCGGCTGAATAGACGCGGACTGTTTTCATCAGAACGATGGAGGTTGAGGGTCCTATTAGAGGTCCAGAAGATTATGAGGGGCATGGATAGAGTGGATGGGCAGGCACTCTTTCCCAGAGTGGAGGGTCAGTCACCAGGCGGCATAGGTTTAAGAACCGTGGGGATAAGTTTAGAGGAGAAGTGCGAGGCGGGTTTTTTACACAGAGGGTGGTGAGTGCCTGGAACACGTTGCCAGGGGAGGTTGTGGAAGCAGATACATTAACAGTGTTCAAAAGGCATCTTGACAAATACATGGATATAATGGGTATAGAGGGATACGGCACAAGGAAGTGCTGAGGGTTTTAGCCAAGGTTGGTGTCATGACCGGTACAGATTTGGAGGGTCGAAGGGCCTGTCCCTGTGCTGTATTGTTCTTTGTTCTTTGTACTCCTCACACAGCCTGCATCTATATAGCGCCTCTAACATGGTAACGCACCTCAATGCATTTCACGGGACTTTTATCATACAAAACTGTATACCTCGCCATTTGAGGAGAGATTAGGGCAGCCGATTGGAAGCTTGGTCAGAGCTGGGTTTTGTGAAGCATCTTAAGGAGGCGAAGGAACCAAAAATGGATGGGTGTGGAGATGGAACTTCAAAGTCTAGCAGCTGGACAGCCGAAGGCACAGCCACCTGTGGTGGAGCGATCAAAACCAAGGATATGTGGCAGACCAGAATTGGAGAACTACAGAGTTGGAGGAGGTTACAGAGACAGGGAAGGGCAAGACCATGGGGCGGGAGGGCATTGCTTCTGGAGGCGTTTTGGAGGCAGCCGCAGGGATGGCCAAGTGCTGGGATGGGCTAGTTGGAAATCCTCTCTGAGTTCTCTGAGATTTGGGCCCAGTTCTATAAAAGGCCATGAGCACCCCCTGTCCTCCCATGCCATCTCAATGGCCCCCCTCCTCCTCATAGCCCCTTGGCACTCACCCAGCATCCACTCTGGATAGACTTCAGGAGCAATGTGGAGCTGAGAAAAAAAAATTAGAACAATCTAAGAAAATTCTCACTCAGACACAAATGATAAGGTTATTTGCGCAGGACATGCATTAGATAAGGCCAGGCTTTGGTGCGAGACAGCAATGATTATTATCTGTTCACCGTATCGGGTGAGGAACGTCTATTGGCCCTTCACTTTCTTATTGGGCCCGAGGGGGCAGGAGCGGGGTGGGGGCTGGGGATGGGGGTGACATTTAGTGTTTCATACAAAAAGTGGCATCATTGACAGTTCAGTAGTGCTCCGGAGCGCCGGTCTAAAATGATGGACTGAAGTCTCTGGGGAGCAATTTGAAGGCAGAACCCCCTGACCCAGAGGCGAGAGCATGACGCACTGACTACACGTATCTACAAGCCGTTACGTCAGTCAATGCAAGTTGCTTCTTTACTATTGTGGGGTCTGTGTGTGCAGGGATGGGACCACGGGGAAAGAGGCACAAACTGGGGGTGAGAGAGATGAAATGAGGGGGGAAAAATGCCATTTTACACCGGCTAGCCTGTCGGACTTTATTTATCGTATAATGAGCTGCGAAATTGACCTGGTCGGGTAAGGAATGAATAGATTAGCATTTACAAAGGTGAGATTTGAGCCATTTAATTTGATGCCGATGTTGTGCGTTGACTGCGGAAACATGCACTTAAATGAAAATTAGCCTACGGCAGCAGCACTACAGGGAAATCCAGATCTGGGATTCAGTCACAGAATTCCAATTCGGGGATCTCTGAAATTGAAGTTCAGTGCTCCTTAACTGTGTAATCAGCTTCACGCCTACCCTCAAGTGTTCTGCCTCACAGAGAGGTGGCAGAAGATTGAATTTGTAACAATTGGACAAATCTGAACATGCATCAGAAATGAGGCCATGGCGTAGTGGTATTGTCACTGGGCTAGTAATCCAGAGGCCCAGGGACCCAGGTTCAAAGCCTGGGTGGAATTGGAATTCAATTTTTAAACATCTGGAATTGAAAGTCGAATGATGACCATGAAATTGTTGTTAAAAACCCATCTGGTTCACTAATATCCTTTAGGGATGGAAATCTGCCGTCCTTACCTGGTCTGGCCTACATTTACAGTGGGCTAAACAGCTGGCTTGTAATGCAGAACAATGCCAGCAGCACGGGTTCAATTCCCGTACCGGCCTCCCTGAACAGACGCCGGAATGTGGCGACCCGGGAATTTTCACAGTAACTTCATTGAAGCCTACTTGTGACAATAAGTGATTTTATATATTATATTATATGTGACCCCAGACCCACATTAACATGTGGTTGACTCTTAAATGCCCTCGGAGATGGGCATTAAATGCTGGCCCAGCCAACGATGCCCACATCCTGGGAATGAATTTTTCAAAAGGCCTCGGTAGACCTTCATGGGGTGGGGGAGGAGTAAGGTCGCCAACTCTCAGGATAGTCCTGGAATCTCCTGCAATTGAAGATTAACCGGTTGAACACAGTTGTGAGCATCCAGATAGAAAAATCAAAAGGGGGGGGGGGGGTCAAATTTTAAAAACATATATTTTTAATTAGTTCCAAAAACATTGGCGATTTTAAGCGTCCTTCCCGTTTATTTCTTCTACTCTCTGAAATCACTCTTTAATTCCCCCCTACTCTACTCCCTGTACACACACGACTGCGTGGCAAAATTTGGTTCCAACTCCATCCACAAGTTTGCTGACGATACGACCATAGTGGGCCAGATCTCGAATAACGACGAGTCAGAATACAGGAGGGAGATAGAGAACCTAGTGGAGTGGTGTAGCGACAACAATCTCTCCCTCAATGCCAGCAAAACTAAAGAGCTGGTCATTGACTTCAGGAAGCAAAGTACTGTACACACCCCTGTCAGCATCAACGGTGCCGAGGTGGAGATGGTTAGCAGTTTCAAATTCTCTAAAAATCTGTCCTGGTCCACCCACGTCGACTCTACCACCAAGAAAGCACAACAGCGCCTATACTTCCTCAGGAAACTAAGGAAATTCGGCATGTCCACATTAACCCTTACCAACTTTTACAGCTGCACATAGAAAGCATCCTATCTGGCTGCATCACAGCCTGGTATGGCAACTGTTCGGCCCAGGACTGCAGGAAACACTGCCCAGTCCATCACACAAACCTGCCTCCCATCCATTGACTCCATCTACACCTCCCGCTGCCTGGGGAAAGTGGGCAGCATAATCAAAGACCCCTCCCACCCGGCTTACTCACTCTTCCAACTTCTTCCATTGGGCAGGAGATACAGAAGTCTGAGAACACACACGAACAGACTCAAAAACAGCTTCTTCCCCGCTGTTACCAGACTCCTAAGTGACCCTCTTATGGACTGACCTCATGAACACTACACCCTGTATGCTTCATCCGATGCCAGTGCTTATGTAGTTACATTGTATATGTTGTGTTGCCCTATTATGTATTTTCTTTTATTCCCTTTTCTTTCCATGTACTTAATGATCTGTTGAGCTGCTCGCAGAAAAATACTTTTCACTGTACCTCGGTACACGTGACAATAAACAAAATCCATCCAATCCAATCCAATGGGTGAATTGGTAACTATCAGATCAATTTAAAAGGAAATAACATTTACCTGTGCGGCATGACCAAACAAGCACTAGCATGGAATTACCCTGTGATCAAATTGGGAAGATGATCATCCATATTTCTAGCAAGACTCTAGGCTGGTTGCTAACCTTACTCAGATATCACTGACTTGCATCATTGTGGTTAGTGGTAGACAGGGGGCGAAATTCTCCGACCCCCCGCCGGGTCGGAGAATCGACGGGGGCTGGCGTGAATCCCACTGTTGCCGAAGTCTCCGGCACCGGAGATCCGGCGGGGGGCCCCCCCGCTCGATTCTCCGGCCCGGATGGGCCGAAGTCCCGCCGCTAAAATGCCTGTCCCACCGGCGTAAATTAAACCACCTACCTTACCGGCGGGACAAGGCGGCGCGGGCGGGCTCTGGAGGGGGGGGGGGGGGGGCGGAGGGCGATCTGGCCCCGGGGGGTGCCCCCACGGTGGCCTGGCCCGCGATCGGGGCCCACCGATCCGCGGGCGGGCCTGTGCCGTGGGGGCACTCTTTCCCTTCTGCCTCCGCCACGGTCTCCACCATGGCGGAGGCGGAAGAGACTCCCTCCACTGCGCATGCGCGGGAAGCTGTCAGCGGCCGCTAACGCTCCCGCGCATGCGCCGCCCGGAGATGTCATTTCCGCGCCAGCTGGCGGGGCACCAAAGGCCTTTTCCGCCAGCTGGCGGGGCGGAAATCCGTCCAGCGCCGACCTAGCCCCTCAATGTTGGGGCTCGGCCCCCAAAGATGCGGAGCATTCCACACCTTTGGGGCGGCGCGATGCCCGTCTGATTTGCGCCGCTTTGGGCGCCAGTCGGCGGACATCGCGCCGTTTCCGGAGAATTTCGCCCCTGATAGTCATAAAGTTAATGGCGGCAGAGACCGATTCTTTTGGGGCGATTCCTATACATATCTATCAGAATAACGTGTAGAACCTGCTGAATGCAGTGATGCTCACTGTGTCTGGAGTGCAGTTCGAAGAAACATCAGGATTCCCTGGACTGCAAGGACTATAGAATTACACATTGATGTAATAGAATCCGACTTGTCAACTGAACCGGCCTCCAAGGGGTTGAGGTAGAGATCAAAAGAGGGCAGTAATCATCAACTGGGAATAATGAAGTAGACTCTCCTATTCCATTGCTCCCCCGGCTAGGAGACCTTACATTCTCTATCAATCTGAACTCATTCAAACTTTACTGCCCGTGACCAAGCTCACTCCAAATCCTGTTCGTCCATCGCCCTGGCGCTTGTTGACCCACACTGGCATCCGGGTCGGCACCTCCTCGGTTTTGTTTAGAACATTTCCTGTTTTGAATTCCCTCCGAAGCCTTGCCCTCCCCCATCTTTTGTACCCTGTCCTCCCAGCCCGACTTCATCATGGATCCCACTCTGCCCGCCTTCGATTTTGGCCTCGTGTGCAGCTCCAAATTAGTTTTGTAACAGCAAAATACTGTGGGTGCTGGAAAACGTGAAATAGAAACAGAAAATGCTGGATAAACCCAGCGGGTCTGGCAACATCTGTAGAGAGAGAAACAGAGTTAAAGGGGGTGACTTTGAGCCCATTTGCCATCTGTGAGAAAGTCAGCATAAGCCTGGGAGCCTTATTTTAATACATACGCACGCCATTATCAAGCACAGTCTTCAGATCCTCCCCCCTTATGGAATCTTAACCCGTGACGCCGCGCCGGTGTCGTTAGCACCAAGTCTGGCCAGGCGTCAGCGGTCAAGGGGACCTCTCCTGCAGAGGTAACATATCACCCCAGGTGTTAGAGGGACATGCCCAGGCAGTTCCCTGGCACTTTCCCCTGGCCATCTATCTATAGGTTAGCAATCTATCAGTGCAACCTGTGCCAGGGAGGACCGTAGTGGGAGCTCCATTGGGAGGAGGGCGCATATATGGGTGGTGGGCAGGTGGGAGAGCAGATATTCTGGGGTTGTTCTGCCGCCGATGACTGTCGGAGGGGGTGGAGGGGGGTGGAAGGGGAGGTGATTTGCCGGTGATGACTGTCCGGGGGTGGGGGGGGGGAGAACCGCGAGACCGCCGAGATGAGGCCTGGTTGCTATTCGGCTGCAGCTCTGGTGAGGGTGCGTTTAAAAAATAGCGGCCCAATCTGTTGTCGCGCTGGGAACCACCCCCCTTATCTAACGGCAGTCTGTTGCAATTTCGGACCCCCTTGTGGAACGTTCCTCATGCAAGAAGAGATCGGGGCTCCATTTTTGAAGGTGCCCGGGTGGGTCCAGCAGTACCAAGGTACCACCCTGCCTGGAGGCCGACCATTCCGACCACCTGCGGTCGCCTGAGAGATCCCCCCACCCCCCAAGTGCTGTTCCACCTGTTACCCATTTGCGGGGACCATGCTGAACGGCGCCTGGCTGGGGTCTCCTCAGTGAGGCCGCTAGATGACCGGCGGCCATTCGATCTGATGTCAGCACGGCTAAGTGTCTAGGCGGGTTTCTAAGCTCACTTCACCGTGCGAGACTGGGCCCTGCCCATTGTGGGCTGGACCCAGATCATGGCGTCTTGCGAGATCTGGTTAGGTCCTCCTTCTCTAGGCCCGTCTGTCCCTCCACAGCTCTCTCCTCCGTTACTGGTGCCAAAGGAATCCTCTCTCCGAACCTCGTGCCTCCTCCTCTAAAATGCTCCTCGAAACCTCCTGCCGTGACCAAGCTTTTGGCCAAATGTCCAGTTGTCTGCTCACCTGGCTCGGTGTCAAATTTTGTTCGATTACGCCCTGGCTGTGGGGTGTTTTCATTCCGTGCGGTGTGCTATTCAAATGCAAGTTGTTGTTGCTTGAATCCCTGCCTTTACAACAGGGCAAAAGAAAAAATAAGCACAACAGCAACCTTTATTGAACGCATTATGTCACTGCAGCTCAGCGAGTGCACTATTGCCTTGTTTCAGTCACACCCCAGCTTCCATTTATGTTGTGTGTCTTGAAATATGTCTTTCTGGGGGTGGGGAAGGGGGTGGAAATCCTCACAGAAGATGGCCACGTAAAGCACTATTTGCACTAGGATCAAAGCCAGCACATCAAAGGAATTTGTCAAATCCAAACCCTTCACGCAGATTTCCAACACAAAGGGAACACGTTAATTAGTATTCTGCGAGGGAGACTCACTGCATTCTCAAAAGGGAGCATGCAGCCCCTTTCAAAAATCAAATGGTTAACAGGAGGCTGGGGGGGATGAGATTTACCGTCCGCGCTGTTTATTTGTTCTCTTCCGGTTAGAGGTTTGCCATGGTAGCACAATGGTTAGCACAGTTGCTTCACACAGCTCCAGGGTCCCGGGTTCGATTCCTGGCTTGGGTCACTGTCTGTGCGGACTCTGCCCGTTCTCCCTGTGTCTGCGTGGGTTTCCTCCGGGCGCTCCGGTTTCCTCCCACAGTCCAAAGATGTGCAGGTTCGGTGGACTGGCCATGCTAAATTGCCCTTAGTCTCCAAAAAAGGTTAAGCGGGGGTTACTGGGTTATGGGGATAGGGTAGATACGCGAGCTTGAGTGGAGTGCTCTTTGTAAGGGCCGGTGTAGACTCGATGAGCTGAATGGCCTCCTTCTGCACTGTAAATTCTATGAAAAGTGCCAGGCAGATGGAAGCGAGGGCGTGGGGGAGCAGAAGCAGCAGGAACGAGCGGCTGAACTGCTCTGATAACATAAGAACTAGGAGCAGGAGTCGGCCATCTGGCCCCTCAAGCCTGCTCCGCCATTCAATGAGATCATGGCTGATCTTTTGTGGACTCAGCTCCACTTTCTGGCCCGAACACCGTAACCCTTAATCCTTTTATTCTTCAAAAAACTATCTACCTTTATCTTAAAATCATTTAATGAAGGAGCCTCTACTGCTTCACTGGGCAGGGAATTCCATAGATTCGCAACCCTTTGGGTGAAGACGGTCCTCCTAAACTCAGTCCTAAATCTATTTCCCTTTATTTTGAGGCTATGCCCCCTAGTTCTGCTTTCACCCGCCAGTGGAAACAACCTGCCCGCATCTATCCTATCTATTCCCTTCGTAATTTTATATGTTTCTATAATATCCTCCCTCATCCTTCTCAATTCCAACGAGTACAGTCCCAGTCTACTCAACCTCTCCTCGTAATCTAACCCCTTCAGCTCTGGGATTAACCTAGTGAATCTCCTCTGCACACCCTCCAGCGCCAGTACGTCCTTTCTCAAGTAAGGAGACCAAAACTGAACACAATACTCCAGGTGTGGCCTCACTAACACCTTATATAATTGCAGCATAACCTCCCTAGTCTTAAACTCCATCCCTCTAGCAATGAAGGACAAAATTCCATTTGCCTTCTTAATCACCTGTTGCACCTGTAAACCAACTTTTTGCGACTCATGCACTAGCACACCCAGGTCTCTCTGCACAGCAGCATGTTTTAATATTTTATCATTTAAATAATAATCCCTTTTGCTGCTATTCCTACCAAAATGGATAACCTCACATTTGTCAACATTGTATTCCATCTGCCAGACCCTAGCCCATTCACTTAGCCTGTCCAAATCCCTCTGCAGACTTCCAGTATCCTCTGCACTTTTTGCTTTACCACTCATCTTAGTGTCGTCTGATGCTGGGCACCTCCAGCTTGCGATGGGCCACTATTCGCCCGCACGGACGTGCGACACCCAGTAAACCGCCGGCCTCGTCGGTGCTGCCGAGGGCTAGGCCCCAGACAATGACCAAGGCCGAGTAGGCCCACTCCTCTGATGAAAGGAGAGAGGTATCTGCCATTCACCCCTGAGCCAACCCTGTGAACATGGACTCCCGGTAGTGCAAATTATCCAGGGAATGGTGCACTGGCGAGGGAGGAGTTAACAGGATTAAATGCAGATTCTCCGTTCCCCCAGCCGCGTGTTTCGCGTCGGTGGGAGGCGGCGCAACCTTTGCTGGCTGCGGGATTCTCTGTTCCCTCCACTGTCGATGGGATTTGCCATTGAAGACACCCCGCGCCCACGGGAAACCAGCAGGAAGGGGTGCACTGCCGGCGGCAGCAGAGAATCCTGCCGCCAGCGAACGGCCGGGAGAATTCCAGCCGCAAAACGTTACACAAATTAGGAGCAGGCGCCGACTCCGCGGTTCTGCTCCGCCATTGGATAAGGCCATGGCTAACGATTGCGGCCTTAACTCCTCTGTTCTCTCTGCTCCGCGTAGCCCGTGACTCCCTGGTTGATCAAAAAGCTGTCCAACTCGGCCTTGATGGCTTTTGTGGTCGACAGGGGGACAAACGGCAGACGAGAAGCTGGAAGATTACCCAACAGACCAGGTAGAGGCACGCCAAATGATATTGGGGGCGAGAACAAAACTGGCGAGAGCTCGATAACTAAATGGTTAAAAATCTTCCAGCTGGAGCAGACACTAGTCGTGGAAAACAAAAGTGACCCCAAGAGATACACAGGGCTTCAGAGATACTCCGAAAGAAAGAGACTTTGAACTTTTCAAGTTAAAACCCTGGAGCAGAGGAACCCACAGGAGGCTGAGGCGGGAATTCTGTGCTACGTCCCAGATATCCGTCGCAGGCGAATGCTTTGCCGTAAACTCGTTTCGAGTTGAAGATAACCTGAATGTGCCAAGATGTTGTCGTTCAGCCTGTGCCCTGGAATATCCAGCTTTCAACCATCTTTTGATGAGATCCAGGCTTGTCACTCAGTCTTGAATTATAGTGGCTGCTTTTAATTCTAGGAGGAGGCGGTGATGAATTGGCTACCAGTTATATAATCCCGGCCTGATTTCGCTTTGTAATGCGGCTGGTGCGAGGGAAAACCATGAGGGAAATTAGGAGAATTCTCTTTTTTTTTTTTAAAACACCGTAAGTTGTGATCCAGAATGCACTGCCTGAAAGTGTGGTGGAAATAGATTCAATCGTAACTTCCGGAAGGCAGTTGGATAAATGCTTGAAATCAAGAGCATGGCGGTGTCTTGGGATTAATTAGAAAACTGTGTTGAAGGGCTAGCGGAGACAGGATGGGCTGAATGGTATTCTCTGTGTTGTCTAGCTTATCTCTAACAAACTAGCCTCAGAGTAAGGATTACTTGGTCGCTTTATATGGTCACAATACAATAAGCATTGAGGACAAGGCACAATGGTAGGCGTGCCCACCATCCACAAGGGGCACTGATGCCACTCAGTATGGTTCCTACGACAGCACCTTCCAAAACTGCCACCCCCACCACCGGGAAGGGGCAAGGGCAGCAGATGGGTTGGGAACATCACCCCCACATGACTGTTCCCCACCCTCACCAGCTGCCTCCTGTTCCTCTGGGGCAGGCCCCGCTGCTGCAGGGTGCTCTCCGAGCAGCTCCTGCTCGTACAGCCTCAGTGCATCCCCCAGGGCTGTGGCGGCCAGGCAGATGGCAACCATTACCGTCTTCTCTCTCTCTCTCCCCCCCCCACCTCCAGTTCTCCTCGGCCCCCTCTCCTGGCTTAGGTTCGCCAAGGGCTTGGGGCTCTTGTTCCGAGAGGCCCACCTAATCTCCTGTCATGCGCTGCCCTCCCGGGTGCCTATGCCCACTGTTGGCTGGCATCTAATGGCCCACAGGTTATGGTCCCGTTCTGCCGTCGGGCAACGGAACTCAGGATGTCAAGGGCCCACTTACCTTTGAAAAGCACGTTGAGAATATGTTTTACGTTTATATATTTATAACACAGAGCAGACACAGTAAGATGTAACTAACTCGGAATAATATAATGATAATAATCTTTATTAATATCACAAATAGGGGCTAGGGGCTGGTTTAGCACAGTGGGCTAAATAGCTGGCTTGTAATGCAGAACAAGGCAGCAGCGCGGGTTCAATTCCCGTACCGGCCTCCCCGAACAGGCGCCGGAATGAGGCGACAAGGGGCTTTTCACAGTAACTTCATTGAAGCCTACTTGTGACAATACGTGATTATTTATTTGTCATTTATTATTTTCACAGTAACTTCATTGAAGCCTACTTGGATTTGGATTAGTTTACTGTCACGTGTACCGAGGTACAGTGAAAAGTATTTTTCTGCGAGCAGCTCAACAGATCATTAAGTTCATGAAATGAAAAGGAAATAAAAGAAATTGTAAGTTAAGTAAAAGGTGGATCTGTTGGGGAGAGATCGCAGAGAGTCGCCTCGCTCCGGCGCCATCTTGTGACAATAAGCGATTATTATTATTAAGTAGAGTGGCAGCACAGTGGCGCAGTGGTTAGCATTGCTGCCTACGGTGCTGAGGACCCGGGTTCGAATCCCGGCCCTGGGTGACTGTCCGTGTGGAGTTTGCACACTCTCCCCGTGTCTGCGTGGGTTTCACCCCCACAACCCAAAGATGTGCAGGGTAGGTGGATTGGCCACGCTAAATTGCCCCTTAATTCGAAAAAAATAATTGGGTACCCTAAATTTTTTTTTAAAAAATTATTATTAAGTAGGCTTACATTAACACTGCAATGAAGCTACTGTGAAAATCCCCTAGTCGCCACATTCCGGCACCTGTTCGGGTACACAGAGGGAGAATTCAGAACGTCCAATTCACCTAACACACATGGCATAGAACATACAGTGCAGAAGGAGGCCATTCGGCCCATCGAGTCTGCACCGGCCCATTTATGCCCTCACTTCCACTCTAGCCCCATAATCCAATAACCCCTCCTAAGTGCAATTTATCAAGGCCAATCCACCTAACCTGCACATCTTTGGACTGTGGGAGGAAACCGGAGCACCCGGAGGAAACCCACGCACACACGGGGAGGACTGCAAACTCCACACAAAGAGTGACCCAGCGGGGAATCGAACCTGGGACCCTGGCGCTGTGAAGCCACAGTGCTATCCACTTGTGCTACCGTGCTGCCCACGTCTTTCGGGATTTGTGGGAGGAAACCGGAGCCTCTGGAGGAAACCCACGCAGACACAGGGAGAACGTGCAGACTCCGCGCGGACAGTGACCCAAGCCGGGAATCGAACGTGGGACTAACAGTGCTAACCACTGTGCTACCGTGCCGCCCAATTGCAGTGTCACCCTCAGGCACCGTGCATTTTGGTTTTTTTTTTGGTGTGTTATCTGTCTGTCACAAAGCCTTTTGAAGTTTGCGCTAGCGCCGTGTCCAATTAAGCAAGGAGACCCAATCTCTTTAACCTTGATTTTGTGATGAATGACTTTTAAACAGCCTAGAAGAGCGATGATTCTGTCCAGCCCATCTGTTGAAGGCACGGATCTGATCACAGCCTCTAATCCAGCACTGCCTTGGATTAACTGGTTGGATGCAGAACATGCCTAGCGAGCTCCTAATTCTTTTCTCTGGCGCTCGGGCTGACTGACAGTTAATTTAAATCTTGTATCATCTCATTTTCCATGTGTCATTGCCCCAGCAACTATGGGATCATTACATCTAATTAAATGTGTTCAAACTGCAAATGCATATAAATGATCGCCTATTAGACTTGGTGTCCGAGCTGGTGGGGAGGTGAGGGGAGGGGGAGGAGTTGGGAGGGGGTGGGGGCGGGGGCAGGGGCTTCAGGGACGAGACTTCCTCCTCCAAAGCTGCAGGCTCGCTCGCTGACCCTGCTTTACGTGTTGCAAGATGATGGCAGTTGCCTCGGATGGAAGGAACGGACTTTGTTGAAGTATTTAACAGCACACTGAATCGTGCTTTCTGCATCATCAGGATGTTAACTCGCTCTTTTGGGCGGCACGGTGGCTAGCACGACTGCCTCACGGCGCCGGGCACCCGGGTTCGATCCCGGCCCCGGGTCACTGTCAGTGTTGGCGTTTGCACAATCTCCCCGTGCTAACCACAACCTCCACAACTCAAAGATGTGCAGGCGAGGTGGATTGACCACGCTAAATTGCTCCTTAATTGGGGAAAAAAAAAGAATTGGGCACTCTAAATTTATATTAAAAGAATGTGTTCTTTTTGTTGGAGTGGGTGGTGGCATGCAGAGGGTCCTCTGAGTTGCAATATCATTAAGGTGCACAATGCGTCACCCACAGAGGGTCACGGATAATAGCACTGAATTGGGCAAGTGATGCCATGTTTGACATCATTTTTATCAACCTCACTTCAATGCCACTGCACCTGTGAGAGCTTTGAGAACATTCATACTTCTACGTAAAAAAAAAAGCATGCTGATGGTGATAGGCTCCTGCAGCCACCTCCTGCCCTTTTGGCAGGATTGAGGTTGCCGCTATTCGATCTGTATCTCTGTCAACGCGTTTGAGCTCTCTTGGGCGGCACGGTGCCACAGTGCTTAGCACTGCTGCCTCGTGGTGCCAGGGATCCGGGTTCGATTTGGCCTTGGGTAACTGTGTGGCGTTTGCACGTTCTCCCCCGTATCTGCGTGTTGGTTTCCTCCGAGTGCTCCGGTTTCCTCGCACAGTCCAATGATGTGCGGGTTAGGTGGGGTTACGGAGGTAGGGCGGGGGAATGGGCTGTGGTAGTCGGTATTACGGGTATTACGGTACCCAGGTTAATGCTGTAAGACCATTGGTGTGGGAGGTACCTGAGACAGGAAGATCATTGGTGAAGCCTGCCTGCTGGCTCCGCCCAGTAAGGCGGAGTATAAGAGCCTGTGTCTCCCTAGCAGCTGCATTCTGTACCTGCGCTGCTGGGGGAAACATCTAGTCCAATAAAGCCTTCAATTGTCATCCAATCTCGCTTCTGGAGTTATTGATCGAGCATCATGGGCCTAGTTAGGGTGCCCTTTCAGAGTGTCTGTGCAGACCCTTTATTAATTGACGGGATGTGGACGCCGCTGGTTAGGCCAGCAGTTATTGCCCATCCCTAGTTGCCTTTCGATGGGCTGAATGGCCCCCTTCTGCACAGTAGGGATTCTGCAGTTCTAATTCTATGGTTCTATCGCTGCCGCTTCCGATCGGCTCTGCCTCCCTGTTTATTTTCTGCGCCCTTTCTCTCTGTGCTTCTCTCTCTGAAACTGGAGCGGGCAACACATGAGATAGTCGGCCCAATAAGTGGACGTTAGTTTGCACTGTCAAAATAAAAAGAGTGCAATCATTGAAAACCTACTTGTTTCAGATCCTTTGTAGTCAAGCTGCTTTTGTGGGCTTGCGCAGTTGTTTTTTGTCAGCAGTGCTAACCTCTGAAAATGAAATGAAATGAAAATGAAAATCGCTTATTGTCACAAGTAGGCTTCAAATGAAGTTACTGTGAAAAGCCCCTAGTCGCCACATTCCGGCGCCTGTTCGGGGAGGCTGTTACGGGAAGAGAACTGTATAAGACAGCTGGCATTCAGCTCCATCCACTCTCTGAGTGGCATTGCTCGTCCAATCTGCCTCGAGTCGTCCAGGAACCATTGTGTAAAGGGACTAGACCTTTCCCTCGGATCTGCGAGCTCAGTTTGTTAAAATGGGCCCCAGGTAGGAAAACCAAGCGCAAATGTCAGCTGAGATTAAGAGTCAAGCTCAATCCTCCTGGTCGGGTCGACAACACACGGAGCCTTGACGTCACTGGGTGCACCCGGTACTTAGAAAGCACATATTCAAATCCCCCTTGATCACTACCATCTGCATTCCCTTTGATCTCTGTCCGTGACAACTTTGTCAATCTCCACCAATTGCAGGCTGTCTATCCTGCCCCAGTGCTTCACGCCTCCCCTCCCCCAATCCCCACAACAGTATAAATCTCAACCTGTTTCCAGTTCTCTCCAGCTTTCGTAGAGTCATCCACATAGTGATATCATGGTTGTGTTGTAATTCACCGATTGACCCCTAGGAGTCTCATTAGGTATATAAGTGAATGTTAGAGTCAGGTGACCTCAGACTGACGAGGGAGCTGGGAGTGAGGTTGCTTGTGCATGTTCATGCTGTTATTCATCTGTTGTTTTGTCCACGCCGCCCAGTTTCTATCACTCCGTTAATCTCACTTGCCCGCATTTGGCCCATATCCTCTATACCCACCCTGCCCATGTAACTGTCTAACTGCTTTTTAAAAGACAAAATTGTACCCACCTCTACTACAGCCTGTTCCAGATGCTCACCACGCTCTGTGTGAAGAAATTACCCCTCTGGTCTCTTTTGTATCTCTCCCTTAAACCTATGTCCTCTAGTTCTAGACTCCTCTCCATTCTTTACCTCATAGATACCTCATCTATGCTCCTCATTATTTTATAGACCTTCCTCATTATTTTATAGACCACTGTTCTATATCTCTACCTCGCCATACTCGTTTAAGAGACCTCCTTAAAATCTATCTGTTTGATCAAGCTTTTGGGCATCTGATCTAATATCTCCTTATGTGACACAGTGTCATATTTTGTTTTTATAATGCTCATTTGAAGCACCTGGGGATATTTTATTATGTTAAGGGCGGTATATAAATATAAGATTTTGTCTTTGTTAATTAATCAGATCTGATGAAGTCTTCAGCCTATGGTCATGTTTGACTTTGAACTTGTGGATGGCAAGCAGTGAGTATGGGATAGCAGTCTTCTTACGAAAAAGAAAAAAAGAACATATATGACAGTATTGTGATTAAAATAAATTCACATTTAAAAAAATTTTATTCAAGGTTTGCGATATTTCAGCTTCTGCCTTATTCCCATGTGTATGTCCCAGTCATCTATTTAAATCTCCGTAAATGTTTTCGTTAAAAGCGAAGGGTGAGCAGGGCATTTTATTTCCTGGCTTGCCGTCTGTGGGAATACCTCAGTGTTATTGGCCGCTGGTGCTGGATGCCTGGAGATCGCCGTGACCTGGCGATAGGTTCAAACTGATGTTAGGAAAGGGGAAATGCCGTAGAACTGCTGGATCTTTGTGGTCAGCTTTGTTTGAGGTGAATGGCGAGTGCCGTCACTTTGCCAGCAACTGTAAAATCTGGGCCCAGGTTTATTTGTCCTTTTGGAAGAACAGTGGTTCCCCCTCCAGGTTAATGTTGGAAATGTGCTCTTTGAGTGTCCACAGTTGCCATGTTTACCCGACAAAGTCTCCAATCATGTGGAGATTCCTGAGGCTGTCTTTAATGCAGATACTTTTAATGAGCTTACCATCAAGGCTTCAGGAATCGCGGAACGACAAGTGCCCAGCAATGGCCATCTTCATCAAGAGACAATCAAACTATCACCCCTTGACATTCAGTGGCATTCCTCACTATCAACATCCTGGGGGGTTACCATTGACCAGAAACCTAATTGGACCCAGCCATATAAATACCACGGCTACAAGGGCTAGGAATCCTCGGCAAGTAACTCACCTGATTCCCCGAAGCCTGCCCACTATCTACAAGGCACAATTCGGGAGTATGACGGAATACTCCTCCAGGTGCCTGGAAGAGTGCGGTTCCAAGAGCACTCAAGAAGCTCAGCACCATCCAGGACAAAGCAGCCCTCCTTAATTGGCACCCCGTCGATAAACATTCACTCCCTCTAGTGGCGGTGTGTGCCTTCTACAAGATGGACTACAGGAACTCACCAAGGCTTCTCAGACAGCGCCTTCCAACTCACGAACACTGCCACCTAGAAGGACAGGGGCAGAGGACGCATGAGAACATCATCACCTGGAAGTTCCCCTCCAAACCACACACCATCCTGACTTGGAAACAAACCACCATTCCTTCACTCTTCACTGTGAGAAGACTGATTGTGGTAGAGCAAGGGGAGCACAGATGTGGAGTAGGGGGGGGGGGAGGAGGTAATGAACCAGTAGTTCCATCGTTTCATGGAGATTCATCAAGACTCTTATAGGAACTAAGTGCCTCCCTATCACGAGCTCTAAAGGTAAATAGTGAACGATGAAACATTAACTACTCAGTGTTACAAATCCTCGAGACATTGATTAACACGTGGGGGTCCATCAACGTACTTACTTGGGCAGAACGGTAGCACAGTGGTTAGCACTGTTGCTTCACATCGCCAGGGACCCGGGTTCAATTCCCGGCTTGGGTCACTGTCTGTGCGGAGTCTGCACGTTCTCCCTGTGTCTGCGTGGGTTTCCTCCGGGCGCTCCGGTTTCCTCCCACAGGTCCCGAAAGACGTGCTTGTTAGGTGAATTGGACATTCTGAATTCCATTCCGTGCACCCGAACAGGTGCCGGAATGTGGCGACTAGGGGATTTTTACAGTAACTTCATTGCGGTGTTAATGTAAGCCTACTTGTGACAATAATAAAGATTATATTATATTATAACCAACTCCAAAAAAGCAGTTGTTGACTCAGTTGAAGCAGGGCGTAGAGGTGCTTTAATAAACCCATGTGCCAGTGTGATACCAGAGGTATTCATATCCTTAATTCTAAAAGGCAGTTTTAACTTTTTCAAAATGTCTGGCAAGTCACCTCAAGCCTGGGTGGAGACACGTAAACAAGGCACCGTCAAAATTGCTTTATGTGTACATATTTTTAAAAAGTACAGTTCTGTACTTCCTTATCATTATTGCTGCCTATTCTCCCTTTGAAAAGGGTGATGATGATTTAATTGGTGTCCCTCGGTAGTTGGCGCCTGGTTTGATCTGATCATTTATCACACGCTTGTCATTTGCTCAGCTTTCATTACTTAAAGCCCCATTGTCAGCAATTAGTTAGCTTGCAATACAGAAATTTGTGTTGACAAATATTCGAACAGTAAGGGTCCCGGCTGGATTCATGGCAAAGCGGAGATTGATGGATGGATCTCCGTAGAATTGTGCAATGGCTTTACGGTTGGTCAGTCCTGGGCTCGGATTCGACTATGGTATTGCATTGAACACTGCAGTTTAGAATCTGCGCAAAGACATATGCAACAAAGCCCCTCCCCTGCATTTGACAGGAAAGGCTGAACAGGCTTGGGCTCCTTTCTCTAGAAACGAGAAGGCTGGAGGCTGACCTGATGGAGGCCTTTAAGATAACAAAATGGCGGCGTAGATGAGGTGTTGCCACTTGCGGAAGATCAGCCGTCGATATTATTTGGTAAAAGCGAAATACAGCAGATGTCGGAAATCTGAAAGACAAGCAGAAAGTACTGGAAAAAGTTCCTGAGACTAATTGTTGATGCCGGCGCAGGATTCATTGTCTTCCACGACAGCAAAACTGGCGCCGCACCTGGTCCGATCCAGTGACCGCGGAGGGGCTGGAACCGGCGTCACGTGGAACACAATCGATTCCAATGAGAAATGGTGCCGGATTCGCCGGGTCCGTGGTTGACACTCTGGAGGATGACAGGCTGCAGCCGCACGTACAACTTTACTCCCCCACACACACCATCCCAGTCAACAAGATGGCACTGGTTGTGCTGGAGTGCGCCCATCCCGCTGATGGGTCGGCTGGGTCAGAGGGCACCTGGGGGTGGTGGTGGGGTTGGGGGGGTGGGGGGGAGTGCCCTGGTGGGACACCCATACCACCTGCGGCAGGGGGTGCCCTGGTGGGACACCCATACCACCTGTGCCCCTCAGTTCACAGTGGGCAGTCATCACCACGCACAGCCTCATGGCTGCCATGCAGGCTGCGGCAATGGCGCTCTGCGCCTGCACACATCCACCCCAACAGCCCACCTAACGTAAGAAAAGCCTGGTGTGCCAATGCGGCGCCCAGCCTATCGAGCCGCTATGTTACTTGACTTGTCTAATTTGAACAAAAATTTATGCGTAGCAGCTTATAAAAAATGCCCAGGTGATGGACATCACAGTCGGTTGGGGAGACACTGCCCCTGTAGTTTGAAAGAGAACCAGGAGGTTTCTTACCCATGTTGTGAGTAACGTTTATTCCTCTATCTGCGTCACATTAAGAAAAAAACAGATTGGCCAGTAGCCCGCTGCTGTTTGTGGGATCCTGCTGTGCTCCGGGTTGACTGCCACATCTCCCATGTCACAATCAGGACTACACTGGGCGTGTGATAGCACGGCAATGATGGAACGGGACGAGCCAGACAGATTAGAGGTCTGGACCCAATGATCTAGAGACATGCGTCCCAATCTCACCACGGCGATTGGGTCAATTTAACTCAGTTCCTTTTATACAAATCTTGAATGAGAAATCAAGTCTCATCAACAGCGACTGTGAAGATTCATGTCCCTACATGTGACTCCAGCTCTCTGAAATGAAAAAAAAAACTAATTGCTCAGTCATGGCAGAGTGATGGTAAACGTTGGCGATGCCCACATCACATAAATAGACAGAAAATCTTCAAGGGGCGGTGATGGGCGGAGTGGTATTCGTACTGGACTAGTAATCCAGAGACCCTGGGTAATAATGCTCTGGGGACCCGGGTTCGAATCCCATCATGGCAGATGGTAAAATTTGAATTCAATATAAACCTGGAGCTAAAAGTCGAATGAGGACCTGGGACGAGATTCTCCGACCCCCCGCCGGGTCGGAGAATCGCCGGGGGCTGGCGTGAATCCTACCCCCGCCGGTTGCCGAATTCTCCACTACCGGATATTCGGCGGGGGCGGGAATCGCGCCGCGCTGGTTGGCGGGCCCCCTCCCGCGATTCTCCGGCCCGGATGGGCCGAAGTCCCGCCGCTAAAATGCCTGTCCCACCAGCGTAGATTAAACCACCTACCTTACCGGCGGGACAAGGCGGCGTGGGCGGGCTCTGGCATCCTGGGGGGGGCGCGGGGCGATCTGGCCCCGGGGGGTGCCCCCACGGTGGCTTGGCCCGCGATCGGGGCCCACCGATCCACGGGCGGGCCTGTGCCGTGGGGGCACTCTTTCCCTTCCGCCTCCGCTACGGTCTCCACCATGGCGGAGGCAGAAGAGACTCCCTCCACTGCGCATGCGCGGGAATGCCGTCGGCGGCCGCTAACGCTCCCGCGCATGCGCTGCCCGGAGATGTCATTTCCGCGCCAACTGGCGGGGCACCAAAGGCCTTTTCTGCCAGCTGGCGGGGCGGAAATTCGTCCGGCGCGGGCCTAGCCCCTTAAGGTTGGGGCTCGGCCCCCAAAGATGAGGAGCATTCCGCACCTTTGGGGCGGCGCGATGACCGACTGATTTGCGCCGTTTTGGACGCCAGTCGGCGGACATCGCGCCGTTTCCGGAGAATCTCGCCCCATGAAACCATTGTCGTAAAATCCCACCTGGGTCACGAATGTCCCCTTTAGGGAAGGGAATCTGCCGTCCTTACCTGGTCTGGCCTACATGTGACTCCAGACACACAGCAATGTGGTTGGCCCCTAAAATGCCCTCAGGGATGGGCAGTGAATGCTGACCCAGCCAGCGACGGCCACATCCCAAGAACAAATAAAAAGAAAAATAGTGTGCCATGGCTGCAATGCACATTAGGAACAACCGGAGATTATTAAGGGTACGATCAGAAGGCTCAGTTTTTACTTACCACCTCATATTGTAAGCATACCCCCAGGCCCAGGAGTTGCCTTTAACAATGTCCCGGGAGACTTGTTCGGACCTGTGAATAAGGGGGCTGCTTGTTTTTTTTTGCACAATGAAATTGCACTGACTTTCAAAAGAAGACTTGATGATTTCCAAGTAAGGGCAGAGGATTTGGTAGTCGATGGTGGGGCTGAATTGAATTCAAAAGGGGAAATGTTTTAATATTACCAGCCCTGGTCAGATTAAAAGACGAGAGAAAGAGAGAGAGGGAGAGGGCGAGAGAGAGAGAGTCTTGCTGTCGTCAGCTTGTATTGTAATGTTTCATTCTGCAAATGTGGTGAAGGTCACAGTTATTTGCCTGGGTATTATGACGGTGACAGCCAAAGTGACAAGGCCCAGTCCTTGACTTGACATGAGCGGGAACTCTGGGCCCTTCTCCTTCTGTCACTCATTGTTCTACAGCTGTCTGTGCCATATGCCTGTGTGTTGGGAATAGAGGAGGGCGAGACGCAAACCAAAGTTTGATCAGGCAGACATAAAGTGAGGGGTGAAAGCTGCCACGGTGCCACCGTGTCAGCCAAGTGCTTCTTAGCGCCGGTGATAAATGCGCAGCCAGACGTACACACCGACTGGAGGAATGAGGAGCCAGTGCTGAAATTGCCGGCGGATGCTTTGTCAAGGCGCTGCCTATTGGAATGCAGCGAGTGTTGAGCTGAAGATGTATCCCCCTTTCGCATCCTGTCGCAATTTAAACCCTTTAACAAACGAACATGGAGAGATAAGGAAATACGTCAGGATCAGTGGCGTGCTGTGATAGATAACGCAGAAAGTTAGCTTGATGAATGACAAAGTCAGTGGAGGGATAAGGTCAGTTTTACAATCTACATCGATTGCGGCGGTCTGCGAGCAGTGACTTATCCACATCTGACAATCACAGTATATTTTCCTCAGAAACACAAGATTGACACACCATATATTTACATGCTCTATCTGTACTGTATAAGCATTTCAAATGGAGGAAGTTACAAGCTATGGAGAGAGAGACAGAGAGAGTGGGATTAATCTTGCAGTTCCCGATTGAAGAACCAGTGGCCAAAACGACGCGAGGAATTCACAGCCAGCGTAAGAATTATTTGGGGCTGGTTTAGCACACTGGGCTAAATAGCTGACTTGTAATGCAGAGCAAGGCCAGCAGCACGGGTTCAATTTCCGTACCGGCCATTCCCGAACAGGCGCCGGAATGTGGCGACTGGGGGCTTTTCACCATAACTTCATTGAAGTCTACTTGTGACAATAAGTGATTATTATTATTATTTGGGGTGCTGGGCGCCACGAATATTCAGGGCCTTACTTGCCTTCCTCGTATAGTTCTCTCCCCACCCCCCCCCCCCCCCCCACCCCTCCACCCCATTAGAGCAACACACCCGAGGGTGGAATTTAATACCTCCGCTGAGGTGAGTTTGGTGACAGGGGTGGGGGAGGGGTGGGAAGTGTAGGGTAGTAGGTAGAGGTGGGGACTTCCCACCTCTTCCCCAATTAAGCGTGAGCCTTCGCATTCCCCCACCAATTGAGGCCCTTGCGTGAGCATCTGAGAGGCTCATCAGTCCACTGATATTTGCCCAGTGGTGTGCGTGGCTCTCACCTTCTCGGTGGGTCATGGGGAGGTCCCTCATTCAAAGGCACTAGTTTTTTGACCGGGCGACCTGGCATCAAGAAGGGGGTCCTGCTGAGAACCACCCCAGGTACTTTCTTCTGTCCCCCCCCCCCTGCCCTCCCCCCACTGCCCCCCACTTCACCACCTCCGTCAGAACCCCAGCCCACAACCCCCATCCCACCATCACTCACTGGGCCCCCCAGATATCCTGACCTGCGGGAAGGTGCATTGCAGGCGGTCACCATGGCGCTCTTTGCTGGCCTCTGATTGGCCGGGAGATCGCAGGGGCATTGATTTCTACCCCCGGGGTCCTGGGGCCCAGGACGGGCCTGTCGTTGCCCAGTTCAGTGTCCCGTTAACGCTGAATGTGGCTTGGCCTTCCCAAAAAGAGGCGACGTGGCATCTCTGCAAGCTGGCAGATGAGAGCCTCCGTTGCCCCCATTAAATACTGCCCTGAACTACAATGTCAAGTGTCAGTATTTATATTGTGATGAATCAGTCAACTCTGTCTTCTGACTTATCAATGATGAATATTTCGATACAGTTGTTGCATTAGGGGCTAGTTTAGCACAGTGGGCTAAGCAGCTGGCTTGTAATGCAGAACAAGGCCAGCAGCGCAGGTTCAATTCCCATACCGGCCTCCCCGAACAGGCTCCCGAATGTGGCGACTAGGGGCTTTTCACAGTAACTTGATTGAAGCCTACCTGTGACAATAAGCGATTATTATTATTATACAGTATTCTTGCATTTGGGTACATTTCACCCACAACCACATGTTTGCACCGGAGCCTCACTGTCCACTGCCCCTTGTAAGGACCCCATAAGCCTACTCATTAATCTACCCCTCGTGGAATAGGCTCCTTCTGCAACATGTGCTTCTGTAATTCTGAACTTCTTAGCTGAAACTGCTTTGTCATTTTCCTTCTGTACAGGGTTGTCAGTTAGGGTGGCACAGTGGTTAGCACTGCCGCCTCACAGCGCCAGGGACCCGGGTTCAATTCCAGCCTAGGGTGACTGTCGGTGTGGAGTTTTCTCCCCGTGTCTGTGTGGGTTTCCTCCGGGTGCGTCAGTTTCGTCCCACAGTCCAATGATGTGCAGTTCAGGTGGATTAGCCGTGCTAAATTGCCCCTTAGGTTACGGGGATAGGGTGGGGAAGTGGGGCGAGTTAGAGGGCCGGTGCAGACTTGTTGAGCTGAATGACCTCCTTCTGCACTGTAGGCATTCCTGGTCTGTGTGGGTTTCCGCTGAGATCTCTGGTTGCCTCCCATATTCCAAAAACGTGCAGGTTAGGTGGATTGGCAGTGCTAAAATTGCCCATAGTGTCCAGTGATGTGCAGGTTAGGTGAGGTTACGGGGATAGGGCGGGGGGAGGGGGGGCTGCTCTTTAAGAGGGTTGGTGCAGACTCGATGGGCCGAATGGCCTCCTTCTGCAGGGTAGGGATTCTTTGGTTCTATTGCCTGTTCAGCTAGGACATTTACCTTGTGTAGATCTAAATACTCTCGTACATTATCACTGATCCTCCCTTAGCACTTTCCAGCAACAGTCACAGGATTGGAGTCACGTCTGACGGGGTAAATCCTGAGAGGATGTTCCCTCCTTGTGCGGGGGCGGGGGGGGGGGGGGGGGGGTGGGGGGGGGGGAATCGAGAATTAGGGGACACACGTTTAAAAATAAAGGCTTTCCCATTTAAAACGGGGTGCGGGCAGGGATTGTGAGCAGGTATTTCGTCTCGAAGAGGGACTTTAACCTTTGGAATTCTCTTCATAGAATTTACAGTGCAGAAGGAGGCTATTTGGCCCATCGAGTCTGCACCGGCCCTTAGAAAGAGCACCCCACCGATGCCCATACCTCCACCCTATCTGTACACCTCCACCCTATCCCCATAACCCCATCGAACCTTTTTTGGACACTATGGGCAATTTACCATGGCCAACCCACCTAATCTGCACATCTTTGGACTGTGGGAGGAAACCGGAGCACCCGGAGGAAACCCACGCAGACACGGGGAGAACGTGCAGACTCCGCACAGACAGTGAACCAAGCCGGGAATCGAACCTGGGACCCTGGAGCTGTGAAGCAATTGTGCTAACCACTTTGCTACCGTGCAGCCCTCGTCCTCAATGAGAGGTCGAGTCAGAATCATCGAATGTATTCTCGGCCGAGTTAGACAGACTTTTGATTGACAAGGAAGTCTGGAGTTATGGGGACGGCAAGAAAGTAGAGTTGAAGCCACAATCAAATCGGCCATGATCTTATTGAGCAGCAACAGGTTTTCTTGGCTGTCTGGCCTGAATCCGCTCCTGTAACTTATGCTTTTATGGTTGGCTTCTGCCTTTTGGCTTCTTCGAGCAATTACTTGGCCAATGCCCTGGAACTCCTTGTGTGTAACAGCACTGTGGTAATGCTGCTGGGAAGCGGTGTGCAGAGGCCCAAGAAGGCAGCTCACCACCTCCTTCTCCGGGGATGAAGGGGTTGACGTGTGAGCAGAGATTAAGCCGTTTGGGCTTATTCTCACTGGCGTTTAGAAGGATGAGAAGGTATCTGATGGAGGTGTGCAAAATACTAAAAGGGATTAATAAAGTAAACGTAGACCAAATGTTCCCCCTTATAAGGCAATCTAGGATGAGAGGTCACGGGGAGAGGTTGAGAGGCGGTTGATTTAGAACTGAGATGAGGAGGAACTACTTCTCGCAGAGGATGGTGATTTGTGGAATTCGCTGCCCCATAGTGCAGTGAAATCGGAGTCATTAAATGGTTTCAAGAAGGAGAGAGGTTTATTTCTGATTAATAAAACGGTTTACAGGGATATGGGAAACAGGTGGGGAGGTGGATTTGAGACCAGGAAGAGATCAGCCAGGATCTGATTGAATGGTGGAGCAGGCTCAAAGGGCTGAATTGCCGACTTCTGCTCCTAATTGCTATGTTCCTGTGTTCAAGGGCAATTAATGACGGGCAATGACATCCTATGAATGAATAAATAAAACAAATCACAGGGCTCCGACTTCATTCCTCAACAAAGGCCTAAATTTAAACTTGCGACCGTGCAGTCAAAAAGTATGCAATAGTTAATGGTCTCAGGTCTCAAAGCACATGTTATCACTGGGGTATAACTGGCGTAGAGGCCCCTGTGGTAATATGGAAACACAGCAGCCAATTTGCATGCGTTAAGCTCACACAGTCCGAATTGTGAGAATGATCAAGATAATGGGCGCAATTCTCCCATCGTGAGACTAAGTCCCAACGCCGGAGTGAAAACCGGAGTGTTTCACTCCAGCGTCGGAGGCTGCTCCCAGCCCCCTATTCTCCCGCCCCCGGGGGCTAGGAGCAGCGCCGCGTCATTTATGCGCGCCGTGCCTTGGTGCCGCGTAAGTGACGCGATCAGCGCCGCGTAAATGACGTCATCCGCGCATGCGCGGTTGCTGTCCTCCCTGCGGCTGCCCCGCAAGAAGATGTCGGATGGATCTTGCGGGGCGGCGGAGGAAAGGAGGTCCTCCTTCAGAGAGGCCGGCCCGCCGATCGGTGGGCACAGATCGCGGGCCAGATCCCTTTTCAGGGCCCCCCCCCCCCCCCCCCCCCCACAGACCCACCCCACCTCCCAGCATTCCCGCACTGTTCCTGCTGGCAGTGACCAGGGGCGTCATTCTCCGACCCCCCAGCAGGTCGGAGAATGGCCGTTGGCCGCCGTGAATCCCGCCGCCCGCCGAAGTCTCCGGTACCGGAGATTGGGCGGGGGCGGGAATCGGGCCGCGCCGGTTGGCGGGCCCCCCTGCTCAATTCTCCGGCCAGGATGGGCCAAAGTCCCGCCGAGAAATTGCCTGTCCCGCCGGCGTAAATTAAAGTAGGTATTTACCGGCGGGACAAGGCGGCGTGGGCGGGCTCCGGAGTCCTGGGGGGGGCGCGGGGCAATCTGGCCCCGGGGGGTGCCCCCACGGTGGCCTGGCCCGCGATCGGGGCCCACCGATCCGTGGGCGGGCCTGTGCCGTGGGGGCACTCTTTCCCTTCCGCCTCCGCAACGGCCTCCACCATGGCGGAGGCGGAAGAGACTCTCCCCACTGCGCATGCGCGGGAAACTGTCAGCGGCCGCTGACGCTACCGCGCATGCGCCGCCCCGAATGTCATTTCCGGGCCAGCTGGCGGGGCAACAAACGCCGTTTCCGCCAGCTGGTGGGGCGGAAATCCCTCCGGCGCCGGCCTAGCCCCTCAATGTCGGGGCTCGGCCGCCAAAGATGTGGAGCATTCCGCACCTTTGGGGCGGCGCGATGCCCGTCTGATTGGCGCTGTTTTGGGCGCCAGTCGGCGGACATCGCACCGTTGGGGGAGATTTTCGCCCCAGTTGTGGACAGCGCCGGCAGGAACCTGTCATGTTGAGCAGGCCGCTCGGCCCATCCGGGCCTGAGAATCGCCGCTCGCCCGTTGCAAACGGCAAGCGCCGATTCTCCCAGCGGCCAGCCATGATTCTCACCCCGTCAGTTTGGGGGGGGTGGGTGAATCGCGTGCGGCGCCCGGGCGATTCTCCCACCCGGCGTTGGGGGTTGGGGGAGAATTCCGCCCAATGAGCTTCAGTGATATTGGCTGGTGGAAAAATATTAACCAGGAGGTTGGGGCAAACTCTCATACACAATATTTCCATGGGATCTTTCCACCAGAGCGGGCACCAGCTTATTGCAAAGTAAAAACACCTCTGACATTGATATTGAGTGCTCCCTCAATATCTCATTGGAGCAATAGTCTAAATTTTGCCCTCCAGTTTCTCGAATGGGACTTGAACCCACAACTTTCTGACAGGGATTTTCTGGCCGTTCCCACTGGCAGCATCTTACGTTCCAGCCGAAGGTGAGCCCTCACCCCCCTTTCCTCGCAACCATGGCGGGTGGACCGGTGCCAAACAGAGCCATGGCGTGGTCTCCGAGGCCTAGCCGTTCGTTCCCAGGCCTCAGGAGAATCGGGCGCTGACATATTTAAATGAACCTAATCACTCACTTTCATATGTAAATCTAGGGCAGCATGGTGGCGCAGTGGTTAGCACTGCTGCCTCACGGCATCGAGGTCCCAGGTTTGAATCCCGGCTTTGGGTCACTGTCCGTGTGGAGTTTGCACATTCTCCCCGTGTTTGCGTGGGTTTCGCCCCCAGAACCCAGGGTAGGGGGATTGGCCACGCTAAATTGACCCTTAATTGGAAAAAAATTAATTGAGTACTATAAATAATGTAAAGTAATGTAAATCTGGATCTCACCAGCGAGGATGAGATCCAGATAATGACGTCTTGCGAGATCACGTTCGATCTCGCTAGGCGTTCCAAGTGTCACAATTCTCGCGAGAGACCTCTCGTGAGGTTTCAGGGCCTTGTCGCTTCACCGAGTCGGGCGGTTAAGTTTTCGGGTCAGTGGCCTTCATCAGCACAGATGATAAGTCATTGACCAGGATCGCTAACTCCATTTCTCTCTTAACAACCTGCTGAGTATTTGCAGCATTTTCTGTTTTTAATCACAGCTAAGATTAGCTTAAAGGTTCCCTTTTTCCAGACCGGCCATCTGGAGAGTTTAGGATTCCACATTAAACCAAAGCGAATGTAAATTTTCCAACTAGAGGTAACGTTCATGTGGGTAAAGACTTAGCTAAGTGGCAAAGGTGTGATGAGGAACCAACTTTGTGAGGGAATCAGGGGCTTCTGGCAATTATTCCACTCCAATTCTCTTCCCGCAGACCTACGGCAGACTTTCCTTGTTTTCCATAGCTAGCAATTCCCGGAACAGGTCGCTCGTCTGTCGCCAGGGGGCTTATAGCTTGAGGGGCGCCACTCCACCTCAAGCGTGGTTGGCCAGGAGTCTCTCCTGCTCTTACCGCCAGCCATTGGCATGTTTGGAAGATATTTGCAAGTTGACACACTCGCCCTGTTTGGCCGGGTTACGAACGTACCTTCCTTGGCCATCAAGACCTGGGGTGGGACTTGAACCTGTGGCTTCTGGCTCAGAGGCAGGGATGCTACCACTGCACCACGGGACTTCCCTCTCGCAATCAGTGAGCCATTACATACTATTCATTTATCCTGCTCAATAAATAAAAACACCAGGACACTGATGAGTAATGAGATAAGCGCAGGTAACACTAGGGAAAGGATTGAGGCAGTTAGCATTTATTTAGATAGATTATTTTCAGAAGGTAACATTTTGGGATGTAGCATAGGAGTAATTTGAGACGTAGCACATGGTAAGTGAGGCAGTCTTGGGAGGAACAGCATAATTTGGGCCCCTATTGTACAAAGCTGTTCACCACTGAGGGATTTGCCTCACCTCATTCCTGGGTCCGTTGCAGATTAATTGATAAAGATTGATCGCTGCGATTAATCCAGAACTTCATTATTGTTGTCTCAGGCGACAATCAGGATGTTAGAGGATAAATTACATGGGATTAGATCTGAAACTTTCACCGTGTAATTCCTACCTTCCAATGTAACATTTACCCATGAATTTGGGATAAGTGATAGTTGGGAGCTAAACAACCTGGTAAAAGTGCATACGCCTCTTATCCCCGAACAAGCGCCGGAATGTGGCGACTAGGGGCTTTTCACAGTAACTTCATTTGAAGCCTACTTGTGACAATAAGCGATTTTCATCTCATTTCATTGCTGTGAGCAAACCCAGGTGGCCGAGGGGCTATGCTGAATGTTTTCCCACGACCTCACGTTCAAAGTTGAGTCTTAAAAATGCAGACCTGCATTTATATAGAGTCCCGTCACATCCCTCTGTGGCCGAGGCGACCAGCCCTGTTGGGCTCAGCAAAATCAAGATGGGCCAGTGAGCGAAGTTGTCCGTCAGTTTATCCTCGGCGATGCTGTTCGAGGGAGCGGCCGTTTCCGGGGGCAACCCGAGACCTCTAAATTTATCTTCAGGTAGCGCCATAGCCTTCACCAGAGCTGGCGGGTAGGCCTTTGTTGGCTTAAGGACTCTCCTAGAAAGAAAGCACTGCCCCCTAATGCGGCACGCCCTCACTGCTACACCTTTACCTCAGCTTAAATGATCTGGAATATTTTACTAACAAAGTGTTTCTGGACAATTTAAAGTCTGCAAATCTGAAAACAGAAAGCTGGTCAACTTTAAAATCAGGCTGGTGTAATTGACAGGGTGGTGGGGACAGTTGAGGTAAGTCACTGTTTCCCAAATGTTTCCTTTCCGTTTGGGTCAAACTTCATTCCTAATCTCCCTTCCTGTGCACGGTAATTTAACTCTTCCACTGGGTCGGCAACCTGGCCAAAACCTTCAGCCATTTTACACTCAATTTGACATTTCTGGTCAAGAGTTTGCAACGAAATAGCCGTCAGTCTTCCTCCACAAACACAGCAGGTACACGTTCTCCCCCACTGATTGTTTAACCCGCACGTATTTTGTCATGCTGGCAACCACAAGGGAATCCAGTAGTTTAATCCACGTCTGAATAACGTCCTTCTTGTGTTTGGGCGGAATTGTGCCAAAAGATGACTGAGGCCGGGATTCTCCGACCCGGGTTCGCCCCGCCAGAATGGAGAATTTTCCGCACGCCCAACACTCCCGTTCCGTGGACCGGAGAATCCCGTCCGCCATGACTGGATTGAGGAGTCCAGCCAAAGTGACATTCCGGGTGGGAAAACTGATGCGAATCGCGCCAGCTGTTCCGGCGCAGTTCCCATTGCGATCTTCCCGCACTAAGTCATTTTGGTTTTTGGAGCCGGGCTGAAACACACTGAAAACGTGATGTGTGGAACCCGAAGACGCCGGCAAGCCATGCCTCACGGAGATCGGAAAGGGTGGCTCGATCTTACATTGAGAGTGCAGACCCCCAACCCCGCCAGCACCAACCCCTTCTTCACCCCCCCCACTCTCCCCAAGGGTCTCTGGCATCGGTAGATCCGGGCCTACCTCAGGACCTGCCTCCTTCTCACCAGCAAAGACCCACCTCCTCCTAGCTGGCACCGACCCCCCCCCCCTACCAATAATCGGCAGCACCAATGGAACCCCCAGCCCACCTGCTGAGCGACATCGCATTGTGGGTCACCCCCTTCGTGCCCTCTGTCCTCAATCCACCCCTTCATAGCCCTGCCTTTTTCATGGCCCCACCCTTTTCAGGTCCCTTGGCAGTGTCAAGCTGGCACCCTGCTCTGTCATGTCCCGACGGCCTCACACTGCGCCAGCGAGGTGTGTGTGGGAGGGGGTAGGGGGGAGAATACCCAGAGCCGGAAGAATCCAATTTTCATATTTAGGCGCTTATTTAAATGTGTTGATGTAGTTCACACCCAGCAAGGACGTGAACCCGATCACGTCAGCTGCGCCCAGCGTAGAGGCCGTTTCGGGGCTCTCCCGCTATTCTCCCAGGGTAGTGGGATGTGCGCCAGGCGCATTGCAGCCAGAGAATCGCCCCCATTGAGCCAGAGTTTTGTGGCTTCAAGTCCCCTCCAGAGAGTTAATCGCGAAATCTAAGCTGACTCCCAGCGCACGACTGAGGGATTGCTGCGCTGTCTGGGGCGGCCGTGTTTTGGAAGTGACATTGAACTGAGGACCTGGCTGACTCTCAGTGGGCATTTAGTTTTGCTGTAGAACAAGGGAGTTCCCCCTTGTGTCCCAACCAGCATTGATGCCTAAACCAATGGCACTAAAACACAGATTACCCGGTTACTTGTGTCCATGCTGTGTGCGGGCAATTTCCGTATCCAAAATAGTGTCTCATATTTCTTACTCTGCAACAGAGACTGCATTTCAGCCAGTGTTTCATTGGCTGGGAAGATATCTGGGACATCCTCAGGACGTGAAAGATGCTGTATAAATGCAATTTTGATGAAAAAATCACTCTACAGAATTTGGGTTTACTTGAAAGGTACAATTATAGATCTAAAGCTTCAAAACAACTTCAAAAGAGCAGAACTTTTCCTTAGAACCACAGAAGATTAGAATCCCTACTGTTCAGAAGGAGGCTATTCGACCCATGGAGTCTGCACTCTGAAAGAGCATAACCTGTACACCCCTGCACAACATGCATGGCCGGCCCATCTAACCTACACTTCTTTGTACTGTGGGAGGAAACTGGAGCACCCGGAGGAAACGAGAGTGATTTTCAATGTCGAAAGAAAATTGTCGAACCTTTCTTTACAAGTGACTAAACAGAGGGAACCTTGCCCCAAGATTATCAGCGGCAGTCAACAAAGGTGTCATGTGAGAGTACTTTTAAGAAATGGGTGTTTATAAATGGGTGTGTATATAAGTATCTGTAGTGAGAGTACCTTTAAGAAATGGGTGTTTATAAATGGGTATGTATATAAGTATCTGTAGTGAGAGTACCTTTAAGAAATGGGTGTTTATTACTGCAGTGATGTCAGAGAGTGGGTGGAGCTGGGCTGTCAGTCAGCTTTTTACTTTCGTTTTAGGCTGTCTGCTGCAGGGTATGTTTTAGTTTCATTTTCAGAGCTGGATAGCTGCAGTCACAGCCAGAAGGTTTATTGGAGTATCTCTGTAATCTAAAGACTGTAAATTGATCCTGGTGGTTTAAAACTAATAACAGTAGTGACTTTAACCTGATGTGCTTCTGGTAAAAGGTGTTTTAAGTCTTATGGATGTTAAAAGGAAAGCTTAGAGGATTACTTAGTGTTGTATTCTTTTGGGGTTGTATTTGAATTGATGGTTGCTAAGATGTTCACTGTATGTTTTAAAACGGTTAACTTGAGTTCATAGAATAAACATTGTTTTGCTTTAAAAAATACTTTTACATTTCTGCTGTACCACACCTGTAGAGTGGGCCGTGTGCTCCACATACCACAATCTATTAAAAGTTGTGGGTCAGGTGAACTCCATGATACACTTTGGGGTTCTCTAAACCCTGGCTCGTAACAAAGGGAAGGGAGCCATGAGGGCTGATGGTTGATTTAATTAGCGAGTTGCGGTTTGAAATTGTTGACCTTTATCCTCTATTGTCGAAGCCTGACGTCATTGAATGTTTGCCATTGAATAACATTCGGGTGTGGCATTGTTAACCAACTGGTAAGAAAGCCTTGAAGTGGGGAAAATGATAAGTACTGAAAAGTGGACGGAACCTAGATTAGAATGTTAAAAATAATCTTTCTCCAATTGTTAGGGATGCATTTACGCTCTAAAGTCATGTTGGTATGAGGCAATTTCATTGCAGTTATGAAGTTTCGCCCTTCAAAGCGATGATGACCAAGTTCATCATCCAGAAAGTTTGGACGGTCCTGAGTGGGCTCAAGGCTGATTTGTGACCTGTAGATAATGCCACAAATGGGACAGGGTATCACAGACGATTGAGATTTTTGGGTTAAGCTGCTGGCTTGGTATTTCCGCTCCATGCATTTTCTCTCTCCCTCTGATATGCGCTTTCTCTCGAAGAAGGCCACACGCAGCGATCGTGGGACTCGAAGTTGATATCGAAACTCCCGAGTGAAGCCTTCAGATCCCTTGACAGTCGCAACTTGTGTTGGGCTGGTCACGTGGCCAGGGTGCCTGACGCTCACTTACCAAAGTGAATCTTCTGTGCAGAGCCTGAATCTGAGGTGCACCATCATTGGCGGTCAAAGTAAGCGGAACAAGGACACTCTGAAGGCTTCACTTTGAAGCATTGAGTTATGAAACACACAGATTCTAAATCCAGAGCCACAGTCCAACCTGACACTCTGTTAGAAGTATCGCCTAAGTAGGCCTGTTCTTGATTCAGCAAAATTACCTCTCACTCTTTGAAAACGATTACTTAAATTTAAGCCTGAGGGAATGAATCCTAAAAAAGGAATAAAAAATATCTCGAGTCTAAAAAAACCAGAAGTGCTCCATTTACATAACAATTCATCAAGCCTCTCAGAAAACTCTCAAAGGCGCTTCAAGTAAAGTGAGTTCCTTTGACTGAGTGACTGTTGGGAAAAGAACGGCCTCCATTTTGTGCAGGGTAATTGCTCATTGGGTGCTTTGATGGATGGCTCCTTCCTCTGGTTTTGGGTGACGTTGGACTAAGGGGGATTGTTCTTCAGGGCGAACGTGAGAACCTTCCGCTTTCGGTGAAGAGTGCGAGTCTGATCACTGTGGGGTTGTGAGGCCGTGCGACAAGGCCCCAACAAGACCAGTTGTCATCAGGAGGCAAGGAAGGAAGCAATGAGGATTTAGAGATGGGATTCGGGATTCCCTGCTCCCTTTCTGCCCCAATTTCAAGCAGGCCTGACAGAGGTAGAGGCGTGAATTTTGATGAGGAACCATATCGCTGGTTTCCTATTGTCACAGGCAGAAGTTGCCCATTAAAGACTTGTCCCATTGTGGGTGGAAGTCTTCAAAGTGAGCACCACTCATAGGACAAAATTGTATTGACCACGTTGGGGACACTAAACACAAGTGACCCCTGCACGTAAATGGTATCCAGCACTGCTAAAGGGCATGGCACCCACACAGCTTTTGACTACACTCACTAACCATCTTGGGGTGTTTTTGACTAGCACGGCCTGATCAACTCCACGATTTTCTGCCCCATGGTAGTCTTCACTGCTGTAGGCAAGGTGCTACATGGGTCAATGATTGCCAAATCGGAAGGGGCGTGAAAGCTCACCATTCCAACCCCGTGTGGGGAATCCCACAATAATCTTTATTAGCGTCACAAGTAGGCTTAAATTGTCACCACAATGAAGTTAATCGCCACACTCCGGCGCGCGTTCGGGTACACTGAGGGAAAATTCAGAATGTCCAATTCACCTAACAAGCACATCTTTCAGGGACTTTGTGAGAGGGAACCGGAGCACCCGGAGGAAACTCAAAGCAGACTTGGGGAGAAAGTGCAGACTCCGCACAGACAGTGACCCTAGCCAAGAATCGAACCCGGGACCCTGGTGCTGTGAAGCAACTGTGCTAACCACTGTGCTACCATGTCACACAATAGCAAGTCATCCCAAATTGGTGAGTCAATCGCAGACAACACAGGTGAAGCTGGTGCGTTACTTTCCCCTCAGCCCCCTTGAGTATCTGTATTGCTGGCCATCGGCAGGGTCACATGATTAGGGCACTGTGGCAATAGTTGCCCCTTTGAGGAGTTACAGTGTGCAACACTACTTTCTTCTCCAAGCGCAGGATCTTTGATTGAAAGGTCCCTGAGGCAGTGAAAATGTTCACTTCAGGGTGAACCTGAGGGCTATCAAGTCACATGCGACAATAAATCGTTCGCGCTCGCTCTTGGCTCCTTGTCCCAAAGGTGTAAGGAAAAAAAGAAAGACTTGCATTGATATTGCGCTTTCCATGCCCACCAGATGCCTCAAGGTCCTTTGCAACCAATTACGTTCTTTTGAATTGTAGTCACTAATGTAGGCAGCCTATTTGTGCACAGCAAGCTGCCACAAGTAGCGATGTGCTAACAATCTGTTCATCTGTTTTTGTGAAGCTGGTTCAAGGCACACCACTGGGGAACTCCCTACTCCTCTTCAAAGTAGTGCGGTGGGATTTTTCACATCTGCCTGCCCAAAAGATGGCACCTGTGATCATGCAGCCCTCCCTCAGTACGGAATACAATAGCACTGACTATCTTCTAAATGGGGAAATGCTTAGGAAATCAGACGCACAAAGAGTCCTTGTCCATGATTCTCTTAAGATTAATGTGCAGGTTCAGTCAGCAGTTAAGAAGGCAAATACAATGTTAGCATTCATGTCAAGTCGGCTACAATACAAGACCAGGGATGTGCTTCTGAGGCTGTATAAGGCTCTGGTTAGACCCTATTTGGAGTATTGTGAGCAGTTTTTGGCCCCGTATCTAAGGAAGGACGGGCTGGCCTTGGCAAGGGTCCAGAGGAGGTTCACAAGAATGATCCCTGGAATGAAGAGCTTGTCGCATGAGGAATGGTTGAGGACACTGGGTCTGTATTCGTAGGAGTTTAGAAGGATGAGGGGGTATCTTATGAAACTTACAGGATACTGTGGGGCCTGGATAGAGTGGACGTGGAGAGGATGTTTCCACTTGTAGGAAAAACTAGAACCAGAGGACACCATCTCAGACTGAAGGTACGATCCTTTAAAACAGAGATGAGGAGGAATTTCTTCAGCCAGAGGGTGGTGAATCTGGGGAACACTTTGCCGCAGAAGGCTGTGGAGGCCAAATCACTGAGTGTCTTTAAGACAGAGATAGATAGGTTCTTGATTAATAAGGGGATCAGGGATTATGGGGAGAAGACAGGAGAATGGGGATGAAAAAAATATCAGCCATGATTGAATGGCGGAGTAGACTTGATGGACCGAGCGGCCTAATTCTGCTCCTTTGTCTTACGGTCTTAAGGTACTGGAATGTGGCTTGAACACAACCTTGTGATTCAAAGGTGATAGCGTGATCAACAGAGTTAAGACTGGTGCTCAAGGAGAGTGAGAGTAAAGAGGGGCGCACACTGGCGCGAGATGCAAATAGCAGATCCATCTCCATCCCCTCGGGCTAACATCCCTCAGCTCAAAACGATAGAAACTTCAAAAAGAAAAGAACCCCTGTTCCTGAAACCTTCCTTTTTGCACGGAGTGTTAGAGATTCCCATTTCCCCTCGCCCCAAGAAGCTGCTTTCTGCCATAATTTAAATGGCAGGAACTTTGACGGTTTGAGTCTGTACTTTTCCAACCTGGGTATAGGCTAAGTCAGAAGAGAATGAAAGTGTGCGATTGTGCCGAGGGTGATTTGTAAGATTACAGAAACGGCTGCAGCTGAACAAGGCCTCAGGCTTCATTGATGGCTGCAAAATCAAAACACGCCAACAGCAACAATTGGCATCTTTCATTTGCTGAAACGACGTAAGAGTATCGTGGAAGGTGGGAGATTCCTGGCAGCAATCGGAAGAGAGGGATTCTTTGCGATCCAGGCGGTGGAATCGTTTGAATGCTGCGGCACTAACAGCAGAGAGGAACACCATTCGGGCCCGTTGCTTCATCCTGTTATTTGTGCCCCCTTTGCCCTCTTCGTCCGATCCTGTCGGCCTGGCGGAAGGCAGAGAGAGTGGCAGAGAAGTAAAGGAAGGAAGATGGAATTAGGGAAAGAATACCGGAATGCCAGACATTCCGGAGCACGGGTCATTTGTGCTGCCTCCTCCAAAAGCTCGAGAGAATATATAATGGTAAAATTAAGTGTTCGAATTTGCTTCCCACTGTAATTGATGGAGCCGAGATCTTGTTACTCCGCCGGTCTACTGTATAAAATACAATTTTCAGTTGAAGTATGTCCATGCTGCAAATTCTCTTGTCAGTTTGACTAATTTCTTTAAGTCTTATCTCTCTTAATATTCTTCTCAACTCATATAAGATAGGGGGGAGTAAAATTAATGTACTGAAAAAGTGCCGGTGTGTAATGATGTATGGAATTCTGTAGCTGCAGAATCTGCCAGTCCTCTGGGTTGAAGATAAGTTAAGAGCAATTTTTTTCATTTGACTTTTCATCTATTATCCCGAGAGTGACTGTTAAGTATATCAAATACATGAAAGAGGGGCTTTATTAACCAAATTAAAGAAGCCCTCTTTACTTTCTGCCAACATAACTGTGTTAATCATTTATTCATTTCAAACTTCTGCTGCTCTCTTCTTTTACTTAAAATAAAAACTGGAGATGAAAGTTGAGTGAATTGGTTTGATGGATGCCCATTGCCTGAAAATCTTTTTGTTGCTGGAAGGTTCTGTAGCCCCATATGTGCTCTCCCGTTCTTCCCTCCGGAGTGCTTTGGCCCGATTCTGTGCTACTGTTCAATGGCCCGACGGGTATTCTTCACAGGGAGTATAGAATGTCGCCATGTCCTTCCTTTTGACTCCACACCCGTCCTCACCCAACACTCTTGCACTTTCCAACAGGCCATTCAACCCCTTTGGACTGCTTCACGATTCAGTTCGATCATGTCTGATCTGCCCCGATTTAACCACCTTCGCTCCAAATCCCAACGGAACCCTTACTTAACAACTATTTGCCTATCACAGTCTTCAGAGCTCCTATTGTCACTCAGGATCTACAGTCTTTAAGAGGGGAGCGAGTGCCAAATTTCCACCATCCTTTGCCCTTATTTCGCTCCTAACTTTTCACGTTCTAACGACACTGATTTAAGGTATTTAGCAGAAGAAGACGTGGCGGCATCAGGAGGAACTTTTACTCACGGCGAGCGTGGCACCCTGCCCGAGAGTGTGGCAGAGGCAGGTTCAATCGAGGCACTCAAAAGAGGATTGGATTGTCATCCGGAAAAGAAGGTCTATGGGGAGAAGGCCAAGGGCGTGGCACTGGAGGGCTTGCTCATGCAGAGAGCCAACATGGACGGAACGGGCTGAATGGTCTCCGTCTATGCTTTCACCATTCCATAGTTTCCCCTTGCTCTTGACTCCCCTCCCCGAGTTTCATCTTGTCGACCCAATCAAACCCTTCTAATGCTTGATGCGCTTCAACGGCCTTCCTGTTTTGCTGGTAGTTGGGGAAATACTATCGGAAATGAATGTACAAATTCCTTATGTGCGCTGCTTTTATAGGGGTTTTTACCCAATTCTTTGAAGTGGGTTGACACTTCTACATATGAAGGAACACTGCACAGAGATTTTAAGACTGCTTGATCATATCAAACAGTCATTTCTAGGCTTGAATATAATTGAAGGTGCATTACGTTTTTAGTTCATTCACAGGGCCAGGGTGTTAAATCACAAGACCCATATTTATTGCTCACCCCTGATGCCCCTTGAGTGTCCTTCTGGAATACAACTGAGTGGCTTGGTGGGCCGTTTCCGAGGTTGTCAGCCATGTTGCTGTGGGCCTGGAGTCACATGTAGGCCAGGCCAGGTAAGGATGGCAGATTTCCTTCCCTAAAGGGCATGGGTGAAGCAGATGTTTTTTTTGCAGTAGTTCAGGAGTTACATGGTCGCTATATGAGCTCTTCATACAATTTCCAGATTTATTAAATTGCGCAGCGGGGTTTGAGCCCAGGTCATTACTCATCCAGTGATATAACCATCATGCCAACCACGCCCCCCCCCCTCCCTCCCGCATTGCACCGTGACCTGTTGTAGTGTTCTCCACTCCCCAACAGGCGGCCAGCGGCAACCTGAAGGTAAACCGTCTCCCGGGATCTTAGCCGGTCCAGTGTGCTGAACTTGCCGCTGTGAGTCTGAAGAAGCCCATAGGAGGGCCTCGCCATGTTACAGTCAGTGCCACAGCGATGTTCGTAGAAGCTCTGCTGTACAGCTCCCGACAGTCCACTGAAAGTCAGGTTGTGACAGAAGGGATAAAAAACCTCACCGTCCTGCTCTCACGCCCGCATGTCCGTCCTTGGCCTGCTGCAATGCTCCAGTGAAGCCCAGCGTAAACTGGAGGAACAGCACCTCATCTTCCCATTAGGCCCGTACCATCCTACCGGACTTAACATTGAGTTCAACAGCTTCAGACTGTGAACTCTCAACTCCACCTTCTCTCCAATTGTATTTCCAGCCATTTCTTTTCCATTGATCTGTTCACCATTCTTCTCCCTCCCCCTCCCCCACCCCACTTGAGACATCTGTTCCTAGTTGTCTTTTGACACACCTTTGCTCTGCCAGGAACACATTCTAATCTCTTTATGTGCCACTATCAGCACCCTTAGCCTTAATCACCCCCATTGACGTTCCTTTTGTCTTTTCACAGTAACTTCATTTGAAGCCTACTTGTGACAATAAGCGATTTTCATTTCATTTCATTTCTTTCTGTCCACGACATCTTTGTCAATCTCCACCCATCGTTGGCCCCCCTGTCCAACCCCACCGTTCCACGCCCACGCACCCCCACCCCAACAACAGTACAAATCTGACCCTATTTCCAGTTCTCTCCAGCTTTGACAAAGAGTCAACCAGACGCGAAACGTTGGCTCCCTTCTCTCTCCACAGATGCTGTCAGACCTGCTGAGACTGTCCGCTATTTTCTGTATTAATGATGGAAGGAAACCTGTATGATGGTACAGTTTGAAATGGGCACACTGGCAGAGCCATGATATTCTGAGGAAGCATGCAGCCAGATGTTTAAAGCATCAATGCACTTTGGGTTTGCATATGGCCAGCTGCTAACAGCATCGATACACTTTGGAGGCCGGATTAACTCAGTTGGCTGGATCGCTGGTTCGGGATGCAGTGCGAGGCCAGCAGCGCGGGTTCAATTCCTGTACCAGCTGAGGTTATTCATGAAGGCCACACCTTCTCAACCTTGCCCCTCGTCTGAGGCATGGTGACCCTCAGATTAAATCACCGCCGGCCAGCTCTCCCCTCAAAGGAAAAAGCAACCTCTGGTCATCTGGGACTGTGGCGACTTTACTTAATTTCTCATTTACCCTTGTGGCCAAATGTTAACAGCACCGATGAACATTTGGGTCCATCATTGCAAATGGGACTATGCAACTCCTCTGCCCTAATCATCCTTCCCCAATTTGAGGGCGAGCTTTTTGAATCCATTCTTCCCACAGGAATGTGACAGCTTTGGAAATGTAAGGTCTGCATCTTCATCAGGCACTCGTACGACTTATTTTCACGATGGATTTAGCTGCGTGTTGTGGCTTTGGCTAAAATGCAAATCTAAACGCATCAATGCCGAGACCGCGAATTGCCCTGTTGGGCCTTAATTGCGTTTGGAGATGGGGGCAGAAATGCACCAGGTTCGGGGGGCTCGAAAGAAATACCGCTTAAAGCGAAATCCATGAACTATATTTCACGCCTATGAATCAAGCAACTGCAGTGTGTGTGTCTGTGTGTGTTCGAGACACAAATTTCATGCAATAAAGTTTATCATCCATCTGAAGTGATCATCACCTTTTCGTTGTGTGGCTACGTGTGAGGAAGAAGCTAACCAAATCCAAGTGACAGGCTTCCCCGCACGCACGGTGATGGGAATACTTTTGTTTGTTAAACGGTCAACGGTAACAAAGATTTGATTAACCTATCACACTAACCATTAAACATAGGGTTAAGCAACTTTAATTGACATTTATAACAATCGAATGACAATGGTGAACATCTTCGGCTGGATTCTCTGCCGCCCCGATTTCGCGTTCAGCGACGGGACGGAATATCCGTTTTGACGCCAATATTGGGAGCGGCGCCGGTTTTTGAATTCTCCATCCCCTGAAAAGTGGAGTACTCTAGGAGTACGCCGCGCCGATTATCCACGGCCTGAGGCCAAGGCCTGAGGCCCGCCCCTCGATGCTCCGTCCCTGACTGGCCGAGTTCCCAACGGCGTGGGCTACGTGTGCCCACACCGTCCAGGAACCTGGTGTGGCGGCTGCGGACTCAGTCTGGCACCACCACAGTCGGGGTAGGGCCGATCCGCGGGCAGGGGGTGCTTCATTCGGGGCTGCGGGCACTGTGGGCGGGTGGTCCAGGGTGCGCGAGCAGCCGAAAGGGGGCACTATTTTTGCGGTCCAGGTCCGCGGGCCGAGCCTGCCATGAAGCATGGCGCGGCTGTTGAAGGCCACCGCCTTGCGTATGCACGGCCACGGAACCAGAGGTGCTCAGGGCCATATCGGCAGCTGGAGCTGTGAGCTCTACGCTGCCTCCCTGCGAGCCCCCAGCAAAACGGGGAAATCGGTGGCCGTTTTGGCGGCAGTTTTTTCTGCCGTAAGAGACCACCGTTTTCACGCCGGGGTGGGGACAGTCTCCAAAACGGAGAATCCCGCCTCTTGTTTTTTAGTTGTTTGGATGAGCGGTACACGTTTGAGGCGCGACTATCTCTCTCTCTCGAGGATCCAAGAGGCAGATTTGAACCAGAGCATTGGCTCTGAGGTAGAGGTGGTGGAAAAGGGGGGGAAAATAAATCAGGAAGGAGATTTAGCTTAAAGCGGGACAGTTAAATTGATCGCTGCCACCATCTGGTTCCTTAGTTAACAGTTAACCTGAGCATCTGCTGCTCCACACATTGCAGGCGCTAAGTGGCTGCATCTTGCCGTTTATAGACTCTGCTTCACAGTATTAAGCCCTGATAGCCCGGCAAGGCTTTGTCAGCTCTGCATTTTTCACATTACATCGCGGCCAGTAAAAGAACAGGACTTGCTTTAACGGCCGAGCTTGAAGCCAAATATGTCTCGCACTGTTCAACCCTTTGCTCTTTGCAGGTCCAGCCAGCTGCTGTTGCCTTGGGTAAACATGTGTTGGAGTCAGGATTGTCAAGGCAACTTGTAATTTTTCGAACGCGGCCTTTGCATTGTTGATGAAAGATGCTTCGCATGGAGCGGAGGGAGGGATAAGGGCAGGTCACCCTAACCTTGGTCAAAGAATTAGGTCTTAAGGAGTATTCATAGAATCCCTACAGTGCAGAAGATGGCCATGCGGCCCATCGAATCCGCAATGGCCCTCCAGAAAAGCACCCTAGCCAGGCCCAGTCCCACACCCTATTCCTGTAGCTCCCAACCCCACTTCACCTGTACATCTTTGGACACTAAGGGGCAAATTAGCATGGCCAATCCACCTAACCTGTACATCTTTGGACACTAACGTGCAATTTGGTATGGCCAATCCACCTAACTTGCACACCTTTGAACACTAATTGGCAATTTTAGCATAGCCAACCCACCTAACCTGCACATCTTTGGACACTAAGGTGCAATTTAGCAAGGTCAACCTACCTAACCTGCAAATTGTTAGACTGTGGGAGGAAACCGGAACACCCGGACGAAACCCACGCACGGGGAGAATGTGCAAACTCCACACAGACAGTGACCCAAGGCTGGAATCAAACCCGCATCCCCTGTGAGGCAGCAGTGCTCACCCAACTGCGTTTAAAGAAAAGCTTAAATAAAAGTGGAAAGGTTTGGGGTGGAATTCTGTTGCTTAAGGATCTAGGCATGTCATGTTCCAATTTTGTTTGAAGAAAATTACTTTAATTTACTCTGCCTGGTGGATTGTGCGTATTGGAGAATTCCATTATTTGTTTTCACCCTGGAGAATTTAGTTCTGATTAGGGCGCCCCGCTAACCTGTCCATGCCACATTCCTGTTGGGGCTGCCTGGACCCCGTCGGAAAAACAGCTGGGTCAACGGCCTGCAGGAGCAACGCAGACAGGAGCTGCGGCCGGAATGTTCTAGTCCTCCAAGCTGGGGGGGGGGGGATCTTCGAGTCTCGCCGATGCGATCGGAGGTTTCAAGGGCTCGCCCTGAGGGTGGAATGTTGCGGGGCGGGGAGGAGATTGGAGGCTGGAAAATCCCGGCCATAGGTAACGGTGTGGACCCACCCAACATCAGCAGAGCCTACAGCGCAGATTCAGCAGAACACCACTGGGGTGGGAAAAGGTTTAATTACAAGGACAGGATACTGAGACCAGGCTGATATTCCCATGAGGGTAGAGCAGACGTTTAAGGGGTGATCTAATTGACGTGTTTAAGGTGATTAAAGGAGTTCATGATAGATAGAATCTACTTCCTCTGGAGTGTGCAGAACAAAGAAAGCGAAATGAAAATGAAAATCGCTTATTGTCACAAGTAGGCTTCAAAAATGAAATTACTGTGAAAAGCCCCTAGTCGCCACATTCTGGCGCCTGTTCAGGGAGGCTGGTATGGGAATTGAACCGTGCTGCTGGCCTGCTTTAAAAGCCAGCTCTTTAGCCCTGTGCTCAACCAGCCCCTGGGCGATTTAATTTTAAAACTAGAACTGTGCTGTTCGAGCAATGCCAGGCAACACTTCTATCATCAAAGGGCAGTGGAAATCTGAAACTTCATTCCCCAGTTGGAGTCAAATGGGAAGGACGGTGGTTAGCACTGCTGCCTCGCAGCGCCAGGGTCCCGGGTTCAATTCCAGCCTCGGGCGACTGCCCGTGTGGAGTTTGCACGTCATCATCTTTATTACTGTCACAAGCAGGCTTACATTAACACCGCAATGAAGTTACTGTGAAAAGCCCCTAGTCGCCACACTCCGGCGCCTGTTCGGGTACACGGAGAATTCGGGACTTGTGGGAGGAAACCAGAGCACCCGGAGGAAACCCACGCAGACACGGGGAGAACGTGCAGACTCCGCACAGACAGTGACCCAAGCGGGAATCGACCCGGGACCCTGGCTCTGTGAAGCCACAGTCCCGAAAGACGTGCTTGTGAGGTGAATTGGTCATTCTGAATTCTCCCTCAGTGTACCCAAACAGGCGCCGGAGTGTGGCGACTCGGGGATTTTCACAGTGACGTCATTATGTTAATGTAAGCCTACTTGTGACAATAATAAAGATAATAATAATATCTGTGCTGGACTTACTTTTGAATGTGAAATATTTCATATGTAGAATTTACAGTGTAAAAACAGGCCAGCTGGCCCAACTGGTCTATGTACCACAGTAGCCTCCACCCAGCGTACATCGTTGAATCACCTTCGCATTTCCTACTATTCCATTTCTCCCTAATGTATTAACTTAGTTTCCCCTTAAATGCTCATTATCTTATTTTTCTCACCCACCCCACGTGACAGTGAGTTCCATATTCTAACCACGCTCTAAGCAAATCAAAACACATATTTTGAGACCAAAATTGGAGCAACTTTCTCTCCTGACGCATGGTAGGTTCAGTGGACCATAGCCTGGCTGTAAAGTTCAGTTTGTGGATAGCTCACAGTGAGAATGGGATGAAAAACTCCTTCTGAAGCTGGACTTGGACCATGGCTCCCTCCTGATCCGTTAGCAGCATCCCTGTAGCTTGCAGCCCAGTACCTTTAGCCCCCGGGAGCAGCCGATGTAGATACGGAGCTTCGGTTTGATGAGGAAGCTCTCCAGAGAGCTGAAGTGCCAATGCCTGCTCGAGCAGCTGGCAAGAAGATTAACTGGTGCAGCGCTAGACCTTATGAATACTTTATACTGCTTCTCAACATTGACTCTAGCTGTCTGGCGCTCACTTGTCTCAATGCAATCAAAACAGAGCTGGTGTAAAAAAATATAGAGTCCCAAGTCCCTTTGCAAGATTTCTGAATCGAATTTGTGGTGTCTCACAGGAGACAAAGTGCACAGATACGTTTATGGGGGAGGTAGGTTAACACATAATGAAGGAAGATATAGCAGGTTGGACTGGTGGGGTTAGTTGAAGAGGGTTTGAGGAGGCTCATGCAGAGCATAAGCACTGAGCAGTACGGAGCAAATGGCCTGTTTCTCTCCTGTACATTCTATTTAAAATTTCTTTGTACCGGAGTGGTTAGCACAGCACCAGGGACCGGGGTTCAATTCCAGCCTCGTGTGACTGTCCGTGTGGAGTTTGCACGTTCTCCCAGTGTCTACGTGGGTTTCCTCCCACAGTCCAAAGATGTGCAGGTTAGGTGGATTGGCCGCGCTAAATTGCCCCTCAGTGTCCAAAAGGTTAAGTGGAGGTTACTGGGTGAGGGGATAGGGTGGAGGCGTGGGCTTAAGTCGGGTGCTCTTTCCAAAGGCCGGTACAGACCCGATGGGCCAAATGGCCTCCTTCCGCACTGTCGGGATTCTACTACTCTTAACTGCCTGCGTCTGTTGTCTACACCTCCGAATAGCTCTGGGGCTTAAAACAAGAAATAAAATTGGTTGCTGCAGTTCTAACCCCCACCCACCCGCCCCCCCCCCCCCCCCCCACCACCCCCACCCTTTATCGATGGGGGCCTCTTGCCAGCGAATGGAGGAGCGGCTGCTGTATGAGAGATCAGTACTCTTTTCAACATCTGTCTCTGGGCTGCTGATGTCTTGAAGGCGGTTGGCGAATGGCGGTGGGGAGGGAATGGTGGGGGTGGGTGTGGGGTGTGGTGGAGGATGGGGTGTGGGGGGGTAGAGCTACGGGCGCAGGTTCTAGATCCGGCTCACACCCCTCTTTCCCCTGGCATTAAACGAGCTGGAACCCCGTCGACCGACAGCGAAAAGTCCTCACTCCGCGTCCGGGGTCTCAAAACTTCATTCAGTGGAGCATCTGTATTTGTGGACACAGCCTCCCAGAATGCACACTGGGGAATACTTTACCCTTGCAGCTGCAGAATAGAAAAATGAATTAACATTCAATGATCTTGAGCTACGATGAACTAATGTAATTAAATTTTGTTAATCACGGCTCCAAATCCTTGTGATTTAAGGAGAGATTAAATAAGTCACGTACACTAACACAGGACGCCTGTTTGTCAAGGCGAAGGAGGGGGGACAAGCACTCGGCAAGGGGAGGCAGTGGCGTAGTGGTATTGTCTCCTCGTAGTGATCCAGAGGCCCAGGGTAATTATCTGGGGATCTGGGTTCGAATCCCCCCACGGCAGGTGGTAAAAATTTGAATTCAATGAAAGACATCCCCAAAAATCTGGAATGATGACCGTTGTCGTAAAATCCCATCTGGTTCATTAATGCCCCTTTAGGGAAGGAAATCTGCCACCCTTACCCGGTCTGGCCTACATGTGACTCCATATCCACAGCAATGTGATTGACTCTTAAAGGGCAGCACGGTAGCCTTGTGGATAGCACAATTGCTTCACAGCTCCAGGGTCCCAGGTTCGATTCCGGCTTGGGTCACTGTCTGTGCGGAGTCTGCACATCCTCCCCGTGTGTGCGTGGGTTTCCTCCGGGTGCTCCGGTTTCCTCCCACAGTCCAAAGATGTGCGGGTTAGGTGGATTGGCCATGATAAATTGCCCTTAGTGTTCAAAATTACCCTTAGTGTTGGGTGGGGTTACTGGGTTATGGGGATAGGGTGGAGGTGTTGACCTTGAGTATGGTGCTCTTTCCAGGAGCCGGTGCAGACTCGATGGGCCGAATGGCCTCCTTCTGCACTATAAATTCTATGAAACTATGAAACTATAAATGCCCTCTGAAATGACCCAGCAAGCCACTCGGTTCAAGGGCAATGAGGGATGGGCAACAAATGCCGGCCCAGCCAGCAACGCCCACATTCCATGGATAAATAATTATCTTTATTATTGTCACAAGTAGGCTTACATTAACACTGCAATGAAGTTACTGTGAAAATCCCCTCGTCGCCACACTCCCGGCGCCTGTTCGGGTACACAGAGGGAGAATTCAGAATGTCCAATCCACTTAACAAGCACGTCTTTCGGGACTTGTGTGTGGAAACCGGAGCGCCCGGAGGAAACCCACGCAGACACGGGGAGAACGTGCAGACCCCGCACAGACAGTGACCCAAGCCGGGAATTGAACCCGGGACTCTGGCTGGGTTCCTGGGCAGAAGTGTCCATCTGATTTTAATAATGAGTCCAATTGACAACTCCGCCTCTCAAGCAACAGATAGAAAAAAATTTGCGAACCCTGGACTGGCAACTATTGTTTTCCTGTCAACAGGCATGCGAGTGGGCAGCTGATCATCTATGTGTCAGTTGCGTGGGGCAGAACTTTCTTTCAGGGATGGAGGCAGGGTTCTAGCTACCCTTAACTGCACTGCGTCCCATTCACCCATCGCCCCCTCATGCTCTCTGACCTCGGGTGGCAATTTCCAGCTGTTCCTGTCGGCGGGATCTTCCTGGGGCCGCTGGTTTGGAAAACGCTGCTGACGGAGCCTTGTTGGAGTTGCCGCCTTGCAACTTGCAGATGGTACGCACTGCGGTGGAGGTGAAGGGAGTGAATGTTTAAGTTAATCTGAGGTATTTACTGCAGTGGCTCCTCATTTGCAGAGTGCCTGTCAGGGCATTGCTTATTCAAAAAAAAACATGGAAAATAGGCGAGGTGGGGGGGGGGGGGGAATGAATGGGAATGACGCATACATTGGAAACGTTATCGTACTTCTTGACCCTGACAGACGAATGGTGTTTTCAACCCAGTGAGTCCTTCGAGATTCATTGGAGGGGGTGGGGGTTTAAGCCCTTGTCATTCCTCTTTCCTATTAGTGCATGGTGTGCGGAGGCAGTGTTAATAGCCGTCAAAATATCCAGGGAGTTTTGAGCTCTAACTTGGGACAGCGTTAATTGCCAGCCCTATCCACAGCTGTGAGCTGCTATTAATTAGGTTTTAGCTCACTGACCCCCGCTGGAACATTCAAACTCTGGGGCCTATGTTAATTAGCTGACCAAAATGAAGATGATTTTATTTGCTCATAAAGTGTCTCGGGCTGTTCAGACAGTTAATATGTGGCTTTTTTAAAAAATGGTTTACTTTATGACCAGCGCGCGTCGCAAACGCTGTGCTGCTCCCGCAGAATGAAGAGGCTGGTTTAGCACACTGGGCTAAATCGCTGACTTTTAAAGCAGACCAAGCAGGCCAGCAGCACGGTTCAATTCCCGTGCCAGCCTCCCCGAACAGGCGCCGGAATGTGGCGACTAGGGGCTTTTCACAGTAACTTCATTGAAGCCTACTTGTGACAATAAGCGATTTTCATTTCATTTCATTTTCAAGAGGCGAAGATTGCTGTCGCATATTTAGGAAAGAACTTTAACGGCACTTGGAAAAAAAAAAGATACTTTACCGGGTTTTTAAATACGGTGGGTCAGCTATGCCTTACGTCCCCCCTCTCCCCCCCCCCCCCTCCCCCCCCCCCCCCCCCCCCCCCCCTGCACCGCCCCCACAACCCTTGCCTCCATTGTCAGCTGTGACTCCTGACTTTGTGTTTGAAGGGTTCACGCTCTGCTCCGGGGAGCTAAGCCCACGCGATCTCGGTCGGCCCCCAACTACCAAGGGAGTGCTGCACTGTCGGACACGCTGCTATTCGGATGGCCTTGTCTGCCCTCGCTGGCGAGTAGGAAAGATCCCACAGCCCCACTTGAAGAAGTGTGGAGGAACTCCCCCTGCTGTCTCGGCCAGTATTCGTCCCTCGATTAACAGTGCTGAAACAGATCAACTAAGGGCAGCACGGTGGCGCAGTGGTTAGCACTGCTGCCTCGCGGCGCCGAGGTCCCATTTTCGATCCCGGCTCTGGGCCACTGCCCGTGTGGAGTTTGCACATTCTCCCCATGTCTGCGTGGGCCTCGGCCGCACAACCCAAAGATGGCCGCGCTAAATTGCCCTTTAATTGGAAAAAATAAATTGGGCACTCTAAATTTAAAAAAAAACACAGATCAACTGGTCGTCGTCACGTTGCTCTTTCTGGGAGCTTGCTGTGCACAAAATGGCTGCCGCACATCCAACCTTACAACGGTGACTGGACTTCAGCTCTAAGCCCTCGGATGTAAAGTGCCTTTGGGACCCCCTGAGATCGTGAAAGGTGTCGCGTAAATATTAGTTTTCTTTTAAAAGATTTCAGCCTCCATTACGTTTTGAACAGAGTACTGCTGTCTGTCTCTTTTCTTTTTCTCTGAAGTAAATCAAACCAGGGGACTTTTAGAGGAGGCTTTGAGGAGTTCCCTGAACATATGTGCACATTAAAATATTTGTTTGATGCTTATTAAAATATGGTTTTAATCCTCTTATTTATGTAATCGTAAAATCATTTGGATCTTACAGCCCAGAAGGCCTTTAGTGCCTGTGTTGTCTGGTTGAAAGAGCTATCCGATTTATTCATGTACCTCAGCTTCTTCCCATAACCCTGTAAATTAGCCCTCTTCAAATATATATTCCAATTGCCGTTTAAAAGTTCTCATGCAATCTGACTCCGTCACAACTCCCTTGTCCTCTCTCGTTCTTTGGTCAATTATCTGAAAATTGTGAACTCTGATTGCCCAACCCACCTGCGCCAAGGAAATGATTTGCCCCTCGCCTGCTCCTTCAAAATCCTTCTTAATTTCGAACACTCCCATGAAATATCACCTTTGTCTTCACTCTTCTCGGGTGCTTCTCCAATCTCTCCAGATTGTTGAACAAAGAACAAAAGTACAGCACAGGAACAGGCCCTTCGGCCCTCCAAGCCTCTGCTGATCACGAAGCCCTAACTAAACAAAAACCTTACTCGGTCCGTATCCCTCTATTTCCTCCCTATTCATGCACCCATCCAGATGCCTCTTAAATGTTGCTAATGTGCCTGCTTCCACCTCATTCTCGGGCAGCACGTTCCAGGCACCCACCACTCTCTGCGTGAAAAACTTACCTCGCACATCCCCCGCAAACATTCCCCCTCTCACCTTGACCCTATGCCCCCTTGTAATTGACACTTCCACCCTTGGAAAAAGCCTCTGACTATCCACCCTGTCTATGCCTCTCATACGTTTGTCAACCTCTATCAGGTCTCCCCTCAGTCTCCGTCTTTCCAGAGAAAGCAATCCTAGTTTATTCAACCTCTCCTCATAGCCAACACCCTCGAGAACAGGCGACATCCTGGTGAACCTTCTTTGCACTCTCGCCAAAGCTTCCACGTCCTTCTGATAATGTGGTGACCAGACCATTATTGAAGCCTCTCATCCCTGGTGACATCTCCTCTGCCCCCTTACTAAGGCTGATTGCCAAATACATCGCCAAGTTTTTGGTCCAGCTGAAAATGTTAAAACTGTGTTCCTCACGCTCAAGTCCAGGGCATGCATATATATATAAAACAAGAAATAACAAGAGTCCAAATTATTCATTCCTGATCAACAGAAATCATTTCAGTTTTCTTATCTGGAAAGAGCCCAGGGATCCTTTTGAAAGGAAGAGCTTAGAAGGTTGCTGAGGTGCTTGCCTTTAACTAATTTTTTATACTTTGGAGCTGCATCCCTCTGCACCTGGTTTGTGCAAGGTGTTAACTGTAGGACTGTGATTTTTAATCCTTAAGATCCAGCGAGTGTCTTCATTGAGGCACAATTTCCATTTCTTCTTCTTCTTTGCGTTCTGGCAAGCTTAGCAAAATTTTAATTTGGATAGCACAATGGTAAACCATTTGTAGCATTCCTCACTTTGGACATGACCTGACATTACCGCAACAGCAACACATTTATACAGCACCCACTAACAGATTCAAAAACAGCTTCTTCCCCGCTGTTACCAGACTCCTAAACGACTCTCTTATGGACTGATGGACGAGCAGACTATCCTAATCCCTTCACACTTCTTCTCTACTGAGTAGTACTACACTCTTGCATGCTTCACCCGATGCCTGTGCCTATGTATCCACGTTGTGTATTTTATGTTTTCCCATTACGTATTTTCTTTTCCTGTGCGGAATGATCTGTATGGGCTGCTCGCAGAACAATACTTTTCACTGTACCTTGGTACACGTGCAATAAACCAATCCAATGCCCAAAATGAGTTCATAGGACTTTTTAATCAAACAAAAAGTTTTACACTTAGCCACATGAAGGAGATGTTAGGGCAGGTAATCAAAATTGAAAATTAAAAGGAAGCTTCGGGAATATTATTATGGGCCAGGGTTTAGAGAACAACAAAATATATCATGGAGTTCACCTGACCCACAACGTTTAATAGATTTTGGTTATGGGGAGCACAAGGGCCCACTTTACAGGTGTGATGCAACAGAGATTTAAAGTATTTTTAAACAAAACGATGTTTGTTCTATATCCAGTTAACATGTTATGAACACACAGTAAACATCTTATCAACTACCAACACCAATAATCCCCACAGATACAATACTCTATAGGTAACCCTTAGTAACTTTCCTAACAACATCCATAAGTCAAAGACCCTTTTTAACAAAGACAGTAGCTTTGCATTCCTGACAGAAACAGGTGTTATTTTGAAATCATCAAGTGACCTGGAGATGTTCTTTAGCATGCAAAGAGAGAGACCAAAATACACCTCCTTGGTTTGAATGCAGCTCTCCAACTGAAAACAAAACTAAAACTCAGAGCCAAAAACAGCTTCCAGCTCAAAACGAAAGTAAAAAGCAGAGCCAGAGTCCAGCTCCACCCACACAATGACATCACTGTAGCCACTTGAGAAGACAAACATTTCTTAAAGTGACATTCCCATGACAATATCATGACAAGAGGTGCGACTTGTACAAAAATAGTTATCTTTCATTACTTCTTGTCATCTCTTCTTTTCTCTGCCTTTCAACACAGGTTAGGTGCATTGTGTGTTACCTTCTCATTTCTTGTGGCCGGGCAATGCCAGCAGTACATGTGACCGAAGGCAATCAAAGCGTTAGAGCCAGAACGGAAGAAACGCTGCCTTTCTTGGTACTGTACGAAGTCTTACAACACCAGGTTAAAGTCCAACAGGTTTGTTTCGATGTCACTAGCTTTCGGAGCGCTGCTCCTTCCTCAGGTGAATGAAGAGGTCTGTTCCAGAACCACATATATAGACAAATTCAAAGATGCCAAACAATGCTTGGAATGCGAGCATTAGCAGGTGATTAAATCTTTACAGATCCAGAGATGGGGTAACCCCAGGTTAAAGAGGTGTGAATTGTCTCAAGCCAGGACAATTCACACCTCTTTAACCCATCTCTGGATCTGTAAAGATTTAATCACCTGCTAATGCTCGCATTCCTAGCATTGTTTGGCATCTTTGAATTTGACTATATATGTGTTTCTGGAACAGACCTCTTCATTCACCTGAGGAAGGAGCAGCGCTCCGAAAGCTAGTGACATCGAAACAAACCTGTTGGACTTTAACCTGGTGTTGTAAGACTTCGTACTGTGCTCACCCCAGTCCAACGCCGGCATCTCCACATCATTTCTTGGTACTGCCCAGCTTGAAATGGAGCTGCACAAATCAGTTCTTTTCCCCTCATTCATCTCCGGTTTGTGCTCAGTGAGCTGATCTCAGCTAGCTTCACAAAGTGGCTTCAGCACTCGTCAGGTGAAGGCGGGGACATTGTAAAACAGTTCTGATTTCTGGCCTTGCTGGTGTGTGTGTGTTTGTGTGGACAATGGGTTACGACAGGATTTACCTCAGCTGTGATGTCCTTGCGGTTCAGACTGACAATTGAGTGAGGTATCAGATCACATTACTTATCGAACCATGAGAGTTAGCACCATGAGAAGAGAGGGAGTGGGGAAGAAATGTAGGTTACTGTTATGTCTGTATGTGTGTGTGTGTGTCTTCTGTGTATGTGCGTGTGTGTCTGTCTACATAGATACATAGAGCATACAGTGCAGAAGGAGGCCATTCGGCCCGTCGAGTCGGCACTGACCCACTTAAGCCCTCACTTCCACCCTATCCCCATAACCCAATAACCCCTCCTAACCTTTTTGGACACTAAGGGCAATTTAGCATGGCCAATCCACCTAACCTGTGTGGTGTTGGGTGCTCTGGTGCACAGATGAGCCAACACAGTTGTATGTGGTACAACTCTATTTTATTATAACTCTTATAATACAGTTCGTTCTGGATACTCTGCACGTGCTGTCTCCCTGAGTGTGTTTGGTAACAGATGTGTCCTGGTTCTCCTCTGCAGCTAATACTGACCACCGGGGGTCGTGTCTGTGCTTTTATATCTTTCTGTCATTGGTTGTGGTGTTGTGTGTTCTGATTTGTCTGTTGGTGTGTCTATCATGATGTGTGTGTTTGAATATCATGACATCCCCCCTTTTTACAAAGATAAGTGCCTACGTGGTTATAAATATAATTGTGTCGTGAGTGCATCTAAGAGTGTGTGTGTGTGTTGTGTACAGCGTGTGTTTATGACGTAACTATTTACATGGGGCGATGTCGGGTGCGTCACACTAACAAGGTTGTACCATAACAAAACTTGGATGCGAGAGAAAAAAAAAACTTGAACATTGGTCCGGTCAGACGATATCTGGAACAATAAACAACAACAGGTTATAATACAGAAGTGTTTGACTTTTTGAACGTATGAACAGCGTTATAAGTCCAGTCTAATGGGTGACCGCCTCAAGAATGGGCTGGTCCTCAAGCCGGTTCAGCTGTGGAGATTTGGGGTCACACTGGTTCACCTTGGACTGTTGGAGGTGATGCTGTTGCCGAAGTCTCTACTTTACCATTTGTTGTACTTCGTGCAGTGCTTGGTTTTTTTCATTCGTGCAAATATAACATTCAACATCTTTGTTAGTGGTGCCTTGGCTGTGGTTTGGTTCTGGTGGCGATGGAAGGGGCATGATCCGTGGCATCTCCACGAAGTCATCCTTGGGAACCAGTGGAGGATCCGGCGTGTGCGTACGGTTCAGTTGCGAGGGTGGAAGGCGGCACAAAGCCCGCTGATTGCGCCTACGCACCAATCCATCCGCCCTGCATGCCAGGAACAAGGTGGAGTCTGATTTCTTTTTATGTTTGTGGTGGACGGCATCTTGTAGCCGATGGGTCGTTGCCATCGAAGTAGCACCATCACTAATATCATGCAAGGCGATGACTGTGCCAGATGTGGAAGTTGGCCGAGACCGTGTACGCTGGTTCCGGCCACCTGCTGTGCCGGAAGGGCGACTCCGCAGAGAAACGTCGAAGCATGTCGCCTTGGAGAGAGAATTGTTGCTCGCATCAACGTCTGGCGATGGCGCGAATTGGTGTGTCCATCTTGGACCGCCGGTGCTGGTTGCCACTGCCGACCCAGTGGGACTGCCACGCGATCCATTCCCTGTCGCCGTGGCATCCGCCGTCACCCTGAGCGTGCCATCACCGAGGCCGCGACACCGCCCGTCCGGAGCAAGGTCTGGCGTGCGCAAATCAGAGTCGGCGCTTGGCTGCTCCCCATCTGGAGTCCGGTCTGCCTTCCGTCGATGCCCCCCATCCGGAGTCCCAACAGGTTCACTGGAGGCAGCCGAGATTCCCTGAAGCTGCACTTCTGGAGTCGGAACATGCAGGAATGCACCAACCAGTGGAGAGGGTCGAGCCATCGAGGGTGGAAGCGGTGCGCCGCCACCGCAGTCGTCAGTGGTCCCACCGTGATCGTCGAGTGCCTCGGTACGCACTAGGCGAGGTCTGTCACCTTGCACCTTTTGCATGGGAAGTGGGATGCTGTCGTCACTCGTCTCACATCCCGTGGATAGATCCTCATTAGCAGCTTGCTGTTCACTAGGGTTGGGTAAATTGTCAGAGTTTTCATCTGGTGGTGCACACCATGTCGGTGGACTGTCATTGTCTTGCCGTTGTCCTTCATTTGGGCTTTTCTTCTTTGGAATTTTAAATCTTCCCCCAGACATTGCAGAACCTTGTTTATTACCCCCAAATTCTCCCATATGTATGGTCTCGAATATAGGATCCAATGTTTCTATCGACATTGTACTATTTTCCAAAGAACATTCCGTTTCACTTTTCTTCTCAGGTACCTCATATGTAACTTTGTCTAATGTACATGCCTTCATGGTCTCTGGGTCTGATTTTGCTGGGACTGGCATGGTCACAGTCTCTCTTTTACTGTTCTCAATTGCCCACATTATACTCCCCATACATAACTGCTTAATCACTGGGGTTAGTGTGGTACAATGGATAATCGGGTCGACCTTATCTGCATCTTCACCATTAGTGGAAAGCACACTTGGTTCACTTGAAACTGCTGTGGGTTTTAAATTCGTTATCTGGCTACTCGATGTCGGTGTCCTCAGGATTCTTGCTCCAATGTTCTGCTCAATAATCAGTGGAGTGTGTATAGGTTCAATGCAATTAATGTTCCCCTCAAGGTTTGAAGAGTCATTACTGACTAACTGCTGGTCTCCGAAGTTGGGATTTTGCGGCGTTGTGTTGAAGGGAGACATTTGTCCCTGCTGTAGATATGATTCAGGTTGTGTTATTTCCATTACCTGAGGATCAATGTCTTGTCCATTTTTTCGATCCGTACTAAAACACTGGCAATTCTCAGTCTGCTCCTTGCAAGTTAAACATTCAATTAATTTCGTTAGCAAATCCTCAGCATCCTTCTGTGGCCGTGCAGCATTATTAATCTCTGTTCGGCTATAATGATCCTGAAGGTCAGCGCATAAACCTTTTTTCTTCGGGCTTGGACGAGGCGATTCCTTTGGCTTGTCTTCAGTTGGGCTTGAACAGTCTTCAGCGCTGTGCCCTTCATTGTAGCATGAGAGACCGTCATGGTCATGCTGCTGTGTAGTGGAGCATAGTAGACTTGCATCGTCTGCCGCTGGTTGGTCAGGAGAGGTTGCTAGACCCTCATGGTCTTGTTCCTGCAAGGACTGCACATTGGAGTCTTGCGTTGCTTCTATCGTGGAGGCTGTCCACGAGCTCTCTGTGGAGGCTTGTGACACTGGAGTCACTTCTTGTTCGTGCAAGGACTGCGCTCTGGAGTCTTGCGTTGCTTCTATCGTGGAGGCTGTCCACGAGCTCTCTGTGGAGGCTTGTGACACTGGAGTCACTTCTTGTTCGTGCAAGGACTGCGCTCTGGAGTCTTGCGTTGCTTCTATCGTGGAGGCTGTCCACAAGCTCTCTGTGGAGGCTTGTGACACTGGAGTCACTTCTTGTTCGTGCAAGGACTGCGCTCTGGAGTCTTGCGTTGCTTCTATCGTGGAGGCTGTCCACGAGCTCTCTGTGGAGGCTTGTGACACTGGAGTCACTTCTTGTCCGTGCAAGGACTGCGCTCTGGAGTCTTGCATTTCTGCAATTGTGGAGTCTGTCCACGAGCTTGCTGTGGAAGCTTGTGACACTGGAGTCACTTCTGGTTCATGCGAGGACTGCACTCTGGAGTCTTGCATGTCTTCTTTCATAGAGTCGAGAACGTTGAGCGGGACGTGGACCACGCTCTGTGTGGCAGCAGGGCGCTCTCCGTGTGCTTGCACCGCTCCCTGTCTGTTAATGTCAGGCTGCAGCATCATCCGGTACTGATAAGTTGGAACGTCATATCTGCTGGATTGAAGATCCTCAAATCCGAAAAATGAATCCGCATCTGCGTCGGATTCAATGTGGGGGCCGCCAATGTGCAACACGAAAGGTTCGTCTGAGTCATAGTCGTATAGGACCACGGAGCTATCATTGGGCTCGCGAGGTCCGGAAACACTGTAAAGATCGTCATCGAAGTATTCGAGGTCGGAATCATCGGCTTGTGCGTAGGTAACTGCTTGTCGGAGGGTTCTTCGGAGGTCAAATTCATCTCCTGGGTCAATTTGCGGCACTGTGCTGTCATTCCAGGTGAGGGAAGGTTGTTTTACAGCTTTAACAGATTTTTGTTTTTTTGATTTGGGACGTTTCCCTTTTAAATTGGATTTGGGACGTTTCCCCTTTAAATTGGTGCAGTCTGGGGCCTCTGACATCCTGACGCTCGGTATGTAGCACGTAGGAAGCGACTGCGCATGCTCAAATCGCTGTTCCTTTACCGATGGCCGTTTTCTTGACTGCGCATGCGCAGCATCTCGCGCATGCGCAAACGAAACTTCCGGTTCTGCGCACTGCTCGCGCAACTGTGCTAGCGTTATACCTTTAGCAAGATGGCCGCCGACCTCGACCCAGCCCTCTCTCAGGCCCGGGATTTCGGCCTCTGGGAATTCGGGCTCCGGGATCCCAGTCACGAGGTGAGTACTGCAGCTTTTCTTACCTTTATTTGCCGATTGGATTGTGTTTTCTTCACAGTACTTGGAGAATTTGTCCAGGACTGCCTGGTAATCGTACCTTTGCTGCCTCCTGAAGAACCTGAACCTTGTGAATATTTCTCTTGCCCTTGCACCGGCGATGGTGAGGAGAAATTCAATTTTTTCGCTATCATCCAGGTCTTGGAGTTCAGCTGCCACCAGGAACAATTCGAACATTTGCCGGAATCGCCGCCAGTTTTCGCGGAGATCGCCGTAGCACTGGAGCGGCTGCGGAACCGGGAGCTCTATCATTTTGCCTGGGCACTGCTGGTTGTCTGTGTACACTGAGGTATGCCGGCAGGTATCGATCCACTCCTGTACCATGTGGTGTTGGGTGCTCTGGTGCACAGATGAGCCAACACAGTTGTATGTGGTACAACTCTATTTTATTATAACTCTTATAATACAGTTCGTTCTGGATACTCTGCACGTGCTGTCTCCCTGAGTGTGTTTGGTAACAGATGTGTCCTGGTTCTCCTCTGCAGCTAATACTGACCACCGGGGGTCGTGTCTGTGCTTTTATATCTTTCTGTCATTGGTTGTGGTGTTGTGTGTTCTGATTTGTCTGTTGGTGTGTCTATCATGATGTGTGTGTTTGAATATCATGACAACCTGCACATCTTTGGACTGTGGGAGGAAACCGGAGCACCCGGACAAAACCCACGCAGACACGGGGAGAACGTGCAGACTCCGCACAGACAGTGACCCAGCGGGTATTCGAACCTGCGACCCTGGCGCCGTGAAGCCACAGTGCTACCGTGCTGCCCAGTAGAAGGTCTATGTGTGTATGTGTCTGTTTCTCTGTGTGTGCATGTCTGTCTGCCTCTGTGTGTGTCTGTGTATGTGTCTGCTTGTCTGAATGTCTGTGTGTATCTATGTGCATGTGTGTGTGTCTGGCTGTGGGTGTGTATATCTATATATGTCTGTGCGTTTGTATCTGTGTTTGTGTGTTTGCATGCATGTGTGTCTATGTGCATGTGTCTGTGTTTGTGTGCGTGTGTCAGTATGTGTCTGTCTGTGACTGTATCTTTGCGTGTTCATGTCTGTACCTGTATGTGTGTATGACTGTGTGTATGTGTGTCTGTCTCTTTATGCGTATGTCTGTGTGTATATATGCATATATCTGTGTGTACATGCGCGTATATCTGTGTGTATATGTGCATATATGTGTGCATGTCGCCCATCAATTTTTGAATGATTTGTCCATGACCATATGAACTAAATCAGCATGGGAATGCAGCACCAACTAAACTGACCCCACCTGCTGGATTTTTTATTTTTTAATAAATTGAGAGTAGCCAATTCATTTTTTCCAATTAAGGGGCAATTTAGCGTGGCCGATCCACCTAACCTGCACATCTTTGAGTCGCCCACGCAAACATGGGGAGAATGTGCAAACCACATGGACAGTGGCCCAGAGCCGGGATCGAACCTGGGACCTCGGCGCCGTGAGGCAGCAGTGCTAACCACTATGCCACCATGCTGCTGCACCTGCTGGATTTATACTGCCTCCTGATTGTCAACCACTAGTTTCTATCAGTTTTGACAGGTGCCATTGACTGCAGTATTTGTATTGAAGTTCAGGAACTGGCAAAGGCTGTTGTGCAGAACAGACTTTTCCTGCTTTCCGCAACATCGTGGCGGTCGAGCAAAGGGGCGGCCATCTCCTGTCAGCCATCTGAAGAGAACAGGGAGAAATTCTGACTGGCACATCAATGGCAGGCTTCCTCGTTCTCGCGTACAGTCAAGAAAGGGGCTTCTGCTGCCCTGTGATCCTGCTTCTCATTTACACAGCAGCTCCCCGTACAAGTCTAAGCATTCGATGTATCAACAACACTGTCAGCATTGTTGCAAGAGTGTTGTTTTAAAATAGGCAATTGCTTCTGTTGGTAGCTAAAGATAGCTACAGTTGTCAAAATGGGAACCCTCCACAGGCAGCCCAGTTGCTCTACTGTCTAACTACCAAGGCTGGAGCTCTGACTCTACACTGACATTCGCACACTATTGTCCTAATTGGGGGTTCAACTTCCGCAGGTTTAGACCAAATAAATTTCCGACAAAAAGATGAAAGTTGGAGAGAATTCAGGCGCTTGTAACTCTCCCACCACATTGCATTCCATCAGATTTGAGATATTTTAGTGGCACCGGGATGATTTTCCTTTGCACCTTCCATGACCTCAGGAAATGTCAAAACACCTTTAACTTTTAATGAAGTGCTTTGGATGTGTCCTCGCTGTGTGGAGGCCAGCAAAGTATTACAGAGGCAAAATGCAGGGATGGCATTCTGCAGATGGAATCCCCCCACACCCCCCAGATGAATGGACTACCAAGTAACATCCTTTCCAGAAGACAGTGAGAGTCAGGTTCCTTGAGAACGAGTTCCTCCAGGTCAATGCTCCGTGAACACAGGCAATGAAGAGGTTAGAAGGTGTATATCTCAAGATAGATAGATAATTACTGTAATTAAAGGAGCGATTTCGCCACCTGGGTTTCATATCAGGGGCTGTTTAGCACAAGGCTAAATCGCTGGCTTTGAAAGCAGACCAAGGCAGGTCAGCAGCACGGTTCAATTCCAGTTCCAGCCTCCCCTAACAGGCACTGGAATGTGGCGACTCGGGACTTTTCACAGTAACTTCATTTGAAGCCTACTTGTGACAATAAGCGATTTTCATTTAATTTCATATCTATTCAGTCCCAAGTCGTATTTTGCTGAAAGGGGGTGTGTTTTTGCCAGAAGCACAATGGTTGAGGTGCTGAAAAGGAAAGTTCTCTCTCACTCGGTGGCCTTTGCTCGTCTGCATCTCTCCGGTGTGAGATTGGATTGTGTTGTTGAAGGAACAGCTCCATTGTTCAATTGCTGCCGTGTTCCCACACTCCAAATCTTGGCCACACTTTGTTTCACAAACCATTTCCCAGTGGCAAAATATTCTATTTGAATGTGTTCTTATTTTGAATTTAAACACTCAGATAAGGCGCCTGGAAACTCCTGTCTTTTCGCAATGTCATTTTTAAAAAATTGCAAAACATGCTTGGTGGGGGAGTGTGGGGGGACGGGGGACGTGAAATTCAGCCATTCCATTTGATAGAATCATCGGATCCCTGCAGTGAGGAGGCTGTTCAGCCCCTCAAGTCTGCACCTACCCTCTGAAAGAGCACCCCACCCAGGACAACTCCCCCCACCCTATCCCCATAACCCCACCTAACCTGGACATCCCTGGACAAAAAGGGACAATTTAGCATGGTTAATCCACCTAACCTGCACATCCCTGGACACAAAGGGACAATTTAGCATGATCAATCCACCTAACCTGCACATCTTTGGACACTAATGAGTGGCGTGTTAGCACTGTTGCTTCACAGCACCAGGCTCCCAGGTTCGATTCCCGGCTTGGGTCACTGTCTGCGGACTCTGCACGTTCTTCCCTTGTCTGCGTCGGTTTTCTCCGGGTGCTCCGGATTCCTCCCACAAGTCCCGAAAGACGTGCTAGTTAGGTAAATTGGACATTCTGAATTCTCCCTCTGTGTACCCGAACAGGCGCCAGAATGTGGCGACTAGGGGCTTTTCACAGTAACTTCAGTGCAGTGTTAATGTAAGCATACTTGTGACAATAAAGATTATTATTAAGGGGCAATTTAGCATGGTCAATCCACCTAAACTGTACATCTTTGGACACTAAGGGACAATTTTGCATGGTCAAATCAACTAACCGGTACATCTTTGGACACTAAGGGACAGTTTAGCATGGTCAATCCACCTAACCTGCACATCTTTGGACACTAAGGGACAGTTTAGCATGGTCAATCCACCTAACCTGCACATCTTTGGACACTATGGGACAATTTAGCATGGTCAATCCACCTAACCTGTACATCTTTGGACACTAAGGGACAATTTAGCATGGTCAATCCACCTAACCTGTACATCTTTGGACACTAAGGGACAATTTAACATGGTCAATCCACCTAACCTGCACATCTTTGGACACTAAGGGACAATTTTGCATGGTCAATCCACCTAACCTGTACATCTTTGGACACTAAGGGACAATTTAACATGGTCAATCCACCTAACCTGCACATCTTTGAACACTAAGGGACAATTTAATATGGTCAATCCACCTAACCTGCACATCTTTGGACATGAAGGGACAATTTAGCATGGTCAATCCACCTAATCTGCACATCTTTGGACATGAAGGGGCAATTTAGCATGGTCAATCCACCTAACCTGCACATCTTCGGACAGTAAGGGGCAATTTAGCATGACCAATCTACCTAACCTGCATATCTTTGGACGGTGGGAGGAAACCGGAGCACCCAGAGGAAACCCACGCAGACACGGAGGAGAAAGTGCCAACTACAGACGGTCACCAAGGCGGGAATCAAACCCAGATCCCTGGCACTGCGAGGCAGTGCCACCCCTATTTGCTTTTGGTTTGTCCTGCCCTTTACTCTGTCTCTTTCCTGACATATTTGCCCACATGCTGGAGTATAAACATATGAAAATACAATAAGCAGGAAACACAGTTGACTGGTCCATTCAGCCCATCACAGCCCATGTCTCCTCACCCCATCTAGAGCTGTGTAATCTGCTAGGAGATGTGTGATGCCAGATAGGAACACAGAGCAGTTAGGCGGCAACGTACCAGAAAACAAAAATCCTCCCCTACGCCCCTGGGCCATGATTAATCTTCCAAGGTGTTGCACAAAATACATATAATGTTTCTTTTGGGGTGTGGTCACTGACTGGGCCTCCATGTAAATCACATTGCACTGGATCTAGAGTCACATTTAGGCCGGACCAGGTAAGGAGAGTAGATTTCCTTCTACCAGATGGGTTTTTACAACGATCAGTTCATGGCCCATTAAGATTTTTACTGAATTCAAATTTCACCGTCTGCCATGGTGGGATTGAAACCCGGATCCCGAGAGCGTTACCCTGGATTGCTAAAACGTGGCAACACCACCACGCCACTTCCTCTAGCACAAGAACAGGTCGCTCAGCGCAACTGGTCCATGTCGCAGGAGGTGGTGGCATAATGTCATTGTCACAGGGCTAGTAATCCAGAGACCCAGGGTAATGTTTTGGGGGCCAGGGTTCAAATCCCACCACGGCAGATTTGAATTCAATAAAAACCTGATATTTAAAGTCTAATGGTGGGCAACAAATGCAAATCCCACATTCTTACCACTCTCTTGGGTAAAGACGTTTCTCTTGAGTTCCTTGCTGAATTTGTCAGTGACTCCCTTAGTTTGGGACTCTTCCACAGATAAAATAGACCTTAATTCTACCCTGTCAAATCCCTTCATAATTATAAAGGCCTCGCTTTAGAAAGGAAAGAGCTCCCTGCCTATTATGTTTTTTCCGAAAAGTGTATCTTCCCAACTTATTACTGGTATTTGCTGATCTCTACCACAACCAGCTCTTGTTTGAGTAATTTAACAGTAATACTATGCCCTGTCCCCTTGCACCGTACACTGGGTACCCCCCCTGTACTTGGTGTTTTCCAATTCTGTGCCTCCATGGTGAATGTTGGCCAGCTTTCTAACTGCAGGGGGCATCCTGGCTTATCCCTAAATCACCCTCCATACCCTCCTGGACACGAAGGGCCAGCAATCAGGAGCAGGAATCCACCTCCCCCGTCATCGCCAACTCATCCAGGTTGATTCTTTTCTCCTGCATCCCAGGCATTCTAACATTCCCCCTTCCACCAAACTAAACAGAGGCTTGAGATCAATCCTGGGACTGTCTCGAATGACAATCCGTCTCCACTCCTACACTATTTCACTGACATTTGCCGGGGAAAGGGTTAAAGGCTTAATCTAAACACCTACCCGAGATTGTTTCTATTCATAGCTCTTTGTGAGAAAGGATGTGATCACAAAAATGCCAAATATTAATTATGCAAATACCCACTTTTCATGCAAATCAACAGACAGGTCCTTCTCCCTATTGTTCTGTTACAGTAAATATCAAAATCTGGCTTGCTGCAAGTTAAGACATTAAAGTCGAGTGCAAAATTGCATCCAACATGTTTCTTGTTGACGAGTAAGCAGCCCGGGATGATTTATGGGCATTGATGAAATGTCAGCTTTTGAAAAGTTGCAGGTTAAACCACAGTGGACCTCGACATTAAAGCAGTTTTTTTTTCCCAACAGTGATGTAAACGGTGTTCTGCTCACAGTTAAAGAGACAGCACATTAAATCTTGTTTCCTTCTTTATCCAAACTCTGCTGTCCATATCCTAATTCACACCAAACGCTGTCCATCCATCACCGCTGTGCTTACCGACCTGCATTGACATCCTTCCCTCGCAATGCCTCAATTTAAAAAAATTCCTTCACATTTATAAATCCATGGCCTCGCCCCTCTCTATTACCGCCCTAAACCCTCTGAGTTTCTCTCGTTCTGATCTCTTACTCTACAATCGCGCGACAATCACCAGGCAGGAATATTCTGTTCCAGTCGCGGAACACTTCAGCACTCAAGGGCATTCAGCCTCTGATCTTCGGGTAAGCGTTCTCCAAGGCGGCCTTCAGGGCGCACGGCAACGTAGAATCGCCGAGCAGAAACTGATAGCCATGTCCGGCACCCATGAGTCCGGGATCTTGGATTCATGTCTCACTACATTTAACCCCCCCACCATCCGGCCTGGGCTTGCGAAATCCTACCAACTGTCCTGACTTGAGACAATTCACACCTCTTTAACCTGTGATTATCCCACTCTCCAGTTGCACAGTCTGGACCTATAAAGACTTAATTACCTGCATAGACTCGCATTCAAAGTATCGTCTTACACATTAACTTTGTCTGTATATGCTGTGTTTGTCTAACCCACCTCTTCACTCATCTGATGAAGGAGCTACGCTCCAAAAGCTCAGGATTCCAAATAAACCTGTTGGACTTTAACATGGTGTTGTAAGACTTCTTACTGTGCCCACCCCAGTCCAACGCCAGCATCTCCACATCATGTCTACAATTGGAGTAAGATGCTTTCAGCCGCCTCGAACCTAACCTCCAGAATCCCCATTCTAAACCTCTCAGACATTGTACCCCTTATCCACACGCTCCCCCCCAAAAATCTCTCTCCCCCCCCCCCACCACTTTTAAGAAACTTATTAAATCCTACCTCTTCAGCAAAGCTTGATTTTAAGAGTGTAATACTGACTTTTATTTCAGTAGTCAGAAAAAAAAACCTTCTGTTTTTATGGCTCACTGTCAAAGTTTACTTGATGAGACTCTTGTGGAACACCTAAAGACATTTTCTGCTGAGTTGAAGGTGCTATATAAAGGTAGGTAGCTGTTGTTGATGACCTATAGGGGGCAGCACGGTAGCACTGAGTTTCCTCAGGAAACTAAGGAAATTCGGCATGTCCACATTGACCCTTACCAACTTTTACAGATGCACCACAGAAAGCATCCTATCGGGCTGCATCACAGCCTGGTATGGCAACTGCTCAGGACCGCAAGAAACTTCAGAGAGTTGTGAACACCGCCCAGTCCATCACACGATCCTGCCTCCCATCCATTGACTCCATCTATACCTCCCGCTGCCTGGGGAAAGCGGGCAGCATAATCAAAGATCCCTCCCACCCGGCTTACTCACTCTTTCAACTTCTTCCATCGGGCAGGAGATACAGAAGTCTGAGAACACGCACGAACAGATTCAAAAACAGCTTCTTCCCTGCTGTTACCAGACTCCTAAATGACCCTCTTATGGACTGACCTCATTAACACTACACCCTGTATGCTTCATCCAATGCCAGTGCTTATGTAGTTACATTGTATATGTTGTGTTGCCCTATTATGTATTTTCTTTTCTTCCCATGTACTTAATGATCTGTTGAGCTGCTCGCAGAAAAATACTTTTCACTGTACCTCGGTACACGTGACAATAAACAAATCCAATCCAACCCAGTGGTTAGCACAGTTGCCTCACAGCTCCACGGTCCCAGGTTTGATTCCTGGCTTGGGTCACTGTCTGTGTGGAGTCTGCACGTTCTCCCCGTGTGTGCGTGGATTTCCTCCGGATGCTCCGGTTTCCTCCCAGTCCAAAGATGTGCGGGTTAGGTGGACTGGCTATGCTAAATTGCCCTTAGTACTTCTGTTGTGGGCAAAATCTTGGAAAGGTTTATAAGAGATAGGGTGTATAATCATCTGGAAAGGAATAATTTGATTAGACATAGTCAACACGGTTTCGTGAAGGGTAGGTCGTGCCTCACAAACATTATTGAGTTCTTTGAGAAGGTGACCAAACAGGTGGATGAGGGTGAAGCAGTTGATGTGGTGTATATGGATTTCAGTAAAGCGTTTGATAAGGTTCCCCACTGTAGGCTACTGCAGAAAATACGGAAGCATGGGATTCAGGGAGATTTAGCAGTTTGGATCAGAAATTGGCTAGCAGGAAGAAGACAAAGGGTGGTAGTTGATGGGAAGTGTTCAGACTGGAGTCCAGTTACTAGTGGTGTACCACAAGGATCTGTTTTGGGGCCACTGCTGTTTGTCATTTTTATAAATGACCTGGAGGAGGGCGTAGAAGGATGGGTGAGTAAATTTGCAGATGACACTAAAGTCGGTGGCGTTGTGGACAGTGCGGAAGGATGTTACAAGTTACCGAGGGACATAGATAGGCTGCAGCGCTGGGTTGAGAGGTGGCAAATGGAGTTCAATGTAGAAAAGTGTGAGGTGATTAATTTTGGAAGGAATAACAGGAACACAGAGTACTGGGCTAATGGTAAGATTCTTGGCAGTGTGGATGAGCAGAGAGATCTCGGTGTCCATGTACATAGATCCCTGAAAGTTGCCACTCAGGTTGAGAGGGTTGTTAAGAAGGCGTACAGTGTGTTAGCTTTTAGTGGTAGAGGGATTGAGTTTCGGAGCCATGAGGTCATGTTGCAGCTGTACAAAACTCTGGTGCGGCCGCATTTGGAGTATTGCGTGCAATTCTGGTCGCCGCATTATAGGAAGGATGTGGAAGCATTGGAAAGGGTGCAGAGGAGATTTACCAGAATGTTGCCTGGAATGGAGGGAAGATCTTATGAGGAAAGGCTGAGGGACTAGAGCCTGTTTTCGTTAGAGAGAAGAAGGTTAAGAGGTGACTTCATTGAGGCATACAAGATGATCAGAGGATTGGATAGGGTGGACAGTGAGAGTCTTTTTCCTCGGATGGTGATGTCTAGCATGAGGGGCCATAGCTTTAAATTGAGGGGAGATAGATATAAGACAGATGTCAGAGGTAGGTTCTTTACTCAGAGAGTAGTCAGGGCGTGGAATGCCCTGCCTGCAACAGTAGTGGACTCGCCAACACTAAGGGTATTCAAATGGTCATTGGATAGACATATGGACGATAAGGGAATAGTGTAGATGGGCTTTAGAGTGGTTTCACAGGTCGGCGCAACATCAAGGGCCAAAGGGCCTGTACTGCACTGTAATGTTCTATGTTCTATTAAAAAGGTTAATTTGGGTTACTGGGTTAAGGGGGATGGGATGGAGGAGGTGTGTGCTTGAGTGGGGTGCTCTTTCCAAGGGCCGGTGCAAACTTGATAGGTCGAATGGCCTCCTTCTGTAAATTCTATGATTCTATGCCCATGACTCTGAACTTTATAAGGACAGAGAATAGCCTGAATTCCAACAGCAGAGTGGGGTAAAAAAAACAACCCTCACAGTTCCTGAAAGGACGCCCCTTCAATCCTTACATGTAATCTGACTTGTAATTACTTTCTCCGTGACTCTCGTGTGACGAAACATTGTTGCTTCAGAACTGGATTTTTAATGCAAAATATTGCCTCAGAAAATATGACACTGAACATAACTATGGTGTCCAGTCATGCCTAACAATGCAGAATGTCGCATCGACTTAAAAAAAAATCAATAGAGCTGCAAACTCCCAACATTTTATTTTTCGCATCTGGCAGACACTTTGCCTTTGAGGCAAATGTGTGGGACTGAGCGGATTTGAACCCTGCGCCGCGGATAGGGCGTATCTGTCAAGGCAGATGTCTGAGCCTCGAGGGGCGCATGAGGTATTTTGGTGACATGAAGTCTCTGGGTCCCTGCCGTAGCTATTTGTCAGCCTCTCAACTCCCCCCACCCCCACACCACCCCACCCCACCCCACCTACCCCCGTTGCTTGGCAGGAATGCAGCTGTAGTTTTGGGAAGACAGGGGAGTTAAGTGTAAGAGATGAGGGGAGGCTGTATTGTGTGACATTTTGAAGGATAAGACATTTTGAAAGCGGTTAGACCTTTGATCAAAGCGGAGGCGGTAGAAGGTTTGAATACATTAGACGGCTGAAGCACAGAGGTTGGAGCGGAAGGTTCCTGAGGATGGAAATTCCAATCGGCCTTGGGTGATGGAGGAGATTTATCAGAAAGATACCTGTTGTGTTATGCTTCTTCACGTAGCATAAGCTGCTTCCTCGATGTATGCTCTGACAAAGGAAGGTTCAGACTTGGAGATAGGTTTAACACATTTATTGAACAGTTAACAATTCTCCTACTTGAGTTCGACTCTCCTGCTAATCTTGCTATCGTAACTCAGTCTAACTAACCAGTCTGCTCTAAGCCATGCAGTGGGTGTGATGCTTCTGATCTGCCCCTGTGCTTCTCACTAAGTGTCGCCTGTGGAAAGAGGAAGAGCATATGTGCCCTGTCCTTTTATATGGGTTGCCCCCTTGTGCTAGTGTCACCTCTGGGTGTCTTGATTGCCCATTGGTCGTGTCCTATTCTATGTGTTTATTAGCTGTATGTCTGCATGTCATGATGTCTCTGGTGCTCCCTCTAGTGTTTACTTAGTCCTAATGTATCTACATTAACCCCTTGTGTATTTACAGTGATGCATATCACCACAATACCCAGGTCGAATTGTATTGAGCTCAGAAAGGAAGAAAGAGGGAGCAGTTGATAACTTTCTCCGAGTTAGGTTTTCGAACCTCATTTGCTTCTCACTTCGGTTAGTTTTAGGGATATGCCGGGACTCCAGCGCACTACCAAAGGCATGCAGGTCTGTTAGAGGTATCGCCTTTTGGAGGTGGATGTAAAGGAACACAGGCACCATTTGAAGAAGAGCAAGTGGAGTTAACCAGGGTGACCTGGCGAACACCTAACCCTCAACCACTGAGAAAAAAGAGACAGCAGATGATCTGGTCATTATCATACTGCTTATTATTGGGATCTTGCTGTGCGGAATTTTACCGCTGGGTTCCTTGCACTAGAATAGTGACAACATTTCGTAGAGCACGGCATTGCCTGTGAGGCGCTTTAGGACATAATAATAATCTTTATTAGTGTCACAAGTAGGCTTACATTTACACTGCAATGAAGTGACTGTGAAAATCCCCTAGTCGCCACATTCCGGCGCCTGTTTGGGTACACTGAGGGAGAATTCAGAACGTCCAATTCACCTAACAAGCACGTTTTTCGGGACTTGTGGGAGGAAACCGGAGCACCCGGAGGAAACCCACGCAGACACGGGGAGAACGTGCAGACTCCGCACAGACAGTGACCCAAGCCGGGAATCGAGTCTGGGACCCTGGCGCTGTGAAGCGGTGAACCACTGTGCTACCCTGCCACCCAGCTCGATTGAGAAAGGTGCTTCGGATATTCGAGTCTGTCTTTTGCGTGACAGTCGCACCCTGCCATACATTTAGCCGGTGCCAGATCTGTTGCTGTGAATGTAGAATCCCCGGTCAACAATACTGATTGAATTCTGATACTTCCAGCCCTCTGTCCTGCTCACACATCCAGATCATTGCCTGATTAATATAAGAGAGTAGAAACCCTTTCAGTAGGCATGGAAAGCCATTTGAGGCCATTATTCTTGGCTGATTGATCCCAAATATTAAGAGTGGGAGGTGTAAATTTCTATCCCCAGGAGGATTTGACTGATGGCTGTTTTTCAGTCCTTTGAAGGACAGGTTTCAGCCGGATCAAACCGTATAGCCGGAGATGAAGTCTCCTTTTCACTCTATTGAAATAAAGCTCCCGGTTTGCTTTTTGACACACTGATTTCCCGTCGATGGGCCGGCGCATAAAGTTACCCCAAGCGACTTTTCAATCATCTAAAACCCACGCTTTGAGAGAGGCCTATTCTTCGTGAACGCTGGCTGGTTGCGACGGCGCTGCACTGGCCACTATTGGCAGGAACATTGTACTAGGCCCAGAGTCTTCAAGGTCGCTGAAATGAAGATAGTCCTTGCAAATGGCCGCATAGACTAAGAAATCGGCGGCACCGCTGCAGAACAGAGATGGTTATTTTCATAGCTGATTGGATTTTTAAGGGCATAGAGATATATTTAGGTCAGTGGGGTGCACCCTGTGGTGCGGGGGCCACATGGGGTCCATCAGAGTTTTGCGTGCGCCCTACGAGACGTTTTGTTGACAGTTGCTCAGGCATGGGGTTGCCGCATTCCGCTGAGTCCCATCCGCGTAGTTTTTTTCCTACCGGTGTGACCGAAGTGATTCGCACGTAAAGCGAGGGCGAGTGAAGTGAGGAGCGTGCTGATTGCTCACAACATTGACTGTGAGCCGTGCACTCCTTCTGTGTCCGAAGTGTAAATATTTCTTTTGTTTTTTTTTACCATCTGAAGTTGATGACAGTCCAGTAAATATATAAACGATTAAGTATTTTCTAGAACTCGTTATGAAATATTCGGCGTGAATTAAATGTGTTTAATCTTATCCACGGGTCGTGATTAGTGAACAAGCCCCGATTTCAATCTTGTGGCCCACTGAGATGAAGGAGGCCCACTCACTCGCCTAGGTTCCCATCACTGATTTCGGTGATTTTGCACCTTTAATTTTTTGCCTTTTCCTCCCTTATCTTCTGGTCTGACACTTTGAACGGGTACCCAGGCTTCCCACCTTTTATGGTTTCACTAGAAGTAGAAAAGCTTGCAACTTTGTTTACCGTATTGCAAACAAGCTGGAGGAAACAATAGTAACAGGGTCTACTTGCCCTGTTTCCTTTTCTGGGGAGACTCCGGCATCATCCATCCCAGTTGTAGCTAGTCTGTAATTAAAAGCTTGTTGCGGGCTGGAGTTTACTCTCTCTCAGCTCCTCCCCCTTTCTATCATACCTCTATTTCAGTGAGGTGGAATATTCTCTGAAAAACGCACGTGGAGGTGAGCACGGGCAAGGGAGGAATGTTCAGTGCTATCTAAGACTTATCTGGATAAGCACATGAACAGACAGGGCACAGGAAGATACAGGTGGTTGGTCTAGATTGGACACGTGATCGGCGCAGGCTTGGAGGGCCGAAGGGCTCGTTCCTGTGCTGTACTGTTCTTTGTTCTTTGCTACCTTTCCCCGCCTAAGCTCCTAATACTCTCCACAACTTGGTTTGTTCATTTTCCTTAATTCAAGGAATGTGAACGTCGCTGGTTAGGCCAGCATTTATTGCCCATCGCCGACTGCCCTTGAGAAGGTGATGGCGAGCCGTCTTCCTGAACCGTTGCAGTCCATCTGGTGTAGGACACCCACAATGCTGTTAGGGACGGAGCTCCAGGTCTTTGACTCAGCAACAACGAGGGAAGTGATATAGTTCCATGTCAGGACGGTGCGTTGCTTGCCTGCTGTCCTTGCCCTCTTAGTTGGTAGACGCTCGTGGGGTTGGAAGTTGCTGCCAAAGGAGGCTTAACAAGTTGCTGCAGTGTATCTTGTCGATCAGTGTTCTTCAAACTTTTTTCCAGGGACCCATTTTTACCAACCGGCCAACCTTCGGGGCCCAACCCGGCCGACCTTAGTGACCCACGCCAGCCGACCTGCGATCCACCATTTTCCCTTACCATGTTTGCTGCTGCTAAAAATGGAGGAAATGGTTTTGGCTCCATTTGGCCCTCGTACACGTTCGTCCAATGGAACCTGTTGGATGAAGGTGAAGCCTTCCGGTGTCGGAAAGTATGGAGTCTCCAACTGTCCAAAGTTCTGCAATTCTTTCCTGTAAAATTTTATCAAATAAACCCCCCCCCCGAACATGTAAAAAAAAAATTAAATGAATAAAATAAATGAAAAAAATAAAAATTAAATGAATGAAATAAATAAACCCCCCCCCCCCCCCCCGCCGAACTTGTAAAACAAAAAACTGCGACCGTTTAAAACAAAAGCGGCCGCACTGCGCATGCGTGCTCGATCATTGGCGCACATAGTTTTGCGCATGTGCGCTGATGATCTGGCACACATGCGCAGTGCAGGCGCATTTTTTTTACATTTTCGCAGCCATTTTGAAGGCCGCTTGCAGCCAGCGTTATTAACAGCCGGCTGCTGCGGCTGATGCGCGCAGATTTTCGCGATCGGGAGTGCCGCGACGGACAGCTCCGTGACCCTCCCGACACCCGCCCGCGACCCACTCGCGGGGCCGCGCCCCCGAGCTTGGCAATGCCTGTTGTAGATGGCACATGTTGCTGTTGCCATGTTTCACTGGTGGGGGGGAGTGAATGTTTAAGGTGACTGGTGGGGTTTCCATCCAGTGGGGCTGCTTTGCCCTGAATTGTCTCAAGCCTCTTGAGTGTTCTTGGAGCTGCACTCATCTAGTCAATTGGAGAGTATTCCATCACACTCCTGACTTGTGCCTTGCAAATGATGGACAGACTTTGAGGAGTCAGGAGGTGAGTTATTCAATGCAGAATTCCCAGTCTCTGACCTGCACTTGTAGCCACTGTCTGTATAATGGCTGGTCATAGACATAGAATTTACAGTCCAGAAGGAGGACATTCGGCCCATCGTGCCTTCACCGGCCCGTGGAAAGAGCACCCCACTTAAGCCCACACCTCCGCCCCATACCCGGAGCCCAGTAACCCCACCTAACCAACACTAAGGACTATTTAGCATGGCCAATCCACCTAACCTGCACACCTTTGGACTGTGGGAAGAAACCGGAGCACCCGGAGGAAACCCACGCGCACACGGGGAGAACGTGCAGACTCCGCACAGGCAGTGACCCAAGCCGGAAATCGAACCTGGGACCCTGGAGCTGTGAAGCGACAGTGTTAACCACTGTGCCGCCCTGGTCCAATTCAGTTTCTGGTCAATAATAACGCCCAGGATGTCGACTGTTGAAATCTAGATACAACTTTTCCTCACGCTACAATTTACCTCAGCAACTCAAAATTGTTGACCTCATTACTTCCCTTACTCTGAAAGATTGCAGGCGTTGAGAAGCTCTTCTGTCATCCAATCACATTTGCCTCATCCATTTACCCACTGTCCTACTTAGCCTTAGGATTCTCCATGGAAGGTAAGGCCCAGATTTTCTCTCCCAAGGCAGAATCGGGATATTTCCCACTTTGCCGCACCTGTTTTGGGAGGAAGTCTCTTGAATGACACCATCTTTGTTCCAGGGGTCCAGATGCAGGATAGTCAGGCACATCATGCAGGTCAGAGGGGCTGCCCAGTGCAGACGCGGACTGGTTAAAGGCCCCACCTCAGTGCTTTGGGATTCGGTCCCTGTTGCATTGTTGAATATTAGACCCTCTAGCCCTCACCCCCCTCTCCCCACCCAGCATTCTTTTCAGCGGTGTTGACAGGGCTAAATATTAGCCAGGACACAAGAGAGAACTCCCCTCCTCTCCTTTGAAATTGGGCCATGGGATCTATTGCATCTACCTGAGAGGTTCAGTGTCTCATCCGAAAGACGGCACCACGTGACAGTGCGGCACTCCGTCTGCACTGCACTGAAGTGAAAGTCTAGAATTTGTGCCCAGGTATCTGGGGCTAAATTCTCCGGTATCGGCGCGATGTCCGCCGACTGGCGCCAAAAACGGTGCAAATCAGTCGGGCATCGCGCCGCCCAAAAGGTGCGGAATCCTCCGCATCTTGGGGGGCCGAGCCCTAACGTTGAGGGGCTAGGCCCGCGCCAAACTGATTTCCTCCCCGCCAGTTGGCGGAAAAGGCCTTTGGTGCCCTGCCAGCTGGCGCGGAAATGACATTGCCGGGCGGCGCATGCGCGGGAGCGTGAGCGGCCGCTCACGGCATCCCCGCGCATGTGCAGTGGAGGGAGTCTCTTCCGCCTCCGCCATGGTGGCGAAGGCGGAAGGAAAAGAGTGCCCCCACGGCACTGGCCCGCCCGCGGATCGGTGGGCCCCGATCGCGGGCCAGGCCACCGTGGGGGCACCCCCCGGGGCCAGATCGCCCTCCCCCCCAGGACCCCGGAGCCCGCCCGCGCCGCCTTGTCCTGCCGGTAAGAGAGGTGGTTTAATCCACGCCGGCGGCACAGGCATCCTAGCAGCGGGACTTCGGCCCATCCGGGCCGGAGAATCGCGGGGGGGGGGGGGGGTGCCAGCCAACCGGCACGGCGCGTTTCCCGCCCCCGCCGAATCTCCGGTGCCGGAGAATTCGGCAACCGGCGGGGGCGGGATTCACGCCAGCCCCCGGCGATTCTCCGACCCGGCGGGGGGTCGGAGAATCTCGCCCCAGGTGTGGAGTTTGAATCACAGAAACAGAGAAAACAGGAGCAAGGGTAGGCCATTCGGCCCTTTCAGCCTGCTCCCCCACTCAGTACGGTCATGGCTGATTCCGAATCTCCTGTGGTAATGAATTCAACAGGTTCATCACTCTTTGGGTGAAGAAATATCTCCTTATGCTGTCCGAAATGGTTTACCCTGAATCCTCAGACTGTGACCCCTGGTTCTGGACACACCCACCATCGGGAACATCTTCCCTGCGTCTACCCTGTCCAGTCCTGTTAAAATTTTATAAGTCTCTCAGGAGATCCCCTCCTCATTCTTCTGAACTCCAGCGAGAACAATCCCAACCTAGTCAATCTCTCCTCACATGACAGTCCCACCATCCCTGGAATCAGTCTGGTAAACCTTCGCTACGCTCCCTCGACAGCAAGAACATCCTTCCTCAGAGAAGGAGACCAAAACTGCACACAATACTCCAGGTGTGGCCTCACCAAGGCCCTGTATAATTGCAGCAACACATCCCTGCTCCTGTACTCGAAACCTCTCGCAGTGAAGGCCAACATACCGTTAGCCTTCTTTACCGCCTGCTGCACCTGCATGTTTACCTTCAGCGACTGGTGCACAAGGACACCCAGGTCCCGCTGCACACTCCACTCTCCCAATTTACAACCATTCAGGTAGTAATCTGCCTTCCTGTTTTTGCTTCCAAAATGAATAACCTCACACTTATCCAAATTATATTGCATCTGCCATTGGTTTTCCCACTCACCCAACCTGTCCAGATCTTGCTGTAGGATCCCTGCATCCTCGTCACAATTCACCCTCCCTAGTGAGCTTCTCCTCATGAGTTTGAAATGAAATGAAAATCGCTTATTGTCACAAGTAGGCTTCAAATGAAGTTACTGTGAAAAGCCCCTAGTCGCCACATTCCGGCGCCTGTTTGGGGAGGCTGGTACGGGAATTGAACCCGCGCTGCTGGCCTGCCTTGGTCCGCTTTCAAAGCCAGTGATTTAGCCCTGTGCCAAACCAGCCCCAGTTTGTCCTCATCTCAGTTCTAAATGGCCTACCCTGCATCATTAGACTGTGGCCGTTTGTTCTCGACCCCCACCCCCCCCACCCCCAGCCAGAGGAAACGACATCCCTGCACCAGTCTGGCCAGACTTGTCAGAATTTTAAATTAGAGCCCCCTCTCATTCTTCTAAACTCCAGTGCATACAGGCCCAGTCGACCCAATCTCTCCTCATGCGACAAAGCTGCCAACCCCTGGAAACAGTCTGATGAACCTCCGCTGCTCTCCCCCTGTGGCAAAGATATCCTTTCTTAGATAAGGAGACCAGGGGCGTCATTCTCCGACACCCCAGCGGGTCAGAGAATGGCCGTTGGCCGCCGTGAATCCCGCCCCCACTGGTTGCCGAAGTCTCCGGTACCGGATATTCGGCAGGGGCGGGAATCGGGCCGCGCCGGTTGGCGGGCCCCCCGCTGGATTCTCCGGCCCGGATGGGCCGAAGTCCCGCCGATAAATTGCCTGTCCCTCCGGCGTAAATTAGAGTACCTATTTACCAGCGGGACAAGGCGGCGTGGGCGGGCTCCGGGGTCCTGGGGCGCGGGGCGATCTGACCCCCGGGGGGGTGCCCCCACGGTGGCCTGGCCCGCAATCGGGGCCCACCGATCCGCGGGCGGGACTGTGCCGTGGGGGCACTCTTTCCCTTCCGCCTCCGCAACGGTCTCCACCATGGCGGAGGTGGAAGAGACTCTCCCCGCTGCGCATGCATGGGAAACTGTCAGCGGCCGCTGACGCTCCCGCGCATGCGCCGCCCCGACATGTCATTTCCGCGCCAGCTGGCGGGGCAACAAAGGCCGTTTCCGCCAGCTGGCGGGGCGGAAATCCCTCCGGCGCCGGCCTAGCCCCTGCTCGGCCCCCAAAGATGCGGAGCATTCCGCACCTTTGGGGCGGCGCGATGCCCGTATGATTGGCGCGGTTTGGGGAGAATTTCGCCCCAGAACTGCACACAATACTCCAGGTGTGGTCTCCCCAAGGCCCTGTACAGCTGCAGTAAGACATCCTTGCTCCTGAACTCAACCTCAATCCACAAACTAAACGTTATGACTGTCCTTCTCTGCTCCCTGTCCATATGTTGCTCACTCCTGATTCACGACCTTTACGCATTATTTTTGGCCACGCCTTTCACTTACTTCACCTATTCTGTTATTTTTGATTGGCGCTGGGTCTCCACATGCCAGCATAGCCGACCTGCTGAAAACCAGTTCGAAAAGCCGCTTTTCTGAGCCGTTTGGGTGCTGGGCCTTCCGCCGTCAAAATGAGTTAGTTTTTTTCGACAGGCTGCATTGGAATTAGAGAGGGTGAGGCCACCCCCCCCCCCCCCCCCATCCCCACCTGGGGGCCCGTTAAGGCCTGCGCAGGCAGACGCTCTGATTTGAAGGCTTCCATTGGCGCTTCGGGGGTTAAGCAGCTTGGCTGCTCTCCTCGGGGCTGCTTCTGTTGGTTCGCTCTTCAGCTCCCAAAGGCTTTCAGGCGGCGTCGTGCCACCGTGTCCCCGCCTAGTGGTCACATCGAGTGCTGCAGCCCACGGGCTGTCATCAGCCGGCATCTCAAAGCTCGCAGCACAGAAACAAATTCTGACTTCTTCCTCTGTTCGGGTTTTTGTATTAGCTCGAGAGGAAGAGTACTCATTGCAACATGGGATTTCGGTGTTTTCTAAGAACAAGATTTTTTTTCTTGAGAAAGACCGTTTCTATTGGCAACGTGTTATTTGAGGCTCTTTGTGGAAGAGTTTGATTGGTGAGGTAATTTATTTGCCTCTAAGGAAATTTTAAGTCAGAAAGGTCTTGGGGGGGGGGGGGGCGCGAGCAATCGAATGCCTGGATGAAATTTGGCAGCACAGTGGTTAGCACTGTTGCTTCACAGCGCCAGGCTCCCGGGTTCGATTCCCGGCTTGGGTCACTGTCTGTGCGGAGTCTGCACGTTCTCCCCGTGTCTGCGTGGGTTTCCTCCGGGGGCTCCGGTTTCCTCCCACTAGTCCCGAAAGACGTGCTGTTAGGTGAATTGGACATTCTGAATTCTCCCTCCGTGTACCCGAACAGGTGCCGCAGTGTGGCGACTAGGGGATTTTCACAGTAACGTCATTGCAGTGTTAATGTAAGCCTACTTGTGATATATTAATATTATCTTATTAATAACAATAAGATCATTATTATTATAATTCAAGGTATAACCATCAAGCTGAAAATCTGGGAACCCATTCGGCGGATGTTTGGATGCTGGTAAAGACGATAGAAACATAAAAAATAGGAGCAAGGGGGCGGCACGTGACGCAGTGGTTAGCACCGGAACTGCGGCGCTGAGGACCCGGGATCGAATCCCGGCCCCGGGTCACTGTCCGTGTGGAGTTTGCACATTCTCCCCGTGTCTGCGTGGGCTTCACCCCCGCAACCCAAAGATGTGCAGGGTTGGTGGATTGGCCACGCTAAATTGCCCCTTAATTGGAAGAAAAATAATAATTGGGTACTCTAAATTTATTTCAAAAAAAGAAAATAAGAGCAAGAGGAGGTCATTAAGCCTCCTCCATCTTCATTATGATCACGGCTGATCATCCAGCTCAATAGCCTGAATCTGCCTTTCCCCCATATCCTTTAATCCCCTTCGCCCTGAGTGCTATATCTAATTGCTTCTTGAAAACGTGCAGTGTTTTGGCCTGAACTGCACTCTCCTGGTATAGAAATCTCTCCGAATCTTTTACATAAACGGCCTAACCCATATCCTCAGACTGTGACCCCTGGACATCGGGAACATCTTTCTTGCATCTACCCTGTCTAGTCCTGTTAGAATTTTATAGGTTTCAATGGGATTCCAATGTCATTCTTCTGAACGCGAGTAAATGCACTCCGAACCGACTCAATCTCTCCTTATGAGTCAGTCCTGCCAACCCAGGAATCAGTCTGGTCCTGTAGCTTTGGATAGGTGTGTTAGGATGGGCTGAATGGGCATCCTCATTTGTGCCTTGACCTCGTGTTGCTGAAGCTCTGCAGTTCTGCGTGAGGCCATTTGGGGGAGCAATACACCAATCACTTTTGGCGGTGTCTCACTGAAAACCGTGACCCAGATTGGTGGTCTAACTCTTAATATGGCCTCAAAATATCCACTTTCAATCCATTCATCGGATGTGGGCATCATTGGCAAAGGCAGCATTTAATATCCATCTCTATTGGCCCATGGGAACATGGCAGGGATCTAGAATTCCCTCAGTGCAGAAGGAGGCCATTCGCCCAAGCAAGTCTGTACCAACTCTCCGAAATCTTTGGGCGGGATTCTCCACTCCCGCGCCGAAGTGCCCACGCCGTCGTGAACGCTGTTGAGGTTCACGACGGCGCGAAATGGCCGCGATCCCGATCGATTCAGGCCCCGACAATGGGCTAGGATCGGGGCCGCGTCATCTACACGCGCCAGGCCATGTCGCCGCGTAAAGGCGGCGCCGCAGAGGTGACGTAGCCGGCGCTGCATAACTGTCGTCACCCGCACACGCGCAGGTTGGCCGGCGCCAACCCGCGCATGTGTGGTTGCCGTCCTCGCTGAGTTCGCCCCGCAAGAAGATGGCGGACGGATCTTGTGGGCCCGTGGAAGGAAGGAGGTCCTCCTTCAGAGAGGACGGCCCGATGATCGGTGGGCACCGATCGCGGGCCATGTCACATTTGAGGTACCCCCCGGTGCAGGATCCCCCCTCACCCCCCCGCAGGCCCCCCCCCCCCCAGCGTTCCCGCACTGTTCCTGACGGCAGCGACCAGGTGTGGATGGCGCCGGGGGGAGCCCGCCATTTTGGCCTGGCCGCTCGGCCCATCCGGGCCTGAGAATAGCGGGGGTGCCGGAGAATCGCCATTTTGGGTTTCTCCGGCCTGCGGCCCGCAGAACCCGACGGGGCCGTTCCCGCCGCTTGGGAGAATCGCGGGAGGGCGTCGGACCGGCGTCCCAGGACATGTTGGAGGCCCAGGCGATTCTCCCAACCGGCGCGGGAGTGGAGAATCTCGCCCATTGTTCTTGAAATGCTGCCGTCCATGCGGCAGAAATACTCCTAGAGTGTTGGTGAGCAGGATGTTCCCCAGATCTTCCCCCAGCAACTTTCTGAAAGCAATAACATGGCCAGGTTAACTGCTGAACACCACAGCTATGAATAAAGCCACATGATGGCTCACTCTCTGCATGGCCACTCGCAGCAGTCCCCCATTTCTGTGTCACACTCGCTGCGAAGGCCAAGGCAATTAATTAACAATGCACAGGCACTGAATGATGCCAGTAATTCTCCGTAGGGACAAGGAGAGGCTGGTTAATATTGATGTGTCCCAGCAGGTGTGAATAATATCGGCTCCTCCTGACACTCCCCCTCGGCTGGTGGAGTTTAGTGAGCCGAACCAGCAGGGCCGGTGAGACTCCCGGGCACCGGGACATTCCAGCAGCCAGTGCCAGGCTCCGAAAGGGTAGACGGAGCTTCTGGCCGAGTGCCAGCTCCTGGATCGAGAGTGCTCGTTTGTCATTACGAGCGGGGAAACCATTCGGAATTTACTTAGTCCTCAACGAGTGTTGAAGCATTGCCGCAGTCCACTCTGTCTAACCTGGCTTTTTCCTTCCATAACCACGATAACACTTAATTTGCACACATGAGGTCCCCTCGCAAGTGAAGAATTACTGTCTCAAGACTCTCGAAGGAAGAAGGAAAACGTGCCTTTAGATATCGCCTTTCACTTGCTGAGGGAACCTCAAAACATTTCACAAGCAATGAGGTATTCCCGTACCAGCCTCCCCGAACAGGCACCGGAATGTGGCGACTAGGGGCTTTTCACAGTAACTTCATTTGAAGCCTACTTGTGACAATATCTTATCTTTATCTTATTTTTAAAATTTAGAACATTTTTTTTCCAATTAAGGGGCAATTTAGCGTGGCCAATCCACCTACCCTACACATCCTTGGGCCGTGGGGGTGGGGGGTGAGACCCACACAGACACGGGAAGAATATGCAAACTCCACATGGAGAGTGACCCGGTTGGGATCGAACCTGGATCCTCGGTGTCATGAGGCAGCAGCGCTAACCACTGCGTCACCGTGCCTCCCGCAATGAAGTATTTTTGGAATGTAGTCAGTATTGTAAAATTGGAAATGCAGCAGCCAACTATACACATAGCAAGCACGCACAACCAGCAACCTGATAATGGACAAACGTTTGTGATGTTGATTGAGGGATAAATGTTCACCAGGACAACAGGGAGAACTGCCCTGTTCCTTTCAAAATAGTGTCGCGGGATCTTTTGATTTCTGAAGGAACGGCGATTTATCGGGATGGTGTGCAACCTTTGCCCACAGACATCTAGATGTCTGTAGCCATTGGTTTGGGAGATACCATTCACATTTATTCACCTGATGAAGGAGCTACGCTCCGAAAGCTAGTGATTCCAAATACGCCTATTGGACGTTAACCTGGTGTTGCAAGACTTCTTACTGTGCCCACATTGATAAAGACGGAGGTGGCGCTTTGGCTGGCTGGCCCTCAGGTCGGGCAGGGGGCATGTCATTCACAGTTAACAAGCAGGGTTGGACAACCCCACAGGAAGTGGGGCTGTCTAATTTAAATTTAAGTCTAATTTAAATGCAATTTGTTTTAGCTGCTCCATCCTTTTGGTAAAATGCTCCCAGTGAGGGTGATGTGGGAGATAATGGTCAAACATTGTAGTATAACAGGTCCATTTGTTCAGTGTTACATGTGTGAAGAAATTGATTTTAGTCAGGAGCAACACCACAGGGTGGAAAGTGCAGCACGCATGTATAAAATATCTTGAAAGGTGATGTACGATCAATGACCACTAAAACGAGGTTGGAGTACAACTGAAGGCTTTAATAAGCTAGATGTTTCCCCCAGCAGCTCAGGTACAGAATGAGGGCTGCTGGGATGGCACGGGTTCTTATACCCCGCCTATCAGGGCGGAGCTATTATGCACTCTAGCCAATGGCAAGCATATAGGTTCTACCAATGGTACTTCAGCCTCTCAGGTACCGTAATACCTATAATACCACAAAAGGACTTAATCGGATGTCAGATGCCTTGCGTTGGAACAGATCGCTTTACGCAGAAGGATTTGAAAATTGGTCATTTACCACAGTCAAATCCACCCGTCATAAACCTTCCCTTTCCGAGAGATGATTATTATTTTTTTTGACGGGTAAACCTTCATGGGTTTTTGAACGACTGCTGTCAACAGCTGGAATTCTTCGGTTGTTGCGACTCAATTTTCCCGCCGGCAACGGGTCCATGCCCGCGGGATTTCCTGGCGGCGTGGGGTGGTTACGATGGGAAATCCCATTGACAAGCGGCGGGGTGATAGAATCCCACCGTTATTGGATTGCTGGTTGGGGGTACCTGCTGTGCGTATAATTGGCGTTCTGCATTTCCAATGTTACAATACTGACTACATTCTAAATGTACCGCCTGTAAAGTGCTTTGGGGCTCCCTCTGGATGTGGAAGGCGCTACCTAAAGGCACCTTTTTCTTCTTCCCTCGTGAGTATTGGGACAGTAATTCTTCACTCGCGAGGGGACCTCGTGTGTGCAAATTAAGCGTTATCGTGGTCATGGAAGGAAAAAGCCAGGTTAGACAGAGTGCACTGCGGCAATGCATCGTCGAGGATTAAGTAAATTCCAAATGATTTCCCCGCTCGTAATGACAAACGAGCACTCTCGATCCAGGAGCTGGCACTCGGCCAGAAGCTCCGTCTACCCTTTCAGAGCCTGGCATTGGCTGCTGGAATGTCCCGGTGCCCGGGAGTCTCACCGGCCCTGCTGGTTCGGCTCACTAAACTCCACCAGCCGAGGGGGAGTGTCAGGAGGAGCCGACATTATTCACACCTGCTGGGACACATCAATATTAAGCAGCCTCTCCTTTTCCCTACGGAGAATTACTGGCATCATTCAGTGCCTGGGTAGGAATTAATTGTTAATTAATTGCCTTGGCCTTTGCAGCGAGGGTGACTCAGAGATGGGGGAGTGCTGCGAGTGGTCATGCAGAGAGTGAGCCATCATGTGGCTTTATTCGCAGCTGTGGTGTTCAGCAGTTAACAAAGCCTTGACATTGCTTTCAACATGATTCCTAAAAGCATTAGCTCTCCTGCTACTGACCAGAAAGCCTCATTACAGACTATTCCCACTGCTCTTTGAGCCCTTGCCAGCCGTTGCTCGTTGGGGAGCACTCCTGCCTCTGAAGTGTTTTAAGGGTCCAAGTCCGACTCCAAAGGCCTGAGCACAAAATCTCCACACTGTGGCGTTCTTTGTGTTGCGAAATTCAGGATGATTGGCGTGGTGGTCACAAAGACCACAAAGTAGCTTGAACTTGCACAAAGCTATAAATTTATTAGCACTGATAATTTGGATTTGACACGTACTCCTAAATAATACACGGTTGATTATTAACATACAAACTACACTCATCTACAAGTAATCTTTAAACTGTTATAAACTATGATCTGCTCTTACTCACACTATCTTTACTTTTGTCTGTCTCTAGCTAACTTCTGCACTACTCTCTCCCCCCCAGGCTTAGCATCAATGCCTTATATACTTGTAACTATAGCACCCTCTCGTGGCGACTCCAGACATGTCATTAACCCTTGCAGTTCTTACATTTATGACAATACCACACACATCTAGTATTTCAGGGAGGCACTGTCAAGAGGCCCTGGCTTTTGGTACGGTCTTTAAACTGCGGGCCCCTTTGGCGCCAAGGTATTTTGAAAAGGAACAGGAGAGTTCGCCCCAGTGTGCTGGACAATATTCATCCCTCAACCGACATGGCCAAACACCCCCCCACCCCCCCCCCCGCCCCAGATTATCTAGTCACCACATTGCTGTTTATGGGATCCTGCTGTGTTGAAAATTGCCTGCTATGTTTTCTGTGTTACAACAATACTGTGCTAGCACGTCATTGGCTGTGAAGTGAATTGAGGTGTCTTGTGGCACCATAGTTCTGTCTTTCTGTACTTCAAACACACATATTTAATTTTCCTAACTTGCATTGTTTTAACAATTTATTCAGCTTTGCAGTGTGTCGATTTACTGGCTCTCACTGATATCCCTTCTCAACAAATCTACTTATCCCTCATTTGCAAAGGCAAATTGAAAGTTAGGACAATTAACAAGAATCCAGATGGTGAGCCTGGCAGAAGAGAATCGTCGCTCCTCGCTCACAATTTAGGTCTTAAGACGTACTTGCCACCGTTGGTTAACTGCAGCTGACCCGAGTGGCTCGCTCCACCTGAGAACCAATTAGCCGAAACCTATTCTCCATTTGTCACAATGAATCGAGCGTCACCGAACTAGGGGCAGCTTCGACCAGGCCCAGCTCAGCTGTGCCTTTCCCGGCCTTTGCAGGCCGCATGCGCTTGCCGGCGGTCAAACCGCGAGGACGCCCGCGACCTCGTCCTTCGGCAGCGTCTCCAAACCCACCACCGCCGCCGCCAGGAAACATGGACAGCAGGTTCACGGCAACGCCATCATCCGCAAGCCACGCCCCATCTTAACTTGGGCATGTGCCGATCGACGTCACTGGGTCAACATCATGGCAGTCGCTTCCCGATAGCTCTGCGGGGTTCCGTCAACGCATGCGGTTGGGGAGCGTTGGGGAATAAATCGGTGGCCTGTTCTTTACGCCTCGCCCATACACAGGGAAAATTCCTCGCTCCATGGCAACCAGCCCCGACCCTCAGTTCCACCTCCTGCAGCCCAAAGACACATTTCCCCCCCCCCCCCCCCCCCCCCCCCACCCTGAATTCCACATGGTTTCATTCGAACGGTCAGACCACTCGCACGCTTGGGCCCAACACACGCCAGAAAAGCAAGCGGTACTGCTGCCCATTGCCGTTTAGGCAGGGTTGGGGGAGGGGTGACACTGCTGCTTGACGGCACCGGGGACCCAGGTTCGATCCCGGCTCCGGGTCACTGTCCGTGTGGGGTTTGGACATTCTCCACGTGTCTGCGTGGGTCTCACCCCCACAACCCATAAACGATGTGCAGGGCAGGTGGATTGGCCACGCTAAATTGCCCCTTAATTGGAAAATGTTTAAAAGATTAACCAGGGCAGGGCCTGCATGAATTTGAAGGCCTAATTCAAGTTGCAGCGTTTGGATCTCGGCAGAAGGAGGGATTTAGATTTGGCACCTTCCAATTTATTGAAAGGTGGTTTAGCGGTGTGGGATGGGGGGGGGGGGGGGGGGGGGGGGGGGGGGCAGGGGTGGGGTGGGTGCTGCTCACCTTAAATAACAGCACCTCAGGGCAATCGTGGTTGCAGAATGTAGTATATTTTAATGAAAAATAGTAAATCCTTATTATACCCAATCATTGGGCGGCACAGTGGCTAGTACGTCTGCCTCACACCTCCAGGGACCCGGGTTCAACTCCGGCCTCTGGTGACTGTGTGTGTGGAGTTAGCATTTTCTCCCCGTGTCTGTGTGGGTTTCCTCCGGGTGCTCCGGTTTCCTCCCACACTCTAAATATGTGCAGGTTAGGTGGATTGTCCACGCTAAATTGCCTCTTAGTGTACAAAACGTTAGTCGGTGTTGCTGGGTTACGGGGATAAGGTGGAGTCATGATCTTAAGTAGGGTGCTTTTTCCAAAGGCCGGTGCAGCCACAATGGGTTAAATGGCATCCTTCTGCACTGTAAATTATATATGATATGATTGCTGGCTGTCATCTTGTTTCAGATGGGAGTACTCTTGCCTATCAGCCAGCAGGTTGCATAATATGGAGTGTTGGCCTTTATTGGTAGAGGGATTGAGTTCCGGAGTCAGGAGGTCATGTTGCAGCTGTACAGAACTCTGGTACGGCCGCATTTGGAGTATTGCGTACAGTTCTGGTCACCGCATTATAGGAAGGACGTGGAGGCTTTGGAGCGGGTGCAGAGGAGATTTACCAGGATGTTGCCTGGTATGGAGGGAAAATCTTATGAGGAAAGGCTGATGGACTCGAGGTTGTTTTCGTTGGAGAGAAGAAGGTTAAGAGGAGACTTAATAGAGGCATACAAAATGATCAGGGGGTTGGATAGGGTGGACAGGGAGAGCCTTCTCCCGCGGATGGAAATGGCTGGCACGAGGGGTCATAACTTTAAACTGAGGGGTAATAGATATAGGACAGAGGTCAGAGGTAGGTTCTTTACGCAAAGAGTAGTGAGGCCGTGGAATGCCCTACCTGCTACAGTAGTGAACTCGCCAACATTGAGGGCATTTAAAAGTTTATTGGATAAACATATGGATGATAATGGTATAGTGTAGGTTAGATGGCTTTTGTTTCGGTGCAACATCGTGGGCCAAAGGGCCTGTACTGCGCTGTATTGTTCTATGTTCTATGTTCTATTACGTAAGAAGTCTTTGCGGGTGTTTATAGTTGACGTTACCTTCCCCCTGCTCCATTTACTTTATTTGACCTTATCACCATATCCTCCCAGTCCTTTCTCCCTCATGTACTTATCCAACTTCACCTTCAAAACATTCACGCTATTCCCCTCATCTCCATGTGGTAGAGTTCAACATTCCCACCCACAAGGAATTGTTTTCCTCCTGAATTCCTCAGTGGATTTATCAATGGCTCCTAATTTTTGACTGCCCCACAGAAACATCCTGGTGTCGGCCGTAGCCCCAATTGGCAGCCCAATCTACGGGGACATATAGGAGCCATTCGGCCCCTCGATCACTCAATATGACCATGGCTGATCTACCTCAATTCCATACTCGTACTCTCTACCCATACCCCTTTGTGCCTAAAAGACTCCAGGGCAACATTGAGGGAGTGGCTACATTCTCAGATAAGCAATGTTTTTGAACAGACATTAGGGGCCGGAGTTTTGCTAGCGAAACCCCGGCCCGTAATGTCTACCCATGGTCCTTACATGCCCATTCACCCATTCGCTATGTACAGCACCAATGAACCCTGTTTAACAATGGCATGTGTGAAAATGTATCGCAATAAATTATTCACTCATATCTTTTGAAAGGAAAGTGCTGCTCTTACATCCTTATACAATTAAACAGGCAATTAAAATATCAATAACGGTATCAGTTGACATCTCTTTAGCTTTGTGCAAATAAACTTCAAGACATTGACAACAGAGATCACAGAAAAAGTGACATATAATAACCCCAGTTTGTCCCAACATGGTCCTTAAACTCAGCATCTGATAGGAGATTCATGTTAACAGTGCAAATGTTTACTTTTCACGGCAGCTTTGGTCTCAGTAAGATTGGCATCTTATTGCCAATAATGTCATTGTATTGGACTAATGCAGTGATAATAATTATACAAGTTGACTGGGTAGACAGAAATAAATTATTTCCCCCAGTGGAAAAGTCCAGAACAAGATGGCACGGTCTTATGGGTGGCACGGTAGCACAGTGGTTAGCACTGTTGCTTCAAAGCTCCAGGGTCCCATGGTCGATTCTCGGCTTGGGTCACTGCCTGTGAGGAGTCTGCATGTTCTCCCCGTGTCTATGTGGGTTTCCCCCGGATGTTCCGGTTTCCTCCCACAAGTCCCGAAAGACATGCTTGTTCGGTGAATTGGACATTCTGAATTCTCCCTCAGTGTACCCAAACAGGCGCCGGGGGTGTGGCGACTAGGGGCTTTTCACAGTAACTTCATTGCAGTGTTAATGCAAGCCTACTTGGGATAGTCAGGAAGATTATTATCATTAATAGTAGTCAATGGAGTGCAATTTGCAGGGCAGCGGGTAAAGAGCAAAAGAGATTGCATCGCCCTTTCCAAGAGCCAGCATAGGCCCGAGGGCACGAATGGCCTCCTGCTGGGGCTGTGTAATTCTGAGATTCTATTTTCAAAGGGTAAATGAAGTTGGAAATGAAGCACTGAAGAGTTGAATTTCACACAAACAGTTCAGCCCACTGCTAGAACAGAGAACAATTTTCACAATTTCAGTAAAAGCCGGCCCACCTACATGGGGAAGCAATGTCCTGAATCATGAGACGAAATGTGAGCCCAGAAACCCTCCCACCACTCAAAACAACCCTTCCTGAATCAAATTTACTGCCACACGATAGCTATTGAAACTTGACTTACTGAACAGGCTACTCTTGTGCTTTACAAAATCAGACTAAGAAATTGACAGTGTAGCTCGATTCCTTTGAGGCACTAACGATATTGCAAAAGTCCTGAATCACAACTGCAGAACCATGACCTTAACAATATATAGATGTGATGATCCTCGGCTTAAGTTAATAAACTCCAGGACCCAAGCTCAAAGGTGAAACTGCTCCATCGATTTTCTCCTCCCCCTTACAGTCCACACCCCCGCCTGAAGGAACGTTCACCGAAATGACCTCCTGTCGGGTGGGTGAGGTTATATCATGGAACAAAACAAAGAGGGGAAAAGGAATAGTCTTCGAGGTTTGGTGTTGAGCAGGAGGGTGAGGGTTGCTCCTGGTTGCTGTCAGCCATGAGGCTGTAGGTAGGATTTCCTGGTGACACTGTGTAGGCAAATAAAGAGCTTGCTCTTGCGCAGGAACCCAAGGAGAAGCAGTTCAAACACGTCAGATGGAGATGTTAGGCGACTTTACTTGAACTTAGTAGGCGGCACGGTACCACAGAGGTTAACACTGTTGCTTCACGGCGCCAGGGTCCTGGGTTCGATTCCCGCTTGGGTCACTGTGCGGAGTCTGCACGTTCTCCCCGTGTCTGCGTGGGTTTCTTCCGGGTGCTCCGGTTTCCTCCCACAAGTCCCGAAAGACGTGCTTGTTAGGTGAATTGGACATTCTGAATTCTCCCTCAGTGTACCCGAACAGGCGCCGGAGAGTGGCGACTAGGGGATTTTCACAGTAACTTCATTGCAGTGTTAATGTAAGCCTACTTGTGATAATAAAGGTTATTATTATTATGGGATGTGGGTGTCGCTGACGAGGCATGCATTTATTGCCCATCTCTAATTGAGAAGCTGGTGGTGAGCTGCCTTTGAGCCGCTGCAATCCATGCCGTGCAGGTACATCCACTGTGCTGTTAGGGAGGGAATTCCTGGGTTTTGACCCAGCGATAGTGAAGCAACGGCTATATATTTCCCAGTCAGGCTGGTGGGTGACATGGAGGGAAACCTCAAGGTGGTGGGGTTCCCCATGTGCCTGTTGCCCTCGCTCTTCCAGGCGGGAGATGTTGCAGTTTTGGAACGTGTTGTGACAAAATTAAGATCCTCGTTTGACAAGAACAGCGTTGTGTTGTGGCTACCTCGACATGTTCACTGCTGTGCCAAGGGTGCTTTCAATGGACCACAGGGAAGTTCACGATTGAATTATCCGATTCCAGAAATGGATGAAGCGAGATGGATTGTAAAAACATCTTACCCTGCCGTAATTATCGTCCATTCATTTTGACCCCATCTGGGCCATTGGATTGAATAGCCTACATTGTTTTATTTTGACGTGTATTTTTCTAATGCAGTGAGTTATCATGATCTGAGATGCAGTCATAGAATCCCGAGAGTGCAGAAGGAGACCATTCAGCCTATCGAGTCTGCACCGACCCTCTTAAAGAGCACCCCACCCAGCCGCCCCTGCTTTAATTTGGTGAGGGACCAGGCTGTGCACGAATTGGCTGCCATGCCTGCGTGTTATACAGTGCAATCAGTAAGGGTGATGCTCTTCGAAGCCACCCAAGGATGCGGTAAAGACCGATAGACATAATTACAAGTCTTCTCATTGATTTTGGACCTTTCTTATATTTAGTCCCATCAGATCATTCATGATCTCATTGAATGGCAGAGCGGACCTGATGGGCCGAATGGCTGACATTTTACATAGAATTTACAGTGCAGAAGGAGGCCATTCGGCCCATCGAGTCTGCACCGGCTCTTGGAAAGAGCACCCTACCCAAGGTCCACACCTCCACCCGATCCCCATAACCCAGTAACCCCACCTAACATTAAGGGCAATTTTGGACACTAAGGGCAATTTAGCATGGCCAATCCACCTAACCTGCACATCTTTGGACTGTGGGAGGAAACCGGAGCACCCTTGAGGAAAGCCACGCAGACACGGGGAGAACGTGCAGACTCCGCACAGCCAGTGACCCAAGCCGGGAATCGAACCTGGGACCCTGGAGTTATGAAGCAATTGTGCTAACCACAATGCTACTGTGCTGCTCCTAGGTCTTATGGGACTACATACGGCTCCGCTGGATTCCCATCTTCAATTTGACTCATGTCCCCGTCTCTGTCTCGCGGGAAATTGTATTCTGGGGCTCAAAGCAGCGAATCTGTTTTGCTGTTATATTGCTTCAGCATGCATTGTAAACATAACGTGACTTTTTTATTTACTGAATGTGTCATTAATACCACATCACGTCAAGTGGCAGAACATCAATACTGTCCCAACCTTTGTTTTTATTATATTGACAAGTTGTCTAATTTAAGCACCTTCGAATGCTTTCTGTTACATTCAATTGGAATGCTAATTGTCCAGTGAATAATTGGGCATTTAAGGAGATGTTCGTTCGCCACCATGTGTGAATGCGGAGCTCCTTGTCCTTTCCATGTCGAGTGAGATTGCGAGAGGATTCTGAAAGGATAAATTTAAATTGACATTGGAAAAGCTTTCCTGCTGCCTAAAGCAATCATGGGAAATCTCTCCCTCCCCCACCCCCCCCGCTCCCTACCCTCGGCAATCCCTTCCCCCCCGCCACCTTCCATTTCGATCCGATGAATGTCTGAAACAAGGATTTATAATCTAGACCCAGTGTCCCAGCAGAAACTGAGCGCAGTGGCAGAATTCCTCTCTTTCTGCTCAGTTGTTGATGTTGGATGGATCTGTCAACTATTTCCATCTCGGCACCATTGATGCAGACATGGGTGAGTATAACACTTCGCTTCCCGAAATTATTAATAAGGGGATCAGGGGTTATGGGGAGAAGGCAGGAGAATGGGGATGAGAAAATATCAGCCAGGATTGAATGGCGGAGCAGACTCGATGGGCCGAGTGGCCTCATCCACAATAGTCCTCAACACCGGCGCCCCTCAAGGCTGCGTACTTAGCCCCCTACTCTACTCCCTGTACACACACGACTGCATGGCAAAACTTGGTTCCAACTTCATCCACAAGTTTGCTGACGATACGACCATAGTGGGCCGGATCTCGAATAACGACGAGTCCAAATACAGGAGGGAGATAGAGAACCGAGTGGAGTGGTGTAGCGACAACAATCTCTCCCTCAATGCCAGCAAAACTAAACAGCTGGTAATTGACTTCAGGAAGCAAAGTACTGTACACACCCCTGTCAGCATCAACAGGGCCGAGGTGGAGATGGTTAGCAGTTTCAAATTCCTAGGGGTGCACATCTCCAAAAATCTGTCCTGGTCCACCCACGTCGACACTACCACCAAGAAAGCACAACAGCGCCTATACTTCCTCAGGAAACTAAGGAAATTCGGCATGTCCACATTGACTCTTACCAACTTTTACATCCTATCAGGCTGCATCACAGCCTGGTATGGCAACTGCTCGGCCCAGGACCGCAAGAAACTTCAGAGAGTCGTGAACACCGCCCAGTCCATCACACAAACCTGCCTCCCATCCATTGACTCCACCTACACCTCTCGCTGCCTGGGGAAAGCGGGCAATATAATCAAAGATCCCTCCCATCCGGCTTACTCACTCTTCCAACTTCTTCCATCGGGTAGGAGGTACAGAAGTCTGAGAACACGCACGAACAGACTCAAAAACAGCTTCTTCCCCACTGTCACCAGACTCCTAAATGACCCTCTTATGGACTGACTTCATTAACACTACACCCTGTATGCTTCATCCGATGACAGTGCTTCTGTAGTTACATTGTATATGTTGTGTTGCCCTATTATGTATTTTCTTTTATTCCCTTTTCTTCTCATGTACTTAATGATCTGTTGAGCTGCTCGCAGAAAAATACTTTTCACTGTACCTCGGTACACGTGACAATAAACAAAATCCAATCCAATCTGCTCCTACGTCTCATGGCCTTATGAATCCAGGCTCGAGGGACTGAATTGCCTACTTCTGCCCCTAATTCCTCTGTTCCTATGTTATATGAAGGCCATGACTGACAGTACCATCGGACATCAGTGATTATCACTCCGGTATTATGTGGATATGAAGAGGAAATTATTTTCAGCAGTCAGGCCGCCAGTCCTTTCCTGAATCAGCAGCGCTGAATGTGTTTACCGCAATTTTGTTTGCGGGATCTTGTGAGACAGAGAAGGCAGCGTTCCTGCATAACAACAGTCAGTATACTCCAAAGTAATTGCTCTAGCACCGAGCACAAATCTTTCAGAAAGGTGTGATAAGAAGATTCTACGCTGTGTTATTTAAAATTTGCCAGGCGTTTTCTTTTCGTTCCTGATTGTGATCCGGTTGGCCTTCGTTGCGAGAGGTTTCGAGTATAGAAGCAGGGATGTGTTGCTGCAATTACACAGGGCCTTGGTGAGGCCACACCTGGAGTATTGTGTGCAGTTTTGGTCTCCATCTCTGAGGAAGGAAGTTCTTGCTGTCGAGGGAGTGCCGGCGAAGGTTTACCAGACTGATTCCCAGGGGTGGTGGGACTGTCACACGAGGAGAGATTGACTAGGTTGGGATTGTTCTCGCTGGAGTTCAGAAGAATGAGGGGGGATCTCATCGAGACTTATAAAATTCTAACAGGACTGGACAGGGTAGACGCAGGGAAGATGTTCCCGATGGTGGGTGTGTCCAGTACCAGGGGTCACAGTCTGAGGATTCAGGGTAAACCATTTCGGACAGAGATAAGGAGACACTACTTCACACAAAGAGTGGTGAGCCTGTGGAATTCATTACCACAGGAAGTAGTTGATGCTAAAACTCTGAAGATATTCAAGAGGCGGCTAGATATATTACTTGGGGAGAATGGGATCAAAGGCAATGGGGAGAAAGCAAGATCAGGCTGATGCACTATTATTTACGACGAGATGAGAGTAGAGAGTAATCGAGGCTTTATTACACAGAGATGTGTGGCCTCCTACAGCTGCTGCCAAAATGGCTGCAGTTCGGAGAGCACACAGATTTATACTCCGCCTACTGGATGGAGCCAGCAGGCAGGGACCTACCTCCGTACCTGTAGTACAGGGGCCTTACCGTAATACCCTCGTATGCAGTGCAGTATATACAATATAATACAACAGTGGTGATTACCACATTCACCCCCTGTTAAAAATGAGTCCAGCGGGGGGGGGTGAAAAATGATTTACATACAGGTTGTCATTAAAATTTCTGAGAAGGTTACAAATTTAGATGATCGGGCGCCTTGATCCATCGTTGAGAACTCCGCAGTGCTGGTGACGAGTCAGGCGTTGGCTCGGTCGTCGGTGACTCCGGGAGCGTTTCGACATCCTCTTCATCCCCAGGTGGGACCAAGGGGAGGACGGATTGTCCTGGAGCGGGGGCTGTGGTGGGCTGCGCTTGGGGAAGGGAGGGTGGCGCCGGGACGGGACGGGACGGGGGGGGGGGGACCAGCTGGTGCCAGGTCCCTGAGGGAGACTGTGTCTTGGCGGCCGTCAGGGGTACGCTACGTAGGCGTACTGCGGGTTTGCATGGAGTAGCTGTACCCTCTCAACCAACGGGTCCGCCTTGTGGAGCCGCACGTGCTTGCGGAGGAGAATGGTTCCTGGAGCTGCCAGCCACGTTGGGAGTGAAACCCCAGAGGTGGACTTCCTGGGGAAGGCAAAGAGACGTTCATGGGGGGTTTTGGTCGCGGTGCACAGGAGCAACTGAAAATAGTGAAGTGCGTCGGGGAGGACCTCCTGCCAGCGGGAGGCAGGGAGAATTTTGGACCATAGGGCCAGCTGGACGGCCTTCCAGACAGTCCCATTCTCCTGCTCCACCCGCCCATTTCCTCGTTGGTTGTAGCTGGTCGTCCTGCTCGAGGCAATGCCTCTGTTGAGCAGGTACTGGCGCAGCTCATCGCTCATAAATGAGGATCCCCGGTCACTGTGGATGTAGGCGGGGAAACCGAACAGAGCGAAGATGGTGTTGAGGGTTTTGATGATGGTGGCAGACGTCATATCGGGGCATGGGATAGCGAAGGGGAATCTGGAATATTCGTCGACCACATTGAGAAAATACGTGTTGCGATCGGTGGAGGGGAGGGGCCCTTTGAAGTCCACGCTTCAAATCGACTTCCTCGATGGAGTAGGGAAGATTGCGGGCCTTAATGAAGTGATAAAAGCGGGTGACCCCTGGGTGACAGAGATCATCGTGTAGGGTCCAGAGTCGGTCCACTTGTGCGCTGGCACATGCACCTCGGGACAGGCATCGGGGGACTCGTTGAGCTTAACGGGGCAATACTAAATCTCGTAATTAAAGGTGGAGAGCTCGATCCTCCACCGCAAGATCTTATCATTTTTGATCTTACCCCGCTGTGTGTTGTTAAACATGAAGGCAACCGACCATTGGTCTGTGAGGAGAGTGAATTTCCTGCCGGCCAGGTAATGCCTCCAGTGCCGCACAGCAGCAACAATAGCTTGGGCCTCCTTTTTGTCGCAGGAGTGCCGAATTTCGGAGGCATGGAGGGTGCGGGAAAAGAATGCCACGGGCCTGCCTACCTGGTTGAGGGTGGCGGCCAAAGCGACGTCTGATGCATCGCTCTCGACTTGGAAGGGGAGCGTCTCGTCGACCGCGTGCATCGCGGCCTTGGCGATGTCGGCCTTGATACGGTTGAAGGCCTGGTGAGCCTCGGCCGTCAGTGGGAAACCGGTGGAGTGGATGAGTGGGCGGGCCTTGTCCACATAGTTAGGGACCCACTGGGCGTAGTATGAAAAGAACCCCAGGCATCGTTTGAGGGCCTTGGGGCAGTGGGGAAGGGTGAGATCCATGAGGGGGCGCATGCGATTGGGGTCGGGCCCTAGAACTCCGTTCTGAACCACATAGCCGAGGATGGCTAATAGGTTTGTGCTGAACACGCACTTCTCCTTGTTGTAGGTTAGGTTGAGGAGTTTGGCGGTGTGGAGAAATTTGGAAAGGTTAGCGTCGTTGTCCTGCTGGTCGTGGCCGCAGATGGTGACGTTATCCAGGTACGGGAAAGTGGCCCACAGTCCGTACTGGTCAACCATTCGGTCCATCCCCCGTTGGAAGACCGAGACCCCGTTAGTGACGCCAAAGGGAACACTAAGGAAATGCTAAAGGCGGCTGTTCGCTTCAAACGCGGTGTACGGGCGGTCCGCCTTGTGAATGGGGAGCTGGTGGTAGGCAGATTTCAGGTCCACTGTCGAGAAGACCCGGTACTGTGCAATCTGATTGACCATATCAGATATGCGTGGGAGCGGGTACGCGTCGAGCTGCATGTACCGATTGGTGGTCTGGCTGTAGTCAACGACCATCCTGTTTTTCTCCCCAGTTTTCACCACTACCACTTGGGCTCTCCAGGGGCTGTTGCTGGCCTCGATGATATCATCCCGCAGCAGCCGCTGGACCTCAGACCTGATGAAGGTCCTGTCCTAGGTGCTGTGCCGTCTGCTCCTGGTGGCGATAGGTTTGCAATCCGGGGTGAGGTTTGCAAACAGAGAAGGCGGGTCGACCTTAAGGGTTGTGAGGACACATACAGTAAGGGGTGGTAGGGGCCTGCCAAATTTCAGGGTTAGGCTCTGGAGGTTGCACTGGAAGTCCAGGCTGAGTAGCAAGGCAGCGCAGAGGTTGGGGAGGACGTAGAGCCGGAAGCCGCTGAACCTTACGCCCTGGATGGTGAGGGTGGCGATGCAGTACCCCCGGATCGCCACGGAGTGGCATCCGGAGGCCAGGGAGATTCTTTGGTTAATGGGGTGTACCGTGAGGGAGCAGCGCCTTACTGTATCAGGGTGGATGAAGCTCTCGGTGCTCCCGGAGTCCAGAAGGCAGGATATCTCATGCCCGTCGACCAACACCTTTGTCGACGCGGTCGCGAGGTTGTGCGGTCGGGACTGGTCGATCGTGACGGAGGCGAGGCGCGGCTGGTCGTCAGCGGTTGCAGGCGATGAGCGGCCCGATGAGGTGCCCGACAGGCAGGGGTCCTGAGGCGGGGAAGATGGTGGCGCCCACGGGGCGCATGTATCCTGAGGCAGGCAAGATGGCGGCGCCCACGGGCCGCATGTGTCCTGAGGCGGGGAAGATGGCGGTGTTGCTCTTTTTAGCCTTAGTCTATTGGCTCTGATTACGTCACCTTTGCTCATGAGTCGCCAGGTATCTTTATGATACCGCCACGTGGTTCAAGTTCAGGTTATGATTAATAATACAGCACACCGCTTAGTAAGGATTAAAACAACGGTCATTTATTATATACAACAAGCAATATTAATACCCTAATACTACTTTCTATATAATAAACCTATCACTACTGGCCAATACTTAACTTAGGAAGAGCCCACCAGGTCAGGGAAACGAATGGCTTGTCCAATCAGATCTGGCCCACGGGATTCAAAAGGCTGCTACAGGTCGGTGGCTAGGTGTCTCTACCGGATAGCGATCGCTGGATTCAAACTTACTGTTGCCGGTTGCTGTTCTTGCGAAGGTCTCGAGCAGGCGAAGATGAGAGAGAGAGATCTGAACTTGGACCCTCACTTTTATAGGGCCCAGGGGCTTCCCGCCTCCCGGGGCGGCCCTTGACCCTGAGTCCCAAGTGATTGGATTCTGTCCCCAGTCTCTGGGGTCGATGTGTCCAATGGTGAGGTGATTCCTCGATCGGGGGGCGGTCGCTCACCTGTCTTTGTTTCGGCCACTGCAGGCGCCGACAGTTCTGGCCCGGTATTCAATTGCTAATATGTTGCAATTGTTCGCGGGGATAGCCAATTTAACTGTGGATGTCTGAGTAGATTAGCTGCAAACAGTCCTGAATGCAACTGCGGATACCTGGGTTGATGGGCTGTTGATAGCCCTGAGTATCGATCTGGGCTAACTTCCCAGAGCCGAATATGCAATACTGTCTGCAGCTGCCTGCTTGTGTCTTCTTGGCTGCTTTTCCCAGCAGTCTTTCGGGTTAGCCATTTTAAACTGGGTTTTGGCCAGATTAATCGGAACGCAGCCATTTTACGTGGCTACAGCGGCGCCCACGGGCCGTACATGTATTGAGGCAGGCAAGATGGCGGCGCCCACGGGCTGCATGTGTCCTGGGGCACGCAAGATGGCTCCGCCCATTGTTTGTGAGGCAAGCAAGGTGGCGGCGCCCACAGGCCGCACGTGTTGTGAGGAGAGCACGATGGCGGCGCCCACGGGCCGCACGTGGTCTGAGTCGAGGAAGATGGCGGCGCCCACTGACCGCATGCGGCGGGTGCAGGGACAATAGCGGCGATTGAGCGGGCCTGGCACACTACAGCGAAATGTCCTTTCTTGTCGCAGGCCTTGCAGAGCGCGCTCCGCGCCGGGCAGCGCTGCCGGGGGTGTTTTGTCTGTCTGCCAAAGTAGCACTTGGATCCCCCGGGGTGGGGGGCGGTCGCTGCCGGGGTCCACCATGGGGTGTCCGCTGGCGGGGTCCACGATGCCCAGGAGAGGTGGGCCGTGCGGTCGGGGGCATACGCCTGTATATTGCGTGAGGCGACTGTGAGCGAGAGCGCTAGTTTCTTGGTTGCCACGAGGTCATGCGTAGCCTCTTCTAAGACGCGCTGGCGGATGTAGGCTGACCCAATGCCCGTAATGAACGCGTCTCTCATTAGCAGGTTAGAATGTTCAGCGGCCGAAACCGCCTGGCAATTAGTCTCTCACCAGGGCGAGCAGGGCACGCCAGAAACCTTCCACAGACTCACCGGGAAGTTGGTGCCGCGTGGACAGGAGGTGCCTGGCGTAGATCTTGCTGGTCTGCTGAGCGTAGTTCTCCTTCAGTAGCGCCATGGCCTCTGCGTAGGTAGGCGCGTCCTGGATGAGGGGAAAGACATCGGAGCTCAGCCGCGTGTACAGAATCTGGAGCTTCTGTGCTTCTGGGATTGGGTCTGTCGCAGATCCGATGTATGCTTCAAAGCAAGCTAGCCAATGTGCAAAGTCCTTTTTGGCGTTGTCTGCTTGAGGATGCAGCTGCAGGCGATCCGGCTTGATGCGGAGATCCATCTTTGTAAAATCTCTGCGTAATAAATTGATGCACTATCAATTATGACGAGACGAGAGTAGAGAATAATCGAGGCTTTGTTACACAGAGATGCGTGGCCTCTTGCAGCTGCTGCCGAAATGGCTGCAGTTTGGAGAGCACACACATTTGTACTCCGCCTATTGGGCGGAGCCAGCAGGCAGGGATCTACCCCCGTACCTGTAGTGCAGGGGCCTTACCGTAATACCCTCGTATGCAGTGCAGTATATACAATATAATACAACAGTGGTGATTACCACATTCACCCCCTGTTAAAAATGAGTTGGATGATAAGCCATGATCGTGATGAATGGCGGAGCAGGCTCGAAAGGCCAAAAGGCCTCCTCCTGCTCCTATCTTTTATGTATCTATGACTCTGTGCTGGTAAATGTAGTGGACAAGTCACATTTAAGCTCTACCACAATGACCCATGATCAGGAATGCAGTTGCCTGATGATCTAAGAAGCCAAATCTAGTTTCCTCGTCACAACTGTTCAGTGATTAGCAGGTAGACTGTGGTCAAGATTCAATTACAGGCTTGATGAAACCCAAAATAAATAGAATTCTCACCTCCTGTGACTTAATCCGTTGTTCTTTTAATCCTCTTGCGGGATTTATCGGCCGTGTCCCATCCCAATTCCGGCAGGAAGTGGCCGGTTAATCCCCCCCTGCCCGTGGCCTCACCGAAGCCGTGCACAACTGAAGCATAACCTACTGTTCTTGTAATGGATACCCCTCACAATAAATGCTAACATTCGACTAGCTTCCCTAATTATTTGCTGTATCTATATATTACCCAGTATGTCCACCGGTTCCCCTTTTCCTTGCATTCCCCATCCCCCACCCTTCTTAAAATGCAGCTCATGTCGGAATCCAAGAGGCTTCTGGGACTTTACACCAACGAGCTTTTAAAAAATGTCTTCTGCGCAATGAGTAGGTGCTCCATTGCCGAGCATGAGGCCATCAATGCCGAGCCTGACGTCAATCCCAATCTCAATTACTATCCTGGACATTTCGGATTGGGACCTCCGAGGGAGGTCAAGTCGGGATCACGACCCCACCCGGTGTGGGGAACAACCACCTGAGAGTTACTTTCCCCGAATTGCTCCCTGAAGTGGTGGCCAGATGGGAGGCGTGTCGCCCAGGGAAGGGCGGGGCTGCTGGACTGTCAAAGCTGGAAGACCAATGGGAGGCCCGCCATCTCGGAAGGAGCTGAGGCCAACAGTTCAGGTCAGGGACAGAGAGAGCGAAAGAGAGAGAGAGAGAGAGAGAGCCTCTATTTTGAGGCACTCGCTCACCAATCTTTTAAATGTTTAAATAATCTTTCTACACCAGGCTACCATTGTGGACGGGGACCCCCACTATGGCAGCCTGTCAACCACCAATCCCACCTCTGGGGATGGGAGTCTCTGGGCGAGGGGCGGTGGGGGGAAGCGGGGGATGGCTCTGACAAACCAGTCCACTGGCTGACGTCTTGAAAGTTGCACCCGGCCACCTGCATACTCGGCTCCTACGGGAATTAAAAATCCCCCATTCTCAAATCACCATCCCCCCTTTTTGTACCCAAATTACCGAGATATAGGGGCTGGTTTAGCACAGTGGGCTAAACAGCTGGCTTGTCATGAACAATGCCAGTAGCACCGGTTCAATTCCCGCACCGGCCTCCCCATAGGCGCCCAAATGTGGCAACTAGGGGCTTTTCACAGTAACTTCATTGAAGCCGACTTGTGACAATAAGCGATTATTATTATATCGGGCGCGATTCAGCAGCATCGTTGCTCCTCTCGCTAGATTTGTGACGGTCGACGTCTCGCGAAATTAAATGGAATCTCGCGAGGCATCGCGACCTGGATCTCGCCATCACTGGTCAACTTCTAAATCTGAATATTTAAATGAAAGTCCGTTGATTTGCACCCATAATTGGGCATGGAAATCCTGTTGGAGCTGGTGATCAATCCGTTTGGCGAATCTGATTGATCTCCTAAATTTACTCCAGTAAAAAACAGATTAAATTGTTGTTTATACACACGCCAGTTGCTGTCCACATTACCGTGAAATCTGAGACTCATTGGTGGCTTCAATGACTCCATGCTGTTAATTCTGACAGTCTTCCAAATCTTCAAATCTCTGTGGACCTCGTGGCAGGCTTGTTTTTTTCTCAGTGTTTAATACCAGCCAGCCCTGGTACCATGTAATGTTCTTGTTGGATGGCCTGGTTTATATCACAAGAACACTAGTAGCTAAAGCTATAAACCATTTATTAGCGTTTACTGTCAACTATATCAAAAAACAACAGATGAATAACAGAACTTACAGATTATAACAGTATTAACATGCACCAGCAACCTCACTTTCTCTCTCCAGTCAGTCTGAGGTCACCTGATTCTAACATTCACTCCTAGAGGTCAGTTGGTGAATTACAACACAACCATGACATCACCACACTCAGTGAGGGCGGAAATTCCCCTTGGGCCTCGCTAGCCCGTCCGCAGCAATACACGACCTTGGGGTGCGTTTGTGTGGGGAATGTCGACTCCCTCCATCCCCACAGTATTATTCAGCCCCTTATTTCAAAACTCTGCCGCCTAGATCTAGATTCTCCCAGATGGATCTGTTGACCAGCTAATCGGTTTTTGTTTGCTGGTGAAGTCATTTGACAGGAATCAGGAATTATTGGCCAGGAAACCAGGAATTTCCTTCCTTTACGAGGCCTTGATTGGACATCACATTCGAAAGCCTGCACCTCCGGCAGCGCAGCACTCCCTCAGCTCTGCACAGGTGTGTCGGCGTGGATTTTAAATTTCTGGAGTGGGCTAGTGAACTTTCTGCCTGAGAGGAGAGAGTGTACCCCTTGAGTTATGACTGACAACATGTAGAGCGCCTCTGGCATGTACTGAGGTGCGCCAAGCTGCTAACATTATCTCTGACCTCCACAGCAACGCACGTCACTCCCTATGTGGCATTTATCTTTCAGCAAGCTGTGTCACATCAAAAAGCAGTCAGCCAACCAATTGTGTTCAAATACCCTTGTCAAGCATAAATCAACATGTGTTGAACTTGTAGTTGACAGGACAAACAATACATTCTTCAGTCTTTTGAAATCCATCCCCAACTCCAGGCATTGGGAGCTGCTACAGTGTTTGCACCAATCAAGCTTTCGCAGCTCTCGGGCAAAGCCATTATCCAGCGGACACAAGAACCACAGCGCGTTTGTCATGGTGGTTCAGGCACATGGGAGGCAAGCCGGTCACTCGAATCGATGAGGCCACGTGGAGATTTAAGGAGGTTCCACGGACGACCCCGGTGTCAAAAGTCATCATTCTGCGGATCAAGGCAAAATGCTGAGGATGTTGGGAATCTGAAAATGAAAACAGAAAGGGCCTGGCAAAACCCAGAGGATCTGGCAGTACCCGTGAGGAGGGTAACCGAAGGGCGGGATTTCCCCCACCCCCGGGACCCGTTCTGTGGAGACGAATCGCCTATGGCTGCCGGCGGTATCTTCCTTTCTTGCCCGCACCACCACCGGGGAACATGCCACAGTGGGGGGGCGGGGGGGGGGGGGGCGAGGTCGCCTTTACCAGTATCGGGGAGAACGTGCAGACTCCATAGGGACAGTGACCCCTGGCCGGAATCAAACCCGTATCCCTGGCACCGTGTGGCAGCAGTGCTAACCACTGTGCCGCCGTGCCACAGTCTGTGACCTTTCGACCCCTACAATCGGAAACGCCGAAGCGTGAAGCTAAAGTTGATGCGGAGGGATTTAAATCTCCCATTCTGCACCTCTCTGAGCTCGACCTACCAGCTTGAGATTGTTGTTCAGTCGCCAGTGTGTTTAATGAGTGTTGTCAGACTGGGAGCCGCGCGATGCGGTGATGTCATCGAACACCGTTTTCACACATTTACCATGTTGTGAAGATGTTGCTATAACAGTTAGATGCCCAGAATGTTTAGCATCTGCTGTGAATTTTCAGTAGTATATGCTAATGAGCCACTAACAGCTTCCAACTTGAGCAGCAAAGCCAGACGAGAAATTTTAATGCACTTAAGGCCATAGGAGACATAGGAGCAGGATTAGGCCACTCGGCCCATCGAGTCTGCTCCGCCATTCAATCATGGCTGATATTTTTCTCATCCCCATTCTCCTGCTCTCTCTCCCCACTTGGCTCTCTTCGCATCTCTGCAGAAGCCGCACATCGACCGGAGACCGTGAATGTGACGCTTAAAGGGGCGCCGTGTTTGACTTTTGCTTGGCCAGCAGTTAATGCAGCAATGTTATTCACGTCAAAGCGCATGATTGTGCCTTAGACATGGTAGGGCGGGATTCTCCGGTCGGCAACGGCGAAATCGCGTTCTCCGATCGGCCGGAGGATAACCGTTTGCGCCGAAATCGGGGGCGGCGCCATTTTTGCGATGCTGCCTCCCTCAAAAACGGCGTACTCGGGGAGTACGTCGCACACCGTGTGGACGGCCGCAGCAGGCGCTGCCCGATGCTCCGCCCACGGTGGGCCGATTTCCCGAGGGCGCGGAACACTTATGGTGTTTTTTTGCATGGACCCCATGTGGCGGTTGCGCGGGGGGGGGGGGGTGCAGCCGTGCCGCTGGCCGGGGGTCTTCGGCAAGGGCTGGTGGGGGACTGGTGGGGGGTGTTCCGGGAATGCCGAGGGGGGGGGGCTGACATTATTTGGCAGGACGGGTCCACGCGATGTTACACGGCATGGCCGTCACAGGGCGCGCCGTGTGCATGCACGGCCACGGGCCCGCCACATCCACAGGTAAAGCCGGGGCATTTACGCCACGCGGCTGCTTGCCCCCCACTGGACCGAGAATCTGTGCAGCTGTTCCGCCCTTTTTTCTGGCATAAAACGGCACTGTTCCCACGCCGACGTCAGCACGTCGTCTGGACATCGGAGAATCCAGCCCGTTACCTCCAAGTACCTGGCTCCCTAAGCTGGCCTGTATTTAGAAGGGTGGGGATTGGGGAAAACTTTCATTGGTTCCACTGAGTAACCGGATTAATATACGGACATTGGGAGGATTTTGTTTGGCGGGAACAGGATCGGGCTCCCATACGTCGCGTTCAAAAACACGGAGAAGACACATATCCCCAGTCATGAGGGCATTGAGGAAATCTTTGAGAAATATTTTAGAATTCGATATTTTCTAAGATCTTAAAGCATTGTAACTTTTACTTGAATACTTGAAATTAAGCCAGAGAGGGCCTAACCATCGTCCATTGACATTACTGTAATGACCCTCATGAGACCCACAGGGGTGACCCAATTGATCTCCCCATGGGGTTCATGGAATGCGAGCTCCCCCACTGAGGGGCGGAGGCCTCATAGCTAGGGCTCGTGAAACTAATGTTTACAAGCCGGCCCCCATGATCGGTAGTACCAGCTGGAGCCTATGTGCTTTTGATAGAATTTGCAGTGCAGAAGGAGACCATTCAGCCCATCGAGTCCGCACCGGCCTTCGGAAAGAGCACCCCACCCAAGCCCCATGCCTCCACCCTATCCCCTTTATCCCAGTAACCCCACCTAACCTTTTTGGACACTAAGGGCAATTTAGAATGGCCATTCCACCTACCCTGCACATCTTTGGACTGTGGGAGGAAGCCGGAGCCCCCGGAGGAAACCCACGCAGACACGGGGAGAACGTGCAGACTCCGCACAGACAGTGACCCAAGCCGGGAATTGAATCTGGGACCCTGGAGCTGTGAAGCAACTGTGCTAACCACTGTGCTACCTTGCTGCATCCCGCTTTGCAGTCTTTACATTTGATTACAAATAAACTACGTTTATATCACCTTCAAGGGACTCCTGAAGATTTTATAATTTCTATCGCCGAATCCCCTACTATCAACATCCTGGGGGTTACCATTGACCAGAAACTGATTTAGACCAGCCATATAAATACTGTGGCTACCAGAGCAGGTCAAAGGCTCGGACTTCTGGGGTGAGTAATTCACCTCCTGACTTCCAAAGTCTGGGGCACCATCGAAAAGACACAAGTCAGGAGTGTGATGGAATGCTCCCCACTTGCCTGGATGAGCACAGCTCCAACAACACTCAAGAAGCTCAACACCATCCAGGACAAAGCAGCCCCGCTTGATTGCTCCCCATCCACAAACATTCAATCCCTCCAGTGAACAGTGGCAGCCGTGTGTACCATCTACAAGATGCACTGCAGTAACTCACCAAGGTTCCTTCGACTGCACCTTCCAAACCCACCACCATTACCATCTAGAAGGACAAGAGCAGCAGATACCTGGGAATCCCATCACCTGGAGGTTACCCTCTGAGTTACTCACCATCCTAACTTGGGAATAGAACAAAGAACAAAGAAAAGTACAGCACAGGAACAGGCCCTTCGGCACTCCAATCCCGTGCCGACCATGCTGCACGTCTAAACTAAAATCTTCTACACTTCCTGGGTATATATCGCTGTTCCTTCACTGTCGCCGGGTCAAAATCCTGGAACTCCCTCCCTAACATCACAGTGGGTGTACCTACACCTCAAGCACTGCAGCGGTTAAAGAAAACAGCTCACCGCCACCTTCTTGAGGGCATCTCGGGATGGGCAATAAATGCTGGTCGAGCCAGCAACCTCCCGTAGGTAAATTTAAAAAAAACCTGCCTTAACCTGGGAAAATTCCTTGTTCGGAAAAATCCTTGACTCTTATATCCTGATACCCTTTCTAGTCTATTGCTCGTAAACACCAGTTATCTCGAAATATTTTGTACAGCCCCAAGCAACTCGAGGCCTCATTTTAGTGCGATGCGTCCGCAGCAGAAACATAGAAGATAAGCAAAAGAATTTTTAATTACTGCTTTTTCATGTTTTATCACTGTTTTATGTTTCAGGTAAATATTTATATTGACAGGGATTTCTGGTATGCGCACTTATTTTCAGACATTCTAATATCGTTCTGTAATCCAGAAACCGCTGAAATATCTCAGTCCCATGCACTTTGAGCTGGGGAGGTTACAGTGTACATAGTGTTCTGGACCCCCCAGCGGATCATCATATTTGCCTGAGGCTGAGAACGTTACTTATCTCTGCACAGTGTTCTGAGAATTCTGCACTTCTCTGCTTCTGATGAATTACTCGGTTCGAATACGCAATTTATTGGTCGCAGCGACTTCCTCTTGGGTAGGTAAATTTGCGGCTCAGGAGCTAGGTTCGGGCTCCTTGGGATTGTGTTGGTAGCTGGAGGCAGTACTCCAGCTCTCTGTCAGATTTAGGAAGTGGGGACCAAGATTGCATCAATATTTAGAGGAGAAAGTCTCACAACACCAGGTTATAGTCCAACAGGTTTGAGATCACAAGCTTTCGGAGCGCCGCTCTTTCAAATAATAATAATAATCTTTATTGTCATAAGTAGGCTTACATTAATGCTGCAATGAAGTTACTGTGAAAATCCCCGAGTCGCCACATTCCGGCGCCTGTTTGGGTACACAGAGGGAGAAATCAGAATGTCTAAATTACCTAACAGCGCATCTTTCGGGACTCGTGGGAGGAAACCGGAGCACCCGGAGGAAACCCACGCAGACACGGGGCGAAGGTGCAGACTCTGCACAGACAGTGCCCCCAGCCGGGCATCGAACCTGGGACCCTGGAGCTGTGAAACAACAGCGCTACCCACTGTGCTACTATGCAGCCATCGCTCGCCATTGGCTGCTGCCGGGATCTTCCTCTCCTGGCGATGTCCACGGCGTTTTGCATGGATTACCCGCCACCAAGGAACCCGCCACTGGGGGGTCACCTTCGATCGGAGCAGAACGCCCGACAACGGAAAAGGCTGGAAAATCCTGCCTGTGGTCTTCGGAAATCCACCAGTGTTTTGAAGCGGATGCCATGAAGAGAAAGGACAGAAAAGCATGGCCGAAAGTCTGCCCACGTGAACGGAGTTTTTATTTAGTCACTATCTGGCCAAAATCTCCCAACCCCCCCCCCCTTTCATGGCATCGGTGGCGGTTCACCATTGTCCACAGTGAGATCTTCCAGCCCCGTCAAAGTCAATGGGCATTTGCATTTGCTCACTGGCTGCGTCGCTGGGCAAACCATTGTGGGACGGGGGGGGGGGGGGGGGGGGGGGGTGCGTCTCTGCCGTCGACAGGACAGTGATTAACATCGGGAATGGACAAGAGCCTCATATAAGAGGAGTGTAAAGATCCTTGAGAACTTTAGGGCAAGAGGTTGCAGAGATGAGCAGGAAAGGGCTGGGTCGCGGTGACTGGGGACGATGGCTGGTCCATGCACTGGTTTTAAAATAAGGGTGTGAACTTTTAGAGTGAGATGTGACCAGACTGGGGTCCAACGTAGGTCAGACAGCACAAACGTGAGAGATGAACCTTGGACGTGGTGTGAGTTTGGACATGAGCGGCAGAGATTTGGGTGATGGGAGGTGAGAGACTGACCAGGCATAGTCAAAATGAGCCAAGCGTCAAAGTTGAACGATGTTATGGATGTGAAAATAGGCTTTGTGGTTAGATTTCCAAGACTTGCAAGGCACTGATGTTATTCATGTCGAATTTCTCAAGCGCTTGGCTGCCAAATATTTCAAGGCTGATATCTGCTTTGTGCATTGTCAGTGGGCGTAGCCTATCCGCATGGGAACAGGGACCCGTAGCGCGATTAACTGGGTGCACCCTGGCGCGCGAGAAACACCACGCTATCGAACGGCTATTCAGGTAGATTGGGGACCTCAGCGGGGAACACGCGGCCGAGGCCGCACTTAGTCCCGTTTCCTGCATTGAGGAACCAGCTGTCTCGGCCGAGATCCACATCGTAAAGTCTCACGAGATTGTGTTAGATTTCACGAGGTGCGACGAGCTGGGTAGATCCCGGAAGAGGGATCACCCGGCATCGACTGACCTTTCCGCGCCACGCTACCAATCAGGCGTAACGCGGTCAGGAGATCCTGCCCAGTATACTTTCACTTCTTACATTAATATCTTTTTTAAAAACACCATTGGCCCATGGATTGGAGTCAGGCAGTGTGACATTGACAATTGATACACCTGTACCAAATCACTCTGTCTGCCAATTTAGCCTGTTTGAAGTGAATGGGGTAACTATTCTTTGAAGCCACGGATAAAGAGATTTCACACGGATGTGTCAACACGTTCACTGCTGATCGTGCACAGTTTAAATTCACCAACTTGATACACAAGTGGGGCGATTTGCAGCCCATGTCGGAACGCCGACATGGGCACAAAATATCTCTGGAATCGCATTTCCCGATTCTCGCCGGCGAGATAAATGAAATGGATCCCAAGTGTCTTCCACTAAGGTTACTTACCTCTGGCATTCCATATTTAAATTCAAGATGGCGGATTATGTTGCAGTTGTGCAGGACTTTGGTGAGGCTGTACCTGGGGTGTGGTGTTCAGTTTTGGTCCCCTTGCTATAGGAAAGATGTTATTAAACTGGAGAGAGTGCAGAAGAGATACACAAGGATGTTGCCAGGATTCCATGGACTGAGTAAGAAGTCTTACAACGCCAGGTTTAAGTCCAACAGGTTTGTTTGGAAGCACTAGCTTTTGGAGCACAGCTCCTTCCTCAGGTGAGTGATGAAGGAGCTGCGCTCCGAAAGCTAGTGATTTGAAACAAACCTGTTGGACTTTAACCTGGTGTTGTAAGACATCTTACTGTGCCCACCCCAGTCCAACGCCGGCATCTCCACATAGAATCATAGAATTTACAGTGCAGAAGGAGGCCATTCGGCCCATCGTGTCTGCACTGGCTCTTGGAAAGAGCACCCTACCCAAGCCCACACCTCTACCCTATCCCCATTACCCAGTAACCCCACCCAACACTAAGGGCAATTTTGGACACTAAGGACAATTTATCATGGCCAATCCACCTAACCCGCACATCTTTGGACTGTGGGAGGAAACAAGCCCGGAGGAAACCCACGCACACACGGGGAGAACGTGCAGACTCCGCACAGACAGTGACCCAAGCCGGGAATCGAACCTGGGACCCTGGAGCTGTGAAGTAATTGTGCTAACCACAATGCTACCGTGCTGCCCACTACTACTGTCCTGCCCACATCATGGCTTCCATGGACTGAGTCATAGGGAGAGAATAGACAGGCTAGGACTTTTTCTCTTTGGGTGATCTTATAGAGGTGAATAAGATCATGAGAGGCATGGATAGGGTGAATGCACTCAGTCTTTTCCCAACGTTGGGGAATCGAGAACTAGAGGGCATAGGTTTAAGTTAAGAGGGAAAAGAATTAATGGGAACCTGAGGAAATATGGCAATGTGTCTCCTAAAATCTGGTTAGTCACCCGCCCTACATCCGGCCTCCCTTCAAACCAGAAATGGATTGGATCGAGCGTCAGATTTTTTAAACACTTTAACCCCAATCCATCCCAAACGCACCAGTTTTCTTTTTTGCGTTCTTTCCATTTAACAAAGCCAGGATTTTATTTTCAAAGATGGGGATGTCGATATTTCAGCATGGCGTTAATATTGCGGAGAAACAAATTATGTTTGGTCACAGACAGGTTCACTATGAAGAAACACTTCACGGCCATCAGCAAAAGAAGCAATGGAGACAGAAACCTTTTCACGCAGCGGAGGGTCAGGATTCGTGTAAGTGCGGGTGGGCGCAGGCTCAGTCGAGGCCTTCAAGAGCGAATTATCTCGAAAGGGAGAATGTGCAGAGTTACGGGTAGGGGGCAGGGGAACGGCTTCAGCCTCATTGCCCATGACAGAGAGCCGACACAGAATGGATGGGCCGAATCTGCACCCGTGCCGTGACTTTGTGAATCTGTGCTCGCCGGTTTATTTTGGTGATGCTTAGCAGGTGGACACAGCAGACTGAGGAAATCTCCTCTGTTGGGAACACTTTGTACATTTTGGACGAACAGTCCACTTCTGTGTCAGGACTTATTTTACATTGTAAGTAAATCTCAGTCAGGATTAATTTCCGAATTAATTATTTACTTTCAAGAATGAGGAGTGTCGAATGAACACAGGCCATTAGCGAAGAAGATTAATTTTAAAAGAAAGAATTGACGACGGATTAAGCTATTACATGTGGGCCTTGTGAATTAGTGGGGGGGGGGGGGGGGGGCGTTTCCAGAAGGTGCCCATTCTCTAGATATTTAAAAAAATTAATTGCCCAAAAGAAAAATGGAGCTTTAATTGTAAAAACCCAGCAATGAAATAAACCATTCAATTACACAGAAAATGAGTGAGTTTAAAATAAATTCCATCGCTTCAATTCTTACCCAGGCTGGGGTAAGGTTCGAACGGCACTTGCATTTGACTCAACTGGTCATTCTTCACACTTGGGTTCAGTCAGTTGGTGTTGTGAGTCATGGCTACATTGGTAGCATTCTCATCTCTGAGTCAGAGCCGGTGTGTTCCGGAAGTATGAGCATAGCATTCTAGGCTGACGCTCCCTCTCAGTGCAGTATTGAGGGAGTGCTGAACTGACCGAAATAAGTGGCTTTTTGAGTGAGATTCAGACCACGATTCACCCACACTCGAGTCGTTTTTTTGGTCCTTGGGGAGATTCACCCCGGGTCCAGCCCACACTTAGAAATGTTTTCAAGACCGGATCCTCAGAGATTGGGCCGCCATTTTGAAAGGGCCCCCCGATCTCTAGGTGAGCTTGTGGGTCCCCCACACTTCCACCCACGGGCTATGGCAGCCCCCCGCACACAGGGGCATTGCCAAACCCTACCCCCAAGTGAGGGAACCCTGCTATGGGGTCGTTGATGGCCCCCCTTTACAGGCCCCTCCCCCATCCCGCCTTTCGACTCCCTCCTTTCAGGACCCCCCTTCACCCCACCCCCAATCCTTATGTGGGCCATTCATACCCCACTTCACCCCCTCCCTTTACCCCCTCCCTTTTTCTGGGCATGTCCCCCTCAAGCCCTGACCCTTGGCAGTGCCAACCAGGCACCTTGGCAGTTCCAAGTTGGCACTGCCAGTGTGCCAGAAGGAGTGTCAGGGTACTGCCCTTCCATGTCTCCGACCAACTGTGGGGGGGGCTCCAATGGCCTCTGATACCCTTGAGTGACCCCCATGACTACTCTCCGCTTGTGGCACCCGGGTGAGGCCTTGGAGGTGAGGCCGGTGTCACCCGGGCCCCGGGAGAATGCGCTGTCAGGAATATTATATGGCTCATTCAAATATATTTGTCTGGATCAGACCCAGTGATCGGCCTGGCGCCCGGCGCAGAGCCTGAGTTGGGCCACACCCGGCATTCAGCCGTCTCGCCCGACTCCGCGCCAGGTTCAACGCGGTGGATGAATCGTGCCCAATGTTTTTCAGATGAGATTTCGAAACGAGAATCCGCATGCCCTCTCCGATGGGTGAAGCGATCTCGTGACGTTATTCGAAGAAGGGCAAGCAAGTTCTGCAAGGTGCCCTGACTAACGCACCTCCATCAAAATTGCCCTGAGTGTTGGGTGGGGTTACTGGGTTATGGGGATAGGGTGGAGGTGTTGACCTTGGGTAGGGTGCTCTTTCCAAGAGCCGCTGCAGACTCGATGGGCCGAATGACCTCCTTCTGCACTGTAAATTCTATGATAATCTATGATAATCATAAAGCGGTGTGCATATTGTTTCCCATCCTACAACAGTGATTACACTTCAAAAGTACTTCACTGCGGTCTAAAGTGTTTTACATAGATACATAGAAGATAGGAGCAGGAGGAGGCCTTTTGGCCCTTCGAGCCTGCTCCGTCATTCATCACGATCATGGCTGATCATCCAACTCAATAGCCTAATCCTGCTTTCTCCCCACAGCCTTTGACCCCATTCTCCCCAAGTGCTATATCCGGCCGCCTCTTGAATATGTTCAAAGTTTTTTCAGATGTTTTGGGAGGCCCGGGGATCGTGTGAGGCAAGTCTTTCTTTCTTGGACTGTTCCAAGAATGAAAGCATGACAGCCAGGTCCGAACTCTGCCCCTTTTCTGCAATCTGCACGTTCTCTCCTCCTACTAGTTCGCCAGCAAGAGCAACAGAATGTTCCTCTCTCTCCGGATGAACAACATTTCGGCGGTCGCCTGTGTGACAGTTAAGATATGGAAATCATCGTTTGAACCATTTTACTGTACACAAGATATCTTGTTGCATTCTTGCACACTTTGAAGTGATGGGTTCTCCTTAAAAGCATCTTTGCAATCTATTATTCAAGGCAGCTAGTCAGCCCCTAGAATCCCAGTTGACACTAACGTGATAAAGTTGACATCGTCTTAAAAGCTGCTTTCATGACAGATATTGGGTGTAACGAAAATCTCATGTTTGATAAGGGATATTTGGGAGGGGGAGGTGGGTGGGTGTTGGGAGTGGTGGGGCAAGAACAGGCAATTCACTTCGCCAGTCTCTCGTACCCGAGAGAGTACGCAATGCTGTTAAGAGCGTGATGTGGCAAATTGTATCCGTAACCCAGAATTCTCTGCAGCATTTGAATGGAATTGAAATCTGCTAAGATCTTTTGACTAGAGGACCATTGACCTGGAGTCAGATGCTTGCCAGATTTTTAGACCACCAAACGATCTGAAAATCTCACATTGACTCAAAGTCCTTTTGTCGCAAAGTCTGAGTACGCTTACGGCAGTTGTCAATGTATCTAAACATTGACCTACTGAGAGATGAGTGAGTCATCACAATCAGTTATTTTGTTTTCACAGTGAGCTCCTGTTGTTGCGATATTTTTAACAGACTTGCCTATTTTCGGGGGAGATCAGGCATCAACTGGTTTTATATCCCAGCTAGCGCCCTTCCTTCCTGGTGGGACACCTCTCCTTTGGTCATTTGCAAGTACAGTACGGTGTGTCAAACCCAGCTGTCCAAAAACTGTTGCTACTCAAAAAACTGGATGTTTTTCGAATGTGCTGTGCATCAATTTTAATGGAGTAAAAATGTAAAAATAACTTTCCCTGGACAATTCAGCAGTAGTGCGATGTGGTGCCTGACTATTTATCCCCTTCGCCACTTGTCCCGCTACTGCCACACTCTGACCTTTGACCTTAACTCCCCCAACTTAGAATCCCCGCAGGAGACCATTTGGCACATCGGGTCTGCACCGACTCTGCAAAAGAGTGCCCTACCTACGCCCACTCCTCTGCCCTATCCCCGTAACCTCACCGAACCATTTGGTCACCGAGGAGCAATTTATCAGAGCCAATCCACCTAACCTGCACATCTTTGGACTGTGGGGGGAAACCGGAGCACCCGGAGGAAACCCACGCAGACACGGGGAGACCGTGCAAACTCCACTCACAGACAGTCACCCGAGGTCGGAATCCAACCCACCCCCACTGGCGCTGTGAGGAAGCAGTGCCAACCACTGTGCTGCCCAGCCGACCAAAAATGCCCATGGACCCAGACCGTCCAACCCGAAATCTGGCAAGATATGAAATCCGGCAGGAACTCAGTCCCAGGGTAATCGGGTTTGAAACACTGGACCTGTATCAGCCATGAATCTGTGCTAACATTTCCCACTGTGGGCCTGAAGGTTACGTGCTCGAGTGTGCTCACCTGTAGGTGAGGCGAAATAAGTCTTTGGTGGGTTTCGCTTTTTAGCTTTACTGCTTAATATATTTCACTCCAGAGTTCCTAATTGCCCTTTCTTTCCTGTTTTCGCAGATGAACCGCCCGATTCAGGTGAAACCGGCAGACAGCGAAGGTCGAGGAGGTAGTTATCAAATCCAAAATTAGACTTACACCTTTAAAATGAGCTCTCATCAACTAAAGCAGCCTGACCCTGACACGTCACCACATTGTGTTGTGTGCAGTTAGCTGGCCAAGAGATTTAATCGATATTCATGTGCTTGAAATCACTGACAAATAGCAAGCCACGCCAAGTACAATTTAATTTGCCCACTTAATGTCCCTTCTCGCAATTGGCAAATGCACAAAAGTGTTGCTTTGCTGACAGGTCGGGAGCGCTGTTTACAAATAATCTGTTTGTTTTTTTCCCGTCGGCAATGTCAGAATGTTAAAGCAATTGCCGTCAGCATCGAGGTTGATGAATCTAAGATGTTGGCCTCCGCCTCTGAGCCTGGCTGGTTGGGGGCACAGCTTAACTGCTCATGGGGGTTTTGTTACCTCTGCTTGTTAGTGACGTCAAGCGCTTGCTCTGTGTCAGATGGCGAGAAAGGCCATTTTATCTCCGCAAAGAGCGGCAGGAATTCAACACTTGCGAAGCCAGACCTGGGAAAGGCACCCGCTCAGCTGGTGCTAAACTGGGGGCTTAGGCTAGAGCAGCTCTGGTTTAAAGGGCAGACTGGGAATTCACTTTAAAATGCCTCACCTTAAGAACTGCTAGGCCCCCTTGTATAAATCACACTGGGTGTCATCATCCCCCTTATTGGTAAATCGTTGGCGCTAAGGGGACAATCGTGCTGCTGTCAATATTTTTGTTTGTTGGTACACTTAATTCATCAGCTAAACTATTTCTGCCTGTTGTGATAGATCAGTAACTGTATATACTTCACCTGAGTGTTATGTTTGATGTTGATCGCAGGCTTGTCCGAGATTGACAGAAGACAATCTGTGGTTGTCCCCACTGAGAGATTCTCACTGTTCACATGAACGTAGCGTGAACATTTATGTTTACACCATCCCGCACGACTGAAAGCTTTGTGGAGACAAAGGAACTGAAAAATAGCATTTATTTTTAATGTTTATTCCCCCCCCCTCCATCCCACCAACAGCTTTTAATTGTGAATCCTGGTGTCCACATTTCCTGCCTCAGAAAGCAAGGAAGTGCACAAATTGAATTTACATTGCTTCATAATTACTTACCTGAATAGCGTTGCATTTTTTTGTTTAACATTCCAACTGCACCAGTTAGCTCAACTTCAGCACAGGGTCAAAGTGAATGGCCCACCTGAGATGGAGACTTCGGCAGCCAAGTTATTTTGCCTGGTGTTGTTACCATTCCAATTTCACCACGGTCTTGCTGTCGGCATCCAGCCTCTTCTCACGTCCCACCTGCATGCCTCCTCCCAGTGGCAGTCTGTTTTTGCATGCGGGCATCTCCCATGTAGAGGTACCCATTGGCACATCCCCATCACCTCCCTTCATCCACAACCACCTCTGTGCTATTCGACAAGTCACGGGCAAGGCCGAATTTTCTCCAACCGAGCACCAAGAAAGCTAAGCCCCTTTTCCCCTTCCAACGCCATTCCTCCCTCTTCAATATACCAAAGGCTGGATTCTCCAACCGCCCAGCCGTGTGTTTCTATGCGGCGGGCCGGTCGCTTGGTGGGGGCATTCTCTGTTCCCGCCGCTCGTCAATGGGAATTCCCATTGAAGATGCCCCCACGCCGCCGAGAAACCCGCGGGCGGGCGGGGGGGGGGGGGGGGGGGGGGGGGGCGGGGCGGGGGGGTGGGAGCTGTGGGCGGAAACAGAGAATCCTAATGACTGGAGAATTCCGGCCCAAATCTTTTGTGTCCTGTTGGACCCAGAACTGAGTTTCAAGGCCGGGATTCTATCCATGCACTGAAACCACTTATTTCCAACTCAATAGCATTGCCCATTCCTGGCCCTACCTTAGCCTCAGCATGACTGGGAAATGTTGACCCACTCTTCCGTCTCATTAAGGTTTCATTTCTCCAACACTGACCTCTTGTCCTGCATAAACTGCAAATACGCCAACAAGTAGGCATCTGCATCATGCCCTGTTTGTTGCCTCATCTATCTCCTTGTTGGTCATTGTTGGTTCCCATCTGCCGACGCATTCAAGTTAAAACCTCCTTCCGCATCTCCTTCAATGGCACCCAACGTCCACAAACCCCTTCAGCCTAATTTCCACTGCAGCGCCCTTTGACCTGCTGACCTTAGCCCTTTGTGCACCTCCTTCCTCCCCACTTGTGGCCAAGGTCATCTCACCCTCTAAAAACGGCTGTTGAACCCTCTTCAATTCTCTCTCCACCTTTTAAAACCTTCTTGAAGTCCCTTGCTTCGACCAGGTCTTTAGGCAGCTTCTCCTTCTTAGCCCTCTTCCTTTATCTGTTTTTATTTATTCATTCTCCCTCCATCCCAAGAGCGTCAAAGGACATTTTCAGTGTTAAGGATATGGTATACACACAAGAATATATTGTTGCTTTCTGAAGATCCCATCATTATCCCAGTTCCTAGTCCGACTATTTATGTTAATTCCCCTGATGATGTCATCTGCACCTCACTATTTCCTGTGATGATGTCATTAGTATCTAAGCGAATTCTTCATCGGCAAGTAATGCTAAACGTATTGAAAAAGACATCAAAGGTGAAGAATGTGAACATTTATTAGGTCACCATGACAACAATTTTAACATTGCGATGAGGTTTCTGATCGATTTTTTAATTTTACGAGGGGATTGTCTTCGTAGAAATGTGGCTTCAAAGCCATTTGTCACTTGTGGAGGGAGAGGAATTGGAGAATCCATTGGGCGGGATTCTCCGATACTGTCCGTGGCGGGCAAGAAGGGAAAATTTGGCGTTCCGGCCGAAACTCCATTCACTCTTAGTGGCACCGGTAAATACCAGCCCGCGAAGGAGGACAGGGGATTTTGACTATTGTTCCTCTCGCAATAAGACAATGAGGCCGGCCCCCTGTGGTGTGGGACATTGCACCGACAAGCAAAGCACTTACATGAGCGAAACCTGACCATTCGCTTTGAATCGTGTCATCTTCAACTCTTCAGGAAAGTCACCTCATTGCCGGAGTGCGACTCTGCCAAGTTCAAATTCAGCTTGCAAACGTATTTAGCTTCATTAGTAAAGATTTAAATCCATTACAATCGAAGCTTTAACCCTATTCTGGCCAGCACGCACTCTTTGGTGCCTAATGTGACCGCTTGGGTGCCGACGTGGTCCATTCAGTCCCTCAAACACATTCTGTCATTCGCTTTCATCATGGTTACTGTTCCTGAGCTCCATTCGACTCATATTTCTTGATACCCTTGTGAAATGAAAATTAAAATCGCTTATTGTCACAAGGAGGCTTCAATGAAGATACTGTGAAAAGTCTCTAGTCGCCACATTCCGGCGCCTGTTCGGGGAGGCTGGAACGGGAATTGAACCGTGCTGCTGGCCTTCCTTTGGTCTGCTTTAAAAACCAGCGATTTAGCCCAGTGTGCTAAACCAGCCTCCTAATAATCACTTATTGTTACAAGCAGGCTTCAATGAAGTTACTGTGAAAAGCCCCTAGTCGCCACATTCCGGCGCCTGTTCGGGGAGGCCAGTACGGGAATTGAACCCACGCTGCTGCCTTGTTCTGCATTACAAGCCAGCTGTTTAGCCCACTGTGCTAAACCAGCCCCTAACAATAATCGATTGAAGGTAATCTTGCCAGGTCCAATTTTCCCAGACTCTATCGCCTTTTGGGAGTAACAAATCTGTGTTCCCCCATATGAAAGAGATGAGCCTCCACAAGTATCACAGAAAAATACAGCGCAGAAAAGGCCCTTCGGCCCATCGGGTCTACACCACCGCATGATCTGCCAATCCTAATCCCATTTACCAGCACTTGGTCCATAACTTCGAATGTTAAGATGTGCCAAGTGCTCATCCAAGGACTAAGTATTAAGTTCAATCACAGTTGAGACTACTTTTGTAACATAGGCAAGTGCAAGATTTTCTTATTGTGCACAACCTATAACTTTCCTCTTCCTTTAACCAAAGTCATTATCGTGGCAGTTACTGATTGACGGCAGGCTTCACACACAAATCACGTAGGTTGATGGAAAATGATATGGTACCCCATGATGGTGGCAAGCACCAATGTGGGGGGGGACATTGAGAAAATCATAGCTTGTGCATCTTATAAACCACTAACTTCTCTCGATCAATGAATGTAGCGTGGATGTGGATCTGATGATATTGTAATAACTGTGCGTAGCCTTTTTGTACAAGTTCAATGTTTGCCTTAAGTTTTGGATTTCTATTTGTTTCACATTTCAAAAGGGAAACTTGCCCCTCCTTTGTTAAGGAAATGAAAAGCTCTTAAGCGAAACGGTTCAGGAAGAGTGATCATAAATTGGGCAAATACAGCGCACCACCAGAAGATGGTTTAAAAGAGGGCTAATCTCTTGTTACTTTAGCTGGCGTGGGAGAGAGTCTGCGGATAGGTACCCTTAAGGGCACAGAGGAAAACCTCTCTGAAGACTCCTGATCTCTCTCTCTCTCTCTCTGCAGCTAAGGGCCACCCCAGGGCTGAGAGATTGAGTATAGCCCGTCCTACCTAGAAACTCAGTGTTCTCTGGGCTCCAGTAACTCTTAGTCTTTCCTTGCAACATCCATAAGACACAAAAAGAACCCTTTTTACAGAAAGACATCAGGTTTAACTTCTCTACTGAGAGCAGTTACCACTTTGAAATCACCAAATGAACATTCCCCAACCTGCAGAGATTCACACACATCTTGCTGTGATTGCAGCTTCTTCGGAACTAAAACGGAACTAAACGCACCCTGCAGCAAACAGCCCAAAGCGAAAGTGAAAGCTGACAGACAGCCCAGTTCCACCCACACTCTGACATCACTGATAAACACCCATTTCTTAATGGTACATCCACTACAGCTATTTTTATACACACCCATTTATAAATACTCATTCTTAAAGGTACTCTCACATGACACTGGAGGCAACATTAAGATGTGATAAACGTGACAGACGCTTGGAGGAGACTTTGCATACACATGCAGAGATCACAGCTGCAATTTATGATCTCAATATCCCAATTTTCATTATCCTCCTTTAATTATTTAACTAATCATACCTGAATATCTTGATTTTAAAATTCGCGTCCATGTTTTCAAACCTCTCTGTGGGCTGGACTGTCATAGTAGTCTCCTCTAGCCCCACAAGACGGCACAGTGGTTAGCACTGTTGCCTCACGGCTCCAGGGACCCGGGTTCGATTCCGGCCTTAGGTAACTGTCTTCCCATGTCTGCGTGTGTTTCCTCCGGGTGCTCCGGTTTCCTCCCACTGTCCAAAGATGTGCAGGTTAGGTGGATTCATCGAATCATAGAATCCCTACAGTGCAGAAGGATTCCATTCGGCCCATCCAGTCTGCACCGATCCACTCCACCCCTAACTTGTAATCCCATAACCTAACCTGCACATCTCTGGACACTAAGGGACAATTTAGCATTGAGCCTGCACATCTTTGGACTGTGGGAGGAAAACGGTGCACCCGGAGGAAACCCACGTAGACACAAGGGAGAACATACAAATTCCACACAGTCACCCAAGGCCGGAATTGAACCCAGCTGGTCATGAAATGAAAATGAAAGAAAATCACTTATTGTCACAAGTAGGCTTCAAATGAAGTTACTGTGAAAAGCCCCTAGTCACCACATTCCGGCACCTGTTCGGGGAGGCTGTTACGGGAATCGTACCGTGCTGCTGGCCTGTCTTGGTCTGCTTTCAAAGCCAGCGATTTAGCCCTGTGCTAAACAGCCCCTGGTCATGCTTAAAAAAAATCGCCCCTTAGTGTTCAAAGATATGCAGGTTACATGAGGTTACGGGGATAAGGTGGGGGAGTGGGCCTAGGAAGGGTGCTCTTTCAGAGAGTGTTTTGCTACGTTAAAGTGCTTTGCAAATATAAGTTGCTGTCATGAAAACCATTACCCTTGCTCGATGATATTCGTTTCCAGGATGGTAGGACTGCAAACTCTTGAGAAACTGAGATAGTTTTGACAGAAAAGGGCAAGTCTCAGGTGCAGACAGCACACGAAGAAGCCACACTCTCAAGCGAGACATGAATGGCAGAACGGTTAGCACTGCTGCTTCACAGCGCCAGGGACCCGGGTTCGATTCCGGCCTTGGCTGACCGTGTGGCGTTTACAGTTTCTCCCCGTGAGTGTGTGGGTGTCCTCCAGGTGCTTCAGAGGAGTGGGCTTAGGTAGAGTGCTCTTTCAGAAGTTTGATGCAAACTTGATGGGCTGAATGGCTTCCGATGGGCCGAATGGCTTGTAGAGACTCTATGGATAGTATGTTCCTCGTTTAGTAAGCGAGGATGTGATGTGACAACTTGAAGACTTTAGGGATATTGGATTCTACATATTGGGCATTTTAAGGGTTAGGGTGTGTTTGACTGCAGTGTTTTATTTTCAAAGAATTCTGTTTTGCAGGGCCTGGGTGCTTTTAGCAGCAAGAAGAGGAAATTGACAAAGGATAGTGTTTTTCAGTCTGGAATAATGGATTGTGGTTGGGCTGGTTTAGCACAGTGGGCTAAATCGCTGGCTTGTAATACAGAACAATGCCAGCAGAGCGGGTTCAATTCCTGTACCGGCCCCCCCTGGCAATTCTCTGGCCCGCAATGGGCCCAGTGGCCGCCCGTTTTTTGCCAGTCCCACCGGCGTAAATTAGAGTAGGTCCTTACTGGTGGGACCTGGCAGCGCGAGCGGCCTCCGGGGTTCTCGGGGGGGGGGGCGGGATCTGGCCCCCAGAGGTGCCCCCATGGTGGCCTGGCCCGCGATTGGGGCCCACCGATCTGCGGGCGGGTCTGTGCCGTGGGGGCAGTCTATTCCTCCGCATCGACCGCTGTGGTCCTCCACCATGGCCGATGCAGAGACTAACTCTCCCGCGCATGCGCTGTGATGACGTCAGCACACGCTGGTGCTCCCGCGCATGTGCCAACTCGCGCCGACCGGCGGAGGCCCTTCGGCGCCGGTTGGCGTGGCACCAAGCCCCTTCCCCGCCGGCCGGCACTGCGCAAACCACTCCGGGGCCGGCCTAGCCCTGAAGGTGCCAGGATTCTGCACCTTTGGGGCAGCCCGACGCTGGAGTGGTTCACGCCACTCCTCGGCACCGGGACCCCCCGCCCCGCCGGGTAAGTGAGAATCCCGCCCTTCGAGTCCACAATTCTCCTACAAGAAGATAGATTGAGAACTGTATGTTTACTTTCTTGTTGTTTAATGGGGAATTGAGTAGTAGTGGTTAAGGAGTAATTGTAAGCTGTTTCTTTTGGGTGCTAAATTCAGAAAGTTTAATACTGTATTCATAAGAAAGTTTTGTTTTAAAAATACCAAACCCCTATTTCTCCGTGCACCCACTCCTGGAGCCAATCATTCTTTCCACACAGTCTTACAAATAAACTAAAATATTGGTGTTTCGGTCCAGAGTCCAAGTCACTGTTGGGGTCTGGTCTGGGATCTTAATAGTGTTAGTATGAGAATTTCACTCTGGCTCCTCGTGCATCTTTCACAAATTATTCATCAGTCATTTCCTGTTCTAATACTTTGGGTTGGGTTCTCCGTTGCCGGGTTCCTCCACTTTGCAAGCAGCGCACCCACGCCTGCAGATTTCCCAACGGCGTGGGGTGGCTGTTGGGACGGAGGATCCCGCTGCCGATGGGGGTGCGCCGCACCAGAAAAGGGGTGCGGCGGGACGGAGAGTCAGGCCCTTTAGTATTTGGATCAGCACGGCTTTGTGAAGGGGAGGTTGTGTCTCACTAACCTGATAGACTTTTTCGAGGAGGTTACAAAGATGATTGATGCAGGTAGGGCAGTAGATGTTGTCTATGTGGACTTCAGTAAGGCCTTTGACAAGGTCCCTCATGGCAGACTGGCACAAAAGGTGAAGTCACACGGGACCAGGGGTGAGCTGGCAAGGTGGATACAGAACTGTCTAGGCCATAGAAGGCAGAGAGTAGCAATGGAAGGATGCTTTTCTGATTGGAGGGCTGTGACCAGTGGTGTTCCGCAGGGATCGGGGCTGGGACCTTTGCTGTTCATAGTACATATAAATGATTTGAAGGAAAATGTAACTGGTCTGATTAGTAACTTTGCAGGCGGCACAAAGGTTGGTGGAATTGCGGATAGCAATGAGGACTGTCAGAGGATACAGCAGGATTTAGATCGTTTGGAGACTTGGGTGGAGAGGTGGCAGATGGAGTTTAATCTGGATAAATGTGAGGTATTGCACTTTGGAAGGTCTAATACAGGTAGGGAATATACAGTGAATGGTAGAACCCTCAAGAATATTGACAGTCAGAGAGATCTAGGTATATAGGTCCACAGGTCACTGAAAGGGGCAACACAGGTGGCGAAGGTAGTCAAGAAGGCATACGGCATGCATGCCTTCATTGGCCGGGGCATTGAGTATAAAAATTGGCAAGTCATGTTGCAGCTATATAGAACCTTAGTTAGGCCACACTTGGAGTATAGTGTTCAATTCTGGTCGCCCCACTACCAGAAGGATGTGGAGGCTTTAGAGAGGGTGCAGAAGAGATTTAGGATGTTGCCTGGTATGGAGGGCATTAGCTATGAGGAGAGGTTGAATAAACTTGGCTTGTTCTCACTGGAACGACGGAGGTTGAGGGGAGACCTGATAGAGGTCTACAAAATTATGAGAGGCATAGACAGAGTGGATAGTCAGAGGCTTTTTCCCAAGGTAGAGGGGTCAATTACTAGGGGGCATCGGTTTAAGGTGTGAAGGGCAAGGTTCAGAGGAGATGTACGAGGCAAGTTTTTTACACAGAGGTTAGTGGGTGCCTGGAACTCGCTGCCGGAGGAGGTGGTGGAAGCAGGGACGAACGTGACGTTTAAGGGGCATCTTGACAAATAAATGAATAGGATGGGATTAGAGGGATATGGACCCCGGATGGCAGAAGATTTTAGTTTAGACGGGCAGCATGGTCAGCACAGGCTTGGAGGGCTGAAGGGCCTGTTCCTGTGCTGTACTTTTCTTTGTTCTTTGTTCTTTGAATTTACCCCTCTGAAAATGATGCTTCTCCCATTGTTTTCTGTCCTCTGCCAACGATATCCCATTGAAACAGTGGGCCTGCTTGAAAGGCCAAGGCAGCCCTGCTGTCAATTGATTAGAGACATGCGAGAATGGACCTGGGCAATTCTTCTTCCACATCTCCTCCCGCGGATGTGTCCGGTACCCGTGAAGACACAGTTGAACGTTGGTAACCCTGGAGGAGGGGATTGCAGGTCTACATTCTGGAACCCCTCTGAGGAACAGTAATGGAGATTTGCGCAGCCTGCCAGGCTGATGTGTTGCCACCAGGGATGCAGACCAGTCCGGAATGCAGAACAGGCGGCTTCCCGTCAGGGTGTTGCTCAAAGCTGAGGCTGTTCTCCGTAGACCAAAGCAGGTTAAGGGTAGACTTAATGAGGGGGGAGGTGGGGGCGCATTACAGCCTGTAAAGACCCGTGGACTGTCCAACTTGGAAAGAGCCAACCAAATACACCAGATAATTGTCAAAAGGTGAGGATGTATATTTTACAGAGGATGAATTATCCTGATCTGGAATGCGCTATGTGCATGGGCGAAATAAGTTCAATTTTATCTTTCCAAAGGTAGATAGATTGTGACTTAAAAAAGGAGAAATTTTGCAAGGCCATGTACATGCGACAGAGCAGAGGCGAGTGGAAATAATTGGACAGCCCTTTCAAAGATTTGGCATAGTCAGGTTGGGCTGAAAGTTCTCCTTTTGTGTCGCAGGGTATTAATTCGGTGAATGTCCATCCGGCGAAGAACGGGGCTGAATCCAGCCTGTCTTCAAACATCGGTCTATTCACAAAACCCAGGGTACCACACATGCATGTAGGTGGCTTCTCCCTTCCATGTGGTTACCCCCACACGGGTCTTGTACTCTTTTCGATAAAGCCATAATAAATTAATTAATCAAAAATGATAGGTGTGACAGCCTCTGTTGGGGCACTGTAACTAAAACATATCAAAACCTTAAAGGAAGGTTACAAATTCAAAGCAAAATGCCGTTCCCGGGGTTGATGATGCATGCCAGCCCCCCGCAGCGCCCACCAACCATGGAAGTTCTGAAGCATGCCGGTGGAACACACAGGACTGATATATGTACCCTGGTCTGCCCCCAATTAGACTGAATCGTAGCTTGAGCACACACTCAACGGTTGCCGCATTTGAAACATTGACACGGGGTTCGATGGAGAAGATAAGAGATCCTTGAATTTCTCAAGACGAGAGGGCAGTGGATTCTTGACGTGCTGTGCCATCTGACTGCAGCTACGAAATGCAAATGAAAATGAAAATCGCTTATTGTCACAAGTAGGCTTCAAATGAAGTTACTGTGAAAAGCCCCTAGTCGCCACATTCCGGCGCCTGTTCGGGGAGGCTGGTACGGGAATTGAACCGTGCTGCTGGCCTGCCTTGGTCTGCTTTAAATGCCAACTATTTAGCCCTGTGCTAAACCAGCCCCTTCCCCGAGGGTGGAGTCATTTTTATCTGACAGCAGTGGGTCCATTCCCAAAGTGTGTCATTGGCTGTAAAGGGAATGTCTTGAGGTGTGTAAGGAACGATAGAAACGCAAGCGCTATATTCCAGCCCCGTCGTGCCGGGATTCCGCAGCCCGGCCAAAAGTCCATTGGCTTTTGGCGGAACGGGACGGTCCCAACGGCAGGCAGAGCTGGGAAACTCCTCCCCATGGTCTTTCATTGTTCTTGAGGGATGGTGGGGGGGCTTTACAAAGTTACTAAAATGCCTGCCTCAGGTACACAGGAAGGACTTTGCTGGATGAGGCATCTGTGCTACAATAGACAGTGGATGTAGTGAGTGTTAGATCAATCATGATCCTATTAAATGGTGGGGCAGACGAGAAGGTCTGAATGGCCTCATGTGTTTTCTGGTGGATATTTCTGGAAATATCATTCGTTGGCAGGAAGGCAACAAAATAGAGAGCGGTCAGGAGCAATAACCTTGGCTGTGTTCTCCTCATTGCAACTCCAGGCTGTTGAAGCTTATTGTAATGTCCTTACTCCCCTCACCACCTCTCCCAATCCCACCTGAGTGCCCCTAGGGAGGCACAGTAGCACAGTGGTTAGCGCAGTGGCTTCACAGCTCCAGGGTCGTGGGTTCGATTCCCGGCTTGGGTCGCTGTCTGTGTGGAGTCTACACGTTCTCCCCGTGTGTGCGTGGGTTTCCTCCGGGTGCTCCGGTTTCCTCCCACAGTCCAAAGATGTGCTGGTTAGGTGGATTGGCCGTACTAAATTGCCCTTAGTGTCCAAAAGAAAAGTTAGGTGGGGTTACTGGGTTATGGGGATAGGGTGGAGGTGTGGGCTTAAGTGGTGTGCTCTTTCCAAGGGCTGGTGCAGACTCGATGGGCCGAATGGCCTCCTTCTGCACTGTAAGTTCTATGATTCATAAGACCAATATACATAGGCATAGTTTGAATACATGATCGGGAACCGCCCTGGTGTCCGTATAATTCAGTCCCAGACTGGAGAAGAGAGAAATAAATAGAAAAGGTGAAGAGATGTCAAGAAATGTAGACTTAATTTTATGGCTATGGCAGGGAACCCTCCCAACCAACAGAGGAGGGAGTGCAGCACTGTCGGAAGCGTTGTCTTTTAAATGGGGGCATTTAAAATCCCGTTCTCCATCTCAGGTAGATGGAGAGCCCACGGCACAGTTTTGAAGACGTTCAGGTGAGTTCTCCTGGCCTATATTTATCCCTCAACTAATATCATGAGAAGCAGGTCACCTGGGCCATTGCCACGTTGCTGGTTGTGGGAGCTTACTGTACACAAATTGGCTGCCATGTTTCCTGCAATACATAGAAACAATCGGAGCAGGAGGAGGCCATTCGGCCCTTCAAGCCTGCTCCGTCATTCATTATGATCATGGCTGATCATCCCACTCAATAGTCGAATCCCACTTTCTCCCATACCCTTTGATCCCCTTCGCCCCAAGTGCCGTATCTAACTGCTTCTTGAACACATACAACAGCAATTTCAATTCAAAAATGACTAATTGGCTCTGAAGCGCCTTCGTGCTTTCAGAGGATGTGACGGCCGTTATGTCAACGCAAGTCCTTCTCTCTTTGTGTTTCAAAGTGCAAAAGGCTATGCTTCCAGTGGCGAATTGAAATCTGCCAAACAAAAAGAGGGCATTCTGAAAATGAGCTATTGCCCACTGATTGGCAAGGCGGAGACGGTAGGTGCGAGTGTGCCAAGCGATGGCAAGGCAGCTTCAGGTCAGAAGGCAGGGATCAATCCTCTCCGCCTCTGGGTACACTGGGGAAATCTCTTTTAAAGTCCTATTTCTGCGGCATAAATTAATGGCTGCCTTCAGGAGACAATGTCCAAATGAGACAGCTTGGGATATAGCCAGGACATTAAAAGAGATGAAGCGGACGTGTGACTCAAACGTCAGTGGCTGAGCTCTTTCATCAGGCAATCTATGATAAAAGAGCTGCCAAGAGAGATGGACTAAAATAACTATAAAAAATAATAAACAGTAGAATAAACACCAATTTTTGCAGGGCATTCTGCCCTGGTATTGACCTGGTTGGCTTCTACCAGTCATGCCCAGTAAAATTTAATGCCATTTGGAGTGCTGCTTTTTTAAAGGCTGACATTGCCGACCTGGATACATTGGGAGGGCAAATCAAGTGGTTTCACGCCTAAGACGGAGTTGGACCTTCCATCCGCTACGTAGTGGTCACCTCGGTTTAACTCGTTGCCCTCTCGCCAGGGGCCAGGAGGTCATGCGCCGACCCAAGTGCCCATGCCCGGAACGAGAGCGGGCAAGCTTGGCTGAGGCTGCGATCTACCGCTGTGAGCGTGCTTTCATTTTGGGATGAGGCATTTAGCTGAGGTCCAGCCAGTTGAGCGCCTTGGTCAAAGCTTGGCGCAGTTGGCATCTTGCAAAGACTGGAAAAGTGGGCCAAAGGATGGTTTTTCATTCCAGTCTAATCTTGTGACCATTTGATGATACCACTGTCCCGCTGAAACTCTGCTGACGAGATCTTGCAGAAGACCATTTGGCCAGTGAATAATAGTTTCACAGTTAAACAATAATATATTTAATTGATATCTCTCGGGCATCTGAGTCGGAATATTATTACGTTTGAGCCCCCTGTTTAAAAAGGAAGAATATGCGGAATTTCTTAGTTGTAATGTGGGAAACATACCAGCCATTTTCCAAGATACCGCAAACAGCTATGAGCTAAGTACCATATTTTATTTTTAGGTAATAGAGCTAAAGAAGCACTCCCATACTGTTCCTTGAAATGGTGTATTGGTATTTTCTACAGGAGAGGGCAGAAGGGGTTCTAAATTCAATCCCTTATCCAAAAAGGCAACACTTCTGACAGTACAGCATTCGTGAGGGACTGTTGCACTCAAGTGTCAGTCGAGATTTTTGCGGTCAAGTCTCTGGTGTGGTACTGGATCTCACAGCCTTCCCCCTCAAAAACGGCGTCATCGCTGAGTACACCACACGCCATTGGGACGGCCTCAGGACGTCATTTGAGGCCGGGTCCCCCAAGGCTCCGCCCCCGATGGGCCGACTTCCCGGCGCCGTGGGGCACAGTTTTCGGGGACCATGCGTGGCGGCTGCGGACTGCGTCCATCGCCGCCACAGTCGGAGGGGGAGCCGTTCCGCTAGTCGGCGGGGCTTGGGGGAGTGGTGGGGGGGGGGTCCGGGGGTGGCGAGGGGGGTTACAGGGGGGGCCCTATCTGGCAGGCCGGGTATGCACGCGGCCGGCGCCATGTTGTACGGCGCGACTGCTGCAGGTCGCCGCCGTGCGCCGTCCGGCCCCAGACCCGGCAATTCTCCGTCTGTATCTGCAGGTAAAGCCGGGGCTTTACATGGCGCAGCTGCTAGCCCCCCACCGGACGGGGCATTGGTGCGGGGGCGCCACCGACGTTTTGGTCGTAAGATTGGACACATGCTTCGGACATAGGCTCAAAATTGGAGAATCTAGCCCAATATGCCAACATTACACCCCAACCACTATCCTCAAATTCTCCGGCTGTTGGGATTCTGTGTTCCCGCTGGCAGCGTACCCCCCTCCGGTGGGTTTCCCGGTGGCACTGGGGAACTTCGATGGATAATCCCGTTGACAAGCGGCAGGAGTGGCGAATCCCGCCACCAGAGAACGGTGTGCCTCCGAGAAACACCCGGGGCTGGATTCTCTGTTTTGGGGATTATGTTCCCACGACGTCGTAGAAACTGTGGCCTTTCACGCCAGAAAAACTGTGGCCACATATCCCTAGCCCTGCAGAGAGCTCGCAGTGAACCAGCCTGAAACTAGCAGCTTTTGCTGCAGATACGAGCCCCCGCACTTCCGGGTCAGGGGCCGTGCATGCGCACGGCGGTGGCCACCAGCAGCCGCACCACGCTCCATGGCGGACTCAGACTGCGGAGCTGGACCCTCCAAATAGTGACGCCAATCGACCGCTCGCCCGCCCGAGTCCGCAGCTGCCACGCTAGTATCCCGACCGGCTGGACCATGGTAGATCCACGCCGTCGGGATTCCGGCCAGTCAGCGGCGGAGAATGACGGGGCGGGCCTCCAGCAATGGCCGCAGGGAGGGGATACGCGGCGCGGCGTACTCTCCGAGTGCGCCGCTTTTCAAGGCCCGGAGAATCGGGGAACAGGCACCAGTCCTGATTCCATGTGGGAAACTGGGTTCTCCGCCCCGGCGCCAACCTCGATTTCGGCGTCGGGCTGCGGAGATGCAGAGAATCCAGCTCCCGGGAGACTATTCCCCAGCCGGAGCTGAATTGCACCAGTTTTACGATTCTTTTGCGATTGTAAAGAGGGATGCAATTCAGTGTTCCATGCCATGGAATTTCTGCATGGCTTGGAACACGAGGGATTCCCGGAGAATCCCGCTATCGGGCCGCCATTATTAACGGGTGGCCGTCCACCCCATCCCCGCACCGCAAATCGACCCTGACCCCCCCCCCAATGTAAATTGATCCCTCCCCACCCCCAAGTCCATCACGCCAGGGGCACAATTGTAGAGACCACAAGTGAACCACCTCCATGTGATTTCCAGCCGCAGAGAATGCCAGAGCATAGGGCCCCAGGCCCACTGAAGAGATGCAAATGGGTTATTTACACGCTCTTGCTGGCATGTGGCATGGAACTTGTTTACACTACCAATGGGGGATCGGAGCATGCCATTCGGGCACCAATCCCGATTTTGCCCCAACACCCGATTCTCCGTCCCATCGGGAGACACATTCCGGGCGTCCCAGGACAGAGAATCCAGCCCTAGATGTTTCAATGTGGTATGCTATGGTACAGTTATGAGGGTCATTAAATTATTGTATTTTGGCACTGTAGCTTTAAATTTGCGGTCAACAAAGGGGGTCATGTACCTGTTCTGCAGTCTGTCGAGCAATAAGCTTCGGTGCTTTGATTTCCAAGATCAAAAGAGGACTTAGATTATTCACTGAAAATAAGGTGCAAGGTATTTATGCTTGGAGTCAATGGCAGCAGCCTCTTGAGTTTGTGACAAGTAGATTTTGAGTCTCCCACAATCCCAGAAAGGTCGAGTTGGTATGGGTTGCAAACAATTTACTTCTGAGTGCCAACTGCAGCTGCCCGTTTTGGCCAAAGGCCTTGTACCAATCGCAGGCAATAGCGGCACCCTGTTCCCCATGCTGTCAAGCGAATACCAGCTGCTGGTTTTAGGTGCTAGTTTAGCACACTGGGCTAAATCGCTGGCTTTTAAAGCAGACCAAGCAGGCCAGCAGCACGGTTCAATTCCCGTATTAGCCTCCCCGAACAGGCGCCGGAATGTGGCGACTAGGGGCTTTTCACAGTAACTTCATTTAAGCCTACTTGTGACAATAAGTGATTTTCATTTCATTTCATTTTCATGAATGGCAGTTGAGATCAAAGATGAATAATTGGCATTTCTGGCTGGATGCAAGTTCATGATGTTATATGTTACCATGAGGAAGGAGGCAGAGGAAGCCATTTTGGGGATTAGATTACATCAATGAATATATCACAGACAGAAAGCATTTTGTTTGGGTGGTCTGCAGCCATTTTTGAGGCAGAAAGCAGGTGACCGAGGCAGTCAGTGCTGTACCTTAAGCAGTCCTGTCCCCTATGTTCATCCTGCAGAATTTTGGTGGGAGCTTGGGCTCAGATTAAAGAGACTGAGTTCATGAGGAATTAAAAGATGTTGGAAGAATAGTCTAGCCTGGGCTAGAGGGAAAGCATCTCCAAAGTCACTGTCACAGTAACAGTCAGTTCTAGATGCAGACGGTTCCCAGCTGGAAAAGTAAAAAAGAAAGCAACCCACCAAGAGTTGCGAATAATTTTTCACTAATTCCTCGAGGATGAAGTATCCACTTAAGGGACAGTGTAACAGAAAACCAAAGTGGGAGTTTTCAGGTTGTGTGAAAAGTTAAATGCACAATAATTTCTCTGTATTTTAAAGTACAAGTTGCTTATTAAAAGAAAATCGTGTTTAGTCAATAGTGTTCTTAGTCATTTGTTGCAATAAAAGTTTTAAAAAGTTTTCAAGTGTTAACTCGAAATTCAATTTCTCTTTAAAACTTATCAGTCTCAACAGAGATCTTACAGATGCCATAGGAATGCAAATATTGGTTGAATAAAAGTGACGCAGAAATTCACTCTGAATATTACTTTAACCGTGGCAATTTTCTAATCTTCGGATAAAACTCATATTTATATTCGATGCACTGTTTTAAAATAGTTATGCAAACGATATGTTATGGAAATTTTTAATTGAAAAAAATGGCTGTTTGATGCGGGCTATGTAAATTTTAAGATCAGTATTCCATGTGATCACTGTGGCATTCCCACTTGCACCACTCGTGCAGGATATGTGTGCCATTTATGCCAACTGCATCTGGTAAGGTTTGTGTCAATCGTGTCCGGTAACATCACTGTCAAATGCAAGAGAGCACCTGATGATCGTGCTGCTGCTGGTGACAAGCGCCAACTGCAGCTGCCCGTTTTGGGCCAAAGGCCTTGTACCAATCGCAGGCAATAGCGGCATTCTGTTCCCCATGCTGTCAAGCGAATACCAGCTGCTTCTGGTGGCACAACTGCCGCTGCCAAACCACAGTCGCGCCAGCCAATTCCATCAGGCTCCTGCCCGCCGGCCTAGCTCCGTCCATGAAAGCAAAACCCCTGCAGCATCCTGCTCAAGTGCCACTCACCAGTCGTCGTGGGGGCCCCTACTCCGACTCCTTTTCCTAGATTTTCAAGTGTGACTCCTGAATTGGACATGGACAAAAGTTGCACCTATAATGGGTCTCCTTCCTGCCAAATGGTCAATAATTGACCATCCAATGCTTGATTCAATGAGCTGGGGGGGGGGGGGGGGGGGGGGGCAAGGGTGTTTACTTTCCTGACCCCCCATCTTAAAAATAATCCCACTGGTATCCCAGACTATTTTTCTTTGAATATTAAGAAATCCTTGGTGGCGAAGGCCAGCTATAGCACAGGTGGTTAGCACAATAAATAACAGACAAAAACATTTGGCATTTTGGGAGGTCTACTGGCAGGGCCCTCAGCTCTGATGTTCCTCCCCAAAGCTCTCTGCCTTTTTGCCTCTCTCTGTTGCTTCAAGGCCTTCCTTACAACCTACGTTGTTGACCAAGCTCTCAGTCATTGAACTAATTTAAGAGACATGGTTGATTGATGGATTTATTGTCATGTGAAATGAAAATCGCTTATTGTCACGAGTAGGCTTCAAATTAAGTTACTGTGAAAAGCCCCTAGTCGCCACATTCCGGCGCCTGTTCGGGGAGGCTGGTACGGGAATTGAACCGCGCTGCTGGCCTGCCTTGGTCTGCTTTCAAAGCCAGCGATTTAGCCCAGTGTGCTAAACCAGCCCAAAGTACAGTGAAAAGTATTTTTCTGCGGCCAAGGGAACGTACACTGTACGTACTCAGTAGACAGAAAGAATAATTGACAAAGTACATCGACAAATAGTGATTGGTTACAGTGCGGAACAAGGACCAAACAAAGCAAATACGTGAGCAAGAGCAGCATAGGGTATTGTGAATAGTGTCTTACAGGGAACAGATCAGTCCGAGGGGGAGTCGTTGAGGAGTCTTGTAGCTGTGGGGAAGAAGCTGTTCCTATGTCTGGATGTGCGGGTCTTCAGACTTCTGTACCTTCTGCCTGATGGAAGGGTCTGGAAGAAGGCAGTGCCTGGGTTGGAGGGGTCTCTGACAATGCTGTCTGCCATCCTGAGGCAGACGGAGGTGTAGACAGAGTCAATGCGCGGATGGCAAGCTTGTGTGATGCGTTGGGCTGAGTTCACCACACTCTGCAGTTTCTTGCCATCTTGGACCGAGCAGTTGCCATACCAGGCTGTGATGCAGCCGGATAGGATGCTCTCTATGGCACAACTGTAGAAGTTTGTGAGAGTCGATGCAGACATGCCGAATTTCTTTGGGAAGTAGAGATGTTGTTGGGCTTTCTTGACTGTTGCATCTACATGAGAACGTAAGAAATAAGAAGAAGGAATCTGACCACTCGAGCCTGCTTCACCGTTCAGTAAGGTCATGGCTGATCATTGCTTATAGCCCCTCCTTCCCACCCAATCCTCATAACCCTTGACTCACTGAGAGTCAAAACATCCATCGCTCTCAAACTTGAATATCCTCAAGAGCTCAGCACAAATCTCTCTTTAGTGTCGCATTGATGATAGTCCTGGGAAGCACCTTGAGGCAATAGTCTATAATTCCATTCCAATTCATTTCCCACACCTAGGGACTGGTTTAGCACAGTGGGCTAAATAGCTGGTTTGTAATGCGGAAAAAGGCAGCAGCGCGGGTTCAATTCCCGTACCAGCCTCCCCGAACAGGTGCCGGAATGTGGCGACTCGGGGCTTTTCACAGTAACTTCATTGAAGCCTACTTGTGACAATAAGCAATTATTATTATGATGCACGAAGGCAGACTTTCATCTGTTTCCACAGCTCGTAATTCCTGGAACAGGTCACTAGTCTGCCGTCAGAGACTTACAGCTTGAGGGAGCATGACTCCACATCATGTGTGGATGACCAGGAGTCTCTCTTGCTCTTACCGCCAGCCATTGGCATGTTTGGAAGGATTTACGGGTTGACAGACTCGACCTGTTTGACCGCGTTATGAATGAACCCTCCTTGGCCATCGAGGAGGGACTCAAACCGGAGCTTTTGGCTCAGAGGCTACCCAATGCACCACAACAGCTCCTGTTAATCTATAAAGGTGCTACCTAAATGCAAGTTGTTGTTCATTGTGGTGGTTAGGTGATTGCCTGCATGAGTCTTAAAGACTGGTGCTCCCATCTATTTGGTGCTGGACAAGAAGATTATCTGGCTCCAGATCTCTATTTCCAATGTCATTGCTGTGGATGTATGCTAATGAATCACAGACGGAGGGCTGAGTTGATCCACTGCTTTGGGATCTTGGTAAAGTGTGAGTTGGAATAGGAGGCCCTGTGATATTGGGACTACAAACAAGTGACGTTGAGGAGGAGGAGGGCTTTATATAATGTCAGTACGACAAGATGGTTGTAACAAGTAGCCAGAACATTAAATGAAGAGCGAGGACTTTTTCCATTTGTTTTCTGATTCACATTTTTGGAACTTAGGAAGCAGAGCAGGTGAAGAGTATGCCGATTATCGTAGACCTTACAGTGCAGAAGGGGGCCATTCGGCCCGCCGAGTCTGCACCGACTCTTGGAAAGAGCACCCTACCCAAGGTCAACACCTCCACCCTATCCCCATAACCTAGTAACCCCACCCAACACTAAGGGCAATTTTGGACACTCAGGGCAATTTATCATGGCCAATCCACCTAACCCGCACATCTTTGGACTGTGGGAGGAAACCGGAGCACCCGGAGGAAACCCACGCACACACGGGGAGGATGTGCAGACTCCGCACAGACAGTGACCCAAGCCGGAATCGCACCTGGGACCCTGGAGCTGTGAAGCAATTGTGCTATCCACAATGCTACCGTGCTGCCCCAAATCTGGGATGAACGGGAGGCTAGGCAGTTCTCAAGATTGAATGCCAAGTATGTTATTCTGCTGAACCTTGTGACAAGCAACTGTGAGTCCAGATAGTTAAAGAAAGGAACAAAGTGATGTTAGAACATGTTCAAGCCCATTGCATTAGACTTCATTAGACCGTAAAATGGAAACCATGCGACAGGATGTATGCAAATGCATTATTTTTATATGATGATTATGTTCAAAGCTTTTCTCTTTATACATGAGCACTTTGGAAATGATTTTAAATGGATGTATTCTATTGACTGAAATCAAGTCACATTGATGTTATTCAGATGAAAATTATTTTGCAAGTCGGGAGGTCAAATAGAACCCTCTAATCCAAGAACTAATGCAATATGTTACCAGTGAGAGGCCATTAAAGTGAGCAACACAATGATTCGAGAGACAGCTGGAAGCATTTATGGAGCGAGGTGTAATTGGGGGATGTAAAAGTAGATTCGGCAAGGGAGCCGGGAGTCTTGCTTGACGGGCATGCAGGATTGGCAAATGGGACTCTGAGGTCAGCGTTCCCGATTTTTAGTCATCCAAATTTTCCAGTGGCTGATTTGAACCGCAGCAGGAAAATCGGAAGTGCGCCTTTTTAATTGGTTTGAAGGACCCCCAAGCCCCATTTTCCCTGCCTCAATCAGGTATCCCACGTTGAGAAGCCCTATTTCGCCGAATCTACCCTCCAGCCAAACAGGAGGAGGCAGAGAAAACTACAGTGAGTCGGGAACTGAGGGAAATGCACTAAAGGGACCTGCTGACAAGGCCATCATTTGTTTCTCATCTCTCGTTGCATTGAGAAGGTAGTGTGCCTCCTTCTTCAACTGCTGCAGCCGCCGCGGTGTATGTACACCCACAGTGCTGTTAGGGAGGGAGTTCCAAGATTTTGACCCAGCGACGGTGAAGGAATGGTGATGTAGTTCCAAGTCAGGATGGCGTGGGGCTTGGTAGGCAATCTGCAGATGTTGGCACCCCATGTATCTGCTGCCGTGCAAGCTTGGTTTGACTTTTTTATCCTGTACAGTAGATTATTCCAAACACTAAGCGTTCTTTAGATGCCAAGTCACGCACCTCCCTGGCTTGGAAACATATCGGCGTACCTTCACTGTCGTTGGATCAAAATCCTGGAACTCCCACCCTAACAGCACTGTGGGTGTACCTACACCGCAGGAACTGCAGCGGTTCAAGAAGTCAGCTCACCACTACCTTCTCGAGGGGAGTTAGGGCTGGGCAATAAATGCTGGCTTTGCTATCAATGCCTATTTCTTGAGAATGTATTGCAACAAAGATCTGCTCTGTCTGCTGGCTGTGTGGTCCCAGTGCGAAATATGTCTGGCACTTCCTTGATCCACTCAGAAAGAGATGCATAATTGAACACTTGCTTTCCAATTCAGAGAGAGTGACCACAGGAAGAGAGTATGGGAAGTGGGAAGTGGAGGCAGGAATTGGGAAGATCCTACATTAATACTCTAAGGCGTGTTCTTTACAGAGTTTGATGCAGAGCAGAGGGAGCTATGTTTTGTTATAGCCTGTGCGCCTCCCCCCCGCACCCCTTCCATTATATAACCCTAATGTGAATGATACAATAATGTATCCAGGGCTGAGGAACTTCAGTAATGCGGATAGATTGGAGAGGTTGGGACTGTTCTCCTTCGAGGGAAGAAAGTTAAGAAGAGATTTGATAGCGGATTTCAAACTCATGAGGGTGCTGGACAGAGTAGACGGGGAGAAACTGTTCCCGCTCGGAAAAGGATTAAGAATGAGAGGGCACAGATTTAAAGTGATTTGCAAAAAAGCAAATGCGATGTGTCTGAAATGCACTGTGTCACAACACCCTGGGTGAGTGTGTGGTCAATTTATGCCCCATTTGGCCCAGGGTTTCGACACAGGTGAAATAAAAGTTACTTTAATATCCAATGTCTTTGGTTTGATTCCGACTAAGTACAGCCACCAGGTTTGTAAATTTTAACACGAATAACCTTTTATTATTTAACAGTAATTATTATTATACAGGCAGCAATACAACTAGTTAACTAGCATTGAACGCCCAACGCCCACCTTGCTAACTTGCCCCACTCTACACACACATTGCACACACACACATGCACGCACACACAGACTACATCAAGGGAAAGGGTGGTTGAAGAGGAAGAAAATAATGTCAACAAAAGACAAGATAGAGATCTTTGACTTCAGATGGATATCATAGAATCCCTATAGTACAGAAGGGGGCCATTCAGCCCATCAAATCCACACCGAATCTCCAAAAGAGCACCCTAACAAAGCCCACGCCCCTACCCTATGCCCATAACCCCACCTAACCTTTTGGACACTAAGCGGCAATTTGGCACGGCCAATTCACCTTGCCCGCCAATCTTTGGACAATGGGAGGAAACCGGAGCACCTGGAGGAAACTCACGCAGACAAGGGGAGAACGTGCAAACTCCAGTCAGACAGTCATCCGAGGTTGGAATTGAACCCTGGTCCCTGGAGCTGTGATGCAGCAGTGCTGCCCTTCCAGTTAGTTCCTTTCTCCAGTTTAGAGCTTCAGTTGGATGTTATCTTTTCCTCCGTCTTGTAATGGCCTTCACTGTAGACTCCAATTCCACCTGGCAGGGACCAATCGCTGTTCCTGGCCAACCCATTGGGCACCAGCCAGCCAACTGATCAGAATCCCTCCAATTTTCTGGGGGCCAGAAAGTCTGGGATTTCCTTACCCAAATACAAAACTTGAAGTCTAACCCTAATTCCAGTTGTCAAGCTATTTGAAACATTAAATTCTGTACTTCCTTCGCTTGACTTAAAGGTGTATCTCAATAGACTATCCCTGGGCCAAAATAAGCAATAAAGGTAAAATAAAAGAAATGGGAACAGAGGGAAATCAAAACAACTGCCTGACAGTGTGGTGGGGGCAAGTGTTCAATCGAGGCATTCTAGAGAGCGTTAGATGATTATTTGAATAGAGATAATGTGCAGGGGTACGGTGGGAGGGGGGAGGCAGGGGAATGTCACTGAGTCACGATACTCATTTGGAGAGCCGGTGCAAACACGATGGGTCTCCTTCTGCACCGTAACTATTCTGTGAAAAAACAGCAAGAGCTGGAAACTCCCAAGGGCAGGTCAACGAATGTGTGTGTGTGCGGAAAGAGAGCCATGGAGTTAGGGTTTCAAGTCACCGACCATCGGCAGTCTGTTCTGTCCATATTTGGTGCTGATCCACTTGACTGAAGAAGGGAACCTCAACTTGCCGTGATTTAAGAGGTTTGGGGCAAACGTTGCAGGGAACAGGCAGTTCAAGAGTTAAGGAAGGGAGTTTTGCCTTTGTGAGAGTCCAGCCATTATAACATCTGATGGACGTCACACATGAATGGAAGCAATTAATTTAATGGCGGCCGCACACTTTAGCAGTGAAGAGCTCATTTATCCTTTGTTTTCCCTTCTCATTCCCTTTCACACGAGATTACAGGTCTAATCAAGCCTGAAGGCACCAACATTAATGCTTATTTTAGTTACAATAGGAAGGAGCACAGAATAAAAAGTACTCAATGTCACAGACTCTCTCTTAATTTAATATATTTTTAAGCATATTAGTTGGGGGGGGGGGGGGATGTAAAAAAGACTTTGGTTCAACAACTGAACAATTCCATCTTCCCTGTCTATGTCTATTATATCCCCTTTCCATTACAAGGCCTCACCCCCCCCCCTGCAGAAACTACCCAGTCTGGGTGTCAACAGCAAAGGTGGGCGACAGCACCTAAAGTGGTTTTGCTTCCTGCCCCATAGACACGAACTGTGAATGTCAGCTCCACTTCACTGAGAGCACGTTCGCCTCTGGGAGGTGAGCTCGCGCCTTGTTACGTACTCGAACACGCAACCCAAACGGACACATCGAGAGCACTGCAGTGGGAGCGCCACATTGTCGGCGGCGCTGTCTTGCTGTGAGTGATCAAACCAAGGCCGTGGGTGGACTTTGTTCCCTTGGACCCCCCATGACTGCAAGTATCCCCTCCACATGAAAACTTAAGAAATAGAAGCAGGAGTGGGCCATTCACCTCGCTCCATCTTGCAATGAGTTCAGGGTGATGATCTACTTCAACACCATTTTCCTGCACTATCCTCCCCGTTTTCCTTCTTTCAGGAGATGTGGGCATCTCTCGCTGAGTCATCATTTGTTGACCATCCCTAATTGCCCTTGAACTGAGTGGCTTGCTCGGCCATTTTTATGGGTGAACCGCTCCAGGGTGAACCCCTGTGGGGGCCAGCATCGGTCATACCCGGGCCCGGTTCGCGCCGTCGTGAAACGTGACGCCGTTCACGACAGCGCGAACACTTGGGCTCCATATTGGAGAATCGCCCCCTATATCGCCGTTCCTCCACAGCCGCTGGATCAAAATCCTGGAACTCCCCATTAGCACTGTACCCACGCCACAGGGACTGCAGTGGGTCAAGAAGGCATCTCACCGCTACCTTCGCAAAGGCACTTGGTCAACAAACACTGGCGACACCCACAGCCTGCAAAAGAGTAAATAAAGATTATAAAAGATCCCGGGGCAATTTTGAAAAGGGGAGCACAGAGCTCTCCCAGTGTCTAGCTTAACATCGTCCATTAATCTTAATCAAGACAATCAGAATAGATTGACTGATCATTGATTTCATTGATGTTCAGAGGATCTTGTTGTGTGCAAAATGGCGACCCATTTGCACTTCAAGAGTAATTGGTCATCCAAGAGGGACACGACACCATTGAGAGTCTATTTTTATCTCTATTTTTCTTATGCGGTTGCTGGAAACAGAGTACGCGGAGGAAACCCACACAGACACGGGGAAAACGTGCACCCTCGGCACAGACGTGACCCAAGCAGGGAATTGAATGTGGGTCCCTGTGCTACTAACTTCAAATGACATTAGAAAATAATTTCCAGGGCTGCATGGTGGCACAGTGGTTAGCACTGCCGCCTCACAGCGCCAGGGACCTGGGTTTTATTCTGGCCTTGGGTGATTGTCGGTGTGCAGTTTGCACGCTCTCCCTGTGTCTGCGTGGGTTTCCTCCGGATGCTCCTGTTTCCTCCCACAGTCCAAAGATGTGCAGGTTAGGTGGATTGGCCATGATAAATTTCCCCTTAGTGTCCAAAAGATTAGGCGGGGTTACGGGGAAAGAGCGGTCGAGTGGGCCTCGGTAGGGTGCTGTTTCGGACAATCGATGCAAATTTGAAAGGCCGAATGGCTTTCTTCTGCACTGTCGACATTCTATGGATTCATGGAATAGAATCCCTACAGTGCAGAAGGAGGCCATTCGGCCCATCAAGTCTGCACCGACCCTGCGAAAGAGCGCTCCACCGAGGCCCACTCCCCCACCCCATCCGCATAACCACACCTAACCTTTGGACACTAAGCAACAATATTAGCATGGCCAATCCACCTAACCTGCACACCTTTGGACTGTGGGAGGAAGCTGGAGCATCCGGAGGAAACCCACGCACACATGGGGAGGATGTGCAGACTCCGCACAGGCAGTGACACAAGGCTGGAATGGAACCGGGTCCCTGGCACTGTGAGGCAGCAGTGCTAACCACTGTGCCTCCGTGACGCCCCTATGGGATGTACGGGGATCCCTATGGGGATTCTATGGATACAGTAAATACCGTTGGTACTGAACCCAGAGAGAATTGGCTGTCTGGGTCAGCGTAGGTTCAACACACAATATATTTTTACTATTGCTTTAAAATTATAGGGGAATCTTGCACGCGCTCTCCAGCTATTTGCCCGGTCGAATGCTTCTCTCAGATCAGGAGTGCATGAATTGCATTCACACAACTCATTTTTGACAACGCTGGACTTTCCAAACCACATTGAAGCCCTTGGGATTGGAAAGTAAACCTGCAGGAGGATCCAAACAGGAGGGGGAAAAAAACAGGGGGTGGTGTCAGGAACATTCCTGAACGCAAATGGGTTCTGCAACTCTGTCCCTCAAAAAGGTTGTGGGTGGGATCTATTGAAAAGGACGCTGAGGTGTTAGTTGAGCACAAGGAGGGGTAAAGAACCAAGGTGGGTAAACAAAGTCAAGATACCGATTGGCCATGATCCAATTGAGCGGCGGGACAGGTTTGAGGGGATCACCGTCCGGGACTGCTCCGATGTTCTTTTGAGCAATAGAACGGAATGAAACAAAAAAGAAATCCAATTCCCAGTCAGTGTGCCATTTCTTTGCTGCTGTTAGTAAACGACACATACTCGCAAACTTAGGATGAAAGAAACGTGATGACATTGTCAGCCTCCTTTTTGAGTGCCCACAATTGAAGGACGAGTAGCATTTGGTTTTCATTTAGTTAACAGAAAATTGACTGTGGTAATAGTGCAGCTCTCCGTCACAAAATATTGGCTGAAATACTCTAGCTAACCCAGGGAGATGGTAAAATAACTGGACAGCATGGCAGGCTATTAACAACCCTTCCTAGCTTTAGAAATGAGGCTATTACTATTCTTCCGCCCTTCACAGAATATAATGTGGCCCGTCTCAGAATACCAATTCCATCCTGTAATTAGAATGTAGGCAGTGGGATTTCTCTTAAAAGTTGTGCAAATGTTTTACGAGGGAGAAGAGTACACATTTTATCACCGGGTCTTAATAGATCTGACCTCATTTTCTTTGTCCCTCTCGGTATTGAATGATGGCTCCCTTCTTGATAATGCCTGATAGCAAAGGTTTGTTATCTAAACAGCATCTGTTTTGTTTCCTCCCCTGATAGGATTTGGTGAGTTGTCCCCTGTCTGATGTTGAATCCATCCAATTACGGTTTCAGCAAACAGACATCCAGGTCCAGCTCATCAGCCCATCCTTTCCCTTCCAATTGGACAGCCAGGCGTTCCAAACGTCCTCACTGGGGACATCAGGGAGAATGAATGATATGCCAATCCCCAGGGGGGTTCTCACCCCCTCCCGGTCTGATCTATTGCGTGGCATGTGAGCACAAGCGGTTGCACAAAGCGAGGAAGGGGAAGGAGGGGAAGGAAGCAAATTAAAATCAAGCAGGCAAAGAAGAGGAATAGAATCTACAGTGCAGAAGGAGGCCATTCGGCCCATCAAGTCTGCACCGGCCTTTGGAAAGAGCATCCTACTTAAGCCCACACCTCCACCCGTAACCCAGTAACCCCACCTAACCTTTTGGACACTAAGGGGCAAATTAGCACGGCCAAACCACCTAACCTGCACATCTTTGGATTGTGGGAGGAAACCGGAGCACCCGGAGGAAACCCACGCAGACACGGGGAGAAAGTGCAGACTCCGCACAGACAGCCACCCGAGGGCTGGAATGGAACCCTGCAGCTGTGAGGCAGCAGTGCTAACCACTGTGCCACCATGCCGTCCTTAGTCCCGTACAATTTCAACATCCCCCCCCCCCCCCCCCCCCACCCCCCAACCCTTTCGACACAGTTCGAAGCTCAACACAGGTTGTCAAAAAAAGGAATTTACCTTTCCGACTCATGTATGTGAGGTTGAGCAGAAGTCGGGAATAAAAACTGGAGGAGGTGTTGCTGAGAGTCTAATACTTGTGTTAGAATTCTGCCCCAGCCACTGTGGGTGATTGTACTTTGATAGAGAAATACATGATTGGTTTGTGATACTACCTGCTTTTTTTCTCCCCCCCTAGCTTCTGTGAGATAGCCTAATTTGAAATCTTCCCAGGCAATCTTGATTGCCTCATCACAGGCAGTTTTCTCTCTCTCTCTCTCTCTCTCTCTTTCACCCCGGCAAGTCTTCTGGCTGCTGTCGCTACCTCTTCACACTTCCAATGTCATGCCTCCCAATTTCAGGTTCCTCATTTTGTCCAGGCACAACGTTCCAGTGGCTTGATTCGGAGCACAGTTGTAACTGTGACAGCTTGCTAATAGGACCGAGAGCTGACGGCTGTGCATTTTAGCATTTAATCCTCTCTGCTGCCTGCATGGGGAGAGAGAGGCCGTTGAACCCTGGCGTTCCTGAGTAGCTTGGCTTAATGTGAAAAATTAGATGTGTGTGCTTGTGTAACTCTGCCGAGTGAGTGTCAGAGAGAGAGAGACATCTGCAGAACGGGGATATTTTGCTGCTGATCACCGAAGCAGTCCGTTTCCCTTCAGTCGTCCACCCAATTGAATGAGCGTTGACACAGCCGCATGCAACAAATTCAACAGTGTGTTTGCTGTATCTTTTACTGAGAGTGTTACAGTATAGAATAAGGCCTTTTGGTCTGTGTATGCCCCACATTAGCCTCTCCTCGTCTCTCTTCATGTCAGCCTACCAAGAAATCCTTCTGTTCTTTTCTCGCTCAAGTCCTTATCCAGCTTCTCCTTCAATGTTTCTATACTATACCACAACCATTCAGTGCGGTAGTAAGTTTTACATTACCCTGGCGACCCAGGGTTCAAATCCCACCACTGCAGATGGTGAAATTTGAATTCAGTAAAGAAAAATGACTGGGATTAAAAGGCTAATGATAACCATTGTTGATTGTTGTAAAGACCCATCTGGTTCACTAACGTCCTTTAGGGAAGGAAATCTGCCGTCCTTACCTGGTCTGGCCTACATGTGACTCCAGGCCCACAGCAATGTGGTTGACTCTTAACTGCCCTCTGATATGGTCCAGCGAGCCACCCAGTTCAAGGGCAATTCAAGGTTAATTCTTAACTGCCCCCTCAAGGGGCAATAAATGCTGGCACATCCTGCATTTAAAAATATATATTTTTAAAAAAACGTATCCAGAATTCCCCATCAGACTTGTCAGTGATGGCCTTACAAATAAACATGAAACTTGAATATTGCCTAAAAAGATAAATATGTTGTCGAACCTTTTTGCCTCAAAGTCATCAGGACACATGCAGGAATGCCAAATTTCAAACACTCACAACAATTTCTACTTGTTTGAAAGATCATTTGAAATTTAGCATTCTTGCAATTTTCCTGATGAGTGCGAGATGAAAAACTTTGGCAACCTGTCCCTCTTTGCAGCAAGGTTATCTTGTAAATATGATTCCTAGATTTCGGGCTCCCCGATAAGCGGAAGCATATTCTTTGTGTCTACCTCCTTATGAAAGAACCAGGGCAGAATTTCCTGAGCTGATCAACGTTAGACAAGACCACCAGGCAACCTTAATGCGCTCCAGGGGGCTTTGAGTAAGTGAGGGGGCGACTTTCGCCCCTCGTTGGGGAGCGGCAGTTCCCGCAGCCTCAGTGGTGTCGGAACTCAGCAGTGGGGGCCGCAGGATGGCACGTAGGGCCTGGGGGTGAAGGGTACATGCTCTCCAGAGCAAGGTTTGTCAGGCTCCTTGACGAGGAAGGATCAGGGGTGTTTCGTAAGGTGGTGAGGGGTGAGAGGAGAGTTATGGTGGCCAGGCAGTAGGTGACGAGGGGGGCAGGGGGTGGTGACATCTTGGGGAGCTCGCTGTTGCACACAAGGACGTACAGACCTTCCGCCTTGCCTTTTAACGAGTTGGGTTAAAATAACGGCCTACCCACTCCCACCCACCTGCCTACACCATGCGCAGCAGAATATTCAGGTCAATTGGCAAGCTCTGTCGCACATTAATTAATATTATTTTGGAAAAATGCGTTGCCCGCCTACTGTTTTAAGGGGTCAGCTTGGGGGTGGGCAGATGGTGATGGACTAGTCACCCGTTATGCACCCCCTCCCCACCTCCGCCGTCAGAAACATACCCAGTGGGGGGAGGGGTAAAGGCGGTGCGTAGTAAAATTCAGCTCCTTGTTCACTTACGGTAAAAGTAGTCCGTTTCCATCAAATCCCGTGTGCCTTACCGACTGCTTCACCGACGCATGAGAACATTCAGTGGTCTGCGTTAACTCAAGGCTTTGGTAATGCTCTGCAGTGTCCTTCACACCTCGCCGCAAAGGTTTGTTAACATAGAATTTACAGTGCAGAAGGAGGCCATTCGGCCCATCGAGACTGTACCGGCTCTTGGAAAGAGCACCCTACCCAAGGTCAACACCTCCACCCGATCCTCATAACCCAGTAACCCCACCCAACACTAAGGGCAATTTTGGACACTAAGGGAAATTTATCATGGCCAATCCACCTAACCTGCACATCTTTGGACTGTGGGAGGAAACCGGAGCACCCGGAGGAAACCCACGCACACGCGGGGAGGATGTGCAGACTCCGCACAGACAGTGACCCAAGCTGGAATCGAACTTGGGACCCTGGTGCTGTGAAGCAATTGTGCTAACCACAATGCTACCGATGAAAGGTGGGTGGGGGAGGGAGGGAGGGAGGGAGTGAACTAACCTCATGGATGGGATTTTCATCCTATTCCAGAAATGGTCCTGGGGAGGGGGGGTCGAGAGTGCCAGAGAACGTTGTTATGGGCCAGGGTTTAGAGAACCCCAAAGTGTATCATGGAATTCACCTGACCCACAACATTTAATAGATTGTGGTATGGGGAGCACACGGCCCACTCTACAGGTGTGGTACAGCGGAAATGGAAAATATTTTTTCAAGCAAAACAATGTTTATTCTATGAACTCAAGTTAACGTTTTTAAAACATGCAGTGAACATCTTAGCAACCATCAATGCAAATGCAACCTCCAAAGAATACCACACTGAGTAATCCTTAATAACTTCCCAAACAACATCCAGAGACAAAAGAAACACCTTTTAACAGAAGCACATTAGGTTTACATTGACTACTGAGAACATTTATAATTCTGAATTCACCAAATAATCAAGAGATAGTCTTTTCATGACAGAGAGATCAACAGTACACCTGCTCTGTCTGGCTTCAGCTCCAACACTGAAAACGAAACTAAAACACGCCCTGCAGCAAACAGCCTAAAGCAAAAGTAAAAAGCTGACAGACAGCCCCGCTCCACCCACACTCTGGCATCACTGCAGTAGTAAATACCATTTCTTAAAGGTACACTCACTACAGATATTTATATACACACCCATTTATATACACCCATTTCTTAAAGGTACTCTCACATGACAACGTGTTCTCAATGAGATAATGACTGGGTGCCTCTTGGAGGCAAAGATTGCGAGGGCGTACTACACGGCGTGGCAAGGAAGGATCATTATCTTGAGCCCGCCTGGCACAAATGCCAGATTCAATTTGCTGTCAAGTTAATCTACCACTGCAATGCCCTCAAAAGCAGCTGTACCTTTGAAACTAGACTGATTTTTACTGTAAATACCCCCCCCCCCCCCCGCCCCCCGAGCTCTAATTATATCATGCTCAGTTTTAATGTTGCAGGTGACTTTGCAACTTTAAAGACCTCAAGCCATCCCGGAATGTTTGCTGCAAGGCAGTTGATTTTTTTTAAAGCTACGTGATGTGACATTTCCCCTGAGGAAAGGGGTTAGTAATAGCTAAGCCGGGAACAAATAGATTGCAGGCCTATGACTGTTGTTACATTAAACATCTTTTTGGACAGTACAAGACTTATAAATCTGTCTTTATGAAGCTCTATGTCTCGCGACTGTCCAAAGCGTACTATGACTTTCGGAATTAAATCACCTCACACTCGTAGGATTTAGGTAGGCCGAGCCATTCGCACACAAATAAAGGAAGATGGTGGAGCTTGGGGAACCGAGTCTTAACCGGGGAAGTAGACGTGGAACATTTTGGAAATACTGAGCAGGATCTGTGGGAGAGAGAAATAGAGGTGATGGGCGGAATTTTCCGGAGGCAACTGGGGTCTCGCCTGCCGGCTTCAGCATCAGCGTTGCCTCCTGTGGCCGAAGGCCGCTGAATAATGAGATGTCAGGCAGTTGAGAGGCCACTGGCATAGTCCCGGTACGCATAGGCCGGCACGGTAGCACAGTGGTTAGCACTGTTGCTTCACTGCACCGGGGACCCGGGTTCGATTCCCACCTTGGGTCACTGTCTGTGCGGAGTGTGCACGTTCTCCCCGTGTCTGCGTGGGTTTCCTCCGGGCGCTCCGGTTTCCTCCCACAAGTCCTGAAAGACGTGCTTGTTCGGTGAATTGGACATTCTGAATTCTCCCTCCGTGTATCCGAACAGGCGCCGGAGTGTGGCGACTAGGGGCTTTCCGCAGTAACTTAATTGGAGTGTTAATGTAAGCCTACTTGTGACTCTAATAAAGATGAAACCTCCACAGGATCTTGCCAGCGTCGTTTGCAAGCTCTCTCAGGCGAGATCCCTCTTTCAAAGGCACTGGTTGCTTGGTCTAGGGACCTCAATAACCTTTCAATAATTATATGGTCTTGGCTCCTGACATCAGGAAGGAGGGCCCTGCAGAAAGGCCCCCCCTCCCATACTCCTATATCTTCCTTCACCACCCCCTCCCCGGCCTGACCCTCCACCTTGCAAAGCCCTCCCACCATCACACACCTCCGGCCTGGGATCCAGCAATGATCTTACCCGTCATGCGGGAGTCGTAACCCACAGCGTTGGCTGCCAATGGAGCTGCTGGCCTGTTATTGGCTCGCAGCTTGTGGCAGGTGGGACTTATCATCGAATTTACAGTGCAGAAGGAGGCCTCGAAGCCCATCGAGTCTGCACCGGCCCCTGGAAAGAGCACCAAGCCCACACCTCCATCCCATAATCCAGCAACCCCACCTAACCCCTTTGGGCACCAAGGGCAATTTAGCGTGGCCAATCCACCTAACCTGCACATCTTTGGACTGTGGGAGGAAACCGGAGCACCCAGAGGAAACCCACGCAGACACGGGGAGAATAACATAAGACAGTGATCTAAGCCAGAATCGAACCTGGGACCCTGGAGCTGTGAAGCAACTGTGCTAACCATTGTGCTACCGTGCTGCCCCCACCTGCTTTGCCACCCCCCAGAGTCCTTGACCCAAGGCGAAGGTCTGACACTGGTCCATCAAGTGCCTAATGGAACAAAATACCACCTCTCCAGTCAGCAGCCAAGACTCCCGTCACCTCTGTAAGATTCTTCCTCATGTTCCCACCCTGTCTCCTCCCCTTTGCATTGCACATGAGGGATGACGAGTTGATGTGGCATCCAAGAGGTAGTCAGAAGATGCGCAAACGTTCATTTTCACAATAAATCATGTACATAACCTCTTTAACACCAAAATGCTTCCCACTCTGCCTGGTGCCATGCCCCAAGAGAGCATTGGAAACCAAGGACTTCCATTGGATTACTCAGCAAATTATTGCAGTATAGCTGACCAGGAAACTCTCCCTCTCTTACCGCCTGCTATCGGGCTTACTGGAGGACTTGCAGGCTGATAGCCAACTTGTTTGGTCACATTACGCATAAACCTTCCATGGCCATCAGGTCCTAAAATGGGACTTGAACCCCCGGATTTTCTGGTCCAGCGGCAGGAACACGACCATTGCAGCACAAAACCTCCCTCCCAAATGCTTCACGCAGGGGTGGCACGGTGGCGCAGTGGCTAGAGCCAGAGAGTCAGGTTAGATTCCATCCTTGGCCTACTGTGTGGAGTTTGCACTTTCTCCCCGTGTCTGCGTGGGTTTCCTCCGGGTGCTCCGGTTTCCTCCCACAGTCCAAAGATGAGCAGGGTTAGGTGGATTGGCTAAATTGCCCCTTAGTGTCCAAAGTTTACGAGGGGTTATGGGGTTGCAATGGAGTGGGCCTGGGTAGGGTACTCTTTCAGAGGGTTGGTGCAGGCTCAAGGGGCCGAATGGCCTCCTTCCGTACTGTAGGGATTCTATGATTCTATGAAAAGCGCAATCAGGCAAAAGTTGACACAAATCCAAAGAAGGAGGCATCAGGACAGGCAACCAAACATTGGCAAAAGAGGTTTTAAGGAACTCTTAAATGAGCGGAGAGAGGTATAGAGGTGGAGATGGGTTAAGGGGGCAATTCCAGAGCTTAGGACACAGGCAGCTGAAGACACAGCCGCCAATGGTAAGCTGAGAGGAGTTGAAGATGTACAGGAGGCCAGAATTAAATAGAATAACGGAAATACTACCATGAAGCGCAATGTGTCGGCAAACGTTCTAAAGGGCCCAATAAAAATAGGATTTAGCCCTTTGTATTCTAGAAATGTTTCAACAAATGGGATGAAGTAAATGTATATTTGTGCAACTGTTGTATTATTCCCACCACATGAGCATAGTAAACACTATGGAGATTAATAAGACCCAGAGGGTAAGTGAAACCTTGTTAATCTCCTGCCTGTTTGAAACAGTAAAGCCTATTAGTTGAGCATTACGTGCAGCCTGGTGTTATTCCCCCTTTTACACATTGCAATCTGCAGTGAATCCAAAATGGATCGATCTCCGGAGTAGAACTTGCAGAAGGATAATTGTCCAGAATTCTCTGGCCCGCAATCCATGTGCAAACTGTTATCATTAAAATGGTTCATGATATTGGCTCGTTTTAATTCCTCTTGAATGGTGGCGCAGTGGTTAGCACTGCTGCCTCACAGAGCCAGGGACCCGGGTTCAATTCTGACCTCGGGTGACTGTCTGTGTGGAGTCTGCACGTTCTCCCCCGTGTCTGCGTGGGTTTCCTCCCGGTGCTCCGGTTTCCTCCCGCGGCCCAAAGATGTTCAGGTTAGGTGGATTAGCCATGATATGTTGCCCCATTGTGTCCAAACGGTGGGGTTCTGGGGAATAGGGTGGGGGCGTGGGACTGGTTAGGATGCCCATTCGGAGGGTCGGCACAGGCTCGATAGGCCGAATGACCTCCTTCTTCACTGTGAGCATTCTATGCTTCCATTTCAATACTGTTGTCCGAATGGCATTCCGGAGGTTCAGTCCGGGGATGTCAGTAGATCTTGAGGCACAGTGGGTAGCATCCATATCTCTGGACAGAAGCTCCAGGGTCGAGTCCAACACCAGGGCTTGTTGGCCACGGGAAGGGGGTCATAATGTGGTTCAAAATTCAGAAATCCTTCCGCCACTATCCCCCAATGTGTGTTTGAAGATACGGTAAAAAAAGGATCAGGATTTCACAGATAATACTTCTGAGAGTGTATGCCATTAGAAAGATTTTAGAGGACTCCCAGTTTATCATCGGCTGGGACTGCACAAGGGCATAAGGAGGCAACAAGTAGATCCCATTTGGCCAATGCAGCCAACTGTTTACGAACAACATTTTCGCTCATGGTATAAAGTCCAAATTCAATCATAGACCCTTCTCAGGTTGTTTCATTTGGGTCATGAGGAAGGGACGAGAAAATATTCACAGCTAAAGCCTCTGCAAAGGTAAAAGACGATAGTTTACAATTCATAGCTTTGGTGTATTTGGCTAAAGTTGCAAATCCTTAATCTAACAGTGGCAATCTTATATATGATTGGCGGAATTCTCCAGTGGCTCCATCGACAGGTTCAATGGTGGGCAGGGGGCGGAATTCAGGGGAGTCCAAAAATCACTCACCTGAAGAACATCTGGGGCTGCCTGCGGCGTTTTGGGATGGAAGACCCCAGCGACCCTGGACCCCGGAACATCACAGCCATGGGCCGGAGGAGCATCTACAGGTGGATCTTCCAGATTCAGTGTCATCGACGAGGTCCATCTTCCAGTGTTCCTGCACATCCATTTTCTTCTTCAGGAAGTCCTTCATTCTTCAATGGTGGGTCAGTGACGTTGGGTGCCTTTTCAATATGGCACCCAGGTACGATGGCGGCACTTGCACCATCCTATCTGCCCTGTCGTGGATACGATGCTAAATCCCCAGGTGCATTATTAATGAGCTGGGGGGCCGGAAGATATGGCGTGGTTTGCCGCCAGACCCTGCAGCGGGAAACATTCCATGTTCCCGCCCCCGCACAGGGATATGGATAGGATAATCCTACCCATTGTTGTCAAGGGATAATGGGATAATTGATCCGTTGCACATCATTGACATTTCAGGACTTGCATATCGCTCTGTATCAATAGTATTTGTACAACATAACAGAATTGTTAGGTGAGATCAAAATTGTGTGAGTCAGTCCAAGATTAGAGCATAAATATTGCTACCAGACTCATGCATTGGAATCTCTTGATCTAATTTTGGTCTTATCCCACATTCCTGAGGTAGAGTATCATGGACTTTATTCAGATCTGTTTTCCATTTGTGTTTCTTCAGTCCAATCTCATGTATTCAATTGATAAAATGGTGACCAGAACTGGACGGTGTATTCTTCAGTGTGGTCTAACCAAGATTCGATACAGGTTTAGCATATATTCCTTACTTTTCAATTCTATTGTTGTTAAAAGTGCATGGGGGAGGGTGGGAATAAACAAAAGCTTTTTATTCATGTAGCACCTTTCACTATCTCAGCACATCCCAGAATCTTACAGGCAATGGAGTACATTGAAAATGTGGTCATTGTTGTAATGTAGGAAGCATGAGAGCTAATTTGAAGGCAGCAAGCTCCCACAGACGGCAGTGAAATAATTGCCAGATGATTAGTTGTTGTGATGTTGACCCAGGAGAACTTCCTTGCTCTCCTCCATTTGGTGAGATCTTTCACGTCCAACTAAGAGGGAAGATGTTAGTGGAGTGGTGGGGTGGAAGGTGGGGGCGTGGTGGTGGGGGAGGTGGCTGGATTTAACGTTTCCTCAGAAAGATGATCCTTCCAACAGTGCAGAAATCCCCCAGTGCTGCACCAACATCTCAGTCTGGGTTTGGTTTCCCAGGTCTCTCAAGTGGGATTTGAAGCCACAACTTTCTGCCTGAAGATGCTGGGCAGGATTCTCCGGTCGGCGGCGCTGAAATCGCGTTGGCCGATTGGCCGGAGAATCCCCGTTCACGGCCGAATCGGGAGTGGAGCCGCTTTCGCGATGCGTTGCCCCCTCCAAAATGGCATATCGACTGCCTCAGGACATTGCCTGAGGTCCACCCCCCCCCGATTCTTCGCCCCCGACCAGCCAAGTTCCCGACAGCGTCGGTCACGTGTGGTCGCGTCCATCGAGAACTCGGCGTGGTGGTTGCGGACTCAGTCCAGCAGCGCCACAGTCGGCGGAGAGCCAATCTGTGGGCAGGGGGGGACTTAGCCAGGGGGTACGGTTGGAGGGTGGTCTGGGGGGCGCGCGCGCCGGCCAAAAGAGGGGACTATTTCACAGACCGGGTCCGCGAGCGGCCGGCGCCACGTTGCACTGCGCGGCCACTGCAGGCCGCCATCGTGCGCATGCACAGCTACGGACCCAGCAATTCTCCGGGCCGTATCAACAGCTGGAGCTGGGTGCTCCACGCTGCTGGCATGCTAGCCCCCAGCCAAACGGAAGATCGGTGGCCCTTTTAATCTATTTGTTCTGTCGTAAAACGCCACCGTTCTCAAGCTGGCGTGGAGACATAGCCTCAAAATCGGAGAATCCAGCTTACTAACTCTTTCAAACGGCCCTTTGGGGCCAAGGCTGTGAGAGATAGTTGTATTCCCGAGACTTGGGGCATTATAGCCATGCCCAAACCTATCTCCATCAGTTGGTCATCACACACGCTCACCTTTCAACAGGAGCAGTGGTATTTGGGGGCAGTAAATTGTACCTTCCGTATTCACCACGTTTCAAATCATTGATTCAGCACAGGCCAGCTTTTAGAAAAAGTCATTCTGTGCATGAGCGATGAGGCAAAGGGATTTGCATGGTGCTGACGATTGTCTGCGTGGGAGTGGCTATTGTATCGGAGAGAGAAGGACAATGTGCTGTTGAGATGTGGCAAAGGTGGACAATTAATGCAGCCACCAGATCATTTCAATTAGCGACTGCCCCCGAGATGGGATTAAAATATGGGTCGCAAAAAATCATGATGAAATGGGAATTATCTGAAGGTCTATAAAACCTGGCTATAAGGACAATAATGGATAATCTATTGAGATGACAGGCTAATGATTCAGTTACCCACAAGGCAGGGATGAGAATTATTGCCATTTCAGAAGTTAAAAGACAAAAGCCACTTCCGCATGCCGCCTCCTGTCAGTAAAAGGGTTGAATGCAATCGATTATTTGATACATAATGCTCAAATGGACTCTTAAAGGGACGATAGATCTACTAAATAACCCTCAACGTTAAAAACAAGATGACTGAACAGTTGTTCCTTTATTCTTAAACTCTGTTTACGCACTAGAATTGCTTGCTCAATGCCGCCTGCCGGAAGGCATGTTGCACAGAACTCTCCCTGATGTGGCATGGTGTAGTTATGTGCGGGTTACATCATGAAAAGCATGAGTGGGCATCGTACATATTGTGCAATATCCTGTGCTCACTCCTTGTGCTCACTTGTACTGAGTCAGTGGCTGTGGTATTATCATAATTGTATGAACTGCAAGGGTTAATGAAGTGCCAAGAGTAGCCACGAGAGGGAGCTACAGTTACAACCAAATAAGGCAGTGATGCTAAGCCTTGTGGGAGAGTGTGTGTGCAGGAGTTAGCTAGAGAGTGTCAGAAGTACAGATAGTGTAAGTGAGAGCAGATTATAGTTTATATCAGTCGTGAGATTAGCTGTAGATGAGTAAATTTAAATGTTATTAATCAACTGTGTATTCTTTAGGAGTACGTGTCGAATCCAAGTTAGTAGTGTTAATAAATTAATAGCTTTGTTCAAATTCAAGCTATTTTGTGGTCTTTGTGAACACTACGCCGCCATCCTGAAATAAGCAACACAAAGAACACCACAGTGGCTTCACACTCATTTACTTCCTCTGTGGGCAGCACGGTAGCATTGTGGATAGCACAATTGCTTCACAGCTCCAGGGTCCCAGGTTCGATTCCGGCTTGGGTCACTGTCTGTGCGGAGTCTGCACATCCTCCCCGTGTGTGCGTGGGTTTCCTCCGGGTGCTCCGGTTTCCTCCCACAGTCCAAAGATGTGCAGGTTAGGTGGATTGGCCATGCTAAATTGCCCTTAGTGTCCAAAATTGCCCTTAGTGTTGGGTGGGGTTACTGGGTTATGGGGATAGGGTGGAGGTGTTGATCTTGGGTGGGGTGCTCTTCCCAAGAGCCGGTACAGACACGATGGGCCGAATGGCCTCCTTCTGCACTGTAAATTCTATGATCTATGATCTATGTCATTTCGGCCACTCTTGGTGTGCGCCGATATTTGACTGGACTGGGCTGGGGCCGGACAGAGCAGCTGAGCGAGGAAAAGTGCACTGCAGCAAGCCCTCAGCATTTGTCACCTGAGTCTTGCACACTCACTCTTTCCAGGAGGAGCCGTCGGCTACGGATCCTGGGCACTGAGGCCAAATTAGCACTCACCGACTATTGCCTTGACTGAGGATAGTTGAGTAAACATAGGCTAGGGCCCAGGTTTTCATTCCTGAAGTAGGTGCGCAGAGTTAGGAAGAGTTACAGCTTGCTGCATCCACCTCCGGGAAAAGCGTCCCGAATTACGAGATCTTGGTAACGGTGGTGGGGGGGGGGGGGGGGGGGGGGGGGGGGGGGGGGGGGGGGGGTCGGGAGCGTGGATTTTCCGCCAGCTCTAGAAACAGTTCGGAGTGACTCAGTGGTTAGTACTTCTGCCTCACAGTGGCAGGGACCTGGGTACGATTCCGACCTTGGATGCCGGTCTGTGTGGAGTTTGCACGTTCTCCCTCCAGGTTTCCTCCGGGTGCTCAGGTTTACCTCCATAGTCCAGAGATGTGCAGGTTCGGTGGATTGGCCAGGCTAAATTGTCCCTTAGGATTACAGGGCGGGGGACTGGGCCTAGATAGGGCTGTCTTTCGAAGAGTCAGTGCAGACCCGATGGGTCGTATGCCCTATTTCTGCACTGCAGGAATTCTATGAGTACTCAATTCATTTAAAAAAACAAGTATCATTTTCATACCCCAGCTAATCCCGTAATAATCGTTTGGACCTTACTTGATCTTACAACTCCCCCCCCACCCCCCACCCCCCATCCCCACTGTAATAATAATGATAATCTTTATTAGTGTCACTAGTAGGCTTACAGTAACACAGCAATGAAGTTACTGTGATACTGCCACATTTCGGCGCCTGTTTGGGAACACAGAGGGAGAATGTCCGAATTAATTAATAGCACATCTTTCGGGACTTCTGGGAGGAAACCGGAGCACCCGGAGGAACCCCACGCAGACACGTGGAGAACGTGCAGACTCCGCACAGACAGTGACCCAAACTGGGAATCGGACCTGGGACCCTGGTGCTGTGAAGCAACAGTGCCAACCACTAATAATGATGGGTTGTGGAAGCAGTAATAATACTATAATTATAGCCCATAGATTAATGTCAACAAACAGCTATCGAATTTGCAAACACTGAATGTTTTTCATCTTTGACTGTTTCTTTTACCCAACGTTTAAAGGGCAGGGGATTGACAGTTCCGCAGGCCTTATCTGCCGTTTTACATCATTCACGTTACTTTAAAAATCGGAAATTGCACACTGTGAGAAACGGACCTCTCACCAACAAAAATAGAGTCTGTTTTAACTCGGCGCTGAATTCAAATGGTCATGCTGAATTCGGGATCCTCCCGTGTGTGAATCGCAACCCACTCCCTTTCCCTTCCCAGCGAAAACAGGGAATGGGATATTCTGATCCCACTCCTCCCCGGGACCGGAAACCTTCCATCTGTGATAAACTAACCTTTTGCTTGGCCTTCAAATTATCAGTCCTGACCGTCGCAGGCGGGACCGGAAGATTTAGGCCAGGATCATTCGGAAATTCTGGGTTTGTGGTTTCAGTGCCACTTTGGATAAGGGCTGGCGGCTCCATGACTCCGTAAAAATCCAGGCCTGGGAGTTCAATGCCGGACATTCATGGTTTGCAGAGGCCCACTTACACATTGGCTTCACCAAGCAGACTGTGAAAGAAGTTTGAAGCGCTTACCAAATTTTTTGCAAGCCCCACTGGTTTGCAAACAAAACTTACTGGAAGCACAATTTTTCCATCAAATCAATTGCATCAGCATTAAACATGCAATCGAGGGGGACACAAAAGAACAAAACCGTCCACTCTAAAGAAAAGGAACGGGCCGTAATTGAACTTCTATAAAAGGTCTATCATTTAGAAAGGTGAGGGAGGAGGGTGTTGAAGTCTGAATTGACTGGATGTTCCTTACACAGATTGATTTTGATCCTTGGAGAATGATTCATTCAACGTTAGATGTGATTCAATCACCTCTGGCACTGAATCTAACCTTGGATGACCTTGGAGCGCACAGTACAAATGAGAACTGATGATAAGCTCATCCAATGCGTCCTCAAGTGATCCGGGCTGCAGCTGGGAATTCATGTGGCACAGTATATGATATCAGGCCAAAGACTGGGAGTGGGTCAGGGGTATGATGTTTGCACATGCAGGGGCCTTATGCCAGTGAGGAAAAAACAGGTTAAAATTTACAAGTTTGCGCAGCAGAAGAGTAAATACTCATGGAAATTGGAAGCTCAAAATTCAACTGCAGCTACATTCAACAATCAGAGTTGGCAGGCTAGATATTAATAATTAAGCTAGGGGTTAGATATTAACGTACATATGTATTATATTAATGTATGTAGGTATGTGTTTCTTTGTCTTAAAGCGATACATTTATTTTGAAATGAGATGCAGAAACAAAAACATTTAAAACATTTTTTTATTTATTTCCGGGATGTGGGCTTCGCTGGTTAGGCCAGCATTTAGTGCCCATCCCTAGTTGCCCTTCAGAAGGTGGGCTGCCTTCTTGAACCGTGTATGTACACCCACAGTGCCGTTATGGAGGGAGTTCCAATATGTTGCCCCAGCGACAGTGAAGGAACGGCCGATATGTTTCCAAGTCAGGGTGATGAGTGACTTGGAGGGGAACCTCCATGTGGTGAGGTCCCCAGGTACCTGCTGCTCTTGTCCTTCCAGATGGTCGTGGGTTTGGAAGGCGCTGTCTGAGGAACCTTGCTGAGTTAATGCAGTGCATCTTGCAGATGGTACACACGGCTGCCACTGTTCGTCGGTGGTGGAGGCTTTGAATGTTTGTGGAAGGGGGAGCAATCAAGTGGGGCTGCTTTGTCCTGGATGGTGTCAGGCTTCTTGAGTGTTGTTGGAGCTGCACTCATCCAAGCAAGTGAAGAGTATTCCATCACACTCCTGACTTGTCCCTTGTAGATGGTGGACAGGCTTTGGGGGGTCAGGAGGCAAGTTACACGCCGTAGGATTCCTAGCCTTTGATCTGCCCTGGTAGCCACAGTATTATTATGGCTAGTCATCCAGTTCAGTTTCTGATCAATGGTAACCCCCCAGGATGTTGATTGTATGCATTAATAACATAATGTGACTGACCATTCTTCCAAAACTTAGGTTAGGCTCGATATTAATCCTTCACATAATATCCATACAGCTGCATAACATGGTGTTGACTAGGATTCTGGAACCACAGAACCAGCAAGTGAAATCCCACAGTAAGGCTGTCACATTTCAGTGTAAACTTGTGTCTGTTTCAATTTGCCTTGTCGTCAGTATTCCCAGCAGGTTTCTGCTGGGGCTGTTCTCACAATTTTGGATTATTCACCTGTTAAAGTGGAGCAGTATTTAATCTCCCCTGCCACTGTACGTTCACATGTCCCATCGCTGTAAACATCCTGCGGCCAATTAGAAGATAATTGCTGCCACTGAGGAAAATGCGTATGGATTTACAACTCCAGGGCAGAGGAAAGCAGCAGGAAATGGCTGTCTTTCATTCTCTGTTTTAACACTTTTGATATTTTGCAATGTTCCATCTGGTGCAACAGGTGTGCTCTGTGTGTGTCTCTCTCTCCCACCTTTCTCCGTATGTACATGTGTAGGTGTACATATACATGTGTGCACTTGTGTCTGTGTTTATCTTAAAGCTGTACTTGGAATATTGTGCACAGTTCTGGTCGCCACACTACCAGAAGGATGTGGAGGCTTTAGAGAGGGTGCAGAGGAGATTTACCAGCATGTTGCCTGGTCCAGAGGGCGTTAGCTATGCGGAGAGGCTGAATAGACTCTTGACTGTTTTCATTAGAACTACGGAGGTTGAGGGGTGACCTGACAGAGGTCTACAAGATTATGAGGGGCATGGATAGAGTGGATGGGCAGGCACTCTTTCCCAGGGTGGAGGGGTCAGTCACCAGGGGGCATAGGTTTAAGGACCATGAGGCAAAGTTTAGAGGAGATGTGCGAGGCAGCTTTTTTACGCAGAGGGTGGTGAGTGCCTGGAACACGTTGCCAGGGGAGGTTGTGGAAGCAGATACATTAACGGCATTCAAAAGGCATCTTGACAAACACATGGATAGGATGGGTATAGAGGGATACGGCACAAGGAAGTGCTGAGGGTTTTGGCAAAGGTTGGTATCATAACCGGTACAGGCTTGGAGGGCCGAAGGGCTTGTTCCTGTGCGGTATTGCTCTTTGTTCTTTGTTCTATACACTGTTATTTTGCAATGAGATGCAGTGGCAATTAAATTGTAAAAGTGCTGGACAGAGTTTTCTGGCCATTTGCTGGTGGAGGGATTCTCTGGTCCCGTCGGGTCTCCCAGCGGCGTGGGGTGACTTCAATGGGAATTCCCACTGTCAGCAGCGGGGCAGAGATTCCTGCCACCAGGGAATGACGCGCTGCCTCCCGCTGCCGGGAAGCCGGGAGGCCAGAGAATCCCGCCCATTATGTAACAACTTGACCGACCATTCATCTCAATCTGTGTGTGGGATCACTGCAAAATGGCTGTTGCATCAATCGATATAACAACAGTCATTGAATCTCACTTGTTTGTCTGTAATAATAATCGCTTATTGTCACAAGTGGGCTTCAATTAAGTTATTGTGAAAAGAACTAGTCGCCACATTCCGGCACCTGTTCGGGGAGGCCGGTAAGGGAATTGAACCCTCGCTGCTGGTCCTGTTCTACATTACAAGTCAGCTGTTTAGCCCACTGTGCTAAACCAGCCCCTCAAGTCTGTCAAGCACTTTGAGAGCTTTCTACCACATTCACACGGGTGCTTGTCCAGTGCTGGGATTTTTCGTCATCTTCTCACGGAAAAGATTTGCAAAAGGGTGCCACCTAAATGTCAATTTTTGTTTTTTAAAAAATCAAAACGTATTCATGCATTTTTCTTCCCTCGGGTATTAAGGTTAATCTTGTAAGGGCCAAAGGCAGTGTCAAATTTAATAACCTCGCTTGACATCTGATTCTCATCATGTTAAGTAGTCAAGGGTTGTCTGGAATAAGGGTTTTTTTTGTGTTGTGAACACAGGAAAATAGAATTCAGGCCAGAAGCGCGTGCTGACACTCAGGATTTTCCACAGGGGACATGTCAGGATGGCCGACACTTGGTTTGCACAGAGCTTGAATATTGCTGCAAAGAGAGACATGTTGCTCAGCAGGACAAATGCAAGAATGCCAAATTTCAATCAATCACAACAATTTATATTACAGGGGAAAGGGTGGCAATTGCTTGAAAAGTTGTCTCAGAATTTCAATGCTTTTGTGATGCCAGATGCGTATGCTTTCAGCGGGATTCTCCACTTTACGCTGAAATAACCTGACGCCGGCGTGAAAACCGGCGCGAACCACTCTGGCAGCAACAGCCCTCGAAGGTGAGGAATTCTCCACTTACCTCCACTTTCGAGGGGCTAGGTGACATCGGAGGGGTTGGCGCCAGCTGGCTGCACGGGTTCGCGCATGCGCCAAAGGGCCGGCATGATCTCGTGCATGCGCGGAACCGCCGGCGTGTTTTGGCGCATGCACGGGGGATTGTCTTCTCCACGATGGCCATGGTGGAGCCCTACAGGGGCCGGCGGGGAAGGAAGAAGTGCCCACGGAACAGGCCCGCCCGCAGATTGGTGGGCCAGGCCACCTTGGGGGGCCCCCCTCGGGATCGGATTCCCCCGCGTCCCCCAAGGACCGCCCCCCGCCGACTTACCTGCCAAGTTCCGCCGTGTGGGACCATGCGTAACCCACGCCGGCGGGGCTGGCCAAAAACGGACGGCCGCTCGGCCCATCGGGGCCCAGAGAAATGCCGGGGGGCCGCTGGCAACGGCACCCGGCCGGCATGGCGTGAATCCCGCCCCGCCCGAAAACCGGCGCCGGAGAGTACGGCAGCCGGCGTTGGGGTGGCAGGGCGGGATTCGCGCTACCCCCCAGGGATTCTCCGACCCGGTATTGGGTTGGAGAATCCCGTCCAATATGTGTCCCAGTAAATGGCTGGTTGAATCAAATAGCATGTTTCGAGTGCTCTGATCCAATATTGTCCTTTTCACCTCCTTGATCGTCACCCCCTGCACCCCCAGCCGCTTCTCCACTTGCTCCAGGGATCCATGAAGAGGTGCCACTCGGCCCATCAAGTCTGCTTCACCGTTCAGTCATGGGCTGATATGTTTCTCCTCCCCATTCTCCTGCCTTCTCCCCATAACCCCTGATCCCCTTATTCATCAAGAAACTATCTATCTCTGTCTTAAAGACTCTCAGTGACTTGGCCTCCACAGTCTTCTGCGGCAAAGAGTTCCACAGATTCACCACTCTCTGGTCTCAGAAATTCCTCCTCATCTCAGTTTTAAAGGATGCTCCCTTCAGTCTGAGCTGTGCCCTCGGGTTCTATGGGCGGCATGGTAGCACAGTGGTTAGCACTGTTGCTTCACAACACCTGGCTCCCGGGTTTGATTCCCGGCTTGGATCACTGTCTGTGCGGAGTCTGCACATTCTCCCCGTGTCTGCGTGGGTTTCCTCCGGCTGCTCCGGTTTCCTCCCACAAGTCCCGAAAGACGTGCTTGTTAGGTGAATTTGACATTCTGAATTCTTCCTCCGTGTACCCGGACAGGCGACTGGGGGATTTTCACAGTAACTTCATTGCAGTGTTCATGTAAGCCTACTTGTGAGAATAATAAAGATTAATTGAGACACCCCACCCCTCGCAGGGGAGGTCATACTCCGCAAGGAGCACTGGGGGCAAGCATACCCTCCCCCCCCCGCTTCTGTAGGTCCCATGCGGGATATGACAATATGTCCTAGTGATAGCGCCAGTTATAAATTTCCCCTAGGTTTTAAGACATATGTTAATGCTGCCAGGTTGAATGGCATGGGGTATCAGTAACACAGCGGGCTTACCTGTGGCTGGCCCCGCCGATATTGCAGTCTCAAATGGTATCTCATTTTGAGCGTGATTCTCCTCTTCGAGGAAGTATTTTTTCACCTTATTGTTTTTGTTTTTCATTTCCCCCTGCAAGCATGTTGTAATCCCGGGCTGCGAAATGTGTCGGCAGGCGCGTGATGGACACTATTACGGAGAGTTATTAATGTTACAGCCCAATGGTCTGTTCTGCTGTTTATCCCCTGCAGGGGCCTCCTCCCTACCCCTCTTCGTGTCACCCCATCAGTCTAGCCGTCTAGCCCATCCTCCTTCAAGTGTTCCTGCGGCTTACCCTGAAATACATCTGAACTATTCACCTCTGATAGTGAATTCCACATTGCTATTCATGTGGATGTAATACATATTGAGAATCGCTGAAAAAGCAGCATGGCGAATCTTTTCACATTGCACTCATCAGGTCAATTTGCAAGCATACGAATATAAGGGGAAAGCAGCAACTTACACTGTGTAAGAGAAGGGTGCTGATTGGTTGGCAAACGGACTCTGTTTGGTAGACGCGTTGCCATGAAGAATGCACAAGTTGATGGTGACTGATAGTCAACTGCCAAGCATTGTTTGGAATTTCAACCGGGCAGCTCAACCCTTGATTTACAAAGGCATTTCCCTAGGGAATGAGTCAGCGAATGGCTGTCACTTATTTTGCTTAGCCGAAAGAAACAGGCGCAATGCATGTACACGTTCCTTCTGTCTGCAAAGAACAGGGCGCTGTGTGTTAATATATGTAGCTTCCAGTACACTCAAATGTGACACGCTGTGAGCTCGATTGACAATCTTAAATTGGTTGTCAGCGTAATTCTGAACACACTGAGGTTTATTTAACAAATGTTGTCGACATGTCTCTTTTTCACAGCAACACTCCAGTTCTGTACTCCCAAGCAACTGTTAATGTACACAGAGATATATAATATTTTTGTGAATGCAGTCAGATAAATATATTCTGTAGGGGTAGCAGGGAAGGTACTGGACAACAACCCGACTTCTGGCCCTTGCGATACAACCTTTGAGCTCCATGAATAGATTTAATGATTTGTCCAACTGGATAATCTTTTCGTGTTGGCTTAGTAGTACGAGAGTAATCTATCAGTGTGACTTGGAGCATGCTTGTGCTGATACCAATGACACTATTTTGCTATTTTGTATGCATCTCAGGGCTACAGAACAATGTGCGATGGTGTTTCTCTCCGCATGATGCCTCCAGCTCATCCGGTTTGTTCCTCATGCCCTTTGAGATTCCGCTTTTCAAGCAACTGTCTAATCCTTAGTTAAAATAATTTGTGAACTTCGCCTCAAAAATCAGTCACTGGTTATGAATATCAGATCCCAATCACTTTTGTAGGTAAATAAGTTCGGTTTGTGATCCCGCTGGCTAATTTAAACTATCTGTCATTATTTGCCTCATTGGCTGAGCCTGAAGACCTCATACCTTCTCAGCCGAGAGAGCAAGGACCCTGTTCTCAAGCTTGTCTTCATAAGTGTGCCCCCCTCATGTCTAGTCAATTTACGCTGTCCATTTTCATCACCGCTGTTATGTTTCAAATAATAGGGTGCATAAAACTGAATGAATATTTAACTGTGTAATGTTCTTTGATTGGGCTGATGTGGAATCTCGATAATGCCGTGTGAACAAAGAACATTAGACTTAGTTTTATAAACAAAGTTATTTATTACTAACACTACACTAACGAACAACTAAAATGTCGAAGATCATTAAAGTAGGAAATAAATGTCTAACACTAAGATACAACAGAGCTTCTCTAATATGCAACATCTATCAACTCCTTACAAACACCTTTTGAAAGAACACAAGGTGCATCCGGGACCCCGGACTCCATACTTGCCCCACCTGCTGGTCGGATGCTAGAAGTACAACAGTAAAATATATAACTGAAAATACACATGCAGATCATAGATCATAGAATTTACAGTGGTGATATGAACTACTCATATTATATACAGATGATAGTCTGCCTATTATCAGAAACTGAATCCGAACTTAGATCTTGGACAAGTTCAACACTCCCCGCAGCATGTCTCGCATGCCATAGGCTGGACACCGCCACTGTCAACGGAGTTTCCCATTCTATGCATCCCCTGCTGGGAAACCCACATCAGGGGTTCGCCATCAGTGGGACCAGAAGCTCGCCGCCGGCGAGAATGGCGGGAAAATTCCCGAATGTATTTTTGGCCTTGCACGGAGATGTTGGAACTGTTCTCCTCGGGGAGAACAACGCTGAGAGGAGATTCGAGAGAGATGTTCAAAATCGTGAGGGGGTGTGCTGAACGGAGTAGATAGGGAGAATCTGTTCCCGCTCGTAAAAAGATCGAGATGGGGAGGGCACACATTTGAAGTGATTTGCAAAAAAAAAAAAAGAAAATGTGATGTGATGTGAGAAAAAAACGTTTTCGCACAGCGAGTGGCTGGGGTCTGGAATGCACGGCCTGGAAGTGTGGTGGAGGCATGTTCAATTGGGGCATTCAAAAGGGCGTGAAAAGATTATTCGAATGGAAGCAATGTGGAGGGGTACGGGGAAAAGGCAGGGGAATGACACCAAGTCATGATGCTTGTTTGGAGAGCTGGTGCAGACATGAGGAGACAAATGGTCTCTTACTGTGTTGCAACAATTCTATATGCTGCACCTCTGGGTAGAGAACTAAAGAGTTTGCTTGCCTATTTATGACCTTGTCTACTTGCCCTGGCACCACAGTGTTTTTGTTGTGCACTATGATCCATTTCCGCCTCTGTTAAAAGTGCGTTGCCTTTCCTGAATCTCCATCACGCACGCCCGCTCCACTGACTCTGTCTGCATCTCCCGCTGCCTTGGAAAAGTGGGCAGCTTAATCAAAGGCTCTTCCCACCTGGGGTATTCTCTCTTCCAACCCCTTCCATTGGGCAGAAGATACAACGGGTTGAGAACACGCACCAGCAGGTTCAAAAATAGCCTCTTCTCCGCTGTTACCAGACTCTTAAATGGCCCCCTTATGGACTGAACTGTTCTCTCCACGCTTCTTCTTTATGCTTCACCCGATGTCTATGTTTATGCATTTACGTCGTTTACGTCCTGTATTTATCGTATGTTCTATGTTTTCATGTATGGTTTCAGGTTTTCATGTATGGGGCGATCTGCCTGGACTGTACGCAGAACAATACTTTTCACTGTACCTTGGTACACGTGACGATAAATCTACATCTAAATCACCCCATAGAATGGAACTGTCAACCCTTTCACTTAACATTTGATTTTGGAAAGAGATTTATCCTGAAAATCTTACTGGGGTCTCGGAAACAAGAAATGCTTCCACGGAGTGTGTGCTGGGAGCAACAGAAGGAGGTGGGCTTGCATTGCATTGACACTCCAGTTCACACAGTCAATCTTAAAGTGTAAGAAAGTTAAATAGAAAATGCTGAAACCGCTCAGCAAGTGAGGCTGCATCTGTAAGAAAAGGAGGATATTAATGACACAGACCGTCATCAGGTTCTTAATTAAAAATGGCCCCATTTCGCAGGAGGCATGATGGGTGAGGCTGCTGCGGTTACTTTGGTGCAAATCGGCAACTTCCAACGTCTACAGATGTGCGGCGAAACCCAGAAAAACCGAACGTTTCTCTTCAATTTGCTTTGCTCATCCACAAGCTTCACTAGCCGGTGGCATGGCAGCACAGTGGTTAGCACCGGGATCCGGGTTCGGTTCCGCCTTGGGTGGACTATCTGTGTGGAGTTTGTACGTTCTCCCCGTGTCTGCGTGGGTTTCCTCCGGGTGCTCCGGTTTCCCCCCATAGCACAAAGATTCGGAGGATTGGTCACGTTAAATTGCCCCTTAGTGCCAAGCAATGTGCAGGTTAGGTGGCGTTACGGGGATGATGTGAAATTGCAGTACTTGCCCATGAGATAACCATGGAATGTACCAGAAAAAATTGGCAGTTATCGATTAAAGCATAAGTGATTCTTAATTACCGCCAAACAACCTCTCTGGACATGAAAATTTACAAGTGTGGAATAACATTCCTTCAGACTTGAATTATTTCTTAAAAGCAGAACTGATTTTACATTTTTGTTTTTCTCTTTTATTTGATTCTTTTTCTTAATCCTATCGCCCCCCCCCCCCCCCCCCCCCCCCTATTCTGCTATCGATACATGAGTTTGCATTGAATTAAATATTCTTTATTCCGCTTCCTGGCTTGTACTCTGTATGCCTGAGTGATGATTCATCAATTGAGTTGGTTGAAGAGACATCCTGTTCCCAGGTACCCGATGAAGGTTGCCTTTCTTCCTTGTTGAACAACTGTGGAATTTATTTTGAAAGGATTTCCGGCTGTTTCAGATGCTCGCTGACGGGAACATTTTTTGTTCAATAGCTTACAAAACGCCTGTGACCAGCTGTTAGCATGATGGAACATGAATGCCGTTCCTTCACTGCTGACTACAAAATCTCTGCAGCTTTGGTCTAAAGTAAAATTACCACAATTATGATTTCCATGCGGCCTAAGAGAGATTGAGGACAAGAAGGGGGGGGGGGAACAAAAAAAAGCTGCGACATAAGCACTGATGGACATCATGGGCCACGATTAGTGTCAAAGATGTTACACAGATGATCGACTTTTGAATTAACAGCTATGTCCGCTAAGAAGATATAACCCTTGGGTTTGCCAGAATTGAGGGGGGGAGAAACTTCAGGAAGATCAGACAGTTTGGGACCCCCGCACCCCCCCTCCACCCCCCGGAGCGGAGAAGATTAAGGAGAGGCCTGATTGAGGTTTTTGGAATTGTGAAGGGTCTGGATAGAGTGGATGCGGCGACGCTGTTTGCAGTAGTGGGAGTGGGTGAGTTCAGAACGAGGGAGTGCAGGTCGATGGCCACTGATAGGAAAAATATAGCATTTTGGGGGGAATTATTTGAACAGAGCAGTGAGGATTCGGAACTCGTGGCTGGACTGGTTGGAGTAGACAGCATTGATACACCTAAACGGAGGCTGTGATGGGGGAGAAGGCAACACAAGGATACGGATTATGATGCAGACTTGGAAGGGGCCCGTGCTGAATAGATAATAATCTTTATTATCATAGAACCTATAGTGGAGAAGGAGGCCATTCGGCCCATCGAGTCTGCACCAGCTCCTGGAAACAGCACCTCACCCAAGGTCAACACCTCCACCCCATCCCCATAACCCAGTAACCGCACCCAACACCAAGGGTAATTGTGGACACTAAGGGCAATTTATCATGGTCAATCCACCTAACCTGCACATCTTTGGACTGTGGGAGGAAACCGGAGCACCCGGAGGAAATCCACGCACACATGGGGAGGATGTGCAGACTCCGCACAGACAGTGACCCAAGCCGGAATCGAACCTGGGACCCTGGAGCTGTGAAGCAATTGTGCTATCCACAATTGTGCTGCCCTCAAGACTTAGTATCACAAGTCGTGTCACAGGAACAGGCCTTTCGGCCCACCAAGCCTGTGCCGGTCCAGATTCCTTATTTAGACCTACTACTTAACACTGCAATGAAGTTACTGTGGAAAAAAAAACTCGTCGCCACATTCCAGCGCCTGCCCAGGTACACTGAGAGAGTATTCAGAATGCCCAATTCACCTAACAGCACATCTTTTGGGACTTGTGGGAGGAAACTGGAGCATCCAGAGATAATCCATGCAGGCATGGGGAGTACATACCCCTGATGCTGTGAAGCAACGGTGATAACCATTGTGCTATCGTGCCGCCCATATAGGAATATAAGATGAGACAAAAATCTGAACCAAATCAGTCTAAATTGAAGGAGGGAAGGGGCGATGCGTATTGGTATCGAGATAATTCCCAATTTTGAGTTGTTTATAGATGCCTACCCATTCAGCCATTTGGCGCAATGCATCAGTGGAATAAGTTGTTTTATCTGTTCTGTGTCTGTGATTTGCTATTCGCAATTTGGATAATTACTGTAATTAAACTGTTCCAAAGTGGTGATATTACAATGTGTTCCTACTCTGACACCTTGGGCGTCATTTTCCGACCCCCCGCCGGGTTGGAGAATCGGCGGGGGCTGGCGTGAATCCCGCCCCCGCCGGTTGCCGAAGTCTCCGGTACCGGATATTCGGTGGGGGCGGGAATCGGGCCGCGCCGGTTGGCGGGCCCCCCCGCTCGATTCTCCGGCCCGGATGGGCCGAAGTCCCGCCGATAAATTGCCTGTCCCGCCGGCGTAAATTAAAGCACCTATTTACCGGCGGGACAAGGCGGCGTGGGCGGGCTCCGGGGTCCTGGGGGGGTGGGGTCCCCACGGTGGCCTGGCCCGCGATCGGGGCCCACCGATCTGCGGGCGGGCCTGTGCCGTGGGGGCACTCTTTCCCTTCCGCCTCCGCCACGGTCTCCACCATGGCGGAGGCGGAAGAGACTCCCTCCACTGCGCATGCGCGGGAAACTGTCAGCGGCCGCTGACGCTCCCGCGCATGCGCCGCCCCGAGATGTCATTTCCGCGCCAATGTCATCCTCACTTGTCTGAGTCAAGAACAAAGACCATTACAGCACAGGAACAGGCCCTTCAGCCCACCAAGCCTGCGCCGATCCAGATTCTTTATTTAGACCTACTACTTATTGCCCAAGTGATCTGTATCCCTCCATTCCTCGTCCATTCATGTGTCTATCAAGATGTACCTCAAACATTGCTATCGTGCCTGCCTCCACCACTTCCACTGGCAACGCGTTCCAGGCACCCACCACCCTCTGCGTGAATAACTTTCCCCGCATATCTCCCCTAAACTTTCCCTCTCTCACTTTGAACTTCAAGCCTACTTGTAATTGAATAATCCACCCTGGGAAAAAGCTTCTGACTATTCACCCTGTCTATGCCTCCTCGTAATTTCGTAGACCTCAATCAGGTCACCCCACAGCCTCCGTCTTTCCAACGAAAATAATCCGAGTTTATTCAAACTCTCCTCATAGCTAATCAACCTCACCTCATAGCTAAAGGCACGCAAGCTCCTGCTCTTGTCTCCAGCCATAAGGTGGCACAAGATTGGAAATATTCATATAAAGTGGAAACTAAAGTGACCCTCATCTTCGGTAATAGAATGCTGGATGGTTTGGGAGGCTTTTGCGATGGCAGTCCTTTGAGGCTTCTGTGCCTTTGAGGTTTTCAAATTTAATGTATCCGCATGACTCGTGCCCTGCCATTTCTAAGTCCTGCTTGTCACTCAACTTGCCAGTAACCCGATCCCTTTCTGAAGTGACTGCCGGCTCTTCACAACGAGCTGCCCGATGGAACTTTCCATCTCCAGAATTAAAATGAGGGACCATGCCGCAAATCTTGGTTCTTAACCCGGCGAGAGATGCAGCGAGGAAGAGTGGCCTGAAAAACGTACACGTCTGAAGCTCGGGAAGAATACGAGAGGAACGCTCATTAAGATAAAGATCAGTAGAAAGATCCTTGAAGAGGAGCTGGATCCGCCTGTGAGGAAAAGGATGAAAGTTATGAAGATAATAACAGCATTTGGATTATTTTCAGATAGGCTAGGGGCGAAAATAAGTGCGGGGGCCAACATGTGTTGGAAGCGGAAAGTAAAGCCAAGTAGGGGTTTTGATAAATGTTCGCTGGATGAAGTGAGCTTGACAGGCCTTTTCTTGCACGAGATTTAATCCTTAAAATTCATGTCAACCAAGTAGAGAGAGCAAGGCATAAAAACAAAGTCAGATATTCTGACAAAAATACGCTTCTTCTGACTACATAATACTCTCTCTCGAATGGAGATTGAGAATCGCACAAATTGCAGGTGGGAAACCGAACCATATGTTGTACGAGTGATATTCCCAGCCACAGCAACACTTTGCTTTCCTCTTGCTATATCTACTGGCACAATTGATAGCACTTGACAAAGATGGCAATACATAGTACCGAGTCAGCATAGGAGGTGCTACACTCAATTTTTACAACAGAAGGGAAAAATTATTAAGTGTTGTTGGACCTGGTGAAATCCTCTTCTGCAATAATAACTTGTACAGGATTTGCAAACATGTGTTTAATCAATGGTTGTTCCATTTTAATGTACCTGCTAGAAATATAGAAAATAGGAGCAGCAGGAGGCCAAACGCTCCCCCCCCCGCCCCCCCCCACCACCACCACCATTGGGAACATCCTTACTGCATCTACCCTATCCAGTCCTGTTAGAATTTTACACGTTTATCTGAGATCGCCCCCCCCCCCCCAGCGCCCCATTCTTCTAAACTCCAGCGAATACAATCCTAACCGACTCAATCTCTCCTCATACGCCCATCTTTCCATCCCAGGAATCAGCTTGGTAAACCTTTGCTGCACTCCCTCTAGAGCAAGAACATTCATCTTCGGAGAAGGAGATCAAAACTACACAAAGTATTCCAGATATGGCCTCACCAAGGCTCTGTACAATTGCAATAAGACATCCCTGCTTCTATGAGTTGCAGCAATTTCCTGCTGCACTTGAAAGGGGAGTGAGGCAGTTGAAGTCATTTTCAATGCGATACTGGGGCCTCTCTATGATCTGACCCAGAAACTGAAGCAAAAGCTTCCAAAAGGTTTAGGTCCAAAAGGTGCATTTGCAATCTAAGCATTAGCAGATACAAATTATGAAATTAGGACACTAATGTTCGCTTCCAATTTGAAATGAATACATTGGCAACCTTTCCATCACTTTAAATGGGGACGTTAACCACTCTACCTTTCGTGGCCATTGATAATGCTGGCTACCCAATCTAGGAAAGTGTAAGTAGAACTGTTAAAGGCACTCATTAACGTGCTGGACGCGCGGTTAATTAGCCAGCCGCTCAGACTAAACATGAGCGAAAAACGCAGCCACTGGGGACCCGAAGGAAAATAAGTATGTTTTGTACAGAGGACTAGGTAGAATCATTCCATTCCCACATTTCCTGGTGCTCTCCCCCCCCCCCCCCCCCCCCACACTGTCCAAAATACATTGGAGGACGCAATGCAACCAGATTAAAAGCGCTGATGCACATATAGTGGAGTCAAAAGTTGAACTCTCCTGGAAGTGACAAAGAAACAGTCGATGCTGTAATTCACGTGAGGAGTGCGGGGTTTCCTATATGCAAAATCTGAAATTTTGGAATTAGCACCCTTCCCCCACTTTCATTTCTGGGGGATGCGTGGGAGGGGTAGGTAAGATTCCTGCTATCGGCTTTGGAGCAGATTTTATCTCACCTGAGTGCATCTCTGGTGGTTAAGGCTCTGTTTGGGATGGCAGGGTTAGAACATTTGTGATTGGACCACCATAACCCACTTTGCAAAGAACAGCATTACAATGGGCGGCACGGTAGCACAGTGGCTAGTACAGTTGCTTCACAGCTCCAGGGTCCAAGGTTCGATTCCCGGCTTGGGTCACTGTCTGTGCGGAGTCTGCATGTTCTCCCTGTGTCTGCGTGGGTTTCCTCCGGATGCTCCGGTTTCCTCCCACAAGTCCAAAGATGTGCAGGTTAGATTGGCCATGATAAATTTCCCTTTGTGTCCAGAAAAAGGTTAGGTGGGGTTACTGGGTTATGGGGATAGGGTGGCGCCATGGGCCTAAGTAGGGTGCTCTTTCCAAGAGCTGGTGCAGACTAGATTGGCCGAATGGCCTCCTTCTGCACTGTAAATTCTATGTTCTAATTCCATTTCACTTTGTGCAGCGTCTCAACCCCTCCTCTATGACCCAGCGACTTGGCCAACATTGATACATAACATTGACGTAGGAGCAGAATTAGGCCACTCGGCCCATCGAGTCTGCTCCGCCATTCAATCATGGCTGATATTTTCTCATCCCCATTCTCCTGCCTTCTTCCCAAAACCCCTGATCCCCTTATTGATCAAGAACCTATCTATCTCTGTCTTAAAGACACTCAGTGATTTGGCCTCCACAGCCTTCTGCGGCAAAGAGTTCCACAGATTCACCACCCTCTGGCTGAAGAAATTCCTCTTCATCTCAGTTTTAAAAGATCGTCCCTTTAGCCTGAGATGGTGTCCTCTGGTTCTAGTTTTTCCTACAAGTGGAAACATCCTCTCCACGTCCACTCTATCCAGGCTTCGCAGTATCTTGTAAGTTTCAATAAGATGCCCCCTCATCCTTCTAAACTCCAACAAGTACAGGCCCAGTGTTCTCAAACGTTCCTCATACGACAAGTTCTTCATTCCAGGGATCATTCTTGTGAACCTCCTCTGGACCCTCTGGATCCCTCAAGCTATATCGCAAAACAACAAATAGATCCAAAGGTCAGCATTACAATTCTTTTTTAAAAAAGTATATTTTTATACATAACAAGTAACAACAAAAACTCCCCCCTCCCCCGTCCCCACCCCGAACAGCTAACGGTGACCAACTCTTTGAAGTACAAAATATCGGTCACCATCTTCGGTAGAACCCACCAATTGCGCCCCTCACGGCATACTTTTCTTTTTCGAGATACAAAAGTCCCATCAGATCCCCCAGCCATACTGAAGCACTGGGTGGGAGAAGCTGACTTCCACCCCATCAGCACCCACCCACCAGCAATCAGTGAGGCAAAGGCCAGAGCATTACAATTCCATTTTGTGCAGGGTCTCATCCCCTCCTCTATGTCCCAATGACTTGGCCAACATTCATCCCTCAAGCTACATAGCAAAGCAACAAATTAATTCGAAGAACGGTGTCACAATTCCACTTCACTTTGTGCAGACTCTCATCCCCTCCTCTTGGCCAACATTCTTCCCTCAAAGCTATGTTACAAAGCAACAAATAGATTAACTGGTCGTTCGCACATTGTGGGACCTTCCAAATTGACAACTGCGTCCTTCGATTTGAAACTACAAATTACTACACATCAACGAGGGCGGTACTTTGCACACTCTTTTGGGGCTATATAAATACAAGTCTTTCTTTTTATCTACCTTACATGGTACGTTTCATAAATAGGTATAACTGAATTTCCCAAAATAAGCAGTTGTAATGGCTTTGATACGATTTTAAATCTGAACCGTATGATAAAATGTACATTATTTAAATGATGTTTCCTCTTTAATTTGGTGTCGCCCACTGTTTTATACCAGTAGCAAAGGCTAACACATTTTTAATTACATAGACATACAGTGTAGAAGGAGGCCATTCGGCCCATCAAGTCTGCACCGACCACTTTAAGCCTTCACTTCCACCCTATCCCCGTAACCCAATAGCCCCGCCTAACCTTTTTGGTCACGAAGGGCATTTTATCATGGCCAATCCACCTATCCTGCACGTCTTTGGACTGTGGGAGGAAAACGGAAAACCCGGAGGAAACCCCACGCAGATACGGGGAGAACATGCAGACTCCGCACAGATAGTGACCCAGCGGGGAATCGAACCTGGGACCCTGGCGCTGTGAAGCCACAGTGCTAGCCACTTGTGCAATTGTGCTGCTCAAGTATATCTACTTCAACTGGGGTGAAGATTCCACTTTGTCTGTGAACCCTACTGCTGAAGAAGCTTGAACTTCCCTGGAGTCAGATGCATCTTTGTTCTGCTGGTAAGCAGTCAGATTGAATGACACTTACCCTTCCCTTAATGGACAGTTGTCATTTGAAATGTCACCTTGATGCTCGCTATGTGAGTGCTTCTGAAGTTTCTGCCAAGTTTGATGTAGTAAACGTTTTCAGGAAGACAATTCAAGGTTAGGGTGGGCGGATTGATTGCAAATCTCTCCTCAAGTGTTGTAGGTTGCAGACATTTGCTGGTCAAAATGGATTGTCATCAACTATGTCTACATTACAATTTTCTTTTCCCACTTTGACTCTCACTCACTCACAGCCGTGAGTGGAGGCAGTGGCCTAATGGTATTATCACTGGGTTCGTAATCTTAGGGACCCAGGGTAATTCTCTGGGGAACCTGAGTTCAAATCCCACTATGGCAGCTGGTGGGATTTGAATTCAATAAAAATCGGGAAATAAAAGTCCAACGATGACCATGAAACCATTGTTGATTGTCATAAAAGCCCATCTGGTTCACTAATGTCCTTGATTGATTGATATTTATTGTCACATGTACCGAAGTACAGTGAAAAATATTTTTCTGCGGCCAACGGAATGTACACAGTAAGTACACAGTAGACAAAAGAATAATCAACAAAGTACATTGACAAATGGTACATCAACAAATAGTGATTGGTTACAGTGCGGAACAAGGCCAAACAAAGCAAATACATGAGCAAGAGCAGCGTAGGGCGTCGTGAATCGTGTTCTTACAGGGAACAGATCAGTCCGAGGGGGAGTCGTTGAGGAGTCTTGTAGCTGTGGGGAAGAAGCTGTTCCTATGTCTGGATGTGCAAGTCTTCAGACTTCTGTATTTTCTGCCTGTTGGAAGGGTCTGGAAGAAGGCAATGCCTGGGTTGGAGGGGTCTCTGACAATGCTGTCTGCCTTCCTGATGCAGCGGGAGGTGTAGGCAGAATCAATGGGAGGCTGGCAAGCTTGTGTGATGCGATGGGCTGAGTTCACCACACACTGCAGTTTCTTGCGATCTTGGGCCGAGCAGTTGCCAGCCATACCAAGCTGTAATGCAGCCAGATAGGATGCTCTCTATCGCACATCTGTAGAGGTTTGTGAGAGTCGATGCAGACGTGCCGAATTTCTTTAGCTTCCGTAGGAAGCAGAGACGTTGTTGGGCTTTCTTGACTGATGCATCAATGTGAGTGGCCCAGGACAGGTTGTTGGTAATGGTGACCCCCAGGGATCACCTTTCGGGATAGATATCTGCCGTCCTTACCTGGACTGGCCTACATGTGACACCAGGCACACAACAATGTAGTTAACTCTTTAATGCCCTCAAGGATGGGCAATAAATGCTGGCGCAGCCAGCGAAGCCCACACCCCATGAGCAAATAAAGAAGAAAATAAAAATTGGCTGGTAGATTAATAATAATATTATTATTAATAACAATTACTAATAATAATCTTTATTGTCACAAGTAGGCTTACATTAACACTGCAATGAAGTTATTGTGAATACAGTGTGGGCATCATGGTAACGTTGCTGGTCTCGTGACAATTGTTTGATGACAATTGACAATGCTTCCATGGCGGGATTCAAACCTGGGTGCCCAGTGCATGACTCTGGGTCTCTGGGTTACCAGTCCAGGAAAAATACCATTACGCTACTGCCACCCCTGAGGTGGGTATCCGGCCAGTCGAAATTGAAATTGATTTTGGGTTAGCCCCTCTGCACATCTGAGCTATTTGTAGTTCTTTTGAGAAAAAGAACCTGGATTGGTAGCGATCCAAAAACGTCAACTCTGAATAGTCATCGTAAAGCCTCACGCACCACTTTGCCTGCCTGGCGAACTCTTAGCCAGTGGAGGTCCTGCCTGAAACATTTTAATCTTTGCATACTGGTTCCAATTACAGAGATGGTGAAAGATGAACTAAGTGATAGAAAGATAACAGGCTTCCTGCTGTAAAATGGCTGCTGTTTTGGTCGCCATGGTCACTGCTCTCCAAATGCGTTGTGAGGAGCACATTGAGATGTTAAGATGTGTGAAAGATAGGGATATTGCTGACAAAAGAGACAGCCCACCTAAGTTTTTCTTCTTGCACTCATCGCGATTTGTTTCTTGTGTTTCTCTTACTGCACTTAATGGTGCACAAGGCAGACTTTCATCTATTTCCGCATGAGCTTTTCCCCGGAACAATCGCCAGCCCGTCACCAGAGGCTTATAGGTTGGGGTGCCACTCCACATCAGGAGTCTCTCCTACTCTTACCACCTGCCATTGGCATGTTGGAAGGATTTTGCGGATGAGAACCCAACTATTTTCAATTTGCAAAACTGAGAAATAAGAGTGACAACACTGACCAGTCGGTGTTTTTATGATAAACTAACCTTAATTTTAAAACATAATTAAATGCATCAGCAACAAAGAAATGGCTTTACTGTTAACAGTTACAACAGGTCGAAAGTAAAAGAGAAAAACTTAACTTACTTCCTAAAGCTGCCACTATATTCCAATTAAGCAAACCAATATATATATGAAATACCACTCATGTGTAAAGTTAGTAACCAGGATTTTACTTACTTTTCCCTGTGCAGAATCTTTAGTGAGAAAACCTTTGAGTACCAAACGGAAACACCCCTGCTCAGATGAGAGTTCTGGGACCAACAGACATTTCCACAGCGACCTGGCTCCTCCCATTAACTACATCATCTGCACCCAAAGCATATGGCATTCATTTGTCTCTTGTTACAAGCTGTCCCTTGACATGTTTTAGCCAGGACCAAACACAATATCCCTCATAAATTATCTGCAGCCCAGGGGTCCTTCAAATCTAAACAATATTCCATATGCTCGTTCCTGTAAGCAAGTAAATGGTTATCGAAATCTATTAGCAGAACACTTCACCTGAAAATCAAAGATTATCTCACTTTTATGACATCTTAATCACAGTCCTAGCAGTCATACCGCCTTTCTACATATCAACCCAGGTTTTAATAGCATTACTGCAACAAAAATGTAAACTATGATAATTTCATACATTTATCACAATGCTCAACCTGTTTGGCTGTGTTATGAATGCATCTCCCTTGGCCAATCAATCTAGGAGTGGGACTCAAATCCGGAGCGTCTGGCTCAGAGGCAGAGATACTGCCAACTATGCGACAAGACCTGCCACTCACAGGATATGTCACAAGAAATTAACAAACTGTAACGGGAGAACAACAATTTATACTGCATGGGAAGAGAGTTCTGATTGGTTGCCCCATAGTGACTGCTCCATGGTGCATTCTCCATGGCAATACTCCACCAATCAGAGTCCACTTGCCAACCAATCAGCGCTCGCTTCTTATTACTACATATAATTGTTGTTCTTCCATTACAGTTTGGTAATCTTGGGATTCTGACCTGATGAGTGCAAGATGAAAATCTTCGACAACTTGTCTCTTCTTTCAACAACGCTCACGATCTGTGCTTCTCAAGATAGAGATAGGTAAATAGGTAAAAGATAGCTGGTCCTATAGCTGTCCCCGATTTGAAAACAAAGCTGTTCTTATTTTAAAAAAATAATAAATTTAGAGCACCCAATTCATTTGTTCCAATTAAGGGGCAATTTACCATGGCCAATCCACCTAATCAGCACATCTTTGGGTTGTGGGGGCGAAACCCACGCAAACACGGGGAGAATGTGCAAACTCCACACTGACAGTAATCCGGGGCCTTGATCGAACCTGGGACCTCGGCGCTGTGAGGCACCACTTGCACCACCGTGCTGCCCCTTGCTGTTCTTATTACAGATCTTGTCTCACCCCTTGAAGAGTCTAGTGAATGACGGCCACGAGCGCTATCTACCCGAATGGGAACAGAGTCTCATAACGAGTGCGTTTAGCCGGCTGTTTCCTAGCGCCTGCAGGGCCGAGAAACCCCTACGCTATCGAACAGGACTCTGTTCCCGCCCGGGTAGATTCAGAGCCTCAACGGCGAACTCCAGGACTAGGCCGCACTTAGTCCCGTTTTTAGCACTGAGGAGATCCGCTCGCCATTTCTAAATGGCGTCCCGATCTCTCGACCCCGAATCCCTCAAAGCCCCCGATCACCTATAAACATATCATAGAATTTACAGTGCAGATGGAGGCCATTCGGCCCATTGAGTCTGCACCGGCCCTTGGAAAAAACAGCCCATTTAAGCCCACACCTCCACCCTATCCCCATAACCCAGTAACCCCTCCCAACCTTTTTGGACACTAAGGGGCAATTTATCATGGCCAATCCACCTAAACCTGCCCTGGTATGGAGGGAGGATCTTATGAGGAAAGGCTGAGGAACTTGAGGCTGTTTTCGTTAGAGAGAAGAAGACTAAGAGGTGACTTAATAGAGGCATACAAGATGATCAGGGGATTAGATAGGGTGGACAGTGAGAGCCTTTTTCCTCGGATGGTGATGGCTAGCACGAGGGGACATAGCTTTAAATTGAGGGGAGATTGATATAGGACAGATGTCAGAGGTAGGTTCTTTACTCAGAGAGTAGTAGGGGCGTGGAATGCCCTGCCTGCAACAGTAGTGGACTCGCCAATATTAAGGGCATTTAAATGGTCATTGGATAAACATATGGGTGATCATGGAATAGTGTAGATGGGCTTTAGATTGGTTTCGCAGGTCAGCGCAACATCGAGGGCCGAAGGGCCTGTACTGCGCTGTAATGTTCTAATGTCTCTAATGTCTTTGGACTGTGGGAGGAAACCGGAGCTCCTGGAGGAAACCCACACAGGCACGGGGAGAACGTGCAGACTCCGCACAGACAGTGACCCAGCGGGGAATCGAACCTACCCTGGAGCTGTGAAGCAACTGTGCTAACCACTGTGCTACCATGCTGCCCGATAAGGGGATCCTCAGCCCCCACCGTCCCCCACCCTTCACCTCTCTGCACCCACACAGGTCACACCCAGGCCCGATCCCCGTCACGGGACAAATGCCATCTTGATGCCTTGACACTGCCAGCTTGATATCCTGGCAGTGCCCCAGCCAGCTGATAGTGCCCCCTGAGCACCTTTGCAGTGCCAGGCTGGCCCCCAGGTGGCACTGACAGGGTGCCAAGGTGCGAGGGTTCCAGGATAGCAGGGCCAAGGTGGTACCAGCAGTGCCAGGGTGCCGCCCTGCCCAGAGGGCAAACACCTGGAGTCCTTCAATAACCTGGGAAGAGCCCCAGGAGTGTCGTTCAGTCTGGCCTCTGTTTGTGTAGAGCAGCACTGAATGGCACCCCCTAGAGATCTTCAAGGCGAAGGAGGTTAGACCCCAATGCCTTGGTTAGATGGTGGGAGCGCATATTAGAGTGAGACTAGCTGTCTCACAATGGGCAAGATGCACATTGCGACGACTCAGATGGAGTTAGATCTCGCGAGGGGCGTGGCGAGTCGGATCGATCCCGGAAGAGGGATCTACTGGCCGCGTCGGACCTCGCCGCCCTGACATTCGGGCGTAACACGTCTTTCAATTATTTTCCACCATTGTTGTACGTGATGATGTGATTGGTCAAGGTTACAGAGGTAGAGACAGGTGAAGCGTTGGAGGGATCTGGAAACATGAATGAGAATTTGCAAAACCCCATGATAACGAGACAGTTTCGTTGGGAGTCTTCAGCCGGAACTCAACACCCTTTGCAATACCACAGGCCCCTGTTTCATACCAGGAACCAGTTTGTGCTGGTTATTTACTCAGTGTAATAGATGCTGTGCCCTTTTGTACTCTGGTATTAATATACTAGTCATGTCTATCCCAGGACATTTTTAAACTCTAATTATATACTTTAGAAAAAGGGGGGAAATAAATTGCAACAGCTTGCAGTCTAACAGATTTAGCATCTGCTGCAACTCAAACAGACCCTAGTGGCCACAATGTTGGGCTGTTTGAGGAACATTACCTGCCAGAACCTCCCCCACCAATGTGGCGACACTTTTAAACCTGCCAGCCTTCTGTTGTTCTGCAGCTGCACTGCGGTGCTGCCACTAACCGGTAAATGAGAGGGGTTGTTTCAGAGAGGACGACAACATCCACGTGTAGATTCAAACCCAAACTCGGCCAGAGTTTCTTCAGAACGGCCGAGAGCAGGCTGCGCGATGGCACAACCCTCCGCCTTGCAGACCACCCGCTTACTCCTGTCCCACCTCCGTTTACCCCCCCCCCCTTTCTGTTGACCGAGGAAAGACAGACACAAGGGGCGGGATTCTCCAATAATGGGGCTATGTCCCCACGCCAGCGTCAAAGCTTTCCTTAAGAAAGTCCTGAGTGGTTCTCCTACCTGCAGGGGGCCGGCAGGGCCCCGGAGTGCTTCCCGCAGCTCTGGCTGCAGATCCGGGGCCCTGCACTTCCGGTCGGGAGTCTGCACTTGTGCATGGCGGCAGCCGCCCTGTGCAACATGGCGCACTCGCACCGCAGAGCGGCACCAAAAATGTAACCCCCCTCCCCCGAGGTCGCGCGCGCCTACTGACCGGTGCCGCCCAATAGCTTGCCTGGTGAAGGATTCCACCCTGAGTCCGCAGCCGCCACCGGCCGTTCCCAACGGCCGATATGTGGTTATAACCGCGCCGTCGGGAACTCGGCCAGTTGCCCTCGGTGAATCGCTGGGGGGCGGGGCGGGGCGGGGGGTGGGGGGCTCTGTCGATGGCCCCCTACCCGCGCCAAGTAGACGGCGCACGATTCACTTCAGCGGCCCCGGCCACGATTCCCACACGAACGCCCATTCGCCACCCCTGCACCGAACACGGCGCGGAGGCTCGGACAATCCAATCCCTGGTTTATTTTACTAGGCCCGAGGTTCAGTGCACACCGTAGAGTTTGAACTCTGATGGTTGTACCGTGCGGACTCTGTAAGATAACAAAAGGTGGATGGCCGGCACCGAGGTAGATTTTCAATCTTTCTGAGCCCTGATTCTGAATGGGTGTCGAACCGGCCCTAAACATGTCCCACACAGTCTCATTCTTGTGCCATCTTTTAAAGGATGGCGCGGCGATGAATATTAGCTGATAAGTTTTAGCGAGGTTGCCATTTCCTATGGCCGCTCAGTCTCTTTTCGAATGATGGTTGAGTCGGAGCATGAATCGGTGTACCTTTTCATCCTGTTCCCCATCTCTCTTCATTTGTATCTCGCTTGAACTTTAGTCCTCGAGAGGAGCGGGAAGGGGGGCGTTGATGGCTGCCGAAGCATGGCCATAGAATCACACAGTATGCAAGAGGCCCGTCGTCCCATCAAGCCAGCACCAACAAAAACAAACTACTCCACCCTACACTAATCCCACTTCCCAACACCTGGCCCATTGCCTCGATTACCCATGCACCCTTTCAAGATTGCGAGGTTTTCCTGCCTCAGCTACACTCCCAGGTAGTGCATGCCAGATTCCCACTACCCTCTGACTGAAAAGGTTTTGCCTCAAATCCACTCCCTCCAAACCTCATGCCTTTCATCTTAAAATTGTGCCCCCTTGTTATTGCCCCTTCAACTGAGGGGAACAGCTGCTGTCCCTTAGTTGAAGGGTCAACACCAGGGGGCATTTAGGGACAGAAGCACAAGCAGGTAAGAGATAATGCACCTTCCAAACCCGTGGCCACTAATACCTGGAAGGACAAGGGCAACCGACGCATGGGGAACCCCACCATCAGCACATTCCCTCTTCAAGCCACACACCATCACTGTTGCTTCACAGCGCCAGGGTCCCGGGTTCGATTCCCGGCTTGGGTCACTGTCTCTAGGGAGTCTGTGCGTTCTCCCCCTTTCTGCGTGGGTTTCCTCCGGGCGCTCCGGTTTCCTCCCACAAGTCCCGAAAGACGTGCTTGTTAGGTGAATTGGACATTCTGAATTCTCTCTCTGTGTACCCGAACAGGTGCCGGAATGTGGCCTCTAGGGGTTTTTCACAGTAACTTAATTGCCATGTTAATGTAAGCCTACTTGTGACAATAAAGATTATTATTATTATCCTATCTTGGAAATACATTGCCATTACTTCATTGTCGCTGGGTCAAAATTCTGGAACTCTCAACAAATCTCGAGACCACACGGACTGCAGCGGTTCAAGGAGGTAAGTCACCACCACTTAGAACCATAATAATAATAATCACTTATTGATACAAGTAGGCTTCAATGAAGTTACTGTGAAAATAGAATGCCCACAGTGCAGAAGGAGGCCATTCAGCCCATTGAATCTGCACCGACCCTCCAAAAGGGCACCCAGGCCAATTCCCCACCCCATCCCCATAACCTCACCTAACCTTTGGACGCTAGGGGGAAATTTATCATGAATTTAACAAGTCATCAATCCACCCAACACGCACATCTTTGGACTGTGGAAGGAAACCGGAGCACCCGGAGGAAATCCACGGAGGCACGGGGGCGAACGTGCAAACTCCGCACAGGCGGCCGCCCGAGGTCAGAATCGAACCCGGGTCCCTGGTGCTGTGAGGCAGAGGTGCTAACCACTGTGCCGCTGTGCTGCCCCTGTCTCAAGGCTTACCCAACGACACCCACACCCCTTGAACAAATATTTAAAACAAGATCATTTTACAATGGGAAGTGTTGTTGCCATGCAGCTGGAGACATGACAGCATAATGGTGCCCGTAAATGAACATGCGCAGCAAGTTTACACAGTCAGATTTCAAGTAGTTTCCAGACTCTTTCTTTCCCCCTCCCTCAGCTCTTGACACAACTTGATTTGAAAACGTTACCCAGTGCACAACAGCCGTTCTGCCACAGATGCAATCTCAGTATGTACGTTCTCAAAGCCACTTTAATATTTATATCATAAGGCTTTGAAATGACTCCTTGGGGTCCTCGGAGTCGAACTTTGAAGCATTCATATGAGATTCCTCCCATCGCCGTTCCATCAGTGACATTTAGTTGCTTAAAAGAACAGCAAGGTATTTCCAGCGCACTAGAGATTGTTTGGCAGCATCCTACTGGATAATTTCAGGGCATTAGTTTGAAACCGAACATAAAAATAGTTTGCAGCGGTAGACACGATTCTCAGCATGAAGCGGTTTTCCGATTGCTGAGTGCCTGTCTCAGCAGCGCTGCTTGTATATAACGCAGTGCCGTGCCTTGCAAGACACTGCGCCACAGTAGCAGTGCCTTTGAAGATGCCAAACACACCAATCACTTGAAATTCGGGACAAGCAAAGATTCAGAAATTCCCACGCCTGCATTTTTCCTGTTCTTTTGAGCAGCAAAAGGATAGTTTTGCTTAAAAATAAAACTGCTGCGAGACGACATATATAAAAGCCCAAAGTGTCATTTCACACATCATGTGATAATTGCTATTTTTTTTAAATTAGAAGTTCACCCTAATCCTCACCTCCTCCTTGCCGACACTTAACGGGTGGGGTTCTCCGCCCCCGTCAGCAGCGGGAAACTCCATCCCAGCACCCGGCCAATGGGGATTCCCCATCGTGGGCACCCCCACGCGGTCAGGAGATCCCCGCAAGCGCGAGTGCGCTGCCGGCGAAACGGAGGATCCCGCCGACGTGAGAATCCCGCCCAACATTTCTCACCCAGTTCGAAAAAGTCACGCGATCTCCTCACCGTTTTCAACGTCCTGCAGGAATTTGCGGGAAATGCCAGCGGGGGTTCGGTCATAGCTTACGGCACCAGGCGCCATACGGTTGATTTGGACGGTCGTGGGTTCGGGTGTGTCCTGAGCTCAAAATCATCTCAAAGGTGGAATGTTAGTCGGACCCCTCGTCTGCCCGCTCAAGTGGACATACGAGATCTCTTGGTACCATTCGAAGAAGAACAGGAGAGTCTTCCGGGGAGGGGTGGGGGCAATTTCTATCCCCTAAATGCACAACTTAAATCAGATCACCTGGCCATTTATTTCATTGCTGTGTTTCTCGCTGTGTGAAAATTGGCGACTACATTTCCTACGTTACCATGGTAACTACATTTCAAAGCACAGTACTTTGGTATGTCCTTTTCGTTATTTATTCGCGGGATGTGGGTGTCTCTGACTTGGCCAGCATTTAATCCCCAACCCTAATTGCCCTTGAGAAGGTGGTAGTGAACTGCATCCTTGAACCGCTGCAGTCCAGGCGGTGTAGGTACACCCACAGTGCTGTTAGGGAGAGAGTTACAGGATGTTGCCCCAGCGACAGTGAAGGAACGGCTGATATATTTTGAAGTCAGGATGGTGTGCGATTTAGAGAGGATCTTCCAGGTGGTGGCGTTCCCGTGTGTCTGCTACCCTTGTCCTTCTAGATGGTAGTGGTCGTGGGTTTGGAAGGTGCTGCCTGAGGAGCCTTGGCGAGTTACTGCAGTGCATCTTGTAGACGGCACACACGGCTGCCGTTGTGCGTCAGTGGTGGAGGATTTGAATGTTTGTGGAAGGGGTGCCAATCAAGTGGGCAGCTTTGTCCTGGATGGTGTCGAGCGTCTTGTGTGTTATTGGAGCTGCACTCATCCAGGCAAGTGGAGAGCATACCATCACACTCCTGACTTGTGCCTTGTAGATTGTGGACAGGATTTGTGTAGTCAGGAGGTGAGTTACTCGCTGCAGGATTCCTAGCTTCTGTCCTGCTCTTGTAGCCACAGTATTTCTATGGCTATTTTACATAGGATTCTGGTCAATGGTAATCCACAGGATTTTGGTAGTGGGGGATTCAACGATGGTAGTGTCATCGAATAGAGTCACACAGTCGTAGATGTTTACAGCATGGAAACAGGCCCTTCGGCCCAGCTTGTCCATGCTGCCCAGTTTCTATCATTAAGCTAGTCCCACTTGCCCGCATTTGGCCCATATCCCCCCCCCTGCCCATGTAACTGTCTGACTGCATTTTAAAAGACAGAATTGTACCCACGTCTACCACTGCCTCTGGCAGCCCGTTCCAGATGCTTACCATCCACTGTGTGAAGAAGTTCCCCCTCTGGTCTCTTTTGTATCTCTCCCCTCTCACCTTAAACCTATGCCCTCAAGTTTTAGACTCTTCTACCTTTGGGAAAAGATGTTGACTATCTACCTTATCTACACTCCAGGGAAAAAAATCCCAGCCTATCCAGCCTCCCCTTGTATCTCAGATTATTAAGTCCTGGTAACATCCTCGTAAATATCTTTTGCATTCTTTCTGGTTTAACAATATCTTTCCTATAATAGGGTGACCAGAACCGAACACAGTATTCCATGTGTGGTCTTACTAATGTCTTGTACAACTTCAACAAGACGTCCCAACTCCTGTATTCAATATTCTGACCAATAAAACCGAGCATGCTGAACGCCTTCTTCACCACCCTGTCTACTTGCCACTCCACCTCCAAGGAGCTATGAACCTGTACTCAATTTATTGAATGTCAAGGAGTGATTGTTAGATTCTCTCTTGTTGGAGAGGGTCATTTCCTGGCACTTGTGAGCATTAACGTTACTCGCCACTCGCCAGCCCAAGCCTGGATGTTGCCCAGGTCTTGCAGCGGCCTTGAAAGTGGCTATACAAATGCTGGATGGAGGCTGTTTATTTCCAATTGAGTTTAAAACGGATAGGTCGCGATTTGATTTGGTATTTTTCGAACTGGCTGCCAGGTTATTTCATAAACCCTGGCGGGAGAATCATAGAGTTGGACAAACAGCCCAGAGATTATACTATGTTCTCGAAAGGGAAGTCTTCAGATCCAGACCTGCTTCTCTGCCATCTTGATCAGATTGAGTCACGGGGAGAATTTGTAGAAAGTGGTTTTTAAATTCAGAATGTTTGCAACAGCTTCGAACCTGTTTGGCATTACTGATTGAATCATTGCACTCTACTTTATTTTACTAACCTAATAAATGGGCCTGCAAAACAATTTACTTGATGAATGTATTCCACTTGAATGTCACTTCTTGTTTCGCATCCTCCACAGCCTTCACGGTTAAGGCCCCAGGAAAAACAGAGAATGAGAAAAGGCCTCTTGCCCTCTTGAGACCAGCTCTTTCCGAGCCTGCATACAATCTTTTCTGTTGTGGAACAAGATCCTGCAAAGTTTACCTCCGCTCCAAATAAAGGACGAAACCGGCCATGTCCACTGTGGCTCAGATACTCTTGTCTCCAAGCGAGAGGTTCCTGGATTCAAATTCCACCCCAGGGACGAGAGCCTATCTCCTAAGCTTTACTGATGGAGTGCTGCACTGCCACGGGTACCCTCTCTCGGACAAGATGTTCAACTGAGGCCCCACTTGCCCTCTCGTGGACTTAAAAGATTCCACTCTTTCAAAGAAGAGCGGGGTGGGGGGGAGGAGGGGGGAAGGGGGGAAGCCCTGGATAATGTATAACCGCCTCCACCACTTAAATCACTAAAAACAAAATAGATTATCTGATCAGTATCACATCAGTGTCTCTGCGATCTTGCTGTGCGCAAATTGGATGCTGCGGCTGGTATTTTGGATGGTACTTTTGACCCTCCCGAAAACCGCGGTGGGTTTTCCTGCGCTGGAGGCAGCTTGCCATTGACCACCAGTGGGATCTTCCAATCCTGCGGAAATCGATGGCAATTTACATGGCTCAGCCATCTCACCGCTGGGGAACCCGCGACAGGGGTTGACTTCGGCGGGACCAGAGATCCCGCTGCGGCGGGGAAGGGCCGTAAAATCCCACCCCGCCCACGTTTCCGACACTCCAACAATAACTACACTTTAAAAGCACATTGTCTGCGGAGCACTTTGTGATCTACCAAATGGGGGTGTGAAAGATGCCATGTAAACGTGATTCTTTGGGTGACCCGCCTGAATGCAGCCCGTCGGTGATCATTCGGCAAATGCCGTGCTTTTATTTTCTTATCCGCGAGCAGGGCGAGGAGGCAGGCCCTCGAGTCTAGCTCAGCCAGAACAGGGGCCAAAGCTGTTGACGTTAATCTGATCCACACGCGAACCAAAAGGCCCCAGCATGAATGTACAGTTCAAATTTTCTAACCACTCTAATAACACTAAAATAAACCAGCCAGCCATAAATTAGATATCGTTAACACCTGAGAAACTCTCACCTTGTAATAAAATACAAATGTCTCAGTTTTGCGGGGGGGGGGGGGGAGGGGGGCAAGAACCATTTAGTTCTTGTGGCTGGTTCCAGAGTTCTACAACAGTTAATAATCTACGGCCCTAAAATTATTTTTTTTCACCAAAAAATGTATGTCCGAGTCCCTTTTACATTTCAAAAAAGTCATCCACCTTTTGCTGTATTACTAGGGGTCTACCAGCCATGCTACTCCTTTGGGTCTTGGCCTGGTACATCCATTGTCGCTTAGAGTGCGGCCTAGTCGTACAGGAGACCTGAGTATACTAAAGCCAGCAAGATGGCGGAGCGTGGATTCAGCAGTTTCATTGCCATGGACGATGAACCGTAGTTATAATGGTGATCTTGAGATACTGGGACTACTTTCATTGGAGAAGATGAGATTTAATTGATTTGTTTTTTTAATTCTGAAGGGCCTTGATTCGACAAATTAAGGAGGGGCTGTTTCTTTGGGAATTTGGGATGAAGCTCATGATTTAAAACTTGCTCCTTAGAGAGGTGAGGAGACACCTTTTCATCTTGTGGGTTGTTGGAGTGCAGAATGGTCAGCAACAGAGCTGAACAATTCACCCTTTAGGGGAAAGTGGTGAAATATTTGGACCAGGGGTATTAAGATTCAAGGCGAAGGGAAGAGTGCAGGCCAGAGAAGTTCGTTTTCAAGTGAACTAGCATAGGGCTGGCACTGGCTTGATGGGCTGAAAGTCACCTTGTGCTGCCTGTTGATTTGGTGGGACGAATGCAGAGTAATTCTCTCTAATCTTTGGCAAAGTAACTGAAGCAGGGTGCAGGAGAGATATGTGGAAAGCAGATTATGCCCTTGAACAAGTTGCCATCATAATGTTGATCTTCCCTTCTTCAGTGGCAAAGAGTTGGCCTCTCTTTTTAAAAATATTTTCTCCTCCTTTTTCACATTTCCTCCAGATTTACACCCAACAATCAACAATAATCAGTAACGAATGTAATATCAATCCCCATAACAATGACAACGATCCCATCCTCCCACCAAACCCCCAAACTTTAGCCCGCTTGTTAACATAAACAAATAACAAAAAGGAATCAGGAATCACATATAGTCACCATTAACACATACAGTCCCCCTCCCCCCAACTCTCCCAACCTCCACCCTAATGTTCGGTGTAATCCAATTCTCGAAAGTGTGCAATGAATAACGCCCATGAATTGTAGAACCCATCCATCCGTCTCCTCAGTTCAAATTTGACCTTCTCAAGAGTCAAGAATTCCAGCAGGTCCCCCCGCCACGCCAGGGCACAGGGTGGAGAGGTTGATCTCCACCCCAACAGGATCCGCCTTCAGGCAATCAATGAGACGAAGGTTACAACATCTGCCTCCGTGCCCGTTTCCAACCCCGGCTGGTCCGACACCCCGAATATGGCCTCCTGAGGGCCCAGGTCCCAGTTTCACGTGCACCACTTTAGAGATTACCCTAAAAACCTCCTTCCAGTAATCCTCCAGCTTTGGACAGGACTGAAACATATGAATGTGGTTTACGCACCCCAACCCCCCACCCCCCCCCCCCCCTCCCGCATCGTTCACACACATCTTCTACCCCCTCACAGAGCCGGCTCATACTCGCCCTTGTGAGGTGCGCTCTATAAACCACCTTCAGCTGTATCAGCCCCAACTTCACGCACGAGGTGGAGGCGTTCACCCTCCGGAGCACTACACACGGGTTGGCCTCTCTTAAAGGCATTCCTGATGCAACCTCCACTTTTCAAAGCTACCCCGAAGTAAGCATCGCTCTTCGAGCAAGAAGTGAGGACGGAAGCACAGCTGAAGTTGAGCTGCATTCTGCCGAATATCTCGAGAGCAGTTTACACAGTGTCTGGAGTTCTTTGCGAGTATTTTTCCTGCGTTCCCTCTCCCAGTACACTTTTATGCACCATCCCTCGTCATTCGAAAGGTTGAGAGCAAGCCTTGAGGACATGTGGTGGAAAAGAGGTAATGTCTGATCTTATAAATGTTAGAAACCAATAATATGTACATGGCTTGTTCAAAGTTCAGATTACTTTGAGTCAAATCACGCAATGTAATCACGGTTTTTTGTTCCATCTCTCTGACCTTACCAAGCAGTTTCATTACTTCATACATGTTTCCTCATGTGCTAGGAATTTATTTTTATGGATGCATGTGTACAAGATGTCCAGGAGTATGTTTCAAGGCACAAGCCGAACTCTACAAATGAGGAAACATTTTTTTTTAACCGAATCGCACCGTTGTTACAGTAGAAATGGAGACCATTCGCTCCACCGCATCTGTACCAGCCCTCCAAATGAGCAATCCGCTTGGTGCCATGCCCTGCCTTCTCCTCAAACCATGGGGAGCTGGTGGCGTAGTGGTATTGTCACTGGTCATTGTCACTTGCATCGTCCAGAGGCCTAGGGTATTGCTCTGGAGTCCAGGGTTCAAACCCCATCGCTGGAAGTTGGTGGGACTTCACGTCAACCAAAAGTGAAATCTGGAATTAAAAGCCTGACGATGATCATCATGAGATCACTGCTGATGGTCGTAAAAACCCATCTGGCTCACTGGTGTCCATTTAGGGAAGGAACTCCAACATCCTGGCCTAGTCTGGCCTACATGTGACTCCAGACCCGACACAGCATCGGGGTTGATTAATAAATTAGGGATTGACAATTAATGCTCACCCAACCAGCGACGCCCACAACCCACGGAAGAGTGAAGAAAAAGAAAATTCACATTCTCCCTTTTCGGATAACAATCCGAATTCCCTCGATTGAACCTACCTCTGCCAAACTCTCAGGCAGCACATTGCTGATTTTAACCATTCGCTGTATGAAAATCTTTCTCCTCGTGTCTCTGTTGCTTCTTTTGTGCCCTCTTGTGCCTGATCCTTTCATCAGCTGGCCAGGTTTTCCCTCACTACCCTGTCCAGACCGCTCAGGACTTCGATCAAATCCCCTCTCAACCTTCTCCAATCTGTCAACATAACTATAATTACTCACCCTGATGTCTTTCTGGACATGCACTCTAAAGCCGTCACATCTACCAAATGCAGCAACGCCTGGACAATATCCAGGCCTGGGCTGACAAGTTCCATTCGCCCCACACCAGTGCCAAGCAATGCCCATCTCCTACAAGAATGGATCTAACCACCGCCCCTTGACATTCAACGGCATTACCGTCGCTGTATCCCCCACAATCAACATCCTGCCGGTTACCATTGATCAGAAACTGAACTGGACTAGCCACATTAATACTGTGGCTACCAGGGCAGATCAAAGGATAGGAATCCTAAGTGAGTAACTCACCTCCTGACCCTGACAAAGCCTGTCCACCATCTACAAGGTACAAGTCAGGAGTGCAATGGAATACTCTCCACTTGCTTGGATAAGTGCAGCTCCAACAACACTGAAGAAGCTCAACACCATCCAGGACAAAGCAGCCCCGCTTGATTGCTCCCCCTTCCACAAACATTGACACCCTCCACCACCGACGAACAGTGGCAGCCGTGTGTACCATCTACAAGATGCACTGCAGGAACTCAGCAAGGTTCCTTAGGCAGCACCTTCCAAATCCATGACCACTACCATCTAGAAGGACAAGAGAAGCAGATACCTGGGAACCCCACCACCTGGAGGTCCCCCTCCATGTCACTCCGGCCATTGGGGTAACATCCTGGAACATCCTAACAGCACAGTGGGTGTATATACACCTGAAGGACTGCAGCGGTTCAAAAAGGCAACCTACCACCACCTTCTGAAGGGCAACTAGGGACGGGCAATAAATGCTGGCCTAACCAGCGAAGCCCACATCCCGGAAATTAATTTTGAAAAAAGGGTGGTGACCAGAACAGGATGCAATATCGCAGTTGGGAACGAAACAGGAGACGGGATTTTCCGGTCATTGCGATTCACTTTTCCTGCCGGAAGCACATCCACGCCCGCCGGTTTCCTGGCAATGTGGGGTGGTTACAATGGGAAATCCCATTGACAAGTGGCGGGAAGAGAGAATCCCACCACCAAGGAACGGCAACGGAGCCAAGAAATGGGCGGCTGGGGAACCGGAGAATCCAGCACGTGGGATGACACAGGTTTTACCAGAGTTAGCGACTGCTCCGCAGTTGAGAAGTCACTCCATCCTTGTTTTAAAAATACTTCAGCTCTGCTTCAGTAATACAGAGAATCCTTTTAACTCGCAGCTCGGTCTGGTTGGTCAGTGAAGCAGCGCTGGGCAGGCTTCTGGCCTCCACAGAATAAGAATGGGTATCGAGGCGCTGGAGAAAATGCAAAAACGATTTGCTGGCAGGAATTTAGCCAGAGAACCTCAACAGGTTGGAGCTCTTTTCTCGAGAAAGGGAAGGCTCATGGCTGACCTGATCGGGATCTTTAATATTGTGCAGGAGGTTGATAGGTTAGACATAGAGATGATGGGCAGGATTTTGAATAGCCTTCATGGATCGCGCCCATCGGCTGGCGAACCCTCTGGGAGACCTGGGGGTGGGGGAGGGGGGTAGTCTGACTGAGTTAGGTGCCAATTGGAAATGGAAATACCGCCCCCTCTCCATCCCAAGAGCTGCCAACCAATCAGAGGCCGGCAGCTCTTCCATTGCTCATGCGTGCCACTAGGAGTAGCAGGAGCCGGACATGTACCCACCAGAGGCCCAGGATGGAGTTGGTAGGGAAGGGAGGGAGGTGGAGTGGCGGGGCTTAGCAAGAGAAGGGGCTGGCTTTCACTGGGCACCCCCTGTTCCCAATGGCGTGGCGGCACAGTGGTTAACACTGCTGGCTCACAGCACCAGGGACCTGGGTTTGATTCCGGCCTTGGGTACCTGCCTGTTTGTACGTTCTCCCCGTGTCTGCATGTGTTTCCTCCTGGTGCTCTAGTTTTCCCCCACAGTCCAAAGATGTGCAGGTTAGGTGGATTGACCATGCTAAATTGCCCCTTAGTGTCCAAAGATGTGCAGGTTAAGGGGATCGGGCGGTGGAGTAGCCCAAGGTAGGGTGCTCTTTCAGAGGGTCGGTTCAGAACCTAGGGGCTGAATGGCCTCGTTCTGCACTGTAGGGATTCGACATTCTATTCTATATTCTGTCTTCTTGTGCAAGTCTAAACCTAGGAGATATTGTAAGGTTTTTTTTGTTGTCTCACTAAGGTCTGGAGACTTGTGCGGTCGGACATGAACTGTCTGTTGTTAGCAAGCTAATATATATATATATATCCCCAAAGTATCGCCCTATCTAGCCACTGTATTCATGCCAACTTCTCTCAGACACTTTCTACATATAGTCATGTGACTCACTACAGCACAGTGTGGGCGCTAATGTTCGCCACTCCCACATTAACCCTTGCTATGCCGAATACCCTTACCCTACAAAGGTCGTAAATACAAGATGGATTCAGAAGGAAAATCAGGAGCAGCCTCTTTACCCAGAGAGTGGTGAGAATGTGGGATCCACTGCCCACCTCAGCAGCTGAGCTGAACAGAATAGATCCATTCTTGGGGGAATGTGGGTAAAAGCGCACCGGGGAAAAAGGGCTGACGATGGGGTCAGATGAAGAAGAGTGGGAGACGGCTCGTATGGAGCTTAAAGACTGACATGGAAGAGCGGGCCAAACGGTCTGTTTTTGCGCAGTGGGGCGGTGCTCTCCAGCCCTTCCCACCGGCGGCATTGTCTGGTCCCACTGAGGTCGACCCCTTGCAGTGGGCGTCCCGACGATGGCAATGGCGAGGAATTTAAATGCCCATCGACTTGGGTGGGGCCAGAATGAATTCCGCCCGTGGACCGTTTTGAATGTGTGAATGGCCAATAAGCCAACAGATGGCTGTGGTGATATGGCTGTAGGCTGTATCAGAGTTGGAAGGTGTAGGACCTCCAACCAGCAGGTGGCAGTACAGACACACCATGCAGTTTCTAGCCCAAGGAGATGTGACCATTGACTCCGATATAAGGGGAAACCCTCAGGCCTTCTTTAGAAGAAAATTGAGAGGGTAATAAGACATACAAGTGAATGGCCAGTGCGAGGTAAAAGTTCCAAAGGAGTAGTTAGCAGAATCCATGATAACGTGCTCTCGATCAAATTGCTATCTTACCACACGAGACTCAGTAAAAGAATCTGGTTTGGACAAGTCCAAGTGTTTGGTGAGTTCCTTCGTGAAGTACAAAGGACCAAACACAACAGCGGTAAGTAGGCAGTGGCCAGCAGGCACCCTGGCGGTCTCGCAAAGCTGGAGGGCCTCCAGTTCAGAAGGAATAACAGTCTGGAGTTCAGGTAAGAGGGCGAGTGACAGAGGGAGCCTCGATGACGGTGTGCACTTTCTGCAACATGTACAATTGTTACATTTTTAAAGAAGTGGGCTATCACACGGGACGGCCTGTGGCCTCAACTGTAGGCGGGCAGGTGTGGCGGGGGGACGGACCCAGAGCCTGCCTGGAGCTCGCCTCAAGGTAGGCTGTCTAGTTCCTGAAGCCTCAGGGGACAGGGGTTCCACAGGTCGACAGGAAAAAAAAAAATCAAGCTCTGATAATTGACCTTTGGCTTACTTCAATTGGCAACCTTGTGAATGGGTCACCCCTCCCATTCCCACCTTTGGGAAGGAGGCATGGGCGCGAGTTGGAGCCTGAAAACCAGCATTCCGGCCGCTGTTCACCCCCCCCGCCCCCCCCCCCCCCTCCCCCCCCCATATTGGGTGAAAGTTCATCCCTGTGTGTTTACATGTGTATAGATGTGAGGAGAGGATAAGACTTGATCACCTGGCCGAACATCACATTGCAACCCACTCAGCGGCCTGACGTAGAAAGAGCGAGGCTGGAAAACTGTCAGCGCCTAGGAAACCAGTACCTCAATCCTAGCCCCTTACGGTGAACCAAGACCACAATACCAGCCCCTTAAGGTGAAATTCTATGTACCTTGCATTTAAAATTGCTTCTTCGAAGCTGACAAGGCAGCAAAAGTAAATGAAAATGAAATAAGTTTCAACCTTTACAATAAAAGCACTCTCAGTTACCCGTTGGCTAAAATAAATTGGTAAATTTGAGGTCTCTTTCCCAATATATAGTTCGCGACTGATATTCTTATCCTTTCAAGGCGTCACATTGCTGAAAGATGAAAATGTCACCATAAATAATAACACTGCTCACTTACGCTCCAGATGAATTTCAAAATGGCTTCCTTCTAAAATCGTGTCAGAAAATGCATTTTATTGGAAAGTAAAAACCAGATGGCTAGGATAACACTAGAATAGCTCCACATAAGTTAGCGTATTGAGGACTGAAACTAACGATAGAAAGTATATCCAGTAATCATTATTAACCATTAAACATACATTCTTAGAACATGACACTCCTAAGCATTTGAACTCTTGCTAATAGTAGTGGCCGCAATTTATGATGGGATTTAACCAACTAACTTGACCACATTCCTAAGACAATCAGAATCAGGTAGAAATAATGTGGTCAGTAGAAACACATCCAGAGGAAGCAGCTCTTATCGGCAACCCTAAACATCCCGTACACAGGCAGGCAATGGCACAGCTAGGAACCACACTATGGGACGAAGAAACGGGAGTGAGGGGGTGCGAAGGGCAGCAGATGGTGGTATGTGTGGGGGAGGGGGTCTTGAAAAACATCAGGTTGCCAGTGGACAGGACATGACTACATCATGAGCTGATGATTCAGTTACCATGCTGCCTGAAGTAAAATTCATTGTTCAAGGTATAATCGGCAGCTGCAAGGATTGGACCTAGTTCAGCTGAAGCAGGGCGACTAATTTTTGGAAATTGTATAACTGTTGAACCTAAATCAATGTAAAGCAGACTGGTTTGGGCGTTTATCCAAATCACTCTCCCTCGTACGTCGACCAAGCTTAGAAAGTAAAGCCGTCTTAACCAGAGTTGCAAATTTTTATTGAATTGAAATGTCACCATCTGCCCTGGTGGGATTCGAACCTAGATCCTCGGAACATTGCCTTGGGTCTCTGGACAAGTGACAATACCTCTACGGCACCTCCTCTAATCTCCTGCTGCAGAATTGAAACCGGATTGGCATCAATCATTCCTTTGTTTCTTTATCAATCCCCTAAACCCCATTGGTTGAGGAGATTAGACTGTCGGACCCGCCAACAGTCCCAGAGGATTTTGGGAGTTTTACTCAGAGGGTGAGGGGAGTTTGGAACTTGCTGCCTGAAAGGGTGTTGGAGGCAGAGACCCTCATAATATTTAAGATGTGTTTAGATGTGCACTCGCGATCCCAAGGCAGACAAGGCTATGGGCTAAGTGCTGGAAAATGGGGTTGGAACAGTTAGGTGGTTGATTCTGGCTAGCACAGATGCAATGGGCTGAAGGACCTTTTCTGTGCTGTAAACCTCTATGAGTCTATCCAATGAGGTCGCAGGTGTCTCTTTGCCCTTGCTGTGCGGTCACTAGCTTGCACTAGCAGTAAGCTACGGCCGCAAATCGTTTAATCGAGCTGAAAGATGAGAGAAGAGTCTAACTCTGGCTGCACTCCAGGAGACGTCTGCATTTGGCTGTATCCAGCTCATTGATAAACAAGTTATGAGAGGTAGCGGCTGCGCAGCGATACACTAACTAACCTTCAAGATCGAATCAACACCTCTGTCCTGCAGTATTTGCAAAGTCAAGAAAATAAGGTTGAAGTGAAAAGAACCTTGTTTTCATTCCAAAAGTCTCACGTTCTTGTGAGTGTGAGAGCGAGGTTACCGGCTCACTGGGTAATCTTTCCTTCTCCTTCAACTAAAATGGATATTCGGGGGGGGGTGTTGCTACTTCTATTAACAAACCTCAAGCTGCAAGTATGTTTCTTGTGTTGACCAAATGACCACACAACCAATATGTTGGTTCAAAAGACAGTTTATTATTAAACACAAAACGTATCTCTCTGTGCAATGATACACATGGCTACGCATTAAACTACACCTCATAACTAAGATGACCTTTACTTAACTTCTGGGTGACCGGCTCTGTGTGGGTAGATAAGGCCTTTATCTGAGTCGCCACGTGTGTCGGCTGGAAGTCGTCAGGTTCGTCTCGGCTGCGGCCCGTCTCTCTCAGGTAGTGATCGTGGGTCTTGAACTTGGCTGGTCGTTATGCTGCAGTTGGTGTGGGCACAGGCCGGTCCCAAAAGAGACCGATCCCTCGAGCGCAGGGCCTCGTATCCTTCTCCTCTTTCGTGCCCTTTTGGGCGGTACTAACTTAGGATCCAATGGATTGATAGGGTCTCGATCACCCTAATCAATACTGGCCAATTAGGGGCGGGTACCTCGATGGCGGGGCAGGTCCTAATTACCATTGTCCCAAGTACGTATGTCTTTCCAAATAAGGGGAGGCAGCACCGGTAAGTCTGCTACTGTTGCTATTGCTTAATTTGAGTCTATTGTCCTGGGGAAAATCAATGGCCTTTAACAGGTGCAAGTTTCATTTTGGTCTGGTTTTTCTTTGCACCATACACAGGGCCTGTGTCCCAACTTGACCACAATTCCCTTTATCCTTTGCGGGTGGCCATTTTAGATGGCCACAGGGGGAGTGGGAGAAACTATCCCACATTTTACAGTGACCCTTGTGGGTGACATGCAACAGGAGAATCATCAAAAAACACTTTGCGCCTTTCACTGGAAATAACTTACATTTATATGGCACCTTCTGCAACCACAGCACATCGCAAATCATTTTACTGCCAGTGAAGTGGTTTCCAAGTGTGGCCACTGTTTTGACGCAGGAAGCGCGGTGGCCAGGTTGCGCACAGCAGGATCCCACAAACAGGGGCGTGATAATGATCAGATAATCCGTTTCCGTGGATGAGGGGAAAGGTAACGGCCAGGACACCAGGGACAGCTCTTCATGGAAATATGGTGCCATGGGATCATTTGCGTCCACCCCAGAGGGCAGATGGGAGGCCTCAATTTAACATCCCACGCGAACGGCTGCATCCCCGCCAACGCAGCAACTCACTGGAGTGTCAGCCTGGTCAATCTGTTCGAATCTATGGCGTGGGATTTGAACCCACAATGTTCTGTCGCAGGGACGGGATTACAAATCCAAGCCACAGCTGACTTTGTGCTTTAGCGTAGGCAGAGCGCCTGCCTTTTAGTTTATTCACTCACGGGATGTGGGCATCACTGGCTAGGCCCAGCTTTTTTCTGTACCCCGAATTGCCCCTGAGAAGGTGGTGGTGAGCCGCCTACTGTTCATGTGGCGTAGGTACATCCAGGATGCTGTCAGGGAGCGAGTTCCGGGATTTGGACCCAGCGATAATGAAGGAACGGCCGATATATTTCCAAGTCAGGATGGTGAATGACTTGGAGGGGAACATCCAAATGTTGGTTTTGTGTGAGGGCCACGAAGAGTCCTTGAGTCAAACAGAAAGTAACTTTTATTTGCAGCAACATTTACACAGCACCAGTAGTATTGGTTCTCTCTCTCTAGCCAGTTCCATTTACACAGCTGAAAGGGTAACGATTGCCCCGCCCCCTTATCGGGAGAGCTCATATTCCCTAAGATCCGAGGGGTAACCAATTGTCCCTAAAATAGGATCCGGGCAGGTTTCAGCAGTGCTGTTCCCATGTGTCTGCTGCCCTTGTCCTTCTAGATGGTGGCGGTCATGGGTTTGGAAGGTGCTGTCTCAGGAAGGGGTCATGGGTTGGGAAGGCCTAACGTCATGGCGAAGGTCAGGCAAAATTTTGATCTCCACTTGACGTCTGACCCTCCCCGTCCATCACATAGCATAAACCTGGCACTTTGAAGGTTCCTCGTTAACTATCTATGATGCCAAACGTAGTTGGGTCGTACATTTACCTTCCTTGCCGCGGATTGTTTTAATTTGTGCGCCGCTATTTGGGTGTTGGGTGGGGTTGGTTGTGTGGGGGAACCTAAATATTTTAATTCAGGGTGTTATCTTTTGACCTGCACAGAAAGGGCACCCATTGTGACATTTGGAAAAAATGCTTCATTTGACATTTACTTCCAATTTGAAAGTCTGCAGCTAACATTTGCAAATATTATAGTTAATTGTCATGGTCGTCATGGCAAGTTTAGAACCTTCAACTTGCATTCTGGTCGTGCACCAAATATTTGCATTACGGATTTTAATTGTAATTTTAATATGTCATTATCTGATTAATATTACGTTTTAATACCATGAGTGTTTGTGAGGCAAACTTTCAAACAGGGAGAATTTGGAGTTTGCCTCTTTAAAAGTTACATTTAAAAGTCGGTTTAAAAGCTGCAATAGTGGCGTGAGGAACCGTAGATTTTTAAAACAGCACAAAAGTCTTGCATTTATATAGCAGCTTTCACGTCCTCGGGGTGTCCCAAAGTGCTTTGCAGCCGGTGGGGGAATTCTGAAGTGCGTTCGCTGTAATGTAGGAAGTACGGCAGACAATTGGTGCGCAACAAGCTCATTTGTGCACTGCAAGCTCCCACAGACAGAGGGCGATCGATAACCAGCTCATGTAAACGTATGAGCATGTGAATTAGGAGTAGGAGTAGGTCATTCAGCCCCTCGAGACTGCTTCACCATTTGCTAAGATCATGTCTGACCTGACTCTGGCCAGCCTTATGCCCCTTGACTCCCGCGTCAATCAGGAATCAGCAGCTTTAGGTGTTGTCTGTGGAATAAATGTAGTTCAGACACCAAGGACTGGATTTTCAGGATGCTGAGCGCTCTGCACCTGCCATCTTGAGAGTCGGCGGGGAAACGCATCCCTGCCAAACCTGACAGGCCCACTGCTATTTTACACTCAATTGAGCCTTGATTGGCAGCAGGCAGGACTTCCGTCTGCACTTGGGCAGAGGTCTCGTCTTGGAGAGCTGTCGGCCAGTCAGATTAACTAAGAGCTCACCAGCTCCCCCGGGCACAGTGCTGTAGTGGCTGGAAGAGGTGCTGCAACACAGTGCCTGAGACCAAGTACTGGGGGTCTTAGGTACGGAGGGTAGCGGGTCATCAGCGGGAGATCACGAGGGGGCAAACTCGGCGTTAGGGTGGAGGCGGGGAGGGGGGGGGGTGCAGGATAAGACCAGAAGATGATGGACCAGAGCTCCCATGTCCCTGAGGGGAGGGGGCCACTGCAGTCCCCTCTTCCCCCCCTCCCCATCAAATGGGGCGTTCCCACTGAAGCATCCCCCCCCAACCCCCCAGCTAGGTAACTTTCTGCCCAAGGCCCAGTATGTAAACTTTCTAAGCCTCCCCCCCTCAGTCATTGGACGCCCACAAGCCGTGAAATTGAGGCTAGGTGGGAAAAGTCCCTCAAGTGGGCATGAAGTTGCCACTTTAGGGCCTTAGTAGAGGAATGGGCGGGCTTCCTGTCTGAGGCCCTGCCCGCTCCAATGTAGAATCGCGCCTCAGGCGGGCAGGATCCCAGAGGGAATTCCGCCCATGCAGTTTTACATTCCCCAGCACCTCAGCACCAGCCTGGTGGGATCGGAAATTCTGGCTTGGTCAAAATCCATCCTAATTGCTGTTAAAAAACGCTAACCATTGAGGAGATTTGGTTTTGGAGAGGGGTATGTTAGATGGGTGCAGCTGTTGTATAGGGCCCCGATGGCGAGCGTGGTCACGAATGGACGGGGATCTGCATATTTTCGGCTCCATAGAGGGACAAGGCAGGGATGCCCTCTGTCCCCATTATTGTTTGCACTGGCGATTGAGCCCCTGGCGATAGCGTTGAAGGGTTCCAAGAAGTGGAGGGGAGTACTTAGAGGAGGAGAAGAACACCGGGTATCTTTGTATGCGGACGATTTGCTACTATACGTGGCAGACCCGGCGGAGGGGATGCCAGAAATAATGCGGATACTTGGGGAGTTTGGGGATTTTTCAGGGTATAAATTGAACATGGGGAAAAGTGAGTTGTTTGTGGTGCATCCAGGGGAGCAGAGTAGAGAAATAGAGGACCTACCGTTGAGGAAGGTAACAAGGGACTTTCGTTACCTGGGCATCCAGATAGCCAAGAATTGGGGCACATAGCATAGGTTAAATTTAACGTGGTTGGTGGAACAAATGGAGGAGGATTTCAAGAGATGGGATCTGGTATCCCTGTCACTGGCAGGGAGGGTGCAGGCAGTTAAGATGGTGGTCCTCCCGAGATTCCTCTTTGTGTTTCAGTGCCTCCCGGTGGTGATCACGAAGGCTTTTTTCAAAAGGATTGAAAAGAGCATCATGGGTTTCGTGTGGGCCGGGAAGACCCCGAGAGTGAGGAAGGGATTCTTACAGCGTAGCAGGGATAGGGGGGGGCTGGCACTACCGAGCCTAAGTGAGTATTATTGGGCCGCTAATATTTCAATGGTAAGTAAGTGGATGGGAGAGGAGGAGGGAGTGGCGTGGAAGAGATTAGAGAGGGCGTCCTGTAGGGGGACTAGCCTACAGGCTATGGTGACAGCCCCATTGCCGTTCTCACCGAGGAACTACACCACAAGCCCGGTGGTGGTGGCTACACTGAAGATTTGGGGACAGTGGAGACGGCATAGGGGAAAGACTGGAGCCTTGGGGGGGTCCCCGATAAGAAACAACCATAGGTTTGCCCCGGGGGAATGGATGGGGGATATGGAATGTGGCAAAGAGCAGGAATAACGCAACTGAAAGATCTGTTTATGGATGGGAAGTTCGCGAGTCTGGGAGCGCTGACCGAGAAATATGGGTTGCCCCAAGGGAATGCATTCAGGTATATGCAACTGAGGGCTTTTGCGAGGCAACAGGTGAGGGAATTCCCGCAGCTCCCGACACAAGAGGTGCAGGACAGAGTGATCTCAAAGACATGGGTGGGGGATGGTAAGGTGTCAGATATATATAGGGAAATGAGGGACGAAGGGGAGACTATGGTAGATGAACTAAAAGGGAAATGGGAAGAAGAGCTGGGGGAGGAGATCGAGGAGGGGCTGTGGGCAGATGCCCTGAGCAGGGTAAACTCGTCGTCCTCGTGTGCCAGGCTAAGCCTGATTCAGTTTAAGGTATTACACAGGGCGCATATGACTGGAGCACGGCTCAGTAAATTTTTTGGGGTGGAGGATAGGTGTGCGAGGTGCTCGAGAAGCCCAGCGAATCATACCCATATGTTTTGGTCATGCCCGGCACTACAGGGGTTTTGGATGGGGGTGACAAAGGTGCTTTCAAAAGTAGTGGGGGTCCGGGTCGAACCAAGCTGGGGGTTGGCTATATTTGGGGTTGCACAAGAGCCGGGAGTGCAGGAGGCGAGAGAGGCCGATGTTTTGGCCTTTGCGTCCCTAGTAGCCCGACGCAGGATATTGTTAATGTGGAAAGAAGCCAAGCCCCCGGGGGTGGAGACCTGGATAAATGACATGGCAGGGTTTATAAAGCTAGAGCGGATTAAGTTCGTTCTAAGGGGGTCGGCTCAAGGGTTCACCAGGCGGTGGCAACCGTTCGTCGAATACCTCGCAGAAAGATAGATGGAATGGAAAAAAGAAGGCAGCAGCAGCAGCCCAGGATCGGGGCGGGGGGGGGGGGGGGGGGGGGGGGAGGGGGGAGGAGGAACCAGAAGGACTCTCAGGGTTGTTAATATATACTGTATAATATGTATAGGTCGTTGCGACAGATAATTATATATTGGACTGTTAAATTATATTTTTGGAGAGTGTTACTTGTGATAAGGCAGTTGCCAATTAGGGTTAGTTTTCATTTTTGTTATTTATTATTTATTCATTTTTTGTTTATAAAATAGGTAATTGTTATTTGTGTTGTTATAATATTGTGTAAAGGATGCACAATGTACTGTGTTGGTTGACCAAAAATTTTCAATAAAATATTTATTAAAAAAAACGCTAACCAATCTCTGGCTTTCAATTGCTGACTACCCAGCCATGAGTTCCAAGGCTTTGCTGATTATATTTCAGTTACCGATCATTCATCGACTTTCCGTCTTTTGTCCTTGAAATTGTAGCGTTACCTTCAGTTGCCCTACTGCAATGACAAGACCTTTCATCGGTGTAACCTATTGAAATACCCGTGTGGGCAGCACGGTAGCAGAAGAAGATAGTATTGTGGCTTCACAGAGCCAGGGTCCCAGGTTCGATTCCCCGCTGGGTCACTGTCTGTGCAGAGTAGCACGTTCTCCCCATGTCTGCGTGGGTTTCCTCCAGGTGCTCCGGTTTCCTCCCACAGTCCAAAGACGTGCAGGTTAGGTGGATTGGCCATGGTAAATTGCCCTTAGTGACCAAAAAGGTTAGGAGGGGTTATTGGATTACGGGGATAGGGTGGAAGTGAGGGCTTAAGTGGGTCAGTGCAGACTCGATGGGCCGAATGCCCTCCTTCTGCACTGTATGTTCTATGAAATACAATTCCCAGCTTCTGCCCATCTTGAGCTATCCCTATAAGTAAGACGGAGTAGCGATGATTGGGTTGGGGAAGGACGGTCAGGGAGTGGTAATGCCAACAGACTTATAATCTGGAGCAGTGTTGGGCATCCTAGCCCAGTGCCTAGGTTCTCCTGGTGCTCGGGCACCACCGTGTCCAGAGCCTGACCACCTGGAGCCCTCCAACGGCTTGGGCGACTCCCCCCATTTCTAAAACCCACCGCATGAGGAAATGCTTCGCTGCCTCTCCCCTGGCTCTAACTTCAAGATTAAACTCAACTCCCTTACAGAGTTTCGAGAAGGTTCAGACGTTTGAGACAGGGGAAAGTAATATCCTTGAGTTTCCATGTCCCCGCGCCTAATTGGTGAAAGCGCACCCTATCTCAGATCGATGAGGTCTCAGAGGTAGTGCAGCAATTGGCGAACACAATTCTAATGCTGCATTATTAACCACATCTTTTCCCATAACTTACTCTTTAAAAGGTCAAGTGACAAATTTGACATTTTTGTATTATGCGAGCAGGCAGCCCAATAAATTAGAATGTCATTTTGGTGTTCTTATTTAACATTTTTAATCTTAACAGCACAGCGAGACCTCTTTCCGCCCAAAAAGCCATGTTGCAGTTAATGTGTTTGCAAAAGTAGCGCGCTGGGACCTGGCGCCCTTTTAAGAGGAAAATTGTTTCATGTCGCAGTTCTGATCTTTTGACTGAATTTTCTTTTTATTTTATGGTTATTAGCGTCTCTTTCCTTGACGATTTTTTTCTTTATCCCCCCCCCAACCAAAAGGTCACATTTTCATTTCAGCACTTTTGGTCCGTCACGTCTAATTGCAAAAGTTTTCTTTTATTGACAGAGTAAAACTTATTGACAAAATGTCACTTTTACAGCACTGCCATTAAAATAAATTGGCACAAATGAATCCAGACATTGTTCAATGGGCCTGGATGAATAGAGGGATGCGAGAGCTTTGAGCCTGATTACTCAAAAGTCTCTCTGTGTTTTGAATTGAGCTTCCTTTTAAATGATCTGCTTCCTGCACATTTCAATAGGGAGACAGCGGCGATAATGGGGAAGGTTTTCATCTTAAGTGCTTGGCCGCCAAATAGCTTGGCGGTTCAGCCTTTGGAGGAAACTTCATAGAATTCACACAGTGCAGAAGGAGGCCGTTCGGCCCATCGGTTCCCTACCGCCCCCCCCCCCCCCCCCCAAAGAGCACCCCACCTCGGTCCAATCCCCCTGCCCTAACCCCGTAACCCCACCTAACCTTTGGACACTTAGGGGCAATTTCAGCACGGCCAATCCACCTACCCTGCACGTCTTTGGGCTGTGGGAGGAAACCGGAGCACCCGGAGGAAACCCACACCGACACAGCTCTGTGCTGAAGACGGGGTATTAGGCTGGATTCTCTGGTCCCCCAGAGGCGTGTTTGTCAGCGGTGCTCCGTCAGCTGGTGATGACACTCTCTCTTCCTGCTGCTTGTCAATGGCGTTGTGTTTTGTCCTTCGTACTTCACAAAGGAACTCACCAAACACTTCGGCCTGTCCAAGCCAGAATCTTTTATTGAGTTTTGTGCGGTAAAATAGCAATCTGTCACAGAGCACGTTACCATGGAGTCTGCTAACTACTCCTCTGGAATTTGCACCCAGCACTGACCATGCACATGTATGTTTTATCCTCTTAGTCTTCTTCTGAAGATGGCCAGATGTGTCTCCCTTTATATCCGAGTCACAGATCACATCACCCTGGTCTAGAGACCGCACGGGGTGTCTGTACCGCCACCTGCTGATTGGAGGTGTCATGTGAGAGTACCTTTAAGAAATGGGTGTTTATAAAAATAGCTGTGGTGAATGTCACTTTAAGAAATGTTTGTCTGCTCAAGTGGCTGCAGTTTTGTCAGAGTGTGGGTGGAGCTAAGCTCTGGCTCTGCTTTTTAGTTTCGCTTTGAGGAAAGGCTTGGGTGTGTCTGTGTTTTTTAGTTTTGTTTTAGTGTTGGAGCTGAAGCCAGCCAAAGAAGGTGTAATTTTGATCTCTCTGCCATCTAAAGACTATCTCTAGATCATTTGGTGAATTCAGAGTGATAACTGCTCTCAGTAGAGAATTTAAACTTGATGTGCTTCTGTAAAAAGGGTTTTTGTCTTATGGATGGTAAAAGGAAAGTTTAAGAATTATTTAGAGTGTTGTATTTTTGGGGGTTGTATTTGAATTGATGGCTGCTAAGATGTTCACTGTATGTTTTAAAAAGATTAACTGAGTTCATAGAATAAACGTTGTTTTGCTTTGAAAATACTGTTAGATGTCTGCTGCACCACACCTGTAGAGTGGGCCGTGTGCTCCCCATGCCACAATCTAGTAAAAGGTGTGGGTTAGGTGATCTCCATGATATACTTTGGAGTTCTCTAAACCCTGGCCCACAACAGAGGCCACACATCATCCAACCATGATATAGCCCATAGGCATATCACCACAAATGGGATTTCCCATTGAAGGCTCCCCATGCAGCCGGGAAACCCACGGGCGGGGGTGCACTGAAGGCGGGAAAAGGGAATTCGGACGGTTCCTGCCTGGGAACTAAACTTGAAAATCTTGTTCACATATTCTCGATCTGCAAAAATACTAACTCCTCAGAGAGTCAGAAGAATAAAGAACGTGTGTTCATATTGCATCTATCATGACCTCTGGATGTCCCCCAAATATCTCAAAGCTGACAAAAAACCTTTAGAGCTGGTACGCGACAGCAAACCTGCGCACGATAGATCCCACACCATCGATCACAAGTCCTTTGTTCTAAAACGTCACCCCCTCTGACTCACCGTGAGAAGCTGCACCTGAGGTGTCCTGTGACTTTGGTGCTTTACTGGGGAGCACTGTTGCCCCTGAATCAGGAGATTACCACTCAAGGGGGTAAACCTTCTGGTCCCGCCCGTCGTGGGGTTCATAGGGTGTGCGGGTAGGATGGGGTTAATTGGGTGTGAGGTATATAGGGTGTGCGGGTAGGACCATAAGACCATAAGGACATAGGAGCGGAAGTAAGGCCATTCGGCCCATCGAGTCCACTCCACCATTCAATCATGGCTGATTTCAACTCCATTTACCCGCTCTCTCTCTTTAATTCCCTTAATTCCTCGAGAAATCAAGAATTTATCAACTTCTGTCTTTAAAGACACTCAACGTCCCGGCCTCCACCACCCTCTGTGGCAATGAATTCCACAGACCCACCACTCTCTGGCTGAAGAAATTTCTCCTCATCTCTGTTCTAAAGTGACTCCTTTTTATTCTAAGGCTGTGCCCCCGGGTCCTAGTCTCCCCTGCTACTGGAAACAACTTCCCTACGTCCACCCTATCTAAGCCATTCATTTTCTTGTAAGTTTCTATTAGATCTCCCCTCAATCTCCTAAACTCCAATGAATATAATTCCAGGATCCTCAGATGTTCATCGTATATTAGGCCTACCATTCCTGGGTTCATCCGTGTGAATCTCCGCTGGACCCGCTCCAGTGCCAGTATGTCCTTCCTGAGGTGTGGGGCCCAAAATTGGTCACAGTATTCTAAATGGGGCTTAAATGGGTATTCTAAGTCGGGCGGAAATTTCCATTCCCGCGGTGGACGAGACAGGAAAACCGCACCCTAGAATGCAGAGGGAGGGCTTTACTGTTGGCGGTGCGGCCTTCCGACAGGAACTTAAATTGGGAAATGCGTCAGCCTTCTCATGTGGACCCGAAAGACCATCGCGCACTGTTTCAGAGAAGATCGCGCCCAGGCCAATACTTGTCCCCTGTACCAACATTGCTAAAACCAACCAAAATTATCCGCGTCGTTATCGCATTGCTGGTTATGGGCACTTGCTGTGCGCAAATTGGCTGCCGCATTTCCTATTTTACAACAGTGACTGCACTCCAAAAAGTATCTCTTTGGATGGAAAGCACTTTAGCACAAAGCGAAAGGTGCAGAATGACTGCCAAATAAAAGCAGAACGTTCTCAAAAAAATACTCTGGCAGCATTTGTGGGGAAAGAAACAGAATGAACACTTCGAGTCCATATATAAAACACTAGCTTCATTTCTTTTCTCTCTACAGGTGCTGCCAGACGTGCTGAGCATTTTTTGTTTAGCACTTTCCATCTTTATTTCAGATTTCCAGCACCTGCAGTATTTTATCTTATATCTACTGTGGGGGGATTTGAGTCAGGGACCCCAGAGCATTGCTCGAGGATTTGTGCATTACCAGTTCAGTGATCTACTGGCGGCAGAGTAGCGCAGTGGTTAGCACTGTCGCTTCACAGCTCCGGGGTTCCAGGTTCGATTCCCGGCTTGTGTTACTGTGCGGAGTCTGCACGTTCTCCCCGTGTCTGCGTGGGTTTCCTCCGGGCGCTCAGGTTTCCTCCCACAAGTCCCGAAAGACGTGCTGTTAGGCAATGTGGACATTTTGAATTCTCCCTCCGTGTACCTGAACAGGCGCCGGAATGTGGCGACGAGGGGATTTTCACAGTAACTTCATTGCAGTGTTAATGTAAGCCTACCTGTGCAAAAAATAAAGATTATTATTATTATGCCACTAGGCCATAGCGGGAAGCCGAAAGCCTGACCTGGCGACCTTTAGATCTTGGGTCTGACCCTCTCCCAACTACTTTGGCTGAGGGCAAAGATGGACTTTTAGCAAATTGAAGAAGGAGCCCCTTCGCTTATTTTATGGGCGAAGGCCAATTCAGAATGAATCGCTCATTCTTCCGCCCGTCCATGAACGCGATTCCTTTCTTTGAAATAAATATTAATCGGGTGGAATTTCAAAGCCGGGCCTTCTCAACAGGGCTCACGGGATGGTCCGAAACCGCTTGTGTTTGTCTGGCCTCGGTTATATTATCCTGAACCCCATGATTTCATTTTTGCCGTGTAACCGCTCGCAAGCAGCCATATTTCCCGATTTCAGCTGGGTGGTGGTGGGCTGGCAACAACTGTCAAGGTTGCCCCATGTTGCTGTATTATTGTAGCTGCCTGACTGAGTGAGCCACTCCTCTCTCCATTCAGTGCGAGCGTCCTCCCAAAATGACCTATTTCATTCTGATCAGGACATTGTCAACGTTTTAAATGAAACTGCGGCTTGCATTACCTCCAGAGAAAATCCCGGGCATGCGGAGACTATTGACTTATGGCTGATTTAGTGCAGAAATCAAAAAGGTGCCCTTGGTCACACCAGTCAAACGAGAGGCTATAAACATGCTGGCATTATTGGTAAATAATTTATGTTTTGATAATTATTGCTCCTTTTTATCTGCTTTATGTCTCAATAAATATTGCAGCTATTTATCTCCATTGAAGACGAGCCCATCCCGAGCAACAATTCCTTTCTCTTACAGAGACAAATGGGAGGAAATGCACCCTGCTGTGAGACCACAGCAACCTAAATGAAGTAGATTTGTATACGTTAAGGGTTGCTCAAAGTTGTTGTAGCTCACGGGCTTGACATCTGCTGGAATAAAAACCTATTTCGACCAATAAAACTCACACCATCTTCAATCAACCGCAAAGACAATTTTCCCTGATTTGCCTCAGAGACAACACAAAAATAAATAAAGGCACTGGAAACTCCAAAAGTCAATACTGAGATTGGTAGAAGTGCGTCTCGCGCAACATCAAGTGCCCAGGCTGGATGTACCTTTTTTTCTCATTGTGACTAGGTGGCACTGCATTTGGTGCCATATCCTCGGTGGTGGGTGAGCCATTGCTCAGTGTGCCCCGGCGGGAACTGTACATGGTGCACTGCACCACAGCTCTAAATATGGGGCGGCATGGTGACACAATGGTTAGCACTGCTGCCTCGCAGCGCCAGGGACACAGGTTCAATTCTATCTGGAGTTTGCATGTTCTCCCGTGTCTGCGTGGGTTTCCTCTGGGTGCTCCGTTTTCCTCCCACCGTCCAAAGATGCGCAAGTGAGGTGGATTGGCCACGCTAAATTGTCCCTCGGTCGCCAAAGATGTAGTTTTGGTGTGGGGTTGCAGGCTAGGTTTGGGGAAGTGAGCTGGGTGGGGTTCTCTTTCAGAGGGTCGGTGCAGACTCGATGGGCTGAATGTCCTCCTTCTGCACTGGAGGGATTCTATGAATGCACGATGCAATCGATGAATATGCCACCTCTCACTGGCTATAGGTTATCACTGTGTATCATTACATTCTCCCATTGTGTGCGCGCCCAGCTCTTGCTGAATACAGTGGCATTGTACTGCTGTTTGGTTTTGTCTAGTCGATGCAGTCACACTCACCAATGTAAATACCCTTTCCCCGCTGGAGGCAAATCAACCTCATCCCGGGAAAGAATGAATTGGATTAAGAGCGAGACACTCAAACGAGGGCAGGAACTTGGGAATGTTATGCACCACTTGCCTCGCGGTCTTTATCCGGTAAATATAAATGAGTTGACAGTCAGGCCACATGCTATTGTCGAAGTCCAGCATTGCACTCCATAGAGTCCCTACAGTGCAGAAGGATGTCATTGAGACCATCGAATTTGCACCGACTCTCCGAAAGAGCGCCCTACCTAGGCCCACTCCCCCGCCCTGTCCCTGTAACCCCACACATTGATCAACCTGCCTAATGTACGTCTTTTGGGTTGTGGGGGTGAGATCCCTGCAGACACGGGGAGAATGTACAAACGCCACACGGACAGTGACTCGGGGCCGGGATGGAACCCGGGTCCTCGGTGCTGTGAGGCAGCAATGCCAACCACTGCGCCGCCGTGCTGCCTGCTTCAGAGGTTCTTAAATGGGCGTAAATCATTTTGGGATTGTAGCACCATCGATCACACACGAGGCGAGACGTAAAGAACTTCAATCGAGGCTTTATTGAGCAGACTTGTTCAGACTTGTTCCCCAGCAGCTCAGTCACAGAATGCAGCTGCGGGGAGTAAAACGGGTTCTTATACCCCGCCTATCTGGGTGGAGCCCAGTAGGCGGCAGATCCAATCGGGACCCAGCATCTGTCCTCCAATAGCTCCTCGGCATTCATGGTGTACCGTATTACCCCTAATACATACCACCACATTCTCCCCTTGTTAAAAAAGAACCCGGCAGGGTGGTGGGTGGTATGGTGGTAGGGGTTTACAGGGTCGGTGCCTTAACCATTGAACTATATACAATCATGCCGCTTTTACTGGGCCACTGAATTATTCACATTTTACCCGATTAGCAGCGTTAACTATTTACAACAATGCCTCTTTACTGGGCTACTGAATTATATACATCTTAAGTCGATTCGATGAGTCGAGATGGTGCTCTGGTCGCCCTTTCCGATCGTCTCAGCCCGGGTGGTGGTGGTGGTACTGGCTCGGGTCCGGTCGACTCTGGGAGCATCGCGCTGTCCCCTTCTGTTTCCTTACTCCTGGACGGGCCTGGGAGGAGAACCGATCCCCACGGGAAGGGGGTGGATGTGGGGCACACCGGCGGGAGTGAGGGGGAGGTGATTGGTGTTGGGGGCGTGTGGGAAGCTCCGGCGGGCGCCAGGTCCCGCAGAGAGACCGTGTCCTGTCGGCCGTCTAGGTACACCACGTAGGCGTACTGCGGGTTTGCGTGGAGTAGATGTACCTTCTCCACCAGTGGGTCTGATTTGTGCGCCCGCACATGTTTCCGGAGCAGGATGGGTCCCGGGGCTGCCAGCCAGGTCGGAAGTGACGTTCCAGAAGCGGACTTCCTAGGGAAGACAAGGAGGCGCTCGTGAGGCGTTTGGTTCGTGGTGGTGCACAGCAGGGACCGGATAGAATTAAGGGCATCCGGGAGTACTTCCTGCCAGCGGGAAGTTGGGAGACTCCTAGACCGTAGGCCCAGTAGGACGGTCTTCCAGACCGTTCCATTCTCCCTCTCTACCTGCCCGTTCCCCCGGGGGTTGTAGTTGGTCGTCCTGCACGAGGCTTTGCCCTTACTGAGCAGGAATTGACGCAGCTCGTCATTCATGAAGGAGGACCCCCTATCGCTATGGATGTAGGCGGGGAAACCGAACAGTGTAAAGATGGTGCATAGAGCTTTAGTGACTGTGGCCGCGGTCATGTCGGGGCAGGGGATGGCGAAGGGATAACGGGAGTATTCGTCAACGACTTAAGAAAGTACGTGTCGCGATCGGTGGAGGGGAGGGGGCCTTTGAAGTCCAAACTGAGGCGTTCAAAGGGACGGGAAGCCTTTATCAGGTGCGCTCTATCTGGCCTGAAAAAATGCGGTTTGCATTCTGCGCAGATTTGGCAGTTCCTGGTGACTGTTCGGACCTCCTCGATGGAGTACGGGAGGTTGCGGGCCTTTATGAAGTGGTAGAAACGAGTGACCCCCGGGTGGCAGAGGTCCTCTTGGAGGGCTTGGAGACGGTCCACTTGTGCGTTGGCACAAGTGCCGCGAGATAGGGCATCGGACGGCTCGTTCAGATTTCCGGGACGATTTAAGGGGCAAGGGTTGTTGGGGGTGTGTGGGAAGCTCCGGCGGGCGCCCGGTCCCGCAGAGAGACCGTGTCCTGTCGGCCGTCTGGGTACGCCACATAGGCGTACAGCGGGTTTGCGTGGAGTAGATGTACCTTCTCCACCAGTGGGTCTGATTTGTGCACCCGCACATGTTTCCGGAGCAGAATGGGTCGCCGGGGGCTGCCGTGAATCCGCCCCCGCCGGTTGCCGAAGTCTCCGGTACCGGATATTCGCCGGGGGCGGGAATCGGGCCGCGCCGGTTGGCGGGCCCCCCCGCTGGATTCTCCGGCCCGGATGGGCCGAAGTCCCGCAGATAAATTGCCTGTCCCGCCGGCGTGGATTAAACCACCTTTTGAACGGTGGGACAAGGCGGCGTGGGCGGGCTCCGGGGTCCTGGTGGGAGCGCGGGGCGATCTGGCCCCGGGGGGTGCCCCCAAGGTGGCCTGGCCCGCGATCGGGGCCCACCGATCCGCGGGCGGGCCTGTGCTGTGGGGGCACTCTTTCCCTTCCGCCTCCGCCACGGTCTCCACCATGGCGGAGGTGGAAGAGACTCCCTCCACTGCGCATGCGCGGGAAACTGTCAGCGGCCGCTGACGCTCCCGCGCATGCACCGCCCGGAGATGTCATTTCCGCGCCAGCTGGCGGGGCAACAAAGGCCGTTTCCGCCAGCTGGCGGGGCGGAAATCCCTCCGGCGTCGGCCTAGCCCCTCAATGTTGGAGCTCGGCCCCCAAAGATGCGGAGCATTCCGCACCTTTGGGGTGGCGCGATGCCCGTCTGGCGCCGTTTTGGGCGACAGTCGGCGGACATCGCGCCGTTTGGGGAGAATTTCGCCCAAGATCTCATAATTGTAGGTGGAGAGTTCGATCCTCCACCGCAGGATCTTGTCGCCTTTTATCTTGCCCCGCTGTGCATTATCGAACATGAAGGCTACCGACCGTTGGTCAGTGAGGAGAGTGAATCACCTACCGGCCAGGTAATGCCTCCAATGTCGCACAGCTTCCACTATGGCTTGGGCTTCCTTTTCTACTGAGGAGTGGCGAATTTCTGAAGCGTGGAGGGTCCGGGAGAAAAAAGCCACGTGTGTCCCGCTTCGTTGAGCGTGGCCGCCAGAGCTACGTCGGACGCATCGCTCTCGACTTGGAAGGGGAAGGACTCGTCGATGACGCGCATCATGGCCTTTGCGATATCCAGCTTTGATGTGGCTGAAGGCCTGGCGGGCTTCTGTTGACAGGGGAAAAGTAGTGGACTGGATTAGTGGGCGGGCCTTGTCTGCGTATTGAGGAACCCACTGGGCGTAATAAGAAAAGAAGCCCAAGCAGCGTTTCAGGGCTTTGGCACAGTGGGGGAGAGGGAACTCCATGAGGGGGCGCATGCATTCGGGGTCGGGGCCTATCACTCCATTACGCACTACGTAGCCGAGGATGGCTAGACGGTCGGTGCTAAACACGCATTTTTCCTCGTTGTAGGTGAGGTTGAGGGCGTTAGCGGTCTGGAGGAATTTGCGGAGGTTGGCGTCGTGGTCCTGCTGGTTGTGGCCGCAGATGGTGACGTTGTCGAGGTACGGGAACGTGGCCCGTAAACCGTGCTGGTCGACCATTCAGTCCATCTCCCGTTGGAAGACCGAGACTCCGTTCTTACCGTGTCCGGGTGAATAAAACTCTCCGTGCTCCCCGAGTCGATCAAACACGGCGTCTCGTGCCCGTTCACCAGCACCTTTGTCGTCGTCTGGAGCGTCCGGGGCCGCGACTGGTTGAGGGTCACCGATGCCAAATGTGGTTGGTGCATCAGATCGTTGTCTTCAGGCAGTGTGGAGCCGTCCACGCTGGGGTCCTTGCCTGTCAGCCAAGATGGCGACGTCCATGGATCGCACGCGGTCGGGGGTTGTCAAAATGGGCGCTCCCATGGGTCGCATGTGGCCGGGGATGGACAAAATGGCCGCTCCCATGGATCGCACGCGGCCCGTGGGTAGTAAGATGGCAGCGCCCGTTAGCCGCCCGTGGGTTGACATGGTAAGATGCTGTTCCCTTGTAATTGGGCCAAGCACCCAAAAAATGTTCCTGGCGGCGGGGTCCCACTCCGTTGCAATCAAAGGGTTCTGCATCGCAAATCTAACGGTGCAGGGGAGAGAGTTCAAAAATTACCAGCTGTATGTCCTTCCCCACCTCTGCGCTCCCACCCCCCTGGCGTTGGACTTCCAATGCAACCTCCAGAGCTTAACATTCAAATTTGGCGGCCCTATACCCCCACTGACTATCTGCGGCCTCGCGACACTCAAGGTCGAACCGCCCTCCTTGTTTGCGAACCTCACCCCGGATTGCAAACCCGTCGCCACTAGGAGCAGACGGTACAGCACCCAGGACCGGACGTTTATCAGGTCCGAAGTCCAGCGGCTGCTGAAGGAAGGCATAATCCAGGCCAACAATAGTCCCTGGAGAGCCCAGGTGGTAGTAGTGAAGACAAGGGAGAAGCAAAGGATGGTCGTAGACTACAGTCAGACCATCAACAGGTACACGCAGCTAGATGCGTACCCTCTTCCCCGCATATCCGACATGGTCAATAGGATTGCACAGTACAAGGTCTTCTCCACCGTGGATCTTAAGTCAGCCGACCACCAGCTCCCCATTCGCCCCGTTGACCGCAAGTACACTGCCTTCGAAGCAGACGGGTGGCTATACCACTCCTTAAGGGTTCCATTCGGCGTCACGAACGGAGTCTCGGACTTCCAACGGGAGGTGGACCGAATGGTCGACCAGCACGGTTTACGGGCCACGTTCCCGTACCTCGACAACGTCACCATCTGCGGCCACGACCAGCAGGACCATGACGCCAACCTCCGCAAATTCCTCCAGACCGCTAACGCCCTCAACCTCACCTACAACGAGGAAAAATGCGTGTTTAGCACCGACCGTCTAGCCATCCTCGGCTACGTAGTGCGTAATGGAGTGATAGGCCCCGACCCCGAACGCATGCGCCCCCTCATGGAGTTCCCTCTCCCCCACTGTGCCAAAGCCCTGAAACGCTGCCTGGGCTTCTTTTCATATTACGCCCAGTGGGATCCTCAATACGCAGACAAGGCCCGCCCACTAATCCAGTCCACTACTTTTCCCCTGTCGACAGAGGCCCGCCAGGCCTTCAGCCGCATCAAAGCGGATTTCGCAAAGGCCATGATGCGCGCCATCGACGAGTCCCTCAATAAATTGTAGCACCATCGATCACACACGAGGCGAGACGTAGAGAACTTCAATCGAGGCTTTATTGAGCAGACTTGTTCAGACTTGTTCCCCAGCAGCTCAGTCACAGAATGCAGCTGCGGGGAGTAAACCGGGTTCTTATACCCCGCCTATCTGGGTGGAGCCGAGTAGGCGGCAGATCCAATCGGGACCCAGCATCTGTCCTCCAATAGCTCCTCGGCATTCATGGTGTACCGTATTACCCCTAATACATACCACCACAGGGATGTTGGGGCGGGTCTATATAAACGCAAGCCCTCTCGTCCAACAACGAATAATTACCGCAATACCTTTGCCACCCATGCCAGCAATCTTCCCGACAAGAATATCAACTGCGGCTAACTTCCAAACACAGAGAGACGAGTTGCAAGCAAGTGAACATTAGAGGCATCATCCCTCTCCACACACTATTAAACTTGATTCATTGTCGAGAGGGTTATCAAAATAAAATTTTAACTTTTCATCTCATAGATGCTTGTTGAAACAATGCCTTCAGATATCAAGCCTTGAAAAAAAAATGGTTTTCGTTGGAGAAGATGTGAGATTTTAAACGAATAAAGTACCACTGAATGGATTGATTGACTGTGTTTATCCTCAGCAAATTCAGGAAAGCATCAAAGGTTTAAATAAAGCATTAAAAATCCATATTCCCTTCGTAAGCAGTGTTAGATGTTTATATGAAAAAGCACTTAGAACGGCGCAGTATTTTCACAGAACGCAGCCTCTCTCCAAACACTAAAGCTGCTTTCAGTGGAATAAACATGTCTCCTGTTGGTAGTAAATAAACGGTTATCACTCAAAAAACAAAGGCCTTCCAGTGGAGGGACCACACAAAAAAAAAAACAATGACTCTTTTCTCTGACAGGCTAACTTGAAAGAAAAGTATCTCTGAGGGCAAAAAACACTGCAGTAAAAATCCAGTTCCTGCGCCACGTACATTTTTTTTTGTTTTGTTTTGCAAAGTTTGCGGTGAATTTTGCGGTGGTGAGGCACGGAGCTCATAGCCTGGATCTTCGCAGAGTCGTGGAGAGTCCATGGACTTTCCAAAATGGTGGACAGGACCCAAATCTATCAGACCACAAGACATCGGAGCGCAATTAGGCCATGCGGCCCATCACATCTGCGCCGCCATTCAATCATGGCTGATATGTTTCTCATCCCCATTCTCCTGCCTGCGCCCCAAAATCCAGAGGTCCTGCTCCCATGCACGGCAAATCCTATTTTGCTGGGGGTGGGAGGGGGGGGGGAGTGGGAAGTGCGGGGGCCCAAACTCTCAGCAGGGCTGTTTGAAGTCAGTCAGTGCTGAATTCATACAGACCCCATTTCTGAGGTCCTTATCCCGCAGTGTGGGAATTACAGATCACAGAATGATAGAATTTACAGTGCAGGAGGAGGCCCATCGAATCTGCACCGACCCTTGGAAAGAGGACCCGACTTAAGGTCACACCTCCACCCTATCCCCATAACCCAGTAACCCCACCTAACCGTTTTTGGACATGAAATGAAAATGAAATGAAAATCGCTTATTGTCACAAGTAGGCTTCAAATGAAGTTCCTGTGAAAAGCCCCTAGTCGCCACATTCCGGCACCTGTTCGGGGAGGCTGGTACGGGAATTGAACCATGCTGCTGGCCTGCCTTGGTCTGCTTTCAAAGCCAGCGATTTAGCCCTGTGCTAAACCAGCCCCTTAAGGGCAATTTATCATGGCCAATCCACCGAACCTGCACATCTTTGGACTGTGGGAGGAAACCAGAGCACCCGGAGGAAACCCCCGCACACACGGGGAGAAAGTGCAAATTCCGTACAGACAGTCACCCGAGGTTGGAATCGAACTCGGATCCCTGGCGCTGTGAGGCAGCAGTGTCAAACGCTGAGCCAACCCTGTCGCAGGACACAACCCGTTTCTTCCACAGAACTCACTTTGTCCGTCCTGATCAAAATATTTGAGTCCATCTTGTCTTCCATCAACAACAAATATTGCATTTATGTAGCATATTTACTGTTGTCAATAGTCCCAACTTCACAGGAATATTATCAAACATCAGGGGCGGGATTCTTCGTCCCGCCAGCCGGCCAATGGGGTTTCCCATTGTGGGCAGCCCCACGCCGTCGGGAAATCCGGGGGTGTGAGTGCGCTGCCGGAGAAAAGGAGGGTCCCGCCGAGGGAAAATCCAGCCCCAGGGCCGGAATTATCCATCCTTTGGGATACTCTTTTCCCGCCGGCAGCACAGCCCTGCCCGCGGGTAACCCGGCGGCGTGCGGGTGGCTTCAATGGAAAATCCCATTGGCAAGCGACGGAAAGTTGGAATCCCGCCACCAGCGAAGGGTGTGCCGCCTAGAAACACTCGGCCGGGGGACCGGAGAATCCGGCCCCTTATATTCGTCCAGACTCCGGCGGGACTTTCCAGTCTCCGGCGGCAAAATTGCGTTCGGCGATCGGCCGGAGAATCACCGTTTCTGCCATCATCGGGGGCGGCGCCGATTCCGCGCTGCGCCGCCCCCTCCAAAGCGGCGCACACTAGGAGTACGCTTTGGTACTCCGTTTTAGGCGTGGGCCTCTCATGCTATTTTTTGTCGGGAACTCGGTGTGGCGGTTGTGGACTGAGTCCAGCACCGCCACAGTCGGGGGAGAGCCGATCCGCTGGCAGGGGGGAATTTGGCAGGGGCTGGGGGCACTGTTGTGGGGTGGTCCAGCTGTCGCCATGTCGCACGGCATGGCTGCTGCAGCCGCCATGGACATGCGTGGCCACGGACCCGGTAATTGTCCGGCCGTATTGGCATCTAGAGTCGGGTGCTCTGCGCTGCCTGCCTGCCAGCCCCCCATCAGACGGAGGATCGTTGGCCATTTTGCACCGATTTTCCGATTGTAAAATGCCACCGTTCCCACGCCGCAGGCCTGAAAATCGGAGAATCCGGCCCCGTTAGCCCCCTTCGCTCTCCACAGATGCTGTCAGACCCGTCGCTATTGTCCAGTATTTTCTGTATTTTGTGCCTTAGATTTGTCAGCCTGCAACAGACTTGGCTCGTACCTGTGCGGTTCCCAGGACAAAAGGCCCTTTCACGCGGACTGTTTGTGAGTCTGAATCACAAACGCTGACCAGAAAGCAATCCAAAGCGAATCAATAACTTCAAAAAAGCTAGTGTAGTCACAGAAAAGCTGAGAAACAAATAAACAGGCCTTAATGTGGCCTCGCTGACACACAGATGCACTGAAAGTTCAGCAAGATACCGTCTTGCCATAACTTAAGTCGGAAGTTGAAGCACTCATCGCTGAGTAATCATTTATCGCGGAGGTTGGGACTGAGCCAACTTCTGGCTCGGGTGGTAAGGGAATACAAGGAATGGGGTGAAAATTGGGAGGGTAAATAAATCACAAAATAACAGCCGGCCTTACTGGCTTTGAGAGGCTAGTTGTGTTCCTAACACCGTTACAAATTGACAAGTGTGATCCAGTATTGCCATTGACACAGTAAAAGCATCCACCGCTGTTATTGCGGACAAATCTATAGAAAATAAAGAAAAATACTTTCATTTCAATCGCCGATTTCATTACCGCAGGCCACCCCTCGGCCTTTGCAGCTAAAGGAATGCTCTTCGAGTGTAGTCACTGCGGGAAAGAGGGCAGCCAGTCCGGCACAGCGAGATCCCGCCCACAGCAATGTGCTAGCGGAGCAGATGATCTGCTTGATGGATGTCAAGGGGCAGATCCTGTCCAGGAGAGCGGGGAGAACTCCATCGCCACCACCCCATCACGCCCCCGAACCCCCCCCCCACCTGGCTCCCCGTCAAAACACCGGCATGCAATCTTTTACATTTTACCTGTGTGGGCAGACTGAGCCTTGGTTTGAAGGCACGTTCGACAGTGCGGCACACCCTCGGCACTTCACTGGGAGTGTCAACCTCCAAGTTGTCTCGGGACTCTGGGGGTTGGGGGGGGGTGGGGGGGTGCGGCGGGATCCCTTAACTATCTTAACATAGAATCTGTGATTCAACGATCGCAGGCTGAATTTTTGTTTCGGGTCGAGACCCCCACGCTGGGTGAATGTCTGGGTCCCGGCTCCGCATTGCTTTGATATCAGTGGGCTGGATTCTCCGTTTCCCCTAGTCGCGTGTTCCTCGACGGCGTGCCGATCGCTGACGGCGGGATTCTATCTTCCAGCCGTCCGTCAATTGGGATTCCCCATTGTGACCACCCCACGCCGCCGGGAGACGCGGTGGCGGTGGTGCGCTGGCAGCGGGAAGAGAGAATCCCAACGGCCAGAGAATCTCGGCCCATATGACCAAAGTCATTTTGGTAGGGATGTGCAGTCACTGGTCAGGGAATGCTCTCGCTGTCCAATTAAGGATAGCAGGTAGGCTCCCTAGACTTCAGGGCTACCAGATTGAAAAATAAAGTTCTGACCAGTATTCTTATATCCCCATTTTGCTGGTGTTCCATTCTGATGTACACACGACCAGTTATTATTTCCCCGTCTTGCTGTTTTTTCCTTCTGGGCAATAACGCAGGCTTCCAGCCACGGCATACTGGCGGCCGCACTGCCTGAAGTGGAATCTGTGAATCTGGGTAAGTGAGGGAGAGGGTACGCATCACTGTGGGTGGACTGAACAAAGAACAAAGAAAATTACAGCACAGGAGCAGGCCCTTCGGCCCTCCGAGCCTGCGCCGATCCAGAGCCTTTAGCTGCTTTGAAGAGAAGTTGGAGGTTTTTCATGTTAAAAAGGCCACAGCTGCCAGGCCTTCATCATGGAAGCGCATGGTGGCCACCCACCATGGTGTGCATTCCCACTCCCCACCACCCTCACCCCCCCCCTGTCAGTCACCAGGTGGGCGCCTCCCTCCCCTGGCTGCGTTCCCGCGGAGGAGGTCCCGGAAGCCAACTTGAAAGGTCGAGCCGACTTAAAATCCCCCCCCCTCCGCCCCCCCCCCGCAGCCGGGTTCTGCTGCATGTCCCGATTGAGGACAGGAAAGCATCACCCCTCCCCCACCCGCACACCTCCTGAAGCAGAAAGGGCCTGGAGGCAGGACACAACTGAAACCCAGCAGGCCACACTAGGAGGCCAATTTTCAGCACCCCCCCAGCACCCCCCCCCCCCCCCCCCCACCCCCCACCCCCACCACCCGTCTCCGGCCCTGTCTTTGTCCATCATGTTGCAACCTATCAGAGGCCTTCTCTGCAAGGGCCTGAATAACGTTGTCATTGCAAAGTCATATTGTGGCTGAGTACAAGGCAGGAAGACATTTAAGTGCAGTGCTTGGGTTGATTTATGGGGGGGACCTACAAAGACGTTGCATTTAGTAATTACAGGGGTGTGATTCAAACTAGATTTAATCAACTGCACATTATTTCAAACTGATGTTACACCAGCCTCATTTGGGCACTGTCGCACCAATGGAACATAAGGCCTCAATTTGTTGGCCCTTCACCAAGAGTCACAACTGCCCCTGCAAAAGACAAGGCGGAATGAACTCTCGCATTAAACAGGGGCAAGGCCAGTGGTTGTGGTTCAACCCACTCGTGCACGGAAGAGTGTGTTGACCAGGGTTTTTCAAAGAACGAAGGGATATGGGGAGTGGGTGAGAAACTTGAATTGAAGCCCAGGATCAGTCCTGATTCCAACGGAGCAGTCTCGATTAGCTGTGTTTTTTACTCCAGCTCCTAGTTCCTGTGTTCTTGTGTGTCACTTCCCTGTTGCAAAAACTACAAAATCACAAACTAAAAAAAGTCAGAACTTGTTGCAAATGGAGACTTAAAAAAAATTTTTTTTTTATTGAACTTTTAACATTTTATATCAAAGATTTACCACACCAAACACAACCAACACACGTATCAAAGATTAACAGACGTAACAATAACCCCAGTAACAGAAATAGAACCCAGACAACCCACCCCCCTCCACTAACAAATAACAGTGACCAATTCCTTAAAGTACAAAATGAAAGACCGGCATCTACGGTGGAACCCACGACCGACCCCATCACTTAAACTTGACCATCTCAAGGTACAAAAACTCCCATTGAGTCACCTAGCCATGCTGAGGCACGAGGTGGCATCGCCTGTCTCCAGCTTGGCGAATTTGCCGCCGAGCTGTCAACAGGGCGAATGCCAGGGAATCCGCGCCCTCGCCCGTCCTCAACCCCGGCTGGACAAATGGAGACTTGGTGCCAGCATTAATACCCAGGACAAACTAGGCCTGCAGTGCCATTGTTCCCAGCTCTCCATCAACACAAATCACCCAAGTAACAGAACGCCATGTGCGCAGATTAGAAATCACCATGCTTCAGCATTTAGGGATGGCACAGTAGCACAGCGGTTAGCACGCTTGCTTCACAGCGCCAGGGTTCCAGGTTCGAATCCCGGCTTGGGTCACTGTCTGTGCGGAGTCTGCACATTCTCCCCGTGTCTGCGTGGGTTTCCTCCGTGTGCTCCGGTTTCCTTCCACAAGTCCCGAAGGACGTGCTTGTTAGGTCAATTGGACATTCTGAATTCTCCCTCCGTGTACCCGAACAGGCGCCGGAGTGTGGTGACTACTCAGTTAGTGTAAGCCTACTTGTGACACTAATAAAGGTTATTATTAAACATCCAGCCACTAAAGTGATGAGTGGGATTTTTTCCGGTCCACCATACGCGTGTTTCTCGGCTGTGTTGGGGGGGAATTCCATATTCCCGCCGCTTGCCAATGGGACTCCGCACGCCCCAGCTCACACATCCGCAAAACCTGGGGGCGGGGGTATGCTGCCTGCAGGAAAATTGAATCGTAACGACCGGAGAATCCCGGTCAATGAATTTCCTTGTGTTTGGATGAATATTTTAGTAGGAAAATCATATTTAGCGCTTTACCACTTTTAAATTATAGTGGAGTCAAATTAAATGAACATCATCATAAAAAATTGATCAGAAATTGATCCGTACCATGAAATCCATTCGATTGTGTGTACTTAAATGCAGACGTAACCTGTGCCAGCGTATCATGCATATTTCATGGAAAAGCTGGGTGTAGGAAAAATTTATAAACCCTCGCGTAATTGGAATACTGCAATAGATTATAGAGCGAGAGTGCGGTGTGACTTTGTCATTAGCAAAACGCTTTATCTCTTTAAAATTGATGAGTGCTGTTTTTTTGCAGGAAAACATCAGGGGGCTAAGCGCAAATGAGAAAAAGCCAGTGGCAGCTCACGGCGGGGAGGGGGTGGAGGGGGGGGAGCTTGCGGAGCTGATCTCAGTAACCAAGGCACCGGTAGTGAGACGGAAAGCCAGTGACCCCCAGTTCCAGATCAGGGCGGCAAGGTAGCACAGTGGTTAGCATTGTTGCTTCACAAGCGCCAGGGTCGCAGGTTCGATTCCCGGCTTGTGTCACTGTCTATGCGGAGTCTGCATGTTCTCCCCGTGTCTGCGTGGGTTTCCTCCGGGTTCTCCGGTTTCCTCCCACAAGTCCCAAAAGACGTGCTTGTTAGGTGAATTGGACATTCTGAATTCTCCCTCAGTGTACCCGAACAGGTGCCGGAGTGTGGAGACGAGGAGATTTTCACAGTAACTTCATTGCAGTGTTAACGTAAGCCTACTTGTGACAATAAAGATTATTTTTTAAAAATTATTATGAAAGGAAACTGCTGATGTACGAGGTAGCAAATAAGAACAAAAAGACTTGCATTTAGATGGTACCTTGCGTGGCCACAGGACGTATTAAAACACTTTACAGCCAATAAAGTACTTATTTGAAGTATTGTAACGTTGGCAGCGCAACAGCCAATTTATGCACAGCAAGCTGTTAGTATCGCAGCGATGTGATACTAACCAGATCATTTGTTTTTTTTGTCACGTTAATTGAGGGATAAATTTTGACCAGAGCACCTGAGATAACTCTCCTTCAAAATAGTGCCATGGGAATCTCCTACATCACTGTAGAGAGGGGACAGAGCCTCAGTTTAAGGTCCCATCTGAAAGAACGGCAGCAGGGCGGCACAGTGGTTAGCACTGCTGCCTCACAACTCCAGGGTCCCGGGTTCAATTCCAGCCTCGGGTCACTGCCTATGTGGAGTTTGCATTTTCTCCCCGTGTCTGCGTGGGTTTCCTCCGGATGCTCCGGTTTCCTCCTACAAGTCCCGAAAGATGTACAGGGTAGATGGATTGACCGTGCTAAATTGCCCATTAGTGTCCAAAAGGTTAGGTGGGGTTATTGGGTTATGGGGAAAGGGTGAAGGCTTGGACTTAAGTAGGGTGCTCTTTCCAAGGGCCGGTGCAGACTCGATGGGCCGAATGGCCTCCTTCTGCACTGTAATTTCTATGATTCTATGAGCATGCCCTCGGCACTGAGATGGAGCACTTGGGCTTTTGTGCGTGAGTCCTGAAGTGAGACATGGCCCTGAAACCTTGTCACTCAGAGGTAAGAGTGCTACCCTCCAAGCCATAAATAACTCACAAGCTCCCAGCTTGTTTCAATTCAATTCTAGCCCAGTTTAAAGATGCAGAGATTGCACTGCAGTCCGTCAAACATCTGAGAATTTAAGAATTGTTATCGTGTTACAATCTCCGTCGAGCCCGACTCCTTTTAAAGAGAAACTTGACCTTTCAGTTTACAACTGATTGAGAACTTTTACTGTATCAAATGACTTAAAACCATTATTGAATAAACATGTTTTTCTTTTGGAGGCAACATATGCTTTCAATTATAGAAATAAACAGTTCCTTTTTACTTATCACAGATCACATTCTCCACGGAATTACAGTTATCAGGAACAGTTCAGTGGTGCTCCCAGCTTCAAATAATATAGCACAGGAACAGGCCCTTCTGCCCTCCAAGTAATGGTTTGCTTCCTTTTCACTTTCCCTCTCAGGTCTTTTAATCTCAAAACTATGTCTCACTGAGAAGTTTACATTGTAAAATTCTTTCCTCCAACGCCCAGCTAGGCAAATATTACAGCTTCCTTTGACTCCTCACGAACTCGGCCTTCAAACTGAGCGTGAGCCTCACCCCATTCTCTGGAGTGGCTAATAGGATCTGAATTTTCTCTGCTTAAGGTGCAGGTTCTGTCTTTTACCTCTCAGGTGGCCACAGACCACACAAGGCAAGCCATAACTGCTATCTGCCTGTGATGTTCATGGATTTATAGAGAAGCCGGTAACCTGATCTCAAAATGGCTTCCTTTATCCTTTTCCCCATGGCAACAGGAAACACATTTTATCTAAATGGAAGTTCTAATTAGAAGTTCATTTTCATTTCAGAAGTAAATGGATAGTTTACAGTACCACTACTTACAGTTCAATATCCAAAACACATTTACGAGATTCTGGGAGTCCCAGCGTCTACTCAGAAACTGCTATCATTGTCTCTAAGCATCAGTACCTTGCCCTTTCTTCTCACTAAAATAATAAGAGCCTTCCTTTCATCTCTACAATCAAAGCACCCAGGCTTACTGAGAGACAGACTCCAGAACAGGTCACCTGACCCACTTCATTGACCCCAGATTTAAAGCCACAGCCCCAAATTATAATAATCTTATAAACCGTAAAATACCATCGTAAAGCATGACAATCTTATAAACCTCCCAATTGCGGCGGTAACTTTATTGCTTCCCACAAATTTATCGACTTAAAGCGGTGTCTCCAGAAGTTAAGTAAATATCTTCTCCGAAACAGTTCGTGTTTGTGCGAGTGGAAAATGTGTCCCTCGAGGCCTGCAAATCTCCCGAGATCATGAGAGAGGCTTAATTTCTCTGCGAATCCCATTGCCCCCAATAAACCTGAAGGCGTCGCCCTGCCTGTATATGGGCCTATCCCCTCTGTGTTTTTGTTTGATCTTGTTTTTGAGTTTCGTGTTTTAGACTGGGTTTTGTCTTCCTTGGAGGAGAAGAGACAGAGGCAGAGCATGACAGAGATATATAAAATGATGAGGGGCATGGATAGTGTAGACAGGAAGAAACTGTTCCCCTTCGTGGAGGGGGTCAATGACCACGGGGCATAGATTTAAGGGAAGAGGCAGAAGGTTTAGAGGGGATGTGAGGGAAAGCTTTTTCACCCAGAGCGGGGGTGGGAGTCTGGAACTCACTGCCTGAAACGATGGTGGAAGCAGAGACCCTCTTAGCATTTAAGAAGATGTGCACTTGCGAAGCCAAGGCCTACAAGGCTACGGGCCAAGTGGTGGAAAATGGGATTAGGATAGTTGGGTGGCTGCTTTTGACAGGCGTGGAAACAATGGCCTTTTCTGTGCTGTACACCTCTCTGACTCTACCCCGTCAATCAACAGCAAATACTGCCCATGAAAACCTTCCTCAAATGACCTGAAGCTCCAGTCCAGCAACTTTGTGGGTTGGAACTTAAGCCTTCCCCCCCCTCATGATGACCATGGATGCAAATTCTTGCCATCGAAGAAGGCAATTCTTGCTCCTCACTGGCCACCGAAGATGATGCAGGAGTAACGGAGATGTCCTTGTGGCACCGATGAGCTTCCATGTATCACCATTTAGAACATTTAGGATTATGTGGTAATGTAGGTAAATACGCCGCCCTTTTAATTGCGTGGAGTAGGAAATAACCTTTAAATGTGCTATAATTTCTCAAAGAGGTGCCACACATAAAACTAAAAATAAACGCAACTCTTTGGGCGGGGTACAGGTGTGATTTTTTTCGCTGAAGGTTAGACAATTTTCCTTCCCTATATGAGAGGGTAGATAACCGAGAACATGAAATGTTTATTGTGAGTGAGTTTCGTACGTGAATAAGATGGAACGAGAGAATTAGAATAATTAAATCAATACGATGACCATAGTTACAGCAGTGTACATGAGGGTGAAGGGAATAAAAGCACATATCGATAGGGTTAGATGAATAGGGGTGGACGGAGGCTCATTTGGAGTGGCTGAACTGAATGCTATATCATTTTACAATCGGACAAACTGAGGGAGAACATTCAATCTCATCTTCAGTGACATTATGAAGATCCACAGCTGTGATATGAAGCTATCGGAGGTGTTGCCTGTGTATATCCAAGCTCCAAAAAAAATGGAGCGGCACGGTAGCACAGTGGTTAGCACAGTTGCTTCACAGCTCCAGGGTCCCAGGTTTGATTCCCGGCTTGGGTCACTGTCTGTGCGGAATCTGCACGTTCTCTCCATGTGTGCGTGGGTTTCCTCCGGGTGCTCCGGTTTCCCCCCATAGTCCAAATATGTGCAGGTTAGGTGGATTGGCCACACTAAATTGCTCTTAGTGTCCAAAAAGGTTAGGTGGGGTTACTGGTTTAAGGGGATAGGGTGGAGGCATGGTCTTAAGTAGGGTGCTCTTTCCAAGGGCCGGTGCAGATTCGATGGGCCGGTGCAGATTCGATGATATCCAAGTCACGCAAGCTCTTCCAAAACTCTGCTGCCCTTATCCTAATTCAGTCCAAGAAGGCCAAAATTTTCCAACTGCCCCTCCCCCCATGACATGTTTTCCTGCGGTGGAGATAGCTCGACACTGGCTGGCGGTGGGATCCCCGGCCCTGCCGAAGACTGTGGCTTCACGACCCACCGCCGGGGAGTCTGCAGCAGTTGTCAACTACGGCAGGAGTGGAAGACCCTGCCAGTGGAAGGGCTGGAAAATCCCATTCTAAGTCTACATAGGTTCCCAGTGCGTAAATAACTCGATTTCCAAATTCCCATCCTTGTTTTCGAATCCCTCTGTGGAATTGTATCTGCCTATCTCTGCAGACGCAATTCCACAGGCCTCTTTAATTGCCATCAATCCCGAATTTCCGTCAGTGCCTTCAACTGTCTAGACCCTACGCTCTGCAATTCTCTGCTGAAACTCTCGAACACTTTCGCCATCTTTATAATGGTTCTTAAAAACCTCCCTCTTTGCTCCAATCTTTGCTCACCATCCCTGTCAAATTTGGTTTGTTGAGTGCTCTTGTGAAGAAACCTGGCATGTTCTGCTCCATTAAGGATGCTGTATACATACAAATCATTATTGGCATTGTTGCTTGTAAGTAGCAAAATGCACCACATGCGAAGTGGAAATACAAACTGAAGCACTACTCTCCACAAGACCTCAACCTTGGCTCGACCTCGAAGTACAAATCTCCTTATTTCCGTCAATACTTTCTTCCACCTGGCACCCTTCAGCCAGCGTTTAAAGGTGTCAACCTTGACTTATTTTGGTAGCTTTCAGACAGAAACCTGTGAGTTCAGAACCCTCTGCAGAGACTTGAGCACCCAATCTCGGCCGACACTTCAGTACTTAAACAATGCAGTGCTTTCGTGTTTTGGACGAAACATTGGACTGAGGCCCCTTCTGTCCTCTTTGGCGGATGGATGTGATGGCAGGTTTTTTTTTTAAGAAGAAGAGTGCGTCCTGGGCAGTATTTATGACTTAACCAATATCACTCAAACAGATTATCGGGTCATAATTTCAGTGCTGCTTGTGGGATCTTGCCCTGCAGGAATTGGCTACTCCATGGCCGGGATTCTCCGATCTCGCACCGGGTTGGAGAATCGCGGGGGGGGGGGGGGGGGGGGGGGCGCCTGAATCACGCCACGCCGCTCTGATGCCAGCCCGCTGATTCTCCGGTGCCGATTGTCGGGCGCCCGCGGTATCGCCGCTGCGCCGGTCGGGGCCGTTGAAAGCGCCCCTCCCCGGCGATTCTCCACGCCTCGACGGGCCGAGTGCCCGGCGAGTTCAGCCGAGTCCTGCCGGCGTGTGTTTCATATGGTCCTACCCGGCGGGACCTCGGAGTTCTGGCTGCGGGGGCAGCCTGGTTGGGGGGGGGGGGGGGGGCGAGGCGATCCGACTCTGGGGGAGGGGGGGGGGCGCCGGTCGGGCTAGTTCTGTGGGGGGCCTATGTTCCTCCGCACCAGGCCCCTGTAGGGCTCTGCCATATTGCCCGGGGGCCGACGCGGAGACAGGAACCCACGCGCATGCGTGGACTCACAAAGGCCGTGACGCGCCGGCTTTCGAATGCCGGAGCAGCGGACACCACTCTGGTGCCGTACTAGCCCCCTAGGAAGGGGTGATTACCTGGGCCAGGAAGCCCGTTGACGCCCGAGTGGCTCACACCACTTTTGACACCGGCGTCAGAACTTGGCCACGAGTCGGAGAATCCCGGCCACTGTCTCAGGGGGGTTTCTGTTGGGGGGGGGGGGGGTCTGATTGCGGTCTCTGTTGGGGGTGGTGCGAAGGGGGTTTCTGATCGAGGGCTCTGTTGGAGGTCCATGATGAGGGTCTCCGATGAGCGTATGTAATGGGGATTTCTACTGGAGGTTCTCTATTGGGGACCTCTGATGGAGGTCTCTGCTGTTGGGGGAGTCTTGGTGGGGGCGCGTCACCCTCATGCGTGCGTCTGGGGGGGGGGGGGGAGGGGGGGGGTGGCGAAGGTGAACCGTTATTCCAGTGGTGGGTGGATACTCAAAATGGCAGCACGATACCAAGATTCCATCGGAGGAGTCGTGAATCGCACGTGGCGCCTGTTCCTAGCGCCTGGGAGCATGAGTCTCCAGAACGGAGAACTCAGCCCAAGGTAACGGATAAATCTAGTCGGGAATTCTGGAGAAACTGCTTTACCCAGAGAATAATTAGAATTCTGGGCTCACTACCACAAGGAATAGTTGAGGCAAAGCTAGAGGGAGAAAGAAAGAGAAGGATATACTGATTGAGTGAGATGAAATGAGGGGAGGGAACAGAAGCTCATAGAACATGAACATAGAACATACATCTCAGAAGGAGGCCATTCAGCCCATCGAGTCTGCACCGACCTACTTAAGCCCTCACTTCCACCCTATCCCTGTAACCCCTCCTAACCTTTTGGTCACTTAAGGGCTATTTATCAGGGCCAATCCACCTAACCTGCACATCTTTGGACTGTGGGAGGAAACCGGAGCACCCGGAGGAAACCCACGCAGACACGGGGAGAACGTGCAGACTCCGCACAGACAGTGACCCAGCAGGGAATCGAACCTGGTACCCTGGCGCTGTGAAGCCACAGTGCTAACCACTGTGCTACCTTGCTGCCCATATGGAATGTAAGAACCAGTCAGGACCTGTTGGACTGAATGGGAGTCCCTGTGCTGTATGTTCTATGCAATTCTATATAAAAAGAAAATCAGAGCCTTTTACAGTCAAATGTGCCAGTTCCTTCAGTAAAAATTCGGAAAATTGACTGTCAGTGCAATAGGCCCACAGCACCACCTGTCAGATTTGAACAAAGAGCACGCTAAAGCGAGAGTTCTAGCCAGTCTCTCCATAGAAGCCAAAAAGAGTGAATCGGAGGGCACAGTATAGCGGAGCGTGTTCTAACGTGGAGAGGCAGTAATCACAGATCAATCCCGCTGAAACGCTACCGCAGCGCTTAATGCATTTGAACCGCTAAAGATACTGGTCCCGAAATTAGAAAACCGTCAAATCGTTTGGAGTAGAGGGGAAGGGGGAGGGGAAAAATCCGAAGGAGTGCTTTTAGCTGCGAGGCCCTTTTTACTGCTGTGATTCAATTTAAGGACACATAAAATATTTTTTCAGTGCTGCCTTTGTAAGTAAAAACAAATCTATGACAAATTGCATTAGGTGCCAGTTTACAACCGCAGCTCCAAGATCGCACTGAAACGCCCGTGAGGAAATGCAAGCCTGGAACCGGGATTAGTATTTGGTGTTGTCGGAGGACCCGGGAGTGCAGGGGTAGGGGGGGGCGGGGTGTGAGAGGCCGATGTGTTGGCCTTTGCCTCCCTGTTAGCCCGGAGACGGATTTTGTTGCGTTGGAGGGACTCGGAGACGCCGAAGGCAGGGGTGCGGGTGAGAATTCCTGCTGTTGGAGAAGATCAAGTTCGCTCCGCCGGGGGGTGGGGGGGTGGTTGTCGGTAGAAGGGTTCACCCGAAGGTGGAAACCGTTCATCGATATCTTCATGGAGGATTGATGGGTCAGCGAAGGGGGGGGGGGGGGTGGCTTTCGGTGGGGAAGGCCCATGAATGTGATTTGGGGCTGGCTTCAAGGGGGGCTGGAGGGTTGGGCGTTGTTCGTTGAGTTGGCGTGATGTTCTTCTGATGCTCTTTGCTTGTTCTTTTGATATTTTGTACATTAATATTTTTGTTGAAAAGCCTTGAATAAAAATATGTTTTAAAAACAAGAAAGAACCGGGGGTAAGGTCGGAGTGATCTCCCGATCTCAAATCGGGATCAAATTCCAACACGTTGGAATGTCTCGACATGAGTCAGACGCAGCGGGATCTGGGCATCGAGTAGCTTGGCGACCTTTGATGGATTTGCGACCCCGGGGCGAAATCATACGGTCCGCCAGCCGCGTGTTTCTGGGCCTCTCGCCGTTCGCTGGTGGTGGGATTCTACCTTCCCGCCGATCCCCGATGGGACGTCCCACTGCGACCGCCCCACGCCGCCGCGTAACGCGCTCACGGGACTCCACTGCTAGCGGGAAAACTGAATCGCAACGACCAGAGATTTCCGGCCCCAGGTATGTCTGCTTTCTTGTCCGAGGCGACCCATGGGCCTCATTCTTCGATGCAGGAGAGTCGCTTGCTTCAGTCGAATAGATGTGGCTGATTCCCTGGTGCCTTTGAGATGAAGGAGCTCTCTGTGCAAATACACGATTTCCCTCCAACTGGGAGAAGTATATCTCAAATTGTATTTGATTGTAAGAGCAGGGAAGTGTGCATGTGAGTGTTTTGATCTCTTGACAATAGCCTGCTCATTGGTGATGGTGTTGGTAGTAGGGTGCCTCTGTAAAATGCGCCTCTGGCCACAGCATCTGAAGAGAGACAGCCAGTCTTTGCCTGCTCTATAAAAATATCCGATTCTGTTCATCTTGAATATGCGCCTTCTGATGTCCTGCAAGCATGTGCGAGACTCATGATTCTTTGTTAAGCTGGGAGAAATAGTCTCTTGTATGTTACTCACAGAATCACTGCAGAGAAGCCAGGCCATTCAGTCCATCGTGCTTGTGCCGGCTGTTTACTGCTATCCAAATAACCCTCCTTCCCTACAGCTGTGGTTTTCCCCTCGAGCATTTATCTCATTCCCATTCGAAGATTATTGATGAACGTGTGTTTACTGCCTCGTAAACGAGTGAATTCCAGATCACAACACTCGCGGCATTCAAATAAAAATGGTTTGTTGAGTTGCCGAGTGTGTGTCCACCTCTGTTTGCCAATCCTTCTGCTGTGGGGAAGAAAAGGCTCTCTTTATCTTATCAAGGGCAGCACGGTAGCATTGTGGATAGCACAATTGCTTCACAGCTCCAGGGTCCCAGGTTCGATTCCGGCTTGGGTCACTGTCTGTGCGGAGTCTGCACATCCTCCCCGTGGGATTCCTCCGGGTGCTCCGGTTTCCTCCCACAGTCCAAAGATGTGCAGGTTAGGTGCATTGGCCATACTAAATTTAGTGTCCAAAATTGCCCATAGTGTTGGGTGGGGTTGCTGAGTTATGGGGATAGGGTGGAGGTGTGGGCCTTGGGTAGGTTGCTCTTTCCAAGAGCCGTTGCAGACTCGATGGGCCGAATGGCTTCCTTCTGCACTGTAAATTCTATGAAATGAAAAACCCTTTAAGATTTGGAATATCGCTGTTGTGGTGATATGCATCACTGTATATACACAAGGGGTTAATGTAAATACACTACAACTAAGTAACCACTAGAGGGAGCACCAGAGATGTCATGACATGCAGACATACAGCCAATTGGTCATTGCAACAGGACACAACCAATGGGTAATCAGGATACCCAGAGGTGGCATTACCATAAGGGGGCACTTCACAACCCATATAAAAGGACAGGGCACACATGCTCTGCCTCTTTTCACAGACCAACATCTACAGAGTGAGACAGGGTGTATCCTCAGCATCACACCCCAGCACGTGGCTCAGAGCAAGGCTGGTTCAGTTAGACTGAGTTACTACATTTAGATTAGCAGAGAGTCGAACTCATTGAGAACTGTGCTAATTGTTCAATAAAGCACATTGAACTCACTTCAAAGTCTGGAGCATCTTTTACTCAAAACTCCATCAAGTGGCAGCTTGTGTTATTCCAAATCACATAACACAACAGCTTCAAGCCGCCTCTTCACCTGCTCTGGTCTAGGGACCCTGCCTGCCAAGCGAGGGTGAGATTGTCTGAGGGCGTCGATCTGATTCTCAGTGGGCCTGTCCGGGCCTGCACGTGACTGAGAGCCTTTCCAATTCTCGAAACAGGGGCAAGAAAGAAGTGCTGCCTTTCCCACCCACATCCCAAGGACAAATTAAACAATTAAAAGGCCAGCCCTCCCCCCCCCCACCCCCCCCACCCCCACCCCCACTACCCACGACAGAGAAACTGAAACTTTTCATGAAAATAAAACTTAGCCCAGCGGGGAACATTTTCACCAGTGAGATGTTCCTTCACTTCTCTCTGCTTTGACGAAGTTGCCATTCTGTTCTCAAACTTCATGGCCTTCAGAGCAATCCATCCTGAAAGCATGAAATACATTTTCAAAGTCGCATTGATTTTTTTGCTGGTTACATACAGCTGTGTCTTAGCGCAGCCAAGTGCCACTTAGCAATTGGGAGCACGTTCCTTCCGACTGCAGCTACATTTTTGTAAAAACAACACATTATTATTTTGTGAACACATCACGGGGAGTAAGACCTGGGCCGGGATTCTCCGATCAGAGTACCCCCCCCCCCACTTCCTCCCTCCCTGCTACTGCGCCAGCGAGAGCGGGGAACTTGGCGCTCAGCCGAAGCTTCGTTCACTGTAGCAGGACTGCAGAATCCCTTCGGCGTGAATCAACAGAGAATTCCAGCCCCGATTGGAAGATACCCCCAACAGCTGTTCGAGCATGCGGCTACCTCTCAATTAAAGTGGGTGGGATTTTCCTCACCTTTCCGCTGGCGGGAATCTTCCAGTCCCGCCTACGGTGATCCCCCCACCCCCGGGCCCCGGCGACGGAGTAGCATTCATCCCTACTTCTGGGCCAAAGGCTCCAGGTTCAAATCCTGCGCCCAGGACTTGACGGTCAAGCGAAGGTTGGTTCAGAATGTGGTCAAACATAGATAGATCATAGGATTTACAGTACAGAAGGAGGCCATTTGGCCCAGCGAGTCTGCACCGGTCCTTGGAAAGAGCACCCCACTCAAACCCACACCTCCAGCCTATCCCCGTAATCCAGTAATCCCACCTAAACGTTTTGGACACTTAACGGCAATTTAGCACGGCCAATTCACTTAACAAGCACGTCTTTCGGGACTGGTGGGAGGAAACCGGAGCGTCCGGAGGAAACCCACGCAGACACCATGGGGGGGGGGGAACGTGCAGACTCCGCTCAGACAGTGACCCAAGCCGGGAATCGAACCCGAGACCCTAGCGTTGTGAAGCACTGTGCTAACATGCCGCCACAAACAGATTGATTATCAGACTGTAAATTCTTCTACTCTGCCTGATGGCAGACGGTAAGAATGGTTGGCTTTCCTGGCCAGCCATACGGCGGAGAGCAACAGCAAACCATTGTTGCAAAGTGTAATCATGGACCAATCTGATAGTGTGAACACCCTGTGAGTGCATGGTACCTGGAGAAGGAAGGAGTCCCTTTGGAAGTGAAAGGGCCAGGATAGATTCAAATGCAGGCTGGTTTGGATGAATAACAATGTCTTTCTGATGCGGCAATAGACACTGGTACTTTCTCACCTCTTGCGTTTGGGCTTGAAAAATGGGCAGTGAAGTAACAGGAAAAGGAATTCCGTACATACAGAGATACAAGCAGACAATCAAATCTCACGCATAGTCTTCATGATTTGAGCATCATGATGTAGTCTCAGCCAAGGTCCCCTCCCCCATACCCTCATCTAACAACTTAAACCCCAGAGAGAGGCAGAAAAGGAATCTAAGACCAACAAAGACGGGGAAAAAAATAAGTCAACTGGAAGAATCAAGCTGCACTCTGGTCCTAGGCCCAACCATCTTCAGCTGCTTCATCAATGACCTTTCCTCTATCATGAGCTCGATGGGCCGAATGGCCTCCTTCTGCACTGCAAATGCAATGATTCTATGCACAATGTTCAGTACCATTCACGGCTCCTCAGATAATCAAACAGTCCATGTTCGTAAGCAGCAAGAACTGGCCAACGTTCGGTCTTGGGCTGGATAAGTATTGAGAAACATTCACATCCGCATGTGCCAGGCAATAACCATCTCCAACAATAGAGGATCTAACCATCACCCTTTACATTCAATAACATTACGATTGCAGAACTCCCAACACCTCATTAACATCCTGGGGAGCTACCACTGACCAGAAGGTGAACTGGTCTAGCCGTAGAAATTCTGTAGCGGAAAGAGCAGGTTGGAGGCTTTGATTTCGGTGGCGGGTAAGTTACTTCCTGATTCCTCAAAGCCTGCCCACAATCTACAATCTAGTCAGGACTGTGACGGAATACGCTCCACAAGGTTGGATGAGTGCAACTCCAACACCCCTCAAAAACCTCAACCCCATCTAGGACGAAGCAGCGTGTTTGATTGGCACTCTAACCACCACCTAAAACATCCACTCCCTCCACCATCGATACCTAATGGGAGCTGAGAGTACCATCTACAAGGTGCACTGCAGCAACTCGCCAAGGCCCCTTCGACAGCACCTTCCAAACCCTCAACCTCTACCACCCAGAAGGACAAGGGCGGCAGAGACGTGGGAATACTACCACTTGGAGGTTCCCCTCCAAGTCACCCACCATCCTGGCTTGGAAACATATCGGCCGTTCCTTCACCGCCGCTGGGGCAACATCCCGGAACGCCCTCCCTCGTGGCACAGTGGGTGTACCTGCACCACAGGGACTGCAGTGGTTCAAGAAAGCAGCTCACCAAGGGCAATTAGGGATGGGCAATAAATGCCGGCCTACCCAGCGATGCCCACATCCCTTGAATTAATTGTTTTTTAATGCTCTGGGGTGCAACTGCAGTCAGCAGACTGGCCCACCCTTCTCCGTTTTATTTACCGCTCCCTTCCGTATGTTGCTCCCATCTGAGGCGAGGATGAAGGTAGCCGTTTGGGAAATCAGAAGCAAAATACGGCAGATTCCGCAAAGCTGAAATATAAACAGAAAATGCTGGGAATACTCTGCAGGTCCAGCAGTGCTTACAGTCAGGAGCAGGGATGAGTCCAGACCAGACTGCACACGAGCCACATCAGTGGAGACCCTGATCGAAATGAAAAGAAAAAGTGCTTTAGGAAAAATATGCTTCTCCAGCACGGTGACGTGTCAGGGAAGAAAAATCTGAACGTGGGATTTGGAAGCAATCCTCTTGGCCGGAGTCTCAGTTGCCGTCCCGTCAGGTTAGATTAGTGCAAGTTTGAGAAAACACATTGTTCCAGCGAAGGCTGTCACGTCGCCAGGCATCAGACTCCACGCCGATGCACAGACTCAGGCGGTTAATTCATCCCGGCTTGTTTCCTGATAAAAATAAATAAATAAATGACTTCAAAGCAGGGGTCACTGGGACCCCCCGAGGAGAGGCGGATGACAGGCACTGCGAAAGCAGAGAATTAGGGGAGGTCACTTGTGCGGGGATATTTGCCTGTCTCCTGCCCGTCTCCTGCCTGTCTCCTGCCTGTCTCCTGCAATGATGCAGAGCAAATATCAGGAGCTGTGAATCACCCGTTGAGAGGTCAGTGTTCACGCTGTTAGGCGAATTGGACATTCTAAATTCTCCCTCCGTGTACCCGAACAGGCGCCAGAGTGTGGCGACTAGGGGCTTTTCACAGTAAATTCATTGCAGTGTTAATGTAAGCCTACTTGTGACAATAAAGATTATTAATTAATTACTTCGATGTTGTGCACTGCATCGCTTCAGCCAGAATTGCACAGTTAGTTCCCGGCAATATTTGATTACGTAGGGGACTGCTTTCTTCGGTCCCCCAGCCGTGTGTTCTTCGGTGGTGCGTCATTGGCTGATGGTGGGATTCTATACTCCCGCCGCTTGTCGATGGCTTTTCCCATTCAGGACACCCAAGCCGCTAAGAGCCACTCTCATAATCTTTCTTCTCACCTCCCTACCCGTCTCTCCGCCCCTCCCCCCCCCTCTCCGCCACCAGCCAGTCCCCCTGACCCCCATCTCCACTCACCTTTGCCTTCCCTCTTTGATCCTGGGCCTCTGCAGGACACGCTGCCAGCATTTACCACCCCTTCCCCAGTGGCACTGGTGGCCCGGAGGAGCTTCCGGCCTCTGATTGTCCAGCAGCTCTAGCAGGGGGTCAGGAATTCTACCCCACCAGGGACCTTGACCCCGTGGAAAGCTCGTCACTGGCCACTTGAGTGCCTGGCTGGAATGTAATGAGTTGGGCCGGCCCCAAACGAGGCAATGAGGACCTCTCGCTCGCCCTTCAGCAAGTCAACGAGACCCGCATTGCGCGGATTAAATCCCGCCCCATGTCTCCAACTGTCTTGGCCCAAAGCTCACCAATCTCTCTCAAATCCTCTCAGAATCTCTCTCCCCCGTTAAAACACCTTAAAGTCTGATCTTATATGAGGCTTTGATGTTACTGTGCTTATCTGATGTTATCTGTGCTTATTACAGGGGCTGTTTAGCACAGGGCTAAATCGTTGGCTTTGAAAGCAGACCAAGACAGCCAGCAGCACGGTTCAATTCCCGGAACAGCCTCCCCGAACAGGCGCCGGAATGTGGCAACTAGGGGCTTTTCACAGTAACTTCATTTGAAGCCTACTTGTGACAATAAGCGACTTTCATTTCATTTCATCTTTACTCGGCACCGGTTTTTGTCTGATTACACGGGCGAGATTCTCCGATCCCCCGCCGGGCCGGAGAATCGCCGGGGGCTGCCGTGAATCCCGCCCCCGCCAGTTGCCGAAGTCTCCGGCACCGGATATTTGGCGGGGGCGGGAATCGCGTCGCGCCGGTTGGCGGGCCCCCCCCGCGCGATTCTCCGGCCCGGATGGGCCGAAGTCCCGCTGCTAAAATGCCTGTCCCGCCGGCGTAAATTATACCACCTACCTTACCGGCGGGACAAGGCGGCACAGGCGGGCTCTGGGGTCCTGGGTGCGGGCCGATCTGGCCCCGGGGGGTGCCCCCCCACGGTGGCCTGGCCCTCGACCGGGGCCCACCGATCCACGGGCGGGCCTGTGCCGTGGGGGCACTCTTTCCCTTCCGCCTTCGCCACGGTCTCCACCATGGCGGAGGCAGAAGAGACGTCCTCCACTGCACATGCGCGGGAAACTGTCAGCGGCCGCTGACGCTCCCGTGCATGCGCCGCCCGGAGATGTAATTTCCGCGCCAGCTGGCGGGGCACCAAAGGTCTTTTCTGCCAGCTGGCGGGGCGGAAATTCGTCCGGCGCCAACCTAGCCCCTCAAGGTTGGGGCTCGGCCCTTTGGGGCAGCGCGATGCCCGTCTGATTTGCGCCGTTTTGGGCGCCAGTCGGCGGACATCGCGCCGCTTCTGGAGAATCTCGCCCCACATCTGTGGATTTACTTTGGGTGGATTTCTGCACGACATTCGACATTAAGGTTATCGTCATTGTTGTTGATTGATATGGAACAGAAGGAATGGGAAAGACCATCTGATCTGTTCAGCCTCGCCCATCCAGTCTTCATGCATCATGGGTGGCACAGTGGTTAGCACTGCTGCCTCACAGCTCCAGGGACCCAGGTTCAATTCCGGCCTCGGGTGACTGCCTGTGTGGTTTTCACTTTCTCCCCGTGTCTGCGTGGGTTTCCTCCGACCGCTCCGGTTTCCTCCCACAGTCCAAAGATGTGCAGGTTAGGTGGATTGGCCATGCTGAATTGCCCCTTAGTGTCGAAAAGATTGGGCGGGTTTACAGGGATAGGGTGGAGGTGTGGGCTTAAGTGTTCTTTCCATAGGCTGGTGCAGACTCAATGGGCCGAATGGCCTCCTTCTGCACTGTAAATTCTATGATCATTCAACTATGCGGAAGGAATTCCTCCTGCCTCTCCTTCAAAAAGCACTGCCTTTGACCAAGTATCTGACTGCCCTCCTGATTTCCTCCCATGTCTCAATGTCCTCCTTCACTCTCTGCTCAACCATCAAGAGTGAGAAATGATGGCTGATTTACTTCACCCTTGTTAATGTAAGGCCAATCTACAAAGCATCTTGCAACACATTTCTACATCCGAGCCGCTGTGATGCGATACTCTCCACTTGCCTGGATGAGAGAAGCTTCAACAACACTCAAGGAGCTTAACACCATCTCAACAAACCAGCCCACTTGATTGGCAGCCCAACCACCCCCTTAAACATTCGCTCCCTCTGCCACCGCCGCACAGTGGCAGCGGTGGGTACCATTCACAAGATGCCCTGTAGTAACTCACCAAGCCTCTTTCGACAGCACCTTCCAAACCTGTGACCTCCACCTCCTAGAGCAACTGATACATGGGAACCCAACAGCCTGCAAGTTCCCCTCCAAGCCACACACCATTCTGAGTTGGAAATACATTGGCCGTTCCTTCACTGCCGTTGGGTCAAAATCCGGGAACTCCCTCCCTAACAGCGCTACAGGTGCACCTACGCCACGTCACTGAGTGCCTTTAAGACAGAGAGAGATAGGTTCTTGATTAATACGGGGGTCAGGGGTTTTGGGGAGAAGGCAGGAGAATGGGGGTGAGAAAAATATCAGCCATGATTGAATGGCGGAGCAGACTCGATGGGCCGAACGGTCTAATTCTGCTCCTATGTCTTCTGATCTTATAGTCTTATGGTCTTACATGAATGACAGCGGCTCAAGAAGACAGCTCACCACCCTCTTCTCACGGATAATTAGGGACGGACAACAAATGCCACCTTAGTCAGCAAGGCCCAATTCCCACAAAGTGATAATTATACAAAATACACATGCCAAACTTCGTTGACATTTGGGAAATTATCAGTGCGCTTTGGAAAGTAACCCCAAATCATCGGGCCTGTGTGACGAAAATAAAATCAACCTGTGAGGCCGAATGGATCTTTCCCGTCCTCCCAATACCGCGAGCGTGACCTCAGCCTTTTTCATTGCGTACAGACAATCCCAGCCTGAAATCTGCTCCCAAGAGCTGGCAGTAGAATCAGACGCACCTCGACCGCAAACGCGTGCAACTGCCTTGTCGGTGACAAAGAAAAACAGAAATGAAAAACCTGACTTTCCCTTTGGCTTCGGGGTGGGCCATTTGTTTTACGATGCCCTTCGGTGGGGGTGTCGTGAAGTCGTGCAGGAGTCATGGGGAAAACTCCAGTTTGTTCTCTGTTGATAGCAATTTAGTGCTTTTTTCTCTCTCTCTTCTCTCTCCCTCTCTGCCAGGGTGCGTGGGTATTCCTTTGGAGTAATTGTAGTTTGCCATGGCAACAGAGGCTTATCGTTGCAAAGAGCAGCAGTGGTCTACCAGAATTATAGTAGCTATTAACGGAGACAATTCCCGGATACACGTTTCACTGTTTCTGGTACCTTCGCGGCCAGACCTGCCTGCTTATTGGTAAAAGAAAAATAATGTAAATAACCTGTGCTCAAGAAACCATTTTGTGGCGAGATTTGAGATGGTGGCTTCTACAGAGCTGCCATTTTGTCTCTCTCTGGTGACTGAAGCTGTTTTGGACTTGAAGCTGCCAGCGGTGATCCAGTGAACCCTTTAAGCTCTAGGTTCATGGGTTCAAGCCCCAACTCCAGAGAGTTGAGCATGTAATCTGGACTGACCCTTCAGGGCAGGACTCAAGGGGTGCTGCACTGCCGGCTGGTGCCAAGGCCTTGTCTGCCCTTTAGGATTGAAAAAGAAAGCGTGGCGCTATTTCAAACAAGAGCAGGGACTCCTCCTTCAATCAGCATCGCTAAACCAGGTCACCTGATCTTCTTGACAATGCGTTTTGTGGGAACCTGTCGCGTGCAAATTGGTCTCAAAAGTTCCTATTTGGCTATAATGTGCTTCAGAATGTCCCGACGTTCCAAGAAGTGCCCTGTAGATGCAAGTTCTTCATGGGGAAATCAATACAAAGAACATTACAGCGCAGTACAGGCCCTTCGGCCCTCGATATTGCGCCGCACTAATACCTCACTAATCTCCCAGCCCTGGCTGAAGTATGTGAGATCCATTGTGCCAACTGTATGGGATAGCCCATGTCTTAGGCACCATTTCTTGCAGTGAGGGTAGAAAGGCCTCTTGTCTCCCCGACTGCGTCATCCTGTCTGTCGGTGTGCCACCCTGAGAAAGCTGGCAAGGGTGATGTGGAATGATTGGTAAGGTGTCAGAGTTCCAAGCTTGAAATCCCAACCGACAAAGCAACGCCACCAGGTAACAGCACTACGGGTGTGCCAGCTACCCAAGCAGAGAGAAGGCTCTTTATACAGTGCCATTTGGAAAGAAAGAGTGTGTTTAGAAAGCGCCTCTCTCATTCCAAAGAGCTTCCCAGCCAGTGAGCTACTTTTAAAGTGTAGTCACCGTTGTGATCGAGGCAGCACAGCGGCCATTTTGTGCGCAGCAAGCCCCCGCAAACAACGATGTGATAATGTTCACATAATGTGTTTTGGGGTGTTGGTTGAGGATAAGCTTTGGCCAGAGCACAGGAGACAAATCCCTCCTTCTGTTCGAAACTAGGAGCGGAATTCTTCCATGCCCCAATCGACAGGTTCAATGGTGGGTTGGAGGTGGGGGAGAATGCAACATGAGGCCCAATAGTCGTTTCTACGCCAGCGTGAATTTCCTGGGGGAATCTTCTGCTGGCGCTTGCCAGGGCGGATCGGGAGGCGAGCTGATTTGCTTCCTGCTAGGAGGGCTCAGATGAGGGCTTGTCTGGAATGTACCAGACATGCCCAGTTCTACACAACACCAGTGGCAAAACATGCCAGGCCAGAGAACACTGGTCTGCAGAAGTCAAGACCTGAACAATGCTTGGGGCTGCCTCCAGAGTTCAAGATGGAGGCCGCCAGACCCCACAACACCGCAGCAGTATGGGGTCAGGGCATCTACAGGTGGATCTTCCAGATTTAGTGTCATCGAAGGGGATCCACCTTCGAGCCTCGGAGTGACCCTTCTTTCTTCAATGGTGGGTCTGTGACTTTTCAATATGGCGCCCAGATTTAATGGCGGTGACCATCATTCCCACCCCGCCCACGCCGTACGGAACAAAGCCGGCAGGTGCATAATTAACAAGGTCAAACGCCGGAAGATGTGTCGTGCTTTCCCGCCGGCCTCCGAGGCCCTTCCCTGCCCCCACCCCGGGTTCCACCCAATGTCTTTGGGTATTTCAGATCCAGCTCAGAGCGATGAGCCTTCAGTTTAATGTCTCGCCCAAAAGATAGGATTTCCGACATTTACAATAACCATTCATTTTATTTTCTGTCTTCTGGTTCTACACGTGCAATTAATGGACCATTGAAATGTTAATCGACTGCAGTTTACAGTAGATCGATCAATAAATCACGGCGGCTCTTACAGATGCAGGAACATATAATCACAATTGCACCTACAACTCTCCTTCTATGGGTTACAGTCGCACAGAGGGAACAAAGTGAAAATAGACTGTCAGCGGCGAAATGATTTCTTTTCAATCTCTTATCTTTGCTCAGGACTAAATGAAAACTCTAAATTACAGCCTGCTGCTCTCCTTTTACCCGTGTAATCCCAAGTATTGTCGAAGTGATTGTGATGGAACTTCTCCTGAAAAAATGCTATTATTTTCCTCGCCACACAGTAGTGGCGGGCATTGGAAGAGCTCAGCAATATCCTCGGTGCTGGGGCCAGGGTAGCCGGGCGCGGTGAAGCCACAGTCAGAGAGTGTTTGCCGTGTGAGAGCAGCCTTAAATGTAGGTCATCCCTGGGAATTAGGTGCAGAGTTGCTTTCTAAATCTGAAATAAACGCCAAAGAGGGTTGGTAAACAAGAATTGTGGCAGATTTCTCCCACCCGTGCCAGCTCTGGAGTTTCCTGCATTACCTCTAGCCTTAAAGGCGCAGTGGTCCCCATTATGTTTCCTATCATCGCAGTGGCGATAACGGCCAAAGCCATCAACGTCACCAAATTGCCCACTTAAGCGCCTCAATTGGCATCCTCGTCCACGAGCCTTCCTTCCTCCAACGGTTAAGGATGGAGTGGGGAAGGCGTCAGGTTTACCACTTGCACCCCCGCCCCCCCCATCCACCCGATTAAATGTCCCCACCGTCCCACACCCACCCCAATCTCCGACTTCCGAACTCACGCCGTGGAGCATTAACCTCCACCCTGACAGTGAGTTCCATTCAAAGCAAATTGTCAGGTGTAGACACAATGGCCGGGATTGTCCAGCAGCCCCCCCCCCCCCCCCCCCCCCCCACCACACACACACACACACCGTCGCCTGGGGGGTGCGGGGGGGGGGGGGGGGGGGGGGTGACCTTTCCTGGACCGGAGGAACCCGCCCACAGGGAGGGTTTGGAAATCCCGCTCAATGATGCAGATCCATAGAGCCATAGAATTCCTATAGTGCATAAGGAGGCCATTCGGCCCACCTAGTCTGCATCAACCCCCTGAAAGAGCACCCTACCTAGGCCCAACCCTCCTGCCCTATCCCTACAACCCCGCGTCCCTGGAAAGAAATTGCGCTGAATTTGATGAAAGGCATTTAGCCGAAAGATATCGTTAGCCCCTCATATAAATGCAGCGTTGTTGAACATTTTCAAAGTGTATACGAAGACCTCCTGGTCCTTCTTGCCTCGTGCTGTACTATTTTCTTCCTTCCTCAGACCTCTGAGGGCTGTGTTGAATTTTCTGGATATGTATGAGAGGCGCAGCTTCACTGAACACAGTTTTAAGCAAGGGAGCTCAAAAAACATATTCAGTTAGGTAGAGCGAGGCGCAGATTTCAGGTTGCCAAGTTAATATTAATTCCCTCATTTAAATACGTTCCTGCTGTGTTTTTCAGCTCACTAATCTGGAATTACATTAATCGGCGGTGGCCTTGGGAACAAACACTTTATGCAGAATGTTTCTGTATCTGTTCAAATATATTCTGGGGTCCAAGAGGAGACAGTTTGGAGAAGGATGTTTCATTATTCTTCTACTCACAGGAAGCTGGGTGAAATGAGTAACGATGGGTTATTTTATGTTCACAACTATGTATGAAATCTGTGCAAACGGCTCTGGGAAGCTTAATTGATATAGGCTTCATTAGCTTTAACCACTAAATATTTAACGATTTAAGTATTTTAAGGATTAATGTAAATTCAAACTTTCCAAAATGTATCAATGCCCCCTGCCCTTGGAACTGCTCAATGGAGGGAGGTGGGGAAAGAGGGCCATTTGCTGACGGGCTCACTGATACCCTTTGGGCTTACGGGGAATTTATTCATAAATTAAGTGGATTGCACCAGAGGAATGGAGAATGGGTCATGGAAGCAGGACGGCCGTCGAGTCCGCATCAACCCTCCGAAAGAGCACCCTACTGAGGACTACTATACTCCTACTTAGCCCTTAAGCCCATAACCCCACCTAACCTGCATATCCGTAGACACCAAAGGTGGCAATTTAGCATGGCCAATCCATCTACCCTGCACATCTTTGGACTGTGGGACAAAACCGGAGCACCCGGAGGAAACCCTCGCAGACATGGGGAGAGCGTGCAAACTCCACACAGACAGTCACCCAAGGCTGGAATTGAACCCGGGTCTCTGGAGCTGTGAGGCAGCACTGCTAACCACTGTGCCACCATGCCACCCCCTATGAACTTTGTTGTCAGAGAGCAGGTTTCTGTACACTTGGGGAGTCTGAGCTGCTGGGGCAACGTACACTTTGACAAGCATGTGATCGTCTGGAGCTCTGGATAGGGATGGTAGAGGCTCCAAATTTTCTTCCATCACACAGTTGACCAGGAGTCTTTCCCGCTCTTACCGCCAACCATTGGTGTGTTTGGAAGGATTTTGCAGCTCACCCTGTTTGACCGCATTATGAAGGCTCCTTTCTTTGCCATCAAGTCCTGGGGTGGGACTCAAACCCAGAGTTTGTGGCTCAGAGGCAGTGACGGTACCCACTGCGCCACAAGACCTCTCCCCAAATTTTCTTTTTCGTGTGCTGCAAACAAAATAATAAAGTTAATTCAGAATCCGTTGGAAGCTTCAAGGAGTAACTAAATCAACAATTGACGAGGAAGGATATATAGGGGCTGGTTTAGCACTGGGCTAAATAGCTGGCTTTTAAAGCAGACCAAGGCAGGCCAGCAGCGCGGTTCAATTCCCGTACCAGCCTCCCTGAACAAGTGCCGGAATGTGGCGACTAGGGGATTTTCACAGTAACTTCATTTGAAGCCGACTTGTGACAATAAGCGATTTTCATTCATTTTTCATCGGGGTTGTAGGAGATTTGAACCAGGATTCTTCATTCCCAGGCAATGCGATCGGGAATCTCGATCGGGGGGAGAATGGAATATCGCTCGAAAACCGGGTCTGGCGCCTGTGCTGTCACCCCCTCCCCCGCCACCGTCCATAGTGTGCTACCCACCCCCTCACTGGCGATATGATGCAAGTTCAGGTTTAACATGCATGAGCATGCAAGGTTGGCCAAGCAGAACCCTGGCACGCTGGAGCCCGAAGGGGGGTCTGATAATGTGCCCCTCTGCCATTGCCAGGCTGCAGAGGGGGGGACCCCCCAAGGGTCTTGGGGTTGGGTGAACTTGGGCTGTGGGTGAAGGGTTGACCCCAGACCCCCCAGTGTGGGGGTCCTGCGACTGGTCTGCCCCTCCCAGCCCTGGGCCACCTGAAGATCACCTTTGACATGCTGATACCAGGCAGCCCTCTGCTTAACAACATCCTCCTGTTCTGAGTTTTCTTAATTCTGATGTGACCTCCTCGCCCTAAATTGCAAAAGACTTTGAAACACCACAGTTACAGTGTCAGAAACTCCCTCAAAGCTGACAGCGCTTGAACAGTCTTCAAATCCCCGACATCCTTTGAAATGCTAAGCATCCATTCACTTTCAGTACCCTTCACTAGCCTGTAATTGATAGTTTAATGGTTTAGGCACAGCTGCTTGGTGGATTATTTATTTATCTTTGCCTTCAGGCTTGAATGCATCTCAAGCACCTGCTTTGATGCTAAGAGTGTTTATAAACACTCTTGCTTTGATTGACAGCCACTCACCACGTCAAAAAAAGTCAAGTGCTTGCTGCTGTGGGAAAAGAGGAAATGAAACTACTTACTGGCCCCGAGGGGGAATTCTCTGAACTCCCAGGAGGAGGCGCACCGGGCTGTCAATCGGAATTCCCATTAAAGCCACCCCACCCCGCTGGGAAATCCACGGGCGGGGGTGCGCTGCCGGCAGGGCTGGAGAATCCCGCCGCCAGCGAACAGCTGGAAAATTCCAACCCTGATTTATATTGGTAGAGGGTGAGGAAGGCACCTTGGTCTGGGTGAGGAGACCATCTTTGCAGTACGAACCCAAAGGCCGATACCGTGAGGTAAATTTAAAAGTAAAATCACTGAGCACATCTCCACACAAAGAATGATTAATTAATGGAACGAAAAATCCAGGCACTGTAACAAAAGCAAAAATCTTTTGGAATCATTTCAGAAACAGCGGCTTGAGTGGAAAGATCTCTCTGGTTAGATGAACTGAGATGAACCAAATGGCTGCCTTCGACTATAATTTTCTTGTTACGTAATTATCAGGCACACATGCTTTGATGTTGTTGGTCCATATGTTTCCAGGTTCCTTTATCCCTTATGTGCACTCTGTTCTATTTTTAATATTCGGTGTAAAGCCTAGTTCTTCCAATTCAGAAGGTCTAAGGTTATTAAATTTTACAACTGTGAAAGTAAACGCTCAATTTTCCCCGACAAGTGCTGAAGCCGTTGTTGGACAATTTTCACACTGCCTGATTGAAAGTCACAGCGATGCTAAGTGCTAACTACCACTTCATTATCAGGAACCGGCTCGGAAAGGCCCGGTTAATACGACACTGGGGCAGGAAATTTAAATAAGCACCGCGCTTCCAAGATTGAGAAGTGGATGAGTTTTCTGCCTCGTGCTTTGTGAGAGCGGGCTGTGCTGGGGAAGGCGTCACGCGAATGCGCAGCGGTGGTGCGTGAGAACTTGGGCAGTGCTTTGTCAGTCGCCTTCCAAGGGTGGCCAAAAGGGATTAGGAAAGCCTTGAGGAAACGGGATCAACTCAACCCACAATGTGTGCTGGAAAACGTTGGCTATGCTAGCCAGCTACAAGCGTGACGTCCTATCTTTGGGGTGCAATGTTAAATTGAGCCCCCATCGGCCTGCTCAGGTGAATGTGCGAGATCTTCTGGCAGGTTTGTCACTCAGTTGCAGTATCCCGCACACGGGCGCTAGCTGTGTGCAAATTAGCTGCTATGTTTGCCAACACGATTACACTCCGAAAGCAATTTGTTAGTTGTGAAGCACTTGGGACTTCCCGAGGATGTGGAAAGTTCAATATGCAAGTACTTTCGTTTTTCCAATCGACAGCATTAATCATAGAATTTACAGTGCAGGAGGAGGCCATTCGGCCCATCGAATCTGCACCGGCCCTTGGGATGGGCACCCTACTTAAATCCAGGCCTCCACTCTATCCCCGTAACCCAATAACCCCACCTAACCTTTTGAGCACTAAGGGGCAATTTAGCGTGGCCAATTCACCTAAACCTGCGCATCTTTGGCCTGTGGGAGGAAACCGGAGCACCCCGGAGGAAACTTACACAGACACGGGGAGAACTCCTCACAGACAGTCACCCAAGGCTGGAATTGAACCCGGGTCCCCGGAGCTGTGAGGCAGCAGTGCTAACCACTGTGCTGCCGTGCCGCCCTTATAAAACAATTTAATCTACTTTGATGTCCTGGAGACAATTTTCAGCCATCATTAAAAACCCATCTGGTTCGCTGACGTCCTTTAGGGAAGGAAATCTTCCATCTTTCCGTGGTCTGGCCTACCTGGGACCCCAGACCCACAGCAATCCTCTTGACTCTTAACTGCCCTCTGAAAGCCACCTAGTTCAAGGGAAATTAGGGATGACTCACTCCTCCAGGCACTGCGTTCACCCCATATGTCTGCTGCCATCAGCAGTGTTTTTCAGTCCTGCAGATTTAGCAGTTAATGTCTCATTTCTCTGAAACAGATTTTAGCTCTTGGAATGCCCTCATCAGCAGCCACCTGCATTGATGTAGCGCCATTACCGTTGTAGAATGTGTCAAGGCATCTTTATCAGGAAGAATGGAGCCAGGTAAAAAGACTTGAGGACAGGTGGTCAAAGAGGCATGATTTCAGGAGTGACTTAAAAGATGGATTGAGCAGGAGAGAGGCAATGGGGCTGGTTTAGCACAGTGGGCTAAACAGCTGGCTTGTAATGCAGAACAATGCCAGCAGCGCGGGTTCAATTCCCGTACTGGCCTCCCCGAACAGGCGCTGGAATGTGGCGACTGTGGTGATATGCATCACTGTAAATACACAAGGGGTTAATGTAAATATACTACGACTAAGTAAACACTAGAGGGAGCACCAGAGACATCATGACATGCAGACATACCGCTAAGTAACACATAGAATAGGACACGACCAATGGGCAGTCAAGACACCCAGAGGCGACACTACCACAAGGGGGCATTACACAACTCATATATAAGGACAGGGCACACATGCTCTGTCTCTTTCCACAGGCGACACTTAGACAGTAGGACAGGGGCAGATCAGAAGCATCACACCCACCACGTGGCTTAGAGCAGACTGGTAAGTTAGACTGAGTTACTATAGCAAGATTAGCAGGAGAGTCAAACTCATAGAGAACTGTGCTCATGGTTCAATAAATCACATTGAACTTACTTCAACGTCTGGAGTATCTTTTGGTCAAAGCTGCATCGAGTTGCAGCCTGTGTTATCCCAGAGTACATAACACAACAGCGACTATGGGCTTTTCACAGTAACTTCATTGAAGCCTACTTGTGACAGTAAGCTATTATTATTATATTATAAGAGACATATGGAGGGAACTCCAATGGTTAGGATCCAGGCAGTTGAAGCCAAGGATGATATGAAGACAAGTCACCAAAAACTTTATTGAGCAAATTGTGACTGAAGATTCCGGCCTTGGACGGAGTTTGCGCCTTCTCCCCGTGTCTGGGTGGGTTTCCTCCGGGTGCTCCGGTTTCCTCCCACAGTCCCAAAGATATGAAGGTTAGGTGGAGTGGCCTTGATAAATTGCCCCTCAGTGTCCAGGGATGTGCAGGTTCGGTGGGGTCACGGACATAGGGAGGGGGAGTGGGCCTCTTTCAGAGGGTGGGGCCTCCTTTAGCACTGTAGGGATTCTATGGTTCTGACTTACTAGTGGAGAGAGGCCTCTACAGGACGTGTAGGTTTTGGTGAAGGGATTTCACTGTAACCTTTGCATGGGCCTTCTGTTTTAACTCCTCTTTGAAAGAAGTATCAGGAATGACTGGCACAAGCAAGACATGTGGAAGAGCTCGCTCTTTCCTGTGAGACGCCTTACCAAACATATGGAGGCTGGATGGCCATTCTATCTGAGGCAGGCTCCTGAGAGTGGCCAACTCTGATTGGATGTATCCCTGGAGCTTTCATCACATGACCTCGAGCCTCCTTCTCCCCACCCCCCTCCCCCAGACATTCCGCCATTGTTCACCTGGTATGCCCATCCAAGCCATGCCCCGCCTTGCCACACCAATCGAAAAGTAGAATTGTGCAGTACAGCAAAGGCCCTTCAGCCCATCAAGCGATTGTATGATTCTTCACTGTCAGTCAATTATCGTAACTCGCAGCATGTCAGGTGACCCCCAGTGTTTCAGTCAACCCCATTTTCCCAGTCCAGAAAATTACTGAGGGGCTGGTTTAGCACAGTGGGCTAAAGAGCTGGCTTGTAAAGCAGACCAAGACCAGCAGTGCGGGTTCAATTCCCGTACCGGCCTCCCCGAACAAGTGCCGGAATGTGGCGACTAGGGGCTTTTCACAGTAACTTCATTTGAAACCTACTTGTGACAATAAGTGATTTTCATTTCATTACAGATAAGTCAAATCCCCCTTTGCGGCCTTGCATGAGTGGTCAGCCTCAATTTTTCACCCCACAGGTGCACATTCTGCTCTCAGGTGCCTTGTATCTGGGCACAAGGGGTCAAACAGGCGATACGGACGGCTTTGCAAAGTTGTGCTGGAGTTTGAAGTACAGCCATTCGTCCTGTCGACTTTTCAAAATGGCCCCTGCCAGCAAAGGTGGCTCAGCGTGTCAATCGACCCCTGTTTTTGGAGGGATTTTTCAAGTTTTCAAAGCTCGACTCGTATGTTGGCATCTCCGGCAAAAAATAAAAATGTTGAAAAAAACATGATAGAATCCTTAGGATCCCTACAGTGCAGAAGAAGGCCATTCGGCCCATCGAGGCTGCACTGACCTCTGAAAGAGCACCCAACCTGGGCCCACTCCCCCCACCCAATCCCCGTAACCCCTCCCAACCTGCACATCTTTGGACACGGCTAATCCACTTAACCAGCGCATCTTTGGACTGTGGGAGGAGACCCGGAGGAAGCCCACACGGACACGGGGAGAACGCGCAAACTCCACACATTCACTCGAGGCCGCAATCGAACCCTGGGTCCCTGGCGCTGTGAGGCAGCAGCGCTAACCTCTCTGAGGTGTCCCAATCATCATGCCCCAAGTGCATCTCAGATTTAAACAAAATAAGTATTGCTCGTCCGCAATGGCATTCAGATGAATTACTTCTAACATTGGGATAATCTATAATCTGATCACAGATGTGAACCGTAGTCTGTTCATTCAATTCCCTTGCATGACAGACACAGCTTGGTTTGCGAGTTATTGTGCAGCCCGGATTATACTAATCTACCATAGCAACCGCAGCCTCATCTTTGTACCGTGTTCGAAACTCCATGCAGCTCCATGGCAACCACTTGACGACCACTGTCGGTTCATTGGAAATGGATTGTTGATTCTCTATAATTTGTAGGTTAAACGTAAACCAGGATTTTCTACTTGTTTGGAATGTGCATAGTTGAGGGGCATTGACTGCGGAGAATAATTGCTGGCTCAACAGCACAATACAATGTTCGGGGCGTGAGGGAGATTCAAAAATTGATGAAGTGCTGGAGGAATACAATCGAACCCCACCTCTGCACTCCTGGCATTGGGCTGGAATTGAGAGTGCAGGTGACAGTGGCTCTGTTGTCTTTGGAAGGCCGAACGTGTTTCTGTGGCCAGTGGCATTGGGAGCTTGGGGTTGAGAGGGTTGGGGGGGGGAAGGGGGTGTCCTCCTGTCCCTTTAAAGGTGGGAGAGCTGCTGGCCCTCCGATTGGCCAGCGACTCTTTGGTGACCGCATTGCCACCGGGTGAGCCCAGATGCGTATGGTCAGGCTTGCAGAGGCTAGCAAAGCAGGCCCTGGATGATAGTGGGAGGGAGGGAGGGGGGGGGGGGGCAGGGGAGGAGAATAATCTTTGGCTCAATAGCACAATACGATGTATTGGGGGGGGGAGGGTTTCGGAGGTGAGCATTGTCACTGGTGGGTGGGGACGCACTCCATATACTACAGCGCTTCTGATAATCAGTGAACATTCCCACCTCTGACCTTGTGATAGAAGGAAGGTCATTGATGAAGCAGCTGAAGATGGTTGGGCCTATTATAGGACACTACCCTAAGAAACTCCTGCAGTGATGTCCTGGAACTGCGATGATTGACCACAACCATCTTCCTTTGTACTCGGTGTGACTCCAACCAGCAGAGAGCTTGCCCCCTGATTCCCAGAGATCCTTGGTACTCAGTCAAATGCTGCCTTGATGTCAAGGGCACTCATTCTCACCTCACCCCCGAGTTCATCGCTTTTGTTCGCGTTTGAACCAGGTATGAATATGAATATGAAGGTTTAGAAAAAGCTGCTTTGTTGCCTAACTTATGCATTAATATTAAACTGGAACACAAGGATTTGTTGGGATTAATGAGCAAAAAAATACACATTTTAGAAGTATATTGCAATCTCAATCTCATGTACTTGGGGAAAATCCAGCAGGTATTTGGAAGATGACCCCTTTACTGTTCGGGTTTTTCAAGAAGGAAGTTTTGAAACCTAGACTATGACGTATGTTGTCTACGACTATATTTTTTGAGTAATTTTACATTTTAAATAACCATGCTTATTGCAGTGAGGCCTTCATTTAGGCCCAATGAGGAAAACTTTGAGAGTTTTTACATTTATGTTTATTTTCGGCACAGAATTACATATTGTGTTGTTTAAAAATAAATTGCAGGTCCTGTTTTAACATGCGGGCCCTGGGCCGGAATTATCCGGGCATTGGGATTCCCTGTTCCCGCTGGCAGCGCACCCCGCCTGCGGGTTTCCCGGCGATGTGGGGTGGCTACGATGGGAAATCCCATTGACAAGCGGCGGGGGTATAGGATCCCGCTGTCAGTGAACCGCACGCCTCCGAGAAACGCGCGGCTGAGGAATCGGAGAATCCGGCCCCCACATATGTTCCCACCTCCTGTTACTTTGACCAGGCAGAATCCAGGCATGGGAAAGCCACCCTCCTCGGGGCAGCCTGGGGCCTACCTCGCGTGCTGACGTCACAGCCCGATGTTATAATTCGGTGTTGCAACATGACGTGGACCCCAGATATCGGCGGGCACCAGGGCAGCCATGGCAATGGCGTTGGCTTCTGAGTGGCACACATTGCAAGAAAGGCGTGCAGACTGGAGCGTTCGAGACATTAGAGTCCATGAGCGGAATCACGGTCCACAGGTGCAGAGTTGCTGCTGGCCAGACAGCACCTGTAACTCTAAGACCATCAGAGATCTCTACGCTCCTCCAAGTCTGGCATCTTGCGCAGCCCTGTATTTGATTGGTCCAGGTTGGCGTCCGTACCTTCAACATCCTGGGTCCTGAACTCTGGAATGCCCTCCCTGAAACTCCGCCTCTTTCACTCTCTCTCCCCCTTTACCACCTACCTTAAAACCTACCTATCTGACCAAGATTTTGGTCATTTGTCCTCATAGCCCCTCAGGTGGCTCAGAGTCAAATTTTATTTGATAACACTTACAAAATTCTTTGCAAGGTTTTAGTCGGCTAAAGGCATTATATAAATACAAATTACTGTTCTTTAGTGACAAGAATGCAAATCCTTGGGTTTAACATTGTAAGGGCATAATTATACTTAGTACTGTCAAAATCCAAGTAAGAGATTAGACCTAAAGTGGGTACTGAGGAATATCAACTGTGCAATCATTGTATTATTAAACTTGTGAGTCACGTAATTTGGAGAGGAGTAAACACAAAAACGTTCGTGCTACTCGTGATGCTGACACACAGCTTGAAAAAAGGACGATATTATCAGCCAGAGTTAATTATCAGTTTATCGCAAGAGCTGTGCATTCAGGAATGTTCTACAATGTGATGATTGTGTTTGCGTTGCCTGAGTCTGAGTTGGGTGGCTGACCAAAGCATGTTTTAAAATAAAAATGTCCCACAATTCAGACCAACTCTCATCCCCTCGCTGCATTCTCCGGGAAAGGCTTGACGGACTTGGCCCGTCCGTGGTTCCATCGATGTTGCTAGGTCCCTGAAATGGCCATTCTTCTAGCAGGAGAAATAGGAGCAGGAGTCGGCCATTCGGCCCATCGAGCCTGCTCCGCCATTCAATAAGATCACGACTGAGCTGATTCTGGCCTTATTGCCACCTTCGAGCCGCCCCTTTCACTAAACCATGTAGATTCTGCCTGATTGTACCTTGATTTTTTAAATGTCCTGCCATTGCCTCCTTAATAATGGACTCTCGCTTTATCCCAATGACACAATGGATTGCATTTAGCCTACCCCCACTTGCGTGTCTTTCAATGGGCGTGGCACGTCAAATAGGGTGGGTGGTGTGGGTGCCCATCCCACGACCTTCCTGCCCATGCTCCAGCTCCCCCCCCCCCCCCCACCCCCCCCACAGCCCTGCCCACACCCTGCTTGTCTACTAAGACCCCAGATCTCTGGGACCCTTAGGCCTTCTGCTTTTTCCTGCATGCAGTTCCAGCCACACCCACGAATGCGCTCTTGGTGCTAAAGGGACTGATGGAACGTCCGGCCAAACTGATTGACCCTTAGCTCTCGAGCACAGGAGCTCCTTCCCAGTGAGGAACAGAAGTTTAGCACAGCCCTTATTCAGCCAGGCCACACATGTTGAGGCTGCAGGGTGGTCTGGTGTGGAACAGGCCAGCTACACACTGACATTGCTTCCCGTTGCATTGAATCCTCTTTGGCGACGGTCTCCAAATTTCCGCTGTCCTGTCCATGAAGGAGTACTTCCTAACATCACCCTTACCCAGCCTGACTCTAGTTTTAAGGATGCCCTCCTTTGTTTTAGATATAAATCGTGATTCTCCGCAATCGGTGTGATGGCCCAATGCTGGCGTCAAAAATGGCGCGAACCACACCAATGTCCGGCCGACCGGATGTTGCGGAATTCTCCGCACTTCCGGGGGCTAGGAGGGGTTGGCGCCATGCCAGCCGGAGCCAAAGGGACTGTGCGAGTCCGCGCATGCGTCAAAGGGCCGGTGTGATCCTGTGCTGGCGCGGAACTGCCGGCGTATTCCGCCGCATGCACAGGGGGGTGTCTTCTCCGCGCCGGCCATCGGCGCGATGTCCGCCGACCGGCGCCCAAAACGGCGCAAATCAGTCGGGCATTGCGCTGCCCCAAAGGTGCGGAATCCTCCGCATCTTGGGGGGCCGAGCCCCAACCTTAAGGGGCTAGGCCCGCGCCGGACTGATTTCCGCCCCGCCAGCTGGCGCGGAAATGACATCTCCGGGCGGCGCATGCGCGGGAGCGTTAGCGGCCGCTCACGGCATCCCCGCGCATGCGCTGTGGAGGGAGTCTCTTCCGCATCCGCCATGATGGAGACCGTGGCGAAGGCGGAAGGAAAAGAGTGCCCCCATGGCACAGGACCCCCCGTGGATCGGTGGGCCCCGATCGCGGGCCAGGCCACCGTGGCGGCACCCCCCGGGGCCAGATTGCCCTGCCCCAGGACCCCGGAGCCCGCCCGCGCTGCCTTGTCCCGCCGGTAAGGTAGGTGGTTTAATCTACGCCGGCGGGACAGGCATTCTAGCAGCGGGACTTCGGCCCATCCGGGCCGGAGAACCGCAGGGGGGGGGCCCGCCAACCGGCGCGGCACGATTCTCGCCCCCACCGAATATCCGGTGTCGGAGAATTTGGCAACCGGCGGGGGCGGGATTTACGCCAGCCCCCGGCGATTCTCCGACCCGGCGGGGGGTCGAAGAATCTCGCCCCTCATGTTGAACACCTCTCCGCCTCCTATAGACGAGCAAGTTTATGCAAGTTGTCTTCATAAATTCACCCTTTAAACCTCAATATAAGAATAATCACTTATTGTCACAAGTAGGCTTCGATGAAGTTACTGTGAAAAGCCCCTAGACACCACATTCCAGCGCCTGTTTGGGGAGGCCGGTATGGGAATTGAACCCGCGCTGCTGGTCTTGTTCTGCATTACAAGCCAGCTGTTTAGCCCACTGTGCTGAACCAGCCCCTAATCCTGGTGAACATTCACTGCCGCCTCTCCCAGAGTCAAGGAATCCTGGCTGAGGAGAGTTGCCCGGAACTGAAAAAGACACCCACTCAAAGCTATGAGTTCTCCTCAAGTGATTAATCCCTTATAAAACAAACACACTTCTAATCACCCCCGATGGTAGCAAGTTTTACATTTTCTTGGAGTGAAGAGGTTTCTGAAGGTAATACTCCAGGTGTGGTCTAACCGGCACTTTATACAACTTTAGTATAACATCCAACCCTTCTGCATTCCAAAAAATCCAGGCCGTTCGCTGGGATCCTCTGGTTCCATCGGCAGTGCACCCCCACCCACGGGTTTCCCGACTGCGCGGGGTGGATTCAATGGGAAATCCCGTTGTGGGGGGGGAGGGAGGATGGGGGGAGCAGAGAACCCCGCCACCAGCAAATGATGTTCCGCCTCCCTCTGCCAAAAAACGCGAGGCTGGGAGGCCGGACATTCCCGTCTGTAAACCTCTCTCAGCAAAGTCCAGCAAAAAAACGAAACAATATTTGTGTTGAACAGCGAACAAAGTAAGAAAGGAAGAATAAAGCTTGCGGAGGTCAAGGAGAGGACAACTTGTCTGCAGGCCACAGTTGGCAGTGACAAGTTCCAGTGGTCCGTTTTAGTATTCCGGTGGAGGCACCTCGATCATTTCCGGCAGCTTTAGATCCTTCTTTCAAAGCCCTGCCACACCTCTCAAAGGACTTGTCCTTCTAAAGAGCTGCTCCTGCGACGTACCGCGACCTCTCAGCTTTCCAGCAGCCGTTTTGGTTCCCTCGCATTGAAGCGCCTCTGCTGCTTGCACTTCAGCTCGATCCCGCGGAGACTTGATCCACATCAACACTCCTCGCCGACGTGACAAGAACGGCCCCTCTGTTGAATTTGTGATTAAGCAGCGGAATTATCAGACTCTTACACCGGCAGAGTTGGCAGATATGCATTTGCAACACAGAGACAAACTCTAAGCCATATTGTACAAAGGATATAGAGGCACCGGAGGTGAACGCAGATAAGATTTACAAGGATGATACCAGAAATGCGTCAGTGTATATGTCAGGAAAGGATAGCTCTCCTCTACCTCAACGAAGGCTGAAGGGTAACCTAATAGAGGTCATAGGAGCATGCGAACGTATTAGAGAGGAGCAAGAGTAGGCTATTCGGCCCCTCGACCAACTCCGCCATTTGATAAGGTCATTGCTGATCTATTTGTGTTTCAAGTTCTACATTCCCATCTACACCCGATAACCTTTGACCGCCTTTCCCAACAAGAATCTATCTACCTCCACCTCAATAATATTCAGTGACACCCTCCCCCCCCCCCACCCCCTCCCGGCCTCCATCTTCAGAATGGCAGAGTCATACAATCCTCTGTGAGAAAATAATCCTCTTCACCTCTGCCCTAAAAGGTAAGACCCCTAATTTTAAAACAGTGCCTCCCCCCCCCCCCTTAGGAAACATCCTTTCCCCGTCCGCCTTGTCAAGACCATTCAGAATCTTATACACTTCAATCAAGTCGATAGAATCCGGGAAGGTTTTGATGGAGTGGATAAAGAGAGAATGTTTCCTCTTGTGGGTGAGGGCAACGCGAGAGGCCGTCAATATAAGAGCGATCCAGGTAATTCATGAGAAACTTCTTCACCCAAAGAGAATGTAGAACATGCTACCATAGGGGGTGATTAGAAATGTGTTTGTTTCATAAGGGATTAATCACTTGAGGAGCATTCAAAGCTTTGAGTGGGTGTTTTTTTTCACAATAAAGTGTGGAGGAGTGAGAGCTGTATTGCATTGTTAGACATTTGTTTTCATAATCATCACGGGTTTTCCAGGAGCACAGGTGTACAGTGTTAGCACTGCTGCCAAGGTTCAATTCCGGCCTTGGGTGACTGTGGAGTTTGCCCCGTGTCTGCGTGGGTTTCCTTCGGCTGCTCTGGTTTCTTGCCGCAGTCCAAAGATGTGCAGGTTAGGTGGAGTTATGGGGTTACGGGATAGGGCTGGGGAGTGGACCTACGTAGGGTGCTCTTTCAGAGGGTCAGTGCTCAACTCAATGGGCTCATCTCCCCCTGCGCGATAGAAATTCTATGGTTTCATTTTTTTAAAATTAGTTTATGGGATGTGGGATGTGAGTGAGTTAAAGTTCAGGTAGATTCAGCTAGCTGAAAGAAGGAGTTGGTGATGATGCAACAAGGCAAGATTGGTATACAGACACCTTGGGCGGGGTTCTCCATTGCGCCCTATCAGATTTCTGGTGCGGTATTCCGTCCGGATTCGCCGTTTTGCTGGCTGGTTAGTGTGGGGCAGCCCCACGCCACCGGGAAACCCCCAGGCCTCTGGGAAAGCAGGGAATCCCGACGGCGGAGAATTCTGCCTTTTTCTACTCTGCAGGCGATGGCAGGAATCTTCCTGAGAGCCAGATTTCGAGGAGGGTTCGGCTTGGAACAGGCTTTGTTGTCAACCTGCAGTCCTGCTTTGGTGTTGACAGGCTGGATGTTATGAGCAGACCGTCCTGGGAGTTCAGTAATATAACGTTAAAACTTTTCAAAGGTCAAAGGAGCTTAGGTCATGAGATATCGCCCACTGCTGATTAGTGTCAGGTGAACAATCAGTTTCCGTGCCTCTCTCCAAATCCATTGTTCACCTTAGGAGATAGATGGTGGCTATTAGTGCCTCCGCAGGTATAATGAGTTCCTATGGCTCACTCTCTCTTTGTGAAAGTCCAGGTTGTGTAGATAGACTGTCTACTGCTCCCTTGCTTCATTGATTGCAATGGGGCCACACAATAGTACGGGTGAGATTTCACAAGGGTGCGGACTTGGGTTTTATTCTGCAATAACTGTTGGATGTTTCCAGAACAGTAACTAACTTGCAAATCATGTGACTTGTAGCAGCCATCTTTTTGGTCCACCAAGGTCCATTTTTTAAATGAGTAGGAAGTAAGTTTTGATTCAGACAGTTGCTGATCTCTTTCATGCCTTACGGAGGGGGCGTGGGGTTTGGGTGGGGGCATGAATTAGAAGTGAGTTGGTTTGGAGAGCATGAAGGGCCATGCGGGGGGGGGGGGGGGAGGCGTGGAGTGTGTGGGTATGAAGGGATGTGGGCTAGAGGGCCGAACAGCTGCTAACTGGGAGAACCAAGATGGGCCTCCTAACCAGCCCGCATCAGCACTCAGGCACACCATTCCCATCACGCGCACCCCCCCCCCCCCCCCCCCACCAACTACCCCAACGATGGCTGCCAATGCTTAGCATGCAGAGTCAGCAGGCCTGACTCTAAACTGCGACCCCCCCCCCCAACTCTGCTCAGAGCGAAAATTGTGCTTTGGGGGGTACATTTCACTAAGGCACATTTGGCAAGCCACAAAATTTCCCGGCTTGAGCTACCCGTCTCAGTAACCAACCTCCAGCCCCAACGCTTTGTCCTTTGAGCCTCTGGTTGTGATCTAAATTGGTGATGGGGGGGGGGGGGGAGAAAAACATAGCATTTAAAGGCGGATATTTTGCTGGATCCCCTGCTGAACAAGTTCAGTATATCTTGGATTTTGTAATACACATCGTGAATGTACTTCGGCTTCAAAACAGGCATTTAGCTAATATATTTCTAATGTAATGGGAGTGCAGCTGCTAGAGTCATTACTTCTATGTTTATTTGACAGACAGAAACAGAGTAACCTCCTCTAATCATCTTCTGCTGGCTTTTTACAGCTACCAGAGGACGTTCTTTAATATATCCAGCTGTGTCTCGGCTGCTGGATGGGAAGATACTTAACGCACTCTATGTTGAGTCAATGGCCCCTGAAGACTCATCTGTATTTATTGTACAGTACCTGCCAATGAGTTATTTTGTGAATTGATTTGCCAGATTGTAGTCTGTGGATACCCTGCATCAAAAACCATTAGTTTATAAATTATCCTTTCAACTTTCTCGGGTAAGGATACACACTTTACAACACTTTAAAACATGCGTCGCCATTCTCTCCTCCTTTGCAAGCTGGGAGAAGTCGCAGCTTTGCAAACGACCCTGTGAGGCGCTGAATAAGGCCCGGTTTTTTCAGCAAATCAGGAGCAATATTCTTTGCATTATGCGTAACAAGGTCATAACAAGCCATCTTCTCCCCATGCCTATAATTGAGCTAATAGACTTTGAAGCAAATTACATTAGCAGGGTGGCCTGCGGAATGTTAAAGAGTGCCATAAACAGAGTGCGGTATTTTATCTATTCAACCTTAAAGTCACATCACTGCTCACTTCCAAGGCCATTCTGTGACCACATTGCAGAACGGGGGAGAGCAATTTTTGAAGGACAGTCCGTGGAATCCTGCCACGTTTATGAGTGGGCCTTTCCAAAGCTTTCCGGTCGGGGCTGAAAAGCTATGCAACATTTTTTCGCACATTAGCACTTCACGGGAAGCCAAGAGTGATATCGGGTGGGATTCTCCGCTGCCCAACGCCCATATCGGTGGTCGGGCAGAGAATGGGCTCCAGCTCCCCAATCGGGATCGGCACCAGTTCGATGCTGGTCAGTCATGCTCCGCCCCCTCCAAAATGGCGCCATCGCGTCATGCACCATTGTAACGCCGTTGGCACGTCATCGGAAGGCCCTCCCGTGATGCTCTGTGTCCAGCGTCGCCACACTCGCCCAAGATCCTTTCCAATGGCCGGGGGGGGGGGGCGGGGGGCTTTTGTGAGGGCTGGGGGGACTGGTGGGGGGTGGCCAGAGGGTGGCCTGTGGGGTCGCGGATGGCGAGTCGGTTCCACGCACGGCCGGCGCCATGTTGAACAGAGCGGGTTCCTCAGCATCCTTAGGATTGCCGTGAAATTTCCTTGACCACCGGGGGACACCAGCTGAACAACGACTTGGTGATGGGCGATTCACACAGGCGCCTTCAACCGATGAATGGGAGCCTTTACATGAGGCCCCCTATCCGGAGGACATTACTGACAGCTGCCCCCTGAAGCTCCTGAACCATTTTCTCCAGGGATAGGACCATCTCAGAGGCTTTTTTTTAGATCCAAGATTAGGCTCTGACAGTAATTTCTAACGAGTCGTGACATCATTTATTCCGCACACTTATCTGTCTCTCAACATCTCGGTCAGGGATGGGCCGAATTCACAGTGTTCTACCAGTTTCCACAACCTGGTTAAAAATTCAGTGACGGGTTAAAGCAGTATCTATGGAGGATGATATAGTGCTTCGGGTCATAGTTATTTCATACTAGGTTTGCATACTTGCAGAGTGGGCAGCACCTGTCGTCCCCGTTCTTAAACGGGACAACTCGGTCCACCTTTGCGGGTATCAAAAGATTTTTGAGTCAGGGGCATCTGGATAGATCAGGCTTTTTATTACGCTGAATGTCAGGACCCGCATGCTGTAAGCACGATTACATCTTCCACAATGTTATTAGCCTGGAAGAAGTTATGCATATTGGGCCCAATCTTCTCCATTAATGTCAAGAGATTCTGAAAAGAGGCATTTTATTTCTTACTGGAGAAGCTGCTTGTATATAACTCTGAAGGTTGCTTGGAAAAATTTGTTTTTGTTCCTCATCGCCAATGTAATAACTTCACCAAAGCGAGTCTTCTAAAAATAACTCCCTTTATTAAAGCAACAGAAAGGGTGGCAGCCATGGCGTACTAAACTTGTGTCCCAGTCCGGGGGCCTACAGAAGTGGCAGTCTGGGTTAGAACTGCGGGTTTTAAACTCCCGCCATGTATCTCCTATTGAGCGAGCCTCCACCTGCTCAATAGGGGAATTCATATTCCATGAATCCCTCGGGAAGATCTATTGACAATCCCCCATGTCCTCTGCGGCCACCATGACACCTCCCTGACAGCGCTGTGCCCGTGGACCGCAGCAGGTCAAGAACGCAGATCACCACCACCTTCTCAATTGGGCAATTAGGAATGGGCAATAAATGGCTGTTTAGCCAACGAAGTCCACATCCCACGAAAGAATTTTCGAAAAATTGCTCTGTGCTCGATTATGTGAATCTGGAAACTGATCCACACTCACTGTGCTTGATTGGTTGAGCCTGGATGTTGGCCCTGAGACGAGTAAACAGTTAACACAGAATCTAGTGGAAACTGAGCCAGCAGCACAGGGTAGATAATTTAAAGCATTGTATAAAACCCTCTAAATAGAGTTCCTGTGCAATTAGACACCAGAATCATCTCTGCGGTGCTTTGAGGCAAATCAAATATATGAAATGTCCAACACCTGGCGAGACTTCCATTATTTATCTCCGTTGCTGCTGTAGGTGAGTGAAGGAAATTACCCTGCCTATTTTTGACACAGTTTTTAAAAAACTTTTGCCCATTGCGGTCTTGAAAAGATGTTTTCCTTGAAAGACTCCAGCAGTTGGAGGAGCAAAAATGAGCATTTGGCAGCGCCAGTAATGTTTTTGAAAAGGCCGTATGAATTTTTAATGCTGTTTGTAGACAAATCGAAAGGTTACGCTGGAAATTGTCAGCTGTCAGTAAACCTGCGGTGCTCTTTATGGAGATGCAGAGCCTTATTTGCATTGATACCTTCGACATTTTAATTTGCATTCTGAAGATACCATTCAAGTTTGTATGCCTCACTTTGTCTTTTTCCCTCTCTTCTCTGAAATCAGCTGGCTGTGGCCGCTGCAAAAGGTTATCAGAGTGCCGGGTGATTCCATCTGCAGTTGTCAGCAAGATCACTGATATGAGCAGATGAAGTTTTGAACAGCATTAATTCTTGTTATGGTGAAGGTCGAGGCCTCCATGCTATCATTCGTTCAAATCTATGGTGGATTTTTGCAATGGGGTGTCACCAAGGTCTTCAAACACCTAGGGCTTTGGCCCAATTACTTTCAGCGAAGAGTACAGCTGTCTAGAATTGTCTGCAAAAATGGAACCCTTCTGTTTCAACTCTTTTCTTTTTAGTCCCAGACATAACATATCCATCCTCCGAGCAAGCATTGGTGAATTGGCTAACCAGCTCCTCCATGCGGCCACCTTGGGTCCTACAGTGGGAATTAGCTCATTCACAGCATGGTAGGAAATGATTGAGGGCAAGCTCGACCAAGGAACATAGAACATAGAAAATACAGCACAGAACAGGCCCTTCGGCCCACGATGTTGTGCCGAACCTTTGTCCTAGATTAATCATAGATTATCATTGAATTTACAGTGCAGAAGGAGGCCATTCGGCCCTTTGAGTCTGCACCGGCTCTTGGAAAGAGCACCCTACCCAAACTCAACACCTCCACCCAACACCAAGGGCAATTTGGACATTAAGGGCAATTTATCATTGGCCAATTCACCTAACCCGCACATCTTTGGACTGTGGGAGGAAACCGGAGCACCCGGAGGAAACCCACGCAGACACGGGGAGGACGTGCAGACTCCGCACAGCCAATGACCCAAGCCGGAATCGAACCTGGGACCATGGAGCTGTGAAGCAATTGTGCTATCCACAATGCTACCGTGCTGCCCTTAAGAACAAATAAATCTACACTATATCATTTTACCGTAATCCATGTACCTATCCAATAGCTGCTTGAAGGTCCCTAATGTTTCCGACTCAACTACTTCCACAGACAGTGCATTCCATGCCCCCACTACTCTCTGGGTAAAGAACCTACCTCTGATATCCCTCCTATATCTTCCACCTTTCACCTTAAATTTATGTCCCCTTGTAATGGTGTGTTCCACCCGGGGAAAAAGTCTCTGACTGTCTACTCTATCTATTCCCCTGATCATCTTATAAACCTCTATCAAGTCGCCCCTCATCCTTCTCCGCTCTAATGAGAAAAGGCCTAGCACCCTCAACCTTTCCTCGTAAGACCTACTCTCCATTCCAGGCAACATCCTGGTAAATCTTCTTTGCACCTTTTCCAGAGCTTCCACATCCTTCCTAAAATGAGGCGACCAGAACTGTACACAGTACTCCAAATGTGGCCTTACCAAAGTTTTGTACAGCTGCATCATCACCTCACGGCTCTTAAATTCAATCCCTCTGTTAATGAACGCGAGCACACCATAGGCCTTCTTCACAGCTCTATCCACTTGAGTGGCAACTTTCAAAGATGTATGAACATAGACCCCAAGATCTCTCTGCTCCTCCACATTGCCAAGAACTTTACCGTTAACCCTGTATTCCGCATTCATATTTGTCCTTCCAAAATGGACAACCTCACACTTTTCAGGGTTAAACTCCATCTGCCACTTCTCAGCCCAGCTCTGCATCCTATCTATGTCTCTTTGCAGCCGACAACAGCCCTCCTTACTATCCACAACTCCACCAATCTTTGTATCGTCTGCAAATTTACTGACCCACCCTTCAACTCCCTCATCCAAGTCATTAATGAAAATCACAAACAGCAGAGGACCCAGAACTGATCCCTGCGGTACGCCACTGGTAACTGGGATCCAGGCTGAATATTTGCCATCCACCACCACTCTCTGACTTCTATCGGTTAGCCAGTTTGTTATCCAACTGGCCAAATTTCCCACTATCCCATGCCTCCTTACTTTCTGCATAAGCCTACCATGGGGAACTTTATCAAATGCCTTACTAAAATCCATGTACACTACATCCACTGCTTTACCTTCATCCACATGCTTGGTCACCTCCTCAAAGAATTCAATAAGATTTGTAAGGCAAGACCTACCCCTCACAAATCCGTGCTGACTATCCCTAATCAAGCAGTGTCTTTCCAGATGCTCAGAAATCCTATCCTTCAGTACCCTTTCCATTACTTTGCCTACCACCGAAGTAAGACTAACTGGCCTGTAATTCCCAGGGTTATCCCTAGTTCCTTTTTTGAACAGGGGCACGACATTCGCCACTCTCCAATCCCCTGGTACCACCCCTGTTGACAGTGAGGATGAAAAGATAATTGCCAACGGCTCTGCAATTTCATCTCTTGCTTCCCATAGAATCCTTGGATATATCCCGTCAGGCCCGGGGGACTTGTCTATCCTCAAGTTTTTCAAAATGCCCAACACATCTTCCTTCCTAACAAGTATTTCCTCGAGCTTACCAATCTGTTTCACACTGTCCTCTCCAACAATATCGCCCCTCTCATTTGTAAATACAGAAGAAAAGTACTCATTCAAGACCTCTCCTACCTCTTCAGACTCAATACACAATCTCCCGCTACTGTCCTTGATTGGACCTACCCTCGCTCTAGTCATTCTCATATTTCTCACATATGTGTAAAAGGCCTTGGGGTTTTCCTTGATCCTACCTGCCAAAGATTGTTCATGCCCTCTCTTAGCTCTCCTAATCCCTTTCTTCAGTTCCCTCCTGGCTATCTTGTATCCCTCCAATGCCCTGTCTGAACCTTGTTTCCTCAGCCTTACATAAGTCACCTTTTTCCTCTTAACAAGACATTCAACCTCTCTTGTCAACCATGGTTCCCTCACTCGACCATCTCTTCCCTGCCTGACAGGGACATACATATCAAGGACACGTCGCACCTGTTCCTTGAACAAGTTCCACATTTCACTTGTGTCCTTCCCTGCCAGCCTATGTTCCCAACTTATGCACTTCAATTTTTGTCTGACAACATCGTATTTACCCTTCCCCCAATTGTAAACCTTGCCCTGTTGCACGTACCTATTTCTCTCCATTACTAAAGTGAAAGTCACAGAATTGTGGTCACTATCTCCAAAATGCTCCCCCACTAACAAATCTATCACTTGCCCTGGTTCATTACCCAGTACTAAATCCAATATTGCCCCTCCTCTGGTCGGACAATCTACATACTGTGTTAGAAAAGCTTCCTGGACACACTGCACAAACACCACCCCATCCAAACTATTTGATCTAAAGAGTTTCCACTCAATATTTGGGAAGTTAAAGTCGCCCATGACTACTACCCTATGACTTCTGCACCTTTCCAAAATCTGTTTCCCAATCTGTTCCTCCACATCTCTGTTACTATTGGGGGGCCTATAGAAAACTCCTAACAAGGTGACTGCTCCTTTCCTATTTCTGACTTCAACCCATACTACCTCAATAGGGTGATACTCCTCGAACTGCCTTTCTGCAGCTGTTATACTATCTCTAATTAATAATGTCACCCCCCACCTCTTTTACCACCCTCCCTAATCTTATTGAAACAGCTATAACCAGGTACCTCCAACAACCATTTCTGCCCCTCTTCTATCCAAGTTTCCGTGATGGCCACCACATCGTAGTCCCAAGTACCGATCCATGCCTTAAGTTCACCCACCTTATTCCTGATGCTTCTTGCGTTGAAGTATACACACTTCAACCCATCTCCGTGCCTGCAAATACTCTCCTTTGTCAGTGTTCCCTTCCCCACTGCCTCATTACATGCTTTGGCGCCCTGAATATCGGCTACCTTAGTTGCTGGACTACAAATCCGGTTCCCATTCCCCTGCCAAATTAGTTTAAACCCTCCCGAAGAGTACTAGCAAACCTCCCTCCCAGGATATTGGTGCCCCTCTGGTTCAGATGCAACCCGTCCTGCTTGTACAGGTCCCACCTTCCCCAGAATGCGCTCCAATTATCCAAATACCTGAAGCCCTCCCTCCTACACCATTCCTGCAGCCACGTGTTCAACTGCACTGTCTCCCTATTCCTAGCCTCGCTATCACGTGGCACCAGCAACAAACCAGAGATGACAACTCTGTCTGTCCTGGCTTTCAACTTCCAGCCTAACTCCCTAAACATTTTTATTACCTCCACACCCCTTTTCCTACCTATGTCGTTGGTACCAATGTGCACCACGACTTCTGGCTGCTCCCCCTCCCCCTTAAGGATCCTGAAGACACGATCCGAGACATCCCTGGCCCTGGCACCCGGGAGGCAACATACCTTCCGGGAGTCTCGCTCGCGACCACAGAATCTCCTATCTATTCCCCTAACCATTGAATCTCCTACAACTATTGCTTTTCTATTCTCCCCCCTTCCCTTCTGAGCCCCAGAGCCAGACTCCGTGCCAGAGACCTGACCGCTAGGGCCTTCCCCCGGTAGGTCATCCCCCCCAACAGCATCCAAAACGGTATACTTGTTTTGAAGGGGAACGGCCACGAGGGATCCCTGCACTGTCTGCCTGTTTGTTTTTTTCCCCCTGACTGTAACCCAGCTGTTCTTGTCCTGTACCTTGGGTGTGGTTACCTCCCTGTAACTCTTCTCAATCACCCCCTCTGCCTCCCGGATGATCCGAAGTTCATCCAGCTTCAGCTCCAGTTCCCTAACACGGTCTTTGAGGAGCTGAAGTTGGGTGCACTTCCCGCAGGTATAGTCAGTGGGGACACCGGTGGTATCCCTCACCACCCACATCCTACAGGAGGAGCATGTAACTGGCCTAGCCTTCATCCCCTCTTACCTTCCAGAATATAGCTGCTGTGTGGACTAACTAGATCTCCGACTCTGCTCCCAGTCAGCTACACTTTCTGTAAATTCCTGGCTCTCTTCGCACTCTTTGCAGAAATGTCGGAAACAAAATGAAAGGAGCACCTTACTCCCTCCTCACCTAACTCCCTCGGTCACCAAACTCTCACTAACGCACTCAAAAAGCACCAAATTCAGCACTCAGTGCCAAAAGGAAGTTGGTTAGCAAAGAGTTGCTGTGCGAGGTGCTGCATCAGCCATTTGGCATGGCAATTGGAAAGAGAATTTGCCCTCAATTTGCTACCCCCCCCCCCCCGCCCCTGGGGGGCACGGTAGCATAGTGGTCAGCACAGTTGCTTCACAGCTCCAGAGTCCCAGGTTCGATTCCCGGCTTGGGTCACTGTCTGTGCGGAGTCTGCATGTTCTACCCGTGTCTGCGTGGGTTTCCTCCGGGTGCTCCCGTTTCCCTCCCACAGTCTAAAAATGTGTAGGTTAAGTGCTAACTTGCCCCTTAGTGTCCAGAAAGCTCGGGTTGGGTTGGGTTACTGGATTAGGGCGGGGGTGTGGGCTTAGGTAGGGTGCTCTTTCCAAGGGCCGGTGCAGACTCGATGGGCTGAATTGCCTCCTTCTGCACTGTAAATTCTATGACTCCATGAGAATTGATTGTAATTGTTCATGGGATGGGAGGGGTGTTGGCGAGGCCAACAGTTGTTGCCCATCCCTATTTGCCCTTGAGAAGGTGGTGGTGAGCCGCCATCTCGAACGGCTGCAGTCCATGTGTGCAGGTACCCCCATGGTGCTGTTAGGGAGAGAGTTCCAGATTTTTGACTCAACAACAGTGAAACAACAACAAAGTCACCTCAAGCCAGGATGGTGGGTGGCTTGAAGGAGAACTTGCAGGTGGTGGTGTTCCCAAGCATCTGCTGCCGTTGTCCTTCCAGGTGGTAGAGGTCGCGGGTTTAGAAGGTGCCGTCAAAGGAGCCTTGGTGAGTTGCTTATAGATGCTGCACACTACTGCTACTGTGCAGCATTGGTGGAGGGACTGCATGTTTGAGTTGGTGGATTGGGTGCCAATCAAGTATGTTGCTTTGTCCTGGATAGTGTCAAAGCTCTCTGGAGCTGCACTTATCCAGAGATGTGGAGAGTATTCCAGCACACTCCTGAATTGTCCCTTGTTACATAGAATACACATAGAATTTACAGTGCAGATGGAGGCCATTCGGCCCATCAAGTCTGCACCGGCCGTTGGAAACATAAGCCCACACCTCTGCCCCATACCCGTAACCCAGCAACCCCACCCAACCCCTTTGGACACTAAGGGCAATTTAGCATGGCCAATCCACCTAACCTGCACGTCTTTGGGCTGTGGGAGGAAACCGGAGCTCCTGGAGAACACTGGGAGAACGTGCAAACTCCCCACGGACAGTGACCCAAGCTGGGAATCAAACCTGGGACCCTGGAGCTGTGAAGCGACAGTGATAGCCACGATGCTACCATGCCGACCATGATGGGGAGGCTTTGGCAAGTCAGGAGGGGAGTCACTCAGCACAGAATACCCAGGCTCTGCCCTTCTCTTACAGCTGCAGTATTTTGTGGCCGGTACAATTAATTGTCTGGTCAGTGGTAAAGCCTAGGACGAAAACAGAAAATACTGGACAATCCCAGCAGTTCTGACAGCATCTGTGGAGAGAGAAGGGAGCTAATGTTTTGAAGGCTGGATGCCTCTTTGTCAAAGATGGAGAGAAATGGAAGTCAGGTCAGATTTATACTGTTGTGGGGGGATGGGGGGATGTGGACGTTGAGGCTGAATAGAGGGCCAGTGGAGATTGTCTTGGACAGAAAGACAAAGGGAATGTAAATGGGGGTAATTAAGGCCAAGAAGTGTGCTGATAGTGGCGCATAAAAAGATTAGAATGTGTTCGTGGATGGCTAAGATGTTTGTGTTGAGAAATTCAGTGATGATAATGTTGTTGAATGTCAAGGGGAGGTGGTTAGACTCTCTCTTGTTGGAGGTGGTTATCGCCTGATACTTGTCATTCATCAACCTGAGGCTGAATATTGTCCAGGTCTTGATGTGTGTGGGTACAGCATCTGAAGAGTTGAGAATGGTCCATTGCACCTGGCGAATGCCGCATTTTCAATCCTGGTCATTGTGTCAGGGTGACTCTCCACTTTTTGCACACTCCTGCACTCCTAGTTGAAGGGTAGCATTGGCCATGTACACACAGTGAGCTCAGGAATTGGGGAAAGATGAGAGAGAAAGATGGGGAGAAGCCTTGGAAAGGATTATGAGAGATAGGATTTATAATCATCTAGAAAGGAATAATTTGATTAGGGATAGTCAACACGGTTTTGTGAAGGGTAGGTCGTGCCTCACAAACCTTATTGACTTCTTTGAGAAGGTGTGACCAAACAGGTGGACGAGGGTAAAGCAGTTGATGTGGTGTATATGGATTTCAGTAACGCACTTGATGAGGTTCCCCACAGCAGGCTATTGCAGAAAATACGGAGGCATGGGATTGAGGGTGATTTAGCAGTTTGGATCAGAAATTGGCTATCTGTAAGAAGACAGAGGGTGGTGGTTGATGGGAAATGTTCAGCCTGGAGTCCAGTTACTAGTGGTGTACCACAAGGATCTGTTTTGGGGCAACTGCTGTTCGTCATTTTTATAAATGACCTGGAGGAGGGCGTAGAAGGATGGGTGAGTATGGATTTGCGGATGACACTAAAGTCAGTGGAGTTGTGGACAGTGCGGAAGGATGTTGCAGGTTACAGAGGGACATAGATAAGCTGCAGCGCTGGGCTGAGAGGTGGCAAATGGAGTTTAATGCAGAAAAGTGTGAGGTGATTCATTTTGGAAGGAGCAACAAGAATACAGAGTACTGGGCTAATGGTAAGATTCCTGGTAGTGTGGCTGAGCAGAGAGATCTCGGTGTCCATGTACATAGATCCCTGAAAGTTGCCACCCAGGTTGAGAGGGTTGTTAAGAAGGCGTAAGGTGTGTTAGCTTTTATTGGTAGGGGGATTGAGTTTCGGAGCCATGAGGTCACGTTGCAGCTGTACAAAACTCTGGTGCGGCCGCATTTGGAGTATTGCGTGCAGTTCTGGTCGCCGCATTATAGGAAGGATGTAGAAGCATTGGAAAGGGTGCAGAGGAGATTTACCAGGATGTTGCCTCGTATGGAGGGAAGATCTTATGAGGAAAGGCTGAGGGACTTGAGGCTGTTTTCGTTAGAGAGAAGAAGGTTAAGAAGTGACTTAATAGAGGCATACAAGATGTTCAGAGGATTAGATAGGGTGGACAGTGAGAGCCTTTTTCCTTGGATGGTAATGGCTAACACAAGGGGACATAGCTTTAAATTGAGGGGAGATAGATATAGGACAGATGTCAGAGGTAGGTTCTTTACTCAGAGAGTAGTAAGGGCGTGGAATGCCCTGCCTGCAACAGTAGTGGATTTGCCAACATTAAGGGCATTTAAATGGTCATTGGATAAATATATGGACGATAAGGGAATAGCGTAGATGGGCTTTAGATTGGTTTCACTGGTCAGCACAACATCGAGGGCCGAAGGGCCTGTACTGCGCTGTAATGTTCTATGTTCTAAGCCATTCCTTACTGATTTCCTCTTCCTGTCCCACATTGTCCTCCACTCCCACCTACAGTCCCGGTGATCAGCTTGCACTCATTGTTCATCAGCAATGATGGCGAAAAGGCAAACCCCAACTTAATATCAGACACAACACAGGCAGTTCTTGTTCTTCAAGCCTTTACAACCCAAAGCACAAACTATTATCTTTTTGTGGCCTTTGGCATGTTGAATTCCAGCCATACTTGCAACCAATCGTCAAGTTGGGGAAAACTGACTTCGGACCCAACGCCACAGTAGCCAAAGGTCTGGACAGCATTCATCTCAAGATTTGTTTCCCACCTGTAAAACCGCCACAACACATATCAACCGCATTAGTGACTGGAACCAAACAGTCGTCCATTGAATCTGTGAACGCCATGACGCACCAATGTATCATCGGCATTATCAACTGACGTCTGTTGGAGAACCTTTGTCATCCATCACGTCTGGATATTTCTCCTGTCACAAGGTGCTAATAAAGTGTGGCAGCTTCAACCATTCTTCCCGTGAAAGTCCTCCTTTTGCACCGCGCGACTTCGAAGGCCAGATTCAGCCGGACTGAGATCCTCGTTTGCAGGGTTTGTTGCATGCTTCTTGCGTATTGACGTCTGAGAGGCATCGTGCACGCGTTTGGCATGGTTTCCAACCGTTTGAAAAAAAGTTGGAATCCCCCCGGCAAGAGTTTTGGGAAATTATGACAGAAACGGATTGTTCTGTGCTTCAAGACTGAGCCAATTGGACCTTTGCTCTCTGGAGTTTAGAAGAATGAGAGGCAATCTCATTGAAAGGAACGGGATTTTGAAGGGGCTTGATAGGACGGACATTGAGAGATTGTTTCTGATGGTTGGGGGTTGGGGGAACAGTCGCAGAATAAGGGGGCTGATCATTTAGCACTGAGTTGAGGAGAAATTACATAATTCAAGGGCTTGTGAATCTTTGGAATTCTGCATCCCCGAGGGTTATGGATGCTCCATTGTTGAATAGACTTAAGATAGGGATGGACATATTTTTGATCTCGCTGGGAATTAAGGGAAATTGGTGGCAAGGGAGGGGAGGGGCGGTGGGAAAGTGGAATTGAGGCAGAGGCTCAGCCCTAGATCTTCCAGTCCCGCTGGAAGTGAACTCCGCAGCAGGTTTTCCCACGGCGGGGCTGACAAGCAACGCAGATGCCCATTAACTTCACCTGGACTGGAAGATCCATTCAATGGCGAGTCACCTCCGCCATGAGAAAACACACGTGGCGGGGGATGGGAGGGGGAGGGGGTGTAGAGGTGGGGTGGGTGCATGAAAACTACCGCCCAACGTTTTGAGTCCAATATCACTTCTTCAGAAGTGGAACGCTGCCGAAGGAGAGCCAGATTGGACTTGAAATGGTAACACTGCTCCTCTCACCAGAATGTCCAATTCACCAAACAAGCACGCCTTTCGGGACCTGTGGGAGGAAACCGGAACGCCCGGAGGAAACCCACGCAGACACGGGGAGAACGTGCAGACTCCGCACAGACAGTGACCCAAGCCGGGAATCGAACCCGGGACCCGGATGCTGTGAAGCAACAGTGCTAACCACGGTGCTACCGTGCCGCCCAAGTGCTCGGCCCTTTCAACTGCTGGAAGTACTGGGTTCCTGGATCAGCTGTGGTCAATCCTCCACCAGAGGAACACCCAATCACGGCCCGGAATACTGTTGGAATTGTGCCAGAATATTCGGATGAGCCTGATCCTGGAAAATGTCTGGGGCCAGTGTGGGTTAGTCAGGGTGATGGGAGGGTTCAGAGAGTAAAGGTCCTCCTCCATTACAGTTATGCTGGCAAAGACAGCAAAAGGAATAATTTACTCAACTCTTATCACTGCAGGCACTCTCAAACGCAAGTACAATCGGGAGGAAATAGAGGGATACGGGCTGAGTAAGGGCAGAACGTCTTTTTTTTAGTTTGGCCATCATGATCGGCACAGGCTTGGAGGGCCGAAGGACCTGTTGCTGTGATGTATTTTTCTTTGTCCTTGTACAATCGGGAGTAGCAAAGATGGAGAGGGTTGACAGCTTCAAATTCCAGGTATGCACATCACTACCAATCTGTCCTGGTCCACCCACGTCGACGCAACGACCAAAAAAGCACCGCAGCCCCTATACTTCCTCAGGAAACTAAGGAAATTAGACATGTCTACATTGACTCTTACCAATTTTTACAGATGCACCATAGAAAGCTGCATCTGGCTGCATCACAGCCTGGTATGGCAACTGCTCGGTCAAAGACCGTAAGGAACTACAAAGCATCGTGAGCACAGCCCAGTCCATCGCGCGAACCCACCTCCCATCCATTGACTCTGTCTACACCTCCCGCTGCCTTGGGAAAGCGGGCAGCATAATCAAAGACCCCTTCCACCCGGGTTATTCTCTTGCAACTGCTTCCATCAGGCAGGAAATCCAATAGTCTGAGAACACGCACAAACAGATTCAAAAACAGCTTCTTCCCCGCTGTTACCAGACTCCTGAATGACCCTCTTATGGACTGAACTGATCTCTCTACGCATCTTCTCTACTGTTGTAGTGCTACACTCCGTATGCTTCATCCAATGTCTGTTTCTATGTATTTATCATGTATTTTATCGTATGTCCTATGTTTTTGCATGCATGGAACGATCTGCCTGTACTGTACGCAGAACAAGACTTTTCACTGTACCTCGGTACACATGACAATAAATCTAAATCCAACATCCTTTGAATACTTTTCACGATCTTGCAGGCAATGTTATCCGAAGAAGGGGCAGGACGGTAGCATAGTGGTTAGCACAACTGCTTCACAGCTCCAGGGTCCCAGGTTCGATTCCCAGCTTGGGTAACTGTCTGTGCGGCGTCTGCACGTTCTCCCCGTGTGTGCGTGGGTTTCCTCCGGGTGCTCCGGCTTCCTCCCACAGTCCAAAGATGTGCGAGTTAGGTGGATTGGCCATGGTAAATTGCCCATAGTGTCCAAAATTGCCCTTGGTGTTGGGTGGGGTTGCTGGGTTAGGGGGATAGGGTGGACCTTGGGTAGGGTGCTCTTTCCAAGAGCTGGTGCAGACTCGATGGGCTGAATGGCCTCCTTCTGCACTGTAAATTCTTTGTAATTCTAATGTTCGACAAGTGTGTACACTCCAATGCACACCCGTCATCAATACAGTGCAAGAACAAAACCGGGAAAATGCAAAAGAAAATGCTTGCATTTAGAGAGCACATTTCATGGCCTCTGGATGTGAGAAAGTGCTTTAGAGCTGCTGCACACTTTTCCAGTCTATGACGTGGTGTGAGGAAGGTGGCAGCCATTTTATACACAGCAGCTCCCGCAGACAATATGATAAAATCAGGCATAATCAGCTTATAGTGACATTGGTTGCAGGATAGTTATCGGTCAGCACACCCAGGGATGAACACCTAGGCTGTTCTTTGAGAATAATGGATGGATCCTCTGGGAGAGGCATGCCAGGCCTCACTTTGGGATCTCAATGTGGGCGATGCCAAATGGAAGTAACATTTTACCATTCCTGAATTGTTGAACTTGTTCCTCAGTTTATGAGGTACCCTCAATAATGATGCTTAGAGATTAAACTGTAAAGAAGGCTTTATTAGGCTAATAACTATGCTACAGATTTGGACGAGAGCTGACTGCTATACAGACCATGAGGCAGGCCTTTATGTATGGCTCCCAGATGGGCGGAGCCAGAGGCGGAGTCCCCAGGGTTCCAAGCCTGGTCTTAAAGGGGACATCACCTTACATGATGATAAGGCAGTAACCGTTCATCACATTCACCCCCTGTTTAAAAAGGAGTCCGGCGGGGGTGAAGTGCCATCATAGGTCCATCCGTCTCGGCGGCCGGATCGTCCTCCTCGATCTCCTCAGTTCGGGCGGTGGTGCGGCGGGCACGGACGTCCCGGTTGAGGGCACATCCGGGAGCACAGCGGTCGGAGCTTCGGTCCGGGTCGGGGCAGAGGAACTAGGCAGGGCCGGGGGTAGCGGAGCCGGCGCCGGCGGGGTGTGTGAAGGGGGGGCGCACGGTAGGAGCTCACCAACGGGTGGTAGGGCCGGAAGGGGGTGTGTTGTAGGGGGCGACGGGTCCTGCAGGGGAGCGGTGCGGGAAGGGGCGTCTGTGGTGGAGGATCCAGCGGGCGCCAGATCCCGGAGGGAAACCGTATCTTGCCTGCCGTCGGAGTACTCCACGTAGGCGTAACTGGGGTTGGCATGGAGCAGTCGGACCTTTTCAACTAGGGGGTCTGTTTTATGGCTCCTCACGTGCCTCCGGAGAAGAACAGGTCCCGGAGCCGTCAGCCAAGGTGGAAGCGAGACCCCGGAGGTAGACTTCCTGGGGAAAAGGAACAATCGCTGATGAGGGGTCTCATTTGTGGCCGTGTAGAGGAGTGACCTAATGGAGTGTAGGGCATCGGGTAGGACCTCCTGCCAGCGGGTGGTTGGGAGATTTCTCGACCGCAGGGCCAGAAGGACAGCCTTCCACACGGTCGCGTTCTCCCTCTCCACCTGCCCGTTTCCCCGTGGGTTATAGCTGGTCGTTCTGCTCGAGGCGATGCCTTTGCTGAGCAGATACTGACGCAGTTCATCGCTCATGAACGATGTACCCCGGTCGCTGTGGATATAAGCAGGGAAACCGAACAGGGTGAAGATGCTGTGCAGTGCCTTAATCACCGTGGCTCAGGTCATGTCGGTGCAGGGAATGGCGAATGGGAAACGGGAGAACTCATCGATCACGGTGAGGAAATAGGCATAACGGTTGGTGGACGGGAGGGGCCCCTTGAAGTCCATGCTCAGTCGCTCAAAGGGGCCCGAGGCCTTCATGAGCCGAACCTTGTCTGGCGGTTTGCACTCCGCACAGACCTGGCAGGCCCTGACCATGGCCTTGACCTCCTTGGTTGAGTAAGGTAGGTTGCGGGACTTGATGAAATGGACGAGCCGGGTAACCCCTGGGCGGAAGAGGTCATTGTGAATGGCTTGCAGGCGGTCCTCCTGCGCGTTGGCGCATGTGCCGCGGGACAGGGCATCTGGGGGCTCGTTGAGCTCCCCTGGACGATACTTGATATCGTACGAGTAGGTGGAGAGTTCGATCCTCCACCTCAAAATTTTATCGTTTTTTATTTTGCCCCGTTGCGTGTTATCGAACATATAGGCGACCGACCGTTGGTCGGTGACGAGGGTAAACCTCCTACCGGCAAGGTAGTGTCTCCAGCACCGCACAGCCTCCACAATGGCTTGTGCCTCCTTTTCGACTGCAGAGTGTCGAATCTCGGAGGCGGTGAGGGTTCGGGAGAAGAACGCTACTGGTCTGCCTCCTTGATTGAGGGTAGCAGCCAGGGCGATGTCTGATGCATCGCTCTCTACCTGGAAAGGGATGGTTTCGTCCACCGCGTGCATTGCGGCCTTGATGATGTCGGCCTTGATGCGGTTGAAGGCCAATTGAGCCTCAGCCGAGAGGGGAAAAGTGGTGGTCTTTAGGAGTGGGCGGGCTTTGTCCGCATACTTGGGGACCCACTGGGCGTAATAGGAGAAAAGCCCCAAGCACCGTTTGAGGGCCTTGAGGCTGCGGGGGAGAGGGAGTTCCTTAAGGGGGCGCATGCGGTCGGGGTCGGGACCTAGGACCCCGTCTTCCACGACATAGCCGAGGATGGCCAGCCGGGTGGTGTGGAAAACGCATTTGCCCTCGTTATAGGTCAGGTTCAGGGCTCGGGCGGTCTGGAGGAACTTTTTGAGGTTAGCGTCATGGTCCTGCTGATCATGGCCGCAGATGGTGACATTGTCCAAGTACGGGTATGTAGCCCGCAAACCGTACTGGTCCACCATTTGGTCCATCGCCCTTTGAAAGACGGAGACCCCATTTGTGACACCAAAGGGGGACCCTGAGGCAGTGGAAGAGCCGGCCGGCTGCTTCGAAGGCAGTATAGAGGCGGTGTTTTGGTCGGATGGGGAGCTGGTGGTAGGCAGATTTGAGGTCGACCGTGGAAAAGACTCGGTATTGGGCGATCCGATTTACCATTTCCGCGATGCGAGGAAGGGGGTACGCATCAAGCTGCGTGAATCGGTTTATGGTCTGGCTATAATCCACGACCATCCGTTTCTTCTCCCCGGACCGGACTACCACCACTTGTGCTCTCCAAGGGCTGTTGCTAGCCTCGATGACCCCCTCTCCCAGTAAACGCTGGACCTCTGACTTGATAAAAGCCATATCTTGGGCACTGTAGCGCCGGCTCCTGGTGGCGACGGGCTTACAGTCGGGAGTGAGGTTAGCGAATAGCGAGGGGGGTGCGACTTTCAGTGTCGCAAGGCAGCACACCGTGAGGGGGGGCAAGGGTCCGCCGAACTTCAGTGTCAGGCTTCGGTGGCTGCACTGGAAATCCAGTCCAAGCAGCAGGGGGGCACAGAGGTGAGGGAGGATATAAAATTTGAAACGGGTGTATTTGGCACCCTGGATCGAGAGATCGGCAATACAGTACCCCGTGAGTTGTACCGAGTGGGACCCAGATGCGAGGGCTATGGTTTGGGATGTGGGATGGGTGCGTAGGGAGCAGCGCCTTACCGTTTCAGGGTGGATAAAGCTCTCCGTGCTCCCGGAGTCGAAGAGGCATGCAGTGTCGTGCCCGTTGACCTGGACCTGCATCATGGAGTTCTGCAGGTGTTTTGGCCGAGTTTGATCGAGGGTGATCGCACCCAGTCGCGGGTAGTCGGAGTCGTAAAATGGCCGCTGCCGTTGGTCGCACGTGTCGGGTCGAGAAGATGGCCGCCGACCAGATGGCCGCTCCCATGATTCGCACGAGGCTGATGACGCGTCAGAAGAGGACGTGTCGGGTCGGTGCGCAGCAGCATTGCGAGGCCTGCGGGCCTGGGAGCCCGATTTTCGGGCCGGCTGTTCTTTGTTTTTCTGGCCCCTGGGTCTGGCCAGGCAGACCCTCGCAAAGTGCCCTTTCTTCCCGCAGTCGCTGCAGATCGCGGAGCGGGCTGGGCAGCGTGGGCGTGGGTGCTGGCCCTGCCCGCAGAAGTAGCAAGGTGTGCCCCCATGGTGAGCGCGTCGCCTACGGGCCTGTACTACGGGCGAGCCTGAGGAAGTCCGGGGGGGGCTGGCAGAGTCCGCGGGGTACGTACCCAAGTTATGTCGGGCCACCTCCAGCGAGGAGGCGAGCGTTAGCGTCTCCTGGAGGTCTTTTGCCCCGTTTTCGGGCAGTCGCTGCCGGATGTAGGTCGAGCGGATGCCGGACACAAAAGAATCTCTGATGTGCAGGTTCATATGGACTTCCCCTGTCACATCCTGATGGTCACAGTCCCTGGCCAGCGCGGTGAGTTTCTCAACAAACTCGTCGAGCGATTCCCCCGAGCGCTGCCGGCAGGTAGAGAGCAGATGCTGGGCGTGCACCTCATTGACGGGTTTGACAAACCGCTTGCGGAGCAACTCAATCGCTTCCTCATAACTCGTCGCCTTTTCGAGCGTGGCGGAGATTCTGTGACTCACCCGGGCGTGGAGTAGACGCAGCTTGCGTGGCCCCAGGATGGGAGTCTCTGAGGAGTCCAGGTAGGCCTCGAAGCACCGCAGCCAGTATTTAAAAATTTCCTTTGCCTCTGGCGTTCGTGCTTCCAGATTGAGCTTCTCTGGTTTTAGGCCTGCGTCCATCCTGAATCTAGTTTAGCCTAATAAATTGAGGTACCCTCAATAATGATGCTTAGAGATTAAACTGTAAAGAAGGCTTTATTAGGCTAATAACTATGCTACAGATTTGGACGAGAGCTGACTGCTATACATACCATGAGGCAGGCCTTTATGTATGGCTCCCAGATGGGCGGAGCCAGAGGCGGAGTCCCCAGGGTTCCAAGCCTGGTCTTAAAGGGGACATCACCTTACATGATGATAAGGCAGTAACCGTTCATCGCAGTTTACATCACTGAAAAAAAACCGAACATGTTCGTTGGCGTAACACCTTGGGATTTGTGGCCTTCAGAAACTGGCTACGACCTGTGAGTAGACCATAATACTCCTGAGATTCTGCCTCACCCCTCAGGGCATTTCGATTGCGCTTGACCAAGTGTCAAGTTACGGAATCATATTCAGGCCAACAGCGAGTCATTTGGTTTTGAGCTGTTGATTTACAGTGGCATGTAGATCAATAATACAGCATTGTACGACTTGAGCCATATAAGGCAAACGTTCAAGCTGCACAGCTGCTTGATAAGGGAGCAATCAATCTCTTACTAAAAGGTAGCGAAAATTGGAGCCCCGGATGAAACATTTCTACCTCGGTTCGCGTTAGCAATCTTGGTTCGCAATTTCTGAAAGGGGAAAGCTCCGTGTCCCACCGGATCAGTTCTCCCCGGATGAGGGAACATCCTTTTTATTTTATTTATGGGCAGCACCGCAGCACAGTGGTTAGCACTGTTGCTTCACAGCGCAAGGGACCGGATTTGATTCCCGGCTAGGGTCACTGCCTGTGCGGAGTCTGCATGTTGGCCCTGTGTCAGCGTGGGTTTCCTCCTGTTGCTAACTTTTGGTTGGTTCAATTGGCTCTGTTTTATAACATTTGCTCTAGAGTCGGCAGGTATCTTTATGATACCGCCACGAGGTTCAAGTTCAAGGAATGATCAATAACTCAATACACCAATTAGTAAGATTCAAATCAAAGCACATTTATTATACACAGTAAATCGCTACTCATGCATAAACTCTACTTTCTAAGCTATTTCTATCACTAACAGGCCTATACTTAGCTTCGGACTGGCCCACCAGGGTCAGGGGAACAAATGGCCTTTTGTTCGGGTTCTGAGTCTGCGGGATTCAAAAGCTGGTATGGACTGGTAGCTAGGAGCGACTATCTCGTAGCGAGCGTTGACTTGAAACTTACGTTCTTGGAGGCCGCCGGACAGGTCACTGTCAAGGGTTGCTTCGCATTGCTGAGTGACCCTGTCAAGAAGGACAATTTGAACTTGGGGGCTTTACTTTATAGTCCCCAGGGACTTCCCGCCTTTCAGGGCGGACCCTGTACCTGGTTCTAGGTGATTGGACTTCGTTCCAATCGCTTGGTTCGATTTCTCCAATACTGGAGCGGTTCCCTGATCGATGGGCGGTCTTGAGGTGTCCATTAACCTCTTTTGTGTTGGCTCCTGCTGGCGCCGAAGAGTCTGGCTTGGCCTTATTTACCTTAAAATGTTTTGATTGTTCCCGGGGATCGCTCATTACTATGTAGATGGCTGCTACATTACTATGCAGATGGCTGCTTGTATCGATGCTGTCTGGGTTTCTGCAGAGTCTAATACACAGTAAACTTGCACCTGCTAGTTTTTGCCTGTGTTGGCTGAATTTCCCTTCAGCCTTTGCTGTTCTCCATTTTAAGTCGGAAAGTGGCCAACTCAGGTGGCTACACTCCGGGTGCTCCAGTTTCCTCCGACAGGTCCAGAAAGATGTGCTCGTTAGGTGAATTGGACATTCTGAATTCTCCCTCAGTGTACCCGAACAGGCGCCGGAGTGTGGCGACGAGGGGATTTTCTCAGTAACTTCATTGCAGTGTTAATGCAAACCTACTTGTGACACTAATAAAGATTATTACTATTTAAGAGAAAGGGAGATGGTAGTATTTTGTGAAATGGAGTGAATCTTGAACTTGTGACGTGGACAAAAGATGGTCTGATTGTAGCCATTTGGGGAATCAAAAAGGTACTGCGTGCTGGAGAGCAGAACGTCTCGCTGGCAAAGTTCATGTGCAATCACTTAATATGTTTCCACATGATTACCCAAAAATGTATTAAAACCTGAGGAAAAATAGCACATGGAGAAAGGAATTAAGAATGTATTGTGCAGTTGTACCAGGAATAAGTTAGTCAAAGGTTGGCTCATTGATTACCAGAGAATGCACAGAGGCACACTGAATTAACATGACCAGTAATTAGAACCATAGAATCTCTGCAGTGCAGAAGGAGCCCATTCGGCCCATCGCGTCTCCACCAACCCTCTGAAAGAGCACCCTACCGAGGCCCACTCGCCCACCCTATCCCTGTAACTCCACAACCTCACCTAACCTGCACATCTTTGGACCCTGGGAGTGAAATAAAAACAGAAATGTAGGAAAGCCTCAGAATATCAGGACGGTGTCTGTGGCGAGTTGAGCAGGGTTAATGTTTTGGTTCAATGAACTTTCGTCAGAACCAATGGACTTGCCTACAGGTATCCCAGCAGTAAATTAGGGTGACACAGTGGTTGCACTGCTGCCGCATAGCGCCAGGGACCAGGGTCCCATGTCGGCCTTGGGTTTTGTTTGTTTATCCTTGTGGAGTTTATGCATTTTCCCCGTGTCTGCGTGGGTTTCCTCCGGGTGCTCCGATTACCTACCACAGTCCAAAGATGTGCCGGTTAGGTAGATAGGCCACGCTAAATTGGCCCTTAGTGTCCAAAGATGTGCAGGCTAGGTGGGTTGGCCAATCTAACTTAATAATAAGAATCTTTATTAGTGTCACAAGTAGGCTTACATTACCACTGCAATGAAGTTACTGTGAAAATCCCCTCGTCGTCACACTCTGGCGCCTGTTCGGGTACACGGGGGGAGAATTCAGAATGTCCAATTCACCTAACAAGCACATCTTTCGGGACTTGTGGGAGGAAACCGGAGCACCCGGAGGAAACCCACGCAGACACGGGGAGAACGTGCAGATTCCGCACAGTGACCCAAGCCGGAAATCGAACCTGGGACCCTGGCGCTGTGAAGCAACAGTGCAAACCACTGTGCTACCATGCTGCCCTTCCCTCCGTGTCCAAATATGTGCAAGTTGGGTGGAGTTACGGGACTATGAGGATAGGACGGGAAGTGAGCCTAGGTAGGGAACTCTTTCAGAGGGTCGGGGCAGACTCGATGGGCCGAATGGCCCCTTGCAACACTGTTGGAAATCTATGGTTCTGCATGCAGTACAAGATCTCCAGGTGGTGGCACAAAGCATAGGAATCCGACTATACCAGGTAACTGGGTATACCAGGAACGTCACGAGACTGCTGTGAAACCAGTGGATGGAGAGAAAATGAAGACCAATAATCCTCATAATGAACTCTAAACCTTATCTGCCTTGTGTTAGAATCAATTGGCTTTGCTTGTGGGGTTGTCTGGCAGGAACACACATGAACTTGAACCACTCGGTCTCCGTCCATGGTGTTCCGCCTCTCAGGATACAAATCCAAATATTAAAATTCCTTACCATAATTAGATGGATAGAAAATCATGGGAAAGTGTGGAAAATATTCCTGCAGCGTTACTAATTTCATTTTCTGTCAGAGTTGAGCGACTGAAAGTCTGATTGTCACGGTGATGTGATGAGAGTGCTTGTTCTGTGGTATAACCATCACGAGATGGATAAATTGCTCGGCCCTTACATCTTGGTCCAACCCCTTGAGGTCACGAACGGCTTGTCCCCTTGTGTAAGAACGTGTGCCTGACTTCATTCCCTGGTGGTCTTATGGGTCTTTGACAGGTCCCCAAATGCTCTCATGCTTTGGCAGTCTTGTACTCAATGTTCTGTAAATCCTGGATGGTTCCAAACCGACTTCGAATCATCGTATTTATAGAGGCCATTCGGCCCATCGAGTCTGCACTGGCCCTTAGAAAGAGCACTCTACTTAAGCCCCGCCTCCACCCTATCCCCGCAACCCAGTAACTCCACCTAATCTTTTTGTACACTTTTGGACACTAAGGGGCAATTTAGCATCGCTAATCCACCTAACCTGTGCATTTGGAGTGTGGGAAGAAACCGGAGCACCCGGAGGAAACCCATGCAGACAGTCTCCTGAGGCCGGAATTGAACCCGGGTCGCTGGAGCTGTGAGGCAGCAGTGCTAACCACTGTGCCCTAACTTCATCCCTTTTACTGCAATCCTGATAAATAAAACGTTCCTACAGAAGGTGGGCGGAGGGTGACGGAAAATCCCACTCTGGGATCGTGAGCGCAAAATCTAGGCTGACACACCATGTGCAGTACTGAGGGAGTGCTGCACTGTCAGAGATGTTGGGCTGGATTCTCCGATTCTGGGGCTATGTCCCCACCCCGGCGTGGGAACGGTGGCGTTTTAAGCCAGAAAAACTGGCGCAAACTGGCCACCGATTCCCCGTTTTCCTGGGGACTTGCTGGACGGCAGAGTAGAGCACCCGGCTCGAGCTGCCAATACGCCGCGGAGGATTGCCGGGTCCTTAACGAGCGCACGGTGACGGCAAGCAGCGGCCGTGCCGTGCTCCATGGCGGACGCAGCCTGCGGACCCGGCCCGCAAATTAGTGCCCCCCCCCTTTGGCCAGCTCGCGTGCTCCGGACTCCCCCCCCCCACTGTGCCCCCAGCCCCGAATAATGTCACCCCCGCCCGCGGATCGGCCCTCCCCCGACTGTGGCGGTGCTGGACTGAGCCCGCAGCCGCCTTGCCGGGTTCCCGACGGATGAGACCATGGGAGACCCACGGCGTTGGGAACTCGGCCGGCCGGGGGCGGAGCATCGGTGGGTGGGCCTCAGGCAATGTCCTGAGGCCCTCGATATATGGCGCGGCGTACTCGGAGATTTCGGCATGGGCGACCTGAGAATCCAACCTGTTGCCTTTTGGATGGGAGCTGAGAACAGGGTCCACTCTCCGCCCCCCCTCCCCCTCTTATTGGGTGTGAAAGATCCCGCACCCCCTCTTCCAAGGGCAGGATGTTTCTCCCCGGCGCCCTGACCAATAAATAACTCAACCTGAAGAAACATCACGGGAACAGATCGGCTGGCCAGTATTTCATTGCAATTCGTGTTGTATGCAAAGTGATGGCCGATATTACAGCAGTGGCAACATTTCAAAAGTGGTTCATTGGTTATCAAAGACATGGTGAGGTCATGAAAAGGGCAATAATATCTTTCCTTCTTTTTATTGCAGCTGAGACTGTAGAATCACAACTGTGCTGCCCAAGGTTCATTGTCCAGGAAACAGTATCACATCAGTGGATTTCTGATGTACTAACACATGCTAATGACTCCCTGGAGGGGAAATTCTGTGCTCACATCCTCCCACTGGGCGATTCTGCTCACAGCGCAGCTTGGACATACAACCTCTGGCTTTCCACTTGTCAGAATGAATGGGTGGAAATGATAGGCTCTGTGACCTTGCGAGCGCTGTTTCTCACTCGATGCAAGGGCTGGATCCTCACATAGCAAAGGCACGACTTGTCGACGCAAGGACAACTCGCCTGACAGCGCCTTGAGCACACGGTTGCCTGAGCCGCTGCATTTTTCTTTTCAGCGAGCACTGACTACAATCACTCGGTTCGAGTGAGCGGAGCCAACGGGTGAGGACAGGGGAGGTGGCAGAGGTCAGAGGGCACAAGCGGAGGGGGTCGGAAACCTCCGCCCTCCTCCAATTCTGGCCCCTGCCACCTTTGCCCCATCATTGCCGGCCGTGCATTCCGCTGCCTGGACCCGAGGCTCTGGAGTTCCCTTAAAACTCCTTAAAACCTAGCGTTCTGACCGCCACCATGTCTTGCTCTCTCCTTCTGTGGTTGGTGGGAGATTCCGCTTGTTCATGCTCCTGAAATGTCTTGGGAACATTTTATAATAATAATCTTTATTAGTGTCACAAGTAGGCTTACATTAACACTGCAATGAAGCTACTGTGAAATTCCCCTAGTCGCCACAATCCGGCGCCTGTTCGGGTACACTGAGGGAGAATTCAGAATGTCCAATTTACCTAACAAGCATATCTTTCGGGACTTGTGGGAGGAAACTGGAGCGCCCGGAGGAAACCCATGCAGACACGGGGAGAACGTGCAGACTCCGCACAGACAGTGACCCAAGCCGGGAATCGAACCCGGGACCCTGGCACTGTGAAGCAACAGTGCTAACCTCTGTGCTACCATGCTGCCCATAATGCACTGAAGACACCGATTAAATGCAACATGCATCTGTGGTCTGCTGAGTGAGGCTGGAGGTAATGGATCACTGGCATAGAAACACTGACTTGAGATGATCAATGCGACAAATCATTGTCGCTGAAAATATACCACGTTCCCTGATTCTAAAACTCAGGCTGGATTAATTCTTCGAGGTGCGTTGTTCAGAACGTCAAATCAATTCCCCATGACTCTTGTCTTTGCCTCACTGCTCGACACAAACCATTACGAAGCCATGTTTCCCAGCCTCTTGTCCGCTGCTTGTTCTCAGCACTAAAATGTAAATGTCTTTTGACAGCGTCAACCTCGTAGAAAATTAGCCCTGTCAGACGCGGCCTCTTAATTAAATGTGACACGTATTCCTGGGTCAGCAAGGAATTTGTGATGTTAGCCTTACCTTCTGAATGGGGAGCTGCTGTAACTAAGAGACGTACTGTCAGAGCATGTTGAAAACCCATCCTGCGATTGTTAAAGAACTGGAGACATCTCCTGAGATTCCTGTTCGGGCAGAACGTGTTGTATCTTTCTTCTCCTTGCGCTTGCTTCAGCTGACAACCCTCAACGCACCAACCACGAGTAAGGGATTGGCTGACCTTAAAATAGATTGGCTCATCTATTAAGGATTTGAGAAGTTGGGTGGCAAGCAACAGTTGGTGAACCTACGCAAATTTCAGAGTTAACGGCCCCCTGAGGACCAACACAGATAGACTAAGGGCGCGCTTCACCGGACAAAAACTTCCCTCACGCGGGTTTGGTGGGGTGTTTTGCCACTGCTGCAACGCCGAGATGGAGACCGCTGCTCAACGGCTGTTTTATGTGGGCCTTTGGGGAGATTCGTCCCATCGAGGCCACACTTTGAAATTGCACGTGGGCCAGAGAGTGAGAGCGTGCGTGGGAGCACGAGAGAGAGCTTGGGGGCGAAAGAGTGTGCGCGAGTGAGTGAGAGTGCGAGTGTGCGCAGGTCAATGTGAGAATGCTTGTGATGAAGACGAGGGGCGGGTTTCTGCGAACCCCCCCGCCGGGTCAGAGAATCGCCGCGGGGGCGCCGTGAATCCCGCCCCCGCCGGCCGCCGAATTCTCCAGCACCGGAGATTCGGCGGGGGCGGGAATCGTGCCGCGCCGGTCGGCGGGCCCCCCCCCCCCCCCCCCCCCCCCCGGCGATTCTCCGGCCCACGATGGGCCGAAGTCCCGCTGCTGTAATGCCGGTCCCACCGGCGTGAATTAAACCACCTCCCTTACCAGCGGGATCAGGCGGCGCGAGTGGGCTCCGGGGTCCTAGGGGGGGCACGAGGCGATCTGGCCCCAGGGGGTGCCCCCACGGTGGCCTGGCCCGTGATCGGGGCCCACTGATCAGCGGGCGGGCCTTTGCCATGGGGGAACTCTTTCCCCGCCGTGTCGATGGCCGACGCAGAGGTGACTCCCTTCCTGCGCATGCGCGAGGATGCCGTCAGCAGCCGCTGACGCTCCCTCGCATGTGCGGACCTCCGCCTGCGGAGTCCCTTCGGCCCCAGCTGGTGTGGCGCCAAAGGCCTTCCATGCCAGCCGGCGGGACGGCAACCACTCCGGCGCAGGCCTAGCCCCTAAAGGTGAGGGCTTGGCCCCGAAAGGTGCAGAGAAATCCGCACCTTTGGGGCGGCCCGATGCCGGAGTGGTTCCCGCCAATCCATCCCACCGGGACCTCCCGGCCCGCCAGGTAGGGGAGAATCCTGCCCCTGGTGTGAGTCTCCTATTGCACAAGACTTACCTGTAGATGATGGCGCAACACTGTCAGTGCCCAAAATCTCAATAGGAAGGAGAGCATAGCTCCACTGATAAGAGATAAAGTGCGATGAAAATACAAAGCCAAACAATTTCTCAAGTAAAATTGACGGTGAGATACCTCACATTTCCTCTTTGTATATTTTCCTTGCTCAGCTAACACTATGAAGTATTAACAAGCAGAACAATCCCCATGATAGCTTTCCAAGCAGTTTTATTAAACGATACCGTATTATTCTCTATGTGCTATATGATTCCCCATTGTGATGCATACCCTGAAACCCCTCTGCTATCAGTTCTCTCTGCAGGAAGACTCCAGGACCACTCTAAGAATTGGAGAAGTCTTTTCATTAACATATAGGGTACACTTTCCGCTTTTGAACATGGGCAAATGTAGAAGTGACGAACAATGCATTGTAGATTTTATTGTCACTCCCTCTAATATTCCTACAGTGCAGAAAAAGGCCATTCAGCACGTTGTGCCTGCACCAACTCTCTTAAAGAGCACCCTCCCTAGGCCCACTCCCCCCGCCCCAGCCCCATAACCCCGCCTAACCTGAATATATCTTTGGACACTAAGGGGCAATTTAGCACAGCCAATCCACCTAACCTGCATACCCTTTGGATTGTCCAAAGGAGAATTTCCAGAGTGGAATATTGTCCCCATGTACCATCAATAACGACAGAAGATGAGTTGAGAGTGAAACTGTAGCTTTAATTAGCTTAAAGATACCTGCTGGCAGCCGGCCCCAGACTGAAGGCAGGGCCAGAGGTTGGCCACTTTTATACCTGAGCCCAAGGGGAGGAGCCACAGGCGGAGCCAGCAGGGGCAAGCCCAGGCATGTTACATACAGCAGGTATAATACAATACAGTGGTTTACCACAGTTATCAATTGCTGAAGGTAAGCGCACAGGTACAACAGGCAGTAAAGAAGGCAAATGATATGTTGGCCTTCATAGCGAGAGGATTTGAGCGTAGGAATCGGGATGTTTTACTGCAATTGTGTAGGGCATTGGTGAGGCCACACGTGGAGTATTGTGTGTAGTTTTGGTGTCTTTATCTGAGGAAGGATGTTCTTGCTATGGAGGGAGTGAATCGAAGGTTTACAAGGCTGATTCCTGGGAAGGCAGGACTGTTATATTCAGAGAGACTAAGTCGGTTAGGATTACATTCATTGGAGTTTAGAAGTGTGAGAGGGGATCTCATAGGAACTTACAGAATTCTAACAGGATTAGACAGGGTAGATTCAGAAAGAATGTTCCCGATGGTGGGGGAGTCCAGAACTAGGGGGCCATAGTTTGAGGATAAGGGGTAAACCTTTTAGGACTGAGGTGAGGAGAAATTTCTTCACCCAGAGAGCGGTGAATCTGTGGAATTTCGCTAACACAGAAAGTAGTTGAGGCCAAAACATTGTGTAATTTCAAGAAGATATTCGACATAGCTCTTGGGGATCAAGGGTTATGGGGGGAAGGCGGGATCAGGTTATTGAACATGATGATCAGCCATGATTGTAATGAATGGCGGAACAGGCTCGAAGGGCCGAATGGCCTCCACTTGCTTCTATTTTCTATGTTTCTATGTTTTCTGTGAAGGCCCTAATACTTTTTGTTACATTGCTGCCATTTGTAATGATAGAATTCTGATGATGTTCTTAATCAAGTCCTATTCTAATTTTGGGGATGTGGTTACAATCAGTGACTTGAGGGTATCACTGCTCAGGCATAGTCCTCTGATAATGAACAGTGAATGTCCATTAAAAGGAGACGGTGGCGTAGCTGCACTGTTACTGAACTAGTAGTCCAGAGGCCCAGGCTAATGATCTGGGGACATGAGTTCAAATCCCACCACGGCAGCTGGTGGAATTGAAATTGAATTAATAAGTCTGGGGCAGCACGGTCGCACAGTGGTTAGCACAATTGCTTCACAGCTCCAGGGTCCCAGGTTCGATTCCCCACTGGGTCACTGTCTGTGCGGAGTCTGCACATCCTCCCCGTGTGTGCGTGGGTTTCCTCCGGGTGCTCCGGTTTCCTCCCACAGTCCAAAGATGTGCAGGTTAGGTGGATTGGCCATGATAAATTGCCCTTAGTGTCCAAAATTGCCCTGGGTTATGGGTATAGGGTGGAGGTGTTGAACTTGGGTAGGGTGCTCTTTCCAAGAGCCGGTGCAGACTCGATGGGCCGAATGGTATCCTTCTGCACTGTAAATTCTATGATAATCTATGATAATCTATGTAACAATCGTTGATTATCATAAAAAACAATTTGGTCCACTAATGTCGCTTTGATACCTGGACTGGCCTACATGTGACTCCAGACGCACAGCATTACGTCTGGAGTCCTCAACATTGACCCTGGTCCCCATGAAGTCTCATGGCGTCAGGTCGAACATGAGCAAGGAAACCTCCTGCTGATTTCCACCTACTGCACCCCCCTCCCCCATAATCCTCAGCTGATCAATCTTGGATCCTCCATGTTGAACACGGCGGGGGGCTTCAATGTCTGCCGCCAAGATTGGCTTGGTAGCACCACTACTGACTGAGCTAGCCGAGTCCTAAAGGACACAGCTGCCAGACTGGGCCTGCAGAAGGTGATGAGGGAACCAACAAGAGGCAAAAATCCACTTGACCTCATCCTCGCTCACCCATGTGTCCATCTTACGATCCTTGTACGATGGTACAGTGGTTGGCACGGTTGCCTCACAACCCCAGGGACCGGGGTTCGATTCCAGCCTTGGGTAACTGTCTGTGTGGAGTTTGCGCGTTCTTCCCGTGTCTGCGTGTGTTTCCTCCGGGTGCTCCGGTTTCCTCCCACGGTCCAAAGATGTGCGGGTTAGGTGGATTGGCCATGATAAATTGCCCTTTAATATGGGGCTACAGGGTGGGGCATTGAGCCTTGGTAAGGTGGTCTTTCGAAGAGTTGGTGCAGATTTGTTGGGCCAAATGGTCGCTTTCTGCACCGTAGGAATTCTATGATTTTACGCCGATCTGATGGGAGCACAGGTCTACACAAGGCTACATGCATGAGGCGAAGCAGCAAGTGATAGACAGACATAGCGACCCTCAAAACAATCTAAGATCAAAGCCCAACAGTCCTGCCACTAGTGGTGAACAATTAAACAACTAACAGGAGGGGGAGGAGGCTCTACAAATGTCCCCAGCCTCACTGATGAGAAAGCCCAACACATCATTGCAAACATCAAAGTTTGAAGCATTGACTGGAGTATGTTCATGTGGGTGGAATAGAAGCACTTCTCTCTGCATCTTAGCATCTCACTTGAGTTGTCAATCCTGGACAGTGACATGATCGTACAGAATTGACGGGCAGGAAAAGTCCTGATGGTTGGAGCATTCACGGTCAACACATCTACCCCTCCGCAGTCACTTAATCTCCTGGGAGAGGCCCAGGAAAACCAAGGAAAGTGCCTGGGCCAATATGGGAACAAAATAATCTGGAAGATTTCTCTCTCACCTTCCACGCTAATGACCCAGACCAGCCTGGACTAAATCCGGACATGGACTGAGTGTTATCTTTTGTCTTTCCCAGCCCCAATCAGGAACTGCTCCAGTTTCCCATCGAATGTTTAGAGTGTGTCAGCACCTTCCACACCAGACTGTAACATATTTCAATACTGAAAATATAATGCTCCGCCCCTTTTCCTTGTGAGCACATTATTCTCAGGAAAACAAAACGTTCTGAAAGATGCATCAAGTCCCAGGCGTCCAAACGGAATTAAACGTGGAGGTGCGCAATGGGGCTGGCCCCAGACCCCCCCCCCCCCCCCCCATTGAGTTTCAGGGATGGTTTCCAGGTGCAAAAAAAATTGAAGTCCTGAAAATTGTTAAAATAAAGGTCAAAACACGAAGAAATCCCTTGGTAAAGCCCGGTTTAGAAAAATGGCAGCTAATTCATTGAAGGTACTAAGTGTACAAGGCAAGCTGTCAATGGGCATTATTCTTTACACTCAAACAGACTCCAATCTAATTCCACATGTGTTTAGCAGAAGTTGATTGAATGGAAGTGTATGAAAATTGCTTTTGGTCTGCAGAGATCTCCTGAAGGAGAGGGTAAATAAAGAGGAAAACATTTTTTGACAGAGCGTACTGGCTCTATCCTCCCCGAACCAGAGGCGCCTGACATCTCTTGATTGAAAATTCCGGCTTTACTCCCTGCTTTGAAGGTTGCAAAACTCAACTCAGAACCGTTTGTGTTTATAAAGCACCTTTGACGTAATGAAACGTCCCATGGTGTTTCGCAGGAGCACTGTGAAGATGAAACAAATGGGGCAGGGTTCCTCCCCTTCCACCGCAGCGCGTTTCGGAATGGGGGAGGTGGCCCACCATTGCCTGGGGAAGGGATCTTCCGATCCCGCTGCTGTAAATGGGGTTTCCAGTTCTATGCCCCCCCCCCCCCCCGCCCCCCCCCGCAAAGTACAACACCAAACCACATAAGGATCTGATAGGTCAGATGAGCAAAAGTTTGGTCCAAGAAGTATTTTATGAAGAAGTATCTTAAAGGAGGCAAGTGAAGCGGAGAGGTGTTGGGAAGGCATTCCAGAGCTTGGGGACGAGGCAACTGAAAGAGCACCTTCACCAATGGTGGAGCAATTATAACTGGGAACGCACAAGGGACCAGATATAGAGGGACCCCGAGAGTTTGGAGGGTTGTGGGGCTGTGGAAGATTACAGAGATAGGGAGCGGTGAGGCCCTGAAGGGATTTGAAAGCACGGATGAATATTTTCAAGTCATGATGTTGCTTGAGAGGGAGCTAGTGCAGGTCAGCAAGCATGGGGGGTAATAGCGGAACGGAACCTACTGCGGGTTAAGACACAGGCAATAAAGTTACTGTGCAAATCCCCTAGTCGCCACATTCCGGCGCCTGTTCGGGTACACGGAGGGAGAATTCAGAATGTCCAGTTCACCTGACAAGCGTGTCTTGAGGGAACGCCCGGAGGAAACCCACGCAGGACACGGGGAGAACGTGCAGACTCCGCACAGGCAGCGACCCAAGCCGGGAATCGAACCTGGGACCTTGGCGCCGTGAAGCAGCAGTGCTGACCATTGTGCTACCGCGGCCACCGGGCTGGGGGATGGGGTGCGGCTGGCCCGTGTAAAATATGGGTGACCACCCAGGAAGGCATTGGAATACTCGACTCTGGAGGTAGTGAAGGCACAAATGAGGTGATAGCAGCAGGTGAGCAGAGGTAAGGGCTTTGGTTGTGGAAGTGTGAATCGGCGAACTTGGTCATGGCACCAATATGAGGTGGAAGCTCACCTCAGGATCAAATGTGGCATCAGAAAGGAATGGCAGGCTGTCCGGAAATTTGAATTCAAGGCACAAACCCCAGGTAGTTCTCTTGTTGAACTGTGCGTTTGAGTTGGATTGAATTTCTGACCCCCAAATCATATTGACACTTAGATTTCTACGAAGGGTACATCAATCAGCAAAGAGATTGTGCAATTGGATAAGTGACCCAGAGGCCACCAGTTCAAATCTAGCCATGGCAAATTACAAACATACCTACATATGAACATGTAAGAGTCCTTCCGGTGCATTTCCTTTTGTTTCCATTTTATTTTATTTTTATTATTATCGGTCTGTGGACCCCTAATCAGGAGGTGCCTTGAAGCAGAAGCTTCAAGTTTGAAACAGCCTGCGTTCCAGGACACTGTGTTCCCAGGTTTTGTATTTTGGAAAGGAGAAACCAGACTCCTCGGCACCGAGTGGATCTTAGGAACCAGCTTTGGAGGGAATTGGTTCTATTGGTTAACTGGCAACTGGTGGGCTGGACAGGGACAGTGTTCTACCTGACAACAGTCAGTGATTAGTAATTGCATGACGCTTTTTGTGAGAACTTAGCAGAAGTCTCTCTCTCTCTCTGTCTCTCTCCCTCTCCTGCTTGCTGAAGTGAAAGAACTGCTCTATTGTTCTGAAAGCGGTGAGTGCCCTGCACGCCCTTTGCTGTGAACCTGAAATGATGCGGAGTCTGCAGAGAAGGTAGACAACCTCGCCAGAGGAAACCATCTCAAGCCTAGAAGGAAGAAGTACCAAAGTGAATGCCTGAACCTCAGAAAGACATTGACCGAAGTAATCGCAGTGCATCAAGAATCCTTATCCTTGTATTTTTATTGATATTTTATTTCCCTTTCCAGCAACCTTTCGCCTCTGTGTTTGAATGTGTGTGTGTAGAGAGTGGGACGAGTTAGGAAGGAGGTTTGGGAAAGGGGTAGTTGATAGATGCATTTTCTGTCTCTTTAGTTATAATACGGGCCATAATAAAAGAGGGCGGCACGGTGGCTCAGAGGTTAGCACTGTTGCCTCACAGCATAAGGGACCCTGGTTCGATTCTGCCCTTGGGTGACAGCCTGGAGTTGTCATGTTCTCCTCGCGTCTGCGTGGGTTTCCTCCCACAGTCCAAAGATGTGCAGGTTAGGTTATGGAGATAGGGACGGGGAGTGGGCTTAGGTAGAGTGCTCTTTCGGCAGGTACAGACTTGATGGGTCAAATGCCCCCCTTCTGCACTGTAGAGATTCTAAAAGGTTACATGTGTTCTGAAGTTACAAATCTGGTGGCTGTAGTTTATTGAGGTCCCACCGAGGACGTCCGGGATTTAAAATAAAATATAATTTCACCTGTGTTGCGACTCCAGATCAAATGTGGCTGGGATTGGCCGCTCACTAGCCCATGGTATGGTGACAAGCATGTGAATTAGGAGCAAGAGGAGGCCCTTTGAGCCTGTTCCTCCGATCAATATGATCATGGCTCATCTGATTGTAACATCGTGCCGATCGCTAAAAACTCTTCACCCCCTTACTAATAAGACATGGTACATTGGCGAGACCATGCAGACGCTGCGACAACGAATGAACGGACATCGCGCAACAATCACCAGGCAGGAATGTTCCCTTCCAGTCGGAGAACACTTCAGCAGTCAAGGGCATTCAGCCTCTGATCTCCGGGTAAGCGTTCTCCAAGGCGGCCTTCAGGACGCGTGACAACGCAGAATCGCCGAGCAGAAACTTATAGCCAAGTTCCGCACACATGAGTGCGGCCTCAACCGGGACCCGGGATTCATGTCACATTACATTCATCCCCCACCATCTGGCCTGCAAAATCCTACCAACTGTCCTGGCTTGACACAATTCACACCTCTTTAACCTGGGGTTACCCCATCTCTGGATCTGTAAAGATTTAATCACCTGCTAATGGTCGCATTCCTAGCATTGTTTGGCATCTTTGAATCTGTCTATATATATGTTTCTGGAACATACCTCTTCATTCACCTGAGGAAGGAGCAGCGCTCCGAAAGCTAGTGACATCGAAACAAACCTGTTGGACTTTAACCTGGTGTTGTAAGACTTCGTACTGTGCTCACCCCAGTCCGACGCCGGCATCTCCACATCATAACCAATAAGACGCGAAGGATGGGCGATGAACTCGGCCTTCGTGACCCGCAAACAAATTCAGAAGAGCAAGTATTGGAGGTGAGGCCGCATGAATCGAAAAGCAGCACAGTATCAAAGCCCGGAAATGTGGGCCGGGATTCTCCAAAATCCCGGCTAAGTGTTGATGCCAGCGTAAACCCCGGAGTGTTTCACGCCGCCGTCAACGGGCCTCTTGACCCAGCGATTCAGTGGCCCACAGGGGGCTGGCACGGCGCCGGAGTGCTCCACGCAGCCCTGCACTGCTGGTGCGGGTCCGCACATGTGCGCGGTGGCTGTTTCCACGCCAGCGCACAGTGGCCGTATCCACGCCGGCGGCACGCAACATGGCGGAGCGACACAGCGGACCTGCGCGGAAGAAGGTTGGCCCCTCCCAGATCGCGCGTGCCCGCCGATCGGTAGCCCCTGATCGTGGGCCTGGCCGTCGTGGAGGCCCCCCCAGGAGTCTGACCCCCCCGCCCCCCCCCACCAGGACGGCCACCGCGGAGAATCAGCACGGGGGCCTCTTTCAACGGCCCCCAACCGGCGCCGCATCGACGGTCGCCGGAGAATCGCGTCCCGGTGTCGGCGCGGCGGGAATTTTCGGCATCAGCGCCGATTCTCCGACCCGGCGCGGTCTCGGAGAATCCCGGCCGCGAACTTTTAAAACATGGGGCGTCATTCTCCGACCCCCCTGCGGGTCGGAGAATGGCCGTTGGCCGCCGTGAATCCCGCCCCCGCCGGTTGCCGAAGTCTCTGGTACCGGATATTGGCGGGCCCCCCCGCTGGATTCTCCGGCCCGGATGGGCCCAAGTCCCGCCGATAAATTGCCTGTCCCGCCGGCGTAAATTAGAGTACCTATTTACCAGCGGGACAAGGCGGCGTGGGCGGGCTCCGGAGTCCTGCGGGGGGCGCGGGGTGATCTGACCCCGGGGGTGCCCCCACGGTGGCCTGGCCCGCGATCGGGGCCCACCGATCCGCGGGTGGGCCTGTGCCGTGGGGGCACTCTTTCCCTTCCGCCTCCGCAACGGTCTCCACCATGGCGGAGGCGGAAGAGACTCTCCCCACTGCGCATGCGCGGGAAACTGTCAGCGGCCGCTGACGCTCCCGTGCATGCGCCGCCCCGACATGTCATTTCCGCGCCAGCTTGCGGGGCAACAAAGGCCGTTTCCGCCAGCTGGCGGGGCGGAAATCCCTCCGGCGCCGGCCTAGCCCCTCAATGTTGGGGCTCGGCCCCCAAAGATGCGGAGCATTCCGCACCTTTGGGGCGGCGCGTTGCCCGTCTGATTGGCGCCGTTTTGGGCGCCAGTCGGCGGACATCGCGCCGTTTGGGGAGAATTTCGCCCGGGGAATGTGAAAATTGAAATTGGATTCACCCCGGTGCTGAGTATCCATTATGTGGGGAGCCCACTCCAAAGGCCCTTAAGATGGAGGAAGCCCGAGATCACTCTGATGTGGCTCTGCAGAGCTGTGACCCGAAGTCAGCTGAAGTGAAGGAGCTTTGTTGGGTTGCTATTGGTAACTGCGCTTCAGAATTTAATGGTGGATGTCTAAGTGAGCTGTGATTCCAGGAAAGCTGCACTTCAGAAAGATGATTGGGCTGTGAAGCTGGCAGAGCATCTTTAAGGGGAAGCTGGATAAACACACGAGAGAGAGAAAGGAATAGAGGGGTACGCCGATTGAGCTGGAAGGGTCACTGTCTGTGCGGAGTGTGCACGTACTCCCCGTGTCTGTGTGGGTTTCCTCCGGGTGCTCCGGTTTCCTCCCACAGTCCAAAGACGTGCAGATTAGGTGGATTGGCCAGGTTAAATTACCCCTTAGTGTTCAGAAGGTTAGGTAGCGTTATTGGGTTACGGGGATAGAGTGGGTTGTGGGCCTAGGTAGGGCATTCTTTGAGAGGGTCAGTGCAGACTCAATGGGCCAAATGGCCTCCGGCTGCATTGTAGAGATTCTATGGAGAGGGGTGGGGGAAGGCCCGTCTGGACCATGAGAACGGCCGTGGATCAGTTCAGCTGAATGGCCCGTTTTTGAACTGTGCATTCCAATGATTTCATGCGAGAGGCCCCTTCACAAGAGCAAGGAGATGAATGCCTTGCCATCCTTCTCCATTCGCAAGCCGCTAAAATAGAACCACAAAGTTGCGGAGGCTGGAAATCTGAAATCAAAACAGGAAATGCTGGAAAAACTCAGCAGGTCTGGCAGCGTCTGTGGAGAGAGGAGCGGAGTTAACGCTTCGGGTGTGCGTACCCCTTCTACAGAAGTGAAGACAGGTGGAAATGGGAGAATTATATCGATGGAAAGGGGGCAGAGGAGGTGGGGCAGAATAGAAGAGGAATAAATCGGGGCAATGGAGAGATTGACAAGTATGTAGAGGCTGGTTTAGCACCGGGCTAAATTGCTGGCTTTGAAGCAGACCAAGGCAGGCCAGCAGCATGGTTCAATTCCTGTACCAGCCTCCCCAAACAGGCGCTGGAATGTGGCGACTAGGGGCTTTTCACAGTAACTTCATTTGAAGCCTACTTGTGACAATAAGCGACTTTCATTTTTCATTTCATGAACAGAAGACAAAGGGGAGCGTTAATGGTGCCATTAAGGGATGAAGTGTGCGAATATAGGCAAAAGGTGAGGTGGCAGAATGTTTTAATGGGAGCAGCGGAGTAGCCAGGGACATGTGACCATGTTGGGGGAGAGGTAGGGTTGCTCTGGGGGTAGGCCAGGGAGCTTAAAGGCCACGGATGACAAACGGCAAAAGGTGAGGTTTTGTTTCAGATGGAGGGGGTTGTCCACTGTCTAAAGGCATTGAACGCCACGTTCAGTGCAGAAGACTGTACCGTGTCGAACCGGAAGACGAAGGGGAGGAGGGGGGGGATTTACCACACAGCCACGCCATTGGCCGACGCCGGAATTCTCTGCTCCCGCCGTTGCCAAGGGGATTTTCCCTTTGAACGCACCCCTCGCCGCCAGGAAGCCCCCCCAGTGGGGGGGTGCGCCGTCAGCGTGACCGGGAGATGCCGTCGGCTAGAACAGTCGGAAAGCGTTGTTCTTCCAGCTTGCGCTGGGCATTGCTGGAGCATTCTGCAGAAGGCCTGGGGCGGATGTATGTACCTGGGCTTGGTCGAATCGTAAACTCTGACCACCTTGTACCCTCAATGTCAGTTTGATCCTTCGAGTACTCCAGGGGTTGCTTCTCGTTGAGTCAAACGCCTGTATGCTCATTTCGAGACGGCTCTTCAAAGTGGAATCATCTCCAGATCCATAATGCCAGGCGTCACGAACTGGGATTCGGCAATTCTACTGCGCTCCAGATCACTTCTCAATTCATGTCATGGAGTTTTTTTTAAAAAGCAGTCATATTTTGGTGCAGGCACGTCGATACAATGGCGAGGAAAAGGTTAATCGTTAAATGCAGCAATCTGTTGCAGTTTAAGGCCTTGTGGTAGTTTGGAAGAGCAGCACCATCTAGGGGGAAAGAGGTGACCTGCAGAAGATGCTTCCAGGCTGAACACTGTTCATCTGAGTTCGACAGATCTTTGCTGTGGGAATGGAAATGCCGTTGAAACTCCCACTCTCGTCTCTATATTACAAGTAAATGCGGGAAAATGCATCTACATCTACAAGTTTGCTGATGACACGACCGTAGTGGGTCGGATCTCAAAACAATGATGAGTCACAGTACAGGAGGGAGATAGAGAATCTCGTGGCATGGTGTAATGACAACAATCTGTCCCTCAATGTCAGCAAAACTAAGGAGCCGGTCATCGACGTCAGAAAGCAAAATGTCGTACACACCCCTGCCTACATCAATGGTGTCGAGGTGGAGATGGTTGACAGCTTCAAAAACCTAGGTGCCCATATCACCAAAAATCTGTCCTGGTCCACCCATGTCGACGTTGCGACCAAGAAAGCACAACAGCGCCTATGCTTCCTCAGGAAACTACGGAAATTCAGCATGTCCACATTGACTCTTAGCAATTTTTACAGATGCACCATAGAAAGCATCCTATCGGGCTGCATCACAGCCTGGTTTGGCAACTGCTCAACCCAGGACGGCAAGAAACTTCAGAGAGTCGTGAACACCGCCCAGTCCATCACACGAACCTGCCTCCCATCCATTGACTCTGTCTATGCCTCCCGCTGCCTGGGGAAAGCGGGCAGCATAATCAAACGCCCCTCCCACCTGGGTTATTCTCTCTTCCAACCTCTTCCATCGGGCAGGAGATACAAAATTCTGAGAACGTGCACAAACAGGCTCTAAAACAGCTTCCTCCCCAATGTTACCAGGCTCCCGAATGACCCTCTTATGGACTGAACAGATCTCTCCACACATTTTCTGTACTGAGTAGCGCCACACTCCGTATGCTTCACCCGATGTCTGTGTCTATATATTTACATTGTGTATTTATCGTGTATCCTATGTTTTTTCATGTATGGAACAATCTGTCTGAACAATACTTTTCACTGTACCTCGGTACGCGGGACCATAAATCGAAATCTATGAGATGTCGTTGTTTGAAAGAACGTGTTTAGCTGAGAATGTAGAAATTTCCACGCAGGCCCCTTTGTATGTCTTCACACACAGATTTACTTTTCCCCATTGGGGAGCAGCGGTGGAAGGGTGGTTTTCAGCTGATTGAACCGTCCCAAGAATGCTCTTTCCATAGCCAACAAGAGTTGAATCCAGAGGCAAGGTGGCCAGCACTGTCTGACCTCCGAAAGACGGGTCGCCCAAAAACACAGAGACACTGCCCCCAAGACAGAAGTCCCAGTCTGCAATTGCGAAAGGAATCACACAACCCCTTGCGGATAGACCCGACAATTCCAACAGACAGCACTGCAGTGACCTGGAACTTCTCCCCCGACTGTAAGTGGACAAGATGATATTTGACAGAAGAGCATGGGCGGCGCGATGGTACAGTCGTCAGCACAGATGCCCTCGTGCCAGGGACCTAAGTTCGATTCTGACTGTGCCGGAGTTTGTACTTTCTCCCCGCGTCTGCGTGGGTTTCCTCTGGGTGCTCCGGCTTCCTCCCACAGTCCAAAGATGTGCGGGTGAGGAGGATTGCTGTGCTAAATTGTCTCGTAGTGTCCAAAAGGTTAGATGGGGTTACTGGGATAGGGTGGGGGTGTGGGTATACGTAGGGTGCTCTTGCAGAGGGTCAGTGCAGACTCGATGGCCTGAATGGCCTCATTCTGCACAGTTATGATTCAATGAAACCCGCGCAGACACGGGGGAGAAAGTGCAAACTCCACACAGGCAGTCACCCAAGGCCGGAATTGAACCCGGATCCCTGGTGCCATGAGGCAGCGGTGCTAACCACTGTGCCACTGTGCCGCCCGGAAGGAGATGTGGACCTGGCATTTAGGACTGAGAGGAGGAGAAATGTCTTCATTCAGAGGATTTGTGGCTCTTTGGAATTCTCTGACCCAGAGAACATATTCAAAACTGATATTAATAAATTTCTGGACACGAAGGGATGGTTTGGGAAAGTGAAGTTGAGATAAAAGATTATTCTTGTCCTCCGTGAATGGTGGGACAGGATGAAGGGGTCATTTGGCTTATTCCTTCCCTTTTTAAAAAAATCTTCTTCTGTTATGCTTGAATGCGGGAGTGAAGCTGAGTCACATCCCTTTTCTTTAGGATTCAGAACCTAATTTACATCAATCAGTTTGGTGTCAGCCACGGCAAAGTAGGCCGCAACCTCCTTTCTGCGGCAGTAGGTTGTGGGTTCCGGTGCCACGAGGGGGAGAGAGACTTGGGCGCAAAACCAGGGCTGGCGTTCCAATGCAGTGCTGAGGGGTGTAGTGATATGCATCACTGTAAATACACAAGGGGTTAATGTAGATACACTAGAACTAAATAAACACGAGAGGGAGCACCAGAGACATCATGACACACAGACATTCAACCAATAGGTCAGTAAGATAGGACACGCCCAATGGGCAGTCAAGACACACCCAGAGGTGACACTACCACAAGGGGGCAACCCATATAAAAGGACAGGGCACACATGCTCTTTCTCTTTCGATAGGTGACACTCAGAGAGACAGGGGCAGATCAGAGCATCACACCCACCGCATGGATTAGAGCAGCCTGGTTAGTTAGATTGAGTTACTTTAGTAAGATTGGGGCAGCACGTGGCGTAGTGGTTAGCACTGCAGCCTCAAGGCGCCAAGGTCCCAGGTTCGATCCCGGCTCTGGGTCACTGTCCGTGTGGAGTTTGCACATTCTCCCAGTGTTTGCGTGGATTTCGCCCCCACAACCCAAAGATGCGCACGGTAGGTGGATTGGCCACGCTAAATTGCCCCTTAATTGGAAAAAATTAATTGGGTACTCTAAATTAAAAAAAAAAACTATAGTAAGATTAACAGGCGAGTCGAACTCAAGTAGGAGAATTGTTAACTGTACAATAAATGTGTTCAACCTATCTCCAAGTCTGAACCTTCCTTTGTCAGAACATACATCAAGGAAGCAGCTTATGCTACATGACGAAGCAGAACACAACAAAGGGGTACTGCACTGTTTCCCTCCAAACAGGTTTCGACCTCAATTCGCAGAATTGAAACAGCCCTTATCAACGTCAGGGTGAGAGCGGCTGGGCTTGTTGGAGTTTAGAAGATTGGGAGACGATCTTGTCGCGATGTAAGGGGCGGGATTCTCCAGCACCCCGTTCGCCTGATTGTCAGCAGCGGGAGGCGACACACCGTTCGCTGGCGGTGTGACTCTGCTCCCACCATTGTCAGCGGGGATGCCCGTTGAAGCCACCCCCACGCCGCTGGGAAACCTGCTGAGGGTGCTCTGCGGGCAGGACCAGAGAATCCCGACGCCAGCAAACGGCCGGAGAATTACGGCCTAGTTCTTGAGAGGGCTTGACGTGGTGGATTTTGGCAGGGCTTTTCCCCTTGCGGGACAGACTAGAAAGGCAGTTCAAAAATAAGGGGGTCTCCCACTTAAGACGGAGATGGCAGCACGGTAGCATAGTGGTTAGCACAATTGCTTCACAGCTCCAGGGTCCCAGGTTCGATTCCGGCTTGGGTCACTGTCTGTGCGGAGTCTGCACGTTCTCCCCGTGTGTGCGTGGGTTTCCCCCCGGTGCTCCGGTTTCCTCCCACAGTCCAAAGATGTGCAGGTTAGGTGGATTGGCCATGATGAATTGCCCTTAGTGTCCAAAATTGCCCTTAGTGTTGGGTGGGGTTACTGGGTTTTGGGGATAGGGTGCAGGTGTGGACCTTGGGTAGGGTGCTCTTTCCAAGAGCCGGTGCAGACTCGATGGGCCGAATGGCCTCCTTCTGCACTGTAAATTCTATGTAAATCTATGTAAATGAGATTTTTTATCTCTCAGAGAGTCGTGAATCTTTGGAACTCCCGTCCCAAGACAGCAGTAGAGACAAGGTCATGGATTATTTTTAAATGCAGAGGTGGATAGGTTCTTGGCTAACAAGTGAGTCAAAGGTTATCGGGGGGCAAACAGAGTGCGGTGTTGAGGCCACAATCAAGTCAGCCATGATCTGATGGAATGGCAGTGTAAAATCCAAGGGCTCAATGGCCTACTCCTGCTCCTTATGCATATGTTTGTGTCGCAAATTACATCCGGTGTGATTCCGACTGTGCATGACAAACATCTCATCCCTCCTCACCTATCTGCAGCCTGCGTGGCTCACTCTTCGATCCTCCTCCAAACTCTTCCCACTATCACTCAGCTGGGTGTCCTCACCTGGCTTCATCCCTGCCCATCCAGCCGTAACCAGAGAATCATCGGCAATGGCTCCTCCCCTTTCTTTGATTCACTGTGGTGATGTGGACGGCAGTGGTCAAGCCAACATTCATTGCCGTTGAACAGAGTGGCTTTCTGAGCCGTTTCAGAGGATGATTAATTTATTTTTTTTGTAAAAATATTTTATTGAAAATGTTTGGCCAACCATCACAGTACATTGTGTATCCTTTACACAGTAATATAACAATATAAATAACAATGGCCAGTTTTATAAACAAGAAATAAATAATATATAAACAAAAACAAAACTAAATGGCAACTGCCTTGTCCCAGATAAATATTCTCCAAAAATATGTTTTAACAGTCCAATATACAATTATCTATAACAACAACCTATACATATTATACTTATATATTAACATCCCTGAGAATCCCTCTGGTTCCACCCCCCCCCCCCCCCCCCCCCCGGGCTGCTGCTGCTGTCTTCTTCTTTTCCATTCCCTCTATCTTTCTGTGAGGTATTCGACGAACGGTTGCCACCGCCTGGTGAACCCTTGAGCCAATCCCCTTAGGACGAACTTAATCCGTTCCAGCTTTATAAACCCTGCCATGTCATTTATCCAGGTCTCCACACCCGGGGGCTTGGCTTCCTTCCACATCAACAGTATCCTGCGCCAGGCTACTAGGGACGCAAAGGCCAAAACATCAGCCTCTCTCGCGTCCTGCACTGGTTCGACCTGGACCCCCACTACCTTCGAAAGCACCTTTGTCACCCCCACCCAAAACCCCTGTAGTGCCGGACATGACCAGAGCATGTGGGTGTGATTCGCTGGGCTTTTCGAGCATCTCGCACACCTATCCTCTACTCCAAAAAATTTGCGAAGCCGTGTTCCAGTCATATGCGCCCTGATAACACCTTAAATTGTATCAGGCTTAGCCTGGCACACGAGGACGATGAGTTTACCCTACTTAGGGCATCAGCCCACAGCCCCTCCTCAATCTCCTCCCCCAGCTCTTCTTCCCATTTCCCTTTCAGCTCATCTACCATAATCTCCCCCTCGTCTCTCATCTCCCTATATATGTCTGACACCTTACCGTCCCCCACCCATGTCTTTGAGATCACTCTGTCCTGCACCTCCTGCGTCGGGAGCTGCGGGAATTCCCTCACCTGTTGCCTCGCAAAAGCCCTCAGTTGCATATACCGGAATGCATTCCCTTGGGGCAACCCATATTTTTCGGTCAGCGCTCCCAGACTTGCAAACGTCCCATCTACAAACAGATCTCTCAATTGTGTTACTCCTGCTCTTTGCCATGTTCCAAATCCCCCATCCATTCTCCCCGGAGCAAACCTATGATTATTTCTTATCGGGGACCACACCGAGGCTCCCGTCTTTCCCCTATGCCGTCTCCATTGCCCCCAAATTTTCAGAGTTGCCACCACCACCGGGCTTGTGGTGTATTTCTTCGGTGAGAACGGCAACGGCGCCGTCACAATGGCTTGTAGGCAAGTCCCCCTACAGGATGCCTTCTCCAATCTCTTCCACGCCGCTCCCTCCTCTTCTCCCATCCACTTACATACCATTGAGATGTTGGCAGCCCAGTAGTACTCACTCAGGCTCGGTAGCGCCAGCCCCCCCCTACTACGCTGCAAAAATCCCTTCCTCACTCTCGGGGTCTTCCCGGCCCACACAAAACTCATGATACTCTTCTCAATCCTTTTGAAAAAAGCCTTCGTGACCACCACCGGGAGGCACTGAAACACAAAGAGGAATCTCGGGAGGACCACCATTTTAACCACTTGTACCCTCCCTGCCAGTGACAGGGATACCATGTCCCATCTCTTGAAGTCCTCCTCCATCTGTTCCACCAACCGCGTTAAGTTTAACCTATGCAATGTACCCCAATTCTTGGCTATCTGGATCCCCAAGTAGCAAAAGTCCCTTGTTACCTTCCTCAGCGGTAAGTCCTCTATTTCTCTGCTCTGCTCCCCTGGATGCACCACAAACAGCTCACTTTTCCCCATGTTCAGCTTATATCCTGAAAATTCTCCAAACTCCCCAAGTATCCGCATTATCTCTGGCATCCCCTCCGCCGGGTCCGCCACATACACCAATAAATCGTCCGCGTAAAGAGATACCCGGTGTTCCTCTCCTCCCCTGAGTACTCCCCTCCACTTCCTGGAACCCCTCAATGCTATTGCCAGGGGCTCAATCGCCAGTGCAAACAATAATGGGGACAGAGGACATCCCTGCCTCGTCCCTCTATGGAGCCGAAAATACGCAGACCCCCGTCCATTCGTGACCACGCTCGCCATCGGGGCCCTATACAGCAGCTGTACCCATCTAATATACTCATCTCCAAAGCCAAATCTCCTCAACACCTCCCACAAATAATCCCACTCCACTCTATCAAATGCTTTCTCGGCATCCATCGCCACCACTATCTCCGCTTCCCCCTCTGGTGGGGGCATCATCATTACCCCTAGCAGCCTCCGTATATTCGTATTCAGCTGTCTCCCCTTCACAAACCCAGTTTGGTCCTCATGGACCACCCCCGGGACACAATCCTCTATCCTCATTGCCATTACCTTGGCCAGAATCTTAGCATCTACATTTAGGAGGGAAATAGGTCTATAGGACCCGCATTGCAGCGGGTCTTTTTCCTTCTTTAGGGGAAGCGATATCGTTGCCTCTGACATAGTCGGGGGCAACTGTCCCCTTTCCTTCGCCTCATTAAAGGTTCTCATCAGTAGCGGGGCAAGCAAGTCCACATATTTCCTATAAAATTCGACTGGAAATCCATCCGGTCCCGGAGCCTTCCCCGCCTGCATACTCCTAATTCCTTTCACTACTTCCTCTATCTCGATCTGTGCTCCCAGTCCCACCCTCTCCTGCTCCTCCACCTTAGGAAATTCCAGCCGGTCCAGGAAGCACATCATTCTCTCCTTCCCATCCGGGGGCTGAGCTTCGTATAATCTTTTATAGAATGCCTTGAACACTCCATTCACTCTCTCCGCTCCCCGCTCTATCTCTCCTTCCTCATCCCTCACTCCCCCTATTTCCCTCGCTGCTCCCCTTTTCCTCAATTGATGGGCCAGCAATCTGCTCGCCTTCTCCCCATACTCATACTGTACACCCTGTGCCTTCCTCCACTGTGCTTCTGCAGTACCCGTTGTCAGCAAGTCAAATTCTACGTGTAACCTTTGCCTTTCCCTGTACAGTCCCTCGTCCGGTGCCTCCGCATATTGCCTGTCCATCCTCAGAAGTCCTTGCAGCAACCGCTCCCGTTCCCTACTCTCCTGCTTTCCTTTATGTGCCCTTATTGATATCAGCTCCCCTCTAACCACTGCCTTCAGCGCCTCCCAGACCACTCCCACCTGGACCTCCCCGTTATCATTGAGTTCCAAGTATTTTTCAATGCACCCCCTCACCCTTAGACACACCCCTTCATCTGCCATTAGTCCCATGTCCATTCTCCAGGGTGGACGCCCTTCTGTTTCCTCCCCTTTCTCCAAGTCTACCCAATGTGGAGCGTGATCCGAAATGGCTATAGCCGTATACTCCGTCCCCCTCACCTTCGGGATCAACGCCCTTCCCAAAACAAAAAAGTCTATTCGCGAATAAACTTTGTGGACGTAGGAGAAAAACGAAAACTCCTTACTCCTAGGTCTACTAAATCTCCACGGGTCTACTCCTCCCATCTGCTCCATAAAATCTTTAAGCACCTTGGCTGCAGCCGGCCTCCTTCCGGTCCTGGACCTCGACCTGTCCAGCCCTGGCTCCAGCACCGTATTAAAATCTCCCCCCATTACCAACTTTCCCACCTCTAGGTCCGGGATGCGTCCTAGCATGCGCCTCATAAAATTGGCATCATCCCAGTTCGGGGCATATACGTTTACCAAGACCACCGCCTCCCCCTGTAATTTGCCACTCACCATCACGTATCTGCCCCCGCTATCCGCCACTATGGTCTTTGCCTCAAACATAACCCGCTTCCCCACTAGTATAGCCACCCCCCTGTTTTTCGCATCTAGCCCCGAATGAAACACCTGCCCCACCCATCCTTTGCGTAGTCTAACCTGGCCTATAAGTTTCAAGTGCGTCTCTTGTAACATAACCACGTCTGCCTTAAGTTTCTTAAGGTGTGCGAGTACTCGTGCCCTCTTTATCGGCCCGTTCAGCCCTCTCACATTCCACGTGATCAAACGGGTTGGGGGGCTTTTTACCCCCCCCCTTGTCGATTAGCCATCCCCTTTTTCCAGCTCCTCACCCGGTTCCCACGCAGCCGTGTCCCCCCCAGGCGGTGCCCCCCCGCCCACCCCACCCCATTCAGGCTCCCCCCTCTCCCCAGCAGCAGCAACCCAGTAACTCCCCCCTCCCACCTCCCCCCCCCCCCCGCTAGATCCCCCACTAGCGTAGTTACACCCCCCATGTTGCTCCCAGAAGTCAGCAAACTCAGGCCGACCTCGGCCTCCCCCCGTGACCTCGGCTCGCACCGTGCGACGCCCCCTCCTTCCTGCTTCCCTATTCCCGCCATGATTATCATAGCGCGGGAACAAAGCCCGCGCTTCCCTTTTGGCCCCGCCCCCCATGGCCAACGCCCCATCTCCTCCACCTCCCTTCCTCCCTCCACCACCACCTGTGGAAGAGAGAAAAGTTACCGCATCGCAGGATTAATAACATAAAACTCATCTTTCCCCCCCTTTTTCCCCCCCTCTTCGCCCCCCCATACTCGCCCCACCACTTTGTTTCAAACGTTCTTTTTTAATAACCCGCTTATTCCAGTTTTTCTTCCACAATAAAAGTCCACGCCTCATCCGCCGTCTCAAAGTAGTGGTGCCTCCCTTGATATGTGACCCACAGTCTTGCCGGTTGCAGCATTCCAAATTTTATCTTCTTTTTGTGAAGCACCGCCTTGGCCCGATTAAAGCTCGCCCTCCTTCTCGCCACCTCCGCACTCCAGTCTTGATATACGCGGATCACCGCGTTCTCCCACCTACTGCTCCGAGTTTTCTTTGCCCATCTAAGGACCATCTCTCTGTCCTTAAAACGGAGGAATCTCACCACTATGGCTCTAGGAATTTCTCCTGCTCTCAGTCCTCGCGCCATCACTCGGTATGCTCCCTCCACCTCCAGCGGACCCGCCGGGGCCTCCGCTCCCATTAACGAGTGCAGCATCGTGCTCACATATGCCCCGACGTCTGCTCCTTCTGCACCTTCAGGAAGACCAAGAATCCTTAAATTATTCCTCCTCGCGTTATTCTCCAGCACCTCCAGTCTTTCCACACATCGTTTATGGTGTGCCTCATGCATTTCCGTCTTCACCACCAGGCCCTGTATATCGTCCTCGTTCTCGGCAGCCTTTGCCTCCACGACCCGAAGCTCCCGCTCCTGGGTCTTTTGCTCATCCTTTAGCCCTTCGATCGCCTGTAATATCGGGGCCAACAGCTCCTTCTTCATTTCCTTTTTAAGTTCTTCCACGCAACATTTCAAAAACTCTTGTTGTTCAGGGCCCCATGTTAAACTGCCACCTTCCGTCACCATCTTGGTTCTTGCTTGCCTTCCTTGCCGCTGCTCCAAAGGATCCACTGCAATCTGGCCACTTCCCTCTCCTTTTTCCATCCGTTTCCAGGGGGGATTCCCTTCTGGTTTACCGCACAGTGCTTCTAGCCGTTAAAATTGCCGTTGGGGCTCTTATTAAGAGCCCAAAAGTCCGTTCCACCAGGAGCTGCCGAAACGTGCGACTTAGCTGGTCATCGCCGCACCCGGAAGTCCAGAGGGTGATTAATAAGAGTCAAGCCTGATCTGAAAGCAGGTGGGGGAGGGGAGTCAATTCAGGACAGTTTAAAAAGAGCAACTTGTAACTCACTCTCAGTGAGTTCTCCCAGTGAGACAGAGAAGACAGCCAGAGTGAGACAGCAAAGAGTGAGTTTGGGAATTTGAATCGAGGTGGGAATTTGAAGCTGGGTGGGGAGGAGGTGCTTTTTGTCCCTGGTAAGTAGTTTTTCTGTTTTCTGTTTCTTTTCATTGGTGTATATATATATATATATTTTTTTTTTTCTTCATTGTTTATTTATTTAGTTAAATTTTGGGGGGGGAAATTGAAATTGTTCAAGTTAACCGAAGGTTTAAGACATGGCAGGAGATCTCAGACCCGTGTCATGCTCCTCGTGTGCGATGTGGGAGCTCAGGGACACGTCCACTGTCCCTGGCTCCTTCACGTGCAAGAAGTGTGTCCAGTTGCAGCTCCTGTTAGACCGCTTGACGGCTCTGGAGCTGCGGATGGACTCACTTTGGAGCGTCCGCGATGCTGAGGACGTCGTGGATAGCACGTTTAGCGAGTTGGTCACACCGCAGGTGAAAGGTACTGAGGGAGATAGTAAATGGGTGACCAAAAGACAGAGCAAGAGTAGGTCCTCTGCGGTCATCTCCCTGCAAAACAGATACACCGCTTTGGATACTGTTGAGGGAGATGGCTCACCAGGGGAAGGTGGCAGCAGCCAGGTTCATGGCACCGTGGCTGGCTCTGCTGCGCAGCTGGGCAGGAAGAAGAATGGCAGGGCTATAGTGATAGGGGACTCAATTGTAAGGGGAATAGACAGGCGGTTCTGCGGACGAAATCGAGACTCCAGGATGGTATGTTGCCTCCCTGGTGCAAGGGTCAAGGATGTCTCGGAGCGGCTGCAGGACATTCTGGGGGGGGGAGGGTGAACAGCCAGCTGTCGTGGTGCACGTAGGCACCAACGATATAGGTAAAAAACGGGACGAGGTCCTACAAGCTGAATTTAGGGAGCTAGGAGTTAAACTAAAAAGTAGGACCTCAAAGGTAGTAATCTCAGGATTGCTACCAGTGCCACGAGCTAGTCAGAGTAGGAATGTCAGGATAGAGAGGATGAATACGTGGCTCGAGAGATGGTGCAAGAGGGAGGGATTCAAATTCCTGGGACATTGGAACCGATTCTGGGGGAGGTGGGACCAGTACAAACCGGACGGTCTGCACCTGGGCAGGACTGGAACCGATGTCCTAGGGGGGGTGTTTGCTAGAGCTGTTGGGGAGAGTTTAAACTAATGTGGCAGGGGGATGAGAACCGATGCAGGAAGTTGGAAGGTAGTAAAACAGGGACAGAAATAAAAGGCAGTAAGGGGGAAAGTGTAAGGCAGAGAAGCCATAGTCAAAAATCAAAAAGGGCGACAGTACAAGGTACAGTGGCTGAGGGAAGCTCAGTGAATAGGCCCAGTAATACTAAAAGAAATAAAACGGGAAGTGAAAACATTAATGGTAAGCGATGCGGCAGGTTGTTACAGGAAGATGTGGGTTCGACGACAAGGAAAATTAGGAGAAAGGTTAAGAGGAAATATAACTGAGGAGAGGTTACTGATCGAGGTGTTAAGATTAAGAACAGAGGTAAAAAAGCCAACATAAGTGTACTTTACCTGAATGCTCGTAGTATTCGGAATAAGGTAAATGAGTTGATGGCGCAAATCATCGTGAATGACTATGATTTAGTGGCCATTACTGAAACATGGTTAAAGGATGGTCACGACTGGGAGTTAAATATCCGAGGGTATCAAACTTTTCGGAAGGACAGAGTGGATGGTAAGGGAGGTGGTGTAGCTCTGTTATTTAAGGATGACATCCGGGCAACAGTAAGGGATGACATCGGTGCTATGGAGGATAAGGTTGAATCCATTTGGGTGGAAATCAGGAATAGTAAGGCGAAAAAGTCACTGATAGGAGTAATCTATAGGCCACCAAATAGTAACATTCTGGTGGGGCAGGCTATAAACAAAGAAATAACAGATGCATGTAGAAATGGTACAGCAGTTATCATGGGGGATTTTAGTCTACATGTTGATTGGTTTAGCCAGGTCGGTCAAGGCAGCCTTGAGGAGGAGTTTATAGAATGTATCCGCGATAGTTTCCTCGAACAGTATGTAATGGAACCTACGAGGGAACAAGCGGTCCTAGATCTGGTCCTGTGTAATGAGACAGGATTGATTCAGGATCTCATAGTTAGGGATCCTCTTGGAAGGAGCGATCACAATATGGTGGAATTTAAAATACAGATGGAGGGTGAGAAGGTAAAATCAAGCACTAGTGTTTTGTGCTTAAACAAAGGAGATTACAATGGGATGAGAGAAGAACTAGCTAAGGTAGACTGGGAGCAAAGACTTTATGGTGAAACAGTTGAGGAACAGTGGAGAACCTTCCAAGTGATTTTTCACAGTGCCCAGCAAAGGTTTATACCAACAAAAAGGAAGGACGGTAAAAAGAGGGAAAATCGACCGTGGATATCTAAGGAAATAAGGGAGAGTATCAAATTGAAGGAAAAAGCATACAAAGTAGCAAAGATCAGTGGGAGACTAGAGGACTGGGAAATCTTTAGGGGGCAACAGAAAGCTACTAAAAAAGCTATAAAGAAGAGTAAGATAGATTATGAGAGTAAACTTGCTCAGAATATAAAAACAGATAGTAAAAGTTTCTACAAATACATAAAACAAAAAAGAGTGGCTAAGGTAAATATTGGTCCTTTAGAGGATGAGAAGGGAGATTTAATAATGGGAGATGAGGAAATGGCTGAGGAACTGAACAGGTTTTTTGGGTCGGTCTTCACAGTGGAAGACACAAATAACATGCCAGTGACTGATGGAAATGAGGCTATGACAGGTGAGGACCTTGAGAGGATTGATATCACCAAGGAGGTAGTGATGGGCAAGCTAATGGGGCTAAAGGTAGACAAGTCTCCTGGCCCTGATGGAATGCATCCCAGAGTGCTAAAAGAGATGGCTAGGGAAATTGCAAATGCACTAGTGATAATTTACCAAAATTCACTAGACTCTGGGTTGGTCCCGGCGGATTGGAAATGAGCAAACGTGACACCACTGTTTAAAAAAGGAGGTAGGCAGAAAGTGGGTAATTATAGGCCAGTGAGCTTAACTTCGGTAGTCGGGAAGATGCTGGAATCTATCATCAAGGAAGAAATAGCGAGGCATCTGGATGGAAATTGTCCCATTGGACAGACGCAGCATGGGTTCATAAAGGGCAGGTCATGCCTAACTAATTTAGGGGAATTTTTTGAGGACATTAACAGTGCGGTAGATAACGGGGAGCCAATGGATGTGGTATATCTGGATTTCCAGAAAGCCTTTGACAAGGTGCCACACAAAAGGCTGTTGCATAAGATAAAGATGCATGGCATTAAGGGGAAAGTAGGAGCATGGATAGAGGATTGGTTAATTAATAGAAAGCAAAGAGTGGGGATTAATGGGTGTTTCTCTGGTTGGCAATCAGTAGCTAGTGGTGTCCCTCAGGGATCAGTGTTGGGCCCACAACTGTTCACAATTTACATAGATGATTTGGAGTTGGGGACCAAGGGCAATGTGTCCAAGTTTGCAGACGACACTAAGATAAGTGGTAAAGCAAAAAGTGCAGAGGATACTGGAAGTCTGCAGAGGGATTTGGACAGGCTAAGTGAATGGGCTAGGGTCTGGCAGATGGAATACAATGTTGACAAATGTGAGGTTATCCATTTTGGTAAGAATAACGGCAAAAGGGATTATTATTTAAATGATAAAATATTAAAACATGCTGCTGTGCAGAGAGACCTGGGTGTGCTCGTGCATGAGTCGCAGAAAGTTGGTTTTCAGGTGCAACAGGTGATTAAGAAGGCAAATGGAATTTTGTCCTTCATTGCTAGAGGGATGGAGTTTAGGACTAGGGAGGTTATGCTGCAATAGTATAAGGTGTTAGTGAGGCCACACCTGGAGTATTGTGTTCAGTTTTGATCTCCTTACTTGAGAAAGGACGTACTGGCACTGGAGGGTGTGCAGAGGAGATTCACTAGGTTAATCCCAGAGCTGAAGGGGTTAGATTACGAGGAGAGGTTGAGTAGACTGGGACTGTACTCATTGGAATTTAGAAGGATGAGGGGGGATCTTACAGAAACATATAAGATTATGAAGGGAATCGATAGGATAGATGCGGGCAGGTTGTTTCCACTGGCGGGTGAAAGCAGAACTAGGGGGCATAGCCTCAAAATAAGGGGAAGTAGATTTAGGACTGAGTTTAGGAGGAACTTCTTCACCCAAAGGGTTGTGAATCTATGGAATTCCTTGCCCAGTGAAGCAGTAGAGGCTCCTTCATTAAATGTTTTTAAGATAAAGATAGATAGTTTTTTGAAGAATAAAGGGATTAAGGGTTCTGGTGTTCGGGCCGGAAAGTGGAGCTGAGTCCACAAAAGATCAGCCATGATCTCATTGAATGGTGGAGCAGGCTCGAGGGGCCAGATGGCCTACTCCTGCTCCTAGTTATTATGTTCTTATGTTCTTAAGTATGGTGGATCTGGAGCCACTTGTAGGCCAGGCCGGGTAATGATGGCAGATTTATTTCCCGAAAAGAGAACCAGGTGGGTTTTTAACAACAATTGATGACAGTTCCATGGTCACCATGGCGAAGACCAGCTTTCAATTCCTGATTTTATTGACCTGAATTCAAATGCCAGTAGCTGCCCTGGCGGGATTTGAATCCACAACCCCAGGACATTAGCTTGGGACTCTGGATTACTCGGCTAGTGATAATGTGCCATCATCTCCCTCTTCTCACCAATCCTCTGGAATTTCTCAATGGTGGAAAAGAGGAAGATGCGGCCATTCAGTCCTTTGAACTTGTTCTGACATTTAAATGAGATCAATGACCAACTCCATTTGGATCTTTGTCCAATATTCTGTAATCCCTTTGGACATCAATCTCAGATTTATAATGGACAGTTGGTCTAGCATCATGGGCTGGATACTTTGGGCCTTTGGCGGGGGGGGGGGCGGAGAATCAACGGAGATGCCCCGATCCCGACCGGCCAAGTTCCCGACGGCGTGATTCTAACATAGTCTGGCCAGCCGGGACTCAGGCGCGGCGGCTGGGGACTCACTCCGTGGCCGCCCTGGTGGGCGGGGGGGGGGGTGGCGGTGGTATCCATCACCGGGCCGGTGGGGGACCTTAAAGGCGGCCGGGGCAGCGATCGGGCGGGTTGGATGAAGTGCCGCAGGGCTGATCGGGGGGACCTTCTTTCCTAGTACTGATCCGCGGTCCGTGTCCATCATGGCGCTCGGCGCGGCCGCTGGAGGTCGCCACCGTGCGCATGCGCAGGCTCGGAACCAGCAGTGCAGGGGCCCGTATCCACAACCAAAGCTGCGTCAAGCTCCCCGGGTCCCTGCTAGCCACTGTAAGGTAAGTGAGTTGCTCTTTATTTGTTGCAGGATACTGGGGAGTGAAACGCCAGCGTTTTTATGCCGGCGTGGGGACATAGCCCCATTTTTGGAGAATTCAGCCCTTTGTTTGGGAGACTAAGTGTTGAAGCCAGCAGAGCACGTGAGGACTCCCACGACCAAAAAATGGGCGTCAAACCCTCACCGATTCTGGTACCGGTGATAGGCTAGCATCGCCGCTGAGTGTAAGTCCCACGGATCGTGCTGAAAACGGCCGGCGAATGGCCGGGTCCCATGTCGCGCATACGCACGGCTGACGACCTGCACCAGTTGTGCCGTAAAACATGGTGCCGGCCGTGCGTGAACCCAGCCTGCCAACCGCGACAGCCCAGTCCCCCTCCTGGTCACCCCCTGGCCACCCACCTGTCCCCCCAGCCCTTGTAGAAGCCCCCCCCCCCAGCCAGCGGCATGGATCCCGGCTGAGTGTGGTGGCGCTGGACACTGTCTGCAGCTGGTACGCCGGGTTCCCGTATGCCCGCGACCACAGGTTGCCTGCACCGTCGTGAACGCGGCCCATCGGAGTCGGAGCATCGCGGGTCGGCCGGCCGATGACATGCCAATGTCGTTGAAACGGTGCATGGCGCGTGTCAAGATGACGCCTGTTTGGGAGGGGGGGGGCAGAGCATGACGGAACTGCGACAATCCTGCAAATCAATTCTCCGCCGATCGCCGATCGCGATTTCGCCGCCAGGCTACGGAAAATCCAGCCCCATACTTCTCCCAAACTATTTTTAATAAAATATTCCAAACCGCGTAGAAGTAAGAAGGAAGTTTTATTTATATAGATTTATTTTATATTTATTTATGACGACACTCATTGGAATTTAGGTGAATGAGGGGGGACCTTATAGAAACATATAAAATTATGAACGGAATAGATAAGATAGAAGCAGGGAGGTTGTTTCCATTGGTGGGTGAAACTAGAACTAGGGGGCATAGACTCAAAGTAAGGGGGAGCAGATTTAGGTCTGAGTTGAAGAGGAACGTCTTCACCCAAAGGGTTGTGAATCTGTGGAATTCCCTGCCCAGTGAACAGTTGGGCTACCTCCTTGAATGTTTTTAAGGCGAAGGTAGATAGATTTTTGAACGGTAAAGGAATTAAGGGTTACAGTGAGCGGGCGGAGAAGTGGAGCTGAGTCCACGAAAGGATCAGCCATGACCTTGTTGAATGGTGGTGCAGGCTCGAGGGGCCAGATGGCCGACTTCTGCTCGTAGTTCTTACGTTATTTACAAACAGAATATTTGCACTCCCGGTCGACCCCAACTGGGTACTTTTCTGGCTGGTGCCTTACTGGCCGAATTTATATACGCTAGATAATTGAGGCACTACGCCCCTAGCGGGGGAGGTCCTACTCCGCAAGTAGCAGGGGTAGACAAGCATTCCCACCCCGTTGGAACCGGGCAGGATATTATACTATTGAGGTTTTTTTTATTTGTTCATGGGATGAAGGCATCGCTGGCTAGGCCAGCATTTATTGCCCGTCCCTAATTGCCCGTGAGGGGGTAGTTTAAGAGTCAACCACATTGCTGTGGGTCTGGAGTCACATGTAGGCCAGACCAGGTAAGGATGGCAGATTTCCTTCCCTAAAGGACATTAGTGAACCAGATGGGTTTTTACGACAATCGACACTGGTTTAATTCAAGACTTTTATTGAATTCAAATTTCCCCATCTGCAGTAGCAAGATTCAAACCCGGGTTCCCAGCGACGCCTACATCCCATAAACGAATAAAGGGGAAAAAAAAGTCTACTCCCAACAAGGCCAATATATCCTCCCTAAGGTGTGGAATCCAGAACTGCTGAGAGTATTCCAAGTGCGGCCTAGCCTTAGGCAGCTGAAGGTGGAGGTAGCAATGGGGGGGTGTCACGGTAAATGGATTAAAAGATAGACTCAAAGGAGTGGAGAGTTTGGGTGGCTGGATCGCAATGGAGAAGGAACAAGAGTTGGGAAGGGTGGAAAAATGATACATAGTTGGTAATGGTTCAAATTTACCCTTGGTCCCACGCCTTGACGATATCATCCAAAAACATCCCAAGTTCTACATGTACGTTGATGATAGGGTGACTAATTGACCGTTATTTAGATTTAGATTTATTGCCACTTGTACCAAGGTACAGTGAAAAGTAATGTTCTGCATACAATATTTTACAATATTGTCCCCATGATTGAGCCCATTACCCCAAGTCCCAGATTTCATGCTTACGGGATGATGTTTATTTACGTAATTTGGGCCTTTAAATCTCCGCATGCACAGTAACCACTCTCCTCCCTTTTTGCCCTCGCACAACCTTGCCTGTGCCACCACCCATTGCCCTCTGGCACCGCCCACTGCCACCCACTCTCACAGCTCCCTACCGTTCTCCGCAAGAGTTGGTCACCCCGGTTGACGACACCCAGTTCTACCTGAACAACATCTCACTCCAGTGTCTCTCATTTGTTTTCAAATGTTTTGAGATGTGAAGGATAATGTTGCAGCCAGGAAGCGATTTCAGCAGAGCACTGACGATGCTCAACTAGACAGTGCTGGCAAAACACCAACTGTGGATGTGATTCCGACAAAGGACTGCACGTGTTGAACAACCCCGAGTGTGCAAAGAATGACACTAGCAACCAAATTAAGATCATCGGCTGGGTTTGTAATATGGCTAACGTTTGCTCGAAGCCACATTTGCAGGAGAAAGGGAACATGCCCAGGGGGTGGGATCCTCCAACCCCCCGCCAGAGAATCCCGCTGCAGGCATTCTGCCTTTTTGAATTAATCAAAAGCGTGGGGGTCAAGAGTTCCCCTGGTGCATTCTCCATGGCAATGCCTTCCGCCAATCAGAATCAACATCCTACCCAATCAGCACCTTTTTCTCGTGCAGTACAAATTATTGCCCTCTTTGAAATTTGGCTTTCTTGCATCTGTCCTGGTGAGTGCAAGACAACAAGGTTCAACAGCACATTTCTTTTTCAGCAACACGTCGATTTGCATGGGCTTTCTGGCGCTAATCTTACATATCACGGAGTTACTTGAAAAGGAAATGGCTGGTTGCGAGCGATAATAATTTTCCTAGTGAACGTGCTGGCAACAAGAAGGTTAACAGTGCTTTCACGCTGGGCTATATTCTTCAATATAAAAAGAACCTGTTACAATGAAAATCTTAGAGGTCTAAAGTCTGTTTATATGCAAATCAAGAAACATCTGGCCTATTGTGCTGGATTGTAATCATACCTCAGCGTAATCCTGTTATTATGTGCGTAGAATAGATGTGAAGAGGACTGTATTCACAGCATTGGATAATACTGTCACTTTATTGTGTAAATGGAATGAGGTGACGGTGTCACCATATACTAACCGGCAGGATAATCCCTTTATTGTCTGCACAGACTGAGGTGCGACTCTCCCTTCTCTGTTATGCATTTTCCTTTGCTGTCAGAAGTATCCTGTTAATGGTGGATCTTTACAAATATTAGAAATTAGATTTTGAAGACGAAGACAAACTCTGTAGTGGCTAGCGATCGCTTTGTCCTCTTTGCCTGCGAGGGTTGGGGCGCCTATTTATCGTCAGTCGCTAGATCTTTCCCAACCAGGCTCCCGACACTGGTTGGATGTACTCCTGGAGGTTTCGCCTCACTCCTTCACACTTCCTGTCTCTTTTCGCTCGATTCATCATCGTTGTTCAAAGACAACGAAAGCAGCGTCCAATTGTTTTGATCCGTGGGCAGTTTTGCTCCCAGGATGCGTGTTGCAGAGTCTAGGGGTCAGGATTTGTGCTCCAATATGCGGGCATCTAACTTGGCCCCATTTGGAGGGCAGCATCCCACGCCAGAGTGATTTTGCTGTGGGCAGGTTTGGGGGCTGGAGGGATGCCCGCCTGTGGGTAGCGCAGTGGTTAGCACTGTTGCTTCACAGCGCCAAGGACCCGGGTTCAATTCCCGGCTTGGGGCACTGTCTGTGCGGAGTCTGCACGTTCTCCCCGTGTCTGCGTGGGTTTCCTCTGGGCGCTCCGGTTTCCTCCCACAAGTCGTGAGAAAGACGTGCTTGTTAGGTAATTTGGACATTCTGAATTCTCCCTCTCTGTACCCGAACAGGCGCCAGAGTGTGGCGACTGGGGGCTTTTCACAGTAACTTCATTGCAGTGTTAATTTAAGCCGACTTGTGACAATAAAGATTATTATTATTAAAGTGGCAGGGAGCTTGTTGGGCCGGTTTTAAAGGCCTATTATTAAGGCAACTCAAAGACCCCCTGAGACATCAAATGCTGGTCAGTGATTGGAGGTGGCCAGATGGGTCGGGGGGATGCTGGTCGGCACCCAAGATGCTTCTGCCCCACCCCCTCTCCAACTGCCTGACCATATCTGCGGCCACAAGGACCCCCTAACGGCAGGACTCCCTCTCCATTCCCCCTCCACAATGGTGGCCCAGTTTGTTACTGTCAACATTTTAAAAGTTGATGAGAGAGTGTCTCCAGGCACCCCCCCCGCCCCCCGCTCTCTCGCCCTCACCAACAACGACAGCTCCCTCTGTGCTAGCATCCCTCTATCAGCCCTCCATGCGTCACCGGTCTGCCTGTCATCCTTAATTGTTTGTTCAACATGCCCTCTAGCCACTAATTAGCCAATTCAGGCAAAGTCGATGCCTGCTTACTTTACATAGTGGCGCCAGGAACTCCGTTTGTCGCAAACATCAGGATCCCAAACCCAAAACAGAAAATCCAGCCCCAGGAGATCAAACTCCAATTAGAAAGAACCATAGAATTTCTACAGTGCAGAAGGAGGCCATTCGGCCCATCGAGTCAGCACCGATCCTCTGAAAGAGCGCCTTGGGCCCACTCCCCCCCTTAATCCCCGTAAACCTAAGGGGCGATTTAGCACGGCCAATCCACCTAACCTGCACATCTTTGGACCGTGGGAGGAAACCAGAGCGCCCGGAGGAAACCCACGCAGACACGGGGAGAACGTGAAACCGGAATTGAACCCGGGTCCCTGGTGCTGTGAGGCAGCAGTGCTAACCACTGTGCCACTGTGCTTCCCCAAATTCCTGAAGGCTCCAGGACAAATTCGCAAAACCTCACCTCGGATCTTCTAGTAGAAGGGCAGAGATGTCAACTAGTGCTGGGAAGGGTATTTGACTCCCCCAGGCAATACGTCACTCTGATGTTTCCTTCCTTTGATACCCACCCCTCTCACTGCCCTGCTTCCCCACCTGTCTATGTTCATCAGCAAATATCAGATTGGGTTGTGCAGGCCCATCACCACAATGACAGCAGTCAAAATGGATCCACCACCGTATTGGGCAAAATCATGATAGGAATTAAAATAGATCTGTTATGCCTCCCCCTGAGCTAGGACACGGTCAATTCCAGCCCCACTTGACCTAGAGTCGCAACACATTGTACCCTGAAGGTGGCTGCGCAGGTCGATAGAGTGGTCAAGAAGGCATCCGGCATGCTTTCCTTCATCGGAAGGGGTACTGAGTACAAGAGTCATGTTACAGTTGTGTAAGACTTTGGTTCGGCCACATTTGGAATACTGCATACAGTTCTGGTCGCCACATTACTAAAAGGATGTGGATGCTTTGGAGAAGGTGCAGAGGAGGTTCACCAGGATGTTGCCTGGTATGGAGAGCGCTAGCTTTGAAGAGAGGTTGAGTAGATTAGGATTATTTTCATTAGAAAGACGGAGGTTGAGGGGGGGACCTCATTGAGGTCTACAAAATCATGGGAGGTATAGACAGGGTGGATAGCAAGAGGCTTTTTCCCAGAGTGGGGGACTCAATTACTAGGGGTCACAAGTTCAAGGTGAGAGGGGAAAAGTTTAAGGGAGATATGCGTGGAAAGTTCTTTACGCAGAGGGTGGTGGGTGCCTGGAACGCATTGCCGGCGGAGGTGGTAGAGGCGGGCACGATAGCATCATTTAAGATGTATCTAGACTGATACGTGAATAGGCAGGGAGCAGAGGGATACAGATCCTTAGAAAATAGGCAACAGTTTTAGATAGAGGATCTGGATCGGCGCAGGTTTGGAGGGCCGAAGGGCCTGTTCCTGTGCTGTCATTTTTCTTTGTTCTTTCTTTGAAAGAGAGGTGTGAAGGAAAATGAAAGGGACAAAAGTGTCTGTTTCAGATGGACAGCTTCCAGTGCACTTTTCTTCAGTCTCGGCCTTCAGTTGAAAGTTTTTGCTTCTAGTAGGTAATGGTTTCGACTAGATTCATCCAGGTCCCAAGAACATCTTCGCTGGTTCTGAAAACAGCAGGCAGGTGAGAAAGAGAGAGAGAAAGAGACAGCAACTCACAGCTTCTCCACTCAGTGTCCAGGATCTGACCGTCCCTTCTTGGGTGCTCTGAAATCCATCCCACACGGGCAGGGCCCTATCTCCACCTGCCGCCGGTCAGAATACGGCCTTCGGCCACTTCATTGGCCACCAGCCAACCAATCAAACTAAATCCCTCCGATCTCTCGGCTGCCGGAAAGTCAGAGTTCTGCCGTTCAAAAGCTAAACCTCCAATAGCACAGTGCACCATTTAGCAACTTTTGTATTTCTCACTTCCTCTGCTTGACTTTACAGTCTATTAAATATCCATGGATCAAAATGATGATGACGAAGTAAAAGAAACGGGAAATAAGGGAATCTAACAGGATGGGCCCTTGCACAATCTTGTCACCTAGTCAGCAGTTACTGTTTGACAACACTGCAGAAGATCGGCAACTGGTTATCCAACAAAATGTTTGGAAAAAACAAACGAGTTTAGCTAGTTCTTAACTGCTTATGCACTGGAATCATAGAATGGTACAACGCACAAGGCCATTTGGCCCATTGTTTGAGTGTTGGACTTTGACAAAGCTATCCAATTAGCCTTTTCCCCCAAAACCCTGCAAATAATTCCCCTTCCATTATTTACCCAATTATTCACCTGGCTTCCTCCATCCTTTCAGGCAAGGCACTCCAGAACACAACACATCACGTAAAAAAGTTTCTGCTCACCTCGCCTCTGCTTCTTTGAACAATTACCGTAAATCCGTATCCTCTTTCTTTTTTTTAACCAAATCAAAACCCTTCAGGAGTTTGAACACCTCCATTAAATCTCCCCTTAATCTTCTCTGCTCTACAATGGAGGTGCCCTCTCCCTCCTGTTATGGGCGAGGTGTCTTTAGAACCCCAAAAAACTTCTGAGCCTCTGAAAGAGCCATTGTTCACAACACTCTCCCCACATAAACTAAAATACCACACTGGAAAAGCAACAATCCTTCACTGTCTTTAAGTTCACAAAAGCCAATCCAATCGATAGACTTTTATCCTGGACGAGCCCCCCCCATTGTTATGGGCGAGGTGTTTTCAGAACCCCAAAATGTATCATGGAGTTCAACCAACCTCTCCCTTGAATGGATTTGTTGCTTTTCCTAGCACACGGCTTTTTCCCTAGGTGTGATATTACAATTATGGACACGTGGATTTTTAAACACAAAACACTGTTTATTCCATGAACTCAACTTAACATCTTAAATAAACATTGGATCTCTTAACACCCCTTACTTCAAAGATAACTCAGAAAATATTGCAACGGTAAATAACTCCTTAAAATGTTCCTTCAAACTTCCAAGAGACTTAACACCTTTAAACAGAATCACATCAGGTTAAAGGATATATATATTTTGTAGAATGGCAGAGATATATTAGCTTGGTTGCCTTCAGCTCCAGCAAAACAGCCAGGCACTTTTCAAACTGAAACTAAAAACCTGTAAAATGGCTGAACTGAGCTGAGCTCCACCCACTGTATGACATCACTGTTTTCTTAAAGGTACATTGCCTAAACATCCAGTTCTTAAAGGCACTCTCGCATGACACTCCCTTTACCTGCAACGCCAGGTTGTAGTTCCTTCTGCACTGGCAGGCCTCATATTGGCACCTGCCCCCTCCTCCCCACCACCGTCAAGAGCCCACTCGCCGTTCTTAATTGGACGGCAGGTGCGTCCTTAGGCCACTATTTGCCCAGTTCAGGCAAAATCACTGCTGGGTGATTGGGTTCCCGAGATTGTGTGGGGTCGGGTACCCTCATTTGGCCCTGATGTTGGGTTCTGACTCAGGAAACAAAACCCTGCCCATGACTGCAATTGGACTTAATTACTCTGAACTGGACAAGATAATGTGGTGGGCGGGAGGGGTGGGGAAGGGGACAAAATCAGTTCAAGTTTCCACCTCAGATCATCGGCTGGTGGTCTGTGTTGGAAAGAGTGTGCATTTTAAAAATTCTTTCATGGGGTGTAGGCCTCTCTGGCTTGGGCAGCCTTTGTTGCCCAACCCTAATTGTCCCTGAACTGAGTGGCTTGCTAGGCCATTCCAGAGGGAAGCTAAGAGTCAACCACATTGCTGTAGTCACAGGTTGGCCAGACCGAGTAAGGACGGCAGATTTCCTTCCCTGAAGGGCAGCGTGGTGGCACAGTGGTAAGCACTGCTGCTTCACAGCGCCAGGGACACGGGTTCAATTCCAGCCTTGGGTGACTATCTGTGTGGAGTTTGTACGTTCTCCCCGTGTCTGCGTGGGGTTCCTCCGGATGCTCCGGTTTCCTCCCAATGTCCAAAGAAATGTGCAGGTTAGACGGATTGGCCATCCTAGTGTCCAAAGATGTGCAGGTTAGGCGGGGTTACAGGGACAGGGCAGGGGAGTGAGCCTGGGTATTGTGCTCGTTCAGAGGGTCGGAGAAAACTCAATGGGCCGAATGGCATCCTTCTGCAGTGTAGGGGATTCTGTGGATTGATATTCACATTTGGTGTAGTGAACCAGGTGGGGTTTGTTTTACAACAACAGCTTCATGGTCACCATCACAGAGAATATTCCAGAACTATTAATTGAACTTAAATTCCACTGGCCATCCAGGTAGGATTTGAGCCTGTGTTCCGAGAGTATTGCGATGGGCCTTTGAATTAAAGTCCGATGACAGTACCACTGCACCACAGTCTCCCCGCATTAGGATACCAAGTGGGGATAGGATGGAAGTGGCCATGATTTCATTCTTTTTCCTAGACATATGAAAACTGAGGCACCAGAGATTGTCTTCGCTCATCGAGGCCTCGAACCCGGCACCTTCAGACAAGAGAGAAAATGGGCCAGATATGCAATGCGTAGCCAGAGCAGAAAAAAAGAGCATTAGTCTTGAGGCATTCGAACAGAATGAGTTGCTGGAAACGTGAGTGTTAAGATGCGTAGTGTAGCACTTAGCGGGCTAGTGATTCTGAGGCTGGGCGGTCGTGCTCCAGATAATGTGGACTGGATTTTACCAACCCCCTAGATGTGAGCTGGGAGGTGCGTGGCTGCGGAAGACATATGGGAGGATGACAGACTAGCCCATCAAATCTCTTTTGCTTCCCCGGTTATAATGGCTGCGCCCTCGGAGGCCTTGTATCCAGTTGCCTGGGCCCCAAGCTCTAGTTCACCCTCGCCACACCTCTCCACCTCTCTCCCTCACGTTCCTCCTTTCAGACGCTACTTCTTTCACCACGTTTTTGGTCACCTGACCCAAAATGAGGCTCCGCGTCATTCATGGTTTTATACCGCTCCCGGGAAGGTCATTTTGTTACATTGAAGGCGGGACATGAATATAAGTGGTTGCTGTTTGGGGTCATTTTTTGGATGGATGAATTAAAATTGATTGAATGGTGTTCCTTCACCCATCATTACCTTCTGATCTTAATGGTGTATAACTTATCACTTAAATTGTGTAGATGCAATGCAGTTTATATGTGTGACTTTTTTGCAGGGGACTGGCCACTTTCAAATTCCCTGCTGTTAACAGGTAAGGTACTTGTGAGAGATCAGATGCCTCAGGCTATCTGTATGTGAATGTGGGCAGTTGCATTATAATCAATGAAACTATGTTTGCAATGAACTGTCAGGTAGTGTGCGCAGACGTAGGCTCAGCGATGTCCCTCGAAGAGGCTACTGGAGGATTACCATGCCGCCATTTCTTGTGATATAAATGGAGCCGTGCGTGTATTAGTGAGAGGCAGCACGGTTTTGTGAAGGGGAGGTCGTGTCTCACTAACTTGATAGAGTTTTTCGAGGAGGTCATTAAGATGATTGATGCAGGTAGGGCAGTAGATGTTGTCTATATGGAATTCAGTAAGGCCTTTGACAAGGTCCCTCATGGTAGACTAGTACAAAAGGTGAAGTCACACGGGATCAGGGGTGAGCTGGCAAGGTGGATACAGAACTGGCTAGGCCATAGAAGGCAGAGAGTAGCAATGGAGGGATGCTTTTCTAATTGGAGGGCTGTGACCAGCGGTGTTCCACAGGGATCAGTGCTGGGACCTTTGCTCTTTGTAGTATATATAAATGATTTGGAGGAAAATGTAACTGGTCTGATTAGTAAGTTTGCAGACGACACAAAGGTTGGTGGAATTGCGGATAGCGATGAGGACTGTCGGAGGATACAGCAGGATTTAGATTGTCTGGAGACTTGGGCGGAGAGATGGCAGATGGAGTTTAATCCGGACAAATGTGAGGTAATGCATTTTGGAAGGTCTAATGCAGGTAGGGAATATACAGTGAATGGTAGAACCCTCAAGAGTATTGAAAGTCAAAGAGATCTAGGAGTACAGGTCCACAGGTCGTTGAAAGGGGCAACACAGGTGGAGAAGGTAGTCAAGAAGGCATACGGCATGCTTGCCTTCATTGGCCGGGGCATTGAGTATAAGAATTGGCAAGTCATGTTGCAGCTGTATAGAACCTTAGTTAGGCCACACTTGGAGTACAGTGTTCAACTCTGGTCGCCACACTACCAGAAGGATGTGGAGGCTTTAGAGAGGGTGCAGAAGAGATTTACCAGAATGTTGCCTGGTATGGAGCGCATTAGCTATGAGGAGCGGTTGAATAAAACTCAGTTTGTTCTCACTGGAACGAAGGAGGTTGAGGGGAGACCTGATAGAGGTATACAAAATTATGAGGGGCATAGACAGAGTGGATAGTCAGAGGCTTTTCCCCAGGGTAGAGGGGTCAATTACTAATGGGCATAGGTTTAAGGTGAGAGGGGCAAGGTTTAGAGTAGATGTACGAGGCAAGTTTTTTACGCAGAGGGTAGTGGGTGCCTGGAACTCACTACCGGAGGAGGTAGTGGAAGCAGGGAAGATAGGGACATTTAAGGGGCATCTTGACAAATATATGAATAGGATGGGAATAGAAGGATACAGACCCAGGAAGTGTAGAAGATTGTAGTTTAGTCGGGCAGCATGGTCGGCACGGGCTTGGAGGGCCGAAGGGCCTGTTCCTGTGCTGTACATTTCCTTGTTCTTTGTTGTTTGTTATTTTCCTGCGCCAGTTCCCGCCGTGAACATGTAATGTTCATCTCACGGTTGGCTGTCGGCTCTTCTGGGTATCGTGTATTCGTCAAGGTGAGGGGAGGTTACTGTGCGAAAATGGAATAGTCCCCATTTTGAGTCCAGCTGCAAAGGCTGGTGGGTGGGCGAGGTGCATTTTGGGTCAGCTGCCGGTTAAAATTCCATCTGCTCTCCCACAGCCCCAGCCTCAGAAGGAACATAATTTACAGTACCAGAATAACACCTCCCCATTAGCCTGGCACTTCCCCATCTCCCACGCCACCCTATGAGATTGTTAACGTAGCATCAAATTAAGGGTTTTGGATCCATGCCCGGTCGCAAGACTCACACAAGCACGTTTCACAGGGAAACAGACAGCAGGACGTTAAGATTTATATCCCATTCGCGAGGTCTGGATTTGTACCAAGATCCCAGAGGTTGACAGCCAGTGGCGTCTTACTCGAATCTAAGTTTTAGCGAGAGCTGAAAAGGTCTCCATAAAATGCCCTCGCTCCATTACCTTCACGTTATGCCCTTGACGTCTGGAGCTGAGAATTCGAAAACCTATCATTTCCTTTTTTACAAGGAGTTTATTCAGCATTTTATTGAGCTTATATTGGAACTGCAGGACCTCCTATTCTTTGACTTCATTTTTTTCCCGTTGTCATCCCAAAGCATTCCTTCGGGCGAACATGAATCAAACGTTCCTCCAATGAAATTTCTTCTACCCAGAATCACCTTCCTTGCTTGACTACGTTTGCAGTGCTCCATAAAGAGTTTGCTTACTACCTTGCATAACAACCAGTACAACTGTTTTTGATTTGATTTCCGAACAGGACAAATTATGTTTTTTGCATACATTGTGGATAGCACAATTGCTTCACAGCTCCAGGATCCCTGGTTCGATTCCGGCTTGGGTCACTGTCTGTGCGGAGTCTGCACGTTCTCCCCGTGTGTGCGTGGGTTTCCTCCGGGTGCTCCGGTTTCCTCCCACTGTCCAAAGATGTGCAGGTTAGGTGGATTGGCCATGAAAAATTGCCCTTAGTGTCCAAAATTGCCCTTAGTGTTGGGTGGGGTTACTGGGGATGGGGTGGAGGTGTTGACCTTGTGTAGGGTGCTCTTTCCAAGTGCAGACTCGATGGGCCGAATGGCCTCCTTCTGCACTGTAAATTCTATGTAAATTTAGAGGGAGGGGGGGAGGGAGGTAAGAGGGGTGGGGTTGGGGGGGGGCGGTGGTGGTAGCTCTACGGTCACCCCATATCCCTACCTCTGACATGATCAAACTTGAAGACCACCAAATGGTCATCCATCTTATTGGACAAACTTCTTTTGATTTCCCATTCAGGAAATGTATGATGTCATTCCTTTATAGGTTCATAAGATATAGGAGCAGAATTAAGCAATTTGGCCCATCGACTCTGCCCCGCCATTCGATCACGGCTGATCTCATCCTGTCCTTCATTCCACCATCCTGCCCGTTCCCCGTAACCTTTCAACCCATTACCAATTAAAAATCTAACTCCTCCTTAAATTTACTCACTGTCCCAGCATCCACTGCGCTCTGGAGTAGCAAAATTCCACAGATATATATATAATAAATGTCTTATTGTCACAAGTAGGCTTCAAATGAAGTTACTGTGAAACGCCCCTAGTCGCCACATTCCGGCGCCTGTTCGGGGAGGCTGGTATGGGAGATTCACAACCCTTTGGGAGAAATTGTTTCTCCTGAACTCTTAAATTTGCTACCTCTTGTCCCAAGGCTATAGAAGGTTATAATAACTCTAGGGGGGCCGGGTTAGCTCGGTTGGTTGGACGGCTGGTTCATGATGCAGACCAAGGCCAGCAGCGTGGGTTCAATTCCCATTTTCATGAGGTTATTCATGAAGGCCCCGCCTTCTCAATCTCGTGGGTTCAATTCCCATATTCATGAGATTATTCATGAAGGCCCCGCCTTCTCAATCTCGTGGGTTCAATTCCCATATTCATAAGATTATTCATGAAGGCCCCGCCTTCTCAATCTCGCCTGAGGTGTGGTGACCCTCAGGTTAAAGCACCACCAGTCAGCTTTCCCCCCCCCCTCAAAGGGGACAGCACCCTGTGGTCATCTGGGACCATGGCGACTTTTTAAAATAATAACTCAAGCGCACTTTTGATTTGAGATTTTCGTGTTTATTCATTATGTAGACTGAAATGGCAACAATTGAGGTCTCCGAATGTCAATAAGTTGGCAAATGCTCCCCATTGCGCTCCTGATTTTCACTGTCGTGTCTCCGATTCTTAGAATTTTAGGTTCAAATCTTGTGCAATTCTAAACCCTTTAGGGCAAATCTAAATGGAAAGATAAGCATTAGTGGGTGAAATGGAAATTTGGTTAATTTGAAGTGAGACTCATTGAATTGCGACTAAATACCTTCTGACTCTGGAACCGTTCCAGCTTGTGAATGAGATTAATGAAAAGGATCATTCTTTCTGACTCGCAGAATGTTTCTGTTTACACAATAAGTACCCCCTCACCCCGAGCATACTCTTTGATCTCTACCCTCGGAAAGCCACCGCGACTGCCGAGTTCCATGTGTCTCACAGTCAGTGAGGGTGGCGCAAACTGACACCACTATTCCCTGGGCAGGTAGCAGATGATGGGGTAACTCACACATCGATCCCCCTGCGGTGCTGCGGGTAACCAGGGTTGGTTTTATGCACATTGAGTCGACAATCTAACTCTCCTCCACTCGCTGTACATCGCCGAAGAAACTACCCTGCTTTTAGCGGGGGAACTTGCTGCAACTTTGTTTGTGAGTCCTGTTTGCTGTACCTTTGCTCTTTGTCTTGCATGATTTTTTCATAGAATTCACAGTGCAGAAGGAGGCCATTCGGCCCATCGAGTCTGCACCGGTTCTTGGAAAGAGCACCCTACCCAAGCCCATACCCTCACCCTATTCCCATACCCCAGTAACCCCACCCAACACTAAGGGCAATTTTGGACACTCAGGGCAATTTGGCATGGCCAATCCACCTAACCTGCACATCTTTGGACTGTGGGAAGAAACCAGAGCACCCGGAGAAAACCCACGCACGCACGGGGAGAACGTGCAGACTCCGCACAGACAGTGACCCAAGCCGGGGGATCGAACCTGGGACCCTGGAGCTGTGCAGCAATTGTGCTAACCACCATGCTACCGTGCTGCCTGTTGAGAAATAAGCAGCTGTATGTCCGGTCCTGCTGTTCCACAGATTTATTCACAGTGCCTTTCCTGTTGAATTAGGATCAAAAAGGTGCATCTGTCGTACACTGGCTCACATTGGTCCACATTACAGAACTCTCCCGAGTGAAGACGTTTTTTTCCCTAAAAGTCATTGTTTGATCTATTGATTTTTTTTTTTTAGCGAGTCTCAAAATAGTCTCCAAACAGTTTTTTCTTCCTTTCTCATCCTCTAATTGTCCTTGAGAAGGTGATGGTGAGTCGCCTTCTTGAACCGCTGCAGTTCTTGGTGGTGTCGGTGCACCCGCAGTGTAGTTGAGGGGAGTGGGGGTAATGGGGGCGACAGTGAAGGAATATAGCAATACACTTCCAAGTCAGGGCGGTGTGTGACTTGTGTTATGGGCCAGGGTTTAGAGAACACCAAAGTATATCATGGAGTTCACCTGACCTACAATTGTTTATAGATTTTGGTTATGGAGAGCACAAGGGCCTACTCTTCAGGTGTTATGCAACAGAGTCTTAAACACTTGACATAAAAAATGATGAGAGGCTGGTTTAGCACAGTGGGCTAAACAGCTGGCTTGTAAAGCAGAACAAGGCCAGCAGCGCGGGTTCAATTCCTGTACCGGCCTCCCTAAACAGGCGCCGGAATGTGGCGACTAGGGGCTTTTCACAGTAACTTCATTGAAGCCTACTTGTGACAATAAGCAATTATTATTATTAAGTTTATTCTACAAATTCAATTAACATTTCTATAAGCACACAGTCAGCATTTTTATCAACTACAAACCCAAATACCCCACACAGCTCCAGTACTCTCTATTTAACCCTTAATAGCAGGTTTGAATTCCTTCCAGGACATAGATATTACTTTGAAGTTATCAAGTGATCTGGAAACATCTTTTTATCATGCAGAGAGAGAGACTCCAATATCCTTGTAGTCTGAATACAGCTTTCAACTGTCTAAGCCGAAACTAAAACTCAGAGCCACAAACAGCTCCCAGCTCAAAAAGAAAGTAAAAACCAGAGCCACAGCCCAGCTCCACCCACACAATGACATCACTGCAGCCATTTGAGAAGACAAACATGTCTTAAAGTGACATCCCCATGACACTTGGCGGGAGCTTGAAGAAGGCAGTATTCCCACTCGTCCGCTGCCCTTGTCCATCTGGGTGGCGGAGCTCAGGGGTTTGAAGTTGCTGTCGAAGGAGGCTTGACAACGCGCTGCAGTGCACCTTGCCCGTGGGACCTTGGCGCCCAGTGTGTGCCAGTAGTGGAGGGAGTGAATGTTTTAAGCTGGCGGGTGGGGAGCTGATCAAGTGTCCTGGGTGGTTTCAGAAGCCTTGAGGCATAACTGAAACTGGAAAATGCCGGAATTACTCAGCCGTTCGGGCACCATCTGTGGAAAGAGAAGCTGTTTCTCTCTCCACACACACACTGCCAGGCCCCCTGAGCATTTCTTTCTTCATTTCATCATCTGCAGAATTTTGTTTTCGTACAAGTGGCGTAAACTTGACTTTTACTCTTTGAAGTATGAAAGAGTGAGGGGTGATCTGTTTCAGGGATTGGTTCAACCTGACAGATAAGGAACATCAAAGAACATAGAACATTACAGCGCAGTACAGGCCCTTCGGATGTTGCGCCGACCTGTGAAACTAATCTAAAGCCCATCTGCATAGGACATTTGGAAAGGAAATCCAGATGTTTTGTTCTTCTGTTTCTCGCATGCGTCCCAATCATGCAGCAAGAATTGGTAAAACAATATGTGGGTTCTTTATTGAAGATAAGACCATCAAATCGCCACAGTCCCTAATGACCACTGGCTGCTTTCCCCTTTGAGGGGGAGAGCTGACTGGTCGTGATTTAACCTGAGGGTCACCACACCTCAGGCGAGGAGGGAGGTTGAGAATTCAAGAATGACCTCAGCCGATACAGGAATTGAACCCGTGCTGTTGACCTCGCTTTGCATCACAAACCAGCTGTCCAGCCAACTGAGCTTTCAGAGTTACTCCTTAATCAATTCATCAGAAATCTAAATAACTAGGATGGGAAGAGCTAAGGGTCTGAAGGAATCTTTTAATGAGTGACTTTTAAGTCTGGCACCCTGGCACCTTGGCAGTGCCACCTGGGTGCCAGTCTGTCACTGCCAAAGTGCCCAGGTGGCATTGCCAGCTGGCAGAGGCACTGCCAAGGTGCCATGTTGGCACTGCCAAGGGTCCAAGCTGGCATCTTTACACGGTGGCGATTGGGCTGGGGGGTGCCTGCGTGGGTGTTGTGGCGGGACCTGGGGGCCTTCCCATATTATGTTGGGGTTTGGAGGAGGTTCAGGGAACGCTTCGAGGCTCCAGGTCTCTCGCTACACTGGGGGAGTTCACAGTGCACAAAACGGGGCCATGTGTGGCCTAGGCCGTGCGCTCCCCGCTGAGGCCCCATATCTAATCCCGGTGCTATTTTATAGCATTGTGTTTCTTGGCGCGCTCATTAAGGGACTCTGTTCCCATTTAGTTAAATTCCACCCATAATTCTGGCTGTTATTTAAACAATATTGTGTTTCATTAACTGAATGTATGATCTAAAGGTTTGCCCTAACCAAAATGTAAGCTTCTATACACCCATCGCCATTAACCAAAATGTATTGCTCAGTCGGTCACTAAATCTGTTGCTTCCTAGTTTCTTTTGTAAAATGGTCAGATTTAAGACCATGGATGCTTTATTAATCTTTGGCATTCCTGCATCTTAATGATTCAGATGCAAGCGTTGATAGCTCCCTCAGATCTTTCGAAATGGGAAAGGCAATCTTAAAAAAAAAGTCTTGGCCAAATTGCCATCGTGATCTTTGTGAAAAGTGACCGACTTGATTTACTTCACAGCGATTTTGTTGCAAAGTGTGGGGGGTTTGTACATTTGAGAATAGGAGGAGGTCTCGAACCACTTGGTGCGGCTGGGGTTCAATGGGCCGAATGGTCTCCTTCTGTGTCGTAATGACCCTGCTGCTTTTAGCGGGTTCAGGGGGAGGGCACTGGGGGGAGGGGGCGGGAGAGGAGAGGGGGATTCTGGAGGTGGGGGAGGACAGAAGTGGAGCTGGCTTATCTGCTGAGAAGCAACGGTCCACTTCAGTAGACGCAATGGTTTTAATAAAATGTATTTTGTGGCTTATAGTCATCCTCAGATGAATCAAGAAAATTAATATTAAACGGCTTCAACATAACATTATGCACAGGAGTAAAAGTGTTGCTTGCATCTTGAATCTGCCCCATCTGCCAACATAATCAAACACTACTTGCTAAATGATAGAATATGCAAATTGATATAAAACGACTTGCACTTACTGACCAATAAGAACATTTATAAGTCTTCATGATTTATTATTAAAACTTTTTTGCAGTTTCAGTTTGCTCTATGTAGTTTGAGCAATGCATGGTATGAGGACGTCTTGTTGCACAGTGGGTTAGCGTCGCTACCTCTGAGACAGGAGCTCCATGTTCCCTTGCAAGTCATTTCCAAACCCGCGGCTGCTACCATCTAAAAGGACAAGGGTAGCAGATACCTGGGAACACCACCACCAGGAGGTTTCCCTGCAAGCCACTCGCCATCCTGACTTGGAAATATATCGGCCCATTCCTTCACTGTCGCTGGGTCAAGGTCCTGGAACTCCCCCCTCCCTAACAGCACTGTGGGTGTACCTACACCACATGGACTTCAGCCGTCCAAGAAGGCAGCTCACCGCCACTTTCTCAAGGGCAGTTAGGTTAGGGATCATAGAATCATGGCATTTACAGTGCAGAAGGAGGCCATTCGGCCCATCGATGGGAAATGAATGGTGGCCGAGCTGGCGACGCCCACATCCTATGAACGATTTTTTTTTAAATTAAAGGGGGCAGCCTGGAATTTTCCAGGTGGGAGTCCAATTTCTTGCCGTTTAGGCAGCATGATGGGTTGGGGGTGCCAACAGTCGAGACAGGCCCTCCATTTACTGCCTTGTATACGGGCTCTCCACCAACCCACCCCAAGCATTGCCCCCCACCTCCGTGCATCACCCATGTTGGCTCGACTTATTTAATTAAAGTTCTAAAACTTATAATGTAATTAAACGTTCAGCCCGGGCTGTGGAATATTGGTGGCAATCTCACCAAGGTGAGCCTGAGAAACTCTCAATAACCAGGAGTTGGTTCATGCGATGGAAAGAAAAATGTGCTCATGCAGTAATGTTGCGCCCTCTGATGACAACCCAATAAATTGGCACAAAACTGTGACTAAAGTAGTGACAATACTGGTCTCGGCAGCAGCTGGATAAGGACTGTTCTTCGCTACGTCACCAAAGATAATGCAACAGCTAAGCACCCATCAGCTGTTTTCTGCATTTATCTTGATAGCGCAGGGGCTGTTTATACTTGAGAGGAGCTTTCTATTGCTAGTTTTCATTTAATGTAATTATCTGCGGATAATTAGTGTACCATGCTCACTATTAAACAAACAACGCGATTAGAGCCTTGTGGACAGAATAAATGAAGTAGAAATGAGCAGAATCAACTAGTCTTGAAGCCGGCTAATGAATCAAATTGGGAAGGGCCAGGTTTGGTTGGCTTGGAGCTGTCAAACATGAGAGCCAACACGGTCGATGCCAACATTGGGAGCTGACATCCTTTGGCAGGCTGGCACTGAGGTGGCATCGTTACCATGGCAACAGAGCAGCTAGGCCTGGCTGCAGAGAGGTGGCGCAAGAAGAGATAGATCACCTGCCCAGTACTGACACCGGTGTCCCCTACTTTAGTCTCTCAGTCACAGAGAGAGAGAGAGACCGTGAGTTCGCACGCAGCCCTCACACGCTCTGTCCATCCACACAGCGCATTCAGACCTAGTGAATGAGAAAGTTGGCCCCAGTTGAGGCAGAATGTACGTCTAAAGGTGTCCTCTGTATCCTTATGAACTGTGCCTCTCGCCTGAACGGGCCATTGCCTGGTTGGATGAGAACAGTACTCCTGTAGCATTGTAACAGGCGACCCACCAATAATTGGTGTATGTTTCCCAAAATACTCTTGAGCGACCCAGTTTACTGAGGTCCATCACGTGCCATTTTGTGACCTCTTCTGAACCTGTGACACATATGATGAAGGCGGAAGATATTTTAGTTAAAAACTGTAAAAGTGCATACAATGTTTGAGCAAATGCGACCTTACTTGATTCATGAATCTGTAATCCCTCATAGCTTCACCGCGTCTGAGTTATTAGGTGTTTTACAGCTTTAATTTCTTGCGGCTAAACGCCATGCCAAGCTACTGAGAATAATTGTCACCGAATGGAATGCAGACCCCAGTAAAGGTGTGCAAATGACCTTGAGAGATGAGGAGGAATTTCTTCTCTCAGAGGGTAGTGAATCTGTGGAATTCTTTACCACAGAGAGCTGTAGAGATTGGTTCGTTAAGTATGGTCAAGGCAGGGGCAGCACGGAGGCGCAGTGGGCTAGTCCGGCTGCCTCACGGCGCTGAGGTCCCAGGTTCGGCTCTGGGTCACTGTCCGTGTGGAGTTTACACATCCTCCCCGTGTTTGCGTGGGTTTCGCCCCCCCACAACCCAAAAATGTGCAGGCTAGGTGGGTTGGCCACACTAAATTGCCCCTTAATTGGAAAAAATGAATTGGGTACTTTTTTATTTTAAAAAGTATGATTAAGGCTGAGATGGACAGATTTTAAACCAGTGAGGGAGTCAAGGGTTATGGGGACAAGGCAGGAAAGTGGAGTTGAGGATTATTATATCAGATCAGTCGCGATTTAATTGAATGGCGGAGCAGACTCGATGGGCCGAATGGCCTACTTCTGCTCCTACGTCTTATGGTCTTATAAGAATGCAAGGAAGGCCATTGGGCAGGATTTAGACACGATCTGGGCATCCATAGACCCAGGCAGCAGTTAAACCTTGGGTTGAATTTGGAATGGGTCAAAATAAACGTCGGGCTCTGACAAATGACCAGGCCACCGATGGTATGATTGACACATGGGCCAGGTGAGGAAATGTCTTCCCCCGAAATGTCGCGTGACCGTAAGCATCTCAAAGGTAAATGTTTGTCTTGCCTCTCTGAACAACAACTGACATTTATGCAGCACTTAAAAACGTAAAACCGCTTCATTTCCGATGTGCCTTAGGCAGCAGTTCCGGAAAGCCACTTCAGAATAAAATTTGGCTTCATCCACGTACTGACGTTTGAACGGTCGATACTGGGCTCAATTCAGCAACAACAGCTTACACTCAAAAAGCGTCTTTAGCGTAATGAATTGTCCCAAGGCCCACGGGAGAGTTATACAGCAATGTATGAGACCGAGCCACATCAGGAGATTTTGGGAAAGAGCGGTCGGGGCCCGCTCCACGCCCGGGATGGGCTGAGCGGCCACGCAAAAAAAAAAAACGAGTCTCACTGGCGCCGTTCACATCTGGTCTTACCCAGCGGGACCTCGGCGCGAATGCTTCCGGGGGCGGTCTGGTGGGGAGGGAGGGGGGTCCGACCCCGGGTTGGGGGGGGGGGGCTCCGCTGTGGCCTGGCCCGCGATCGGGGCCTACCGATCGGTAGGCCGGCCTCTCGGGCTGGGGGCCTCCTTTGTTCTGCGCCAGCCCCTGTAGCCCTACGCCATGTTGCACGGGGCCGGCGCGGAGAAGGGAGCCACTGCGCATGCGCGGCAATCGCACCGGTCCCACTGCGCATTCGCGCGTTGGCGTCGGTCCCACCGCGCATGCGCAGACCTGCGGCATCCATCTGCCGCCGGGATCAGCAGCTGGAGCAGCGTGGGTTGCTCCAGTGCCATGCTGTCCCCCCGTAGGGGTCAGAATCGCTGCTCCTAAGGCCATGTTGACGGCGTCGGGAATCGCGACGGCCCAGTGTGTTTTCCAGAAGGGGAAGTGGTACTCTACTGGCAGGCGGCGGGAATCCCAGTCCCGCAAATATCCGCGAGGTATTACATGGCCCGCACCCTCTGCCACTGGGGAATCCGACGCGGAGCGGGGGAGGGGGCGCCATCGGCAGGGACCAGAGGATCTCAGCGGAGAATTTTAAAACCAACACCTTGCTTGGGAGCGAGCCAACGGAGACCAGTGAGCGCAGGGGTGAAAGGTGAACAGGACTTGCTGCCATTGAAGACACGGGCAACAGAGGGCGCGTACTACCCGATCAACGTAAATCCCCGTTGACAATGGCGGCGGCGGTAAGTCCCGCTGGCGGTCTACCTCTGCCGCCAAAAAACATGTTGGTCGATAGATCCTGCAAAACAAGAACAGCCCAAGAAAATTCTCGAGAATTTTCTCCGTGGTACACCTGATTCTGCATCTTAAATTGGGACTGTTACCCACAGCCCTACTTGCCCATTCTATACAGAATTGCCAGCAAGTTTCAGGCCTGGCATCTTAAGGCATAATGCATGGAAGGGAAGGGAATCAGGGAAGGGAATCTGCCGCCCCAACCCCGTCTGGCCTACATGTGGCTCCAGACTCACGGCAGTGTGGCTGAGTTTTCGCTGCCCTCCGAAATGACCCTCGCTATCCATTCAGTTCGACAGCAATTAGGGAGGGGCAGCAAGTGGGCCGAGGCTGCGTCATCCACACCCCGTGATAAGACGTTTAAAAAATCTCATTTGCTTTTAGGATGCATCTCAGGATCCGTCAAAAAATCCTAACTATTAGCGATATCCCTTAATCAGAATTAAGATTGTGTAATAATTCAGACGATTCCAGTTCCTGAAGGTCTACTGCACTCAGTTCAACCTGGTCTCAATGAATCCCAGTTACTGATTGCAGCTGTCTCTCTCCCTCTCCTCCTACCGAGAATCGCTCAGGACTGTTCAATGTTCAGGTGATAAAGGAGTTGCGCTCCGAAAGCTAGTGATTCGAAACAAACCTGTTGAACTTTAACCTGGCGTTGTAAGACTTCTTACGATACCTGAATATGGCAGCTACTGTCTGAAAAAGGGAGTGTGTTCTCTACCCGCCGCCCCCCCCCCCCCCATCCCCCCCACACACCCTCCACCACCTCCCCCGTCAACTCTCCTGTGCTTGCTGGACTTAACCAGGTGTGGTTACGCTGCCCATTGATGCTTCAATCGGGACGGGAAGGTGTGCTACTAAAATGTACAGTTCCGCCGGGGCGGAGAAAACAACACCGGCAGCGGTAATGATCCCAACATTGTCGCTCACCGTAAGATCGAGGCCACCATATCTAATCTGCATTCAATGACACTCCCCACTACCACTCACTAGAAAGAATGCTTAGTCCTTCCAATATATATTGCATATTTTAATAATCATTTCTTTCTGATTCGTAAACTTAATGTAGACGGATGAGATATCTCCTCGTTATTAGGTTCGGAGGTTTTGTACCATCCAGGCCAGCCAGTTTCCTGGAGGATTTGCTGGTCCAGCACAAAGGCGTCAGCAGGAGATGATTTGAAGAGGCCCATGGATGTTCCGTGCCGTTACAATTGCACTGGTTAATTACTTTATTTGCCCCCCCCCGAGGGAACGGAAATACTCTCGGCCGAAGTATTCCGGCCCATCCAGCCAGCGGGATCTTCCGGTCCTGCCGGTGGCGACCCCTCGCTCTGGGTTCCCCGGCGGCAGCGGGTGGGTACGGGGAACGAGGAACCCCATAAACACCGACGGGACCAGAGCTGACCCGGCCAATGGCGGGCCCCACCCACTGGAAAATATGCAACTGGGGGGCGGGGGGGGGGGGGGGGCGTGGAAAATCCCACCCAGCTTTTTTTTTTTATCAAGAGCCTTCCGTCTCGTCAGCAGAACTATAAAAATTGCAGAAGAGAATGACGCGCCATTCAGCCCATCGTGTCAGCACTGGTGATAATTCCATAGTTTGAAGCTGCTGAATCTAACTCTGTTTCCCCGGCCTTTCGATATATCCCTTTCCTATTCAAATGTTGACCTGATTGCTTTTTAAGTCATGAATTAGTAAAATTAGCTTCTGGTAAAACATTTTGGGCTGGATTCTCCGTCGGCACAATCCTCCGCTCCGTCGGCAACGCACCCACGCGCTATCCCGACCATGTGGGGCTACCCACAGTGGGAAATCCCATTGACCGGCTGCCGGGGCGAAGGATCCCGCTGCCGGCGGGGGGGGGCGCGCCGCATCCGGGATGTAGAATTCCGCTATTTGGGTTCCAAATAACTGTCTGCGCGGTTCTGCTCATTATCAGCGTCCATTCTATTTTCCTTGTTACCATTTTGTGGAAACAATCATTCATTCCTAATTTTGAAAATCTTCATCAGCTGCCACCAATTCGGGAGTAAAGACCCACATTCAAGGGCCCAACTGTAATCTTCCATTCCTGAGTCGTTCTGCTCGATATTCTTTGTTTCCGTGGTTTTTATACACTTTGTACAGACGGGTGGGAAGAGTGTCCCATTGGGCCGAGCCAAAGTCTTGTACTCAGTTATTGTCGCTATCTGTTCAGTACTTGGTGTATGAAACCCATAATTCTGGGAGCGGTGTGCCAGCATCGCCGCTAATCATCCAGAGGCCCAGGCTAATTCACTGGGGGGCCACGGGTTCAAATCCCACCTCGGCAGGTGGGGGAATTCAGATTCAATCAATCGCGTTTGGTATTGAAAACCGGTCTCAGAAATGTTTCCCTGAAACATTCATCACTTGTCATGAGGAGAAAGAAAATCCCCATCGGGTTCACGAATACCCTTCAGGGAAGGGAATCTGCCGCCCCAACCCCGTCTGGCCTACATGTGGCTCCAGACTCACGGCAGTGTGGCTGAGTTTTCGCTGCCCTCCGAAATGACCCTCGCTATCCATTCAGTTCGACAGCAATTAGGGAGGGGCAGCAAGTGGGCCGAGGCTGTGTCATCCACACCCCGTGATAAGACGTTTAAAAAATCTCATTTGCTTTTATTTAAACAGAGCTCTCTGTCCCTCTACGCCGCAGAAATTCTTACAATATCGGACACTTTTCTTCCGGCCGTCCCTTTTTCTCAATTTAACATTGCTCTGCAGTGAATTACATCCGACATCTACCTGCCCGTGCCACTAACCTTACCAGGCACTGAGAATTAAAGTAGCAAGTCACGCGTTGTGATGTTTAAAAACGTTTTTGAGATGCCTGTTAAAAGATTAATCCCGTGCCCTGACATCATTGACCCCCTGAATACTGGGACCTTTATCCCTCCCTGGATGTGCTCCCGGTCCATTGGACCAGCATTGCTAGCAGCTTTCCTGTTTCAATGTCACTGCGTCCATCGTCACTCCTCCGGCCTCAAGTTAGACGAGAAGGGGTGGCTGGGATTCTCTGGCTGCCCGCACCGCCCCAGCCACTCCGCCCTCCCCGCCCCCACCCCACCCCCCTCCCCGCCATTACCCGCCAGCAAGATCTATGGGCTTTGTGTGGTTTGCCCCTACCCGCTGTGAGGTCAGCTTCGGCAAGACCGTAAGATCCCGCTGGCCCCATCTCTGTGACACCCCCCCCCCACCCCCCTTTACCTCAACTCATCCAACGTCTGTTGCCCGTACCCCAACTTGCACCAAGTCCAGCTCATCCATTGCCCTCTGTGCTCACTGACTCACGTTGGCTCCCATTCGGCAACGCGCCAATTCCTTTCCACTAATTTTCAAATCCCTCCATGGCCCCTCCACCTCAGCGGCCTCCTCCGACCCTCCAAGATCTCTCGCACGTGTCCGGTTTGTCGTACTCCATTCCACTCCACCCTCGGCAAAGTTGGCTTCCGTTTCCGAGGTCATTAGCGCCGGAATTCTCCTGGCTCTCAAACCTCGCTTTCCCCCTTTACCATGGTCCTTAAATCCCCACCTCTTCGGCAAGGTTTTGGCCACTGGTTCTGATATCTCCTTATGTGACGCAGTGTTTGTTAAAGCTCCTGCGAAGCGTCTCGGGATGTTTTTCTGCGTTAAAGGCACCATATAAATGCAATCTGCTGTTGTTTTATGACTGCTCGGGATTCCCTGGTCCAGTGAACATTTTGTAGGTGTTGCAAAAGGAGGCGGACGTCAGAGTGAGATACTTTCGCAAATTGCAAGTAGTTGGTGCTTACTTACTCCGGCAATAGCGAGCACAGGATCCCAACAATCTTACGCTAGAATCATAGAATCCCCACAGTGCAGAAGGAGGCCATTCGACCCATCACCAACCCTCTGAAAAGGAAGCCTACCTAGGCCCACGCTCCCTCCCTATCCCCATATCCCCTCCTAACCTGCACATCCTTGGACACTAAGGGCCAAAATTAGCGTGGCCAATCCACCAAACCTGTGCATCTTTGGACTGTGGGAGGAAACCGGAGCACCCGGAGGAAACCCAGGCAGACACGGGGAGAAGGTGCAGACTCCACGCAGACAGTCACCCGAGGCCGGATTGGAACCCGGGTCCCTGCCGCTGTGAGGCAGCGGTGCTAACCACTGCGCCGCCGTGCCATCCCCCGGGAAACGACGGGTAAAATAATAACTGTGTCGGGGAAATCATTTCAAGTAGTTGCTTTAATGGTGTACGCAGAGCACGTAATAGATTCCTGCTCCCCCCCCAACCCGCAACCCCCGCATCCTTGATTCGACAAAATAGGAAATGAAACACCGCAATGGCGCATGCGGGTCACAGGAATGGCCCGCCCCGCAGCATTTCAGCTGCGAGACAGCTGCTTCTGGCAAGATGCAGCGCGCGGACTGCGAACCTGCAGCGGGAGGAACTTCTGTCAGGCATTCCGCCAAGGAGTTCAGTGAAGGTGCAGGCAGGGAGCAGAGACCACTGCTCTCTGTGGAGTCCCCGAATCGTACTGACGGATAAACAAAGGAGAGAGGGACAGATGTTGGTTTTATTTGCTCTGTTCGTCGCCTGATTAAAAATAATTCTTGACCCCCACAACGCTGGTGTTAGTTGGTAAATTGGCCATGCTTCAGCCGTTTTACAAGTTTCCCCTCGTGACTTGCCACAGCAGCGGCTGCCAATCTGCCGTGCTCCCTCCCCCACCTCCCACCCCGCCATTTCTTACTTGATGATAAGCGATGTGCTGACGATATTTGGACACGTGCAATGGCCGTTGGCTCCTTCGAGGATTAAGATGCCTTTTCTTTGTTTCAGAAGATAGAAAGCTCTTTGTGGGCATGCTGGGTAAACAGCAAACAGAGGACGACGTCAGGAGACTATTTGAATCCTTCGGCTCGATTGAAGAGTGCACCATTCTTCGAGGCCCAGATGGGACCAGCAAAGGTTAGTCATCCCCTTCTGCGTCAATCCAGTACTTTCCTGAAACTGGTGAACTCCACCTGCTGGCCAACTTGGGCTTGTACACCAGCCACCTGCGGTGTCGATGAAGTTAGTGAGTCAACAGCTATGAGATGGCGTTAGGTAGCTTCAAGTGATGGACGACCGACAGGATTGTCATTGGCTTACTGATTGGCGAACCGCTTCAGGAGTTAGCTAGTTTAGTTATCGAGTTAAGAATAGCTTTGAGTTAGGAGCGCAGTGGTTAGCACTGCTGCTTCACGATGCTGAGGTCCCAGGTTCGATCCCAGCCCCAGGTCACTCTCTGTGTGGAGTTTGCACATTCTCCCTGTGTCTGCATGAGTCTCACCCCCACAACCCAAAGATGTGCAGGGTAGCTGGATTGGCCATATCTTTTTATTAAAACAGTACAAAATATATACAAGGCCAAACGGTCCAAACACTAATTTTGTGTTGGAGAAACAGTGTACCCTCCCCTCTGTACCAATGTACGGGGAGGGGGGAATGGATACTCTGATTATTAAACCAGTTCACAACACAGTTGTACAAAAATCAAATGGTACAAGCAGTAAACTATGCACTGGAAAGACCAGATACCCTCGCCTCTGTATCAACAGAAGGGAAAGGAAGGGGGTGGGGTGGGGAGAGAGGGGAAAGGAGGGTGGTGGGAGGGAGGGAGTCGGGGTGTTGGTGGAGGGGGGAAGCCCAATAGGGCACTGCCTGAATTATCTACGGAGGCAAAAAAACAAAAGAACCTTCAATTATGATGTGCCGGATTCCGGTTGTCCCCCAGAGGGGGTGAGGGGGCGACACAGTGTCAGGCACGAGTGAGCCCTGCACCCCGCTACAGAGAGCCTCATGTGCACCCTCCGCTCCCGACACTGGGCGGCTGACAGCCTTCGGACAGTCGCCCTCCGGGCCCGGATCCTCCACCACACTGAGCGCAGCGGGCGACACGGGCCCACCAACCAACCCAGGACCTGCCTTGATCCCACCACCGGGATCATCGACAGACGGGATCTCCTCAGGCTCCTCCCGAGGTCCCGGGCCAGCGGGAGGCGGTGGTGCAGATGCCTGCTCCACCCCCGCCACCTGGTAACTGGAAGTCCCCGAAAATAACTCCAGAACAGGTCTGGGATGGTGGCAGAGGTGCCCAAAGACAATGGTTGGGAGAGAGAGTCTTCCAAACTATATCCTGCTCAGAACCTAAGAAGTAGGGGGTTACCGCTGTTCCCCGCCCCTGAGAAATGGACCAAGTCCGGGATGCTAAACTGTACTGGGTGGAACGGGCCCCCCAAGGTCCCGTCCAACTCCGAAGCACCCTGCTCGGTGGGCAGGTGCTGGGATTTCCTCACTATCCCTCTGCCTCTTTTCTTTCGGGGACTGGGTGTGAATGAACCTGGAGTGACACCGTTTGCGGGGTGATACGACCATCAATTCACTCGAAGACACGTGGAGAAGTAAACCGTGGTTTTAATCAGCTTAGAACTGAGCCTGCCTGTGACCGGTACAACACTGAAGGCGGCCCCGCATGTCGGCAGCTCTTATACTTCCTGTAAAGGGGGTGGAGCCATGGGCGGAGCCCGTACATGCCCAACATATCCCCTGTGGGTGAAGCCACACAATGGCCCATAGGTAGAGCCCACAGGGTTAATAACATAACACAGTGCACCGGTGAATTATCAGTAATTATACATTCACCACACGGGGGAGAGGGTCACACACCGGGGAGACCTCGATCTCTGGAGGACCCTCCAGGCTGACTCCTTGTCCCTCATTGCTTCTCTCCAGAATTTGTGGCTGGGACTGAGCACCCTCTGGTTCGAGGTCGCGCACCTCACTACCGCCACCTACAGGGACCTGCGCAGAAGTGTCGCTGGGCCCGGCGTCCGATGGCGAAATGTCACCGGGCTTCGGGTGTTGCTGGGTGATGGTGGGGTGAGGTGGAACGGCTGCACCCGAGTCAGTAGCCAGCGGCACTGGGTCAGTCAGGGTCAGAGGGTCAGAAGGACCCGAACCTGACCACTGGCGAATCGCCCTGTTGGTCTTCCTCTCAGCCTTTCGGCCAGGCGGGTGGCCCCTCAGCTCCATGCCAGCATCCGAGGTGTAGTTGGCGTCAGCATGGCTCCCCCCAATGGAAGGTTAGTTGCAAGGCCAGTCGAAGTAGAGGGGGCGGCGGCACCATCAGCGGCAGTCTTAGAGGAGAGGCAATTTTTTCTAATATGCCCCACCTTCTTGCAGGCGTGGCACCCCATGCCACCCGCGGACCAGAACACGGTTTTGTCTCCAAAAGAGATCTCAAAAGCCCCTTCCAGGACTCCTCCCTGGCCAAACAAACAAAGACCTGGCACTGGAAGGAGGAAATATGGCTGAGGGTGGGGTCTTTGAGGCCGAGCGGGAGCGGTATCACCCCTGACCGTGCCTCCCCAAGTTGATGGATTGCCACTAAATTGGAAAAAGCAGAATAACTTTGGGTTAGCACACTCATTTAAACTGGGAAGTCATCGATTAAATGCTTGGGCATTGGGCGTCTTGAAAAATATTAAGGTAGATAAGTCCCCAGGGCCTGGTGGGATCTACCCCAGAATACCGAAGGATGCTAGAGAGGAAATTGCTGAGGGCTTGACAGAAATCTTTGGATCCTCACTGTCTTCAGGTGATGTCCCGGAGGACTGGAGAATAGCCAATGCTGTTCCTCTGTTTAAGAAGGGTAGCAAGGATAATCCAGGGAACTACAGGCCGATGAGCCTTACATCAGTGGTAGTGAAATTACTGGAGAGAATTCTTCGAGACAGGATCTACTCCCATTTGGAAGCAAATGGACGTATTAGTGAGAGGCAGCATGGTTTTGTGAAGGGGAGGTCGTGTCTCACTAACTTCATAGAGTTTTTCGAAGAGGTCACAAAGATGCTTGATGCAGGTAGGGCAGTGGATGTTGTCTATATGGACTTCAGTAAGACCTTTGACAAGGTCACTCATGGTAGACTAGTACAAAAGGTGAAGTCACACGGGATCAGGGGTGAGCTGGCAAGGTGGATACAGAACTGGCTAGGTCATAGAAGGCAGAGAGTAGCAATGGAAGGATGCTTTTCTAATTGGAGGGCTGTGACCAGTGGTGTTCCGCAGGGATCAGTGCTGGGACCTTTGCTGTTTATAGTATATATAAATGATTTGGAGGAAAATGTAACTGGTCTGATTAGTAAGTTTGCAGACGACACAAAGGTTGGTGGAATTGCGGATAGCGATGAGGACTGTCTGAGGATACAGCAGGATTTAGATTATTTGGAGACTTGGGCGGAGAGATGGCAGATGGAGTTTAATCCGGACAAATGTGAGGTAATGCATTTTGGAAGGTCTAATGCAGGTTGGGAATATACAGTGAATGGTAGAACCCTCAAATGTATTGAAAGTCAGAGAGATCTAGGTGTACAGGTCCACAGGTCACTGAAGGGGGCAACACAGGTGGAGAAGATAGTCAAGAAGGCATACGCATGCTTGCCTTCATTGGCCGGGGCATTGAGTATAAGAATTGGCAAGTCATGTTGCAGCTGTATAGAACCTTAGTTAGGCCACACTTGGAGTATAGTGTTCAATTCTGGTCACCACACTACCAGAAGGATGTGGAGGCTTTAGAGAGGGTGCAGAAGAGATTTACCAGAATGTTGCCTGGTATGGAGGGCATTAGCTATGAGGAGCAGTTGAATAAATTTGGTTTGTTCTCACTGGAACGACGGAGGTTGAGGGGCGACCTGATAGAGGTCTACAAAATTATGAGGGGCATAGACAAAGTGGATAGTCAGAGGCTTTTCCCCAGGGTAGAGGGGTCAATTACTAGGGGGCATAGGTTTAAGGTGCGAGGGGCAAGGTTTAGAGTCGATGTACGAGGCAAGTTTTTTACTCAGAGGGTAGTGGGTGCCTGGAACTCGCTACCGGAGGAGGTGGTGGAAGCAGGGACGATATTGACATTTAAGGGGCACCTTGAACAATACATGAATAGGATGGGAATAGAGGGATACGGACCCAGGAAGTGTAGAAGATTGTAGTTTAGTCGGGCAGCATGGTCGGCACGGGCTTGGAGGGCCGAAGGGCCTGTTCCTGTGCTGTACATTTCTTTGTTCTTTGTTCTTATTGCATTATTATCCACTACCCCATAGAACCGCTACCGTGCAGAAGGAGACCAATCAGCACCAACCCTCCGAAAAAACACTCTACTAGGTCCACTCCCCCGCCCTATCCCCGTAAACCCGCGCATCGATCAAAGCCAGTAGTGCTAACCACTGTGCCACGGTGCAGCGAGATAGTTGACTTTTCTTTTATTCATTCATGTGATGTCAGCATCACCGCTTAGGCCAGCATTTCTTGCCCATCCCTAATTGCCCTTAAGAAGCTAGTGGTGAGCCGCCTTCTTGAACCGCTGCCCTGCATCAGGTGTAGGTACACCTACAGTGCTGTTAGGGAGAGTGGGGTTCCATGATTTTGACCCAGCGACAGTGAAGGAACGGCGATATTGTTCCAAGTCAGAATAGTGCGTGGATTGGAGGGGAACTTGGCGGCGGTGTCCCCATGCACCTGCTACCCTTGTTCTCCACGGTGGTCGAGGTTGCGGATTGGAAGGTGCTGTCGAGGAAGCCTTCATGAGTTGCTGCATTTCACTCTACACACTACTGCCACTGGGCTCCAGTGGTGGAGGGAGGGAATGTTTATGTTGGTGGATTGAGTGCTGACCAAATGCCAGCCTTTTGAGTGTTGTTGGAACTGATTTGCCAAGTGATAATATGTACCATACTCTTCAGATCCCACCGGGTCTGCGGCGTTGGTTCCAAGTCTTTTTTAAAAATAAATTTGAGTACCCAATTCTTTTTTTTTTTTCAATTAAGGGGCAATTGAGCGTGGCCCATTCTTTTTTAATCTTTACCTTTATTATTGTCACAGGTAGGCTTAACACTGCAGTGAAGTTACTGTGAAAATCCCCTAGTCGCCACACTGTTCGGGTACACCGAGGGAGAATTCAGAAAGTCCACCTCACCTAACAGCACACCTTTCGGGACTTGTGGGAGGGAACGGAGGAAAGCCACGCAGACACGGGGAGAACGTGCAGACTCCGCACAGACAGTGACCCAAGCCGGGAATCGAACCCGGGACCCCGGGCGCTGTGAAGCAACAGTGCTAACCACTGTGCTACCGTGCCGCCCACATCCTTTCGGGTTGTGGGAGCGAGACCCACGCAGACACGGGGAGAATGTGCAAACTCCACGCGGCGGAGGGTGACCCGGGGCCAGGATCAAACCCGGGTCCTCGGTGGCGTGAGGCAGCAGTGCTAACCGCCGTGCCACCTTGCCACCCATCTTCTGGTTCCAAGTTTGTCCGACTTTTGTATCAATGTCTATTACCCTGTCCATGGGCTCGCCGCCCCTCAGCAAGGGAGCTCCAACTCAACGAGGCTCACGGGGAGAGTGGGTGCTCTAACCCCATAGGCCTCGTGTGGGTTATAACAGGAGATGAGTTACTCACTCCAGATTGCCGAGCCTCCGACCTGCTCTTTTACCAGAATGTTTATATGGCTGGTCCAGTTGGGTTTCGGATCAACGGTAACTCCAAGAGCATGAGAATGAGGTGGGGGGGGGGGGGGGCGGGGTTTCCATTGCCATCGAATGACACGGGGAGGTGACTATTGCCCGACACTTGTCCAGTAAGATGACAGCCTAGTCTGCTCTCAGGTGATTAAACTGATGTGGCCATTAACCAATACGACCATGTTCGCTGTGCTCTCTTCAATAAAAAAACAGAAGGCTGTAGGATGTTGTGGAGAAAATGTTTCTACCTGTAGGGGCATCCTAAATCAGAGGTTAGAAATATACTAAGAAAACCAATAGAGTGTTTAGGACAAGAAGAGGCATTGTATCACCCTGTCAGCAGTGTAAAGATTGTGGAACTTGCTGCCACATTGGGTGATTGAGGCGAGCCACACAGATGCACATGAAGGAGAACAAAGGGGAGAATTATGCTGCCAGGATTAGATGAAGAGGGGTTAACAGGAGAAGGCTGTGGAGGATAAATACTGGGAGTAGGGCAGTTGGGTCGAGGCCCTTGCTCCTGTGCTGTAGACGTATCGTAATTCAACGTAATGTTCCTGCCGTGTTGGAATAATGGCTTTGCACCTTTGTTGAACATCAAGAGAGTTGGGCGCCATGAGCAATGATCAGGCAATAAGATAATTCTCTCTGCTTTCTTGTCTCTCTCTTCTCTTCTCCCAGGCTGTGCGTTTGTAAAATATTCCTCTCACGCAGAAGCTCAAGCAGCCATTAACAGCCTGCATGGAAGCCAGACTATGCCAGTAAGTCAGACAGGAAGAAAGAAGCTCATGAATAATTTGTGCCACAATGTGTGAAGATGTTATTTACTTACCTTGCATTGTCGCTGATTTTCTAAAAGACTCCGTAGCATAGTTGCCTCTACTTTATCTCACGAAAATCACACAATATATATATATACATATATGTATAATTAACTGCAAAGGCTCGCCCTCGTATAATGCAGAGCCATCTTTAGTTTTCAATGCAACTTACTGCTGGGCTGAAGATTATAGTCTTTAACCTCCTCCCCCTCCTCTACGTATGAGGCAACCCTTTCAATGACGTAAAACCAGAGGGCTCAACGTACAGTCTCCTCTTCTCATGGTGCCATTTAGGGGCTGGTTTAGCACAGTCGGCTAACCAGCTGGCTTGTAATGCAGGACACGGGTTCAATTCCCGTACCAGCCTCCCCGAACAGGCGCCGGAATGTGGTGACTAGGGGCTTTTCACTGTAACTTCATTGAAGCCTACTTGTGACAATAAGCGATTATTATTATTATTATTTCTCCTCAGTGAAGGTGAGCACTGACTGACTACACAGTATCATCTACGTGGTCACCCTTACATAGAAGCATAGTATCATCGCAGTAAAGGTGGAGGTGATTCAGTCCTTTCAATCCGTGCCGGATTCCCTGTGCAAGAGCAGATCAGATAGCCCCCTCCCCCCCCCCCCCACCCTTCCTCAGCCTTTTCAATGTAGCACTGCAGGTTTTCTTTTACTGCTAGTCCAATTTTCTTCTTGAAAGGCACAATTGAATCTACCTCCCCCACACTCTGGGGCAGGACATTCCCGATCCAGCCAGTGGCTTTTCCTCAAGTCGGTGTTGACTCTTTTGCGAGTCGCCTTACGTCGGAGAACTCTGTGAGCCCGAGTTCCAAGATTCAGCTGCACAAACATGACCATTCAATGAAGGCCGAACAGTTAGAGCAAAGCTGAGGGAGCTACATAAGAACATCAACACGAGTGGTAGGCAATCCAGCCTCCCCCCCCGCCCCGCCATTCAGTACGATCATGACTGATCCCATCTCGGCCTCATCCCCACCTTCCTGCCCGCTCACCATCACCCTTCATCCCCCAGCTAATTATATCCATCTCCTCCTCAAATTTGTTTAGTGTTCCAGCACCCACTGTACTCCGGGACAGAGAATTCCACAGATTCACGACCCTTTGAGCGAAGTAATCCCTCCTCATTTCTGTTTTAAATCTGCTACCCTTTAGCCTAAATCTGTGGCTTCTCGTTCTGGAATGTCCAACAGGGGGAAACATTCGCTCTACATCTACCCTGTCAATCCCCTTTAGCATCTTATCTACCTCAACTAGATTTCCTCTCATTCTTCTAAACTCCAACAAGTATAGGCTTAAACGGCTCATTCTCCATTCGTAAGACAAGTCCTTCATTCCAATCTCGTGAACCTTCTCCGATACGCCTCTAATAATAATCTTTTATTGTCAGAAGTATGAAGTTACTGTGAAAAGCCCCTTGTCGCCACATTCCGGCGCCTGTTCGGGGAGGCCGGTACAGGAATTGAACCCGCGCTGCTGGCCTTGTCCTGCATTACAAACCAGCTGTCTAGCCCACTGAGCTAAACTGGCCCAGTTACGTCCTTAGTCGAGTAAGGGGACTAAAACTGCGGGCAGCGCTCCAGATGTTATTATCAGAGGCTTGAAGCTATTGGATATCAACCCAAGGCCCCAACTACCTGTGCAGGCGGAGGTCAAAGATACACAGCTACTTTTCAGAGTAGAGCTGAGGAGGCCTCCTGTTCTCACCCCTCAGCCAGTATCACAAAAACAGATCGATTGGATACTTTCTAATGACTGTCTGTGTGAGCTTGCTGTGTACCAATTGGCTGCTGTGTTTCCCAAGTAACACTTCAAAAGCAATTAATTGGCGGCGATGGGCTTTGGGTGACCCATGAAAAGTACGGACCGGATGCAGGTTTCTTTCATGGCATGTTTTTATACCCTGATGTACACACAACAGGTAGGCTGTTCTGTGATCTTTCTGCCAGGGCTTTTGTATGATGACCAGGTTAATATAGCTGTCTGTTTTACCCCCATCCTCTCGTAATTTTAATTCCAATTTTAGCACCTGAAGGGCACCAGCCAACTCAACTCAAGACCACAAAAAATAATAATAATAAATCGCTTACTGTCACAAGTAGGCTTCAATGAAGTTACTGTGAAAAGCCCCGAGTCGCCACATTCTGGCGCCTGTTCGGGGAGGCCGATACAGGAATTGAACCGTGCTGCTGGCATTGTTCTGCATTACAAGTCAGCTGTTTAGCCCACGGTGCTAAACCAGCCCCTGATTTTCTGATCTGCATGGGTCCATTCCATTGCCAGGCAGAACTTCAGGAACGGCAATTATCACAAGCCGAAATGGGGTGCGTTGCAAGCTGCCCATATCTCAACTCTTCAATCTCACACCTCAGCATCTTTTACATTCACTTCAGAAGGCAGCTGGAGCCTCGGTTTTAGATTTCATCTGAAAGAAAGTATACTCAACAGTGTATTCCCCCTCCGCGGCGGTGTTGTAGTGCCAGCCTGAATTCTGTACTCAGGTCTCTGGGGTGGATGTCTAACCCTCAACCTTCTGACCCAGGTGGGAGAATGCCGTCGGTGGCGCCAATGTTCACCATGTCCCATGGCGGACACGAAGCACAGAGACAGAATCTGCCAATGCACAACCATCGGCCTACCAACACGGTTTCTAGAAAATATTGAAACACTGGGGTGGGGGGGGAGGGGGGGGGGGGTGGATTTTCTCCTCCAGTTTTCTAGGAAGAGGGGGGGGGGGCGAGAACGATGGAGGAAGGGGTAAATCGAGCAGGATTCCCAAAATGACTTTTACATCAGTGGGATTTCCCCGATCAATTGTCCCCGCTCCCCACCAATGAAGTCGGGATTCCCATTTTCATCGACTTGAATGGATTTATCACGCCTTTACGCCAGGCATTCCCCCCCCCCGTAAATTGACCATTGACAGCACCATGCGGGCACACCAACGGGAATGCCCAAGAAGTGCCGGTGGTGAGGGGGTGCGAACGAATTCCACGGTGGGTGTGGGTGCAGACTTCTGTGAAGGAAGTGCAGGGGGCGGTAGGGGGTTGTGGAGTCCCTTAGGGGCTGTTTAGCACAGGGCTAAATCGCTGGCTTTGAGAGCAGACCAAGGCAGGCCAGCAGCACAGTTCAAATCCTGTAACAGCCTCCCCGAACAGGCGCCGGAATGTGGCGACTAGGGGCTTTTCACAGTAACTTCATTTGAAGCCTACTTGTGACAATAAGCGATTTTCATTTTTCATTTTCATTGGGGTGGGAGAGAGAGTGAGAGAGTTCCGTGTTGAGGTGAACTTGGTGAGATGTCACTGTTTAACGTTGGATGATGCTGTGCAGAAGGAGGCCATTCTTCCCATCCTGCCTGTGGTGCTCCTTTGAAAGAGCTGTCCAATTATTATTATTCCTGCTCTCCAGCTCTTGTTATATTACACTTTGTGGTAATATCTCGTTATTCTTTGCTTTGTGATCCAGAATGGTCTGACAAGTTGATGATAAAGAAACCACCAATCTTTAGATTGAAGCAAAACTAATTTATTGAATAACGATTAATTAAATAAAGTTTGCGCACACTACAGAGCTATAACTACTAATAAAATAAGACTGAGTCTGTTAAATGGTAATCTATAATCTAGTATTAACCAATGATGACCTCGTGCTACTTCTCTCTAATCTAAACTACTCCGCGTGCAATACTTCTCCCGGCTAACACTACACTAAACACCCAGCATTCCCTGAGGTCTGATATCTATACTGGGAACTGCTGGTGCCCTCTACTGTTTGGTTACACTGAGATGTAACAATTAACCCTTCACTGGCGTACCTATATACATATCATTACAGCTCTTTCTGCTCTGCAATTTTTAAAGTTATTCCACACATAAACCCCCACCCACAAGGGGATTGTGACATGTTCTGCAGTGGCGGAGGGCGGTACGTCAGTGGCCACCAGCGGGATCTTCCAGCTGGAAAACCCCTCCCACAATTAATTCAGGTTGATTCTTGAATCTGCTTCCACCGCCCTTTCAGGCACTGAAGATCCTAAGACCCTCCTGGGCAAACACCGCTCCTCTTCGGGGAATGATGCATATGAGTGAATAAATATAGCCCACGCCGCTAAATACATTGCTCTGCTCCGATTGACTGACCTGAAAGTTTCAGCATAGATTCGGCAGGACACGGGACGCACTTGTTGTTGAAATGCTGGTGTCATTGGACTAAGAGAACATTTGGCAGAAAGTGTCATGCGCCAAATGGTTTGGAAGATAACAATGTGCTCCCTGCATGAAAATCTCTTGGTGGCCTATCTTTAAATTAGTAGCTTTCTTCCCGTGGGCTGGAAGATGGCCTCTTCACTTTACGTCCTGCCGTCCATATGCAACAGGATGCAGCGGACTCGATAGAAGCTTGGGTCTGTTCTGGGTGTTGGGGGAAGAGATTTTTTTCCCAGCAGTGCGATTTGGTCTGGTCTCTTTACTTGGGATATTAACAGTTAAGCAGAGAAAAGGGTATATCGTAGACCGACAATGCAGAAGGAGGCCACTCGGCCCATCGAGTCTGCACCGACCCTCTGAAAGAGCTCCCCACGCAGGCCCAGTCCCCCGCTCCAATCCCCCGAACCCCACCTAGCCTTTGGACATTAAAGGGCAATGGAGCACGGCCAGTCTGCCTAACCTGCACATCTTTGGCCTGTGGGAGGAAACCGGGGCACCCGGAGGAAACCCACGCAGACACGGGGGAGAACGTGCAGGGCCCCACATGGACAGTCAGCGAGTCATGCAGCACAGAAAAGGCCCTTCAGCTCATCGAGTCTGCGCCGGTCAAAAACAACCACCTGACCACAGTCACCCAAAGTCATGATCGAATCTGGGTCCCTGGCACTGTGAGGCAGGAGTGCCAATCTCTGTGTCCCCTGTGCCAGCCTCCTTTAATCGATGCCATCTTCAATGAGATACCTTGGGACAAAAAAAGACTTGTGTTCATATTGCATCTCCCACGACCTCCAAAGTACTTTACAGCCAATGAAGTAGTTTTGAAGAATGCTCATTGTTTCAATGTGGAACCTAAACCTATTCCACCTCAAGGTGGAACTTTGCAGTTTCCCAAAGGTGAAGTTGAAGACGGAGTTGTTCATAAAATGCAATATATACCTGCGACCCAGCTACCCACCCCGAACTGTCTCCCATTTTATGGGGGAGGGCTCTAGAGATGTTGGGTGCCCCTATTACAGCCCTTAAATGGTCAATAAGCGGTCACTCAGGTGCCTCATTCCATCCCCAGCGCCATTTACTGACATCAGGAGAAGCTTACACCAGGCACGTAACCTGGCAAAGTTTACTGGGTGAGCTGCAGTCAGGCAAGTAGGGGAAACATCCTTTGGAGATCCCCAATGTCCCTTCTGCCCCCCCCACCTCCCAACCTTTAACCCCCCCCCCAGCCCCAGCCTCTCAAACACCCCTCTCTCTGCCAACTAGACCTTACTGATATCCATGATCTACCTTCTTCGAGGATTGCTTGTGGTCCCAGCAGCGACCACCGCTCAAACCTGGATTGTTGTAAATACTCATCTCGTTCACTAATGTCCTTTAGGGAAGGAAATCTGCCGTCCTTACCCGGTCTGGCCTACATGTGACTCCAGACCCACAGCAGTGTGGTTGACTCTTAACTGTCCTCTGAAATGGTCTAGCAAGCCACTTAGTTGGAGGGCAATTATGGATGGGAAATAAATCTGGCCCAGCCAGCGATTTCCCCCATCCCATTAACGAATAATAAAAAAGGAATCCGGGTTCTGTTGTGAAGATTCAGCAGGTCTCCCTCTGGAGCTAACATGGGAACTGAGGGTAAATGCCTTGCACCAGTTTAAACTGGTGTTATCTATCTCCTCTGATGAGCGAATCCAGAACCAAGGGCCATGACCTTAAAATTTGAGTATTGCTGAAAAATAGACATCCTATCAAAGCTTTGCGTCTTGCACTCATCAGGACGCCTACCCAAGATAAGCAAACAATCAAAAAGAAATAAGCCACTCCTCTACCCATCAGAGTCAACTCGCCAACCAATCAGCACTCTCTGCTCATGCGGTATAAATTGTTGTTGCCTTACTGTTGGCTTATCTTGCAAGCTTTGATTGTGTGTCTCTTTTTTTCAGCAACACTCAGGCTGTGCACGGCCAAACTACTATTTGGAGACCTTAAAATTCGAGCCAGGCCATTCGGGGGTAACATTAGGAAGCACTTCATCACACAAAGTTTGGTGAAAATCTGGGACTCGCAGCATAAAAAAGCTGCAGAGGCTGAGGGTCAACTGGAAATGTTAATCGGTGATGGATAAATTAATTCAGAAAATGCTGACCCACAGCAACAATCTAATTGAAAGGCAGCAGGGGCTAAATTATGGTCTACTGTTGTTTCTATGGGTTGCTGTGTGACTGATGAAGCTGAAGCCAGCTGAACGGGATGAAAAATGAATCCATTGCTCATAGCAGTTGTATGACGGCATTGAAATGAGATTTGGAGAGTTTACTGAGTAAGTAAAGTCGACATAGTCCCAGGTGACCATAGGTTGCTTTCCCCTTTGAGGGGGGAGAGCTGATTGGTGGTGATTTAACCTGAGGATCACCACACCTCAGGCGAGGGGCAAGGTTGAGAAGGCAGGGCCTTCACGAATAACCTCAGCCAGTACGGGAATCGAACCCACGCTTTTGGCCTCGCTCTCTATCACAAACCAGCTGTCCAGCCAACTAAGCTAAACCGGACCCCAGAGCCTGCTTAAAGAGATACTAATAATAATCTTTATTAGTGTCACAAGTAGGCTTACATTAACACTGTAATGAAGTTACTGTGAAAAGCCCCTAGTCGCCACACTGCTGCGCCTGTTCGGGTACACGGAGGGAGAATTCAGAATGTCCAATTCACCTAACAAGGTCTTTCGGGACTTGTGGGAGGAAACCGGAGCACCCGGAGGAAACCCACGCAGACACGGGGAGAACGTGCAGACTCCGCACAGACAGTGACCCAAGCCCGGAATCGAACCCAGGTCCCCGGTGCTGTGAAGCAACAGTGCTAACCACTGTGCTACCGTGCCGACCCCTACTGACATCATGGGCAAAACATTGCAAAACCTATTGGGCTGGAATCTTCCGGCCATTTGCTGACGGGGGAGCTCTCGGGTTTCCAGGCAGCATGGGAAGGCTTCAATGGGAAAACCCATTGACAAGTGGCGAGAGTAGCGAAGCCCTCTTTTAGCGAACGGCATACCACATTCTCCTCCTCGCTAACGGCAGTAGTGGGTCTGACTCGTAACGGAGAATCCCGCCCGGCCTTGATCTGATTGAATAAAAACTCAGAAAACCTTTGCAATAGTAATTTACCCTTGTCAATCCATCTCATGCCCATAAACAAGTGAGATCCACAGGCGTGGCTCAATGAGCAGCACTCTTGCCTTGATCTCAGTCAGAGAGTTATGGATTCAAGTCCCACTCCAGGGACTCCAATCCGGAATTGAGGGAGAACCGTGCTGCTGGAGGCTCCTTCAGGCGGGTGAGAAGTGAAACCCAGGCCCCGTCTTTCCTCGCAGTTGGAAGATCTCATGCTGTCTATTTCCAAAACGATTAAGGGAGTTCTCCACTGGGGTCCTGGTCAACAGATATCCCGCACCCAACAGCCGATTGCCTGCTCGTTGTCGAATTGCTCTTTGTGGGAACTTGCTGTGGGCAAATTGGTTGTCACGTTTCCGACATGGCGACACTTCAGAGAACACTCTATTGGCTGCAAAGTACTTTGGGACATCCCGAGAGCGTGAAAGGTAGGATATCAATGCAAGTCTATTTCTGCCATCTATTTTGGAGCTGTATCCTCCGTTACCCCATCCACGTGTTTCTTGGCACCATGCCGTTCGCTGACGCGGGATTCACTCTTGCCGCTTGTCAGTGGGATTTATCATTGAAGCCACCCCACCACTGGGAAACCCATGGACGGGCGTGCGCTGCCAGCAGGGATAGAGAATCCCAACGACCGGACAATTCCGGACTTGATTTATGCATAAAACTTGTAAGTATAAATATTAAAAATTAAAGGAGAGAAAATTGTGAAGTAAATGACTGTTGAACATGGTAGCTGAGTTTACTTCTGTGAAAACGAGAGGAGTGGTGTGTGAACCCACTATCCTACCCCGGAGATCTACCCCGCTATCAGTCCCAAAACACCTCCAGCAGTGCAGCACTTCCTCATTTCCGCACTGGAGTGTTTGGGCTAGAGTTTGCAGCCTGTTTGACGCAGGTTTTGTATGCTCCACCCCCTCCGAAATGGCATCATCGAGGAGCACAGAGAATCTGGCCCATTGTTTGTGATGGCGAGCTGCATGGCCGAGAGGCCAATATCATTGATGATGTTGTGTGAGTGTACGTCATAACCTTTTTCTAGTGTGTCTCTTTACACCAAGCTCCTTTCTGATCTTAATGGTTTCTCCCTATTGCCCACTGCCATTTCATTCTAGACACCTGAGATTCAATCAGTGCGCGTTTCATGGAATACCTGATTGACGTCAAAGAATTTTTTTAAACGGGCAACATGCTTAAAAAATCTGGCTGCAGAAATGGACAGGTGGTGAAGCGATGTTAGAGAGGGTCACATTTCACTGTCATTAAGCAGTTGATCTTCAGTACTTAAGCCTCAATGTTCATTTTAACGGTGTGATATTCTGCAATTGATCCTCAAGTGATCCCACGTCAGTGCCAGTATATTGTTTTTGGTCAAACTGGAAAAGAAAATTGGAATCCGAAGTGTAAATTCACAGCATCGCGAACGCTGTGAAGTGGACACGGGTCCAACTGGCTAGCCAAGGTTTTCCTGTTATTCTGACCACCTCTCTTTCTCTCTCTCTCTCTCTCTCTGCTCTTCCAGGGGGCATCGTCCAGTCTGGTGGTGAAATTTGCCGACACGGATAAGGAACGCACTCTGCGGCGCATGCACCAGATGGCGGGGCAGCTCGGCATCTTTAATCCGATGGCAATCCAGTTTGGCGCATATGGAGCGTACACTCAAGCGGTGGGTAACCCAGCAACCTGCCGGCTGTAATACGCAAACGCCACAGTTCACTAAATAGGGCGCCGCTGAGGTGATGAGTTTATTTTGCTCCTTAAGCCAGAGACTTCACAGCCCTGAATCAATTACTCTCTCAGAACAGAAGGAGGATATTCAGCCCATCACTTCCATGCTATCCCTCTGAAAGGTTTATCCATTTCATATAAATTTCTTTATGGATTCAGCTTTACCTCGCCATGGAATTGTGTTCCTTCTGGTGCTCATTCTCTCAACAGCCCTCTGTATTTGAGGAATCCTTCTAACCACTCTCTTTGATCTTCTAGTGCTAAACTTTCAATGGACACCCTTCGGTTTGCCAGCTCTCAGACCAATGGGATCGTCGATACCTTGGCAAAAACCCTTCGTAATTCTGAACCTTTCTATCGAAAACCTCAGACCTTCTGTTTTACTTGTGAAAATAGCCCCAGTTTCTCCAGAGTGTTTCAGTAAAATGATTGATGAATTGTTGGGTGTGTTTTCAGCTTCCGACATCTGGGGTCGGATTTCCCATGATGGTGAGGTTTCTCTTTCCGCTATCCAAAATGTCAAAGACATTACTGCCCGTACTGCCTGCCCTGCGGTTGTTCAGCACTCTAATTAATGGGTGTTGATTGGCTGGAGGCGGGATGTCCGCTGCCTCAGAGAGCTGTTTGTCTGGTGCATCTCCAGTCCCTGCAGCCCCAGCGTCCCCAGAGTCGAAGTCCCGGGCGTCCAGGACTATTGGTATGTTCTGAGGGTTGTTGGAGAGTCCGGGTCAAGGGAGGCAGCACCTGCGAGGGTTAGATCGTTTCGGGGAAGGTGGGGGGGGCAGTGGGAGGAGCGCCAGACGTTGAATGGAGGGTGTTGATAGAGGCTTGCCATCTCCCCTCCCCTACCCCTCTGACCCTCACCAGCTTCTAACCACCAGCAGAGTCCATTTTTACCCCCATCCCCACACCACCATCACTGAACGCCTCCTGTGACATTACCATAAATGTAAGAACTGCAAGGGTTAATGAAATGTACAACTCAACCACTAGAGGGAGCTAGCTGTACAAGTATATAAGACATTGATGCTAAGCCTTATGGGTGAGAGGTTGAGGAGAAGGCTGGAGGGCAGAATGGAGGAAAGATAGTGTGAGTGAGAGCAGATCATAGGTAGTGTTACAGCGTAGAGATTAGTAGGAGATGAGTGTAGATGAAAATGAAAAATGAAATGAAAATCACTTATTGTCACAAGTAGGCTTCAAATGAAGTTATTGTGAAAAGCCCCTGGTCGCCACATTCCGGCACCTGTTCGGGGAGGCTGGTATGGGAATTGAACCGTGCTGCTGGCTTTAAAAGCCAGCTATTTAGCCCAGTGTGCTAAACCAGCCCCTACATTTCACCATCTGCCATGGTGGGATTCGAACCCAGTTGAAAGATCATTACTCTGGGTCTCCGGTTTGCTAGTCCAGTGACAATACCACTACACCACTGCCTCCTATGATTATATGTTTATTATCAACTGTATTGTCTAGGAGTAAGTGTTGAATCCAAATTAGTAGTGTCCATAAATGTATAGCTTTGTTCAATTTAAAGCTATTTTGTGGCCTTTGTGAACACTACGCCAACCAGAAATTAGCAACACAAAGAACACACAGCTCCCACCAGCCCGGCAATTGAGGCTGAGTGAGAAACAGCCTTTAAACGGTCATCGGAACGTTGTGCAGGTTGCGTACGATGAGGTGATGGCTTGAACATTTTATTAACCGAAGAACTCAGCTGCTTTTATTGTCTGCAGCCATCAAGGAGAGGCCTTCTCACCCCTCGCCCACCTTCCATATCACTACCGGTGCACAGGTTGCTGAGCAACATGCAAATAAATGCACATTCTACTGTCACTAATTGGCTACTTAAGGGCCTTAATTGGGAAAGGGCCGGGGCTGGGGGGGGGGGGGGGGGGGGGTTGTGGAGGTTGGCCTGGGCCTCATCTCTCCCACCGTAGAACTGCGGAGAGGTGACGGTAGGCTCGAGGCCAGTGTGAAGACCATGCCCCAGTTTCATTCCGAGAGGGAAAAAAAAATGAAGACGGTTAACCGTGACCCAACAACATCTTCACAGGTCTTGTTGAATTGCGGTTAAGGTCGAAGAATGCGGGATTCACACATCAGCCTCATCCTGTTACACGTCTAGCCAGGGAGTGCATGTGTGAATCCATTGTTGCCCCAAAATCTCATGTCTTGTTCGATTGTTTCTTCCATGTTATTGGTGTACTGCTGCCACTTGTACTCATTTGGTTCAATCTGGCCCATCGGTGGAACCAGCACAATCAAGCTCGATCTTCATATACCGCCTCCTTCGTGCCTGGGGAAACTAAAACCCCCCACCGACCCTCTTCCACATCGATAGCAATCCAAGCCAAGGGTGTATCTTGATTGAGGTGAAGGTTGTCAGTGTTGGGGGAGGGAAACAAGCCGGATTCTCCTGGCTAGACAGGGAGGAGGGATGCCCCCTTCTCTGCGGCCAGTATCGCACCCGAGCACATTGGACGCTGCTATTCGGTTCTGGGGCATGTGCGTGGGCATCAACCAAGATGGGCGGCATGGTAGCACAGTGGTTAGCACCGTTGCTTCACAGCTCCAGGGTCCCAGGTTCGATTCCTAGCTTTGGTCACTGTCTGTGTGGAGTCTGCACGTTCTCCCCTGCATGGGTTTCCTCCGGGTGTTCCGGCTTCCTCCCACAGTCCAAAGATGTGCAGGTTAGGTGAATTGGCCATGATAAATTGCCTTAACGTCCAGGTTAGGTGGAGTTACTGGGTTACGGAGACAGGGTGGGGGCATGCGCTTAAGTAGGGTGCTCTTTTCAAGGGCCGGTGCAGACTCGAAAGGCCGAATGGACTCCTTCTGCGCTGTAAATTCTATGATCTATGATTTCTATGTTATGTTGAACGCCTTGTTTCCCTTCTCTTTCAGTTGATGCAGCAGCAGGCAGCCCTAATGGCAGCAGCGCAGGGGACGTACTTGAATCCAATGGCTGCAATTGCAGCAGCTCAAATGCAGCAGATGGCAGCCTTCAATGTGAACGGGCTGGTAGCAACGCCAATGACGCCATCATCAGGTACGTCACCGACCTACGCCAGAAGCCCGCTGTCTCCCCCCCACCCTAGTTCCTCAGGGGCGGTGGTGGCTCTGATCACGCGACACGTCTTTGTCACCCGAGGCTCTTCTATCGACCCCACCTGTGCCCGTTAACATCTTGAAAACCATGATCAGGTCACCCCAGAGTCTTATAAATTGCCAGGAATATAATCTTAGTTTGTGTAATCTTGCCTCGCAATTTAACCCTTGGGGTCGAGCTATGATTTTGGTAATGTACGTTGCATTCTCTTCAAGGCGAATGCAGCGTTCCTCAGGTGTGGGGGAGGCAACGACGTAGTGATATTGTCAGTGGGCTAGAAATCCAGAGATGTGGGCTCTGGTGACCTGGGTCCGGACCCCACAACAGCGGACGTTGAGATATGAATTTGATTTTAAAAAGCTGGAACGAAAAGTCTAATTATGGCCATTCTCACATCACTGCCTGAGTCCGGGTACCGTGAACTGCAGGCACTGTGTTAACTGGCTCCCAATACAGGGCTAGCAAGAAGGCAGGCGGGAAGTGAATCTTGTTCTTCTGTCTCACCCCCCCGCCTACGGATTTCCGGCGGCGCGTAGGGTGGCTTCAATGGGAATTTCCATTGACAGCGGTGGGAACAGAGAATCCAGCTGCCTTCCACCTCCAAGAAACATGGGGGAATCGGAGAAAGCCGCCCATGAATGAGAGGAGGGGGAGGATAAACAATACACGGTAGGTGCAAGGCGAAGGGAAAACAAACAAATATATGCATATGTTCCAAGATAATGACTTACTACTTCGTTGACCTAAGCTAGAGCTCTGTAAGCATCAGTCTCCACAATCCCACTACTCCCGGGAGACTGGAGGACCTGTCTCAATAAGATTAAGCCCAGTCCATTGGGCTAGACTATTTAAACATTGGAAAACATAAATTGTGACCGAAGAGATTACAATCCAGAATGTTCGAACATAATGACACAAAGCCACAAATAACATAAAACATTACTGTATATTCAAAGAAACAATTAAACTTATAATAATACCCCACTTCGTCAATTTAAACCCATTACGCAGGTGTCAATTTCAGGTTTCACTTTCACGCAGGCATTTTAACTGCCCTCTATGGTCACGTCACTTTTCCCCTCTTTGGGTCCTAGCAGAGGAATGCTGGAGCCATAGGTCGTCAACAACAACACTCAGTGATACACAGACCTGAGTACCTCTTTTATCTTTAACTGAAAGAATTTAAAGAAAACAAAAAGGTAAGCAAACAAGATGGATTGAATGGCACAGGTCAACTTTTATGATGTCATTGCCCTGCCCCATAATGTTATGCTAGGACATAGGAATTGGGAGCAGAAGTCAGTAATTCAGCCCTTCAAACCTGCTCTGCCATTCCATCAGATCATGGCTGATCTCTTCATCATCTCAAATCCACCTCCCTACCTGTTTCCCATATCCCTTTAACCCTTTTTTAAAATCAGAAATATATTTATCTCCTTCTTGAAGCCATTTAATGACTCAGACTCCATCGCACTATGGGGCAGCAAGTTCCACAAACTCACAACCCTCTGTGCAATTCCTCCTTGATGTGCCATCAGTTAACACAAGACGAGTAGTGAACAAAACTGTGGCTTTAATAAGCTAAACAGGAAGCCTCCCGGCCACTGATCCCGAACTGGGGCAGGGCCGGAGGTCAGCCACCTTTATACCGAGCCCGAGGGGAGGAGCCACAGGCAGAGCCATCAGGCAGTGGTTTACCACAATACATGTAGTATAGTAACAGTTTACCACAATACATATGATACACTAACAGTGGTTTACCACACTCCTCATCTCAGTTCTAAATCTACCAGCTCTCAACCTTTATCTGTGACCTCTCGTTCTACATTGCTCCACAATGGGGAACATTTGGTTTACCTTTACTTTATCAATCCCTTTTAGTATTTTATATACCTCAATCCCCTCTCATCCTTCTAAACATTTGTGTAACTAGAACATTTGTGTAACTCAAGGGAGGCAGTGGTGTAGTGGTACTGTCGCTGGACTAGTGATCCAGAGACCCACAGTCATTCCCTGGGACCCGGGTTTGAATCCCACCATGGCAAATGGTGAAATTTGAACTCAATAAAAAAAATCTGGAAATATAAGCCTGATGATGACCAGGAAACCATTGTCGATTGTCGTTAAAAACTCATCTGGTTCACTAATACCCTTGAGGGAAGGAAATCTGTCATCCTTACCTGGTCTGTCTGGCCTACATGTGACACCAGACCCCACAGCAATGTGGCTGACTCTCAACTGCCCCCTCAAATGGTCTAGCCAAGCCACTCGGTTCGAGGGCAATTAGGGATGGGCAACATATGCTGCCCCAGCCAGTGATGCCCGTTGAATGAATGGAAAACAAATTTGCTGAGATGTGGTTTGAGCAGGCTTTGTAAAACCCTCCGTGCCTTCTACAATGTCAGTGTCAAATCGACACAGGCAAGAATTTAACATGAGCAAATTAACCATTACTGCTGAAAGGGCGCCTATAGCAATTGTATTCACATCGCAAATGCATTTCTAAAGGTCTTATTATTTTCCACAGCAACTGCCGAACTATTTACTTACATGTAACAATTAAAGTAATACATGTCTGACCTTATGCATTGTTTTAATATTGTTATATTAGTTTGCAAACATTGCTCCAGATATCTCCTTTGCTTGGCCTAGCTCCAGTTTAATTGTATGATAGTGATCCTGTTAATTGGGCAGGCGGTGGTCCTAACTCATTGGAGAAGCAGTACGATTATGTCATTTTCCAACTTGTGTCCCTATCCATAAATGGAGCCTGCAGCCTTGCGAGGAGATAACTGGCGGCCACTATAAATAAAGAGCCCTGCTTTGTTTCATGCCTTTGCTTACGGGGGTGTATTTTCTTCACAGATTGTTGTTCGTTTTCTTCTATAGGCACCAGTACACCCCCTGGCATCAATGCAGCAGCTGTACCCAGCATAGCTACGCCCATTGGAGTCAATGGGTTTAGTGCCATGCCACCACAGACCAATGGGCAACCAGCATCAGACACCATCTATGCCAATGGCATCCATCCATACCCAGGTGCGTGCCAGGAAACCCAATCGCACTTTTATGGGCACTTGCTTTTTCAGGGGGGGAGGAGTGAAGGGGGTGCTAAACTACAATCTCAAAGCCAATGGCCTTGCACACCGGGTTGAAAGTGAAGTTAATTTGTTGTCGGCAAATACAATAAGACCTTCTCGAGTATCTCGTGGAGTCAGACCTACGGGCAAGTCGCGAGAGAGCGAGCAAGAGAGAGGACGGTGCTGCTGGGTTAGCGTTCGGTGACGTATGTATGGATAAACGAGGGTGGACGTTTCCGAGCCTGCAGCTGGATGTTGCACTGAAAACAAGAGAACCGGGTGATAAAGGACACACGCCCATGCGAGTGGTCACCAGCTTTCCCATCCATTCAAATGAACGATTGGCACCTTTCTGGGCATACGTACCCGACTGACTCTACAAATCCGAAATATCCAGAATGGCCAGCCGCACAACCAGGAAAACCCATTCCAAAACGTCTTGGATCGTAAATGATATATCAAGGAACATCCAGCGTGAGGGTGTTTCGCACAATATTCCCATCAGCCGTGCAGCAGCTGTGGTATTCCTGGGCCAGCAGTTTTGCCGGCTCATAGTTTCCTGCTCCGCGTGGAGTTTGCATTTGAAGGTCCGAGCACAGGGGACAGAGCTGTGCTTGTACTTTCATTTATTCTTTTTCTCCCCAAAAAGCCGGATGGAGAAGATGGTAATACTGGGTGGGGAGGAACCAGTCTTGACACCAATGTGCAGCAGTATTTTAAGTGGCCAACACATTTGCCGACTCACTACAAATACCCAGTGGAGGAAGTCACGGCCACGTGTGACACAGTCATTTTGTGAGATTCCGTTCTCTGCAGAGAACCCCCACCGGCAAAGGGGGAGGTGTCATGCTCTGTAGACTGGCCAAAGTGAATGACGAACTACAGAACATCTAGTTTAAATAATTTATTATGAGACAACTGCGTGGCAAAGATAACTAGGATAAATAAAATAATAAACTACTAACACTGATTAACTACAGTAGAGCTGCTGCAAAATACATCTATCCTCCAGCACGACCTACTCCCAACTCCCAGACTACAGGGTCACGTGGTGGGTTTACACTGCCACTTAGGGGTCGGAGGTTGTGCATAACATTGCTTGGTGCATATCATCATGGGCAGGGGGTGGGGGCAGAGGTGAGACTAAGAAACTAGAGACCTCCCCCCCCTCCCCCCGAGTTCCAGTGCCTGCCATTATGGAGACTGTGCGTCACGCAATATCACAGCTTGACCAGAGAAATTATTCCCCTTCCCCGTTCACACAATAGCGTGTCAGGTTTAATTTCTTTCAGATGAAGCACAATGTCATACACTCCACAATTTGCATCCTAAATGATAATATTTCAAGTGTCCCTTTGGGTGTCATTGGCTGCCACTTAAAATCAATTGGAGTGTGAGTTGCCTCACACAGTTGAGCTCGCCCTCAGGCAAGCTGCAGTTTTCTTGAACTCTCAAACGGTGGGTGTACATACCCGAATGTGTTTGCGTTGGTTTTACTAAGACGCGTAATTTTTAATTAAGGCAGAGCAATTTTCATTCATTATTCAAGTTTGTACTTGTTTCCCTTTTCTGTGAAGTTACCGAGCTACGCTTGGCTCAGTTTAATAAGATGTGTTCATTTTCATAAACCCACTAATACAACTTAGAACTCTTCTATAATTACAATCATTGAGCGCAAAATTGCAGCGATAGAATGCAATTGTATCTCATTAAAATAGAAACTATCAGTCAAATGGATTTTTTAATGGTATAATTAGACAGAATTTATTTGCTCACAAGTAATTGAGGTTAGATGTCAGCATAGCCTGAACCTATTTTGTATCAAGCAGCTGCTTTGACGCAGAGAAGTTTTGGTCAGTCACGATTAATGGTCTATGATCTGGTCTAGTTGCTTGTCTGCTTTGATTTGCACCCGTGTATTATTTTTAGAAGTCGATGGCTATGTAGATATATGAGCTGTCGAAATAGAAGATGAATAAATGGATTAAATAAACTGCTGGATGAATGGTTGGTCGGGTAGATGGAGAGCTGAATGGGTGGATTGAGAGGCAGAGGGATGGGCGGATAGCAACACGGAGGAAGAAACACATACCACGGCCAGAGAGGTAAAGAGGAAATGGATGGGATAACGATATTAAGAAATGACTGGTTAAATAGAAGACCTGGATCAATGGGCAGATGGAAAAGAGGGAGGCTGGATTATACTGCATGGGCTAGACAGATGTGTAGATCAGATAGATAGATCAGATAGATAGATGCACTAAATAGAGAAAATAAATATATGGGAAGCCTTGATTGAAAGCTGCTGTGCAGAATTATCTAGATAGATCAATGGATGGATGATTAGATGAATTGTCAGCCTGGATGGATTGTCAAGATAGATAAATATATTACTTTGATAATTGGATGCATGGCAAGACAGGACCGAGATAGATTTATTGATGTATAGATGTGTGGATGGATTGTTTGATTAAAAATAGACTACCAACTTGAAATAAATTTCTGTCTTCTGAGAAGAACTCACTTCAAACATGTAAAGAAAAATGATTGAGCTGCTCAACTCCTATTTCATAAAGGTTGTAAAACTAAACATGGCCAGTTATTGACAGGAAGAACAATGACTGCTATCAAGCGGTGCTGGGGAGAAACACCAAAATGGATTTCAATTAGAAATGCATTTATTTGACGGCAAAGAAATTGACCAGATTCAGTGAATTGATATGCCCGGCACCTTATAGGAACCGATGCTCTGGTGTTGTTTGAAATATTTGTTCACCAACTTTATTCGAAGTCAGAAGTCAAACCCCAATCTCTCTTTTCAGCCGATTCTGCTGCTCGCAGTGAGGAAGATGCGGGCAACCGAAGAGAAAAACGCTGCGTTTCTGCTGCACGTTTAACACAATTAACCTGTTGTACTTTTTTCCTGGCTCCCGTGGCCTACGTGTTCTCGGCATCCATGTTTATGTTTTCGCAGCATGGGGTGCACCCCATTGTGCTAACTCTTTGCCAGGTGATAACACCGAGACAAGAGATCCAGAATTATGCACGGTGGAATTCGCTGTCTGACCGCCCTGTCTTTCAAAAGGCAATTTGAGATAAAGATGTCAAAAGTAGAAATTTGCAGGACTGTGGGGACAGAGCAAAGGGAATGAGAGAGCTATTTCTAAGGGCCAACGCAGATACAATGGGCCGAATGGCCTTCTTCCGTGCTATATGGTTCGGCAGCATCCAAATCTACCTAGAGACTTCTTACATGCATTTATGTCCAGATAACCTATAGCATCCTTACAGTGCAGAAGGAGGTCATTCGGCCCATCGGATCTGCACTGACCCTCCCGAAAGAGCACCTTACATAGGCCCACTCCCCCGCCCTATTCCTGTAACTCTCTAACCTACATATCCCTGGACACGAAGGGGCAATTTGATTCTGGACAACCCACCTAACCTGCACATCTTTGGACATTAATCTTTGGAATTAACAAGTGCATCTATGCATATATATATATATATATATATATGTACACATATACACATGTAACAGGGGAGCAGTTTAATTATATTTTAGGTGCTGGATTTCAATCCTTAACTCTAACCTCTAATAATGATGTCATTTCTGAATTCACAGTGCATTAGCAGAACATCTGACTGGCCACTTGAGTGAGAGTTCAGGTTAATAAATATTTTTTACCGTGAGTACATAGGGGATTGAGGTTCCAGGTTTCAAGAGTGACTTTCAACTCAAATGTCATTTCAAACTGACGATTGACATGGAAATTTTATGCCCACTTGTTTTCAAAAGCCTTTAAACCAACTCTGCAGATCATTCCGATTGGAATATTAAGCTGTGCATTCTGTGTATTATTAAGCTGTCATTCCATGACTTTTATTCTGTTGGCACATAGTGACTGGATTTTATTGACTCGGTTTATATACGTTTTTGATTCTGAGGTTACAACGTCACAAGTCATTTCTTGTCAGGTCTCACCGTAAAGAATTGCAGTGCGTTAAATGATTGCAAATGGCCTAACTTTCCATTCGATCCAATGTGTCCCATTCTACAAAATTTCAGGGTGTTCCTATTGGCTCCTATTCTGGGGAATACCAGTTCACATTTCATCCCTTGGGAAATGGTGCGCCAAATCACTGCCCGTGCGTAGAATTCCTAACTGGCAAACAATGTATTTTCATCCATAATATATTGGGTTCTATTCTCCAGTCTCCCAGCCACGTGTCTGTTGACGGCGCGCCTTTCGTTGGCCACGGGATTCTCTACTCTCGTCACTTGGCGGAGAATTCCAGCCAAGTTTTTAAAAATATAATTTAGAGTGCTCAATTCTTTTATTTTTCCAATTAAGGGTCAATTTAGCGTGGCTAATCCACCTACCCTGCACATCTTTGGTTTGTGGGGATGACACCCACACAAACACGGGGAGAAGGTGAAAACTCCACGCAGACAGCGACCCGGGGCCAGGATCGAACCCGGGTCCACGGCGCCGTGAGGCAGCAGTGCTGACCACTGCGCCGCCGTGCTGATCAAATTCCGGCCAAGTTAATGAATGAAATTTGGACCAATGCAGTTGCTGCATTCGCTGGCCGTTGAGATTTCCTTTTCCTGTCTGCCGGTTTCCCGCCGGCGGCGTGGGGTGGCTTCAATGGGAAATCCCATTGACAAGCGGCGGGAAGTTAGAATCCCGCCACCAGCGAATAGCGCGCCGGTGAGAAGCACGCGGCTGTAGGTCCGGAGAATCCAGCCCATCATTGCTCGATACGCAATTCAGACGTCGTGAAAAGTTGCGTTTAACATGTCCTGGCTGTCCCCCAAGTAAAGACCCAATGAGTTCCAAGAGAAAGAGCTGAGTTATCCCGTTCCCCCAGCATCGTGTCGTTCACACTGACGGGGGGGATACAGTACTCAGGCCCCTTGTCAATGGGAATTCCCGCTGTAGCCACCCTAATCCACGGGGAAACCCATGGGCAGGGGTGCGCTGCCGGCGGGAACAGGAAATCCCGCTGGAGAATTCTGGCGAGGTGAGTCAGTTAAAGCTTGGACCAATGCAGTTGCTGCTCATTATTAAGCCAGATAGGACAAGGGGCATGTTAAGGTGCATTGGGGGACTGCCATTGCCCGAGGACACATTTCTCACGGTGCGCTACCAAAATGATGGATCACCGTGATTAGATGCACCCCGGTCCGCTGCAATCATGAAATCTCTGTGAAGAGCCAAAGAAAGCAGGGCCACATGGGAAAAAAGACCTGGAAAGTGTCTCTGCACCCCTAATTGAAACCAGACCAATGATCATGTACACGTACTAAGTGTGCTTCTAGATTATGTACTTGTATTATGTTTTCTTGTGGTTATTGTATGCTAAACAATCTATGTCTTCAGTGTGGCCTCAATCCTTCTCCTCTCTCGCTCACTCTCCCTCTTACTCCATAACTTTGCTCCATTCTGCTTTGGGAGGAGGGGTATTTTTGTGCTTCCCTGTTGTGATTTACACTGACAAATCTGCCTTATTCATTCTCTGCTATTACCTCCTCTTTCTCTCTCCAGCACAAAGCCCAACAGTGGCCGATCCTTTACAGCAAGCTTACGCTGGCATGCAGCACTATACAGGTCATTAATATTGCATTCCTAATTTGGGCCTTTTTTGTTTTTAACTGGCCTGTTTCGTCTCGGTTCTGGTTCCTCGTTTAAAGTCAAATTTGGTGTTGCGCTAACAAGTAACATCGTAATACGTTTGTATGGGATGTGCGGGTACAGATGGCGCGAGAACGGGGCTGTCGCCAGATGAAAGGATCTGTTTCTCCATTCTATCTGGGTCCACCGAGGATACTTCGTTTCTCTACACAGTGAGTTGCTCCGATCTGCACTGCCCAAAAGTGGAATGGTAGCAGAAGTGGCTTACCGAAGAGAATTGAGATAGATGCTCGAAGGGAAGACGTTTCCAGGGCTGTGGGGAAAGTGGAGTGGGGAGTGGGACGACTTGGCTAGCTCTACCAAATCAGCAGCGCAGGAACAATGGGCCAATTAGCTTCCTTCTGGGCTGTATCATTCCATGATTATGTTGAACCAGTAAAACTACCAGGGCTCCCGATTCGATCAGTGGTCTCTGTCGTGTCAGCTGAACTGAGCCACACTCAGCATCAAGACCTCTGCACCAGAGAACGTGGCCAATTAGTTAAGATTCCTGCCCGATTGTTACTGTTCGATGTCTCTGTGTGGGACATTGATGGGGCGTTGAGCGAGGGTTGGACCAGGCGCCAGCCTGGTCAGATAGGCCCCTGGCCCCTGGAGTCCGGGTTCATATATGAACAATGATGGTTTGGGATAATTGCCACTGAGACTCCGGCCCAAGGCAAGAATAAGCTCTTTCGGGATTGGGAGAAAACGTTAAAATAGATTCTGAGAGTCAATCGCAAGGCATTAATCTCAGGGTGACTTTCCACCACACTGTGGAAGGAATAGTTGAGCTTAATATCTTGAGGAGACCCTGTAGTGATCTAGTGCCTGTAAAAATGCAAATGAAACATCCAAAATGGACAATCTTGTTCTGTTTTGATGGCATCATTTCAATGACCATCAGATCACTATGAAGTTGGCTTAATGGTGATGTCTTTCCTAAAACATAATTGTGCTATCAATTACCAGAATTAAAATGATCTATACTGTGTTAAATTGACAGGACATTGCGAGAACACTGAAGCATTCTGGATGGGTGGGGGGGGGGGGGGGGGGGGGGGGGGAGGGGTACGGCAGCCTCTTTGTTGGGGGAGGTGCCTAACCTTGAGGAAGAATTTAAGGACTTGTTGACCTTGTTATATTAAATTAATGTTGACAGTAGTGTGCACAAGTGCTGTGACTCCCCATTTCTGTCCCATGTGCTTTTGATTTTGGGTGGAGTTCTGTCAGGTCACTATTTATATGCTCAGCTTGCTTGGCCAATCAATTAGATCAGGACTGGTCTACACCGAATCTCTCCACTTTTACTCCATACCGTTTGACATGCTAACCCAACACAAATCCATCCATCTCCGTCTTTAATTAGCCCAGTTTCCTCAGTATTGGGAAAGGGGGGGGGAGCGAAAGTTCGAGCTTTCAACTACCCTTTATGTGTTGTGATGGGGGCTAAAACAAAGAACAATGCAGCACGGAAACAGGCCCTTCGGCCCTCAAAGACTGAGCCGTCAGCTCCCGTCCACTTCACCGCATTCTGAAATGCTGAGCACCATTAGAGGTTACAGCTGAACTTACAACCGGACTTATAATAGAGTCACTCCGGGCGGATGCCACAGTGCGTTGATGGTCACTAAGTGGTAAATTTGTCAGATTGCCGACCAGGTATGCTTCCCCCGCCCCGGCCGATCTTTCTTTGTTCTCCAAAGCACTGAAATGATGAGCCAGGAAGATCAATCCTTGAAATGGCTTTCTGCTCCAGTTTCCACCCCGTACCAATCGCACTGGACTTGCAGCCTGGAAAATGGCTAATCCGGGTTCTGTCAGCTCATCGGAGTGGATAAATCCTAAATCAGAACCTCAGTTAGCGCCAACAGCTTCAGTGACGTGAAAATGAATGGGAGCAGGGAGCTGAACAAAGGCAGCCAAGGCGGAACGCGGGGTAAAGGGGCTTCCCTATTCTGCCTCACGACCAGGAAGGTATTGTGGCGAATATCACCAACGGTGCCTCCGCAAAATCCTGCAAATCCACTGGCAGGATAGACGTTCCAACGTGAGCATCCTCTCCCAGGCCCATACCCCCAGTATCGAGGCACTGGTCACGCTCGACCAGCTGCGATGTACCGGGCCACATTGCCCGCATCCCCGACACAAGACTCCCGAAACAAGTGCTCTACTCCGAGCTCCGCAACGGCAAGCGATCACCAGGAGGGCAGAGGAAACGCTATGAGGACACGCTGAAAACCTCCCTAAATAAATGCAACATCCCCGTCGACACGTGGGAATCAGCAGCCTGCGAACGCACAAACCGGAGAAAAAGCATCCGCGAAGGCGGAAATCACCTGGAGCCCCGCAGGGTGGAGCACGCAGAGGCCAGGCGTAAACAGCGGAAGGAAAGCGCAGAGTCCAGTGTGTCCCACCCACCCACTTCATCAAACGCCACCTGCAAAACCTGTGGCAGAATCTGCAGAACCAGGATCGGACTACTCAGCCACCGCGGAATCCACCTCCCTTGAGTGGAATTAAGTCAATGATGCTGAGGGACTGCCCAAGAAGTAGGAGAAGAAAGGATACATGTTGGCATGGTCGCCATAACTGAGACTACCTTTTATTCTAGAGTTATTAATTGAACCTGCTTCCATGATGGGATCTTTATCTATCCCCTCGAGCGTGAACCTGAGCCACTGGGTTACTAGATTAGTGGTTATCACTCGGTTACCATCTCTCTCTTGACTTCAACAGCAGCAGTCAGCTCACCCCAAGTGTCCTCAAGGACCTTGGAAGTAGGAGATGGGGAGAAAACCTGTCTGAGTTTCCATTCCCTGGGCGGGGGGTTCGGAGAATCGCCGGGGGCTGGCGTGAATCCCGCCCCCGCCGGCTGCCGAATTCTCCGCCACCGGATATTCGACAGGGGCGGGAATCGCACCACGACGGTCGGCGGGCCCCACCCGGCGATTCTCCAGCCCGGGATGGGCCGAAGTCCCGCTGCTGGAATGCCTGCCCCACTGGCGAGGATCAAACCACCTCTCTTCCCGGCGGGCCGAGGCGGCGCGGGCGGGCTCCGGGGTCCTGGGGGGGGGACGGGGGGGCGATCTGGCCCCGGGGGGTGGCCCAACGGTGGCCTGGCCCGCGATCGGGGCCCACCGATCCTTCACCATGGCCGATGCGTAAGAGACCCCCCCCCGCGCATGCGCGGGGATGACGTCAGCAGCCGCTGACGCTCCCACGCATGTGCGGACTTCTGCCGCCCGGCGAAGTCCTTTCGGCCCCGACTAGCATGGTGCCAAAGGCCTTTCCCGCCGGCCAGCGGCGCGCAAACCACTCCGGCGTGGGGCTAGCCCCTCAAGGTGAGGGCTTGGCCCCTAAAAGTGCGGAGAAATCCGTACCTTTGGGGCGGCTCTGACGCCGGAGTAGTTCCTGCCGCTCCATCCCGCCGGGACCCCCCGCCCCGCCGGGTAGGGGAGAATCCCGGTCCTTGATAGAAAATGCACTGGTGTGTGTGGAGGTGGAGAATCTGGTTTGACACTGGACCTATTTCCATTCACAAGCCTCCCAGGCTTAAATAGCTGCTGAAGACTCATCCCAAAGGCCCACACGCATAAAGAACTGAATGAGACACTGAATGACAGCTGCTCAAGCTCATCTGGAACTGGGCACTTGCTTCATCAAAAATACTTCAGAGCACAGGGAGTACCTGAGGCAAACAGCATGGATACAGCAGAGAGGGGGAAATCAATGGAAGGATTCTCTGATAGGGTTGGTTGAAGACGGGTGAGAGGAATCTTGGGCGGGATTTTCCAGGCCCCCACCCCCACCCACCCTCTCCGCAGTGTGTTCCTCAGCATCAGAGAAGATCCCGCCGGTGAGGAACGGCCGGAATACTCTGACCCCTGTGTGGGATGTGCTGGCAGTGACTAGCTAGGGTGAATGAAATTAAATGAAATGAAAATCGCTTATTGTCACAAGTAGGCTTCAAATGAAGTTACTGTGAGCAGCCCCTAGTCGCCACATTCCGGCGCCTGTTCAGGGAGGCCGGTACGGGAATGGCGGTAGTATTTGCTGTATTTATTCAGCGCGCTGCAGAAGGGAAAAGAAGAGAAGGGGGGGACGGCGACGAACCGAAGAGGCAATAAAGAGAATTCTACTTTCGCGAGAAGCAAAGTTTGATTTTTAAGTCCAGGCAGCGATGGCTGGCATTCTCTGACAGGTGCGCGGAACAGATTGCAGGCTCATTTCTGTGCATCCTACATCCAGCCCAGTTCCCCGTGTAGCGCTTGACATGACCACCTCCAGTCTGTGTCAGTCACTCCGCCTGAACCAGAGGGCCTACCAACGGCTGGGTTGGTGATTCAATTCCCTAATTATTTTTACTCGGAATAAAGCGAAGGAAAACGCTCCTCCTCCTCCCCCCCCCCCCGCCCCCCGCTGAATAAATGTCACATCGCAACAGTAAAGAAAAGTGCACAGAAACCAAAGCAGTCTGTTGCGTTATGAGTCCATTTGACACCTTCGCTGCCTGGAGCCAGGAGGAGTTGGCACTGTGTGCTGAATAATTGTGTGGCAGAAGTGGCATTGACTGGGCGGCATGCCACGATTTATTTATCAAAGAAACAAATAGGAATTAAAAATTCCTGGTCTGACAGCAGCCTGCTGTCAGCCTGTCAATCCGCACACAAATTTAATTTTCAATCAGAAATGAAAAAGTTAACGCGGACTGCGTCTGGAATTTTTAGCGTCTGTTAACAATGTCTTAAGTCCTGTCAGAGGCATCGGGGGTGGGGGGGGGGGGGGGGGGGAGACCATTCAGCCCTTTGAGCCTGCGATCAGATCGCTGCTGACTGTATCGCAACCCCGTCCACAGGCCGCCGCGGCCTTTTTAACCCTTCCCTGAACAAAATTGACCAAACTCAGTTTTGAAATCTTCATTTGATCCCCAGACTCTGCAACTTTTTAAGGATTGAGTTCCAGGTTTCTTTGCTGTGAAGAAGTGCTTCTTGACATCACCCCTGAATGGCCTCACTCGTGTTCAAATTCCCTCTGACTTGGCCGTAACATTTTCCCGATCTTAAACACTTTGGTGTGTAGCTATGTGTGGGGGAACTGAAGGGTTAATCCCTGCTGTGCATACTCTGCACTCACTGGCGGTATGGAACGGGTAATCAGGTTATCTCCCTGGCCTGCACTTTCTTGAGCCTTGGTGTGAGTGCCTTTAGCATTAGGGTGCTGAGAATCCTGGGCGGGATTCTCCGCCCCGCCAGCCCCGTTTCCCGACGCGGCGCGCCCCCGCCGGCAGCGGGATCCACGGTCCTGGCAGCCGGCCAATGGGTTTTCCCATTGTGGCCACCCCACGTCGTCGGGAAACCCGCGGACAGGGTGCCCTGCCGGCGAAGCAGAGGATCCTGCCGAGGGAGAATCTTAGTAAGTAAATAAGCTACAGCAGTTCCTGCCAATAAGAAATAAATAAACAAACTGCAATATCAAATAATTCTTTCCTTTTCTTCCCTTGTTTAGGTCCTTCTGCTCCATGCTCCATTCCCTAATTGAGAGTGCAGCCAGGTAATCTGCACCCAGGCCTCTGTCAGGGTTACTCTTGTCTCAGATGTGGGCCGGGATTCTGCATTGTCCGACGCCGATATTGTAATCGGCAATCGGGCGGAGCATCCCTTCGAACACCCAAATCGGGGGCGGCACCGGTTTGACGCTGGCTTTCGAGTCTCCGCCCTGTCCGAAATGGCGTTATCGCGTGTCACCGGATCGATGCTCCGCCCCTGATGGGCTGAGTTCCTGACCGTGCACTCTGAGCGGTCGGGAACCCGGCATGGCGGCCACGGTCTGTGTCCAGCGCCGCCGCACTCGTCCGGGAGCTGTGCCGCTTGCCAGGGGGGCTTCCGCAAGGGCTGGGGTGCAGAGGGGATTCACCAGGATGTTTCCTGGGCTGGAATGTGGCGACCAGAACTGCCCACAGTACTCTAGCTGTGGCCTAACGAGCGTTTCATACAGCTTCACCATAACTTCCCTGCTATTATCTCCTGTACCTCGGCTAATAAAGATGTATCCCACATTATCTACCTGTCTTGCTGCCTTCAGGTAACTTTGGACGTGCACCCCACGTTCTTCTGTTCTTCACCCGTCTCTGCGGTTGGGACTATGAATTGGCCTCATGGGAAGCTGCGGGCGCGAAGTGGTAACATGCCAGATGTGTAGCCAACAATGCCACATATCTTTGAAATAATAACCCTTGTCCATTCAGATATGACCGAACGTTGGTGGAGGGCTGGGGCGATAGAGAGGATCTCCAACAGTCCCCGAAGCAAAGGAAAATCATAAATAACTGTAACAGGACCTTGTGCACACTGTCAGACCCATTGAAGCACTGTCAATAACCTTAAACTCTTAAATACAATTTCAAAATGTAGCATTGTTTTGACAATATAGTAAAGTAAGGAATGAACGGGAAGGGTGGCACGGTGGCCCAATGGTTAGCACGGCTGCCTCACGGCGCCGAGGACCCGGGTTCGAAACCTGCTCTGGGTCACTGTCCGTGTGGAGTTTGCACATTCTCCCCGTGTCTGCGTGGGTCTCACCCCCACAACCCAAAGATGTGCAGGGTAGGTGCATTGGCCACGTTAAATTGCCCCTTAATTGAAAAAAAAATGAATTGGGTTTCTAAATTTATTTATTTTTCAAGGAATAAATGGGAAAGTATTTGTCTGTGAAGGCAATAGGCTTTTTTAATTGAACAGGATTTAGGATGTTGTATTACTGTTGTTTGGCCTCTGGATTTTGTCATTCAGACAGGGTTTGGGCTGTGGTATTATTGTTGTTGAACCAAACGTTCTTTTGCGTACTGGTCGCGATTGAACTTCATTTTCTAATGACAGGATGTCCCAGACTCTGCTGTAAAGTACTGCGTTACGTGCCAGTAGTTTTGGATATTTCCTGCCCTGTTCTTTAGTGACCAAATTAATTGAGCTGATTGCTCGCACTATTTGAATATGCTGATGGAATTAACCGAGTTACCAGGCTGATTTCTTCTTTTGCAACCCAACAGCGGCGTACCCAGCGGCCTATGCTCCTATTAGTCAGGCGTTCCCACAGCAACCCCCCATAATTCCTCAGCAGCAGAGAGAAGGTAAGACAAAGGACCCTTTGCCTAATTTAACTTCAGTGACCTTGCCACTTTTGAAACAGCATTGTTCAAAATACCCCGACAAAAGAAGACTCCGCGTGCGGTGTGCGTCAACAGAGGTGTGTTTTTCCTGCGTTACAATCAGGTGAGGAGGGGTGGATTATCTCGCTGCTTTTCCTTCTCGTTTGACCGCAACGATCTTTAGTGTTTTGTAAAGGATATGCTTGCCACTTTAGCGGGTACTTAAATGTTTACATGCTGTGAACTTAAAGGAACCACTCAGTCAGGGTTTCTTGAGTTGAACAAAGAAAGAGGTTTCTTTATTGCACTTAAACCCATTTAAGTAAAATAATAAAATACTGTCTCACACACACACACATAACAGGTCGTACAGAAACAGATTACAGAGTGGGGAAGGATAAGTTGGCCAAAGTCGAGTCCGTCAAAATACAAGGAACACACAGGCAGGAATTTTCTGCCCGTTCCCGCCAGCCCACCTTCGTGACCCTGCTGCCAGAACTTCATGACCCGCCATTTTCACTTCCCTTTAATGCGGCAAGTGAGCATGCTTGGTCCTCACGATCTCACTTGCGTTGCTCGTCAATATTGCATTTCCGCCATGGACTTCAGCTGACGATTTAAGTTCTCACTGCCTCCGTTGGAAAAAATCAAGAGGAATATCCTTGAACTCGCCTTTGAAGGTTTGAGGTTTGTCCTTCAACTCGCCTTTGAAGTTTTGAGGGTTTTGATCATTCATTTGCCAGTACTTCCCTGCATCTCACACACATGAGCTTTGCATCCTGATTTGCAGTGCCACAACTAATAAACCCACACCTCAAGAGTTCATCTTTATGCTGCTTTGTTCCTGTTTTCAGCTTCTTCCTTATGGATTGTTCACCAGAGGCCCTGGAGCTCACACCAGCACACCCAGAACACGTGACGTCAGTGTACGGGGCGTGTGACCTGCTTTCTACCGCCGGTCGCGATCCTGAGTTTGAAAATGATGATGTAGGCAGCTGATTTGCCTGTTCTCTTGGAGACGGCAGTGCTGTATTAAATTATTTTACAAAGTCTCTGTCAGCAACAGGGGTGTTTCTGGTTGTTCATGGCCAGCAGACTAGGTTCAAAGTTTGCAAGGCGGGTGGGAGAGGCAGAGGAAGGAACGACCCCACTCAGATCTTATCGCACCAGTGTCTCAGCTTGCTTGTCCTCTTAAACACACCAAGGGTGGGCCTGTCACATGAACACGCCCAGTGATCCGAGAGTGGTCATCACTAGTGTAGCCCCCCCTTGCAACTTTAATCGGCTCATGTCACGGAAGCCCCCTCTCACAGTGAGGGTCCTGTTGTTCGAGTGATTGGGTTTAATGCATTCTCATTGTAGCTCGATGAGTTTATGTCTCAAAACTCCCTCTTGGCCAGGGTCCAATTGTCCAAGCGATTAGTCCCATGGGTTGCCTCAGCCAATTGATTGCCTTTGATGCGTTGCCAATGGGGACAAGAGACATGGTTCACTCAAGTCATTGCCCTTTGATAGGTCGATGCAGACATGCTTTCACCAGCCCAATGGATTGAAATGTGTAACGCGCAGTGATGCAAATTGGGGTAGCCATCTTTGGCTGCAAGGCTGTTTTTTAACATTTCAATTCCGCTTTCCAGCTGGTGAATTAATTATCGTTATTTGACATAAAAGCGCCTTTTTGTGACAATTTAAAAGTGCCTGTGAGAAACAGGCCCTAATTTAAATGACTTGAAAGGTGGTTAGACCCCCCAGCAGGGGGTGCTTTAGCACAGGGCTAAATAGCCGGCTTTGAAAGCAGACCCGGGCAGGCCAGCAGCACGGTTCAATTCCCGTACCAGCCTCCCCGAACAGGTGCCAGAATGTGGCGACTAGGGGCTTTTCACAGTAACTTCATTTGAAGCCAACTTGCGACAATAAGTGATTTTCATTTTCAAATGGGAACTATTGGTCGCAAAGCAGCATGATGAACTGAAATTGGAGGGTTTTTCTTGGAATGTACAGCTTTCTGTAAGCAGAAAATCTACAGTGCATATGTGATCTGGCGTGACAGATAGCTCCACTCATGAAGTGACTATAACTCGTCCTTCACGAATAATCCAATCAGGCCCAGTTGTCATGACAGAGCCTGGCCTTTTGGCATTATGTAATGCCCAACAATCAGTTCAACGTAAAAGATTCCAGACAAGATGAATCCAACACCATTGCGAGTTGACTGGATCATATTTGTGGTTTGTGAACAGCATTAGCAGTTCACCCTCGCTCAACGATTGTCCACTTGTCATCCAATCGTTTTCGAGCGTCTGGGTGGCCTGTTCCCAACTCTCTCCGGCGACAAGTTGGAGGCAGCCGAGAATGAGCGGCACAGATTGTCTTTTTTTGATTGTCCCTCTTCCTGTGTAGCCCTGCTGAGGTCCCACAGTGAATGGAGGAAGATTGAGGAAAAAGAGGGTGGATCTGAGTCCGACTGCATGCTTTGGAGCACAAACATATTGAATCAAGGGGCCAGCCACCCTTACACAAAATGACTGCGCATCATCAGGGGCACTAATACTGCGACTGATAATCAATTACACTACTTCAAGGTGGTGCGGTAATCAGTTCCATTTGTTCCTTCCAAAATTGGTGCTTTGAAATACCTCTGGAATGTAGAGCTGGCAGTGACTGTTACCTCAATCCCAAGCCACTCAGTGAAGTATGAAACTAGACATTAATACTTTTCTTGATGATTTGTTTATTCACAGGATGCAGCATTAAATATGTCTGCTTCCTACCTAGCAACCCAGTGTCCCAGCAGTCTCCCTTTGTAAGTGCTCTCAGCACTTAATTGAACAATTCCCTGCGGCTGTGTATCGTAGCAATACAATTAACATACCATCAGCAGTAACTTGTTAAAAGTTGCGTTGATTCCATGGATGTATGGTCATCTGAAAGTGTGAATTGGACAGTCCTTTTTTACCATTTCAGAAGACATTTTCAGCGATCTAAACATCGGCTGGTCGATGTACATAGCACAGCAGAAGATTGCCCTTTAGCGCAGCGACGCTTTGCTCACCCATTCACCAATTTATCTAAATTCTCTTGAATGTGCCACTTGTTAAAAATGTTTGTGAAAAGGCTTGTTGTGTTCGGTTGCTTCGTTGACCATGAAGGTAAACATAGACCACGAAGATATAATTGCTACAAGTGTTTATTGTTGATGGTAACTATGCATTTCATCTCCGTTATTACAAAATCGTGGAGGGAGATGCCTCTCCCCTTGTCCATCCTACTGCCAAGTGCCCGCCTCCTGTCCGTCCCCCGCTATATATATGTCTGTGTCGGTGTCTGGTTCCACCTGCTGGCGGGATGTCAGAACTGTCCCTACATGTGTTGGTCAATGCTCTTATATACAGATATATACATTGGTACAACTATGTACAATTATACATAGATATGCCTATGCATTTCACCACAAGGCTGAACTGTTTCTGAAATGTTGTAATGGTGCATGAAGCCACCTCGTTCTGTTTTAAAAACCCTCGCCGGACTCCCTGCCTCACCATTTCCGACACGCAGAATGTGGCCTCTGTCCACCATTTTAAGGAGCATGTTATGATTGGGGAATGATCCCCGGGCACAAAGTCAACATAGAATCAAAGTAAGGTTTCAGCCCAGAAGGAGGCCATTTGGCCCGTTGAACCCCTGCTGGCTCCCTGTTAGTCCCACTGCCCTGCCCTTTCCCCGGCATTTTAATGGGTTTCAGTCAAACCTACATTCCCGAAGCATTTTAAACAGTCAGTTGAGAGGAACAGAATAAACACTGGGGGTGGGGGGGGGTGGGGGGGGGGGGATTTTCAGCCCCCGTTTTCGGGAGCTGGCAATGGCGGAGAGGTAGGTGAATCCACAAACACTTTTACACCGATGAGATTTCCCCCTTCGATTGTCCCCGCTCCTCACCAGTGATGCAACGGGGTTCTCGCCATGCGATGATGGGAACCCCATTGGGATGTAAGTCTGAACATTTTAATATAATTAGCGGGCCAGCCATGTAGAAAAGAATCCCTAACTCCCCACCTCGTGCTGTGACGTAGTAACTGGGAGATCTGGCTGAGCGCCAAATTCTCCGTCCTCGCTGTCAGCAGTAATGGGACGGACTCAGAACGAGAATCCCGACCGTAATGTCGCTGGCGTTTATAAGAAAAGCAGAGTGCCGCCGGAGGGCTTTTCCCACCCGAGTGGTCAGAGCACCCCGCCTAGGCCCACTCCCTCACCCTTTGCCCATGACCCCACCTAACCTGCACATCTTCGGACACCAAGGGGCATGGCCAATCCACCTGACCTGCACATCTTCGGACTGTAGTCAAGAAATGAGACAATTCCGCCCATTGAGTGCCCTTTGGGGTCATAATATTAGGCCCCCCCATATCTTTCTCATAAGGGCACCGATTGTTACTGAGAACGGATTGCATTAATCGTCAAGTGGTCATTATTCATCCGTAAAGCCAGACAGCTAGCAGACCGTCTAATGGTAGTCGTGATCATAACCACGTCCTCTTTGCAAACCTACGCAAGTGTACCCAGCGGGCAGCTAGAGGTGACTCAGAAGCCCGATTCATTCATTCTCAGGGTGTGAGTGGTCATGGCCAGAGGAAGACCTACAATGAAATACACCGTGCCTCGGCACAGGGCCCTGACCAATGGGGAAGGGCTAGTACTGGCTGGCATCTGTGTTTTTCTTTATTCATTCATGGGATGTGGGTATCGCTGGCGGGGCCAGCATTTATTGCCCATCCCCGAGGGCGTTTAAGAGTCAACCACATTGCCGAGGTTTCATTTTTCACCTTTTCACCATCCTTTAAGAAATGCACACAGTAAATATACTTTTTGTTTCAAAAAACAACACACGCAAACAGGTACAATAATATAGTCCATTTTTTCCTTCTTCTTCCTTCAACGGAAATTGCGTGTGACAGTCTCCACCCCAAAAAACTTCTGAGCCTCTGAAAGAGCCATTGTCCACAACACACTCCCCACTTAAACTAAAATACCACACAGGGGCGAGATTATCCGACCCCCCACCGGGTCGGAGAATTGCCGGGGGCTGGCGTGAATCCCGCCCCCGCCGGTTGCCAAAGTCTCCGGCACCGGAGATTCGGCGGGGGCGGGAATCGCGCCGCGCCGGTTGGCGGGCCCCCCCCGTTCGATTCTCCGGCCCGGATGGGCCGAAGTCCCGCCGCTAAAGTGCCTATCCCGCCGGCGTAGATTAAACCACCTACCTTACCGGCGGGACAAGGCGGCGCGGGCGGGCTCCGGGATCCTGGGGGGGGCGCGGCGCTATCTGGCCCCGGGGAGTGCCCCCACGGTGGCCTGGCCCGCGATCGGGGCCCACCAATCCGCGGGCGGGCCTGTGCCGTGGGGGCACTCTTTCCCTTCCACCTCCACCACGGTCTCCACCATGGCAGAGGCAGAAGAGACTCCCTCCACTGCGCATGCGCGGGAATGCCGTCAGCAGCCGCTGACACTCCCGTGCATACGCCGCCTGGCAATGTCATTTCCGCGCCAGCTGGCGGGGCACCAAAGGCCTTTTCCACCAGCTGGCGGGGCGGAAATTCGTCCGACACCGACCTAGCCCCTTAAGGTTGGGGCTCAGCCCCCAAAGATGCGGAGCATTCCGCACCTTTGGGGCGGCGCGATGCCTGACTGATTTGCGCCGTTTTGGGCGCCAGTCGGCGGACATCACGCCGTTTCTGGAGAATTTCGCCCCAGAAAAGCAATCACAATATGCTCACCCCTCACTGTCTTTAAGTTCACTAAGCCAATCCAAAGATAGATTTTTATCCCGGACGAGCCCCCAATTGTTATGGGCCAGGGTTTAGAGAATCCCAAAGTGTATCATGGAGTTCACCTGACCCACAACTTTTAATAGATTGTGGTATGGGGAGCACACGGCCCACTCTACAGGTGTGGTACAGCAGAAAATGGACCAGTGGTTTTTAAAACAAAACAATGTTTATTCTATGAACTCCTGTCAACCTTTCTAAAACAAACAGTGAACATCTTAGCAACCAGTAAATCAAATACACCCCAAAGAATACAACACTAAATAACCTGTATGCTGTCCTTTTTATCATCCAAAAGACTGAACAAACCTTCAAACAGGAACACATTAGGGCTTACATTCAAGACTGAAAACATTTATAACTCTTCTGAATTCACCAAATGATTAAGAGATCGTCCTTCATGGCAGAGATCAACAGCATCTCCCTGAAAAACACAGACACACCCAAGCTCTCAAACTGAAACTAAAAAGCAGAAGTAGAGCTCAGCTCCACCCACACTCTGACATCACTCCAGTAACATGAGCAGCTCCATTTCATAAAGGTACATTTCTTAAACACCCATTTCTTAAAGGGTACTCTCACATGACAATATATTAATTAATTGATCAAATTGCACCAGTTTCCAGTGTGGCATTTTAACCTGTGCGCCCCCGAGCATTAACTTGCACCCCTGGATGGTTTGTCCAATGGTCCAATGGTAGTTGGCCCGCCCAACCCGTTCATATCATAACATCGACTTCAACAGTTCTCCCCGTGTCTACGTGGGTTTCCTCCGGGTACTCCTGTATCCTCCCACAGTCCGAAGATGTGCAGGTCAGGTGGATTGGCCGTGCCCCTTGGTGTCCGAAGATGTGCAGGTTAGGTGGGGTCATGAGCAAAGGGTGAGGGAGTGGGCCTAGGCGGGGTGCTCTTTCAGAGAGTCGGTGCAGACTCGATGGGCCAAATGGCCTCCTTCTGCACTGCATGGGTTCTCTGGAGCCAAGAGCAAATGCATATTCTATCCCAAGATGTCCAAAGCACTATGCTTGAGACATGCCGTATATTCATCATTAGTGCGAACTGACAGGATCGGCACCCCATGGTTGATCTGTCTGAAGATAATGCCAGCCGCTATTTACAAATGGATCCGAGATGAGCTGTTCCAATAGAGCAGTTGCTCCTGAGATAAATCACTATGACATGGGACACCCTCCTTGGTTCTGGGCAGATGAATTATGCCCATCGGGAAGGCATACACGTCGGTAGTTACTCCTTCGCCTCTGCATTCTTCAAAGTGCAGTGATGTGGAACGGTTTAATCTTGAGTACCTTGGCACTTGGATATTGTAAATATCTAATGGCGCTATTTGTTTTCCTTCAGGACCGGAGGGCTGCAATCTGTTCATCTACCATCTGCCACAGGAGTTTGGGGATGCTGAGCTCATGCAGATGTTCATGCCTTTTGGCAACGTCATCTCTGCCAAAGTCTTTGTTGACCGTGCCACTAACCAAAGTAAATGCTTCGGTGAGTGAAATCCCTTATTGACTGGGGGAGGCGGGGTTTGCAGGATGGGGGGGGGGGGGGGGGAGGGGGGGGGTGGGAGAGGAGGGGGTGAGGGTGCGTGTGGGGTGGGTGGGGGGTGATCAAAATCGGGGTCGGATCAGTGATTATGTTTGAAATGTGGGGGCTAAAAGAGCGACCAAGGGCACTGCCAGGATCTACGGGCTTGGTCATGTTTGCAATCCTGCAGGATTTTCTATTAATGCATCTTTAACTGGAGTCTTTATCGGGCGATTGAAGGTGTTAAGTATAAGATAACTAGAATCAGGGCTTGAGCGAACAAGAGGTGTGATAAAGAAAGATAGGCAAGGTGCTGTTTCACTTAAGAACTTCGCATCAGAAGCCACCTGAGCCTCTAAATACAATTGTTCGTATTCAAATAAATGTGCATTTCTTTTATGAACATTTCCGCCATTGATAATATCGTCAGAGGAACTGTCTAGAATAACTTTCTAAGCCTGGCAATGTGACAGAATTGCACTAGCTTGATTAAAAATGGGCTGCGTGCATTGATACGTTAGCACCCGTCAGCGTAGCCTCCTTCATGTTATCAGGGATTAACATTTAGCGGAGGCCTCAGAAGACTGAGGTACAACACTGGGAAAGTCCAAAGGCTCAAAAGGAGAGCATTAAAGGGCAAAGCCTGACTGAGATATAGGAGGCAACAAGCGGTTCAAGAAAAGGTGACTCTAAAACATTGTTAGTAGTGGCACACAAAGGCACAAGCTCAAACAAGCAGTAGTTTTCTTTAACATAACGAGTGATCGGTTTGTGAATTGGCCTTCTAGGTTGGTCAGTGGATGCATTGTTCCTGAATTAGTTAAGAAATAATCGATGCTCAGTGGGAAGGCAATGTTTATTTCTAAGTGAATGTACTGAGATGCGATGGAAGGGGTAACTTTACAAGGTTCCACAACTGATGCAAAGCCTTGTTTGCTAAGAGATTGGGAGGAAGGGGTGGGGGGTGGGGGGTGGGGGGGGGGGGGGGGGGGGGTCATAGATCTGTCTATAAAACTGTGGTCCTGGTTCCTACACTGATTCATAACCTGAAATCCATCAATACCACTTGTAGGTTTAAAACCTCAGCTCCCCGCCCTTCTAAGGCGAATGAACTGAAAATTATTATATATTAGATTGTCTTGTCTCATCGGTTTACGATACTGGGAAATGAATTGTGAGTACGATGTACAGCCAGGTGTGTCAGTGAGACTTGTGGTTCACCTGTACTTGGTGGGAATGGGTAATTTCATGTCTGTTTTGGATATGTGATGACCAAAAGACGATAAGCTACTTTTTTTGGCATTAAACCATCTGAAATGTGAGTGAAGCGAAGCAGCTGGAGAAATATTTGAACCAACCGAATGTTTGTGAATGATGTTGAGCTATGGATATCTAGTAAGGATTTCAAAGGTTCCTCTTTATTGGAGATGTTGGTCACATTGGAGCAGAGACCAGTATTCTTCCTGAATAATTTTCTGTCCATTTTTTCCTCGGATTCTTAGTGGACAGCGGGTCCTTGGGCTCCCCACAGCTTTTCCAATCACTTGCCCTTGTTACCACCTTTGAGCCAGTGAGGCTTATCGGGGCATATGCGAGGGGAGGTCATCACAGTTCCACCTGATCCACTCCACACAGGCACACGTTCCAGCAGGGCATCATACAAGCTCGAATCCCCTCCCCGCCCCAACCAAGTTAGACGGCGATCATAAGCTTATGGTCATTGTCAGTTTCCAAAGCTGGCAGCCGTAAGGTCGCTAGTGATAAATCCAATGGGGAATTCCGAGAGTGGCGAGAATGTCTACAAAATTATGAGGGGCATAGACAGAGTGGATAGTCAGAGGCTTTTCCCCGAGGTAGAGGGGTCAATTACTAGGGGGCATAGGTTTAAGGTGCGAGGGGCAAGGTTTAGAGGAGATGTACGAGGCAAGTTTTTTACGCAGAGGGTACTGGGTGCCTGGAACTCACTACCGGAGGAGGTGGTGGAAGTAGGGACGATAGTGACATTTAAGGGGCATCTTGACAAATACATGAATAGGATGGGAATAGAGGGATACGGACCCAGGAAGTGTAGAAGATTGTAGTTTAGTCAGGCAGCATGGTCGGCACGGGCTTGGAGGGCCGAAGGGCCTGTTCCTGTGCTGTACATTTCTTTGTTCTTTGTTCTTTGTTCTAATGTGAACGTGTCACCGCAAGGGGTAGATGAGGTGAATGATCATAGATCATAGAATTTACAGTTCAGAAGGAGGCCATTTGGCCCATCGAGTCTGCACCGGCCCTTACAAAGAGCACCCTACTCAAGCCCACGTAACTACCCTATCCCCGTAACCCAGTAACCCCCACCTAACCTTTTTGGACACTAAGGGCAAATTAGCATGGCCAATCCACCTAACCTGCACATCTTTGGACTGTGGGAGGAAACTGGAGCCCCCGGAGGAAACCCACGCAGACACGGGGAGAACGTGCAGACTCCGCACAGGCAGTGACCCAAGCCGGGAATCGAACCTGGGACCCTGGAACTGTGAAGCAACTGTGCTAACCACTGTGATACCGTGCTGCCCAATGGTATTGATGTTCAGAAGGGAAAGCTGGGTAAGCTCATTGAGGGTCACAGGAATAGAAGGGTTGGTTGATAGGGTTCAATGGACAGAGGGTGGGAGAAGACTTGCCTGAAACATTCTTGACGAGTTGAGTTGAAAGGCTGGAACTGTGTGGTAGATTCAAAGTAATTTGATGTCACACCGCCCTCACTTCCTAGCTTGCGGGGGGTGGGGGGGGGGCGAGTTTAGCTCAATTGGCTGGACAGCTAGTTCATGATGCAAAGCGAGGCCAGCAGCGCGGGTTCAATCCCCGTACCGGCTGAGGTTATTCATGAAGGCCCCGGCCTTCTCAACCTCACGCCTCGCCTGAGCCATAGTGGAGTTCAGCAAATCAGCACAGATCAAACTCCCAACCTTCCAGCGTATGTTGTCTCAACAGAAAAAGGTGCATGTACCCCCTTCAACAATACTGGAGCACCTCAAGAGGTATATGAGGGCACGTATAATAAATGACAGTTTGTCGTAGCCGGCTATCATTATCTCTAAATAACTACAATAAGCTTATCGAAGACTGAAGTGTAATCATCATAAAGAATAACGTGAGAGTGAGATGATGATGACTGGAAGAAGCCACTTTGATGGCATCACTGTGAAATAACACTGAGATAACTTGCAGGTGGGTGCAACTGGACAGTTACACTGAAGATTTGATGTAAAATTATACAGGAATTATTAATCAAACTGAATTGCCCACTGGCGGTGAAAGGCATTTCCCTCATACAAATATGGTGAAATGATCGTGACAGGAGGGAATAGACGCGCCGTTCCCACCAAAGATATGTAACCCGCCTGGCGCTGAAAGGTTCTAACCGGCCGGAGGGAAAGTGAGAAAGTCATGAAATTGTGCTTAAGCTTCGGTAGAGGGATATGCTGATGGCGTCAGATGCAGTAGGGCAGGAGGAGGAGTGTGAGTAGTATAAACTCCAGCACGCATCCATGGGGCCGAATGGACTGTTTTTGTGTGTTGCATATTCCATATAATTTAAATGGCATCTTGGTGGGTCGTCTCTCGCCTGAACATCGTAAGGCTTAGGGCTCAGGCCCTGCTCCACTGGCTTGAGCATAAAGGTCGACGCTAATAACCCAGTGCGGTGCTGAGGGAGAGCTTCTCTGTTGTTTTGTTGCATGAGATCTGGGTGGGTGTAAAAGATCCCATGGCCCTGTTTTGGAAAAGAGCAGCAGGATTCGCCTGGGTCCCCCCGGTCCCCCCAATCAACCAAGACGAAAGCATGTTATCTGGGTCATTATCCCGTCTGTCCGTGGGATCTTGCTGTGCACAAATCGATGCCGTGTTTCCTACATTAGAACAGTATCGAGCTTCATGGCTTCATTGAAAGGGCTTCATTGACAGCAGAGCACCTCGAGACATCAGGGGCGGGATTCTCTGCTATCCGGTGGGGCGGGGCGTACCGGTGCCGATGAGTGGCGTGAACCACTCCGGCGTCGGGCCGCCCGGAAGGTGCGCAATCCTCCGCACCTGCAGGGGCTAAGCCGGCGGCGGCGGGGTTGGCGCTGCGCCAGCCGGAGCCTCCGCCGGCCGCCACGAGTTGGCGCATGCGCAGAAGCGCCAGCGTGTACTGGCGTGATCCCAGTGCGTGCGCAGGGGGGTTCTTCTCCACGCCGGCCGTGGCCGACCGTTACAGCGACCGGCGCGGAGGGAAAGAGTGCCCCCACGGCACAGGCCCGCCCGCGAATCGGTGGCCCCGATCGCGAGCCAAGCCACCATGGGGGCTCCCCCCCGGGGCCAGATCTCCCCCCTCCCCCCCCGAAGACTCCGCAGGCCGTCCGCAGAGCCAGGTCCCGCCGGTACGGGCCTGGTTCGATTTACACCGGCGGGACTGGCCGAAAACGGACAGCCACTCGTCCCATCACAGAGTGGAGGGTCGCCGGGGGGGGGGACCACAGCCAACGGCCCCCGACCGGCGCGATGCGATTCCCGCCCCCACCGAAAAACCGGCGCCGGAGAATCTGGCAGCCGGCGGGGCGGGATTCACGCCGCCTCCCGCCGATTCTCCGGCCCGGCGGGGGGCGTCGAAGGATCCCGCCCCAGGTGTACATGAAAAGTGCAATGTAAACGTTCCTCTTTCTTTCTCAGTTTAACTGCCTTATGTAATTCTGTATAGAGTTCAAGGTTGGATCTTAACACTGTACATTTTAAGTGCAAAGGGTGAGGGAAGCAGGGTGAGGTAGATTGCATATATATGAGAGGCACGTGTCACCTCCCCTTATTGTAATCTCCCATTCTGATTAATCTTCGAGAACACATTAGAATTCCGAGTTTTGATTGGCATGGCTCTCCTGAGGACCAACAGCAATGATAATTGTGTGCAAAGGTACGAACGCGTGCACATGAGGACCTGCTATTAAGTGCGTTAATTAACAGCCATAGAAAAGATAGATGTGTCACTCCACCAACGAAAAAAGTCCTGGGATTTCTGAGATAGAAACAGTGCTCTGGATTCTGCCCTTTCTAGGTAATTGCTCTACAGTTTGGCTGCAAAACGAATTGGACACTGCAATGCGGTAGTCTATTTTAACCATAGGAACCTTGGGTTTGACTTCAGCACAGGAAGCTGAGATAAAACACCATCCTTTCCATTTCTTTGAAGGGTCTTAAAAGAAGTGACTTTCGGACATGCAGCCCAGTTCCTCGGCTGGTGAAAATTCACGGAGCTTGCCGATATTAATGCACGTCTTGCATCTTTAACATGTTTGCTTATAAGCATGCGATACTAAAGACAGCAGGAAAAGATGAGAAGAGAGCTTGACCTGACAAGCACTCGGCGGTCAATTGTCTTCATGCTGGGATCTTGCTCTCCACTTCAAATTCATTCCCTGTGAATCGATTTGGGCCGTCTCCGAGGGGCACTCTCTTGACGAGTCAATGGGGTTAAATGTCTGGTACAGTTTGATTGTGCTTCTTTGATGTTGCGGACCACCCCTTGGTTATGGTTAGACATAGGCCTGGGTTGTTCAAAATGGTCAATTTTCAGGGCAGCACAGTGGCACAGTGGTTAGCACTGCCGCCTCCCGGCGCCGAGGTCCCAGGTACGATCCCGGCTCTGGGTCACTGTCCTTGTGGGAGTTTGCACATTCTCCCCGTGTTTGCGTGGATTTTGCCCCCACAACTCAAAAGATGTGCAGGGTAGGTGGATTGGCCATTCTAAATTGCCCCTTAATTGGAAAAAATTAATTGGGTACTCTAAATTTATTTTTTTTAAATGGTAAATTCTCAATCTCTCAACACTAACAATTTTGTTTGATTGGGTTGGGTGGCGTTCCCACATCTGGGATGGCCGCAGTGTGTGGGGTTCAACCCCACTTTAGGAGATTTTAGGCGATAATTGGGTTCACTGCCCATTATTGGCACTGCCCAACGTCCCTTCTTATTGAATTTAATAAATCAAATGTACAACGAGAAACTAATCTGACATCTCTACACGACTGCCCCGTAGCTAACTGCGACCCTCTCAGGGTTTGAACCGGTAACCTAAACTGTCGGTCCAGGGTAGCGCTGAACGAGTGCTGTGTGATCAGAAGGGCAATCATGCGGAGGAGACCACATACCCGTCACATACATGTGCCACGCCGTTTACGGCGAGGGGCCGCCCCGGCAAGAGGTCCTCCTGGAATCGCCGCCACAAAAAATAGCTCTCATTAATGCCTCACTGCCATTGCGTGGGATCTTGCTGTGCACTTCTGAGGTAATTCATTCCAAGTAACGTGCTTGGAAGCAATCAAGCGCGGCCCCCTGTAGAGAGAATTATTTCCTCGTCACGCTGATGCGGGGAAGAGCCGAGAAAATAATAAGATAATGGTGGCGACACCCCTGCTCTATTGTGTCCAAAAAGACATGCATTGAGTTGTTAATCCAGGGTCTGATCAAGTAACAGTGAGCAACTCAGAAGGAACAAAAGGCATCAATGGACAGCTAAACAACTGACTCTGGCGCAAAAAAATGAAAAATAAAAATGTTTCTTTTCTTAATCGATGCTTAGTATATTTTAAGACATTAAATAAAAATTGCGAGATAGCAGTTCTGCGTAGCTTCCTTTCTTAGTGATCTCAGTCTCAAGGGAAAATCATTTTGAAGGAGCTCGATGCTAATCTGGGCTATACCAGCTGAAGACGACCTTCCTGGACAGTGGAAAACATTGAGCCTGATTCTCCGATTTTAGGGCTATGTCCGGAGGATCCGTGGGGTTTTACGTGGGAAGTATCAGTGAGGCCCCAGCACCGACCCTGCGACCGGTGAGGGGCTAGCAGCCGCGCCATGTAAAATGCCTGGACTCCACGACAAAAATGACCGCAGAATTTCCGTGTCCGCGGCCGCACATGCACACGGTGATGACCTTCAGCGTTCGCGACATACAACATGACGGTGGCCGTGCGCGGACCGGTGCGCGGACCGGACCTGCAAAATAACGCCCCACTGGACACCCCCTGGCCACTCACACCAGTCCCCCCCAACCCTCGCCGAAGCCCTCCCCCCCGGCCAGCAGCACGGCTCCCGCCCGTCTGTGGTGGCGCTGGACACAGTCCGCGGCCGCCACGCCGGGTTCCCGACCGCTGGGACCACACGTGTCATCGGCCCATATCGGGGGCGGAGCATCGGGGGAGGGCCTTCCGATGACAACCTGAGGCCACCCCAACGGCGTGCGGCGCACTCCTCGATGACGCCGTTTTGGAGGGGGCGACGCCTGCAAAATCAGGCACCGCCCCCGATACCATCGTAAAAAGGGATTCTCCGCCCGATCACCGATAACGAAATCGGAGTCGGGATACGGAGAATCCGCCCATTGTCTTTAATACACCAGTAAATAATTGAGGTAAAGGCCTTGAGGCGTCCTTCCGTCATGGCTAGAAGTTCCAGTTTCGAGTCCCACCCCTACTTGATGGCCAAAGGAGGTGGCAATATGGCGGCACTGTGGCACAGTGGTTAACACCGCTGCCTCACAGCACCAGGGACTGGGGTTCAATTCTGGCCTTGGGTGACTGCATGTGTGGAGTTTACACGTTCTCCCCGTGTCTGCGTGCGTTTCCTCCGGGTGCTCCGGTTTCCTCCCACAGTCCAGAAATGTGCAGGTAGGGTGGACTGGCCGTGCTAAATTGCCCTTAGTGTCCAAAGATGTTAGGTGGGGTTATGGGGTAACTGGGTTAGAGTAGGGGAATGGGCCTAGGTAGTTTGCTCTTTCAGAAGGTCTGTGCAGACTTGATGGGCCAAATGCCCTCCTTCTACACTGTAAGAATTCTATTCTAAGGTGCATTCATAACGTAAATAAGTCCTGTATCTCTAAACAAAGGAGATAAAGCTAAAGTTTGCTTTATTCATTCTTGGGATGTGGTCAGCATTTGTTGTCCATTCCTAATTGCCCTAGAACTGACTGGCTTGCTTGGCCATTTCAGTGGGGGGGGGGGGGCGCAGTTAATAGTCAATCAAACATCTGGGCCGGTATTCTCTGATCTCGCACCGGGTCGGAGAATCGCCGGGGAGGGGGGGGCACGAGAATCGCGTGGCGCCACTCCAACGCTGGGCCGCCGATTTTCCAGCGCTCGCGGGGTTGCTGCCGCGCTGGTCGGGGGCCGTTGAGAGTGGCCCTCCCGGTGATTCTCAGCTTGGCCCGCCGAGTTCGGCCGAGTCCCGCCAGCGTGGGTTACGTATGGTCGCACCCAGCGGGACCTCGGAGTTCTGGCTGCGGGAACCGTCCTGGTGAGGGGGCGGGGATCCGACTCGGGGGGGGGGGGGGCGGCCTCCGCGGTTCTTACCCCAGAGCTTGCCGATCAGCGGGTGGGCTAATTCCGTGGGGTGCCTTTGTTCCTCCGCGCCGAGCCCTTGTAGGGCTCCGCCATATCGCCCGGGGGCCGGTGCGGGGACGGGAACCCACACGCATGCGCGGACTCGCGCCGGCCGTGGCGCGCATGCGCGGACCCACACCAGCCGTGGCGTACCGTCTTTTGAGCGCCAGGGCAGCGGACACCACTCTGGCGCCGTACTAGCGCCCTAGGAAGGGGTGAATACCTGGGCCTGGCTGCCCATTGACGCCGGTATGGCTCGTGCCGCTTTTGACGCTGGCGTCAGAATTTGGCCGCGGGTTCGGAGAATCCCGGCCCCAGAGTCCGGTATGGGCCAGACCGGGTAATGACGGCAGATTTCCTTCCCTGAAGGACATTAGTGAACCAGATGGGTTTGGATGACAATCGTCAATGCTTTCATGGTCACCAATAAACTTAATTCCAGATTTTTAAAAAAAATTATTCAAATGTCACCATCTGCCATGGTGGGATTCAAACCCAGGACCCCAGAGTATTATCCTGGGTTGCAAATCCAGTGGCAATACCACTGCGCCAACGCCTACCTGACCAAATACCAGTAAAATAATGTAAAGTAAAATACTGCAATGTGCTTGTAATGTAACTGGACTAGTAATCTAGAGGCCCAGGCTGATGCTCCAGCCCATGGGGTCATATTCCACCATAGCAGCTGATGGCATTAAATTTATTGAATGACTAAATCTGGTTGAAAGCTGGTCTCTGCGATGATGACCATAAAACCACCAGCCAATGTCGTAAAAACCTATCTGATTCACTCATGTCCCTTCAGGGAAGGAAATCTGCCGTCCTTACCCGGCCTGGCCGACAGGTGACTCCAGACTTATAGCAACGTAGTTGACTCTTAACTGCCCTCTGAAGTGACCCAGCAAGCCACTCAGTTCAAGGGCAATTGAGGATCGGGAACAAATGCTGACCTTGACAGCGACACCCACATCCCGTGAATGGATAAAGGAAAAAACACTGTTTGCACGCGTGGGAAGGGTCCACGCCAAATCTGGACTGGTGGAAGAACAGTCGCAAGGGAATTGTTGGCGGAAGACGACACAATGATATCTGCAGGATCCTGTTACAGTCAGAGAGCAGGGAGTCTTGCCTTGCGTCAACGTTACAATTTATTGTTACACTGAAGTGTTACTGTAATGGACGGACCACTTGTATTTGTCCAGTTTAGACTTTGCGGTGGGAATGTCAGAAGCCCCAGGCTTCCCAGGAGCAACATCATCATGGATCATCCAGTTTGCAAGAAGGAAAGGGGAATTTTTACAACGGATGTGAATCCTGGGATGTTAAAGCAAAGCCCAGGAAAATGCTTGAAGTCGGTAGGGAAATGATAACATTCAACGTGGAATTAACGCATGGGGAATCCGCGATCATTGTCTGTAGACCACAGCATGAACTTGATGGAGCGGGTAGCATCTTCGCGGCAGAGACCTTAGCACGTTAACGCCCTCGGCTGTCCCATGAGCTCAGTGGGTGGGGGAGGCCTTTAAAGTTTAGGGCAGATAATTTAGTGGATTAATTCGAGGGAATAAACAACCTGCCTTTCGGGAGCCAGCAGTACATTGTTACTGAGGTGCCACTCAAAAGGGTAACATTAACATGTCTGCCCGCCCAAAGTTGTAACGTGACCTGCTGTTATGCGATTTGATCTATAAATGGCAGCTGAGAGTTTGGTAATTCATGCATCTAGACGCGGAGAGGCCCCAGCCAGTTAGAATGAGCTGTCAGTCACGCTACTAGATATCTCCATATCACTCAGCTCTCAATTGCCAGCAGCTCGGACCACAATATAATGGTAATACTTTATTCATAGGGTCAGGTCATAGAAAATGTCACTGCCATTTCAAAACTGAAATATGCATATAGTCCTGAATTAATTCCCTGGTCACATGAAATCAGATTCCCTGTCAACCATCAGAGAACAACAGTGTACTCTGTCTCGTCCTTGAATATTTGGCTATTTCCAAATCCCTTTAAAATTCCTTTGATGCTGGTTGCTGGAACCAGTCCAGTTTAGTGTCCTTCTGTTGGCTCCAAGGTAACGAGCTCTGCTGCCCCCTTGCAATGCAATGGCAAGATTGCGGCTGTGCCAGGGCGGCACGGTGCCACAGTGGTTAGCACTGCTGCCTCACAGCCTGTGGTAGTCACCACTGTTTGTATAATACGTGTATTAGAGGTAATACGGTAAGGCTCCTGTACTACAGGTACGGGGGGAGATCCCTGCCTGCTGGATCCGCCCAGTAGGCGGAGTATAAATGTGTGTGCTCACCGAGCTGCTGCCATTTCGGTAGCAGCTGCAGGAGGCAAAACATCTCTGCTTAATAAAGCCTTGATTACTCTCTGCCCCCGTCTCACCGTAATTGATAGTGCATCAATTTGTTAAGCAGAGATATTACAGCGATGGAACTACGCATCAAACCAGATCGCCTACATCTGAGCCTTCGACCATTGGCTAGCTTGCTTTGAAGCCTACATCGGATCAGCGACAGAACAACCCTCAGAAGCACGGAAACTCCAGATCCTGTACTCACGGGTGAGCTCCGACATTTTTCCCCTTATCCGGGATGCACCCAACTGAGGCCATGGCGCTTCTGAAAGGGAACTACATCCGGCCGATCAAGAAACTCTACGCCAGGCACCTCCTGTCCCCGCGGCAACAACTCCCCGGTGAGTCATTGGACGATTTCGGGCGTGCCCTGCACATCCTGGCAGGAACTGCTATTGCCAGGCAGTTTCGGCTGTTGAACATACTGAACTCTTAATCAGGGATGCTTTCGTTACGGGCATGGGGTCAGCGTACATCCGCCAGCGCCTCTTCGAAGGGGGTACGCTCGACCTCGCGGCGACCAAGCAACTTGCGACCTCACTAATGGTAGCCTCCCGTAATGTACAAGCGTATGCCCCCGACCGCATGGCGCCCCCTCTCATGGACATGGTGGGCCCCACCAGCGGCCGCCCCCAGCCAACCCCAAGCTTGCGCGGCAGCCAGCCAACCCTGGGGGGCCCAAGTGCTATTTCTGTGGGCAGACAAAGCAACCCCGGCAGCGCTGCCTGGCGCGGAGTGCAATCTGCAAGACCTGCGGGAAGAAGGGACATTTCGCTGCGGTGTGCCAGGCCCGGTCGATTGCCGCTGTATCCAGGCCCATTGTTCCTGCACCCCCCACGAGCGACCCGTGGGCGCCACCATTTTTGTCCCCGCAGCCCATGTGCGGTCCATGGGTGCCGCCATCTTCCCCCCATCAGACCTCGTGTGGCTCGTGGGCGCCGCCATCTTCGGCGCCGTTATGGACGGCGTCTCAGGACCCCTGAGACGGGCACCTCATCTGGTCGCTCATCGCGTGCCACTGCCGCCGACCAGCCTGGGGCCCACCAACACCAGCCGCAGCTCGCCTCCATCACGCTCGACCAGTCCCGGCCGCACAACCTCACAACCGCGACGACGACGGTGAAAGGCAATGGCCACAAGACACCTTGCCTTCTCGACTCCGGGAGCACGGAGAGCTTTATCCACCCCTCTACGGAAGTCCACCTCCGGGGTTTCGTTCCCAACGTGGCTGGCAGCTCCAGGACCCGTCCTCCTCCACAAGCAGGAGCGGCTTCACAAGGCGGACCTGTTGGTCGAAAGGGTACAGCTGCTGCATGCGAATCCGCGGTACGCCTATGTGGCATACCCCGACGGCCGCCAAGACACAGTCTCCCTCAGGGACCTGGCACCAGCTGGTTCCCCACTCCCCCCTCCAATTGCCCCGGCGCCACCCATCCTCCCCCCAGCGCACCTCACTACAGCCCCAGCGCACCTCACTACAGCACCTCACTACAGTCCTCCCATTGGTTCCACCCGGGGATGAAGATGAGGACTACACACTCCCGGAGTCACAGGCGACCAAGCCAGCCCCTGCATCACCACCAGGACTGCGGCGCTCACAACGGAGGATCAAGGTGCCCGACCGGCTAAATTTGTAAACTTCAAAAATTCTCACATACCTGTAAATAGTTTTTCCACCACCCCCGCTGGACTCCTTTTTAACAGGGGGTGAATGTGGTAGCCACCACTGTTTGTATAATACGTGTATTAGAGGTAATACGGTAAGGCTCCTGTACTACAGGTACGGGGGTAGATCCCTGCCTGCTGGCTCCGCCCAGTAGGCAGAGTATAAATGTGTGTGCTCACCGAGCTGCTGCCATTTCGGTAGCAGCTGCAGGAGGCTCCACATCTCTGCTTCATAAAGCCTCGATTACTCTCTACTCCCGTCTCGTCGTAGTTGATAGTGCATCACAGCCCCAGAGACCCGGGTTCAATTCCAGCCTTGGGTGACTGTCTGAGGAGTTTGCACTCCTCCCGTGTCTGCGTGGGCTTCCTCTGGATGTGTTGGTTTGGATTGGATTGGATTGGTTTATTGTCACGTGTACTGAGGTACAGTGAAAAGTATTGTTCTACGAGCAGCTCAGACACATCATTCCGTACAAGAAAAAAAAACATTATAGGGCAAACATAAAATGCACAACGAAAATACAGAGACACAGGCATTGGGTGAAGCATACAGGGGTGTAGTACTACTCAGTAGAGAGGATGTGTGACAAGATCAGATCAGTCCATCAGTCTATAAGAGGGTCGTTTAGGAGTCTGGTAACAGTGGGGAAGAAGCTGTTTTTGAATCTGTTCGTGGGTGTTCTCAGACTTCTGTATCTCCTGCCCGATGGAAGAAGTTGGAAGAGTGAGTAAGCTGGGTGGGAGGGGTCTTTGATTATGCTGCCCGCTTTCCCCAGGCAGCGGGAGGTGTAGACGGAGTCAATGGATGGGAGGCGGGTTCGTGTGATGGACTGGGCTGTGTTCACGACTCTCTGTAGTTTCTTCCGGTATTGGGCCAAGCAGTTGCCATACCAGGCTGTGATGCTGCTTGATAGGATGCTTTCTATGGTGCACCTGTAAAAGTTGGTAAGAGTCAATGTGGACATGCCAAATTTCTTTAGTTTCCTGAGGAAGTATGGGCCCTGTTGTTCTTTCTTGGTCATATCGCGACGTGGGTGGACCAGGACAGACTTTTGTTGATGTGCACCCCTAGGATACTCCGGTTTCCTCCCACAGTCCATAGATGTGCAGGTTATCATAGAACCATAGAATTTACAGGGCAGAAGGAGGCCATTAAGCCCATCGAGGCTGTACCGGCCTTTGGAAAGAGCACCCTACCCAAGGTCAACACCTCAACACTATCCCAGTAACCCCACCCCACCTTTTTGGACACTAAGGGCAATTTAGCATGGCCAATCCACCCAACCTGCACATCTTTGGACTGTGGGAGGAAACCGGAGCACCCGGAGGAAACCCACGCAGACACGGGGAGAAGGTGCAGACTCCGCACTGGCAGTGACCCAAGCCGGGAATCGAACCTGGGACCCTGGAGCTGTGAAGCAACTGTGCTACCCACTGTGCTACCGTGCTGCCTGTTAGATGGTGCTGTAGGAATTCTATGATTCTATGAAATCGTTATCGCTGTGTCTTTCACTCGGTTTCTCTCTTTTTCTTTCTCTCAATTTCCGTCTCTCATTCCTTCTCACTCTCTCTGTTCTCTTCAATTGCTCGATTGTTAAAGGGATGGTAACATAGTGGTAATGTTATGAACCGGGCTAGTGATCACAAGGCCTGAGCTAATTCTCTGGAGACGTGAGTTCAAATCCCACCAGAGAGAGGGAGTGAGGGGGGATTCAATTAAATTCAAACACTTATTCAGTCTGGAATAAACTGGCAGTCTTATTAGTCACGATTATGAAACTACTACACTGAGAAAAACCCACCTGGATCACTAATGACCTTCAGTAAGGAAATTCTGCCAACCATCCCTGGTCTGACGTAAACATGTTTGTGATCTCAAGAAAAATTAATAATAGTTTAATTTAAAAAGTCCTTATTCATCTCTCCTTCTCTTTATCACTCTGTGGAGTTGTGGACAGTGCGGAAGGATGTTACAAGTTACAGAGGGACATAGATAAGCTGCAGCGCTGGGCTGAGAGGTGACAAATGGAGTTGAATGCAGAAAAGTGTGAGGTGATTCATTTGGAAGGAATAACAGGAAGACAGAGTACTGGGCTGATGGTAAGATTCTTGGCAGTGTGGATGAGCAGAGAGATCTCGGTGTCCATGTACATCGATCCCTGAAAGTTGCCACCCAGGTTGAGAGGGTTGTTAAGAAGGCGTATGGTGTGTTAGCGTTTATTGGTAGAGGGATTGAGTTTCGGAGCCATGAGATCATGTTGCAGCTGTACAAAACTCTGGTGCGGCCGCATTTGTAGTATTGCGTACAATTCTGGTCGCCGCATTATAGGAAGGATGTGGAAGCATTGGAAAGGGTGCAGAGGAGATTTACCAGAATGTTGCCTGGTATGGAGGGAAGATCTTATGAGGAAAGGCTGAGGGACTTGAGGCTGTTTTCGTTAGAGAGAAGAAGGTTAAGAGGTGACTTAATTGAGGCATACAAGATGATCAGAGGATTGGGTGGACAGTGAGAGCCTTTTTCCTCGGATGGTGATGTCTAGCACGAGGGGACATAGCTTTAAATTGAGGGGAGATAGATATAGGACAGATGTCAGAGGTAGGTTCTTTACTCAGAGAGTAGTAAGGCCGTGGAATGCCCTGCCTGCAACAGTCGTGGACTCGCCAACACTAAGGGCATTCAAATGGTCTTTGGATAGACATATGGACGATAATGGAATAGTGTAGATGGGCTTGAGAGTGGTTTCACAAGTCGGCGCAACATCAAGGGCCGAAGGGCCTGTACTGCGCTGTAATATTCTATGTTCTATGTTCTACCATTCATCTTAAGATGAGGAACATATTAGCCATGATAGAATGGCGGAGCAGACCCGATGGGTCGAATGGCCTAACTCTGCTCCTATATCTGTGGTGATATACATCACTGTAAGTACACAGAGGGTTAATGTACATACACTACACCTAGCTAGACACTAGAGGGAGTACCAGAGACATGACACACAGACAATCAACTAATAGGTCAGTAAGATAGGACATGACCAATGGGCAGTCACGATACACACAGAGGTGACATTACCACAGGAGGGCATTACACCAACTCATATAAAAAGGACACATCACACATGCTCAGTTTCTTTCCAGCGGAGACACTCAGTGAGTACAGACACAGGGTTGATTGAGCATCACACCCACCACGTGGATTGTAGCAGACTGGTTAGTCAGTCTGAGTAGCTATAGCAGGATTAACAGTAGCGTCGAATCCAAGTAGGAGAATTGTTAATAGTTTAATAAACGTGTTAAAGCTATCTCCAAGTCTGAACCTTCCTTTGTCAGAGTGCACATCAAGGGAGCAGCTTATGCTACGTCAAGAGCATAACAAAACATGATTCCAGGAGTGGACTGTTAAATCCATATAGTTTCAACTCAGCGAACACTGACAACCAGCAACAAAAGCCAGGCAAGGTGATGTTCGGGATTCCGATTCCACAGCAGCTCCAGTACCAAGGCAATCTCAGTGAAAACTGGCGTTGGTTAAGGCAGAGATTCGAGATCTACCTGGTAGCATCCGACCTAGATGGCGTGGCGGATGCAGAGAAAATAAAGCTTCTACTTACCATCGCGGGCCCAGAAGCAGCTGAAATCTTCCAGACCTTCAAATACTCAAAGGGGCAAACCAAGAGCGATTTCCAGGCAGTCCTGGACAAATTCCAAAAATTCTTAGAGGAACAAACAAGAAGGAAAGGTACAAGAGGTGCCAAAACTCACCGCGAGGTAGGCTTGCAGCAATGAACAGCAGTTTTGAATTGCAGCCATCTTGGAAAAGGTGCTGCACCTGCGCAGTTGCGCGAAGAGCAAAATGGCGGAGCAGACCTGATGGGCCGAATGGCCTAACTCTGCTCCTATATCTGATGAATCTTATGAACTTATAAGTTCTCTCTGACTTTTGCCTCTAAATCTCTGCATCCACCTCCGTCTATTTGTTATTCATTAACTCTCCTACATTAATTCTGTACCTCTTCACCTTTCTCTCGCCATTTATCCTCCCCATTCTCTCCATCTAACTCTCGAGCCATTTCTCTCTCTCTCTCTCTCTCTCTCTGTCTTCTAAAGTGGATGATTTTAGTAATGCAGAGCTGGCGAGTTCCTGTATCCTGTATTCCTGCCAAAGCAGCTGGTGGTGGGGTTCCCAGGTATCTGCTGCCCTTGCCCGATGATAGTGGCCATGAGTTTGAAGGTGCTGTCGAAGAAGCCTGGGTATCCTACACCTTCGCCTACCTCTTATAATGTCATGGCCTTAAAATCTACCTCTTTGACCAAGTTTTTCGTCCCCTGACCTACTATTTACTTCTATTCGTTGGTGTCCAATGTAATGCCATGGCGCGTTGTTCCATGTTGAAGGCAATTTCAAGGCAAAATTCATTGGGTCACTTTCGGTTCTGAACTTTCCTACGTTTCTCGGCTATGGGCAACGTTGGCAAGGCTGTAACTTTTCACCCTCGTTTAGCTGGTGGTCGTTTAGCTACTTCCTGAGCTGCTGTCGTCCCTCTCACGATAATGTGGGATCGTGGGCGTGATTTACCGGATGTGTCTCGCCGGACTTGGAACGGGACGTGAGTGGTAGATCCCGGGAGAGGCCTCTTCCGGGATCCCCGATGTGTTACGTGAGTTTACGAATTCAATTAACTCTACTGACGCCAGAACTAACCGGCTTCCGTGTGGTCGAACTCCAGACAGGGTGGCGCCTTGCCATTGCTGGTGCCACCCAGGTACTTTGGCACTGCCACCTGGGCACTGTGGCAGTGCCACCTGGGTGCCTGCCTGGCACTGCCAGGATAACAGGGCACTACCATGGGTGCCAGGCTGGCAGTGCCAAGGTGCCAAGCTGGCATTTTGCCCACGGCGTGACCAGGCCTGGGGGTGCCCTGCCCATATGAGGTAGGGGGGCAGGCCCTGAGAACCCCCTTATAGATGAATTGGGGCATTGGGAGGGGGGGCTCCACTCATCGGGGCTCCTCAGTGCAGAAAATGACGGTAACTGCGGACTCGGAGGGGGGAGGGGGGGGGACACGTTCCCCACCAGGGCACGAAGACAAAACAGAGTGCCGCTAGATAGCGGGTCGTTCCCAGCGCTTGACCCTGCTAACCCCACCCAGAGCGGACTCTGTTCTATTCTGGTTAGATTGTGGTTAGTGATTTCAGGCTTCAACCGTAGAAACAGCGAATTCCAACAGTGCAGAAGGAGGCCATTCGGCCCATCGGGTCTGCAACTCACGCCAAGGAAGTGATGGCAGTGAATTTACACGTCGCGTGCCCTGACGGTGCTGCTCCTCGATCTTTCTTACGAAAAACCTCATCGCCATGAAAAGGTCGGCTGACGCCAACCCAAATGCCCAAATTTGGTTTGCCTTCGGCATTCACCTTTGACCTTCATTATATTAGCATTTTTTTGTACTGATGTAAATTACCTGACCAGTCATCTGGGCTCAGGAGCTATGCCTTCCTAATATCATTTGGAAAGTTATATCTCACTACTCCCCATTGTCAATCCCACACTGTCCAGTCATTTCAGAAGACAGAATATCACACCATCCACTTGTTACTTTTTGCGCATCATGCCCAGCTTCACTGAGATCAATCAGACAATATTACTACTTCACATTATCTAATTCAGGCCAGCTTTTAAAAACCTTTTCGCAGGATGTGAGCATCATTGGCTATACCAGGACATGTTGCTCATCCTTTCCCACTCTCGTTAGAAAGGGAGCTCCTGGATTTTGACGCTGCGACAGTGAGGATGTGTTTCCAGCTGTGGAATAACATTGAACTTGGTGGTCTCATGCATCTGGTCTCCTTGTCCTTCGAGTTGATAGGGGTCGTATGCTCATAAGGTGCTGTCGAAGGAGCCATAGTAATTGCTGCAGTGCTTTTTATGCATGGTACACACCACTGGCGCTGAGCTTCAGAGTTGGGAGCGAATCGTTAAGGTGGTGAATGAGGTACCAGTCAAGTGGGCTGCTTTGTCCTGGATGGTGTCGAGCTTCTTGAGTGTTGTTGGAGCTGCACTCATCCAGGCAAGTGGTGAGCATTCCATCACACTCCTGACTTGTGCCTTGTTATTTTTATTATTCACTTTTTCGGGTTGTGGGCTTCGCTGGTTAGGCCATCATTTGTTGCCCATCTCTAATTGCCCTTGAGCAGGTGGTGGTGAGCTGCCTCCTTGAACGGCTGCCGTCCATATGGTGTAGGTACACCCACTGTGCTGTTAGGGGGGGGGTGTTCCAGGATTTTGACCCAGCGACAGTGAAGGAACGGCGATATATTTCCAAGTCAGGATGGTGAGTGGCTTAGAGGGGAACCTCCTGGGTGGTGGGGTTCCCAGGTATCTGCTGCTCTTGTCCTTCTAGATGGTAGTGGTCGTGGGTTTTGAAGGTGCTGCCTAAGGAGCCTTGGTGAGTTCCTGCAGTGCTCCTTGTCGACGGGACACACGGCTGCTCCAGGGTGTCAGTGGAGGAAGGAGTGAATATTTGTCGAAGGGGGTGTAGTCAAGCGGGGCTGCTGTGTCCTGGATGGTGTCGAGCTTCTTGAGTGTTGTTGGAGCTGCACTCACCCAGGCAAGTGGAGAGTATTCCATCACATTATTGACGTGTGCCTTGCAGACGGTAGACGGGTTTGGGGGAGTCAGGAAGTGAGTTACTCACCACAAGATTCCCAACCTCTTGCCTGCCCATGTAGCCACAGTATTTTATACAGCGTCCAGCTAGGTTTCTGGCCAGTGGTGATCCCAAGGTTGTCGGAAGAGGTAGGAAAGTGAATGTGACTCCTTGGACAGTCGTCGGACATGTTAATGATAATCAGGACAAGAAGGCACACATCTAGAAGTATCTGAATACAAATAATAGCAGGAGACAGACAGCAGATGGCCAATCTTGGTCTGTTTCCATCTCGCTGATTACTAATACAAGTAAAGAGTCAGAACTTTGGAATGCCGAATGTCATTCTCGTTTTCTCTGTATGTCAGACACCAATAAGCTACAAGGCATGGCTCATTGGTAGCACTTTCATCTCTGCAGTGAGAAGGTTATGGGTTTTCGGCTTGAACGCAAAATCTCGGCTAACACTTGAGTGAATGCCAAGGGAGCGCTGCACAGCTGGAGGTGCCATCTTCTGGTTGCGAAACTAAAGCCCTGTTTCCCCTCTCAGATGGACACAAAAGATTCTATGGCGCTATCATACAGGGATGCTGTTTTGCCCCCCCCCCCCCCCCCCCCCCCCCCCAGTGATCGAGCTAATATTTATCGCTGTCAACATTATGAAAACAGATTATTTTTGCTCTTCAATCATTGCTGCCTCTTGGACCTTACAGTTTGGCTGCCGAGCGATCAGCTTATAAGAGCGACTACAAAAAAAGTACTTAATTGGCCATAAAGTTCTTTGCGATTCCCTGATGTTGTGAAAGTGCTTTGTAAATGCAAATACTCTTTTTTTATTAATCTGAGATCATGTCCTCTCAATCAAGACCACAATTGGATGACAGACAGGGGCTTCTGTAACAGACGAGTGATCTGGAATGCCAGATTGTGACGGAGACAAGACTTTGTCCCAATGACTTTGTAACGTAGACATGACATAATTACGGACATGAGCACGTTACCCCTAAGTTCTCAGGGGGAAATAGGAGAGAAAAACATCACTGGAGGACTGGTATCAAAGTTTTCTGTTTCTGAACCAATATGAGTTAGGATGAATTTTGTGAGGACAGGCCCCGATTGTCGTGTCTGACTTACAGGATTCGTACAGTGCAGAAGGAGACCATTCGGCCCATCAAGTCTGCACCGACCCTCCGAAAGAGCACCCTACCCAGGCCCACTGCCCCGCCCTATCCCTAGAACCCCACAACCCCACCTAACCTGCACATTGTTGGTCACGAAGGGGCAGTTTAGCACGGCCAATCCACCTAACCTGCACATCTTTGGACTGTGGAAGTAAACCGGAGCACCCGGAGGAAACCCACGCGGACACGGGGAGAACGTGCAGACTCCACACAGTCAACCGAGGCCGGAATCGAACCTGGGTCGCCAGTGCTGTCAAGCAGCAGCACTAACCACTGTGCCACCCATAATGGGGGATGGATTTTCCAATAATTTTTCAGTGTCAGGCTCTGACTGAAAACTGGGCGTTATCCCTCCAGATGCACAGCCAGATTTTCAGACCAAATTTTCTGGCAAAACAAAATGGAGGCATGGTTTATGCCATCACTGTGGTAGGGGGTGTGATAGAGCCAGCAAGGCCGGCTCCACAGGGAGCATTAATGGGAGCTTCAATTCGTAGTAAAAATAACTCCCCTCACTCCGCCACAGACATGGAGGATCCCCGCCCCCCAGAAGCATCGGGACGACCTTCCCCCAACCCCCCCCCCCCACCCCCCCAAACCGCAGTACCAGAGGCCCTCTTCTCCCCCAACCCTCCTCCTCCCAGCACTCCAATCTCAGGGACACTCTCCTGCTCTCTCTCCCCCACCAGCCCAATCTCGGAGACACTCTTCCATTTCTCTCCCCCATCAATGCAGTCATGGAGACCTCCCCCCCCCTCCCCCACCCCCGCCTCTCCCCACACCCCAGCCTCGGGGGGGACTCACCCGTCCAACCCCCCACTCCCTTAAAGGCATCCGCCTTCCCCAACACACGTAAGGGGAATCCCTACTACGGGGTTCCCCAGTGGGCGCACCCATGGCACAGGCCCATGGCACAGATTGGCATTGCCAACCTGTGCTGGGGGGACAGTGCCCCATGCATGTTTGTCACTCCCTGGGGGTTACCTTGAAGCCCCTCCCCTTCTACTGTTTCCCGTCTTCACAGACCTTGTGAACCTGGGGCTGGATTCTCCGATCACCGACGCCGAAATCTCGTCCGGCGAAAGTCCGGAGAATCACATTTCCCGACCGAATCGATGATACGCCCCCTCCACAGCGGTGCACTTGGCGAGTGCGCCGCACCACGTATCGACGGTCTCAGGCCATTGCCTGAGGCCCGCCCCCCCGAAACCCGGTCCCTGACCGGCCGAGTTCCCGACGGCGTGGGACACGTATAGTCCCATCCATTGGGAACTCAACGTTGTGCCTGCAGACTCAGTCCAGCGCCATGACAGTCGGGGGAGGGCCGATCCACGGGCAGTGGGGGGGGGGGGGACAGTATTCGGGGCTGGGGGCACTGTGGTGGGGAGATCCGGGGCGTGCGAGCCAGCTGACTATTTTGCGGGCCGGGGCCGCGGGCGGCCCCCACCATGAAGCTTGGCGCGGCCACGGTCCCGGCAATTCTCCGGGTCGATTCTCCGGGTCGTATCGGCAGCTCGAGCCGGGTGCTCTCTGTTGCCGTCCTGTTAGCCCCCAGGAAAACGGGGAAGCGGTGGCCATTTTGTGCCAGTTTTCCTGGCATAAAACGGCACCGTACCCACGCTGGCGTGGGGACATAGCCCCAGAATCAGAGAATCCAGCCCCTGATGTCCTATCGACGAGTTTCCGATATCTTGTGAAGGAGAATAATGTGGATGGGAAGCCCTTTAAACATATGTAAATATATTCAAATGTTTGAGGGCAGGTCATTGTTACACCACCAGCAAGGGGCAGGGAAAATTAGGAAACCAGCTGGTAAGGTTCTGTATCCGTGCCACCGGTCTTGCTGATGGTGAACCCGGCGCAAAACCACCCCTAACGAGTGCCAATTGGATGCTGGGATTAGCTCCTGATTCTCAGTCCTCAATCCCCTCAAGTGAGACATCATTTTGAGCCTGGAGCCTTCCAGAATTGATCCTATTATCTGCAGACTATTTTCTTGTTGCTTTTCGTGAAATAGGAATGCAATACCCCACCTCTAATTCATTCAAAATGGCCGACCAAGAGTAAATTGCATGCCCCACACCTCTACGCACCCCCCACCATGGCTGGGATTTTGGCCCAGTCAGGCCAATCAACAGGGGACTTGCAGATCTCCTCTCTCTCTCTTGCTCTCTCTCTGTCGGCAGTAGGGAAAGGAAGGGATGATCCTTTAAAACAGAGATGAGGAGGAATATCTTCAGCCAGAACCTGTGGAAGGAATTCTTTGCCGCAGAAGGCTGTGGAGGCCAAATCACTGAGTGTCTTTAAGACAGAGATAGATAGGTTTTTGATTAATAAGGGGATCGGGGTTATGGGGAGAAGGCAGGTGAATGGGGATGAGAAAAATATCAGCCATGATTGAATGGCGGAGCAGACTCGAAGGGCCGAGTGGCCTAATTCTGCTCCTATGTCTCATGGTCTTATAACTCAGGGGAACATTGGCCCTGCACCCTCGTTTGGGTCACGCAGAAATATTTGAACAAAATTCATGGAAAATTTAAAAGCTGTCCCTTCCCATTCTTCCAACTTGAAGAAGGTTGAAAGCTAGTCAGATTGTAAATGACGATTAAGCAAACTTCATAGCGTAGAAACACACCAATCAGCCCAGCTGTTACGTTCCAGAAGAGCCTTTTCCCACTCTACAGCCACTTTAATTCTACATTGCTTCACACCGGCGGGATTTTCCCTTCCTGCTGAGCGCCAAATTCTCCGTCCTCGCTTGCAGCGGTAGCGAGGCGGGCTCGCAACGGAGAATCTCTTACTTTATCAGCATAGCCTTACATTGTGCCATCTTGTGCCTATCTAGCCACCGGTTAAATGCACCAATGCTATTTGCCCCAACTACTTTCTGTGGTTAAAGTGCCACTTTCGAACCACTCTCATGCTACAGATGTTTTTTTCCTGAAATCCTTATCGAATTTATTAGTGCCCACCTTAAATTTACGACCCCTAGTTTTTGGTCTCTCCCACATCTCTCTACCCTCTCAAACCCCTTCACGATTCCGAACAATTCAATTTGGTCACCCCTCAGGCTTTCCTGTTCCATCGAGAAAACTGTGCCACCCTGCTCAGCCTTTACTCGATAGGCCGACTCTCAGTTGTGGTATCATCTTTTTCTTTTGCCCCTGCTGGTCAGTGTCATAGTGAAGACCAAAGCACTGTTGCTTCACAGCGCCAGGGTCCCAGGTTCGATTCCCGACTTGGGTCACTGTCTGTGCGGAGTCTGCCCGTTCTCCCCGTGTCTGCGTGGGTTTCCTCCACGTGCTCCAGTTACCTCCCACAAGTCCCGAAAGACGTGCTTGTTAGGCGAATTGGACATTCTGAATCCTCCCTTAGTATACCCAAACAGGCGACGAGGGGATTTTCACAGTAACTTCATTGCAGTGTGTGGTATTATCAGGTATTACGGTACCTGAGAGGCTGATGTACCATTGGTTAAACCTAGGGGTTTACCATTGGCTGTATAGTATAGTAGCTCCGCCCTGATCGGCGGGGTATAAGAACCCGTGCCGTCTCAGCAGCCCTCATTCTGTACCTGAGCTGCTGGGGAACAGTTCTAGCTTATTAAAGCCTTCAGTTGTACTACAACCTCATTTTAGTAGTTATTGATTGTGCATCAATTTAATAAGCTAGAACTAAGTAGAAAGGATGGAGCTCCGAATCAAGCCGCCGTGTCTGCAACTCAGTCCCCGCGCGATGAACTCAGCGGCGATTTTTAAGCACAGGCTGGCGTGTTTTAAAGGCTACCTTGAAACAGCTGGAGGCACACCCTCGGGGGAGCAGAAACTGCACATCCTACACTCAAGAGTAAGCCCAGAGATCTACACCCTCATTGAGGAGGGGGAAGATTTTGATGCAGCAATCGAACTTTTAAAAGGACACTATGTTCGCCCAGTAAATCAGGTCTACGCTCGTCACCTGCTTACAACAAGACGATAAAACCCCGGGGAATCGTTGGAGGAATTCTACCGCGCGCTACTGGTGCTGGGCAGAAGCTGTGGCTGCCCGCAAGTTTCGGCGAGCGAGCACACGGAGCTCCTAGTCCGGGACGCCTTTGTAGCAGGTATGAGCTCTTCAGAAATCCGCCAGCGTCTTTTAGAGAAAGATACCCTGGGACTTAGGGAGGCATGGGCCCTTGCAGGGTCCATGGACGTTGCATCCAAGAACGCCGATCCTACGTGCCCAACCGCGTGGCGGCCCCCTGGGCAGTGTGGAATCTCGCAGCGGCCGCCCCAGAGACCTTCCCCGCAGGCCTGTGCTGTAAGGCGGCCCGCGAACCCCGATGGACCCCGCTGCTTCTTTTGCGGGCAGGGAAAACACCCCCGCCAGCGCTGCCCGGCCCGCACATCCATCTGCAGGGGGTGCGGCAAAAAGGGCCATTTCGTGGGGGTCTGCCAGGCACGAGCGGTGGCTGCGGTCTCCAGCGGCGACTCCGGACCACCACTGCAAACTTATCCAGGGGCCCCGGGCGGCCAGCGGTCGCCGCCACCCCCGTATCCCAGGCCCATGTGCGGACCCCGGGCACCGCCATCTTGTTCCTCGGACACCACGCTGGACGGATGGGCGCCGCCATTTTGTCCACCCCCGACGACCATGTGCGACCAATGGGAGACGCCATCTTGGATGCCCAGGACCCCAGCTCGGCCGACCACGCACTGCCTGAACGAAATCCACAACTACTGCGTCTGGCCTCGGTGACCCTGGACCAAACTCGACCTCAAACACTCTCAACAGCAACGACGACCGTCTTAATCAAAGGCCACGAGACGTCCTGCCTGATCGACTCTGGGAGCACGGAGAGCTTTATACACCCCGACACGGTCAGGCGCTGTTCCCTCTTTATCCACCCTGTTAATCAAAGAATCTCCCTAGCCTCCGGTTCTCACTCTGTAGAGATAAAGGGGTTCTGTTTAGCAAACCTCACAGTCCAGGGAAGGGAATTCAAAAATTTCCGCCTTTATGTTCTTCCCCACCTCTAGGTAACCTCTAGGTTACACTCCTAGGTTTAGACTTCCAGTGTAACCTGCAAAGTCTGACCTTCCGATTCGGTGGCCCTATACCCCCCCCTTACTGTCTGCGGCCTCGCGACCCTTAAGGTCAACCCGCCTTCCCTGTTTGCGAACCTCACTCCGGATTGCAAACCCGTCGCCACCAGCAGACGCTACAGTGCCCAGGATCGGATCTTTATTAGGTCAGAGGTCCAAAGGTTACTGAGGGAAGGGCTCATTGAAGCCAGTAACAGCCCCTGGAGAGCTCGAGTAGTGGCGGTAAAGACCGGGGAGAAGCATAGGATGGTCATCGACTACAGTCAGACCATCAACAAGTTTATGCAGCTGGACGCGTACCCTCTCCCCCGCATATCCGATCTCATAAACAGGATTGCACATTATAAGGTCTTCTCCACGGTGGACCTCAAGTCCGCCTACCACCAGCTACCCCTCCATACTAGTGACCGCAAATACACTGCCTTCGAGGCAGATGGGCGGCTCTATCACTTCTTAAGGGTTCCCTTCGGTGTCACGAACAGGGTCTCGGTCTTCCAGCGCGAGATGGACCGAATGGTTGACCGGTGCGGTTTACGGCAACATTCCCGTATCTCAATAATGTCACCATCTGCGGCCACGACCAGCAGGACCACGACACCAACCTCCGAAAATGTCTCCAAACCGCTAAAATCCTTAACCTAACATACAATAAGGATAAATGCGGGTTTAGCACCGACCGTCTAGCCATTCTCGGCTACGTCGTGCGAAATGGAGTTATAGGCCCCGACCCTGAATGCATACGCCCCCTTATGGAGTTCCCCCCCCCCCCCCCCCCCCCCCCACTGCCCCAAGCCCCTGAAGCGCTGCCTAGGGTTTTTCAGTTACTACGCCCTGTGGGTCCCCAACTCTGCGGACAAAGCCCATCCCCTGATCCAATCCACAACTTTCTCCATGTCGATAGAGGCCCGCCAGGCCTTCAGCCGCATCAAAGCAGACATTACAAAGGCCACGATGCACGCCATCGACGAGTCCCTCCCCTTCCAGGTCGAGAGCGATGCGCCCGACGTAGCTCTGGCGGCCACCCTCAACCAAGCCTTCTTCTCCCGTACCCTCCATGCTTCCGAAATCCGCCACTCCTCAGTCGAAAAGGGGGCCCAGGCCATAGTAGAAGCTGTGCGACACTCGAGGCATTACCTGGCCGGCAGAAGATTCACTCTCCTCACTGAATAAACGGTCGGTTGCCTTCTTGTTCGATAATGCACAGCGGGGCAAGATAAAAACGACAAGATCTTGCGGTGGAGGATCGAACTCTCCACCTACAACAACGAGATCTTGTATCGTCCTGGGAAGCTAAACGAGCCTCCTGACGCCCTGTCCCTCGGCACATGTGCTACCACAAGTGGACCGCGTCCGAGCCCTCCACGAAGACCTCTGCCACCCGGGGGTCACTCGCTTTTTCCATTTTGTTAAAACCCGCAACCTGCCCTACTCCATCGAGGAGGTCAGGACAGCCACCAGGGACTGCTAAATCTGCGCGGAGTGCAAACCGCACTTCTACCGACCAGAGAGGGTGCACCTGATTAAGGCTTCCCGTCCCTTTGAACGCCTCAGCATGGACTTCAAAGACCCCCTCCCCTCCACCGACCGCAACACGTACTTCCTGAACATGATTGACGAGTACTCCCGGTTCCCATTCGCCATCCCCTGCCCCGACATGACCGCAACCACCGTCACCAAGGCCCTGCAAAGTATTTTTGCACTGTTCGGTTTCCCCCGTTCATACACAGTGATAGGGGCTCCTTTATGAGCAACGAACTGCATCAATTCCTGCTCAGCAAAGGCATCGCCTCGAGCAGGACGACCAGTTACAACCCCCGGGGTAACGGACAAGTAGAGAGGGAGAACGGAACGGTCTGGATGACTGTCCTACTGGCCCTACGGTCCAGGAACCTCCCAGTCTCCCGCTGGCAGGAAGTCCTCCGGGAGGCCCTCCACGCCATCCGGCCACTGCTTTGTACGACCACCAATCAGATACCTCACGAACGTCTCCTGGTCTTCCCCAGGGTCCTCCTCTGCGACCTCACTCCCGACGTGGCTGGGAGCACTCAGACCCATCCTGCTCCGAAAACACGTGCGGGCGGACAAGTCAGACCCGTTGGTCAAGAGAGTCCATCTGCTGCACGCTAACCCCCAGTACGTCTACGTGGCGTTCCCTGACGGCCGACAAGATACGGTCTCCCTACGGGACCTGGCGCCTGCCGGAATCCCACGTACATCCCAGCCACCAGTCCCACCCTCCCCTTCACCGCAGCACCTTACAGGAGGATCAGTCCTCTCGCCGCCCCTGCCTAGGCCCCCCACCCACCGACGCCCCCTACAGGCGCCCCCTTCCCAGGTCAGCCGTTTTTCCCACCAGCGCCGTCTAGGGGTGACGAAGCTGCCATGGAGGCTGAAATCAGGCTCCCAGAGTCGCAGACGCCCGGGCCCCCACCGGAATCACCACCGAGGCTCAGACGATCCCAGAGGACGACCAGGCCACCCGACCGACTGATTGCCTCATTTTAACGAATGTATATACCCGGCATGCTTGTAAATATTCGCTGTAAGGAGGCATCACGGTACCTCCATATCTGATCATACCATGTTGTTACATTTTGTCCACCCCCGCCGGTCTCTTTTTAACAGGGGGTGAATGTAGTATTATCAGGTATTACGGTACCTGAGAGGCTGAAGTACCATTGGTTAAACTTAGGGGTTTACCATTGGCCGTATAGTATAGTAGCTCCGCCCTGATCGGCGGGGTATAAAAACCCGTGCCGTCTCAGCAGTCCTCATTCTGTACCTGAGCTGCCGGGGAACAGTTCTAGCTTCTTAAAGCCTTCAGTTGTACTACAACCTCGTTTTAGTAGTTATTGATTGTGCATCACAGTGTCAATGTAAGCCTACTCGTGACACTAATAAACATTATTATTATAAAAAAAAGTCCCCAGTGTGATCCAACCAAGTTCCTCGACAATTGTAACATAATTTCCCTGCTCTTTGACACTGTTCCTGCAGAATGATGATGGAACAAGGCTAATAGAATCATTTATTAATAAAAGCAATTCTTCCATCTTGTCCCAAAATCCCGCATAGAGTTGCACTTGCATTAGTTCAGTTATCCCGTTCCACACACCATCATTGAATAACCAGCGAACCCGTCGATGAACAGGTATGCTTCAACGAATAAACATTGTGAGAAAGAATGGAGAAGGAAAGCCACTTCTTACCGTCGGGCCTTCATAATCAGGCTTCTCTGTGATGAAGTGCCGGGGGTACGTAAGTCGCTTCTGACCTGGGGAACCAAGAGATCACTAAGGCAGCTCATCCTGCGCAGTTTCTGCAGGATGGGGTGGGTATGCTCCAGGGTAGGATTGATTTACTGACCTCAACCCCACATTCACGCCCTTGAGGATGCAGCACTTAGTCCCCAATTGATATTGTGATGTTCTTCTCCCAGAGGTCGCCACGAGCCTTAAAGGGCCAGCCCATTTTAAGCAACGTGCCACTTTTAGGCGATTCTCTCAAGCCAGTCCTGTTACATGCAGTAGGGACAGCGGGGGGGGGGGGGGGGGGGGGCGGGGGGTGGGGGTGGGGGGGGGGGTGGGGTGGGGTGGGGTGGCTTATTCCCGCACTTCAGCATTGTGCATTATGGGGCGCGACCCTCCTCTACTACCCTCTACTATCAGTGCTCTCGGATGTTCCATGAGGAACATCATGAGAAAAACCACGGGCATGTGGACAAGAGGGTCGCCATGATGGCCAGGAAGACCAGAACAACGGTGATGACAACAACAACAAATAATGGTCAGGTCTTTACATTGAGGATGTAAGTGGCATCTGTGTCTGAAACCCCCTGGCCATGCCTCAGGAGGGAGCTCAGAACTAGGCAATCAGTAGCTTTCACCATTCTGAAATGTATCTTTTGCTATTTCCAGGGTTTGTGAGTTTTGACAATCCTACCAGTGCTCAGGCCGCCATTCAGGCTATGAACGGCTTTCAGATTGGAATGAAGAGGCTAAAAGTACAGCTGAAACGGCCAAAAGACGCTAACCGACCATACTGACCTTCCCACCGCCTCTAAACAGGTAGACATCCCAGCGCTGTGTGAGCATGGGACAGGCTGCTGTTGACATGCCACTGCACAGAGTTGCAGTCAAAAAAAAAAAGAATATTACCTCAGGTTACTCACTCCAGCCATACAGTAATGTGAATGTCACAGAGTATCACTTGCTTTACAAAAACAAAAACAGAAAATAATCCGGTCATAGTTGAAATCATTAGGTAGCACGGCGGTTAGCACTGTTGCGTCACAGCGCCAGGGACCCGGGTTCGGTTCCCAGCTCGGGTCACTGTCTGTGCGGAGTTTGCACATCCTCCCAGTGTCTGCGTGGGTTTCCTCTGGGTGCTCCGGTTTCCTCGCACAAGTCCCGCAAGACGTGCTTGTTAGGTGAATTGGACATTCTGAATTCTCCCTCTGTGTACCCGAACAGGAGCCGGAGTTTGGCGGCTAGGGGATTTTCACAGTCACTTCATTGCAGTGTTAATGTAAGCCTACCTGTGACACTGATAAAGATTAAAAGTGTACTTGCCGAGTTTTAAGCACCTTGGGATGAAGCCAGAACAAAAAAAAAGAGATTTGCTCTTTGAACCTGAAAGCCAAATTAATTCTGATTGATTTTGCGATGTGTCTTAATAAGTGCAACTTAAATCAGGTGCAGTGAATGGGAATGATGCCTGTGCAGCACAAGGAAGTTTTAAAGATGTCCTCGGGAAAGGATCCACTCAAGGTTTCTTCCTTCTGAACCCTAGCATTCCCCTCCACCCCATCTTGCCAAGGCAGTCGCAGGTTAAAAAGGAGATTATTTTGTCTGGCTGACTCGTGTGTCAAGTGTTGTAGCCAGTGAAGACTACAGGGCGAAGAGTTCCCTTTGACCCATTTGTGTTCATCTTCCAGAATAATAAGCCTTACCACCTTCCCCAGTGCTTATGTCACCTGGACAGGCAGGTAGAAGCTCAACAAAAGATAGCACCTCAGGCCCCTCAACATCCCACTGGAGTGTTGGCTTAGCTTAGGTGCTCAAGTCAGAAGTGTTCTTCAAATATTGCAGATCTTGTCCACTGGGAGGGCAGGGTTCTCATGAATCAGTGACAGGGTATTCCAGAATGTGGAAATGAATTACGTTGAGGATATTGAGCCTGCCAGCAATGTTAGTTTTTCAGATCAGAGGCATGCTGCCAAAGCCTTTGTGCCTTCAGTCATCAGGACAAATGCAAGAATGCCAGATTTCAAACGCTCACCACAATCTTTACTACAGGAGCCTATAGTTCTCCACTGCTGTCTCCATGGCAACGTCTCGGCCAATCTGAGTCAACTTGCCAACCAATCAGCATGCTTCCTCTCTGGTAGCATACGTTCTTGTGAACGTTTGAAATTTGGCATTCTTGCATTTGTCCTGATGAGTGCAAGGTGAAAAACTTCGACAAGCTGTCTCTCTTTGCCACAATATTCAGGTTCCCTGCTGCCAAGCGGTCAATGCAATCCTGAATTAGTGGAAATATTCTATTTTTAGATTTAACGCAAGATTTTATAATGGCGTTCCCATCCAGCATCCCATTAGAATTGCAGCTACCTTTGATATCAAGAAGTGACATTCTCGATATTATTGCAAATAGCGATCACAACGCCATGAGCATCAAGCCATCTCAATCTCTTGGTTTTCGGATCAGGAATCTGTGGCAGACAGAGATCAGTTTAAGCTTGGGTTGTCAGAACCAGACTCCAATGGTTGACACTGCCTGACAACACACAATTCAAAGACAGGGTAAGCACCCATAGTGACACATCACAGAATACACGGGATAAATGGACATCTTGTTGAGGTCGATCGGTCAGAAGCAAAACGAGCAGGAAAATACATTCCAGCCACAAGAAAGATGAGGGGAATTACTAACATGAGCATCTGGGAAGATGTCGGAAGACTTTGGCAAAGAGGAAAGTTGCAGAAGTAAAGCACAATGTGAGGAAATGTTTTCAGCAGAATTCTTAGATTTTGGTGATAGAAGAAATGCGCAATGTGCAGAACATTTTGGGAAGAAAATGAAGATAGTTAGGATACTGAATGGATTCTTTTTCCATAATTAGTGATAGACTGCACAGAATGAATGACTTTGACATAAATGAGATGTGGACGTAGACGTGAGTTGAAAGAGAAACGAACGAGTGAATCTCAAGATGGATGGTACGATAGGCCTCTGTATTGTACTGGGAGACAAGCGTTGTGGCCTATGGGTGATCATTATTATGAACAGAGAATGAGCCTCATTCGATTAGAAAGAAGCCACAGAATCACAGAGTAGTTATGTGCAGGAGGGGACCTTTCAGGCCATTATGTCTATACTTGCTTTTCGAGTGAGAATTACCAGGATGTTGCCTGGGCTGGAAGGTTTTAACTATGAAGAGGTATTGGATAGACTGGGATTGTTTTCCTTGCAGCACAGAAGACTGAGTGGAGGGGGGGGGGGGGGATGTGATTGAGGTGTATAAAATGATGAGGAGCACAGATAGAGTAGACAGGAAGAAACCTCTCCCTTAGGTAGAGGGATCAATGACCAGCGGGCATAGATTTAAGGTAAGGGGCAGGAGAATTAGAGAGGACGTGAGGAAATCCTTTCTCACCCAGACTGTGGTGGGAGTCTGGAACTCGCTGCTTGAAAGGGCGGTGGAGGCAGAGACCCTCAACGTTTAGGGAGTATTTAGATTACACTTGCAATGCCACGTGCTGGAAAATTAGATTAGAATACTGAGGTGGGTTGCTGTTGACCAGTGTAGGTGCGATGGGCCGAGGGCCGTTTCTGTGCTGTAGACCTCTATGACTTCTAGGAGCAATTGCTGCATGCAATTCCCCTGTGGCCCTGCACATTCTTCCTTTTCAGAGAATAAGTCAATTCCCTTTCGAATGCCTCGATTGAACCTGCCTCCAATCACACTCTCAGGCGACGCATTCCAGGCCTTAAACACTCACTGCCTGAGAACGTTTCTCCCCATGTATCCTTTGCTCCTTTTTCGAAAATATCTTAAATCTGTGCCCTCGATCCTTCCACTGGTTTCTCCCGGTCTACTCTGTCCAGACCCCCCCCCCCCCCGTGTGTGCGCGTGAGTTTCCTCCGGGTGCTCCGCTTTCCTCCTACATTCCAAAGATGGTGCAGGGTAGGTGGACTGGCCGTTATAAATTGCCCCTTAATGTCCAATAGGTTAGGTGGGGGTAACCGGGTTACGGGGATAAGGTGGAGGCATGGGCTTGAGTAGGGTGCTCTTTCTAAGAGCCGGTGCAGACTCGATGGGCCGAATGGCCTCCTTCTGCACTAAATTCTATCTATGGATCAGAGCGATCGCCAATTTAACATCTGCCTGACACTATTTTCTAGTGAAGTCACGTGGGCGACATGGGGATCCAACATGATTGACTGTTGCATGTGAGGTGGGTTAGGTGAAACCGACACTCGGGGTGTCCTTTTTGGAAAAAATCCTGGCAGAGGCAGACATTTCGGCTTGGCGCCAATATTGGGTCCAGTAATGGGATCAATGGATCGAAGTAAAATAGAAAATACCAGTCAGTGGGGGGGTGGGGGGGGGGGGGACATCTGTCCATTTTGGCTTTCCTGACCCCTTTGAGGAACTGGCACACTATGGAGACTGTAGAAAGTTTCTGTAAGAACTTTCAAAACTACAGGTTAGATAAATGATGCTGAAACTGGATAGTGACCTGGCCCAGACAGGAACAATACACGCAGCTCCTGACCCATCCAACATCAAGGGAGACATTTAGATCCTGCACATCAGCCTCGAAACCAACCCCCTACACAAGAAAAAAGCAGTTCGGATCAGTTTTCTTATTTTCCCGTTTTACCATTTTTTTCCCCCCTCGTGGATGGTTTATCAGGGAAGTCTGCTACAATCCTTGCCTTTTCAATTTTTAAAGGAGGTGATTCGGGGAGCATCCACCTAAAAGTGTTAGAAGATAAATGGCACCGAGAGGTAACAGGGGGGGCATTACTGCAAACTGAGCCATACAAATAGGACAAGGGACGTGGGTCTAAACTAGTGATGGGCACATTTCGAGCTGATGGAAGCAAGTTTATCATATCAAATGGGTCCATCACCCAACGTAGATATATCAATAGAGTGGTGGAGGCATTGACCCAGGGGTCACTTAACAAAAAAAAAACACAGCTGGAGGCACGGTAGCACAGTGGTTAGCACTGCGGCTTCACAGCTCCAGGGTCCCAGGTTCGATTCCCCGCTGGGTGACTGTCTGTGCGGAGTCTGCGCGTTCTCCCCGTGTCTGCGTGGGTTTCCTCCGGGTGCTCCGGCTTCCTCCCACAAGTCCAAAGATGTGCAGGATAGGTGGATTGGCCATGATAAATTGCCCCTTAGTGTCCAAAAAGTTTAGGTGCGGTTACTGGGTTACGGGGACAGGGTGGAGGTGTGGGGTGCTCTTTCCAAGGGCTGGTGCAGACCCGTTGGGCCGAATGGCCTCCTTCTGCACTGTAAATTCTATGATTCTACGAGGCTTGCAGCCCGACGTAAAGCTTGGCTGATTGGCTTTCTTTGCCCTTCTCCGAAAGGGGCACTTTACTAAAGCAAGCGTATTGAGCAAAACCTAAAAGGGAAGGAGAGTTCTGAAGTACTTCCGTTGAAATTCCTTCCTATTCTCCAATTTATCACAGCAGGGTGCTTTTTTAAATCTGACATTTTCAAAACATCGAAGTGTCAGGAAATCAGGAACTTGGGGTGTGGGGGTGGGGGGGGGGCGGCATTGCGGGGGTGTCAGTTGGTAATTTTAGAACTGAATGATAGATTCTTAGATTCTTTTGTTTGGCAAGGATATTAAGGTGGCGTCATGATACAAATCAGCCCTGTTCTAATTGAGGGGCAGAACAGACTCATAGAATCATAGAATTTACAGTGCAGATGGAGGCCATTCGGCCCATCGAGTCTTCACCGGACCCTGGAAAGAGCACCCCACCCTATCCCTGTAACCCAGTAACCCCACCTAACCTTTTTTGGACACTAAGGGCAATTTAGCATGGCAAATCCACCTAACCAGCACATCTTTGGACTGTGGGAGGAAACCGGAGCACCCGGAGGAAACCCACGCAGACACGGGGAGAACGTGCAGACTCCGCACAGACAGTGACCCAAGCCGGGAATCGAACCTGGGACCCTGGAGCTGTGAAGCAACTGTGCTAACTACTGTGCTATTAGAAGGATTGAATGGTCTAATCGCTCTCCTGTGTTCTTATCAAACTGCTTTCTTGACCCTACGAGTGTCAAGTCACCACGCACCCCCACCCCCCCTTCTTACCTTGGTCACTCTGGAGTTGTCATGTTTTTCCAGAGCGACTCTGTGGCAACCTGGAGCTGTGACTTCAGATGGGGCCTACCCGAGAGGCTTCTGCCAAGCCCCTTGATCCTGTCAACTTTACTGCAGGCCCAGCGTTTGATGTCATTTACTGGGGAGCGCCTCTCTCGCGATCCACCCACCCCACCCCCCGAACTCTGCTGTCACCTCTGGGGTTGCTGTCTTTCGGAGATGCCACCCTAACAATGGGCACGGCCCACACAAGCCGCAAGAAACCTTGCTACTTTTCACTGGCGCCGAGCAAGGTGTCCTGCGCAGGCCATCGCCCTCACAACGGTTGGGTTAGGAGGGATAGGACGGGGGGGGGGAGGAGGGTTGGGCCTGGGTAGGGTGCTCTATCAGAGGGTGGGTGCAGGCTCAATGGGCCCCGATGGCCTCTTTCTGCACTGTGGGGATGTCTCTGGAAGTGATAGAAACCTTGCCCCTTGAGGCTTTCACTTCATAAAAGTGAATGCACATGAAAGGTTGAGGTGCATGCACCAGAGCTACCAGAGACAGAGACATGGCAACACAACAGGGGAGCTGAAAGTGCCTAACCACTGTCCCTATTGAAGCAATAATACCTCTTTTAACTGACAGTGTGTATTTTCCTTGAAATGCATATGTTCCTCCACTAGATGGCACCCGGATCAATGTTCTTGCAAAGTTGCGACCACTTTTTATTGATGTCGTCAAATGCTACCCTGCCCACCTAACCAAAATTGCAGTCGAATTGCTCCTAACTAGAGATTAAACAGGAATGTGGAGCACAGGGAATAATGTCTGTCTTTAACTGGAAACTGTTTTGTGTTTATATTTAAAATGTTTGCTCATTTAAAATCACTTCAGAGGTACATTTGGTTTCTGATTTATGCATAACCTGTTTCTCTTCAGCACCTGTCCTTATTATTTCCGGGCGTTAAGACAGGGTAGTGGAGCGTTAGTCTGTCCGTGTGTCCGTTGTGTGTTTTCTGTTGCCTTATTTGAGGTACTTTCACTTATAACGTCAAACAGTATGGACTCAATGAGAAATAAAACAAACCCAGGTATTAAAACATCACCAAGGCGATGAGGAAAAATTTGATAAATTGGCAGCGAGGAGATTGTCGGGGGGGGGGGGGGGGGAAATCTGATCAATTTTAGGAAAGCACCCTTAAGGTCAGCCGCTTCGTAAAATGCTAACTCACACCAAAGTCCTGTTTATCCCTCCATGAGTAGCTTACTTATCTAGGCTCTCATCACTCGTTGAGGTTATCTCGCCTTCTCAACCTTGAGGTTTGGTGACCCTCGGGTTAAATCACCGCCAGTCAGCTCTGTGATGATATGCATCACTGCAAGTACACAAGGGTTTAATATAAATACACGTAGACTAGATAGACACTAGAGGGAGCACCAGAGACATGACACACAGGCAGTCAACCAATAGGTCAGTAAGATAGGACATGACCAATGGGCAGTCACGATACACACAGAGGTGACACTACCACAGGAGGGCATTACACCAACCCATATAAAAGGACACAGCACACATGCTCAGTCTCTTTCCAGTGGAGACCCTCAGTGAGTACAGACACAGGGTTGATTGAACATCACACCCACCACGTGGATTGTAGCAGACTGGTTTGTCAGTCTGAGTAGCGAGAAGAATTAACAGTGGAGTCGAATCCAAGTAGGAGAATTGTTGATAGGTTAATAAACGTGTTAAAGCTATCTCTAAGTCTGAACCTTCCTTTGTCAGAGTGCACATCAAGGAAGCAGCTTATACTACGTCAAGAGCACAACAAAACAAGCTCGACCCATCAAAGGGGAAAGCAGCTATGGTCACCTGGGACTGTGGCAGCTTTACCAGATCACACATCAACGTTGGTCCCGGTGTGACACCGCCTCAATTTAAAAATTCTCTTTCTTGCTTCATATTCCTTCCATGGCGTTTGAATCTTCTTATCCCCGTACCCCACCTCCGGCCCTTACAATTCTCTGAGACCGCCGCACTGCTCCACTCCTGGCTTCTTCCACATCTCCGATTTTCATTGCTCTGCCATTGGCAGCCATGCCCGAAGCTCTGAGATTCCTTCGCCCAGTACCTCTGCCCCTCTGCCTCTCTCACCTCCTACGGGGTGCCCCCGACAAGATGCTCCTTGACAAAGATTTGCGTCAACGGTCCTAATCCTCGTTCGCAGGCTCGGAATCACTGTTGGACTGCGCTCCCATGAGGCACCTTGTCACAGTGTTAAATTGCGCTAGATAAATGTAGGTTGTTGTTATTATTAATTTCATTGTGGTTGTGGCTGGCTACTGTCTTATCGACCAGCGAGAGAATGGGATTGTCTAGCTGAGTGCAATGTTGATGGAGGATAAATGCTTTGTGCGCAATAGAAATGGGATGAAAGGTCATCACGGATAACTTCCAATTTGAGTGTGTTTCATTGCGAAGGGAAACATGTAGGAGCCAGAACACAGCTGTGAGTTTTGTCTTTGCCACAAGAGGGGGTAATTGCTCCAATAAAGTCACCTAATCTGGAAAATGTGATTCGACTGTGGAGATTAATGTGTTTTTAAGGGGATTAATTCGTCCACTATAAAGTAGTGCACCTAAAAATAAATAAAGCTCAGATTTGACAAAACCGGAGAGCTGCTTTGGTTTTCAGGATCAAATAATATTAAGTCTCTTCAGAGCCGGGATTCTCCCTTCCGGGGGCTAAGTCCCCACGCCGGCGGGAAAACCGGTGCCAACGACTCCGGCGTCAACGGGCCCCCAAGGTGAGGAATTCTCATCTGTCTCAGGGGCTAGGTGGACGCTGGAGGGGTTGGCGCCGCTCCTGCCGGCGCCGAAGGGACGACGTGATCTCGCACGTGCGCGGAATCGCCAGCGTGGGTCCGCGCTTGCACAGACTGCCCGGCGTATTTTGCCGCATGCACGGGGGGGGGTTCTCTTCTCCGCGCCAGCCATGGCGGAGCCCTACAGGGGCTGGCGTGGAAGAAGGAAGTGCCCCCATGGAACAGGCCCGCCGGCAGATCGGTGGGCCCCGATCGGGGGCCAGACCACCGTGCCCCCCCCCCCCCCGGGTGTCGGAATCCCCCGCGCCCCCCCGAGGACGGCCCCTGCTGACTTACCTGCCAGTTCCCGCCGGTACGTGAGTTGAGTGATTCACGCTGGCGGGACTGGCCAAAAACGGATGGTCGCTCGGCCCATCGGGGCGCGGAGAATCGGCGGGGGAGGGGGGGGGCGCTGCCAACAGCCCCCAACCGGCTTGGCATGAATCCCGCCCCGCCCGAAAAGCGGCGCCGGAGAATACGGCGGGGGGGGGGGGGGCGGGATTCGCTCCACCCCCGGGGATCCTCAAACCCGGCGGGGGGGGTCGGACCTTTCGTAATTAACTTTCTCATTGCAACATTTGACCAAATCAGAATCAGATAACGTTGGGTTTCCACTGAACAGATTTGAACCGCCGTCCACCTCACAGCCACCTGTGGGATCTCACTGTGCACAAATAACACTTCCCGCCCAATGAATGACTGTGAAGCATGGTGATTGCTTTGCACTCAGTAACTGGTCCCATCTTCCAAATGTCAAAGAGGCAACCGTTCAGTATTGAAATGCCCGCTTGAAGAGAAAGGCAGCCTGGGGAAAAATAGATTGATGTTGTATTATGGTCCCATGGGAGACCATTAACCATTAAAAATACATTTAAACCCCTTATTAACTGAAACGATTATGCTGCAAGGTTCCATGTTTTAAACAAAAGCTTATAATGTACAAGAATTAAAACAAAGCAATTACTATTAAACTAATGCTATAGTTGGTAAACACTTATTCTACAAGCCCAAAATTCTCAATGGGTAACTCCCTGTTCTTCTTGTGTTACCCTCGAGAGTTCCCCCATACTTTACAGAACCTTGAGGGTTCCTTCACTTCTCCTGGGACCAAACCAAAGTGTGGCACAGCTCACAGGAATTCACTTGAATTCTCCATTCCACCAACCCTCTGTCTTCCTGCTAAACTCCGAGGTATGAGATTTCAGCAGGTCCTTAACCTGTTACTCGGGGAGCTGACTTTCTAATTCTCCTTAAGCACCACATGTTTGTGGACATCCCAGCTCAAACCTGGGCTTTATCACCTTTGTTCTTAGAGGTCTACAGCTTCTGGCAGCTTTCTCCCTCTCCACCTGTATTCCCGGAAAACTCACAGATAAACAAAAAGGTACCTCCCCTGCAGTCTACCCCGTTGGCAATGTGACACACCTGGGATGTCCCCGATAGAGATATAAACTAATGGGGCTGGATTCTCCGGTCGCCGATGCCAAAAATGCGTTCGCCGGCCGGAGAATCCAAGTTTACGACAGAATCGGGGTCGGCGCCACTTTCGCGATGCTCCCCCCCCCTCCAGAGCGGCGTACTCTAGGAGTATGCCACACCACATATCGACGGCCTCAGGACATTACTTGAGGCCCGCCCCCCGATGCTCCGTCCCCAATGGCGTGGATCCCTCATGGTCTCACCTATCGGGAACTCGGCGTGGCGGCTGCAGACTCAGTCCAGCGCCGCCACAGTCGGGGGAGGGCTGATCCGCAGGCAGCGGGGACATTACTCGTGGCTGGGGGCACTGTGGAGGAGTGGTCCGGGGCGCGCGAACCGGCCGAAGGGTCGTCTGTTTCACGGGCCAGGCCCGCGGGCAGTCTCCACCATGACGCACGGCGCAGCCACTGCAGGCCGCCACCATGCGCATGCGCGGCCACAGTTCCGGCAACTCTCAGGGCCATATCAGCAGCTAGAGCCGGGTGCTCTACGCTGCCGTCCTACTAGCCCTGCAGCGAAACGGGGAATCAGTGGCCGTTTTGCAGCAGTTTTCTGGCGTAAAATGCCACTGTCCCACGCTGGCGAATGGACATAGCCCCAGAATTGGAGAATCCAGCCCATGATCTTTGCCTTCCAAATTAAGCCTGCAGTTCTGCAACCCACATGAATAATTTACACCCCTATGAAGATAACTGTAGACATGAAGGGCGGGATTCTCCGCCGGCGGGATACTCCATTTTGCCGGCAGCCCGGGGGGTTCCCGACGGCGTGGGGCTGCCCCACAATGGGAAACCCCATTTACCGGCCGGACTGACGGAGCATCCTGCCGGCGGGGTGAGGCAGAAATGTGGCGCAGCGGGCGGAGACGAGCGGTGGGATGCTCCGTCCCGCCCCGCCACATTTCTGCCTCAAGTCTCGGAAAGGCGTCCCCCTTTATTTATTGTTTCCCGACTCCAACACTACCGTTATTAAATAAGCTTCAAATTGTAACCTCCAAAACCAGGTACCTTCATCACATTGAAAAGCTTCACTCCCCGAACAAAATTATTTTACCCGAGAACATCTGAATCATGAAATTCGACACAAGACACGTAAAATTAGGAATTTACGTGAAGGGTTGTGAATCTTTGGAACTCTCTACCCCAGGGGGGGGGGGGGGGGGGGCGTGGTTGCTCCTTCGTCAAACACATTTAAGGCTGGGATGGACGGACTTTGGTCTCAGGGAATTAAGGGATATGGGGAGCAGGAGGGAAAATGGAGTTGACGTCTAAGAACAGCCATGATGGTATTAAATGGCGGAGAGTAGGCTCGTTGGGCCATGTGGGTCTACTACTCCTGCTGCTATTTCTTATGCTTACTTCCCTGCTAGAAAGTGTATCGAAATTTGATTGTGATATTATGCACGAGGTCATGAGAACCAAGCACGGAAAACATTCGAAATCCTCCTATTTCAATAAGATGATTTTATTTTTCATCCTCCAGTTTTAAGTGGGAATAATGACCACTTATCAGCAGTTACCCCCCCCTCCCCCCACCCCCCAACCACCATGGTAGGTTCCCAGGCAGCAGGACGAGCGAGCCACGCAAAATACCATGGACTTCGGCAGAATTGGAGGATTCCGCTGGCGGCCGATTACAAGTCGCCTGCGCCGCTGGAAAGCATGTTGCGGTGTTAAGAGGGGGGGCGGGGGCGGGGGCGGTGCACGTATTACACCAAAGTGTATTGGCTGAACTTTTGCGGATTCTGCGCTCTCTCCTGTGTTTTGCGCCGTCCCGGGCGGGCCAGGCCGGGATTTATTTTTTGCCCCAGGTTTACCACCTCCTTTCTGCTCGGAGTGGGGTGGAAATACAGATGGTGCCACAAAGGGGCGTTTGGGAATGCCCACAGTCCAGTCCACATCCTGGGAGCCAGTGACTGATTAGCCGGCCGAGCGGGCGCGGCGGGGGGGGGGGGGCTGAGTGGCCTCCCACTGTTTTTATGCCCCTCCCATTCTTAATCAGTTGAATGAAACTGCCCTTTGCAAGGAAGCGCTGTTATTTGCTTCAGTCTGGCCATTTGATCTGGCGCAGCGCGCGGGCAGCCTGACACCAGGTGCCTTGCAGGATGACTTACAATCCCGGAGCCCTCGCGTTGCTTCAACCAGGAAAATGTGAAGAATCAGCAGCCACCAAGCTGAGTTAGAATTTCAGTGTGGCACACTCACTGGCCAAACAGATGGCAACATTCCCAGGGTGCTTAACAGTAGAGAGGGAGGAGGACGGCATAGTGGCGCAGTGGTTAGCACTGCAACCTCACGGCGCTGAGGACCCGGGTTTGATCCCAGCTGTCACTGTCTGTGTGGAGTTTGCACATCTCCCCCCCCCCATGTCTGCGTGGGTCTCACCCCCACAACCCAAAGATGCACAGGGTAGGTGGATTGGCCCTTAAGAAAATAAAAATAGGTCACACAGCCCATCATGCGCGCAGTGGCTAAATTCGAACCGTGATCCCCATTGTCCATTCAGCCAACAGAACTGTTAGGATGCAGGAGGAAGCCATTCAGCCCATCGTGTCTGCACCGGCTCCCCAAGTGAAAGCATTATGATTTTGTGCCATTCCCGTGCCTTTTCCCTGGACTCCAGCACATTGTTTCTGTTCAAATAATCGTCCAGTGTCCTCCTCCTCCGGTGTCTCGGAGCAGCGACAAGAAAGAATTGCCCTTTTATGGCACCTTTCACAAGCTCAGCGCTTTGCGTCCAATGAAGTATTTATTTGAGGTGTGCTCACTGTTGTAACGTAGGAAACACAATGCCTATTTATGCATAGCAATGTCCCACAAAGCAGCAATGCGATAATGACCAGATAGTTACTTCTGAGGATGTTGGCTGAGGAATACGTATGGACCAGGGTACCATAGAGGGCCTCCATGTTCTCCCTCAAAATAGCGCCATGGAAACTTTCCCGTCCACCCAAGAGGGTACACGGGTACCACATTAGTCAGCCGAGACTTTGTGCCTCTGGAGTGAGATTTGAACCAGTCAGCGGATCCATTTTAAATGTTGTAAGGTTTGACTTTAGGACGCACAGATCACCCAAGAGAAAAAGCGGTCGAGCATATTATAAGTGTTCTTATCTGAGGGAGGATGTTCTTGCTATGGAGGGAGTGCAGCGAAGGTTTACCAGACTGATTCCTGGGATGGCGGGACTGTCATATGCGGAGAGACTAAGTCGGTAAGGATTATATTCATTGGAGTTTAGAAGCGTGAGAGGGGATCTCATAGAAACTTACAGAATTCTAACAGGATTAGACAGGGTAGATTCAGAAAGAATGTTCCCGAAGGTGGGGGAGTCCAGAACTAGGGGTCACAGTTTGAGGATAAGAGGTAAACCTTTTAGGACTGAGGTGAGGAGAAATGTCTTCACCCAGAGAGCGGTGAATCTGTGGAATGCAATGCAACAGAAAGTAGTGGAGTCTAAAACGTTGTGTAAGTTCAAAAAGGAATTAGATGTAACTCTTGGGGCTAAAGGCATCAAGGATATTGCGGGGGAAGGCGGGTATTGAACTTGATGATCAGCCATGATCATAATGAATGGCGGAGTAGGCTCAAAGGGCCGAATGGCCTCGTCCTGCTATTTTCTATGTATGTTTTTGACTGATTATAAAGTAGCTGAGTAAGAAACGATGGTTTAAACATGATGCATTTGCTAAATAGACAGGAAAACGATACCACCCGTTGACAGGTGAGAATGGTTTACCAACCTGGAGGACAAACAGATGGATGGCACCGGGAGGGTGTTGACCTCTGTTGCTGGTTAGTCACCTCATGCAACGCGTTAGGAGGCATCTTCCATTGTCCCTCCTCCTGAAGAAGACCTGTCTCCAAGCACCCATTTATATGCTTTATCACCGGGGGCTGGTACTTCACTCTATGTCAATCACTTGTTCAGTCCCATCTGATTAATCACCAAGGGACAGGTAGCCAAGGTATAACCTCCCTACGCCCCTCATTGCCTCGAGGTCGCCTTGCATCTTATCTCGTGCATGGAGTCATCCATTAATTTCCGCCGGACACTTGCCGAGATTCCCCTTGACTGGATTTTCAAAGTGCAAAGGGAGGGAAGAGAAATATCCTCTCAGGCAGTGTCAATGCCTGCTAATTATTCTGTAATCAAATTCTGTAACAATTCTGTAATGTTCCAGGAGACCCCATTTCTTATCATACTGATTCCCTGCTTTGATAAGTGAAAGTACCATCAAAAGGACTCATTCACGTGTGAACCCTTGGGTTCTGATTTACTCAGGTCGGAGTCTGTGTCTGATTGTGCTATTTGCTGCTTTTGTTCTGCTTTTGAGCGAGGCAACACTCCGATGGGAGCTTTTTCTCCGCCCCATATATTTTGGGAGTGGGGGCGGGGGGGGTTTAACATAAAGGACCTGGTAACAAATAAGACAGGTGGGGGCTCAGTGGTTTGCGGTTCGTCAATCAGTTAACCAATTCTCAAAAAATCCAAATCTAAATTACTACCGTAGAATTTACAGTGCAGAAGGAGGCCATTCGGCCTATCGAGTCTGCACCGGCCCTTGGAAAGAGCACCCTACTTAAGCCCACACCTCCACCCCATCCCCGTAACACAAACAGCAGTGGGTTCTCATGTCGACGGAACTAATACAGGGCCCTGTATTTTGTTTGGAAGAGGTGATGAACTACTCCAAGTCATGGGACGCAAGAACAAACATCGTTGGCGGGAAACACGTTGACAATTGTTTCTTTATGCCTTTGGCGGCCTTCTTTATGTCTGATTTTCAAACAACTCAATTAACAAAGATGTATCTGTATCCGCACACAGGTGATCTCTTCTATTATTATTGATGTTTGAATTCAAACACAAGATTGAATTCGAGTATACGTCAGCCCTCTTTTATAACCCAAGGGAGCTGAGTGCTTTGGCCACAAACTGACTGGTCCTCAGCTGCCGTTTAAATATTGGCAAAACAACCGTCATCCGGTTTACGTTGCTCATCCCAGGCCGAGTGGACATGGGCTGCCCACTGCAGCATGGCCGGTAATGTCGGAAGCTGCCTGTGGGAGGCGGTAGAAGTAGCATGCTTCCAGTGAACATTCAGCCAGGCCTGGCTCCTGGGATCAGGGAATCTTGAGTTTGCCTTTCAGGACTGTAGCATAGCTTTCAGGAGCCTTTAATAAGTCACCCCAAGGTTGCAAATTACCGCATTAATGTGTGTCCTTCGCCTTTCCATAAACTCCAGGACAGGAGGCTATTCAGCACACCACTTACGTGTCAGTTCCAGCACCACATCGTAACTGTCTCATTTCCCCCATATCCTTTGACTTCTCAGCATATTTATCAAATTTCCTCTTAAATGCGACCGACTTAGTTTTAACAGACAGACGTATTCCTTACTCTTTAACCTTTTTTGCACGAAAGAAAAATAATTCAGCTGGCGACCTTTCGGTTTTAATCCTGAATTTATGCTTAAAATAAAAGCAAAATACCGCAGGTGCTGGACATCTGAAATAAAAATGGTAAATGCTGGAGAAACGTAGCGTCTGTGGAGAGAGAGAGAGAGAAGAGTTGACGTCTTGAGTCCGTATGGCTCTTTTTCATTTTTTGTCCCAACGCAAACTGCCCCCCCGCCCTTCCCCCACTGGGCCACCTTTCACCTGTTCTTAGGTTTTGCTTTCACCAAGCTCTTCCCTTTGTTCTCCTATCAACGCACTCTGTAAGCTTCCCTTTGCGCCACTACCGGCACCTGCTGTAGCCCCTCACGCCATTGAACCTTCTTCTGTCTCGTGCCCGACACAACTTTGTTGCAGACTCTCTCAACTCCCACCTATCATTGACCTTCTGCTCTCGCCACTCCACCCACTCTTAAACAATATAAAATCCGTCACATTTCTCCCTCTCTTTAGCTCCTAAGAAGAGCCGTATGGACTCAAAACGTTAACTCCACTTCGACGGCCAGACTTGCTGTGTTTTTTCAGAACTTTCTGCTTTTTGATCTAAATTTATGCTCACTTGTTTTTTTTTTCTTTGCGAACCAATTTTCATAATTTATACATTTATCATTTTTTAAATTCGATACCTCCATCTAACGTTCTGCATCAGTGTTTTTCGTCTCTCTCTCTCTCTATCCTTTCATCCCTGCAACCGTACATTGCTTCCTTTTCAATGGTTTCCAACATCCTTTCCTATTTGGGCTGCTGAAACCCGGACGCCAAAGCGATGACTTTCGCAGAACCCAGTTGGACCCTGACCAAACCGTATCCTCGTTCGGCGTCGCTAAGATCTGCTGCAGTGTGCTTGTTTGCAATCCGCACTCGTGCTTCACGGGTTCCTGTGCAGGACACAAACCTTCTGAGAGGAGCCAGTGGAGCGCGAGGCTGAAAATCCCAGTACAATCGCATGGCGCCTACCGTCAACTTAAGTGTGGTCCGGCAGTGTTGCTTTAAAAGGGAATTCTGAACTGAATTAATTCAAATGCGAGTGGGTTTTTTTTTTTCCACGATAAGACAGGATGGGTTTAGTAATGCCAGGGGATGTGTTAAATTGAAGCTTTAAATTCACTCCAAGGGTGTGAGGTACTTCTCCAAAACATCATCCGAATGATTATTCTAATGCTTAGAGTGTACCTACACCTCAGGGACTGCAGCGTCTTGAGAAGGCAACTTGCTACCACCTTCGCCAGGGCAACTAGGCAATAAATGCTGGCCCAGCCAGCAATGCCCACATCCCATTAATTATTATTTTTTAAATTTCCTCATGAGCACATTTTATAAATCCATTCACCCAATCCCTTCCAATAAGGGTTCCAGAATGGCGATCGGAAATGGGGCACTTCTTTTAGTTACCGTGCGGTGAATCTGTACAGGCCTTCACCAAATCTGCGACTTCGCCAGCCTAACTCAATGCCAAACCATACAGTGCATTTACTGAGGCAGGCGCAGTATAAGAGTAAGAAGTCAGACAGTGGGCGGGGTTCTCCGTTTCCCGATGTCGATTTTTGTAATTGCAGATCGGGCAGAGAATCCATTTTTACGACCGAATCGGGGGCGGCGCCTGTTTTACGCAGGTTGCGCATGCTCCGCCCCCTCCAAAACGGCATCATCGCGGCGCGCGCTGCATGTCATTGGGACGTCCCCAGGATGTCACCTGAAGGCCCTCCATCGATGCTCCGCCCCAAGTTCCCCGACCACGCGGTTGACCTCAGCGGTCAGGAACCCGGCGTGGTGACTGGCGGGGGGAGGGGAGGGGGGGGGCTTCGGCGAGGACTGAGGGGACTGGTGGGGGTTGGTCTGGGGGTGACTAGCGGGTGTCCAAGGGGGCACTATCTGGCAAGTGGGTGCCATGTTGTACGGCGCAACCGCTGCAGGTCGCCATGCGCCTGCCCGGCCGCGGACCCAGCAATTCTCCAGTCGTTCGTTTCCCGGAGGCCGGGCGTTTTAACGTGGCATGGCTGCCAGCCCCTCACCGGTCGGGGGATCGGTGCTGGGGCGGCGCCGTTTATTCCAACGCAAAACGCCACGGATCCTCCGGACATAGCCCCAAAATCGGAAAATCCAGCCCGGCACTTTTTAGACTGAGTCCAATTGTCTGCAGAACTGCATTCCAATGATGTCCAGAGAGACGGGTAGGATCAGGATGCACTTACTTGCTTATCTGAGGAGAAGAGTTATCGGGAGGGATGTTTCCAGGGGCTGGTCCGTCGGGGTGGGAATTTATTCAAAAGAGATGTGGATTCATTGATCAGTTCCCATTCTGAAAATGTCTTTGATTTTTTTATTTTGGTAACCAAACAACTAGTCTATGAACCAGCCAAAAAATCTTTGTTATCCGACATGCGCGGAGAATAAGTGGTGTCGGTCCATCAAGATTGCAGGTTAATGGAGAGCCCCACTCACCGATGGTAATACTTGCGGAGCATGCAAGTCCTCAGGAAGTAAAGAACTGTATTCTTTTTTTTACTTCCAATCCTCATCTGTACCTTAAAACAACGGTATATGGGTTACAGGTAACTTTGCAACGGTCTCCGGTTGGTAAAGTGACAATATGTATTCAGGGAACATCAGGAAATTCGGGTGAGTGGAGAATTCCGCTTTGTAGAGTGCTGGATAGCACATACATTACTGTAGCATTAACTTGGGACTTTTTAAAAAAAATAATTCTGCTCAGAAGGGAGTTATTTAGTCTATGAAGGAGCTACCCACACTCCATTGCTCTATTCTATAGCTGGGCATTGTGTTTCCCCTTTCGAATATATAATCTAATCCTCTTTTGGAAGTTATTATTAAATCCATTTTACCACTCCCAGTCAGATCAGACCAACTTGCTTTGTAAAAATCATTTTCTTGACGTTTTGCCAACTCTACTGCTATGGGCCAAGGTTTAAGAAAACTCCAAAGTATATTATGGAGTTCACCTGACCTCCGACTGTTTATTGATTTTGGTTACGATGAACACAAGGCCCTACTCTTCAGGTGTTATTCAACAGAGGCCTTAACACTTTTAATCAAAAACAAGCTTTATTCTATGAATTTAGTTAACATTTTTATAAACACACACAGTAAGCATTTTTATCAAGTACAAACATAAATACCCCACACAGCTACAGTACTCTATGTATCACCCTTAATAAATTCACCCTTTAACTGTTCCAATTTAATAACAAGATCCCATAAACTAGAAACCCCTTTTCAAAGGTGTAGCCCAGCACACGGCCCTCTTACTACCTTTACGACTTGGTATGGATACCCTTGTTTCCTTTCCAAAACAGCAGGTTTGAATCCTTCCAGAAAGCAGTTATCACTTTTAAGTTATCAAGTTATCTGGAAACAGCTTTTAAACTGAAGCTAGAGAAACACTCCAAGATACTTCTCTTTCTGAGTCCAGCAGCCAAATGTGAAAACGAAAGCAAAAGAACTCAAGAGCCACAAAATCAGCCCCAAACCAAAGTGAAAGTAAAACCAACTCCCAGAGCCACAGCCCAACTCCACCCACGCAATGACATCACTGAAGCCATGTGATAAGACAAAAACATTTCTTAAAGGGCAACTCCCATGACAATAGTAAATCTTCCCCCCCCCCCCTTGTTACTGACCCCTGGCAAATCCCATCGCCACCGCCCCCTCCCTTCCAGGGGAAACAATTTCTCCCTATCACGTCAATCAAAACGCCTCAGAATTAAAAAAAACGCACCTTTAATCTCACCTCTGTCTTCGCAGCTGGAACGGGAGAAGGCTATCTTCTGTCGTCTCCACACAACTGAAGTACCTCATCCCCCGAATAAAAGCAAAATACCGTGGATGCTGAAAACCTGAAGTTAAGAACAGGAAGTGCCGGAAGATCTCAGTGGCCTCTGTGGAGAGAGAAAGAGAAGAGACACTTCGAGTCTAATATGACTCTCCACTGTGCTTTTCCAGCACTTCCTATTTTTAATATAATACAATATAATAATATAAAATTAAGGTCCTGACATCCTTCCCAAAGTGTGGTGCTTGGAACTGGACGCGGTACACCAACTGAGGCCTCGGGTGCCGAATAATTATTCCCGAGAAGTGCAATGTAACTGGGATGACGCAAAGTCACGGAAATTAAGTGAAGCTATGATACAGTCCTACTACCCATAGGGTTAGTCAAATATTGAGCCCAAGGGTGTAATAATGCCCCATTGAACACATTATTTTGTTCTGTTGTCTAAGTTATGTTGTTGCACCTTGTTAAATGTCTTTTTTGTTGTTGAAACAGTTGTGAGCTAAAATGCTTTGTAAGAACAGAAAGTCAAACTAGAGAGAAAAAAAAGCAAAGTCAAGATAACAGGATTTCTCTACATCTCCAAACATTTTTTCTTCTTTTGCAACTAACCACAACCAAACAGGCAGGGCCTAATCATAGCTCCAGATGACCACAAGTCATTCTCAAACTCTGTGACGTTACCTAGCGACACTAGCCGTCACGGGGGAGACATTTCCCGACCCGTAAGTTGTCCGTTTGCAGTGAAGGTGTCATTTGATGACGTCATGTGACAGACTGTCGCTGCGTTGCATGACGTGGGGTCACGTTTTATTTGCGGTTGTGAAGTGCGTGAATAGTATTGCCCATGGTAACCGTTAGTAGTCGTTGTAAGTAAACCTGGAGTGATTGGTCTACCTTGACCAGATCGTGACCTTTGACCTTTGCTGTTGTAGTGTCAGTTACGTGTTGTGGTGCCTTATTAAGTGTGTGATATATTATTGAGAAAAAATAGATATACAGTTGGCTTTATTCCTGCAATTTCTCCTTGCTATTTCACCACTGGTTTTGAGTATCTATGTGAGCAAGTGATGCCTTCTTCATGTCTCCATTTTAATGACTATCTACCCAAGTATTGAAGAAATTCAGGGACCTTTTTCACTTGATCCGTAGCCCAGTGCCTGTTGCTCATGCGGGTTCCAGTGCTATCGTATACCATCATCCCATTACATCAAAGTTCTTTCGAAAAAAAAGTGACACAAAATTGCCTGTATGCACCTCTGTTGTCAAGTTCCCAACGCTGCCTCCTGCGATCACTGGATCTTTTGGCCCTTGTTCCATTTTGAACATAAAAGTGATGCTAGCAATATGCGTTACTGTTTACATAAAAAACAGAAGAGCTCAGGCTTTGAGATGCCCAGTTTCTTCACACGTTCTTCTACTCACTGATTTTGTGGCGATCTTAACCTGGTTAAAGTGGCAGAGTGGGAAACGTCAGGTGAACAAGTCGTGGGGCCGAAATACGTAACGGACGGAATTCATCGGCCATTGCGATTCTCTCTTCCCGCCTGCCGGTTTCCCAGCAAGGTGGTTACAATGGGAAATCCCATTGATAAGCGGCGGGAAGATAGAATAGCACCGCCAATGATTGGCTCACCGCCGAGAAACACGCGACTGGGTGAACCGGAGAATCCCGCCCTTTCTTCGCCTTTCCGAGGCTGACTGAAAAGTTGTGCCTCACGCTTCGTCACCGTATCAGTGAGCTGCAGACGTCCACTAATTGTCCGGAGACAGCTTGTTGTCTCCACAAGGATGCAGTTGGGTGGAGAGGAGAGGGCAATAGGCAATGCGGGGGCAGGAGGGAGGGAGGGGTCAGTGGGGTAGGGGACAAGGAAGTAGGGCGGAATAATGGGGATGGGACGAAGCAGAAACCTGTATTGATCTTCGCGACCTCTATGGGGCGCAATCCCTCCACATTCAAGTAAGTATTTATTTTTTATAAAAACTTAAAACTTGCAAACCATATTCACGCGAAATTAGCCTGCACATTCACTAGTTCCATCAACACACCCAGTGGTGTAAAATGCACAGCCATTAAATGGAAAACAATAAACCGGCATTGCGAAACATTAGACATTAAAAGTCTTTGAGTACTTCAATGGGAGGCAGAAAGATTGCCATAAATTTCTGGCTCACTTCATTCAGTGAAGATCAAAATTAGAACATAGAACATACAGTGCAGAAGGAGGCCATTCGGCCCATCGAGTCTGCACCGACCCACTTAAGCCCTCGCTTACACCCTATCCCTGTAACCCAATAACCCCTCCTAACCTTTTTGGTCACTAAGGGACAATTTATCATGGCCAATCTACCTAAACTGCAGGTCTTTGGACGTGGGAGGAAACCGGAGCACCCAGAGGAAACCCACGCAGACACGGGGAGAACGTGCAGACTCCGCACAGACAGTGACCCAGCAGGGAATTGAACCTAGGACCCTGCCTCTGTAAAGCCACAGTGCTATCCACTTGTGCTACCGTGCTGCCCAGTTAGACTGGTAAAAAAAAAGTATCTGACCCAACCCATCAAGTTATCTAAACGCCTGCTCAGAACTTTTTACTGTTTCCTGTATCATTCCTAAACACTTCAATACATTAATGTCTAAACTAATTGCTCCTGTCGAATGATGCACATTGCACATTACCTTGTGAAAAACATGCTGAGAAATAAACATCACCAAATGTTCTGATCTAATAATTCCTATTTACTATCTCAGAATACTCCCAACATTTCTTCCTTTTTAACAGCAAGGAAGTTTATTGATTCTGTTAAAAGTTAAACATCTGATGGGAACATCCCAAGAGGAGAAAAGATAATGTTGGAAATTTACTTTTGCCGAAAATGCTTTAACCCAAGACCCTCCTCATGACTCTTCTTCATGCACTATTTTTTCATTTAAATTTGGAGTACCCAATTCATTTTTTGCCAATTAAGGGGCAATTTAGCGTGGCCAATCCACCTACCCTGGGCATCTTTTGGGCTGTGGGGGTGAGACCCGCACAGACATGGGGTGAATGTGCAAACTCCAACACGGACAGTGACCCGGGGCCGGGATTGAACCCGGGGCCGGGATCGAACCCGGGTCCTCGGCGCCATGAGGCAGCAGTGCTGACCACTACGCCACCGGGCCGCCGCCGTCCTCCTTCATGCACTATTAAAGTTTGGCATGTGAGTGCAAGGGCCTCTCCCCTTGCTCACTGTTCCCTCGCGACCACGACCACTTCCTCAACCCAGAAGACCCCACTGAGATAACAGGGACTCCAGCATACTGTAGGAAGCTGGTGAGCGAGAGGCAGGGCGGTGGCAGGCTAGTGGGGCTCAGGGTTGCATACGGCAAGGCAATTTTGTGGTACCTCATCTATTGACCTCATCTTAGCTCTCCGACCACCGCAAAGCAAATGAAAAGGGTCCTCCAATGGATATTGGTGTTGCTGTGGGGTTTGCCAGTTGTGATCGTGTTTTATTTCTGGTACCAGAAAAAGCTGCAGTGTTTGCGTTCAATGGAACTTAAAATGGGCATGATTGTTCTTTCTATCCCAGCATGCTTCAGTGCCAGCATATGAACCAGTTAATTTGTTCTCATTTTTTGTAAAATTTGTTTTTGGTGAAAAATCTTAATTTAACAAGCTTGATTGTACCTGTAACCTTCAGATGAAGTAGATCTTTGAGACTGGGTGAATTAAGCTCAATGTTATTCAGTGGCAAAGCCAGGCCAGTTAACATGTCAACCCTCTACTCCTTAAGATTTTCATCATTCCATTTGTCTGCTGTACTGTTGAATCCCAAGTTTCTTTACCCGTCAGTCTGGCCTCAATAAAAGTCGAGATGGATTTGCAGGTACAGCATTAGTTATTTTATTTAGCTTGCAAGCTTGATTCCTCTCACAGAAACATAGGACACGTCCAGTCTCCTATATCCAGGAAAGCGAATGAACAAAAAGACAAAGGGATCTCTGCAAATCAATTCAAATGGTATCAGGTTTCACATACTCGACGCCCATAGGTCAGCCTATATCCCTCCTGACCTGTTTGATCTATTCTGATTGGCTCACTTCCAATCCCTTCCTCTGGCCCCTATTACTCAGCATCCTTTTCTCCTGCTTTGGTGGACACACCTCTTCCTGCTTTTCCATGCGGTCTGAAATCCTTTGTCTGTGAAGTCACCAGAATGAGACTGGCCTACCTCTACATTACATTAACTAATATCTCTAAAGTAACTATTTTATATCACATTCGTCAGTACCACCAGGCATTAGAATTCACTGTGGAGAATGAATCCAGGGTGAAAATGTGCTTCAATATTGAAATATTCCTCTGCCGTTACCGTTTATTTACACACGGGGGTGGGGTGGGGGAGGGTGGAGCGTTGAGAAAAGTCAGCCAGGGTTCTTATCATAGAATTTACAGTGCCGAAGGAGGCCATTCAGCCCATCGGGTCTGCACCGGCCCTTGGAAAGAACACCCGACCAAAGCCCACACCTCCACCCTATCCCTGTAACCCAGTAACCCCCACTTAGCAAACAGCTGGCTTGTAAAGCAGAACAAGGCCAGCAACGCGGGTTCGATTCCCGTACCGGCCTCCCCGAACATGCGCCTGAATGTGGTGACTAGGGGCTTTTACAGTAACTTCATTGAAGCCTACTTGTGACAATATGTGATTATTATTATTATTATTATTAATAACCTTTTCGGACACTAAGGGCAATTTAGCATGGCCAGTCCACCTAACCCGCACACATTTGGACTGCGGGAGGAACCCGGAGCACCCAGAGGAAACCCACGCACACATGGGGAGAACGTGCAGACTCCGCACAGACAGTGACCCATCTTGTGTGGGGTGGCTCCCCGTGACCCCTGTTGGAAGGTGGGCAGCAACTGGGATTTGTGATTAAATGTCAACGCATTCAAAACAGTGGCACATTACGGAAGTTAGAGGAGAGACGAGCAGAGAAGAGTTTAAATGTAAGAGTGATGAGTGGGCGGGACCGTGACAAAAGAGTGCAGTCATTGGGGGGGCGAGGGGAGGGGGGAGTGTTAATCATCTCAGCAAATTAAAGAAGGTGTTGGAAACATTCCAGGCCCTTGGGGAGAAGTTCACCTGTTTTGTTTTTACCCCTACGTGGGATGTGGGAGTTGCTGGCAAGGCCAACATTCATTGCCCATCCCTAATTGCCCTTGAGCTGAATTGCCTACTGGGCCATTTCAGAGGGCGGTTATGAGTCAGCTTCATGGTTCAGGTGTGACCCTGGGGCCACAGGCGGTCCAGATCAGGCAAGGCTGGCAGATTTCCTTCCCTCAATGGGGCATTATTGAACCAGGGTTTTTTTTTACAACAATCGATGATTGTTTCACGGTCACCATTTGCTGAGATTAGTTTTCAATTCCAGGCTTTTATCAATTGAATTTAAACTCCACCAGCTGCTACAATGGGATTTGAACCTTTGCCCCTAGTGCTTTAAGCTCGACCTTTGGATTATTAGTCTAGTGGCGTAACCACTAAGCTTACACCACTGTTGAAAGGATGGGAGCGCTGTTATAAGACCCGGGATTTTCTAGATCTAGGACTAAGATAGCTGAATAGCAATGGTTACTTCTGATCCTGTCCTTCCCTATGTTCACATGTCATTCTTTACACTTCAACCATTCCAGTATTAGAGACATGAACACAGATGCAGATCACCCTGATCTTCATTTTAGTGCTTTAATCCCTTTTTCAACCGTTTTGCAACATTTGAACATCCATTGACCTGTTTTTGAAATCCATTTTCGTCCCATTCAGGGCTGAAACTCCTTCTATTTATTTTTGCGAATGACAAAAGCCCTCTTCAAAGCTACAAATGTAGCTCACTAAGTAAGAAATATGGCAGGAGCATTCCGGTCAATTTTAACCCTGTGACTATAGGGCCGATTTTCCAAACTATGGTCCCAGTAAGGTTGCCTCATCGGCTGGGAGAGGTCAGTGAGAATTTGTACCTGCGTCTGCCTACCTGAGCTGAAAATCAACATCCTGGGGATAACCACTGATCAGAAACTGAACTGGACTAGCCATATTAACACTGCGGCCAGCAGGGCAGGTCAAAGGCTAGGAATACTACGGTGAGTAACTCACCTCCTGACCCTCCCGAAAACCGTCCACCATCTACATGGCACAAGTCAGGAGTGTAATGGAATACTCTCCTCTTGCCTGGGGAGTGCAGCTCCAACAACACTCAAGAAACTCGATACCATCCAGGACAAAGCAGCCCCGCGTGATTGCTCCCCCTTCCACAAACATTCAAACCCTCCACCACCAATGAACAATGGCAGCCGTGTGTACCATCTGCAAGATGCACTGCAGGAACTCACCAAGGTTCCTCAGACAGCACCTTCCAAACCCACGACCACCGCCATCTAGAAGGACAAGAGCAGCAGATACCTGGGGACCCCACCACCTGGAGGTGCCCTTCCAAGTCACTCACCACCCTCACTTGGAAATGTGTCGCCATTCCTTCACTGTCGCTGGGGCAAAATCCTGGTACTCCCTCCCTAAGAGCACAGTGGGTGTACCTACACCTCAGGGACTGCAGCGGCGTCAAGAAGGCAACTCACCACCACCTTCTGACGGGCAACTGGGTATGGGCAATAAAGGGTGGCCTAACCAGCGACGCCCAAATCCCATAAGTAAATCACAGTACACCTAATCGCCTGATTTCCGCTACTGCAAGTAACTGAGAGTTTTGACAGGAGTGTGACTGGATAAAATCAGCTGCCTTTCATTTGCTCTGTTTCAATTTTTTTCCGACACAGTTAGACAACTGACAGGCATGCCTTGAGAATTAATCACTCGCATAAACATACATGAAAGGACAATCTGGTTGGCAGCTCCATTCTTTATTTTAATTTAGAGTGCCCAATTATTCTTTTTACCAATTAAGGGGCAATTTAGCGTGGCCAATCCACCTACCCTGCACATCTTTGGGTTGTGGGGGTGAAACCCCACGCAGACTTGGGGAGAATGTGCAAAACTCCACACGGACAGTGACCCAGGACCGGGATTCGAACCCGGGTCCTCAGCGCTGCAGTCCCAGTGCTAACCACTGCGCCACATGCCACCCATGACAGCTCCTTTCTTACTGGCCTCCACCGTTTCAGGAGAGCTTAAGTCCTGAGCCATTTCCTGATTGTTTTTATTCCTTTACCGTGGACTTGATGGGAGTACAATTGGGTTTTGAAAAGCCAGTGAACACAATAGTCCTTTCAGCTAATTACAGGACACAATTATTCAACAACATTTATGTCAGAGATAGACAGAAAGCACGAGGGAATGTTTCCCGGTACAGAGGGTTGAACGGGAACGTTAAGGAAATGGAGACTTGAGGTCTGTCCATCCGTCAATGACTCTTTGTCACTTAATCTATCGTTTGGGACAGCATTAATATCCCGACTTTCCAAGTAAACATCTGGACCCTGTTCCAATCTTTGTCGACTGTTATCAAAAAAAAAGTGACAAGGTGGATGTCAGCCAGTTGTTTAACTGTGTTGGGTGTTAAGTAAAATTAGCCTCTATAGTCTTAGGCTTTGAGTATATCAGAGATCCCACTGTAGGAAAAGATCAATTAGCCCATCTAACCCATTCTATCAGACTCCATCCATAAACTCCTTTCAGTGCAGAAGGACGCCATTCAGCCCATCAAGACTACCTCAGCCCTTGACCCACACCCCTGGCCTAGCCCCATAATCCCGCGCATTGATCATGGCCAGTCCATCTAACCTGTGCATCTTTGGACTGTGGGAGGAAACCGGAGCACCTGGAGGAAACCCACGCAGGCTCGGGGGGAACATGCAAACTCCACACAGACAGTCACCCAAGGCCGGGATTGAACCCGGATCCCTGGCGCTGTGAGGTAGCAGTGCTAATCACTGTGCCACTGTGGACTTTTTAAACCCATGTCACCTGTCTATCCCTTATTTCATTCATCTCCATCCTTGATTAAAAACAAAAAACACTTGATTCCCGTTTTGTAACAAGTATTTATTCAGCAACTTTTCAAAGTTGCAAGCAGACCGCCAATCCACCCCCTCTATGAAAATCCATAGCACATCTCCTAAACTGTGGGGAGAGCAAAGGTCTCCTTACCTTACTTAAACCTTGGGCACTCACACTGGTGAGGTTTAGTCACATTTTACATATGTGTTGTTTTTTACTCCATTGTTTTCACTCTCAGGACTCTTCCGGTAGACATTTGCCCACTGTGAACTCAAAACCGATTGAGGACTGTGTGTTTCTATTTTAGGTAATTCTAGGGCCTCGCTTTGCCACTGAACTGTTTGATGTTGGTCACTATCAAATACTGTTTTCCTGTCGTATTAACTGGCCTTTTTTTCTTTTCTGTCCTTCTCTCTTTCTTTCTCTCTCCCTCTCTCAGGATGGAAGCATCGCCGCATTCAGTGACCCTTTGTCACAAGTGCAGTCTGCAAACTATGACTCTTTTATTTTGCTGTGTATCACTGTGGACGAAGACAGATTAGATTTCAAAAGGGGGGGGGGCGGGAAACGCTTCAAGAGCGACTTGGGGGGAGGGGAGGTCTTTTGGGGGGGGGAGGGGGAACCAAAAAAAAAAGAAGGAAGTTGGATGGAAACAAAAAAAAACAAACAAAAACACACAAAAAAAAAACAACGACAAAAAAAAAAATCATATTCGCACTGGAACTGTGATGAGGACATTGAGACACACCGTGGCTGAGAATTAATCCATAAGTACTGAATATCTGTTGTTCAGAGGATTAAATGGCAAATACTGACTTTTAAACAAAAAAAAAACCAAAGCCAGCTGGATAAGATTGTGTGTGCCGACAGCCAACGTGACACATCCGCGCCTCTGACATGGCAAGGACATCCACAGATAAACGGACATTTTGCAAGCTGGCACAGGGATTAAAAAGTTCTACTACTGTAAAGTCATATCATTCCTTAGATAATTAGGGACCAAAGGACCAAACTTTTTTAAATCTTATCTTATAGTTGTAAGTAAAAACGAAAAAAAAAAATAGATCATAACACTTCATTGGTGATTTAGGGAAAAATACTTGCGTACAAGAAAAGGCTTCATAGGATTTAAGAGTCATTTTAGGAACACTTAAGTAATTCGGAGGCGCTCAGACAGTGGAAAGACAATCGATTCTGCAAATATATGAGAGCGGAAAATTCATTTTATATTACTGAAGAACTGGCTCGTAAGCTAAGTCCTTATGTACAGTAGCTGACGAGATAACTGAAACTTTCACCATAAAAGCACTAGTGGTTACTTGTAACATATCGAAATGCTGTTGTTGCTGTCCCCAAGTATTTATTTCATGCTATAAATACGAAATCTGTTCATGTTAGATCAGCCCAATGATGACTAATGTTACGTTTCTCAGGCAATGTAGCAATGCTGTATTGTTTTTACTTTGTGAGCTCGATCCCACTGTCATGCCGACCAAGCTGGAGGTGACGCTCGCAACGCACGAGAATGTGTGCGGGTGAGCTCTGTTTCGCAATGCCACACTCATGGGTAAGGTGCCCCGAACGCACAATGAGGGAGCGACAGAATGGAACTGCTGGCTTCAGTGGGCCAAAGGTGGGACCGAGGGAGTGGAGGATGTGAGCATGCATGGTTTACGTAAGCAACTCGCACTGTACTGCTCATTTGTTTTGCTTACGTTGGACATAACGGTTGATAGATACAGATGAATTGAACATTTTTCTGCGTTGTGTGCTTTGTTAGTACCGGTGCATCCTGCCATTTTGGTACAGTTATCCAAACATTGCCTCGCCGTACACGTCAACCCGAGCCTTGTCGAAATAGCTCCCACACTGGCACCTAATGTCATGCAGATACCATCAAACTACGCACCTATACACTTCTCCCTAATGTCCCTTGCCGACACACATCATGGCCCTGCTGCTCAACTCATCAAATCCAAAGGGCTGGATTTTCCCTCGGCGGGATCCTCCATTTCGCCGGCAGCGCACTCACACCCGCAGATTTCACGACGGCGTGAGGGTGCCCACAATGGGAAACCCCATTGGCCGGTTGCCGGGACGGAGAACTCTGCTGCCGGTGGGGGGGGGGGGGGTCCCAGAAAACGGGTGCGGCGCAACGGGGGGCATCCCGCCCAAAACCTTTTCATGATCACCCGATGTATCAGGTTTGAAAATGATACGGACGTATCTTCAAAAAAAAATCTCTGGAGACAAGAGGTAAAGCTGGTTGAATTGACCAATCTCAGAAGCTATTGCAATTTTTTAAAAATCAGGAACTGTAAAATGAAGGTTCTGCAAATTGCTGTTCCTTTCTTGGTCTCCAGCAGGGCATCCATCAAGTACATCCAATGATCAATGTTCAAAAGTATCAGGCCTCCACTTGGGGAGGTGAGAAGCATCAGGTGCCGACAGCTTGTAGGGTGGGTCACCACACTTGCTCTCATTTCCTGAATGCCACCACAAAGCACTTTATGTAATGGGCAGGCTGAACGCTGATACAACTGATGTCAGCAGAATACTGTGAAGGTCCAGTCATCTCTGACCACTATCAGCCACCTAAGGTGAATAATGGTCAAAATTATTTTGCGTTCTTTTCCTCATGCCAAAGAGCATTTAGCCGAAATTTGCTTTAAAGAGTCGTATTACCACGCAAGAAATAGACACAAGGCATTAAAATATCGAAAATAGGTGCAGAGATTGGCCCTTCGAGCCTGCATCACCATTTAATATGATCATGGCTGATATTGCAAATTCAATATCCCACTCCCGCTTTCACTCCATGCCCCTTGATCCCTTTAGCCGCAAGGGCCATGGCCAGCTCCCTCTTGAATAAATCCAATGAACCGGCCCCAACAGCTTTCTGTGGGAGAGACTTCCACAAGTTTGCAACTCTCTGAGAGAGGAAGTTCTTCCGCACCCCAGTCCTGAATGGCTGACCCCTTATTCTCAGGCTGTGACCCCTAGTTCTGGACGTCCCCCAACATGGGGAACATTCTTCCCGCATCCAGCCTGTCCAGTCCCATCAGGAGTTTATATGTTTCTATGAGAACCCCTCTCATTCTTCTGAACTCATTCAATCTCAAATCGAGATTGCGTCAGTGCAAATCCTGTTATTGCCCTCTCGCGGGATTTAGCAGCTGCAACGGGATTTGATTTGGATTTTGTTTATTGTCACGTGTACCAAGGTACATAACGGACTCGCAAAATCACGCCCCTTATCAAGAGGGAGCTGGCTTTGGCCAGAAAAGATGATAGCCTCTTCAACCAAGAAGCAGATCCAACTGGAGAAGCCCTTATAAAGACCATCAGACCATAAGACATAGGAGCGATAGGCCACTCGGCCCATCGAGTCTGCTCCGCCATTCAATCATGGCTGATATTTTCTCATCCCCATTCTCCTGCCTTCTCCCCACAACCCCTGATCCCCTTATTAATCAAGAACCTGTCTATCTCTGTCTTAAAGACACTCAGTGATTTGGCCACAGATTCACCACCCTCTGGCTGAAGAAATTCCTCCTCATCTCTGTTTTAAAGGATCGTCCCTTTAGTCTGAGATGTGTCCTCTGGTTTTTCCTACAAGTGGAAACATCCTCTCCACGTCCACTCTATCCAGGCCCCGCAGTATCCTGTAAGTTTCAAAAAGATCACCCCTCATCCTTCTAAACTCCAACGAGTACAGGCCCAGAGTCCTCAACCGTTCCTCATACACCAAACTCTCCATTCCAGGGATCATTCTTGTGAACCATCAGAAGACAAGATGGTGACATCTCATTTACTTTAGCGAGTTTGCTTCAGACTTTGGCTTGCTATTGACACTGAATGGAGGCACAAGACTGGCTTCATCGTATCCTCTTCCAACTTCTCATAGGCTGGAACTTTCCATCGGCGGAGACGGCACGCCATAGGTCACTGGCAGGAACCTCCCGGTCTCACCAAAGGCATTGGCCATTTGCGATGCTCGTCAGCCATGTGTCGCCGGGGAACCCACCATAGGGATGACTCGGCAGGACTACAAGATCCCTCCAGCGGGAAGGGCCGGAAAACCCTGGCCAAAGTCTTTCCGTGCATTTCAACCGCACGTGGCATCTGTCCTTATTACAGCTGCATCTCTACGCTGTCTTGTTATGCCACCTGGTAACCAATTTAGAATTAGGAGTTTCCTGTGTGACTCAATGAAGGCCCTTCCTTGGAAAGATATTTCCTTTCATTGGTTATATTAGTGGGCTACACAGAGACATGACTTAATCCCCAAGCCAGACTGATGAGATAGGCAGTCTGATGGTTGCAAAGTTTCTGTAGGAAATTAAGTTGAACGCAAAACCATCCTTGGCAGTCTGATCAATGGGGACGATGTGGGAAATGGACTTGAGTCCCAATGCCAAACATAAGAAATTAGAGCTAAAGAGGCCATTTGGTCCCTCAAACCTGCCCCTCAATAATATTATGATTGTTGCCTGAACAGCAAATCCTGTACCCGCCCCCCACCCCCTCCCCCCCCCCGCCGTAACCTTTGACTCCCGTGTCAATCAGAAACCTGTCTTAACTCAGCCTTCAACATGTTCAATGACCCAGTCTCCACTGCTCCCTGGAGAATTTCAAACATTAACAACTCTCTGAGAGAAGATATTCCTCCTCATTTCCACCTTAAAAATGAGACCCTTTACTTTGATACTGTACCCTCATGTTCGATTCTCCCATGAGGGGAAACATCCGCTCAGCATCTAACCGGCCAAACCCCTCAGCATCTTATAAGTTTCAATAAGATCATCTCTCATTCTTCTAAACTTCAACGAGTAAGGGCCTGTGGTAGTCACCAGTGTTGTATTATATTGTATATACTGCACTGCATACGAGGGTATTACAGGTAAGGCCCCTGTACTACTGGTACGGGAGTAGATCCCTGCCTGCTGGCTCCGCCCAGTAGGCGGAGTATAAATGTGTGTATTCTCTGAACTGCAGCCATTTTGGAAGCAGCTGTAGGAGGCCACACATCTCAAGGCCAAACATCTCACCCCAAGAATTTGCCTTCTCTGAACTGCTTCAAATGCAAGGATGCCCCTCTTTAAGTAAGATGACGAAACACAATGCTCCAGGTGTGGTCTCATCAATGCCCTGTACAGTTGGGGCCATTTTAGCTCAGTTGGTTTGTGATGCACAGCGAGGCCGACAGTGTGGGTTCAATTCCCGTACCGGCTGAGGTTATTCATGAAGGTCCCGCCTTCTCAACCTTGCCCCTCAGGTTAAATCACCATCAGTCAGCTCGCCCCCTTAAAGCGGAAATAAGCCTATGGTCATCGGGGACTATGGCGACTTTTACTTCACTTACTTACAGTTGTCGCAAGACTCCCCCACCTTCATACTCCACCCTCTTTGCAGTAAAGGCCTGCGTTCCATTTGCCTTCCTAATTACTTGCCGTACCTGCACACTGCCTTTATTTGATTCATATACAAGGACACCCAGGTCCCTCTGCATAGAGTCATAGATGTTTACAGCATGGGAATAGGTCCTTCGGCCCAGCTAGTCCATGCCGCCCAGTTTCTATCACAAAGCTAGTCCCACTTGCCCGCATTTGGCCCATATCCCTCTATACCCACCCTGCCCATGTAACTGTCTTAACGGTTTTTTAAAGAACAAAATTGAATCTGCCTCTACCACTGCCTCTGGCAGTCCATTCCAGATGCTCACCACCCTCTGTGTGAAGAAATTTCCCCTCTGGTCTCTTTTGTATCTCTCCCCTCTCACCTTAAACCTACGCCCTCTAGTTCTAGACTCCTCTAACTTTGGGAAAAGATGTTGACTATCTACCTTATCGATGTGCCTCATTATTTTATAGACCTCTATGAGATCATCTCTGAGCCTCCTACGCTCCAGGGAAAAAAGTCCCAGCCTCTCCTTATAACTCAGACCATCAAGTCCTGGTATCATCCTCGTAAATCTCTGCAGAATTCTGCAGTCTTTCTCCACTTAAAGAATATTCTGCTTTTCTATTTTTCCTGCCAAAGTGAACAACCTCACATTTTCCCTGCATCCTACTGCGTTGGCCAAATTTATACTCTTCTGAGATTGATAGCTCATGCATGTTGCATGAGGAGGAGGATGATAGACTTGATGTGGCCAGGGAGTGCCTGTGACACCACCAGATGCCAGAAATGTTGGCAGTCTTTCATTTCTTTGATTTGGATTTCCAGAGAAATGAATGTATATCACCTGCCAAAAATCAGCGCGGTTATTGTTCAATTGTTATTCTGTGCAGAGAGTACAGATTCTGGGCAGCTGCAGATTGAGGCGAGGTTAGAGTTAATCGTTTTAGCAAGAATTGGCGTTGGCATTGTAACTAACAATGCCAATGACAAATAATCCGACATTGGGAGATAGAAATTTGGGTCACATCAGTCGAAATCGCATTGTGCAATTTTAATAATGAACTCAAGTCTGGTAAAATTCCTCTGTTCAGAGCTGAATGCAATCAAGAGCAGGGGAGTTGTCAAATCGTGGATATCCATTCTTCAGGCTATCTTCTTGCGGAAGCACAAATTTTGGAATTTGGTCCAATTCCCTCTTGAAAGTGACCATTTTGAGACTTCTGCAGTGCTCCAGGAGACATGGTTCTTCCTGTAAGCTCAAACTGGCATGCTGTTTTGTTCAACTCCACAATGCTAACCTAACATAGACCCAATGCTGGATCATATCCATTGAGACTTCCAGCTCATTTGACCCAGAATGTTTCATTCCATCTTGCTGAACTGATGGAGAAAGTTAGATGAATCACCAAGTTGACGTTTGAGAAATTTAAGAGACTCAAGTCAGGTAATGATTGAGTAGTTTTAAATGTGGTTTACCAACTCAAATATTGTAGGTTTTCACATCAAAACCGACACCTTTGAATCCACATGATAGTTTCATTTTTTATAGAACATTTTCTATCAGTGCATTAAACAGCATCAGATTCATATCATGGTACCCCTGCCGCATCTTATTAACACCATACGTAGAATCCCTGCAGTGCAGAAGGAGGCCATTCAACCCATCAAGTCTGCACCGACCCTCTGAAAGGGAACCCCACCCATGACCACTCCCCTGGCCTAACCCCGTAACCCCACCTAACCTGCACATCCTTGGACTGTGGGTGGAAACCGGAGCACCCAGAGGAAACCCACACAGACACAGGGAGAACGTGTAACCTCCACACAGTCACCCGAGGCCGGAATTGAAACCGGGTCCCTGGCGCAGTGAGGCTGTAGTGCTAACTACTGTGCCACCATGCCGCACATTGGATTGGATTGGATTGGATTTGTTTATTGTCACGTGTACCGAGGTACAGTGAAAAGCATTTTTCTGCGAGCAGCTCAACAGATCATTAAGTACAGAAAAGGGAATAAAAGAAAATACATAATAGGGCATCACAACATATACAATGTAACTACATAAGCACTGGCATCGGATGAAGCATACAGGGTGTAGTGTTAATGAGGTCAGTCCATAAGAGGGTCATTTAGGAGTCTGGTGACAGTGGGGAAGAAGCTGTTTTTGAGTCTGTTCGTGCGTGTTCTCAGACTTCTGTATCTCCTGCCCGATGGAAGAAGTTGGAAGAGTGAGTAAGCCGGGTGGGAGGGATCTTTGCACATCTGCACATTCTTCCTGTCTAAAAGATCTTACTTCCTGCTGTCAATTTTTAGTCACATTTCCCTGATAACTTCTCCCAGCATAAATTTCTCTGTCCACTTTCATAATAGAAGCTGGCTATGTAAACGTGTCACATTGCAGTTACATCTTCTCAGCGAGTGGTGGCACTGCAACTTTTGCATCTCCAATCTTCTGCTTCCCGGATTATAATAAACCTACATCTTTGAGCCCCTGTTCAATTCCTTTGAACTCACCCTACTTCGCCTGCCAGCTACACTTGAACGTAACTCCCATCTGTAATGGCAGATGCACTGGTATAATACAATGCATGCATAGTCATTTGGTAGCACAGAACCTGAGTATTGTTGAAAAAATAGAGTTTGTCAAAGTTTTTCATCTTGCATCCATCAGGGCAATGGCAAGAACACCAATGTCAGGAGAAACAACAATTTTACCCTGTATGAGAAGAGAGTGCTGATTGGTTGGCAAGTTGACTCTTCATTGGTAGAGAGGCACTGCCATGGTGAATGCACTACTTGATGATGGTGGCTGACAGTTAACTGCCAAGCGTTGTTTGAAAATTTAAACCAGGCAGTTCGATTTTGATTGGCAATGACAAGGCAATGACATCGATATGCGGGGCTGGTTTAGCACACTGGGCTAAATCGCTAGCTTTTAAAGCAGACCAAGGCAGGCCAGCAGCACGGTTCAATTCCCGTACCAGCCTCCCTGAACAGGCACTGGAATGTGGCGACTAGGGGCTTTTCACAGTAACTTCATTTGAAGCCTACTTGTGACAATAAGCGATTTTCATTTTCATATGCGTGCGATTTTCCTGATGAGTGCAAGATGAAAAACTTCACTGTGTCTTTTTTTCCAGCAATACACAATGCACATAAAGAAGATCACTGCTCCTCATACATTGCAGAGCGCAGATCGATGCTACCTTAGACGGAACTTAATTTTGAAATCCTTTACTTTGGATTCGTTTTGGCGTGTTAAAAGTGCCATTGTCAGAGGAATTTATAGATTGCAAGCCAAATATTCTTGTATACAAACAGCAAAGTGTCTAATTGTATTATTACCTTGTGCCTCAAGGCATTTGCTTTCTGTGTCATTTTGTACTTTCATTCTTGCACCAAGGGAAAGAAAAGGAACTTAATCTGTCCCTTAATGTTCAAAAGCACTGAAAATGTTCAAAGCTATGAGTGTGTGTTATAAAGTTATCTTAGAAAGTTCCCTAAGGTTAATGATTGCCTTTTATGAGGAGAGCACCTTTAAAATTGTCCAAAAACAGCCCCATCACAACACAAAATTCAACTGGACTTATCTTTCTTTGGCCAGCTTGGCTATTCTTGGTATTTTGCTGTTGATGGTAGATTCCAGTCGGGCTCCAGCCCCCGGAGCAAAGCACCTTTAGGTGTCCTGGGTTTCAATGTCGCCCTTAAATACGCAAGGAAAATCTCCATGGGGATCACTTTCAGATTCCCCGGCAGAATCTCCAGAGAACAGCACAGGTGGTGGTGTTTCTCCAAGGTGGGTGAGTTGAGGAGTGGGTTCTGCTGTCCCCCTGGTGGAAGACCCTTGGCCGAGGTGCCTAGCCGCCGCACCTGCCAAACCTAAGATCAGAAGCGATGGAAGCGTTTCCCATATTTTCCACTGGTGCAATGTCACAAAGGGGGTTGAGTGAGGAGTCAGATTCCATTTCTCTGGCTTCAGAATGGAAAAGAAATGGGCGCCTGACCATTTTTAAAAAAAAAAACCTTTTCAAACTCGAGGAGAGAGTGAAAAGAATACGCTTCACCTGCCAGTTGACAATTATTTATTGCCATAGACGAGACCATTTCTAATGCCCACCTCTGTGCAGAGAGGTTGTCGGGCTTAGTAGGCCGCACCCCTGCCCTCTGAGTCTGAAGGACCCGGGTTCAAGCCCAATCTCCAGGATTGATGGCGACCGAAGGGACATTCAGGATGTGGTTCCACCCGCTGTTATTTCGTGCCTCCGTTTCTCCAAGTGAGGAAAAGAGGGTCAAGTTAGGCAAAACAATCTCTGACGCTCCTGAGTCAAACTGTCACCCGTTTAAAATTAAAACTGGGCTTCTGGGGAAGCCATGAGGTTGTACTTGAGCAGCGTGGCTTTTTAATTGATTTAAGACAGCAACCGTCTTTGCAGCGAAATATTTTAGCCCATTATTTGTGTTCCCGTCATGGTGTTGTCCAGGACAACCAAGGCCTCGTTGAAGATCATTCCCTACCCGCCATACATTATTCCTAAATAATGGAAATGACCAACAGAAAAGGACCAACTGCTCCATCGAGTGTGCTGAACACTCACGATGGCCAGAAACTTCCTACCCACCCCCACCCGCCAAACCCCAAATTCTGAAACTGCCATGGTGGGATTGGAACTCACATTTTTCTGGATTACCAGTCCTGTGACATAACCACCACGCACCCCAGATGATACCATCCGCCAAATACGCACTAACCAGATTATTCGCTTTGATAATAATTTATGAGGTCTTGTGATACAATGGGTAGTGTCCCGGCCTGTGAGCCAGGTCCGAGTCTGACCCCAGGACCTGATGGCCTGGGAAGGCGCATCCTTAACGCGGTCAAACAGGTTGCCGGGGAGGGGGGGGGGGAACCTGGAACCTGCAGATCCTTCCGGCGCACGCTGATGATAGGAGGGAAGGGCAGAAAGAAAGTTGGCGCCTCTACCATCACTCACCATAACTCCAGGCTACCGCGTGCAGGTAATTGTCCGTGTTGGCGTGGCAACTTGGACTCCCCTGGTGAACTGTGGCACACAGCACCACCAATCACAATCTGTACAAAGTATCGAACAGATTTGGTCAGGTCGTCAATAGACGCTTCTCTGACTTAATGGTATGAAATTGATGCTACATTGCCTGAGAAACAGATGATCTACATTGTAGGACCTTATTTTAGTCATTTTCTATTATGAAGAGGCACAGTAAACAGCAGTAACATGTAAAAAGAAGTCAGAAATTAACAAAGAGGAATAACATATCTTACATTACCACAGATACTTGTAAATGCCTTTGCTTTTGCTCTGCATAGACTTTACATTCATGAAAGTCAGCCAGGAAAAAAGATGATCACATTTGCATTAAAGCCAGCGGAAAATGCATAACAGATAAGAACTTGTAATCAACAAATTCCTCTAATTACAGGTACTGCAAACTAGCTACTGAGATCTTGCTGCACTTGTGTATATATATACGAAAGCATATTTTTCTTTCTTTATCAATGGTTTTCTTTATAACTCACAGAAGAAGAAGAAAAAAAAAGAATTTAAGATTTTCAGTGTTTTACCATGAAGAATAATATTAAATGAAATGAAAAAGTAATGCAAGCCACAAAGAAATATTTGTGTGGTCTGTCTATTTAAATCCAATATTTAAATAATTTATTATTTGCTATTTATGATCAGGTTTAAAAGTATTCTGGGTGTAATTTGTTCTCATTGTTGCTTCTTGAATTTTAATAATTTAATTGTCACAACTGCTCTTATTTATTTTTGGGGGTGGGGGAGATTTTCACCCCTCCCTTCCCGTTTTCTTTCCTGCCAGAGATGTAACTTAAATTAGAGGTTGTATAGACAAGCGGAGGATTGCCCTGTAATTCTGACAATTTAATGTAGTGTAAAAATTCAGTAGTTCTGTAGTTAATGCTATTCTGCTTTGACTGAAATAAAGCACAGTCCAGTGGAAAGCTTCAAAGTTGTGTCGTGTTGTGTTATTCGAGGATGTCACAAGAGTTCTTGGTTTGCCAGCGAATGCCGCTCGACGATGTTAAAGTTGAAGATATACTCCTTATGTTCTCTTCAACCTGTCACTGTACAGTTCAGCATGATCCCTACAGCCAGAAGGAAGCCATTCAGCCCATCGAGTCTGCACCCACCCTCCGAAAGAGCCAGGTACACTGCCCCGCCCCACCCCGCCCTATCCGCATAACCCCGTAACCTAACCTGCACATCTTTGGACACTTAAGGGGCAATTTAGCGTGGCCAATCCAATAGGCGGCATGCTATCACAGTGGTTACCACTGTTGCTTCACAATGTCCAGGGTCCCAGGTTCGATTCCTAGCTTGGCTCACTGTCTGTGCGGAGTCTGCACGTTCTCCCCGTGTCTGTGTGGGTTTCCGCCGGGTGCTCCGGTTTCCTCCCACAAGTCCCGAAAGACGTGCTTGTTTGGTGAATTGGACATTCTGAATTCTCCCTCAGTGTACCCGAACAGGCGAAGGAGTGTGGCGACTAGGGGCTTTTCACTGTAACTTCATTGCAGTGTTAGTGTAAGCCTACCTGTGACACTAATAAAGATTATAATTATAACCTGCACATTTTGGGACACTAAGGGGCAATTTAGCATGGCCAATCTACCTATCCTGCACATCTTTGGACTGTGGGAAGAAACCGGAGCACCCGGAGGAAACCCACCCAGACATCGGGAGGTTGGGGGAACAGAAACTTACATTTCAGCAGCCTGTAAACCTCAATGTACAAGCGAATCCTCGATTTTACGACCTACAAGTAACGATGATCGGCACCTACGACATTTGTAAATAGAAATCAAAACATTTCCATTGACTTGAATGAGCCTTCCAATGAGAAATGGAAGGGACCGCCGTCAAGAGGAGGTAGAAAAGACTTAAAGGTTGTTGGCTGAAGACAGCACTCAGAGGAAATGGTGACGGTGCGACTTAGAAGTTTCTCTGGATTCACATCCGTGATCCATTCTTCAAAACTAAACTAATGCTGAACCCCAAACATAATGGCTGCCATGATGAAGTGCATTGATTACTGAATCGGATTTTGGAATACTTTAATGAACTCTCCGCAGTGGCCTTAGTTACCGTGGTAATACCAGGTATTGCGGTACCTGAGAGGTGGATGACCATTGGCTAGACCCAGGAGTCTACCATTGGCTGATGTACATAGCTCCACCCTGAGAGGCGGAGTATAAGAACCAATGCCGTCCCAGCAGCCTTCACTTTCTGTATCAAAGCTGCTGGGTACAGTTCTAGCAGATTAAAGCCTATTAGTTACGACTCACCGTGTCTCGAGAGTAATTGATTGCACATCAGTTACATAGCCTTGTTAACAGTTCACAATTTTCCATTCATTCATTCATGGGATGTGTGCCCCACCGACAAGGCCAGCATTTGCCTACCCATTCCCAATTGCCTTCAAAGTAAGCGGCCATCTCAGATGCCTGTTAAGAGACAACTACATGCCGATGGATCTGGAGTCACATGTAGGCCAGACCAGGTAAGGACGGTAGATTTCCTTCCCTATCGGGCATCAGTGAACCAGATGAGTTTCTGCGACAGTCCATGACAGGTGTCATGGTCACCATTTGTGGGCTCAATTTACCAATTCTGTATTTTCATTCGTCGAATTTAAATTCCACCCACAGTCTGCCACGGTGGGATTTGAACCCATGTTTCCACAGCATTGCCTGGGCCTTTGGACTGCAAACCCAGTGAGATTGCCATTATATTTGGGGCGAGGTTGGTGTAAAATGCAGGATATTGGGTAACCATAGGTGAGATTTGAGGAAAACCAGTATATCTATAAACATTTAAGCAATGTCAAAATTGGGCTTTAAACCAGTAGATTATCGAGCGAAGGGAAAGCCAAAGGTGACAAGGATATTTCAGAGTTTTAGTTGAGAAAGAGTTGGAGAGAGTGGCATTCACTCTCGACGGATTTAGCTGCGCTTGGGCTCCGAAGCTCCCATCTTTCCCAGCCTTCCTCACTCAGATTGGGTGAGACAGAGCAGTGAAGAGCGCCCCCGGCAGCATCTTCGTGGAGTTACGAGCACAGAGAGATAGGTAACGTTGCAAGGAGGTGTTTACAGGGACAATAAAAAGGTAAGCGGTTCGGACAACGATGGGGGAGGCGGGGGGCGGGGTGGAGGTTGGGTCAGACTGAAGAAGGGGAGGGCGTTGTGTTGAGGTAGGGTGGAAAGGAGAAAAATTGGATAGGACAGGAGAGGGGGGTCAGGTAGGAGCGGAGGGGGGTTGTCGGGTCGGGTTGGACCAGAAAGACGGGGGTGGGGGGTGGGGCTGGTTTGGACCAAAGGGATGTTTGGGTCCGACCAGCGAGAAGGGTAGGGGCTCAGATCAGAGGGTAAGGGGGGGGGGGAGGCAAGAGTCGGACCGGAGAGAGGGCGGTGGGGTGGATCAGTCCAGGTGAGGGAGGTCCGTCCAGGACAGGGGCAGGGTCAGATTGGGAAAAGGTGGACAATCCGGGAAGGCGGGGGTTAGTCAATCCGGGGTGGGGGGGTGTTCGCTCCATGAGAAGGGGGTCAGTGCGGGAGGGAGGCCAATTTGGGAAGGGGGGAAGAGGGTCTGGAGCAGAGCAGTCAATCCGGGAGGAGGAAGGGTGAGGCTGGGTTTTGTAAATAGTTACTCTGGAGTTGGAAGTGATTTTTTTCCCTCTACATCAGAGTAACTATCACCGGAAAACTGACAGAACCATCCGAAGTTAGCAATTTAAATTGCTTCTGTCTGATGGTTCCCAGCCCAATGCAATTGTTCGGGGGAAGTTAGCGCTTCTGGGCAATTGCTGGGAAAACCCTTGCGTGGGAACTTCCTTGAGGGATTCCCCAGTGCATCATTGGGTATCCCTCAAATGCGTCGCATGGGGACCAGAAAGTTATGGATCGATGTTTCAACAACATCGATAATAATTCAACATAATATAACAGACTTGTAACATTAACTCGGTTTCTCTCTCCACAGACGCTGCCAGACCAGCTGAGTTTCCCCAGCATGTTCTGTTTTTAGCTCGGACTTCCAGCAACTGCAGTATGTTGCTTTTATTAGAATGTGACAATGCTTGCTTTTCATATAGGAACTAAGCAACCAAGGTTTATCCAATGCATCACTGTTGCTTCACAGCGCTAGGGACCCGGGTTCGATTCCCGCTTGGGACAATGTCTGTGCGGAGTCTGCACATTCTCCCCGTGTCTACGTGAATTTCCTCCGGGTGCTCCGGTTTCCTCCCACAAGTCCCGAAAGACGTGCTTGTTAGGTAATTTGGACATTCTGAATTCTCCCTCCGTGTACCCGAATAGGCAACTCGGGAATTTTCACAGTATCTTCATTGCAGTGTTAATGTAAGCCTACTTGTGACACTATTAAAGATCATTCTTATTATTATCAATAATAAATGGAGATCGAGCAATATTCTAATCATGGAGTGGGAATCAGATGGGAATAAAACAATTATAAGGTCAGTTGTAAATTGCCAAGAACAGATGGCCAACAAGTGTTGTGCATGGCCATCTCTATTTAGCCATGCATTGATACACTTTCCACTATCTCAGGGTATTGTTATAATTACAATGCAGGAAGTACAGCACCCAATAGGTAATCTGATTTTGTGGTGTTATTTAATGGCCAGGACAATGAGGATAGCTGCCCTGCTTTGCAAATATTGTGCCATGGGATCTTTTCATAGAATTTACAGTGCAGAAGGAGGCCATTTGGCCCATCGAGTCTGCACCGGCTCTTGGAAAGAGCACCCTACCCAAGGTCAACACCTCCACCCTATCCCCATAACCCAGTAACCCCACCCAACACTAAGGGCAATTTTGGACACTAAGGGCAATTTATCACGGCCAATCCACCTAACCTGCACATCTTTGGACTGTGGGAGGAAACCGGAGCACCCGGAGGAAATCCACACACACACGGGGAGGATGTGCAGACTCCGCACAGACAGTGACCCAAGCCGGAATCGAACCTGGGACCTTGGAGCTGTGAAGCAATTGTGCTATCCACAATGCTACCGTGCTGCCCAAACATTCATCTGATGGGGCAGACACCCTCGGTTTAACACCTCGTCCAACAAGACAGCTAGTGGGATTTTCTATACCACCCTCCACCTTCTCCCCCCCCCCATTCAGCCCATCAAGTCTGCACCGACCCTCGGAAAGAGCACACTACCTAGGCCTGACTCCCCGCCCTATCCCTGTAACCCTGCCTAACCTACACATGTTTGGACACTAAAGGTGAACTTAGCGTTCTCATCGGTAATGGGCAACAGTGTTACTAATTGAGCTGACCTATTTAGCATTCAAAATTATAGGTGAACTTTTTACGTTAGCGAGGCTGGGGGGCATTAAAATGTTTGCAGCTGATGACCATGAACTAGATGCTAATCAAAAAGAAATGTGACGGACATCTAAGCAAAAGGAAGCCGTGATTTTGTTTCAGATTGCCGCTAATGTAGTCCACGGTCCTTACATAAGAACATAAGACCTAGGAGCAGGAGTAGGCCATCTGGCCCCTCGAGCCTGCTCCGCCATTCAATAAGATCATGGCTGATCTTTTTGTGGACTCAGTCCTTACCCGCCCACTCACCCTTAATTCCTTTACTGTTCAAAAATCTGTCAATCTTGGCCTTAAAACCATTCAACAAGGTAGCCTCAACTGCTTCACTGTGTGGGGATATGCCTGTGCACAGTCATGTATATAGTTATCAATGTGACCTCCAACCAGCTGGCGGCGATAGAGATCTGCAATGTGATTGGAGATTCCAGCAGTTGGTACGTACAAGAAGATGGTTGCACTGGAAGTAGCTCCAGGAGAATTCACTGAATTCATTTTATTTTGTTACCATTTGTATCATAGTTGGTCAGTTATCTTTCCACGTGCTGATCTTGTTAATAAATTACACTACTAGTCAAAGAACAAGATGATCTGTGTTGATCTTTACTACGGCCATAACACAGAACATAACACACTGGGCACGCAATTCCACAGATTCACAACCCTTTGGGTGAAGAGGTTCATAGAACATAGAACATAGGAAATACAGCACAGAACAGGCCCTTCGGCCCACGATGTTGTGCCGAACCTTTGTCCTAGATTAATCATAGATTATCATTGAATTTACAGTGCAGAAGGAGGCCATTCGGCCCTTTGAGTCTGCACCGGCTCTTGGAAAGAGCACCATACCCAAACTCAACACCTCCACCCAACACCAAGGGCAATTTGGACATTAAGGGCAATTTATCATTGGCCAATTCACCTAACCCGCACATCTTTGGACTGTGGGAGGAAACCGGAGCACCCGGAGGAAACCCACGCAGACACGGGGAGGACGTGCAGACTCCGCACAGACAATGACCCAAGCCGGAATCGAACCTGGGACCATGGAGCTGTGAAGCAATTGCGCTATCCACAATGCTACCGTGCTGCCCTTAAGAACAAATAAATCTACACTATATCATTTTACCGTCATCCATGTACCTATCCAATAGCTGCTTGAAGGTCCCTAATGTTTCCGACTCAACTACTTCCACAGGCAGTGCATTCCATGCCCCCACTACTCTCTGGGTAAAGAACCTACCTCTGATATCCCTCCTATATCTTCCACCTTTCACCTTAAATTTATGTCCCCTTGTAATGGTGTGTTCCACCCGGGGAAAAAGTCTCTGACTGTCTACTCTATCTATTCCCCTGATCATCTTATAAACCTCTATCAAGTCGCCCCTCATCCTTCTCCGCTCTAATGAGAAAAGGCCTAGCACCCTCAACCTTTCCTCGTAAGACCTACTCTCCATTCCAGGCAACATCCTGGTAAATCTTCTTTGCACCTTTTCCAGAGCTTCCACATCCTTCCTAAAATGAGGCGACCAGAACTGTACACAGTACTCCAAATGTGGCCTTACCAAAGTTTTGTACAGCTGCATCATCACCTCACGGCTCTTAAATTCAATCCCTCTGTTAATGAACGCGAGCACACCATAGGCCTTCTTCACAGCTCTATCCACTTGAGTGGCAACTTTCAAAGATGTATGAACATAGACCCCAAGATCTCTCTGCTCCTCCACATTGCCAAGAACTCTACCGTTAACCCTGTATTCCGCATTCATATTTGTCCTTCCAAAATGGACAACCTCACACTTTTCAGGGTTAAACTCCATCTGCCACTTCTCAGCCCAGCTCTGCATCCTATCTATGTCTCTTTGCAGCCGACAACAGCCCTCCTTACTATCCACAACTCCACCAATCTTCGTATCGTCTGCAAATTTACTGACCCACCCTTCAACTCCCTCATCCAAGTCATTAATGAAAATCACAAACAGCAGAGGACCCAGAACTGATCCCTGCGGTACGCCACTGGTAACTGGGATCCAGGCTGAATATTTGCCATCCACCACCACTCTCTGACTTCTATCGGTTAGCCAGTTCGTTATCCAACTGGCCAAATTTCCCACTATCCTATGCCTCCTTACTTTCTGCATAAGCCTACCATGGGGAACTTTATCAAATGCCTTACTAAAATCCATGTACACTACATCCACTGCTTTACCTTCATCCACATGCTTGGTCACCTCCTCAAAGAATTCAATAAGATTTGTAAGGCAAGACCTACCCCCTGTCAAATCCGTGCTGACTATCCCTAATCAAGCAGTGTCTTTCCAGATGCTCAGAAATCCTATCCTTCAGTACCCTTTCCATTACTTTGCCTACCACCGAAGTAAGACTAACTGGCCTGTAATTCCCAGGGTTATCCCTAGTTCCTTTTTTGAACAGGGGCACGACATTCGCCACTCTCCAATCCCCTGGTACCACCCCTGTTGACAGTGAGGACGAAAAGATCATTGCCAACGGCTCTGCAATTTCATCTCTTGCTTCCCATAGAATCCTTGGATATATCCCGTCAGGCCCGGGGGACTTGTCTATCCTCAAGTTTTTCAAAATGCCCAACACATCTTCCTTCCTGACAAGTATTTCCTCGAGCTTACCAATCTGTTTCACACTGTCCTCTCCAACAATATCGCCCCTCTCATTTGTAAATACAGAAGAAAAATACTCATTCAAGACCTCTCCTATCTCTTCAGACTCAATACACAATCTCCCGCTACTGTCCTTGATCGGACCTACCCTCGCTCTAGTCATTCTCATATTTCTCACATATGTGTAAAAGGCCTTGGGGTTTTCCTTGATCCTACCCGCCAAAGATTGTTCATGCCCTCTCTTAGCTCTCCTAATCCCTTTCTTCAGTTCCCTCCTGGCTATCTTGTATCCCTCCAATGCCCTGTCTGAACCTTGTTTCCTCAGCCTTACATAAGTCACCTTTTTCCTCTTAACAAGACATCCAACCTCTCTTGTCAACCATGGTTCCCTCACTCGACCATCTCTTCCCTGCCTGACAGGGACATACATATCAAGGACACGTAGCACCTGTTCCTTGAACAAGTTCCACATTTCACTTGTGTCCTTCCCTGCCAGCCTATGTTCCCAACTTATGCACTTCAATTCTTGTCTGACAACATCGTATTTACCCTTCCCCCAATTGTAAACCTTGCCCTGTTGCACGTACCTATCCCTCTCCATTACTAAAGTGAAAGTCACAGAATTGTGGTCACTATCTCCGAAATGCTCCCCCACTAACAAATCTATCACTTGCCCTGGTTCATTACCCAGTACTAAATCCAATATTGCCCCTCCTCTGGTCGGACAATCTACATACTGTGTTAGAAAAGCATCCTGGACACACTGCACAAACACCACCCCATCCAAACTATTTGATCTAAGGAGTTTCCACTCAATATTTGGGAAGTTAAAGTCGCCCATGACTACTACCCTATGACTTCTGCACCTTTCCAAAATCTGTTTCCCAATCTGTTCCTCCACATCTCTGTTACTATTGGGGGGCCTATAGAAAACTCCTAACAAGGTGACTGCTCCTTTCCTATTTCGGACTTCAACCCATACTACCTCAATAGGGTGATACTCCTCGAACTGCCTTTCTGCAGCTGTTATACTATCTCTAATTAATAATGCCACCCCCCCACCTCTTTTACCACCCTCCCTAATCTTATTGAAATATCTATAACCAGGGACCTCCAACAACCATTTCTGCCCCTCTTCTATCCAAGTTTCCGTGATGGCCACCACATCGTAGTCCCAAGTACCGATCCATGCCTTAAGTTCACCCACCTTATTCCTGATGCTTCTTGCGTTGAAGTATACACACTTCAACCCATCTCCGTGCCTGCAAATACTTTCCTTTGTCAGTGTTCCCTTCCCCACTGCCTCATTACATGCTTTGGCGTCCTGAATATCGGCTACCTTAGTTGCTGGACTACAAATCCGGTTCCCATTCCCCTGCCAAATTAGTTTAAACCCTCCCGAAGAGTACTAGCAAACCTCCCTCCCAGGATATTGGTGCCCCTCTGGTTCAGATGCAACCCGTCCTGCTTGTACAGGTCCCACCTTCCCCAGAATGCGCTCCAATTATCCAAATACCTGAAGCCCTCCCTCCTACACCATTCCTGCAGCCACGTGTTCAACTGCACTCTCTCCCTATTCCTAGCCTCGCTATCACGTGGCACCGGCAACAAACCAGAGATGACAACTCTGTCTGTCCTGGCTTTCAACTTCCAGCCTAACTCCCTAAACTTGTTTATTACCTCCACACCCCTTTTCCTACCTATGTCGTTGGTACCAGTGTGCACCACGACTTCTGGCTGTTCACCCTCCCCCTTAAGGATCCTGAAGACACGATCCGAGACATCCCTGGCCCTGGCACCCGGGAGGCAACATACCTTCCGGGAGTCTCGCTCGCGACCACAGAATCTCCTATCTATTCCCCTAACCATTGAATCTCCTACAACTATTGCTTTTCTATTCTCCCCCCTTCCCTTCTGAGCCCCAGAGCCAGACTCCGTGCCAGAGACCTGACCGCTAGGGCCTTCCCCCGGTAGGTCATCCCCCCCAACAGCATCCAAAACGGTATACTTGTTTTGAAGGGGAACGGCCACGAGGGATCCCTGCACTGTCTGCCTGTTTGTTTTTTTCCCCCTCAACTCAGTCCTAAATCTCCTCCCCCTTATTTTGAGGCTATGCCCCCTAGTTCTAGTTTCACCCACCAGTGGAAACAACCTCCCTGCTTCTATCTTATCTATTCCCTTCATATGTTTCTAGAAGATCCCCATTCATTCTTCTAAATTCCAATGAGTATAGTCCCAGTCTCCTCAGTCTCTCCACATAAGCCAATCCTCTCCACTCCGGAAGCAACCTTGTGAATCTCCTCTGCACCCCTTCCAGTGCCAGTACATCCTTTCTCAAGTAAGGAGACCAACTCTGTTGGCATGTGCGAGTACCTTTAAGAAATGGGTGTTTATTGAACAGCTGTAGTGGATGTACCTTTAAGAAATGGGTGTTTGTCAGATAGCTGCAGTGATGTCAGAGTGTGGGAGCTGGGCTGTCTGTCTTTCACTTTCGTTTTTGAGCAGGCAGCTACAGGGTGTGTTTAGTTTCATTTTGAGAACTGGATAGCTGCAGGCAAAGCAAGCAGCTGTATAAGGCTCTCTCTCTGCAATTTAAAGACTGTCTCCAGATCATTTGAGGATTTCAAAGTGATAACTGCTCTCAGTAATGAATTTAAACCTGGGCCAGGATTCTCCCCTACCCGGTGGGGCGGGGGGTCCCGGTGTGATGGAGTGGCGGGAACCACTCCGGCATTGGGCCGCCCCAAAGTTGTGGATTTCTCCTCACCTTTAGGGGCCAAGCCCTCACCTTGAGCGGCTAGATCCACGCCAGAGTTGTTGGCGTGCCGGGGCCGAAGGGACTGTGCCGGTCGGCGGAAGTCCGCACATGTGCGGGAGCGTCAGCGGCTGCTGATGTCATCTCCGCGCATGCGCAGGGAGGGGTGTCATTTCCACATCGGCCATCGTGGAGGCTATCGCCGAGGTGGAAGGAAGAGTGCCCCCACGGCACAGGCCCGCCCGCAGATCAGTGGGCCCCGATCGCGGGTCAGGCTACCATGGGGGCACCCCCTGGGGCCAGATCACCCCGCGCCCCCCCCCAGGACCCCAGAGCCCGCCCGCGCCGCCAGTCCCGCCGGTAAGATAGGTGGTTTGATTCACGCCGGCGGGACTGGCATGACAGCAGCCGGACTTCAGCCCATTGCTGGCCGGAGAATCGCCGGGGGGGGGGGCCGCCGACCGGCGTGGCGCGATCCCCGCCCCCACCGAATTTTCATTGCCGGAGAATTCGGCGGCCGGCGGGGGCGGGATTCACGCTGCCCCCCCACCCCCCCCCGGCCATTCTCCGACCCGGCGGGGGTTCGGAGAATCCCGCCCCTGATCTCGGTGTTAAAAAGGGTCTTTTGTCTTATGGATGTTGTCAGGAAAGATTAAGGGTTACTTATAGAGTACTGTATTCTTTGGGGGGAGTATTTTAGTTGATGGTTCCTAAGATGTTTACTGTATGTGTTTAAAAATGTTAATGGGATTCATAGAATAAACATTGTTTTTGTTTAAACATACTTTTAGTTCTCTGTTGCATCACACCTGCAGAGTGGGCCCACGTGCTCCCCATAACCACAATCTATTAAAAGTTGTGGGACTGGTGAACCCCATGATGCACTTTGGGGTTCTCTAAACCCTGGCCCATAACACTGTACACAAGACTCCAGGTGTGTCCTCACCACCACCCTATACAGCTGCAACATAACCTCCCTGTTTTTAAACGCCATTCCTCTGGCAATGAAGGACCAGACTTAAAATTAAAAGACAGAACTGCGATGGAATCCTCAACGCTGCGCTTTAAAAATATCTAAAGCAATCACCGACCGACTCAGAATTGTGCAAAATATTTATTTTTTCATACACATAATTTAATGAAACTGATGATATTTTCTTGTCAAACATACACAGTACAGTCATACAAAAAAAAGCTACAATTATATATATATTTAAATATATATACCATATATTATATATATAATATATATAGTTAAATATAAAACACCGTTAGAGCACTGATGCATCGTGAACGACAAACAAAGTCTGACTTTTCTCTTATCCTGTTTTTTTTTTAAAAAAAGCTTTTCTGCTGAAAATATTTATAAAGACTCCTTGCAAAAGCCAGGATAGGAAGATTGGGAATGACTGTGACGGGTCTCAAGTCTGTGGGGCATCCTTTGTAATTTTTCTGAAGCATCCCTCTGGGACTCAGCTTGTATAAACCTGAGTGCCAATCACACGCATTATTTCCTTCTGGATTTTGGGATCCTGAGTATTGATGTTGGCATCGCCCACTTGCCCATCTTCATACCTGCAAAAAAAAAAAATGCACACTATCATGAGCAACGTGACTGCTGTCTAGAAAACGAGATTCAAAGAACCAGCTTATATTTCGGGACATTTTGGAAATCACTGATTTGGTACTTGATGCACGGTCAATTGTACAAAGACTCAGGTTGGATACAACTGGGGCTTTATTGCAGTAAGATGTGTGGCCTCCCACAGCAGCTGGCGAAATGGCTGCTGAACAGAGGACACGCATATTTATACTCCTCCTACTGGGTGGAGCCAGCAGGCAGGGGCTACCGGCGAACCTGTAGTACAGGTCCTACCTTACATCCCCTAATACAGTTGTAACAGTGGTTTTCCACAGTACTCCTGATGCTCAAAGTACTTGAAAACAATGCTACAAACCAGAGGAGTTAACCCATTTTAAATTGGACTGATGCCGAATCTCAAGCCCATTGGCGTTGCCATTCGAAAATGTGATTACTCTGAGACCTTTTATCTATTCGCCTTGTGAGCAACACTGACATTCAACAGCCAACCATGCAGCGCGGTGCCAGAGTCACAGATAGGCCGGAACAGGCAATGTGTGACAGGATTCTCCCCTGAAAGAAGTTTGTTATTTGTTACAGTGTATGCGGGCAGAATCTGTTTTTGGGAAATCAGGGGCCTTGCCTGCCAGCTGGAGAGCTGACGATAGACCCCTCTAACCCCCTCCCTCCCCCTTGCCCCCCCGGTCTCTTTACTGAAAGGCCGAACCGCAAACCAATCAGGCAGTGCCAAGGCCAGCGCAGGGTCTTGCGCTGGACCCCGGTTGGGATGGAAGTCTTGCCTACCGAGAGTTGCTGGTCAATCAGATGCTCTTGTGTTCCATAGTGCCCCTGGGGAGGCAGTGGCTGCTGCCAAGAAGCATGGGCGGCAGAGCCTTCCTATCGCAGGCAGGCCAGGGGTCAGAGGGGTTTGGAGGGAGAGGTGTGCAGAGGAGGTCGGCAGGAAGGCCCAATAACCAACCTTTCGATCAGGCATAGTGTGCCTTTGATCGAGGGTTCCAGCCACCTCCCTCACAAATCCCCGGGGGCAGGAAGATGTCAGGATTCAGATACGTCACTATCGCACCAAATTATATGCCCTACACAGCTCCAAACTCGCCACGAGAAAGAGGATTCCACCCTATGTAATCATGCACATGTTTGGGGTGGCACAGTGGTTACCACTGCTGCCTCACAGCTCCAGGGACCCGGGTTTGATTCTGACCTCGGGTGACTGTCAGTGTGGAGTTTGCATATTCTCCCCGTGTCTGTGTGGGTTTCCTCCGGGTACTCCGATTTCCTCCCACAGTCAAATGATGTGCAGGTGAGGTGGATTGGACTTGCTAAATTTTCCCTCAGTGAGAATAAGGGGATAGGTGGGGGATTGGGTCTAGGTAGGGCGCTCTTTCACTCGATGGGCCGAATGGACTCTTCTGCACTGCAGGTATTCTATGATTCTATTCTCTGTCTCTACACATAAGTATCAAAATGTCACATCACTCACCACTGCACTACAGTCAGCGTATCAAACTAACAATTAGGTCCGCCGTAATGACTGGGCTATTGTGCCCATTAGGCATGTGGACATTGCAAAGATATGGGGCTGGATTCTCCGTTTCAGCGACTAAGTGATGACCCCAACGGAGCATGTGTGGTCTTTTACGACCAAAAATTCTGTGTGAATTCCTCACCGAGACCAGTGAGGGGTTAGCAGCGTCGCCGGTGAAACTCCCATGGGGCGGAGCATGGCTGACTGTCATCAAACTGGCGCCGGCCTCGATTTGGGCGCAGAATCGATTCTCCGCCGATCGACGATTACAATTTTGGCGTCGGCCAACAGAGAATCCCACCCATGGTTTCAGGTGTCATTGTATGAGAAATGAGCATTTTATGTTGTTTTCACATGAATAACTCTGGCTCACAAATAATAGTGCCTGATGGGAAATAGGATGTCAAGTGGAGTTTTGTGTAAACTGCAGTGCCAAAGTTTTGTAACTGTGTACGTGACTGACCTTCGGGATGAACAGAACTTGCAATGACAAGATGCAGGTGGGGATGGGGCCCTCATTCTAAATCATTTTAGCTGACGGTTCAAGGATGTTACAAGGAGCTCACAGGAATAACTGCTTGCTAGGCGAAGCAAGGCGGAAGCTAAAGTGAACATAACAAGTCTAAATAAGGAATAACTGTTAGGCGAGGCAGAGTTTCTCAGAGATTGTATATAAGAAATAATGCTGTGCTTGCTCAGTGTGCCTGCTAATGTTGACAGATGCCACCCGTTCTTGCAAGATCGACTGAATAAAATACTTCTTCAGAATTTGGCGATGTGTAAATTATTATCAAGTGAGCAGTGTTTCTCACAAGTGGAGGCTAAAAGGTGGTACACATCAGTAACCACGTGGTGTGCCTTATCCTTCCCAATCCATCTGGTCCACGCTCAAACTTAGACCTTAGGAAGTGAAAGGGGCCGGGGACCAGTTGACGTGACCCCCAGCTTCTGGTCGGAATCGTGACTTCAGCATCACCCTGAAATCAGACCAACATTTTTCGGCGAACTCAACATAATCAGCGAGATTAGGCTCAACCCCAGGTTGTTCACGTTACTCACACAAAAAAGAATCGAGTGCAGACATGATCGGACACAGGACAGACCCAGATGTTGCCATGTTTTTGGAGATCTTTTGAAGTTATAACTAAGGGATAGAAATTGAAAAATCAGCAAGGGGCCTGGTTAAAAAGAAATATGACATTCAGTCTCACTGACACAGCTGTTTTAACGCAAGCTCCTGACAATCTCAGCCAATATCATGCAAAGTTTAAGAGAAATCTAGATGTTTCCAGGAGACAACCATTTTTCAAACAGTTTTCTCCTTGATGATTAGTATTGATAATAAAATCTCAGCGTTTGGCATAAATACATTACTCCAGGGGTTTTCAAAGTATGCATGGCCCCATTGCAAAACAAAATGGCTCCCCTCCATGAATTTCCTGAGATCCAAAGTTATTAAATCAATGGTCATGTTTTGTTGGTAAACTGGTTTAATTCTGAATGATCAGGAGTGCGCCAAAGCCTTATCTTTGTCGGCAATGCCCCTATTCATAAAGCCAGTTAAATGCTGTACACTCAGATGCTCGGAAACAAAGATGATTCCTACCTTCACAAAGTGCTATACAATTCAGGTTTCGACTCTGTAGGAATCTGGACTGAATGGGTCTCGTCTGCAGAAGGAAAATTCAAACATTAACGCAAGGTTAACGCAAGGAATAACTGAACTCTGCGCTCTGGCAGATTGAAAACGATGCGTTTGTTTTGCTGTTTGGCGCAGGAAGGATCAATTCTTCAATGAAATTTGAACAGACTTTGCTGCCCGTTTCCAATTGCCCTTGTGAGAGCGGCCTGCTGCGCCATCTCAGGGGGCAGTTAAGAGTCAGCCGCATCCTGGCCTGGAGTCACATGTGGACCAGACCACGTAAGGACGTCAATGGGATGGGTTTTGCACACCAATCGATGATAGTTTCATGGTCACCGTTGCTGGGACTAACTTTATTTATTGTTTGTTAATTGGATTTAAATTATAGCAAAAAGTCTCACAACACCAGCTTAAAGTCCAACAAGTTTGTTTGGAATCACTAGCTTTCGGAGCGCAGCTCCTTCATCAGGAGCTGTGCTCCGAAAGCTTGTGATTCCAAACAAACCTGCTGGTCTTTAACCTGGTGTTATAAGACGGCGGCATCTCCACATCATTAAATTATAGCAGCTACCTTGGTTGGATTTGAACCCACGGCCCCAGAGTATTAGTCTTGATTACTAGTCCAGTGACATTGCAACTATGCCACTATCTCAACTTTTAAAGGAAGGTGTAATGTTACTGCCCTCAATACGATGTTTATCTTCAAATTCCTCCACTGCACACATATCATTGAGTCATAGAGGTTTGCAGCACAGTAAAGGCCATTCGGTCTGCATTGATCAAAAACAACCACCTAACTATTCTCATCCCAATTTTCCAGCACTTGGCCCATATTCTTATCTGCCTTGGGATCGCAAGTGCACATCGAAATATTTCTTAAATGTTATGAGGGTCTCTGCCTCCACCACCCTTTCAGGCAGCGAGTTGCAAATTCCCAACACCCGCTGGGTAAAAAAGCTTTTCCTCACATCCCCTCCAAACCTCCTGCCCCTTACCTTAAATCCAAGCCCCCTGGTCATTGATCCCTCCACCAAGGGGAAAAGTTTCTTTCTGTCTCTTCTATCTAAGCCCCTCATAATTTTATACATCTCAGTCATGTCCCCCCTCAGTCTCCTCTGCTCCAAGGAAAACATGTTTCTGTTTCCTTTTCTGTTTAATTGAGGATGAAGAACAGGAACGAGCTGCTCCATCAAGCCTATCCTTCACTCACAACTGCTGGAGAATTGTGACGGGACATTTCCTTCCCCCTCCCCAAGGGAGGCCTTGGGACGCAGTAGGTAACGCCCCGACTGTCGGACCAGAAGCACAGGGGATAGAGTCCAATGCCAGGACTTGTTGGCCACGGAAGGAGCATTCAACGTGGTTCAACGGGCTGGTAATCAGCTTGGAATTCCTTCCATCAATTCCACCCACTATTCCCCAAAGGGTTAAAAAACAGGTATACAAGTGTGAAATTACGCCAACAACAACCGCTCCCCTGCAACCAGGTCATGTCTCAGGAGAGGCAAAAGAACAACCCAAGAGACAAAATGATTTGGCTATTAGTTTTGAGAGGGGTGTGGGCAGAAATTATTGTGGAAAATTCCTCTCCTTCTACCTCAGGCAGTCGAAACCCAGTCCAGGGTTTTAATGAACCTGCACCACTTTTACCAAACAGCCACCCACCAGAATTCAGACACCTTTCAATTCGCGGTGGAACCACCGCCAGGCAGCTCTCGGCCCCAATTTCCCACAGAGCCTGTAGGTAGCTAAATTTGTAAAAAAAAAACAAACGTGAAAAACCGTGGCCACAAGGAAGGTGGACAGAAAGCCATGAAATGTCCAACTGCAGGTTTGGTGCAGCCAGGCAACTACATTCACTCCCCACGTACCGCCCCCCCACCCCCCACCCCCCTCCCCTCCTCTCCTCCATCCCAATCTCCTCCGCCAAGGCACACTCCTGCCTGATTTCTGTGCAGTGAAATATTAAATTAAGTGCAATTGCTCATAAGTCTCTGAATTATATTAGGACTCAACAAACAAGCCACCCCCCCACCCAAACGATCCTCTGTGACCAGAGAACTATTCAACAACGATTCAAAGATCTACAGTTCAACTGAAGACCATTAGCCAGCAGCCGAAGGCATTTGGGAATCCCTGTAACTCCTGACAGTGCAAGATGGCCGCCAAGATGACTTCGCAGAAGACACAAATCCACCCTCACAAACAGTGATAGCTAGCTGCTTTCCAGCAGTCTTCATGACTTTCAATAATGAATCTCATTGCACCCCCCCCCCCCCCTCCCGCACCCAAATAAGGGACTTACGCCACACAAAAAAACATAAAGCAACCAATGGACCATCCCTCTGAGCTAATCTGTGGTGAGTCTGAAATTTCATCCTGAGCCCCATGGCAGGTGGGCAATCTGTGTCATTTTACTTGGGGGGGGGGGTGTTAGGGGGGCCAGGGTGGGGGGGTCGGGGTGGGAAGGGTGGGGGGGGAGTGCGGAGTGGGTCCTATTTGTGTTCTTTCCAGCCCACTCTGTGAGGTTTGGGGTGAGCTGTGGGATTGTTAAACGTTTTTAACATGATGCTGCCGGCACTGTAATATCTCCAAATCCAGGGCCTGTGGTGACTTGCGCCCTGCTGAAAAGTGGCTCCGATAACGATGCTTCCCAATGGATACAACTGCACATGTGCGCTTTTGGCAACAAAGGAGATGCTGTTCAGCCACTGCATTGGGCGCAAGGGGAGAATCCTGCGCGAGCCCCAAACCTGGCTTTGCGCCAGGCACCGGGCCGATCGCGAGTCTCCCGGCGGGCATGGTCCAGATCAGCATATTTAAATGAGCCATGACACACATCGGGGACAGAGCAGTGTCATACCCTGGCACTCCCCCAACACCTAGGCACTTTGGCATTGCTAGTCTGGCACCTTGGCAGTGCCACCTAGGCACCCTGTCGGTGGACCCTTGCCCAGGTGGCACCACCAGGGTGCCAGGTTGGCAGTGTTAAGGTGCCTGGGTGCCAGGTTGGCATTGCCAGGGGTCATGCCTGGGGGCCCTGCCCATTAGAGGAAGGGTGAGGGGGTGGACCCAGGTTGCGGGATGAAAGGGGCGTCCAGAAAACGGGGTGGGTTGCTGTTCAAAATCCACTGTATGTACAGCCCTCCGTAGAAAGGGGCATTGCCGACCTGTGCCGGGGCAGTGCCATGGGTGGGCCCTCTGGGTAACCGCACAGGAGGGGTTCCCCTTATGTGTGTTGGGGAGGGCTGATGCCTGTGAGAAGGGAGAGTGCCCCGCAGGATCACGGTTGTGGGGGGGGGAGGAGTGTGGCTCCCGAGATTGTGGTTGTGGGATTGGGGGAGCCGTCTCGATGCCTGTGAAGATTTTGGGGGGGAGGAGCCCAGCTGCCAGCAAGGGGGGGGGGTTGGCAGGTTGGCATTGTAGTGGGGGCGTTGGAAGAGAGTCCCGTTGCTTGTACTGTGATGGTGGTGGGCCGAGAGAGAGTGGGGTGTCCATTGATGATTGTGAGGGGGGTTCTTCTCTGTCTGAGTGCAGGGGGGGGTGGGGCATTTACTTTCTGTGCTGATCGAGCGTCCATTAAAGATGACGCCAATGCCTGTGGATCAGGCCCCTCCCTGCCAAACGCATACTGTGAACCGCACCCACTGATTTTCTTTTCCGAGAGCCAGGAAATTTAGTCCAAAAACTCGGCTGTGCAGCTGGAGAGCCAAATGTGACAATTTTCAGTCAGAGACTGACACTCCGGAAAACTATGGGAGAATTCGGCCCTTTGCCAAAACCGATCCATGGGGTGGGAGCCACAACCTGAATGAACCTGCCCCACCATCATCGTCAGCTTTTAAAATGTTGGCACGGCCTTGATGATAAATAAAATGGAAACTGCCCCACTACAGAACCCCCCCTTGCTCCAACACGAAACCAGCGGCACCAACCCCATCACCGAACCCCCCCCCGTAATGGAATCCCCCGTTATCTCCCCAATGGAACGCCCACTGCCCCAGGGGAAGGGGAAGAGAGTGCAAGCAGTGCCCGGGTACTGTCCGGGCATGACCCTCTCCTGTTTGGCGCCCACATATGCGCCTCGAGCGGGTTCTGATCGTCAGGTACACCTCATGGCGGAGCTGTTGTGATTCACGTCGATGTGCCTTCATGCCGCCGAGAATGGACAGTTAACGTAGGGTGGGGGGGGGGGGGCCTATCAGGTGTAAAGTCCAGATATGCATAATTAAATCGATACAAATGGGGATCCCGACCTTCGAAGTCGGGATTTCCTTTGTGTCGTTGGCAGTGGGACGGGGACAATCAAGCGAGGAAATTCTGGCGGCGTAAAAGCCGTTTTGGGGTGCCTGCCCGACTCGCCGCCACTTCCACCCTCTGAAAACAGGAGCGGAAAAAATCCCATGATTCTTAACAGGATGCGGAGTCAGACACAACCGTGCATTAACGCACTCAACTAACCAACCCTACTGCCATCGTGACTCAAAAACTATCTCCTTAACTGGATATGAGTTGACCACCTAATCAAGAAGAAGACAATCCTGATGTATCTCAAAAGGGAACAAGTGGACATATTGGGAGGAATTCTTCCAGATTTACACTAAGCCCTGTGGTGGGCACGGGAATGTGGAGAGTTTCCCACTCGGAGTTTGGCAGGAAAACAGACCAAATTCTCTGTCCCCAATCTCCTTACTAAAGCATGTTAGTGTTTAATGCTGCATCCAATGGCAGCGCAGGCCTGGATGGCGTGTGACACGTCCAGGTGGCATATTGAACAGACACACAACACCACTGACCCACTATTGAAGAAAGAAGGTGGATCTTCTGAAAATGAAAACAGGTCTCCAGGAGCCATTAAACACATGAAAAATGGAACGGCCTCAGGAGTGGATGGGATCCCAGCAGAGATTTTCAATCTTGGAGGAGGAGAGGTCACCTGTCATTCCCATCTAGCTGTTCCTGAAAATCTGGGACAGAGAAGAAATTCCTGCCAACCTCAGGGATGCGCTCATTGCCACAACCTTCAAGAAAGGAGAGAAAGCCGAGCCTGGGAATTACCGAGGAATCTCCCTACTCACCATTGCCAGGAAGACCATCGGCTGAATCCAACGCTAGCGACCTTCTGCCAGTCTCGGAAGAAATCATTCCTGGAAGCCAATGTGACTTCTGACCAAACTGTGGAACAGCGAACCTGCTTTTCATGCTCAGCAACTTCAAGTGAAATGCCATGAGCAACATCAACCACTCTACATGACCTTCAACGATCTGACCAAGGCTTTTGACTCAGTCAATCGAAAGACCCTGTCAAAGGCCGGCTGTCCAGAGAAATTCATCAACACCTTCTGACTCTTCCACAAAAAGATAAGAACATAAGAACTAGGAGCAGGAGTAGGCCATCTGGCCCCTCGAGCCTGCTCCGCCATTCAATGAGATCATGGCTGATCTTTGTGGACTCAGCTCCACTCTCCGGCCCGTGCACCATATCCCCGAATCCCTTTATTCTTTAGAAAGGTATCTATCTTTTTCTTAAAAACGTTTAAAGAAGGAGCATTAACTGCTTCACTGGGCAAGGAATTCCAGAGATTCACAACCCTTTGGGTGAAGATGTTCCTCCTAAACTCGGTCCTAAATCTACTTCCCCTTATTTTGAGGCTATGCCCCCTAGTTCTGCTTTCCCCGACCAGTGGAAACAACCTGCCCGCATCTGTCCTATCTATTCCCTTCATAATTTTATATGTTTCAATAAGATCCCCCCCGCATCCTTCTAAACTCCAATGAGTACAGTCCCAGTGTACTCAACCTCTCGTCATAATCTAATCCCCTCAACTCTGGGATCAACCTAGTGAATCTCCTCTGCACTCCCTCCAGTGCCAATATGTCCTTTCTCCGGTAAGGAGACCAAAACTGAACACAATACTCCAGGTGTGGCCTCACTAACACCTTATACAATTGCAGCATAACCGCCCTAGTCTTGAACTCCATCCCTCCAGCAATGAAAGACAAAACTCGATTAGCCTTCTTAATCACCTGTTGCACCTGCACACCAAGATGTCGGGACAGTCCTCACCGACGGAAATAAAACAGAAACCTTCAAGGTCGAGATTGGAGTCAAGCAGGGATGTGTCATCGCCCCCATCCTTTTCTCCATCTTCATCATCGCCATCCTTCACCTTGTCAAGAGCAAGCTTTCCAGTGGAGAGGACATCGTCTACAGGATGAACGGAAAGCTTTTCAACCTCAACCGGTTGAAATCCAAGATCACATCGCCATCTCCACTATCTTGGAAGAGAATCTCCAAGCCATGCTTGACACCTCCCCGGAAGCATACCGAAAAAACGCTCCCAGATCAGGCAAGATCCGGTCTCGCCCTCCATCAGGATCAACGGAGAAACCCTACCAAACGTGGAACATTTTCCCCACCTGGGAGCCACCTCTCATCTCAGGAGTTGACTATCCAGTTGTTAAATTTCAAAAGGGAGTAAATGTTTTTATACCTTGCAACGGCCTCACGAGTAATCGAGGGAAGGTTATTAAGTTTATTTTTGACCCGAAAGGGGAGGCAATTGAAAAAAACGTGAAAGATTTTTATATTTTGCAAAAGCCAAGTTGAAAGAGTTGCTGAGGACAATGGAAGCAAAGGTGAAAGGGAAAGGGTACATTTGAGGAAAGATGTTGAGTTGAGTTGGGTTGGTTATGTGGGTAATGTGGTGATATGCATACTGCAGGTACACGAGAGGTCAATGTAAATACACGTCGACTAGATAGACACCAGAGGGAGCACCAGAGACATGACACACAGACATTCAACCAATAGGTCAGTAAGATAGGACACGACCAATGGGCATTCAAGATACACACAGAGGTGACACTACCACAGGAGGGCATCACACCAACCCATATAAAAGGACACATCACACATGCTCAGTCTCTTTCCAGTGGAGACACTCAGTGAGTACAGACACAGGGTTGATTGAACATCACACCCACCACGTGGATTGTAGCAGACTGGTTCGTCAGTCTGAGTAGCTATAGCAGGATTAACAGGAGAGTCGAATCCAAGTAGGAGAATTGTTAACAGTTCAATAAACGTGTTAAAGCTATCTCCAAGTCCGAACCTTCCTTTGTCAGAGTGCACATCAAGGAAGCAGCTTATGCTACGTGAAGAGCATAACAAAACAGGGAAGACCTCCTGGGAACTGCTCTGTGCTGGGCGAAGGCCATACAGTCAAGCCAGAAAATATTTTTGTTGCAGAAAGCAGTCTTATTTCTGAATTTTCTTCGATTTCCACAACAGAGTGGAAGCGAGTGACGAAGCCATAAGTACTAAAGTGGCAGCAGTTTTATCTTGGGTAATATTACTTCATTTTTGTATTTAAAACCTATCAGGGAGAGTCACCAAGGTGTTTACATATGTATTTTGACCATGTGTTTTTTTTTTTGGGGGGGGGGGGTTGCTTTGCAAGAATGCTTTAATTGTGTAACTTTAATATTGTGTGCTTGAGGTTTTTTTCTTCTTGTTAATAAATCTTTCAATTTTACAATCCCAAAGTGTTTGTTGAATTCCCTGCTACTGGGATCAGTAGGTTTCTTCTAATTTCAAAGTACGAACAAAAAGGGTTATGATCAATAAGTCGAGTTTTATCCATGATTTGGCTTGCTTAGCGAATTGCATCTGCTGTGGTGGTAACAGCATCAAGACCGCCAGCTGGATTCTCCGTGGCGTGATACTCCGCTTCGCCGGCAGCGCACTCACGCCCACGGATTTCCCGACGGCGTCAGGGTTGCCCACAATGGGAAACCCTATTGGCCGGCTGCTGGGCCGCAGGATCCCGCTGCCTATGGGGGTGCGCCAGAAAATGGATGCGGCGGGACGGAGACTCCCCGCCCAAAGTTGACCAGTTGCACGTGAACTCACTCTTTCCAACCAACCAACCGTCCCTGCCACTGGTACTTAACCCTTACAATCCATGCAGATCCAGAGTCCTCCCACGAACTCCAACTCACCCCACTGTGTTAAGCGCAGCTGGGAAACTCTCCCCAGTGCTCGCCTGGGAAACCATTCGAGAAAGCTTGTCGAAATTGAGCCTTATGAAGCAAATGAAAACCGGAGGGATTGGTGGAAAAACGTTGCCATGAAAGACTTTTGGTGGGATTTGTACCCTCCCCCCCCCCCCCCCCCCCCCCCCCCCCCCCGCCTCCCCCCTCCCCTCCCCACCCCAACCCTTGGCATGTATCACAACAGTGGAGGAGCCTGCCATTGACCGTTAACAGGATCTCTCAGCCCCGCCACAGTCAATGGGATTTCCCATTGTTCACATCCTCTGCCCCCAGGGAACCCACAGTGGGGTGGCCATCACCGGCGGGACCGTAAATTCCCGCCATTTGAAGGTGAAAAAGTGAGCATCGATACAAGTCTCATTGTGGTGTCAACTGGATTAGCAAAACCCCCACAACATACACGGGCCGGACATTGGAAACAGCAGGATGCGCTGACGAAACTCTTAGCATGCCCAACGAGTGCAGAACAGAACCGCCAGTTACAACAGGGTGCGACTCTCGATAGATGTCAGTCCACAGAAGCTGTAACTGACCCCAGGACCGAATGAGGCCACACTTGAGCCATGGCCTTCAGGATACAAAGCAAATAGACAGATAAGCAGTACATCCGTACTCTAGACCCTAGAATCCCCAGCGAGGAGGTCCATAAGTTGCAATACGCACCAGGCTGACACTCATTTTGAATTGAATTGCCCAAGTTGGCGGTGTACTTAATCAGCAGAAAAGCGATAAAATGAGGAAACTGAAATGTAAAAGGGAAGTCATCTTTCATCTTTGAATGGACGATACGCCAGATGAAATTATGCTGCTTAGATGCTAACCCTCGGAAGCCACTATATCTACTCAACCATCCGCCTTAACGAGAATTCTGAATCATGCACATGGGGAAATAGTTAGGAAGTTTTGCAGTCAGAGTGTATTCTTGCAGGGACCAAGGAGGAAGTGAGGTACTAATACCTGGGGAATCGTGTTCATCCGATTGTAGCGGAGTACCAGTTCATCCTTTGATGGCATGCGATGCTGTCCTTTGCCCATTCCTATGAAGGAAACATTTGTTTAATGCCCCGCTTCACAATGGAAAGAGCTTTTCTTTCTACAAATGATTTCAGAAAACAGATAAAGGAAATGTCAGCAGAACGCAGTGGGGTATAGGTTTTGAGTGGAGGGTGTTCTCTGACTGACTGGCATAGTTTGTGTACAGATGCCCAATCCACTCACACCAAATTCCTTTCTAACGCAGCCTTTCGAACAAGCACACAGAGCGTGAGTCTGTTCAGTGCTCACCTTTGGAACACGTCCGGTTGGAAAATGCACCTCAATGACCCTTTGTACATGTTTTGGTTTTGAATCTATTAAACTGGATTAATCCACATCGTCTGCAAATAGCTGACCTTTAATCAATGGCTTTTTTTGACATCACAGGTGACAAAGAAAAAACAGCAGCGGGACCTTGAATAGTAAGGTCAACATTTTGCCTCTCATGCCTGTCCCGCTATTCAGCTAGAACATGGTTGCCCTTGACAACTTTATGTAATTGGTTGAAGGTTGTGTTAAATCATGACGCAACAACATTCTGCGTGAGAAGTATAAATTGCTGTTCGCTTTACAATTTGGCACTCTTGCGAAGTGCCCTGATGAGTGCAAGATGGAAAGCTTCGACAGGGTGAGGCTTTTTTCAGCAATAGTCAAATTTTGTACTGCCAAATGCGTATTAAGAGAATTAGTTGGAAATGAAGGGGGTTAAAATTGCTGTCAGCCACATTTGTAACAAGCACACTGACACACTTCTATGACACTCCTTTATGCTCAGTTTTATTGTCAACCTAAGCCTGCCTTCATTCGTTAATGAATAGATTAAAAAAGCGTCCAGTGAAAATTTCCTCCAAAGCTCCTGATGCATTTGTTGCAAAGCTAATTTCACTTCTTTTAATTCTGCAAAGTTTCGGTACTTTTGTACCACTTCTAAGCTTTTACTTTGGCAATGGTGAACCAGATTTCAGCTGAGTGCCTGTTTATACTGATCTGAGGCTGATCCACTGCTCAGAACCTCAATAGTGCACATATCCTAATCCAGAATAGGAGAACTAGGAACTACAGCAGCTGTAGGAGTACAAGAGGAAGGATGTTTTGTGCACAGGGCCTTGATGAGGCCACACCTGGAGCATTGTGTGCAGTTTTAGTCTCCTTATCTAAGAAAGGATATAGTTTCCATAGAGGGAGCGCAGAGAAGGTTCGCCAGACTGACTCCTGGAATGACAGGATTGTCATGTGAGGAGAGATTGGGGCGACGGGGCCTGTATTCACTGGGATTTAGAAGAATGAGAGGGGATCTCATTGAAACATATGAAATTCTGACAGGGCCCGGACTGACTGGATTCAGAGATCTGGGGCGGGATACTCAGACCACCTGCTGGGTCGGAGAATCGCCGGGGGGCGGCGTGAATCCCGCCCCCGCCGAATTCTCCGGCACCAGAGATTCGGCGGGGGCAGGAATCGCGCCGCGCCTGTCGGCGGGCCCCCCTCCCGGCGATTCTCCGGCCCACAATGAGCGGAAGTCCCGCTGCTGTAATGCCTGTCCCGCCGGCGTGAATCAAACCACCTCCTTTACCGGCGGGACCAGGCAGCGCAAGCGGGCTCCGGGGGGGGTGGCCCCACGGTGGCCTGGTCCGCGACCGGGACCCACCAGTCCGCGGGCGGGTCGGTGCCGTGGGGGCACTCTTTTCCCTCCGCACCGGTCATAGCCTCCGCGATTGCCAAAGCGGAGGTGACCCCCCCCCCCCCGCGCATGCGCGGGGATGACGTCAGCGGCCGCTGACGCTCACAGGCACGCGCGGACTTCCACCGGCCGGCGGAGTCCCTTCGGCCCCGGCTGGCGTAGCGCCAAAGTCCGGCGGGACGGGAACCACTCTGCTGTGGGCCTAGCCCTTAAAGGTAAGGGCTTGGCCCCAAAGGTGCGGAGAAATCCACACCTTTGGGGCAGCTTGACGCCGGAGTGGTTCACGCCACTCCATCCCGCCGGGACCCCCGCCCCGCCGGGTAGGGGAGAATCCCGGTCCACGTTTCCTCCGGCTGGGAGGGGGGAGGTGGGAGGATCTAGGACAAAGGGTCACAGTCTCAAGGGGTCGGCCATTTAGGACCGAGATGCGGAGAAAGCTATTCATCCAGAGGGTGGTGAACCTTGTGGAATTCTCTACCATAGAAGGCTGTGGCGGTCAAAACACCGAATGTACTTAAGAAGGAATTAGATGGGTTTCTAGAATCTAAAGGTATCAAGAGGTATGGGGAAAGAGCAGGAGAATGATGTTGAGATAGAGGCACGACCATGATTATAGTGAACGGTGCAGCAGGCTCATGGGGCGGAATGGACTAACCCTGCTCCTATTTTCTATGAGTCTATCTATTGGAATAACGCCCTGCATTTGTTCTGCAATAGAGCAGATCGAAATGGTGGACCACTTGAGGTGGAAGCTTTATATTTAAGAGCTGATGACAGTTCAAACTTGCCTCAAAGCAGCCGAAATGATGTGCAGAGAAAGCTCACTCACCTGAGTATCCAAAAGAAATGCTGGAGATTGGGCTGAGATAGATTCCTTTGCCATAGGCTGCACCGTGCAGCTTGTAAGAGACAGCAGTGTGACCATTACGACTATAGATGAGCAAATATTTGGACTGTAATCAAAGGCTTAAGTATATCACAATATCTGCATGGACAACAAGCTGCATGGAGTATGAACATCATGCCTAGTACTGTACAAAACATATGGAGCTCTGACAGAAATCAAAACATTCTTGGTGGAGACTATTCATGTTAATGATTCGCTACTCTTTACAAAAGGGTAAATTCCACTTCGTTCTCTGCGAACGACTTCTCCTTTTCTTTAATTACCTGCCCTTTATTTTTATTATTTGAAGCTACATTCGGCATATTTAATCTCAACGGCAGCTGGTAAAAAGGCTTCGAGCTCAAACATCGATGTTACAATTTGGACTCCCTCCTCTTTCAATTTTCAAAATTTATTTGTTGGTTCCGGGCGTTGCTGGCTCGGCCAGCACTTATTTCCAATCCCTAATTGCAGGTGACAAGGTGGCAGTGAGCTGCCTTCTTGAACCGCTGCATTCCCTGTGGTGTAGGTACACCCATTGTGCTGTTATGAAGGGACTTCGAAGATCTTGACCCAACTACAGCGAAGGTACGGCGACATAGTTCTAAGTCAGGAGGGTGAGTGAATTTGGAGGTGAACCTGCAGGTGGTGTTCCCCATGTGTCTGCTACCCTTGCCCTTCTGGGTGGTAGAGGCCATGGGTTTGGAAGGTGCTGTCAAAGGAGCCTAGGTTGAGTAGCTGCAGCGCCTCTTGTAGATGGTGCACGCGGCTGCGACTGTGCGACGGTGGATCGAGGGAATATTTGTGGCAAGGGTGCCAATCAAGCAAACTGGATGGTGTCGAGCTACTTGAGTGTCGTTGGAGCTGCACTCATCCAGGTAAGTGGAGAGGTATCCATGCAGTTATGCATGCAGTGTTTAGCCACCGCACTGTGTGGAATTCTGTCCCTCGGCCCTTCTCGCTCACCACAATCCTTCCCACCTTCACTAAGTATCTTTGGATCTCACTCCTTGACCATTCATTTTGTTCAAGATTTCACCCAACCTCTGCTCCACATGCAATCCCAAATATGTTTTTCTCGAGGGAGGTGGTGGGGTGGGGTGCGGGAGAGGGCGGGTAGGGGGTAGTAGGCGGTGGCTGTTTGGGAGGCTTGGGACAAGGGAAGGGTCATCAGTTATGTCACCCTGATATAGGTGCACTTCCTGTCGACCAGTTTCGAGGCAAGGATACAACGATTGTTGTCAAACCCATAGTTTAGTCTCTTTCGGCCATCTTCCCACCACCGTGTGATCATTGTGTGTGTGTGTGTGGGCTGGGGGGGGGGCTGGAGGCTGGTCTAGAAGGCGGCAATCCTGAAATTGGGAAAGGAATCAAGAAGGAAAGTTGCAGGTATTCAAAAACAAATTTATCAAACTGGCCTCCCAAGTAAGCATCATCTTGACAATTGGCTGCCTGTATCAGATTAGGTCGCACTCTTAAACTTTTTTCTAAGGGGTGTTTAGCGCTGCACAATATCACACTGCTTTGGGTTCAACACCATATGGAAGATAATTACGAATTAGCAACAAATCTGGCGTAGAAAATACTGGGTGGGTGTGAAACTCTTGGGAGTTATTACAAAGTACTGAGAGTGCGGAAAATCCGATTCTCTCTGCCAGGTACCGAACATCCGAGAATGGTGCCACACCCATGTAGAACTACCCCTTGATCGAACAGGGCTGGCAAGATCAATAAGGAAAGGCTGGGACTGCAGCACCCAGCATCAGGCCAGTTTACTGTCTATTTGCTCCCTCTGATTAGCCATTCTGTCAACCTGTCATCTTAACACGATCATGCTCAAATCATAGAGGTTTACAGGAGAGAGTTGGCCATTCAGTCCATCACACCGGTGCTGACCCTCTGAAAGAGTGATCTACTCGGCCCCAATCATTTTCCCTTTCTCCGTATCATTCAATTTTGTTGTTTTTCAAACATTTACCAATTTATTTTGGAAAAACGACACTAGATAACCCTTTCACTCTTTTCTGGATAGACATGCCATACACTAACTGCTTTCTACTTTAAAAATAAAATTCTCCTGACCCCTCGTCTTTTGGTGCTCTTAAAATGAATGTATCTCTCCTCTTGCTAACTTAGTATGCTTTTTAAAAAATAAATTTAGTGTGCCCAATTCGATTTCTTCCAATTAAGAGGCAATTTAGCGTGGCCAATCCACTTCCCCTGCATATCTTTGGGTTGTGGGGGTGAGACCCATGCAGACACGGGGAGAATGTGCAAACTCCACACGGACAGTGACCTAGAGCCAGGATCGAACCTGGGACCTCGGCGCCGTGAGGCAGTATCGCTAACCACTGCGCCACCGTGCTGCCCTCAACTTGGTACACTTGAAACTATCTTGAAATACACTACCTTCTCAGCGCCTTGGTAACGTTGAACACCTTGATCAGATCTACTGTTTTCCAATGGAAGATTCCCCCAATTTTTCCTTTATAATTATAGCCTTCCATCCCTGTTATTCCCTGAGTCAATCTCTTCTGCAGCCTCTCCATGCTTGCTGCATCATTTTGAAAGCAAGGAGGCAAAAACTGACCGCGAAATTCTAACTGAGAGAATGCTCTGTATATCTTCGAGGCAATAGGGAGGCAACTGGTATTCTTTCATCCCATTCACGAGGGGATACTTACTTGTAATTTTGTATAAGAAGCATTGACTAGGCCATTCCTCAGAATAGAATGCCAGTTCTCAATGTGTGAGCCACTGTTAAAGAATCGAAGAGAGAGCGTCAACCGTTAGCACAAATTCATCAGGTAGCAAAATGCTTCAATTCTCAACACGTCTAGAAAGCGACAGCATTAATTGCAGATGTTACTCCACCTTTGACAAAGAAGGTGCTTCAGGTCAGTCACACAGAAAGGCAAACGTCGGGAGGCTTTTTAAGATCCAGCCTTACCTCCGACTCAGCAGGTTACCTGTTCCAGCCCCACTCCAGGGCTTGTGCATATAATCTAGGTTCAGTTCAGCACTGAGGGATGTGCAGAATTGGCAGCGTTTGCTATAAATTGGCTGGCATGACAAAGAAGGATCTCCCTCTCCCCATGGATGTAAGTGATCCCGTGGCAGATTGTGTAAAGGCGAGGAATTGCAACAGATGTCCTGGACAAGTTACAGCGAAAGAAATAGGCCAGTTGGCCCAAAGCTGTTGTTTTGCTCCACACGGGCCTCCTTTCAACTTAATTATCTAACACCGTCAACGTATTCCTCGCTCCCTCATATATTTATATAGCTTCGCCTCAAACATATCTTTTATACCTCAACTTTTCCACACTCTAACCAGTCCCTCGGCTAACACGATGCTTATTCATCTCGTACTTAGGTAGGATTAGTGCGTAAATTTGCCTTTATTCATGTAACTAAAGTGTGGTAATCCATTGGGTGCGAGACAAAAATGGATATGCCGAGAGTGCGACCTGGATTTTCCCAAATCCGTTATTTTCACTCGGCCACAGCGGGACCCATCAGAGACGGGACGGAACATTTGGCGGACCAGCAAAAACGTCCATGACTCGCAGCAGAAATCTCAAAACTTGCGGCCCTCGCTAATTATAGTAATTCAATGCTATGTAATTGTAATAATAAATAAAGCCGCCATAATCCCAGGTGACCATGGGCTGCTTTTCCCTTTGAGGGGGGAGAGCTGACTGGTGGTGGTTTAACCCGAGGATCACCACACCTCAGGTGAGGGGCAAGGTTGACTAGGCGGGGTGGCATGGTGGTTAGCGCTGCTGAATCACAGCACCAGGGGCCTGGCTTCAATTTCGGCCTCGGGTGACTGTGCGGAGTTTGCACGTTCTCCCCGTGACTGCGTGGGTTTCCTCCCACAGTCCAAAGATGTGCAGGTTATGTGGATTGGCCGGGCTAAATTGCGCCTTCGTGTCCAAAGGTGTGCAGGTTAGGTGGGGCATTGGGGTTGCGGGATTAAGGCGGGGAATGGGCCTGGGTAGAGTGCTCTCTCAAATGATCGGTGCAGACTCCTTCTGCACTGTGGGAATTCTATGGGACCTTTATGAATAACCTCAGCTGGTACGGGAATTGAACCCATGCTGTTGGCCTCACTCTGGATCACAAATCAGTTGTCCAGCCAATAGAGCTAAACCAGCCCCCTTTATAATAATTTACAGCCTATTGCACAGCTGTCATTGCGGATTTGCTCTGTGTCCTGTTATTGGCATTAAACGCTGGTAACCACTTTTCGTTGATTTTGCAAACTGCAACTTGTAAAACTCGGAATAGCATCTCTGGCCATCTCAGTCAGCTCGCTGCTGGCAGGGTCGCTCATGGATACTGAATTGAAGTACGGGCAGATATTTGAGCCTCGTTCTCTCATTAACAATGCTGAAAAGTAATGGCTCACTTGGTGAGGCTTCCTCTGCACGTAGTACACGATCACAGAGAACCACAGTCACTCATCGACTAAATCTCCCGTGGAGTGGTAATCGCCGCCGGATTGTCACTCCGCCCCTTCTTACTGACCCTAGACTGGAGCTGCACTTTCCTCGCCTGGACTTCGGAGCCACGCCGGTGAGGACCATGCAACGTAGCTGTTCCCGGAGTCCCTCCCGTCACAGGGCAAGATCATTGGGGAGATTGAAGCCACACATCCTTTTCACAGCACTGGTGGGAGGGAGCAGGAGGGTGGTGGGTGGTGAGTGGTGTCAGTATCATAGTTACCCAGGGGTTAAAAGTGATTTTCAATCCTTCTAACATTTCCTGGGTAACTACTCTGCTAAATACATCGGAACCCTCCAAAGCCTTCGATTCAAGCTGGGGTTTCGGAGCCCAATACGATAAAACAGTAAGAAACTGGGATCCCTACTTTGCAGAAGGAGGCCACTCGGTCCATCGAGTCTGCAACGGCCCTTCGAAAGAGCGCCCCACATAGGCCCACTCCCCCCACCCCCCCGGCCCTCGCCCCATAACCCCAGTTAACCTGCAAATCTTTGGTCACTAAGGGGCAATTTAGCATTGCCAATCCACCTAACCCACACATCTTTGGACTGTGGGAGGAAACCAGTGCCCCCAGTGGAAACCCACGCAGACACGGGGAATAGGTGCGAGCTCCACACAGACAATCACCCAGGGGCGGGATTGATCCCGGGTGCCTGGAGCTGTGAGGCAGCAGTGCTAACCACTGTGCCAGCATGGGCACTTACACGGGAGATTTAGGGTGAGGAGCTGGGGACGTCCCCCAGTGCATTTTCTAGGTACCTCAGCGGTATGATCCCCCATGACCACCCCAGGGAAATGAACGATCTGCGCCACTGTGTCTGTGCCAATCCTTTGAAGGGGCTAACCAATTAGTCCCACTTCCCAGCTCTTTCCCCATAGCCCTGTGTTTTATTTTCAAGCACTCCAAATCCCCTCTGAACGTTACTACGAAATCGGCCTCCGCCACCCTTTGAGGCAGTGCGTTTCGCATAATAATCAATTAAAAAGCCCCGCACCCAGGGGGATTGGAAAATATAACAACCGACAAGATATTTTAGAAGTCCCTTGCTCGTGACTTTGTTTGTTCGCGTTTTACCAAGTCAGCAAGACAAAGTTCTGAAACTCACTGGAAAGCGAACGTGCTGCCGTAGAGCTTTTTGGCTGTGCGAAAACGAGCTTCCTTCGCTGGCGGGCTGCTTAATAGGAGGAACTGATGCGATGTGTGCATGAATTTCAACTGCTGTGAAGAAAAAGACATGACAGACTCACAAAGTCACAGCTCTGAACGCAGTCACCTGAGCTCTCTCGGGGACCGAGGCCATACTTCGAGGGATTTCCCGCTGGCAATCTTCCCGCAGATCGGGGCACCATTTTATCCGGCAGCCCCAATCTTCTGTCCTCCGCCCCCCCCACCCCCCCCACCGCTTTCAGACCTCCCTGGCTCTTTGAACCCTCGCCTCCCCCACCATCACCTCCCCCAACCGCGGAGAGGCCCCGGGAACCCCCCCCCCCCTCACATTCCCTCTATTTGGGAAGGCCCCTCCCAGGCCCAAGGTGCCCGGGCAGCACTGCCAGGGTGCCACGCTGGCAATTCTAAGGTGAAAGAAAATAAAAATTGCTTATTGTCACCAGTAGGCTCCAAATGAAGTTATTGTGAAAAGCCCCTAGTCGCCACATTCCGGCGCCTGTTCGGGAAGGTGCCGAGGTACCAAGGGGAGTGCCAGGGTGCTCCCTGCTTTCTCCCTGACCACATAGGGTCTCCAATAGACTGGGAGACCCCCCTCCCCCTAGCTGGCGTTACACCTGATTCACGTTTGTGTGGAGCAGTACTAAACGGCGCACTGGCGAGGTCTTGTGGTCACGGCCGGTGCGTCCCGGTCGACAGGTAATTCCGGCGAGGGCAAGGTCCAGATCGCGCTGGGCAGAGTGTGTCAAGTGACCGCACCGGGCGCAACAGGATCGCTGAATTGCGCCCGCTACTTCCAATGCTCTTGCAGTCAAGCAAGCAGATTTAGTAATTCTGACAGTGGAAACGGTAACTATTTCTCTCTCCGCAGAAGCTGTCTGACCTGCCGAGTAGTTCCATCACATTGGTCGGAATTCTCTGATCATTGGGATTCACTTTTCCTGCTGGCGGTGCCCACCCCCCGCCAGCGGATTTCCCGGCGGCAAGGGCTGGTTTCAGTGAGGAACCTCATTGACAAGCGGCGGGAAGACAGAATCCTGCTGTGAGCGAATGGCACAGCCGAGAAACACTCGGCTTGGGGACGGGGGAATCCCGGCCCAATGGCTTCACTCCAGATTTCCAGCATTTCGCGTTAGTCCAAAATACCACTCTCCATTTAAACAATGCTCTTTGTGAAACAACATGATAAACTGAGCCAAATTTTGTTTGTAACATGCCTTTAAAGTGTCAGCAGCGTGCCATCACTTTGAGGAAAGTGTCAGTTTCACTTCGGCCTGGGGCAGAGCACAGATGCACAGCCCTGATGTCCTCAAGCATTCTGGTCATGCTTATTTGTTCACATGTGCCTAGAAACGTAAAAATTAACCCACAGCGTGTTTGCACCGTCCCCTAGGAACGATTGTTGCCTTTATGTCATTATAACACATACGACAAAATTAACTAGCATTATTTAATGGAATGAAATCACTTACTCTGCTCAATGGTAGTTTCACAATGTGTGACCTGTTGCTTGAGATGATCCTAGAAAATAAACAGAGGTTTGTGTTGCTAAATTTCCATGTGTTTCCCCCCCCCACAGCTAAATATCCTCCCACGAAAGGGTAAAGGACCAAGATTAACAACATTTTATTGGAAATGTATTACTGAAAACCATAACAATAATAATAATCGCTTATTGTCACAAGTAGGCTTCAATGAAGTTACTATGAAAAGCCCCTAGTCGCCACATTCCGGCCACTGTTCGGGGAGGTTGGAACAGGAATTGAACCTGCGCTGCTGGTCTTGTTCTGCATACCAAGCCAGCTGTTTAGCCCACTGTGCTAAACCAGCACTACATTGGGAAGGGCAGGTTTCTATGTGCTTACTAATAGTTGTGCTTACTGCAATGGACCCCAGTCTTTTTCAGATAGAAATTGCATTTATATAGAGCCTGTCACCATCTCAGGGTGCCCCGAGGTGCTTTAACAATCAATGATGTACTTCTGAAAGGGAGTCATGCTGGGGCTGGACAAGCACCGAGGGTCAAACCGTGACCATTGAAAGGTCAGCAGCAACTTTGTTTGCATGCAGAGATTACCGTAGCCAAGTGGGAGGATCTCCGAGGAAATTTTTGGCACCTCAAGACAAAATTCAAACTATTTATGGTAGGCCCCTCTACATTCACACTAACCGTCATGGGAAGTCCCAGACTCGTACCCTCAAAGGATAGAGGCTGAAGTCTAATTTTCCTGTCTGTCGTACACCGGGAGTTGGTTGGAAAGTTGCATTCCCGCATTGGCCCAGTCTGTTATTTAAATATTCCCATTCCCCTATCACCCCTGTGGTCCCTGAGCTAGATTGGCTCCCGATCAAGCAACTTCTTGATTTTAAACCTCTCATCCTTGATTTCATATGCCTCTTGACAGTCCCTATCTCCTCCAACCCTACGATCCTCCGAGATATCTACACTCCTCAAATTCTGGTTTCTTGTCCACTCCCAATGATAATCACTTCACCATTGGTGGCTGCATCTTCAGTTGCCTAGATCCCAAGCTCTGGAATATCCACCCTACATTTCTCCGCCTCACTTTCCTCATTTAAGGCACTTCTTAAAACCTATCTCTTTGACCAAGTTTTTGGTCATTGGACTGATACCTCCATTTGTGGCCCAGTGTCGTAATTCATTTAACAGTACACCTGAAAATTGAGCCTTCGACCATTGCATTGAAGATGCTCTGTCAATATAAGCTGCTAGGGAAGAATAGACAACGAACCCGAAGATTTCGAGGATACCCACCATTCTTTATGGTGGTGACAACAGTCACTGATCTTCACAAGTAATTCACTGTGAAAAATATTTTTGAAGTGTTTCAATGTGGTCATAGAGTCATACAGGTCTACAGCACGGTAGCATTGTGGTTAGCACAATTGCTTCACAGCTCCGGGGTCCCAGGTTCGATTCCGGCTTGGGTCACTGTCTGTGCGGAGTCTGCACATCCTCCCCGTGTGTGCATGGGTTTCCTCCGGGTGCTCCGGTTTCCTCCCACAGTCCAAAGTTGTGCAGGTTAGGTGTATTGGCCATGATAAATTGCCCTGAGTGTCCAAAATTGCCCTTAGTATTGGGTGGGGTTACTGGGTTATGGGGATCGGGTGGAGGTGTTGACCTCGGGTAGGGTGCTCTTTCCAAGAGCCGGTGCAGACTTGATGGGCCGAATGGCCTCCTTCTGCACTGTATAATCTATGATAAAAGGCCCTTCAGCCCATCGCCTCGGCGCCAGGCCAAAACCACTACCTAAGTATTCTAAACACATTTTGCAGCACTTGGCCCATATCCTTGTCTGCCTTGGAATCGCAAGTGCACATCAAAATACTTCTTAAATGTTGAGGGTCTCTGCCTCTACCACCCTTTCAGGCAGCGAGTTCCAGACTCCCACCCTTCCTCTGGGTGAAAAAGCTTTTCCTCTCAACCCCTCCAAACCTCCTGTCCCTTACCTTAAATCCACACCCCCTGGTCATTGATCCCTCCTCCAAAGGGAAAAGTTTCTTTCTGTCTACTCTATCTATGCCCCTCATATATCTCACTCATGTCTCCCCCTCAGTCTCCTCTGCTCCAAGGAAAACAACCCCAGTCTAACCAACCTCTCTTCATAGCTAAAACCTTCCAGCCAAGCAGCACCCTGGTAAATCTCCTCTGTTCCCTTTCCAGTGCTATCGCATCCCTCCTACATATGGATTCCAGAAGTGCACACAATACTCTAGCTTGGCTCTACAGTTCCAGCATAACCTCCCTGTTCTTAAACATTTTACCTCAGCTAATAAAGACAAGTATGCCTTCTGAACCACTGTATCCACCTGCTGTGATACCTGAAGGGACCAGTGTACATGCACACATGGTTCCTCTGATCCTCTGTGCTTCCTCAGCCAATTCTGGATCCAATTTGCCAAATTTCCTTGGCTCCAATGGGCTCTTACCTTCGTTATCAGTCTCCCACCTTATCAAAAGCCTTGCTGAAGTCCAAGTAGGCTACGTCAAATGCGTTGCCCTCAGCTACACACCTGGTCACCTCTTCGAAAAATTCTGGTCACCTCTTCAAAAAATTGCATCAAGTTGGTCAGACATGACCAGCCCTTAACAAAACCATGCTGACTGTTCTTGATGAATTCCGGCCTCTCCAAATGCAGATTAATTTGGTCTCTCCAATAGTTCCCCCACCACTGAGGTTAGACTGACTGGCCTGTAGTTTCCTGGTTTGTCCCTTCCTCCCTTCTTGAATAATGGTACCACGTTGACTATCCACTAGTCCTCCGGTACCTCTGCTGTGTCCAGAGAGGAATGGAAAGTTATTGCCGGCGCCCCTGCTATTTCCTCCCTTGCCTCATTCAACATCCTGGGATACATTTCATCTGGCCCTGGATGTCCGTCTACTTGTCTACAGACCACTCAGAACCTCCTCGCTGTCCATGTTAATTTGTTTAATTTTGTCACAGTCCTTCTTCCTGATTTCTAAACCCTTGAGTTGGGGGGGGGGGGGGGTTGCTGAGTGACGAGGGGGTTTGCAGGGACCACCCACAACCCCAGAAAGGTCTGCTCGGCAACTTAACACATTCATCGTTTTGAAGTGAGAAGTCTGCTTCTTTCTCAGGGGCAAACCCCACCTTAGGATAGTTGGCCGGTCATTCATGTCAGCAATACCAGGTGGGAGCAGTGGCTACTTACCGTGACTATGGGCAGTCCCACCGTGCCAAGAAGCCAGGTAGGTTTAGAGTTGGGAGGCCAGGTTTAAAGGCCTGGGTGAAGGTGATAACCTTGTGACCTTAAGGGGGGGGGCATCGCCAATCGCTCGAGGGGACCCACGAACGAGACTTACCCATCTAGCCCAACACCAGCCTGGGCAGCTCAAGCTGTTGGGAGCTGTTGGCTCGACCGCACCCACCCCCTCCCGCCAAGGGGAAAAAAACACCATCAGCAGAAAAGGTAGGCCCTTAAATAGTCATTCATTGGCTGCCTGATGTCTCCTCGGTCCCCGTAAAATTACAGGCAGGGCAGGGGGGCAGACAGCTGGTGACGGAAGGCCTGCCGCTGGATTTTATGTGCCCTTCCCCTCCCCTACCTTCAGACCTGCAGCTGGGAGAGTCTAAATCCAACCCCTTGTGAACCAGCAGAACACAGTGAGCGGTAAATTGACCACAAGCTTCTGATTATATCTCCACGCCATGATTAAGGCCTATTACCTCCACTTCTATAACATCACCCAATTCCATCTGCTGCTGTAACACTTAACCTTGCCTTCCTCGCTCTAAACCTGTCTCATCGCTTTCCTGGCCGACTTCCCAAATTCTACCTAGGACAAAGGTTCGGCACAACATCGTGGGCCGAAGGGCCTGTTCTGTGCTGTATTTTCTATGTTCTATGTTCTATGTACCTTCCCCAAGACTTAAGACTTTCGAAAACTGCTGCCCGTGTCCTAACTCACCCCAAGCCCCCCTCCTCACCCATTAATTACCGCTGGCCTCGCTGGCGGAATTTTAAAATTCAGATCCTCGTTTCAATATCCCTCACTCTTCCCTTCCTCTAGTCTCCCCCAGTTGCACAAACCCTCTGAGATATCAGCGCCCCTCCAGCTGGTCACTCCTGAGATTAACCTCGCCAGCATTGGCCCCCAGCTGCCGAGGCATTAAGCTGTGAAGTGCCCCCCCCCCCAAACCTCTCCCCTCTCTAATGGTTGTCCCTTCTTTAAAGCACCAATCTTTTGCCTTCTCTAATATCTCCTTATCTGGCTTTGCCATACTCCTTTAGAATACTTGGGCCATTCTGTTGAGTTAAGGCTCTCTATCAATTCAATTTGTTATTGGTGCAATATTTGTATTCTTGCTGAGCCTTATCGGTTCTCCAATATTTCCCTGATTTAAGCTTCAAATAGTTAGTTAAAAGCAGCCCGCAAACAGGTTCTGATGGATCTTTCATTAGGTCCGAGAAAGGTGCTCACCACCAATTAATCTGCACCAACTGGTTAGCACTGCTGCCAGGGACCCGGGTACGATTCCAACCTTGGGTGGCCGTGTGGAGTTTGCACATCCTCCCTGTGCCTGCGTGGGTTTCCTCCGAGTGCCCCTCTTTCCCCCCTCAGCCCAAAGGTGGGCAGGGTAGGTTGATTGGCCATAATAAAATTGCCCCTTAGTGTCCACACCATGTACCGATTAGGTGGATTGGCCATGATCGATGCACGGGGTTACGGGGATAGAGCAGGGTGGGGGGTGGGAGTGGGTCTAGGTAGAGTGTTCTTTGAGGATCGGTGCAGACCCGATGGGCCGAATGGCCTCCTCCTGCACTGTAGGGATTCTATGAAGATTGATAATGTGACTTGGCACATTTCCCTTTCGTTTTTGATACATTAATTGTGAGTGGCCAGCCGTTCAATCCTCCTGTCCAACAAACAATTAGATAGCATGCATTGGATAAGTGTAAAAAGACATGAAGCAACTATGCGTGCAATATCAAAAGGCAGTACACAAACACACACTAATAGTGTGATACCATTGCAGCAATGGGTGAGCCAGCGGGTCCAACTTGTCCATTTGTTTTTTGATTTCCAGGTATGAACCCTATAAGAGACATGACAAGTTGTTAATCTCACAGAGAAACTTCGCACTTTAACCTTAAAAGCAAACTTGAGATCAGAAGATAGATGAGAATGGCAAAGTTGATTAAACCCACCCTACCACATCCATCCAGGTCCAACCCACACTCCCCCATCGTTAAGCGACTCCATTAGCTTTTGCTTCCACTCCCCTCAGAATCCCCTCATCAATCCTACATTTATCCGGTAGCGCAGTGGTTAGCACTGTTGCTTCACAGCGCCAGGGTCCCGGGTTCGATTCCCGGCTTGGGTCACTGTCTGTGCGGAGTCTGCACATTCTCCCCGTGTCCGCGTGGGTTTCCTCCGGGGGCTCCGGTTTCCGCCCGCAAGTCCCGAAAGACGTGCTTGTTAGGTGAATCGGACATTCTGAATTCTCCCTCTGTGTACCCGAACAGGCGCCGGAGTGTGGTGACTAGGGGCTTTTCACAGTAACTTCACTGCAGCGTTAATGTAAGTCCACTTGTGACAATAAAGATTATTATTATTTATATTTCGCTGGTTTGAATCTCTGTCCCATTGCTTTCATGCTTTACCTTGACGTAATGGCTCGGTTTTATCCCTTCTGTAACATTCACCATCTTAGGTATTTCTGTTGTTGCAGGCTTAACACAATGGAAAGTCGAAACCCCTTCAGAGCTGCCTCATAATCCAGTGCTTTAATGCTTGGGAACACTCTTGTCTCACCCCCACCACCATCTCTGGGTTGTGAATATTCACTTTGTTCTTCAATAACTATAACTGGTCACGTCAGACAAGGTGTGGTCTCACCAAAGCATTGTTGCGGTTTGATTTTAGCACCTACAATGGCGAGGCTAGTTAGATACAGATGCAGAACAATGTGTTTCCGCCTGTACAGATTAAGCAAATAGCTCCGGTTGAAACAAAAGCCGCCTCACATAACTTGTTAATGCGTGTCTCTATTCCTCTGTATGCAGTGTTTGCATCCCCACTTAACAAAGGGCCCTGGTATTCCCTGGTAATCAGTAATAGAATCAAGGGTTATGGGGATAAGGCAAGAAACTGGAGTTGAGGGTTATCATATCAGATAGGGTGGCGCGGCAGCACAGTGCTTAGCACTGCTGCCTCATAGCACCAGGGAACCGGGATCGATTCTGGCCTTGGGTGACTGTGTGGAGTTTGCACCATCTCCCCGTGTCTGCGTGGGTTTCCTCCGGGTACTCTGGTTTCCTCCCACAGTCCAAAGATATGCAGGTTGGGGGATTGGCCATGCTAAATTGCACCTTAGTGTCCGAAGGTTAGGTGTGCTTATGGGGATAGGGAGGGGAACGGGCCTGGGTCGGGTGCTCTTTCAGGGGGTCAGTGCAACTCGATGATCCTTCCGCACTGCAGGGATTCCACGATCCTTTGAGATGTGGTGGATGCGTAAGATGCTACATAAATACCACTCTTTTCTTTAATCCTTCATCCATATATGCATGTGCTCCAAGTTCCGTCATACCTTTATGGCAAAGATGTTTTATCCTAGCCTTATTAGAGATTTAAGGAGGCTGTCTGCAGACACTTGGCAAACTTTCTGACCCGAAGGGGCCCACTTTCTCTTGGTGCTACTTTCCTGTGGTAGACACTGAGGGTAATTGCAGGAAGTTTATATCGGAGGTGCTCCACAGCATCTGCGGTGAAGACACCCACTGCCGTGGGGCCAGAAAGTCCTCTATTTAACACACTTGTTAAATATGCTTTCCTGTTCATAAAATCTGACTCATCTAAGGTCCCTGAGAAACTTCCGACTGCTCTCATTGGAATTGCTGAGGCAAACATCAGTCAAATTCACTTTGAAAACTCCCATGCAAATGGCCCCACATGCAAATAAAATACTGTAGCTCAGCAAGCAGAAAGGGTTGACCTGCAATTTAGTAGCAAAAAGTGTAATCTGGAACTACCCTGGAAGCTACCTTCAAGCACAAAAGTGACCGGCGCGGGTCTTCAGAAGCTGGCAGACAAGATGTAGAAAATCAGCCCTCTCTTGTCCTCTCAATGTAAAAAATTGGGCTACTTATTTGGTGATATTTACGGGTGACTTTCTAAAGCAGTGCCGGCAGTGCTGAATAATGTACACCCTGTATGTGTTTGGGTATCAGAAAGAGTTTCTGATCCTTATCTTGCCAAGTCCACATAGTTAGCTCATCTCAGTTGAGTCATTAGCTTGGATGCTACAATTACCTTACCCCTGGTTCTACAGCCAGGACATTGGGCGGGATTTTCCGACCCCCTGCCGGGTCGGAGAATCGCCGGGGGGGGGGGGGGTCGGCGTGAACCTGCCCCCGCCAGCTGCCGAATTCTCCGGCCCCCCCCAAATCCCGCTGACGTGAATCGCGCCGCCCACCTCGGAAGAATGGCGAGGACCGGCGTGACGCTATGGGCCCCGGGGGCACCCGAATTCCCCGGCCCGCGATGGGCTGAGCGGCCGCCCATTTTAGGCCGGTCCCGCCGGCGTACATTAGAGCTGGTACTGACCGGCGGGACCTGGCTCTGCGGGCGGCTTCCGGCGTCCTCGGGGGGGGGGGGGGGATCTGGCCCCGGGGGGAGCACCCACGGTGGCCTGGCCCGCGACCGAGGCCCACCAATCCGTGGGCGCACTCTATTCCTCCGCGCCGTTGGTGTACCGGTCTGCGGTGGCCGGCGCGGAGATGAACCTCCCTGCGCATGCGCTGGGATGATGCCAGCACACGCTGGCGCTCCCGCGCATGTGCCAACTCCCCTTCTGCGCCGGCCGGCATGGCGCAAACCATACCGGCGCCGGCCTAACCCCTGAAGGTGCGGACGATTGCGCACCTTCGAGGTGGCCCGACGCTGGAGTGGTTCACGCCGCTCCTTCCCGCCGGAGATGCCCGCCCTGCCGGTATCCGAAGAATCCCGCCCATTGTGTTAGCTTCTACCATGTCAAAATCCTCTAAAAAAGATGTTGGGCTGGATTCTCTGCTGCCAGTAGCAGAATTCCCGGTGCATCGGAGAATCCAGTGTTGTCCAAATACAAAAACCCGATGCACCAGTCCCTCACTGGCGGTGGCACCGAGGTTCGCGCCCCATGCCAGCGGGAGGATGCAAGTAGATCAAATTGGATTCGCCAAGCATGCGTGATTCTCCAGTCCTCTGGGACGGGATTTACGTGGGCGAGAATTGGCGCGGGGGGTCGGAGAATGTCGCCCCCTGTTGTTCCAAAGAAGCTACCGACTGCTCACATTGGAACTATTGAGATAAATATCATGATGTGGAGATGCCGGCGTTGGACTGGGGTGAGCACAGTAAGAAGTCTTACAACACCCGGTTAAAGTCCAACAGGTTTGTTTTGAACCACTGGGCGCGAGTCTCCACTCCCATGCCGGTTGGGAGAATCGCCTGGGCCGCCAAAATTTCCGGGGACGCCGGTCCGACGCCCTCCCGCGATTCTCCCAAGCGGCGGGAATGGCCCGGTCGAGTTTCGCGGGCCGCAGACACACTGAAAATGGCGATTCTCCGGCACCCCCGTTATTCTGTGGCCCGGATGGGCCAAGCGGCCAGGCCAAAACGGCGGGTTCCCCCCGGCGCCGTCCACACTTGGTCGCTGCAGTCGTGGGTGGTGCATGAACGCTGGGGGGGGGGGCGGCCTGTGGGGGAGCGAGGGGGGATCCTGCACCGGGCTTTACCTGGAATGTGGGGTGGCCCGCGATCGGTGCCCACCGATCGTCGGGCCGTCCTCTCTGAAGGAGGATCTCCTTCCTTCCGCGGCCCCGCATGATCCGCCTCCATCTTCTTGCGGGGCGGACTTAGAGAAGACGGCAACCACGCATGTGCGGGTTGGCGCCGGCCAACCCGCGCATGCGCGGATGACGCCCGTTATGCGGCGCCGGCCGCGTCACCTATGCTGAATGTTGGACTTTAACCTGGTGTTGTAAGACTTCTTACTGAGGTAAATATCAGTCAATTCAAGTTTGAAAACTCCCTTGAAGGCCCAGCTTAGCGAGAAGAAAGGTTTGATTCCCAATTTCACGCAGTTAGCTCATCTCAGTTGTGTCATTAACTTGGGATTGGATGCTGCAATTACTTTCGTGCGTCCCTGATCACTATCCAGTGACCTCTGACATGAACACGTGAAGATGTAAGCTACTATCATCACATTATTATCGGTCATGCAAAGCCAATTGGTATTCACGGTCAAGGTTGGCATACATTGGGCGGGGTTCTCCGGGCCCCCCCGGCCACGTGTTGCCCGCTGGCGCACCGTTCGCTGGGGGCGGGATCCTGGCTTCCCACCGCTTGTCAACGGGATTTGCCAATGGAGCTACCCCATGTCACGGGGAAACCCACGGGCGGGAGTGCGCTGCCATCGGGAAAAGCGAATTCCAACAGCCGGAGAATTCGGGCCAATGTTTTATTGATTGGGTATTGTAGCAGATGGCACAAGAGGAATACTTTGGTACAAGGCTTTATGGGGTGAGAAAATTGGAAAGATTATTTTCTAAAAAGCTCTCTCATAAGAACATCCAGAGACAAGTGAAAAGAGAAATCAGGAATCAACCCAGTTCACCACGTAGAGAATATTTAGCTTTGGAATTTTTCAGTTTTGCACATAAGGGATAAAACATTTCTTCATTGTTCAGGTCCTCCCCATTTTCTTTCAGTTAGAAGGGCAGGGTGCCCAGGTCAGCGGTTCCTCCGTGACTCTATTGTCAGGTGGATGTACCTTTACGAAATGGGAGTTTATCAAATAGCTGCAGTGATGTCAGTCTGTGGCTGGAGCTGGGCTGTCTTTCTGGCTTTTTACCTTCGTTTTGAGCTGAAAAGCTGCTTTGTGGCTCTGTTTTTGGTTTTGTTTTTAGAGTTGGAGAGCTGTATTCAAAGCAAGCAGACGTGTAATGATCTTTCTCTCCACAAGCTCACGAATGTCTTCAGCTCACTTGATGATTGCAAAGTATTACCTGTTTCTGTAGAGAATTTAAACCTGCTCTCTTTGTTTAAAAAAGGGGTTAACTTCTGGAAAGGTTGCTCGGAAAGGTATTAAGGGTTACCGATAGAATATTGCATCTGGGGGTTACGTGTGTTGGTGGTTTATAAGATGTTTACTGCGTGTTTACAAACTGTTAACTGGGTTCATAGAATAAACATTGTTTTGTTTCAAAAATACTTAAGGGGCGGGATTCTCCGACCCCCCCCCGCCGGGCTAGAGAATTGCCGGCGGGGGGGGGGGGGGGGGTGGCCTGAATCCCAACCCGCCGCCCCGAGCGGCCCCCCGGCGATTCTCCGCTCCGCGATGGGCCGGGCAGCCACCCGTATTCGGCCTGTCCTGCCGGCGTAAATTACACAGGGTTCTTACCGGCAGGACCTGGCTCTGCGGGCGGCCTGCGGAGTCCTCGGTGGGGCGCGGGGGGGGATCTGGCCCCATGGGGGCCCCCACGGTGGCCTGGCCCGCGATCGGGGCCCACTGGTCTGCAGGCGGGCCTGTGCCGTGGGGGCACTCTTTCCCTCCGCGCCGGCCATGGCAGAGCTTTACAGCGGCCGGCGCGGAGAAGAAACCCACTGCGCATGCGCAGGAATCACGCCAGTGGTTCTGGGAACACGCTGCCGCTCCTGCGCATGGGCCAACTCACGCCGGCCAGCGGAGGCCCTTCGGCGCCGGTTGGCGCAGTGCCAATCACTCCAGCGCCGGCCTAGCCCCTGAAGGTGCAGAAGGTTCTACACCTTGCGGGCAGCCCGACGCCGGAGTGGTTCACGCCACTCCTCGGTGCCGGTAGGGCTCGCCCGCTGGATACCGGAGAATCTCGTCCAAGGTCGCTGTTGCATAACACCTGGAGAGTGGACTCTTGTGCTCCCCATAACCAAAATTATGAAAAGTCGTGGGTCAGGTGAACGCCATGATATACTTTGGAGTTTTCTAAACCCTGGTCCATAACACTACCATCAGCATTTGATGGACCGGTGGCACAGATAAGCGCACAAACGTTGGCTTCTGCACACTTCACGGCGCTCAGCATCACTTTAATTTTAATCGTCTGCAGCGTTAAAGCTTCCATTTCCTTCAAAGCTTCTTTCTTCCTTCTTCACTTATTTCATTCGATAGGCCGTCTGCCTTTCTTTTTTTAAAAAATAAATTTAGAGTACCCAATTATTTTTTTCGAATTAAGGGCCAATTTAGCGGTTAGCACTGCTGCCTCACGCCGTTGAGGACCCGGGTTCGATCCCGGCCCCGGGTCACTGTCCATGTGGAGTTTGCACATCCTCCCCATGTCTGCGTGGGTCTCATCACCACAACCCAAAACGATGTGCAGGGTAGGTGGATTGGCCACGCTAAATTGCCCCTGAATTGGAAAAAAAACAATTTGGTACTCTAAATTTATCTTTAAAAAGTAATGGTGGCCATGGAACTGTCAAGGGTTGTTATAATAACCCACCTGGTTCATTAATGTCCTTTAGGGAAGGAAATCTGCCATTGTTACCTGGTCTGACCTACATGTAACACCAGACCCACACAGCAACACGGTTGACCTCTGAGCAAACCACTCAGTTCAAGGGTAATTCGGAATGAGCAACATAGGTCTTGTCAGCCATGCTCCCATTCCATCAAAGAATTTAAAAAAAAACATTCGCAGGATGTCCCGAAGCAGGGGTCAAAATAATTGTATTTTTCAAGGTCTCTACTTGAAATTTTCTCGTGGGCTACTATTTCTGATTTTCGTGAGGGTTATTTATTGGTTTTCAGGGGCTATTGTTTGGGTCAGAGGCTCTGTGGTAGTATGCATTAGGGGTCATGTGGGACTGTGAAGCCGTGATGTCATTGGCTGACAGGTCCCGGGTCCTGGTTGGCCGTTGACCTCTAGCTCCGCCCTGAAGGCGGAGTATAAGAACCAGGAGTCCTCCCCCGCAGGCAGTCTACTACTGAGCTGCGGGGGAACAGTCACGCTTAATAAAGCCTCATCGACTTCACTCTATTCGTCTCTCGGAGTCTTTGTGCGCTACAATTTATTAAGCGTGACTAAAGGACTATGGAGCTCAGGATCATCCTGGAATGCCTGAGGATCAGCCCCCACGCAGTGAACGCAGCAGCAGTTTTTAAACACTGGCAGACTTGTTTCGAGGCCTACCTCAGAACGGCCCCCGGCCGGGTCACAGAAGACCAAAAACTACAGGTCCTGCACTCGAGGTTAAGCACGGAGATTTTCTCTTTCATCGAAGTCGCAGAGGATTTCCAGACGGCGTTCGCAGCACCAAAAAGTCTCTATGTTCGCCCAGTAAACCAGATCTACGCTCGCTATCAACTCGCAACGAGACGGCAAAGTCCCGGAGAATCGATAGATGAATTCTACGCCGCGCTACTAATTTTGGGACGGGCCTGCAGCTGCCCGCCGGTGAACGCAAATGAACACACGGACATGTTAATGCGCGATGCTTTTGTGGCAGGTATGAACTCCTCCCAAATCCGCCAAAGACTTTTAGAAAAAGAGTCGCTAGGACTCTCTGAGGCACGGGCCCTAGCAGCCTCCCTAGACGTGGCCGCGCAAAACACCCGCGCCTACGGCCCCGACCGCGCGGCAGCCCATTGGGCTCCGTACGCGCCCGTCGCGACAAACCCACCCCCCCCCGGACACCCCACAGGCTTGCGCGGTTCAAACGCCAAGTCGCACCGGGGGAGCCCGCTGCTATTTCTGCGGCCAGGCGAAACACCCCCGGCAGCGCTGCCCGGCCCGCGCAGCGATCTGTAAGAGCTGCGGGAAAAAGGGCCATTTCGCGGCTGTGTGCCGGTCCCGGGAGGTCGCCGCGGTCCCAGGAGAACAGGGAGCCCTGCACGCCTTTTACGCTCCCCAACCCCCCCAGCGCCCCATGTACGACCCGCAGGCGCAACCACCTTGGGTCCCGACCACCGCTCTCCCCGGAGAACAGGGAGCCCTGCACGCCTTTTACGCTCCCAACCCCCCCCCCCCAACCCCCCCCCCCCCGCGCCCCATGTATGACCCGCTTGCGCTACCACTTTGGGTCCCGGCCACCGCTGTCCCCAGAGAAGAGGGAGTCCTGCGTGTTCCTAACGCTCCCCAACCCCCCCAGCGCCCCATGTGCGACCCGCAGGCGCCGCCATTTTGGGTCCCGGCCACCACGAGGGGAGGAGGGGCGCCGCCATCTTGGACCACCCCAGACCTGTACGACGCATGGGGGTGGCCATTTTGTCCATCCCCGCCGCAATCTTGTGACCCCCCAGCCATGTGCGATGCATGGGGGCAGCCATCTTGTTCACCCCCGACGCCATCTTGGACGGCAACAACGGACCCCAGCGCCGACGGCTCCACGGGGTTCGAAGAAGACGCTCAACCATTACAACCACGGCTGGCTTCAATGACGCTGGACCAAGCACGGCCCCGGACGCTCCAGACGGCGACGACAACGGTGCTGATAAACGGGCACGAGACACCATGCCTGGTCGACTCCGGGAGCACGGAGAGCTTTATCCACCCCGACATGGTAAGACGCTGTTCTTTGACCATCTGTCCCAGCGCACAAAAGATTTCCCTAGCTGCAGGATCCCACTCCGTACAGATCAAAGGCTTCTGCATAGTTACCCTAACGGTGCAAGGGAGGGAGTTCAAAAACTACAGGCTCTACGTCCTTCCCCAACTCTGCGCCCCCACATTACTGGGATTAGACTTCCAGTGCAATCTACAGAGCCTAACCTTCAAATTCGGCGGCCCAATACCCCCACTCACTATCTGCGGCCTCGCAACCCTCAAGGTTCAGCCCCCAACTCAAGGTTCAGCCCCCATCCTTGTTTGCAAACCTCACCCCGGATTGCAAACCCGTCGCCACTAGGAGCAGATGATACAGCGCCCAGGACCGGACCTTCATTCGGTCCGAAGTCCAGCGGCTACTGAAGGAAGGCATAATCCAGGCCAGCAATAGTCCCTGGAGAGCACAGGTGGTAGTAGTAAAGACAGGGGAGAAGCAAAGGATGGTCATAGACTATAGCCAGACCATCAACAGGTACACACAACTAGACGCGTACCCTCTCCCCCGCATATCCGACATGGTCAATCGGATTGCCCAATATAAGGTCTTCTCCACCGTGGACCTCAAGTCCGCCTACCATTAGCTCCCCATCCGCCCAAGTGACCGCAAGTACACAGCCTTCGAGGCAGACGGGCGATTATACCATTTCCTAAGGGTCCCATTTGGCGTCACAAACGGGGTCTCGGTCTTCCAACGAGAGATGGACCGAATGGTTGATCAACACGGGTTGCGGGCCACGTTCCCGTATCTCGACAATGTAACCATCTGCGGCCACGATCAGCAGGACCACGACGCCAACCTCCAAAAATTCCTCCAGACCGCTAAAGCCTTGAACCTCACGTACAACGAGGACAAGTGCGTTTTTAGCACCAACCGGCTAGCCATCCTGGGCTACGTAGTGCGCAATGGGATAATAGGCCCCGACCCCGAACGTATGCGCTCCCTCATGGAATTTCCCCTCCCGCACTGCCCAAGAGCCCTGAAACGCTGCTTGGGGTTCTTTTCATACTACGCCCAGTGGGTCCCCCAGTATGCAGACAAGGCCCGCCCCCTAATACAGACCACGACCTTCCCTCTGTCGACAGAGGCTTGCCAGGCCTTCAGCCGCATCAAAGCGGATATCGCAAAGGCCACGATGCGCGCCATTGACGAGTCCCTCCCCTTCCAGGTCGCGAGCGACGCCTCCGACGTAGCTCTAGCGGCCACCCTTAATCAAGCGGGCAGACCCGTGGCCTTTTTCTCCCGAACCCTCCACGCTTCAGAAATCCGCCACTCCTCAGTGGAAAAGAAAGCCCAAGCCATAGTGGAAGCTGTGCGACATTGGAGGCATTACCTGGCCGGCAGGAGATTCACTCTCCTCACGGACCAACGGTCGGTAGCCTTCATGTTCGATAATGCACAGCGGGGCAAAATCAAAAACGACAAGATCTTAAGGTGGAGGATCGAGCTCTCCACCTTCAACTACGAGATCTTGTATCGTCCCGGAAAGCTGAACGAGCAGTCCGATGCCCTATCCCGCGGCACATGTGCCAATGCACAAATTAACCGCCTTCAAACCCTCCACGAGGACCTCTGCCACCCGGGGGTCACTCGGTTCTACCACTTTATTAAGTCCCGCAACCTCCCATACTCTTTGGAGGAGGTCCGTACAGTCACAAGGAACTGCCACATCTGCGCAGAGTGCAAACCACATTTTTTCAGGCCGGATGGTGCGCACCTGATTAAGGCTTCCCGCCCCTTTGAACGCCTTAGTCTGGATTTCAAAGGACCCCTCCCCTCCACCGACCGCAACACATACTTCCTAAATGTGGTGGACGAGTACTCCCGCTTCCCATTCGCCATCCCCTGCCCTGACATGACCGCGGCCACAGTCATTAAAGCCCTGAACACCATATTCACACTGTTCGGTTGCCCCGCATACGTCCACAGCGACAGGGGGTCCTCCTTCATGAGTGACGAGCTGCGCCAGTTCCTGCTCAGCAACGGTATAGCCTCGAGCAGGACGACCAGCTACAACCCCCGGGGGAACGGGCAAGTAGAGAGGGAGAACGGCACGGTCTGGAAGACCGTCCTACTGGCCCTACGGTCCAGGGACCTCCCGGTTTCACGGTGGCAGGAGGTCCTCCCGGACGCCCTCCACTCCATCCGGTCACTACTGTGTACTAGCACTAACCAAACGCCTCATGAGCGCCTCCTGGTCTTCCCCAGGAAGTCCTCCTCTGGAACGTCGCTGCCGACCTGGCTGGCGGCCCCAGGACCCATCTTGCTCCGAAAACATGTGCGGGCGCACAAGTCGGACCCGTTGGTCGAAAGGGTTCACCTCCTTCACGCGAACCCGCAGTACGCTTACGTGGAGTACCCCGACGGCCGACAGGACACGGTCTCCCTGCGAGATCTGGCGCCCGCCGGCAACACACACACCCCCCCGACACCAATCACCCCCTTCCTGCCACCGCCGCACCCCGCGACCGCTGCCTTCCCAGGAGGATCGGTCCTCCTCCCAGGCCCGACCAGGAGTGAAGCCCAAGCTGAAACCGTAAGGCTCCCGGAGACGACAACACCGGAACAAGCACCACCACCACCACCGGGGCCGAGGCGATCGACACGGACGACCAGACCGCCCGACCGACTCGTGGCGTCGATCTAACACTACAACATGTGGACTTTTAACGAGAACATTTTGTCTTTTTCTCCTGACGATTACTGTAAATAGTTTGAAACAAAAAACCTTGTACATACTGTAATAACATGCGAAAGTTTTCCTCCCAGGACCAGCCTTGTAAACCCTTACCACCATGCGAAGCATCACCCCGCCGGGTTCATTTTTAACAAGGGGTGAATGTGGTAGTATGCATTAGGGGTCATGTGGGACTGTGAAGCAGTGATGTCATTGGCTGACAGATCCCGGGTCCTGGTTGGCCGTTGACCTCTAGCTCCGCCCTGAAGGCGGAGTATAAGAACCAGGAGTCCTCCCCCGCAGGAAGTCTACTACTGAACTGCGGGGGAACAGTCACGCTTAATAAAGCCTCATCGACTTCACTCTATTCGTCTCTCGGAGTCTTTGTGCGCTACAGGCTCCTTTAGAAGAAATTAAGAATTAAGAATCTTTGTCACAAGTAGGCTTACAGTAACACTGCAATGAAGTTACTGTGAAAATCCCCTAGTCACCACACTCAGCCACCTGTTCAGGTACACAGAGGGAGAATTCAAAATGTCCAAATGACCTAATTCTCTAGCAGCACGTCTTTCGGGACTTGTGGGAGGAAACCGGAGCACCCGGAGGAAACCCACGCAGACACGGGGAGAACGTGCAGACTACACACAGACAGTGACCCAAGCCAGGAATCGAACTCGGGTCCCTGGCACTGTGAAGCAACAGTGCTAACTACTGAGCTACCGCGGATAGGTTGGGGTTATTTTCCTTGGAATAAAGAAGGCTGAGGGGTGGCTTAACGGAAGTGTACAAAATTATGAGGGGAAGAGCCAGGGTGGACAGGCTGAAATTATTTCCCTTGGTGGAGAATTCTAGAACCAGGGGACATAGATTCAAGATAAGTGGCAGAAGGTGTAGAGGGATCATGAGGAAGAACCTTTTTACGCAGAGGCTAGTGGGAGTCTGGGATTCGTTGCCTGAGTTGGTGGTGGAGGCAGAGATCCTAAACTCTGTTAAAAGGTACCTGGATCTGCACCTTGTGCTCTAAGCTACTGAGCTATGGGCTGGCAGGAAGGTGGAATTAGAAAGGGCACATAGGTGTCCTCGGGCTGGCATGGACAAGGTGGGCCGAATGGCCTCCTTCTGTGCTGGAACTTTTCTATGTTTCTATGAAAGACTTTGCTTCCATTGCCTTTTGGAGGAAGGGAGTTCCAAAGACTGAGATAAAAAATCTCCTGGGGCGTCATTCTCCGACCCCCCCTCCAGGTCGGAGAATGGCCGTTGGCCGCCGTGAATCCCGCCCCCGCCGAAGTCTCCGGTACCGGAGATTGGGCGGGGGCGGGAATCGGGCCGCGCCGGTTGGCGGGACCCCCCGTTCAATTCTCCGGCCCGGATGGGCCGAAGTCCCGCCCAGAAATTGCCTGTCCCGCCGGCGTAAATCAAACCTGGTATTTACCGGCGGGACCAGGCGGCGTGGGCGGGCTCCAGGGTCCTGGGGGGGGGCGCGGGGCGATTTGACACCGGGGGGTGCCCCCACGGTGGCCTGGCCCGCGATCGGGGCCCACCGATCCGCGGGCGGGCCTGTGCCGTGGGGGCACTCTTTCCCTTCCGCCTCCGCAACGGCCTCCACCATGGCGGAGGCGGAAGAGACTCTCCCTACTGCGCATGCGCGGGAAACTTTCAGCGGCCGCTGAAGCTCCCGCGCATGCGCCGGGAAACTGTCAGCGGCCGCTGACGCTCCCGCGCATGCGCCGCATTTCCGCGCCAGCTGGCGGGGCAACAAACGCCATTTCCGCCAGCTGGCGGGGCGGAAATCCCTCCGGCGTCGGCCTAGCCCCTCAATGTTGGGGCTAGGCCGCCAAAGATGCGGAGCATTCCGCACCTTTGGGCCGGCGCGATGCCCGTCTGATTGGCGCCGTCTTTGGCGCCAGTCAGCGGACATCGCGCCGTTGGGGGAGAATTTCGCCCCTGATCTCTACCTTCAATGGGCCGCCCCTAACTTTCAAACAGTGACATCGTAATATTTTTCTCCTTTCACCCCAGATCTCTTTACTTTAAAAGCTCACAAAAATAATTTATTGGGACAAATATCAAAGAGAAAGAGAGTAATTGGTTGTTGTTGTTCCAGTTGTACGTTTTCCAACTTGGAAGCAAGGCCAAGGAGGGGAGTTTTGGAAGAAAAGATAAAGAGAAGTTGGAAAATCATTTATCATGGAAATTACAGTGCAGAAGGAGGCCATTCAGCCCATCGAGTCTGCACCGGCTCTTGGAAAGAGCACCGTACCCAAGGTCAACACCTCCACCTTATGCCCATAACCCAGTAACCCCACCCAACACTAAGGGCAATTTTGGACACGAAGGGCAATTTATCATGGCCAATCCACCTAACCTGCAAATCTTTGGACTGTGGGAGGAAACCGGAGCACCCGGAGGAAACCCACGCAGACACAGGGAGAACGTGCAGACTCCGCACAGACATATATTAAAAAAACAAAATATGCTACAAGTGTGGTCCACGCTATTAAAAATGGCCACCGATCTCCTAGCTGTTTTTGGGACATTCGCACATAACAACAAATGAGCACTTAAAATAAATAGTAAATAAAATATAACAAGTAGGCTTACATTAACACTGCAATGAAGTTACTGTGAAAATCGCCTAGTCACCACATTCCGGCGCCTGTTCGGGTACACTGAGGGAGAATTCAGAATATCCAATTCATCTAACAAGCACGTCTTTCAGGATTTGTGGGAGGAAACCGGAGCACCCGGAGGAAACCCACGCAGACACGGGGAGAATACTCAGACTCCGCACAGACAGTGACTCAAGCCAGGAATCGAACCTGGGACCCTGGAGCTGTGAAGCAACAAGTGCTACCCACTGTGCTACCGTGCCACCCTCAGTTGTGAAATACTTTGGGCGAGATTCTCCGACCCCCCGCCGGGTCGGAGAATCGCCGGGGGCTGGCGTGAATCCCGCCCCCGCCGGTTGCCGAAGTCTCCGGCACCGGAGATTCGGCGAGGGTGGGAATCGCGCCGCGCCGGTTAGCGGGCCCCCCCGAGCGATTCTCCGGCCCGGATGGGCCGAAGTCCCGCCGCTAAAATGCCTGTCCCGCCGGCGTAAATTAAACCACCTACCTTACCGGCGGGACAAGGCGGCGCGGGCGGGCTCCAGGGTCCTGGGGGCGTAGGGGGGGCGAACAGGCCCCGGGGGGTGCCCCCACGGTGGCCTGGCCCGCGATCGGGGCCCACCGATCCGCGGGCGGGCCTGTGCCGTGGGGGCACTCTTTCCCTTCCGCCTCCGCCACGGTCTGCATGCGCGGGAATGCTGTCAGCGGCCGCTAACGCTCCCGCGCATGCGCCACCCGGAGTTGTCATTTCCGCGCCAGCTGGCGGGGCACCAAAGGCCTTTTCCGCCAGCTGGCGGGGCGGAAATTCGTCCGGCGCCGGCCTAGCCCCTCAATGTTGGGGCTCGGCCCCCAAAGATGCGGAACATTCCGCACCTTTGGGGTGGCGCGATGCCCGTCTGATTTGCACCGTTTTGGGCGCCAGTCGGCGGACATCGCGCCGTTTCCGGAGAATTTCGCCCTTTGTGTTGTACACTAAACGATAACCACTCTTCAGGTCACCAGAATAACTATGATGGTTTTCTTGGTTTGAACCAGCGGATTATTCTTCACATCTCCCTAATTTGGTAGCCAAGGCCTCTTAGCCTCTCACCCAAAAAAGGAAGGCCTCCCACAACACAGAACAGTCACCCTAAACTGCGGGGCCCAAACTTGATGGCCAGGCTGGAGGGCTAGCCAGGCTGAGACTCAAACGACAGGGCAGCCAGTGAGCAGGGAGCTAAGTTGCAGAAGCAAGGTGGTAAGCAAGGTTGAGTCAAAGAGAAAGGAATTAAACAGGGCCCGCAAGTTAAGGGAGAACTAAGCTCATTTGCATTTGGGAAGATAAAGTTTGCCAGTTGGAAGTCCAGGAAGGGAATATCACATGATAGCGGTCATGGGATCAGAACCATATAGATTACATTTTAATGCTTTCCTTTTCCACAATCCTGTTTGGACAGCGAAGCGGCGTTAAGTAGCAAACTGCAGATTAATTTTTTTTTCAGGGTATCTGATCAGAAGCAATGAACATCACAAAGAGCTGGGGAAATTATTGTCTCGCAAGTCGTTTCTTTTACGGCAAAAGATTAATCAGGAGGGTTCTCGTGAGGTTTCGATCTCAGAAGATGGAGAAGGCTAAGGGAGTTAAGGAATTTCAAAGGCATGTTGAGATTTTACCAGGAAGAGAATGAGTAATATTGCTTGTTGTGAGTGTGGTAGTACCAGGTATTGCGGTATCTGAGAGGCTGATGACCATTGGTTAGACCCAGGAGTCTACCATTGGCTGTATTATGTAGCTCCGCCCTGAAGGCGGGGTATAAGAGATGGTGCCGTCCCAGCAGCCTTCACTTTCTGTATCGAAGCTGCTGGGGAAAAGGTTCTAGTAGATTAAAGCCGTCAGTTATAAAATCACTTTGTCTTGAGTGTAATTGATTGCGCATCAGTGAGTACAATGAAAGATTGATGAATGTTGCAGAACCACTCGGTTTATATTTCGATCGAAACCAATGTTCTTGAAAATCAGCTGGTTTCTAAATGGATAACCATCACTAACAGTCTGTCCTGGGCCACTCACGTTGATGCAACAGTCAAGAAAGCCCAACAACGTCTCTACTTCGTACGGAAGCTAAAGAAATTTGGCATGTCTGCATCAACTCTCACAAACTTCGACAGATATGCCGTAAAGAGCATCCTATCCGGCTGCATCACAGCTTGGTATGGCCAAGATCGTAAGAAACTGCAGAGTGTGGTGAACTCACACCAATGCGTCACACAAGCTTGCCACCCTCCCATTGATTCTGCCTACACCTCCCGCTGCCTCAGGAAGGCACACAGCATTGTCAGAGACTCCCTCACACCCAGGCTTTGGCCTCTTCCAGACCCTTCCATCAGGCAGAAGATACAGAAGTCTAAAGACCCGCACATCCAAACATAGGAATAGCTTCTCCCCGACAGCTACTAGACTCCTCAACGACTCCCCCTCGGACTGATCTGTTCCCTGTAAGAACACTATTCACGACCCATGCTGCTCTTCCTCACGTAGTTGCTTTGTTTGGCCCCTTGTTCCGCACTGTAACCAATCACTGTTTGTCGATGTACCATTTGTCAGTGTACTCTGTTGATTATTCTTTTTGTCTACTATGTACGTACTGTGTACATTCCCTCGGCCGCAGAAAAATACTTTTCACTGTACTTCGGTACATGTGACAATAAATCAATCAATCATCTGTGACGCTAGTTCAAAACCAGAGGCCATATTGAAAATCTACCCCATTAACAGGCAAAATATCCACGTTCATCGCCTTCGATCTCAGTTGCTAAACTTTTAACTGTACAGCAGGGAAACCATAATGAGATAAAAGGTAGCCATGTAGTATGAGCTCTGATGACATACCTGCGTCATTTCTCTGATGGACATCACACTATCCAGGGCCTTCTGTAGTCTCTCGTAGTTCTTCTTCTGCAGGAGGGCAACAGGAAAATGATTAAGGCGCAGGTCATCCCGTGGGCAACAGATTTCAGTTCGCAACAGTATCAGCTGCCAATATGGTAAAAGCGGCGTCAGAGTTTCCCTCACCAGGAGATTTCTAATTGAGCAATGGATTTGTGAGATAACAAGAAATAAATGGTCGACATTGATGATCAGATGGACACGGGGTCCAGTGGAACTCCTGACTAATCATTCCCAAAAGGTCAGCTAGTCTGAGGTAGAAATTCGTCCGATTTATCCCGCGAAGTATCATGGATCCACAGGAGCTTTGTCCACATTTACCGAAGATTCCACGAAGCTATTATGAATAAAAATGTTTGTTAATTGCAATAATCTCTGATGTAACGGAGTAGAAACTAGGGGAGGATTAATATTTGGAACATTCCAGATACCGGGCAAAGTTACTATGGGTAACTGGGAGGAATCTTCCTACAAAACTACCGGGGCTGAAGAAAGGGGGTAGAAGGGAAACGAAGAGGAAAAATATAACCAGGTAAAAATGAGATAAAACAAGACAATAAAATGCTGCATTTCAATTCTTTACTGTTGAAAATAGTGTATAGTTTGGGCAGTTTGAACTAACGTTTCAGCGGGATTCTCCATCCGAGCACCCCAGTGGGATTCCCCATCCATGCACACCAGCGGGATTCTCCATCAGTACACCCCAGTGGGATTCTCCATCGGTGCACCCCAGTGGGATTCCCCATCGGTGCACCCCAGTGGGATTCCCCATCCATGCACACCAGCGGGATTCTCCATCGGTGCACCCCAGTGGGATTGTCCATCCGTGCACCCCAGCGGGATTCTTCGGTCCCGCTGCAACGGATGGGAATTTTGGCGGAACGCCAAATTCCCCGTCCTCGCTAGCAGCGGTAATGGGACGGACTGGGATCGGACAATCCCGGCCCCTGTTGGAAACCGCCTAGGTACTAAAACATAAGGACAAGAAATAGGTAAAGGAGTGGGCCTGATGTCCCTTCAAGCCTGACCTATCAAGTCAATAAGATCATGGCCTCCATTTCCCTGCCTGTCTGCCAGAACTCTCATGCTCCCCCCCCCCCCGCCCCACACACACACACACACACACACAATTTAAAAGTCTCTCCATCCCAATCTTGAATATGTTCAAGGATTTAGCCTCCACTGTTCCCTCTCATTTTTTAAAACTCCAATGCGTTATGAGCCCGCCCTGCTCCAACTTCCCTCATAGAAACATAGAAGATAGGAGCAGGAGGAGGCCTTTCGGCCCTTCGAGCCTGCTCCGCCATTGTCGCGATCATGGCTGATGGCCCAACTCAATAGCCTAATCCTGCTTTCTCCCGATAATCCTTGATCCCCTTCGCCCCCAAGTGCCATATCCAGCTGCATCTTGAATGTATTCAAGGTCTTAGCCTCCACTACTTCCTGTGGTAATGAATTCCACAGACTCACCACTCTCTGGGTGAAGAAATGTCTCTTATCTCTGTCCGAAATGGGTTACCCTGAATCCTCAGGCTGTGACCCTGGTTCTGGACACGCCCACCATCGGGAACATCCTCCCTGCATCCACCCTATCTAGTCCTGATAGAATTTTATATGTCTCTATGAGTTTCCCCCCCCCATCATTCGTATGAACTCCAGCGAAATCAATCCTAACCTATGTCTTGTTATGCTCTCAACGTAGCATAAGCTGCTTCCTTGTTGTACACTCTGACAAAGGAAGGTTCGGACTTGGAGATAGCTTTAACACGTCTATTGAACTGTTAACGATTCTCCTACTTGGATTCGACTCTCCTGTTAATCCTGCTATAGCTACTCAGACTGACGAACCAGTCTGCTACAATCCACGTGGTGGGTGTGATGTGTTTCAATCAACCCTGTGTCTGTACTCACTGAGTGTCTCCACTGGAAAGAGACTGAGCATGTGTGCTGTGTCCTTTTATATGGGTTGGGGTAATGCCCTCCTGTGGTAGTGTCACCTCTGTGTGTATCGTGAATGCCCATTGGTTGTGTCCTATCTTACTGACCTATTGGTTGACTGTCTGTGTGTCATGTCTCTGGTGTTCCCTCTAGTGTCTAGCTAGGTGTAGTGTATGTACATTAACCCTTTGTGTACTTACAGTGATGTATATCACCACTAGTCAATCTCTCCTCATACATCAATCCCGCCAGCCCAGGAATCAGCCTAGTGATACTTCTCTGAACTGCTTCCAATGCAAGTATATCCCCCTTAAGTAAGGGGTACACATTACATTCAATTGTACACATTTCTTCAACGCCCTGTACAGTAGCAGCAAGGCTACCCCACTTATATACATGAGTTGTTGCAATAAATCAAAGGCCAACATTCCATTTGCCTCCCTCATGAAAATAGCTGTACTTCTGCAATTCTTCTTTTCCCCATATTTACATAGCATCATCTCATTTATAGAATCCTTACAGTGCAGAAGGATGACATTCGGCCCATCGAGTCTGCACCGACCTTCTGAAAGAGCACCCGACCTAGGCCCGCTCCCCCCATCCCTGCCCCGTCCCCGTAATCCCCACTTAACCTGCACATCTTTGGACATGAAGGGGCAATTCAGCATGGCCAATCCAGCTAACCTGCACATCTTTGGACTGTGGTAGGAAACCGGAGCACCGGGAGGAAACCCCACGCAGACACGGGGGGAGAACGTGCGGGCTCCGCGCAGGCAGTTACCTAAGGTCGGAATCGAACCTGGTTCCTTGGCGCTGTGAGGCGGCAGTGCTAACCACTCTGCCGCCCATGGAATGTGGGGAAATAGGGGCAAACATACAGAGATAGATGGAATGAAGTAGGGAACTGGGAGCTAATCCAAAACCTCCTGTCCACAGCAAAACAAGGAAAATTGGAGGTGAATTTGCTGAGGTGACTTCAACTCTAACATACAAGAGACAGCTACGACAGTTCGACAATCAGGGTTAGATGTAAAATTAGTTTATTAACAGCTCACCTTGGGATTGAACGCCAGAGTTTTGGGATCACTTGGGTCCACAACAGAAGGGTAAGGCTCAAATATAATGCTTTTCCTTGGAGACTCCAAAGCAGCTCGACACATTGCGACCAACAGATCCACCACCTGAAGAACAAATCCTCACTCTCACTCTTTGAGGCAAGTAGCCTTTCCCTACCTTTAACGCAAGCCCGCTGTTAGTCCAGACAATTCGGACGAAGAAATGCCGAGTTTAGAAGATATGGAACCTCAAATACCCTCAGTGATTGGGTTGAGGCCTTTAAAATATGAAGGGCCTCAGTCCTGCCACTGCTGGTATTAACAGAGTGGCAGGTTGGTGGGCCTGTTGCCATGCAACCCTCAGGACAGATAAACCAGTGTAAACTGCTTGTCATCTCCTGGGGTGGTGGGCAGGAGGGGGATGGTTGAGGGTGGGGGAGGGGTGGGGGGCATCAGGAAGGGGAGGGGGACCGCTGAGCCCCCCTCCCCAACCCCAATACTGACCTGCGGCCTAGGTCACTCCACCACCTTCCGTCTCTGGTGTCGACCCTTTCAGCAACGGCTGTGGTCTTCCGGGTGGTGCTGCCGAGCTCAAGAGATGCCGGCCTCTGATTGGCTGGCAGCTCTTGGTAGGTGATTGATGCACAATCAATAACTCTCGAGACGAAGGGGAGTCATCTAATCGGCTTTAATCAGCTAGAACTGTACCCAACAGCGCTGATACAGAAAGTGAGGGCTGCTGGGACGGCATCGGTTCTTATACCCCGCCTCTCAGGGCGGGGCTATGTACATTATCCAATGGTAGACCCCTCGGTCTAGCCAGTGGTCATTCACCTCTCAGGTACTGCAATACCTGGTATTACCACAGTGATATTGCTGCCCCTCCCCCACCGAGGTCTTGATTCCAGGGCAAGTCCTGCCTCGCCGCTGCCTGATTGACTTGTGGTTCGACAGGCCTTCCGGGAAAGAGGCTCCCAGGCCTCTTGCCAGCTCTCCTGCTGGCAGGTGAGATACCTGATACCTCAACCAGATTCTGCCCAATGTTTCCATTCAAATCGCCAAAAGAAACATCACTGAGGCTACTATTATTTGCAGTGATGGACGGCATAATTTTTCAGTCTAAGTCGTCCATTTCTCGGCCTGTCTGTTTGAATGACAGGATAGCTCTGCCTCCTCACCTTCCTTTTTTGGCTGTGACAGAACCGCAGATGGAAAATGGCGGCAACTATGGTGGACCAGTTGGTGGCAGCCATGGTGTTGCAGAAGGGACATTCTATCCATCACACTGGACAACAAAGAGGGAGGGGATGAGAGGTGAACAGCAATGGCATTATAGAAGGAAAATGTCCAAACGCTGATGGCTTACTTTAGAATTTATATGACCCACATTATATAACCCCAACAGTAGGCAATGCCTACCAGGCTACGACAGAGAATACTTCACGTGGTAATGTTGGGCGCGATCTACCGTCAGTTCACGTCGGCGCGATATTTTGGTCCCACGCCGGCATACGGTTTTCCCGGCGATGAGGGTGATCAGAGGATTGGATAGGGTGGATAGTGAGAGCCTTTTTCCTCAGATGGTGATGTCTAGCACGAGGGGACATAGCTTTAAATTGAGGGGAGATAGATATAGGACAGATGTCAGAGGTAGGTTCTTTACTCAGAGAGTAGTCAGGGCGTGGAATGCCCTGCCTGCAACAGTAGTGTACTCGCCAACACTAAGGGCATTCAAATGGTCATTGGATAGACATATGGACGATAAGGGAATAGTGTAGATAGGCTTTAGAGTGGTTTCACAGGTCGGCGCAACATCGAGGGCCGAAGGGCCTGTACTGCGCTGTAATGTTCTATGAGGGTTGCAGTTACCGGGAAATCCCGTTGACAGCGACGGGTTCGGTAAATCCCGTTGGCGGACCACCTCCGCCGCCGAAAATACTCACGGATTGTCAGTGAATCCCGCCCAATGTCACAGACAAGGGAAGTATCCTTTTCACACAGTCTAACAAAATTGAAATAAAACATTGGGGTTTTGTTGCAGTATCCTAGCCACTGTTGGGATCGAGCTGCACACATCCAGGCAGATGGAGAGTATTCCATTAAACTCCTGGTTTGTGCCTTGCAGATGGTGGACTGGCTTTGGGGGGTAGAGGGGGGTGGGTGGGGGGGGAGCGGGAGGGGTCAGGAGGTGAGAGGCCATCTGCTCCCAAAACCCTCGTTCAGGCCTTTGTTACCTCTAGACCTGACTGTTCCAACACACACCCACATTCTACCCTCCGTAAACGTTACGTTATCCAAACTCTGCTGTCCATGTCTCCACTTGCGCCAGATCCTGTTTCCCCTCACCATGCCTGAGCTCGCTGACCTACAGTGGGGGTCAGACAAGCAACATCTTGACTTTAAAATTCTCAGCCGTGTTTTTAAATCCCCCCACCGGCCTTGCCCCTCCTTATCTCGATAATCCCCTCCAGCCCAACGAATGTCGAAGATAACTACATTCTTCAAACAATACCGGCCTCAGAAACATCGCTACCTTTAATCCAGCATTAGGAAGATAGAGCAGCTAAACACGTGGCTAAACGGCTGGTGTGGGATGGAGGTTTTCAGTTATCTGGACCACTGGGAGCTCTTCCGGGGCAGGTGTGACCTGTATAGGAAGGACGGGTTGCATCTAAACTGGAGAGGCATAAATATCCTGGCCGCGAGGTTTGCTAGTGTCACATGGGAGGATTTAAACTAGTATGGCAGGGGGGTAGGTACCGGAGCAATAGGTCAGAAGGTGAAAATATTGAGGGAGAACTAGGGAATAGGGCCAGTATAGCTCTGAGGAAGAGCAGACAGGGAGATGTTGCTGAAAACAGCGGGACTGGTGGCCTGAAGTGCATGGGCGGGATTCTCCGACCCCCCCGCCGGGTCAGAGAATCGCTGGGGGCGGCGTGAATCCCGCCCTTCCGCCCCCACACCGGCTGCCGAATTCTCCGCCGCCGGGGTTTTGGCGGGGGCGGGAATCGCGCCAGTCGGCGGCCGCTAACAGCGGCCCTCCCGCCGGTTCTCCGGCCCGCGATGGGTCGAGCGGCCGTCCATTTTCGGCCGGTCCTGCCGGCGTAAATCAAACCAGGTCCGTACTGGCGGGACCTGGCTCTACAGGCGGCCTGCAAAGTCCCCATGGGGGTGGGGGGATCTGGCCCCGGGGGATGCCCCCACGGTGTCCTGGCCCGCGATCGGGGCCCACCGATCCGCGGGCGGGCCTGTGCCGTGGGAGCACTCTTTCCGTCCGTGCCGGCTGCTGTCAACCTCCGCCGTGGCCGGCGTGGAGAAGAACCCCCCCTGCGCATGCGTTGGGATGACGCCAGCATACGCTGGTGCTCCCGTGTATTCACCAACTCACGCCTGCTGGCGGAGGCCCTTCCCCGCCGGCTGGCGCAGTGCCAACCCCGCCGGCGCTGGCCTAGCCCCTGAAGGTGTGGAGGATTCCGCACTTTCCGAGCGGCCCGACGCCGTAGTGGTTCACGCCACTCCTCGGCGCCGGTACAGCCCGCCCCGCTGAGTAGGGGAGAATCCCGCCCCTTATGTTTTAATGCAAGGAGTATTACGGGTAAGGCAGATGAACTTAGAGCTTGGATTAGTACTTGGAACTATGGTGTTGTTGCCATGACAGAGACCAGGTTGAGGGAAGGACAGGATTGGCAGCTACACATTCCAAGATTTAGATGTTTCAGGCGGGATAGAGGGGGATGTAAAAGGGGTGGAGGAGTTGCGCTACTTGTTAGGGAGAATATCACAGCTGTACTGCAGGAGACACCGCAGAGGGCAGTGAGGCTATATGGGTAGAGATCAGGAATAAGAAGGGTGCAGTCACAATGTTGGAGGTTTACTACAGTCCTCCCAACAGCCAGCGGAAGATAGAGGAGCAGATAGGTAGACAGATTTTGCAAAGGAGTAAAAGCAACAGGGTTGTTGTGATGGGAGAATTTAACTTCCCCAATATTGACTGGGACTCAATTAGTGCTAGGGGCTTGGACGGGGCACAGTTTGTAAGGAGCATCCAGGAGGGCTTCTTAAAACAATATGTAGATGGTCCAACTAGGGAAGGGGCTGTACTGGACCTGGTATTGGTGAATGAGTCCAGCCAGGTGGTAGAAGTTTCAGTCCTGGAGCATTTCGGGAACAGTGACCACAATTCAGTAAGTTTTAAAGTGCTGGTGGACAAGGATAAGAGTGATCCTAGGGTGAATGTGCTAAATTGGGGGAAGGCTAATTATAACAATATTAGGCGGGAACTGAAGAACCCAGATTGGGGGCGGATGTTTGAGGGTAAATCAACATCTGACATGTGGGAGGCTTTCAAATCTCAGTTGAAAAGAATTCAGGACCGGCATGTTCCTGTGCGGAAGAAGGATAAATATGGCAAATTTCGGGAACCTTGGATAACAAGAGACATTGTAGGCCCCGTCAAAAAGAAAAAGGAGGCATTTGTCAGGACTGGAAGGCTGGGAACAGACGAAGCCTGTGTGGAATATAAGGAAAGTAGGAAGGAACTTAATCAAGGAGTTAGGAGGGCTAAAAGGGGTCACGAAAAGTAATTGGCAAATAGGGTTAAGGAAAATCCCAAGGCTTTTTACACGTATATTAAAAGCAAGAGGGTAGCCAGGGAAAGGGTTGGCCCACTGAAGGACAGGGGAGGGAATCTATGTGTGGAGCCAGAGGAAATGGGCGAGGTACTAAATGAATACTTTGCATCAGTATTCACCAAAGAGAAGGCTGTTGAGTCTGGAGAAGGGTGTGTAGATAGCCTGAGTCACATTGAGATCCAAAAGGAAGAGGTGTTGGGCATCTTGAAAAATATTAAGGTGGATAAGTCCCCAGGGCCCGATGGAATCTACCCGATAATGCTGAAGGAGGAAAGAGAGGAAATGGCTGAGGCCTTGACAGAAATCTTTGGATCCTCACTGTCTTCAGGTGATGTCTCAAAGAACAAAGGACAAAGAAAAGTACAGCACAGGAACAGGCCCTTCGGCCCTCCAAGCCTGTGCCGACCATGCTGCCCATCTCAACTAAAATCTTCTACATTTCTGGGGTGTGTATCCCTCTATTCCCATCCTATTCATGTATTTGTCAAGATGCCCCTGGAACGTCACTGTCGTCCCTGCTTCCACCACCTCCTCCGGAAGCGAGTTCCAGGCACCCACTACCCTCTGTGAAAAAACTTGCCTCGTACATCTCCTCTAAACCTTGCCCCTCGCACCTTAAACCTATGCCCCCCAGTAATTGACCCCTCTACCCTGGGAAAAAGTCTCTGACTATCCACCCTGTCTATGCCCCTCATAATTTTGTAGACTTCTATCAGGTTGCCCCTCAACCTCCGTCATTCCAATGAGAACAAACCAAGTTTATTCAACCTCTCCTCATAGCTAATGCCCTCCATACCAGGCAACATCCTGGTAAATCTCTTCTGCACCCTCTCTAAAGCCTCCACATCCTTCTGGTAGTGTGGCGACCAGAATTGAACACTATACTCCAAGTGTGGCCTAAATAAGGTTCTACACAACTGTAAAATGACTTGCCAAATTTTATACTCAATGATCCGGCCAATGAAGGCAAGCATGCCGTATGCCTTCTTGACTACCTTCTCCACCTGTGTTGCCGCTTTCAGTGACCTGTGGGCCTGTACACCTAGATCTCTCTGACTGTCAATACTCTTGAGGGTTCTACCATTCACTGTATATTCCCTACCTGCATTAGACCTTCCAACATGCATTACCTCACATTTGTCCGGATTAAACTCCATCTGCCATCTCTCCGCCCAAGTCTCCAAACAATCTAAATCCTGCTGTATCCTCTGACAGTCCTCATCGCTATCCGCAATTCCACCAACCTTTGTGTCGTCCACAAACTTACTAATCAGACCAGTTACATTTTCCTCCGAATCATTTATATATACTACGAACAGCAAAGGTCCCAGCACTGATCCCTGCAGAACGCCACTAGTCACAGCCCTCCAATGAGAAAAGCACCCTTCCATTGCTACTCTCTGCCTTCTATGACCTAGCCAGTTCTGTATCTATCTTGCCAGCTCACCTCTGATCTTGTGTGACTTCACTTTTTGTACCAGTCTGCCATGAGGCACCTTGTCAAAGGCCTTACTGAAGTCCATGTAGACAACATCCACTGCCCTACCTGCATCAATCATCGTTGTGACCTCCTCGAAAAACTTTATCAAGTTAGTGAGACACGACCTCCTTGACAAAACCGTGCTGTCTCTCGCTAATATGTCCATATGCTTCCAAATGGGAGTAGAAGAATTCTCTCCAGTAATTTCCCTACCACTGACATAAGGCTCACTGGCCTGTAGTTCCCTGGATTATCCTTGCTACCCTTCTTAAACAAAGGAACAACATTGGCTATTCTCCAGTCCTCTGGGACATCACCTGAAGACAGTGAGGATCCAAAGATTTCTGGCAAGGCCTCAGCAATTTCCTCTCTTGCCTCCTTCAGTATTCTGGGGTAGATCCCATCAGGCCCTGAGGACTTATCTACCTTAATATTTTTCAAGACGCCCAACACTCGTCTTTTTGGATCTCAAGGTGACCCAGGCTATCTACACACCCTTCTCCAGACTCAACATCCACCAATTCCTTCCCTTTGGTGAGGACTGCTGTTCATAGTATATATAAATGATTTGGAGGAAAATGTAACTGGCCTGATTAGTAGGTTTGCGGACGACACAAAGTTCGGTGGAATTGCGGATAGCGATGAGGACTTTCAGAGGATACAGCAGGATTTAGATCGTTTGGAGACTTTGGCGGAGAGATGGCAGATGGAGTTTAATCCGGACAAATGTGAGGTAATGCATTTTGGAAGGTCTAATACAGATAGGGAATATACAGTGAATGGTAGAACCCTCAAGAATATTGACAGTCAGAGAGATCTAGGTGTACAGGCCCACAGATCACTGAAAGGGGCAACACAGGTGGAGAAGATAGTCAAGGAAGCATACGGCATGCTTGCCTTCATTGGCCAGGGCATTGAGGATAAAAATTGGCAAGTCATGTTGCAGCTGTATAGAGCCTTAGTTAGGCCACACTTGGAGTATAGTGTTCAATTCTGGTCACCACACTACCAGAAGGATGTGGAGGCTTTAGAGAGGGTGCAGAAGAGATTTACCAGGATGTTGCCTGGTACGGAGGGCATTAGCTATAATGAGAGGTTGAATAGTCTTGGTTTGTTCTCACTGGAACGACGGAGGTTGAGGGGCGACCTGATAGAGGCCTACAAAATTATGAGGGGCAGAGACAGAGTGGATAGTCAGAGACTTTTTCCCAGGGTAGAGGGGTCAATTACTCGGGGGCATAGGTTTAAGGTGCGAGGGGGAAGGTTTAAAGGAGATGTACGAGGCAAGGTTTTTACACAGAGGGTAGTGGGTGCCTGGAACGTGCTGCCGGAGAAGGTGATGGAAGCAGGGACGATAGTGACGTTTATGATGCTATCTATCTATCCATCTATCTATCTATCTATCTACAATTGACAAATACATGAATAGGATGGGAATAGAGGGATTCAGACCCCGGAAGTGTGGAAGATTTTAGTTTAGTCGGACAGCATGGTCGGCGCAGGCTTGGAGGGCCGAAGGGTCTGTCCCTGTGCTGTACTTTTCTTTGTTCTTTTGGTGGGCAACCTGCATCCCGGGGGCCACATGCGGCCCATCTGGGTTCCGAGTGCAGCCCATTTTCTTGACCGCTGCCCACAGGCAGGGTCGCCACATTCTGCCGATTTATGTCCGTGTAGTCTTTTTTCCTACCGGTGCGACTGAAGTGATTCACACAAAAAGCGAGGGCGAGTGAAGTAAGGTGCGCGCTGACTGCTCACAAGATTGACTGTCAGAGCCGTGCGCCCCTCTGCGTCCGGAGTGCAAATATTTATTTTGTTTTTACAATTTTAAATTGATGATTCTTCTATTAATATACGAGCGATTATGCATTTTCTATAACTCGTTACAAAATATTCGGTGTGTAGTAAATGCATTCAGACTTATTCGTGGGGTCACGGTTGGTGAACAAGCCCCGGTTTCAATCGTGCGGCCCACTGAGATGAAGGAGGGCCTCTTGTAAGGCCCACCCGCGAGCCCAGGTTGCCCATTACTGCTTTAATCGCTCCATCATTGGTGGCTGCACATTAAGTTGCCTCAGCCCCACGCTCTGGAATGTCTCCCTCTACCTCTCTCCCCTCCTCTCAGGCACTCCTTAACACTGACACCTCTGTCTAAGTTTGTTATCTGAACTAATATGTCCAATGTGACTCAGTGCCGCTTGTTAGAGGCTCTCTAAAATTAGGCTCTGAAGAAGTCATAGAATCAAAATGTGGGGCAGAATTTTCCCCGCAACCCCCTGCATGTTTTGCAATGGCGGAAGCGGCCCATCATTGGCCAACGACGGGATCTTCTGGTCTCGCGGTTGGGATTCTCCGTCTCGCCAGCCGGCCAATGGGGTTCCCATTGTGGGCAGCCCCATGCCCTCGGGAAATCCCCGGGCGTGGGGTGTGCTGTCGGTGCAACAGAGAATGCGGCCCCCTCTGTTTCCCTCTCCACAGGTGCTGCCAGGGCTGCCGGGTTTTTTAAGCACCTCCCGCTTTTATTTACATGACCCGAACAGGTTGCTGGTATTGAGCCAATTAGCTTCCGTTTCTAAAACAGGTCAAGCAGGACTACCCACCTCCGCTCCAGTGGCAACCTCTTCCGCTGCTCCAGACATCACTCCCAGCGTGTAGAATGAGAAAACGCACAGTTCCCGGGTGCACACGGCAGGCTGGGAATAAAGAGATGAGATCGTTAGTCCACCAATAAGGGGCTGGTTTAGCACAGTGGGCTAAACAGCTGGCTTGTAATGCAGAACAAGGCCAGCAGCGCGGGTTCAATTCCCGTACCGGCCTCCCCGAACAGGCGCCGGAATGTGGCGACCAGGGGCTTTTCACAGTAACTTCATTGAAGCCTACTTGTGACAATAAGTGATTATTATTATATTAAAATTCAGGCACCTTACACGAGCTCTACAGGCACCAGGCTGACGTGTATTAGAATATCAGCCATGGCTCACTGTCGGTGCCCTGAGTCAGAAAGTCGTGCGTTCAACTCCCACTCCGGAGACTTGAGCGCAAACTCGAGGCTGACCCTCCAATTTCAGTACCGAGGGAGTGCTGCACTGCCTGTCCCCAAAGGCAGACCGCCACATCATTTACACTTCAATCACAGAATCATTACAGCACAGTGGAGGGGGAGGGGGGGGCGCAGTGGCGGAGTAGGACCATCACTGGACTAATGATTCGGAGACGCAGGGTAATGTTCCAAGGACAGGGGTTCAAATCCCACCACGGCAGTTGGTACAATTTGAATTCAATATAGTGCTGGAATTAAAAGTCTAATGATGACTGATTTAGCGCAGTGGGCTAAATAGCTGGCTTGTAATGCAGAACAAGGCCAGCAGCGCGGGTTCAATTCCCGTACCGGCCTCCCCGAACAGGCGCCGGAATTCGGCGACCAGGGGCTTTTCACAGTAAATTCGTTGAAGCCTACTTGTGATAATAAGCGATTATTATTATGACGACTGTGAAATGATTGTCGTAAAAACCCATCTGCTTCACTAATGCCCTTTAAGGAAGGAAATCTGCCTGGTCTACATGTGATTCCAGATGCACAGCAATATACCTCTTTACTGCCTCAGGGGTGGGCAATAAATGCTGGCCCAGCCACCGACACCCAAATCCCATGAACAAATAAATATAAAGGAGGCCATTCGGCCCAGCGTGCCAACACCAGCTCCCTAAACAAGCATTATGACTTATAAAATGAATGAATGAAAATCGCTTATTGTCACAAGTAGGCTTCAAATGAAGTTACTGTGATAAGCCCCTAGTCACCACATTCCGGCACCTGTTTGGGGAGGCTATTCCCCTGCCTTTTCCCCTGCACATTGTTGCTATTCAATAATTACCTAATTCCTGCTTGAATGCCTCGATTGAAGTATTTAATTGTCCTGAGATGTGTGAAAGTGGCTATATAAATGCAAGTTCTTCTCACCATATTTTTCAACGTGTCAGTTCCGGTGAGGAAACTGGGGAGAATCCTGCCGGCAGCAGGAAATCTCATGGAATATTTTAACTATGTGAATCCCGCCAAGCCCGTGGAAGCCTGCCGCTGATTGTCTAGCCTTGGGACAACCTGCAGCCAGTGGGGCACTCCTTACAAACGCCTCCCAGAATTTGTTCCGGATCCAGTGCAGTGATGGCTGCCAGGACGTCCTATACCCGTGTTCGCATAAACGGCCATCCGCCGAGATCACCATCCCCATCGTGCCTGCACCAGCTCTCCAAACGAGCATCACGAATTTTCCCCGTACCCCAGCACATTGTCTCTATTCAAATATTCGTCTAACGCCCTCTCGAATGCCTCGACTGAACCTGCCTCCACCACACTTCTGAGCTGAACCGCTCGCTGTGTGTAAAAGTCTTTTCCACAATTGCAAAGGGGTTTATGAAAATTGAGTTATTCAGCACGTAGGAAGAAGCAGTTATGTTATGGGACTGGAGCGTTTACTGAAAGGGAATAGTAAATATGAGAAAATTAAGGAGCAGACTTTACCAAACGTTACATTGTTTTTTGCGTTCTGCCTTTCACAATCTCCGAAAGGGAAAATTGCTTCTCAGAAATAGAAGCATCTTTGAACACCTCCCAAACTTTAGCCTGACCAAAGTCCCAGTTCAAAACTAGCCGACTCAGGGAAGTCGGGTGCCGGTTTTACAATAAGTTTGAGTTTAATTAACACTCATTGTAAATTTCTTCAAAGCTACAAAACGTCAATTGAGGGGTGAGTCTACACTTGCGACATTTCAACTTAGGACGGCACGGTGACATAGTGGTTAGCACTGCGGCCTTACGGCACCAAGGTCCCGGGTTCGATCCCGGCACCGGGTCACTGACTGTCTGGAGTTTGCACATTCTTCCCGTGTCTGTTTGGGTCTCACCCCCACAACCCAAAGGGTAGGAGGATTGGCCACGCTAAAATTGCTCCTTAATTGAAACTTTAAAAAAAAAATTTAATAAATGACATTTCAACTTACGACATGATTTTCAGGCACTAATTGTTTCGTAAGTCCAAGGGCTGCCTGTGATGGATGCAACAGCTTTATGTGGCTAACGCTAAGAACTGGAGTGAGTTTTGACATCGGTGGAGTTTTGGCCCAAACGCACATGGAAATAATGGCTGAGAATTAACTGGGCACTTTAAGCGAGTGCGTGTGTGCAGCGATGTGTGCATGTCCATTTGGATCAACATGAAAAAGATTGCCTTTTGTGCTGTCTCTCCTGATTGTTGTTTTGATTCCGGTTGGAAAATAGCACAAAATTGCTGTAGTATCTGTGCCCACTTGAATTAGTCTCTCAATAAAACCCCAACAAGCTTCCTCTGTTCCTGAGCTGTTTCTCTACATTGTGGAGGAAGCAAACAGAAACTAGATGCTGTCAGCATTTCCTAGATCAGGGGCGGGATTCTCCGTTGCCTGCGCCAATATCGTAATCCCTGTTTAGGACCGAATAGGGGGCGGCGCCTGTTTCTGGATGCTCCGCCCCCAATGGGCAGCGTTCACGATGGCGCGGTTCACTCGTGCTCTCTGTTTTCGTGAACCTGGCATGGCGGCTGCGGACTGTGTCCAACGCCGCCACAGTCGGGGGGGGGGGGGGGGGGGGACCGTGCCGCTGGGCGGGGGGGGGCTTTGGCGAGGGCTGGGGGGACTGGCGGGGGGTGGTGAGGGGGTGGTGAGGGGGTGTCCAGGGGGGCACATTCTAGCAGGTCTGGTCCGTGCGCGGCCAGCGTCATGCTGTTTGACACAACCGTTTCAGGTCATCGCCGTGCCCCTTCGCCGGCCGTTTATTTCATGAAGGCCATGTGTGTTGCGTGGCGCGGCAGCTAGCCCCTTACCTGACAGAGGGTCCGTGCTGGGGCCTCGCCGATTTTTTCAGCATAGAACTAGACACTTCCTGCAGACATGGCCTCAAAATCGGAGAATCCAGCTTCAGATGCCTGGATTTTGGCTGTCAAGAGAGGACCCGCCCTCCAATTCTCCCACCCCCCCCCCACGTTACAAAACGATAGCCAACCTTCCATGTAGTCCCGTCATTCCTGGACTTGGAAATACAGCCAAGGTAGCAAAATTGCAGCCGGGGAACCCAGGAATATTTAATCCCTATTCAACCACTCCATAATCCTGGTCTGTGTTCATCCAACAAACTATTTTCCCACTCTCCCATACTGCAAAGCCAGTTAAATTGTGCTTACCTTTAACATCGATCCGTTCTGAAAGACATGTTGCTCATCACACACAACACAATATTCATTCAGAGTGGGAATCCTTTGCTCTGCATACTTCATGGTCTGAAACAGTGAGATATAAATGAATGACGGTATGCTTATAACTAAGTGGCATGTGTTTCGGGGGGCCTGTGGCAGTTTCCCAGGCCATCAAAAGGGCAATCTTCCCTGGCTCCATGAAAGAGTTTCACGGTGCAGGCCTCTGTGTGTGTCTCAAGGCATGCAAGAGGGAAAGATGAACAAGATGGTAGGCGCTTAGGTGGAAAAAGGAGATCACTCGGTCCATCTACCCTATGCTGACCCTTTAGAAGAGTTATCCGATTAGTCCCGCTCTCGCGCTCTTTCCCAAAGGCCCTGCGTATTTGGCCTTCATTGTATAAATCCAATTCCCTTTCTTAAAATTTTCCACTGAATCCAATCCTTCACAGAGTCCTGCCAAGTAACGGTAACGTTTTCGACGGGGCTGGTAAACTAACCAACGGATTCATAGCTAAAGCGATTTGACAGCCAGGTTCCAACATAACCTCAAGCCATCTCTCACTCAAAGCATTGTTATAAATTGGTTAAATCTCCTCGGGACTTGACCTGTCGGCTTCTCAACATACAGTACAGAGATGTCAGATTAGTCCCAATTAAAACAGAGCAGAGTAAAATACGGGCAAAATAGTTAGACAGCAGGAGCCATTCTCTGGATCTTGCTGTGGTGTTCTTTGTGTTGCTAATTTTAGGATGGTTGGCATAATGTTCACAAAGACCACAAAGAGCTTTAAATTGAACTAAGCTATAAATTTATTAACACTACTTATTTGGATTTGACACTTACTCCTATATAATTCACAATTGATAATAAACACAATCTACACTCATCTACTACTAATCTCTACACTATTACATTAACTATGATCTGCTCTCACTCACACTGGCCGGGATTCTCCCCTACCTGGCAGGGCAGGGGGTCCCGGCGGGATGGAGTGGCGTGAACCACTCCGGTGTCCGGCCGCCCCAAAGGTGCGGATTTCTCCGCACCTTTAGGGGCCAAGCCTTCACCGTGAGGGGCTAGGCCCGCGCCGGAGTGGTTTCCGCTCCACCGGCTGCCGTGGAAGACCTTTGGCGCCACGCCAGCCGGGGCCGAAAGGACTTCGCCGTGCGGCGGAAGTCCGCGCATGCGTGGGAGCGTCAGCAGCCGCTGACGTCATCCCCACACATGCGCGGGGGGGGGCGTCACTTACACGTTGCCCATCACGGAGGCTGTGGCTGAGGCAGAGGGAAAAGAGTGCCCCCATGGCACAGGCCCGCCCGCGGATTGGTGAGCCCTGATAACGGGCCAGGCCACAGTGGGGGCACCCCCTGGGACCAGATCGCCCCACGCCCCCCCCCCCAGGACCCCGGAGCCCGCGTGCGCCGCCGGTAAAAGTGGTGGTCTGATTCTCGCCGGCGGGACAGGCATGACAGCAGTGGGACTTCGGCCCATCGCGGGCTGGAGAATCGCCGTGGGGGCCCGCCGACCGGCACCGGATATTCGGCGGGGGCGGGATTCGCTCCAGCTCCCGCCGATTCTCCGACCCGGCGGGCGGTCAGAGAATCTCGCCCACTATCTTTCCTTCAGTCTGTTCTCCAGCTTTCTCCGCAACCTCTCATCCCACAAGGCTTAGCATCAATGTCTTTTATACTTATAGATCTAGCTCACTATAGTGGTTGATTTAGACATTACAGTAACCCTTGCAGTTCTGACATTTATGATAATGACACACATGCCTCTCACTTCACAAGCCGGGGGGGAGGGGAGATGGTTTTGGGGGGGGCTAACAAGGAATCAAACGAGACAAGAGTTTAAAAGAGAGAATTTTTGAAAGGGAAGGCGCTTTGATATTGAAGATATTTTTCCCTTTAAGTGCATTCAAGGTGAGAACAATTGCCTGGTATTATGTCCTGTATAGTATCTGCAGATACATACTGGGGGGAGAGTTGCGAACTTCCAAATTTAGCAGAGGAGCTTAGTTTGCAGATGGGTGTGATGTCTCGTTTGGTAACAGGCTTGTATTCTCAATGGGTGGGTCCATGTCCTTTAGGGAAGGAAATCTGCCGTCCTTGCCTGGCCTACACATGTCTCCGGGCCCACAGTAATGTGATTGACTCTTAACCTCTGAAATGGCCCAGCAAGCCACTCAATTCAAGGGCAATTAGGGACGGGCGATAAATTCTGGCTCAGCCAGTGACTCCCACATCCCGTGAATGAATATAAATGGAAACTGGAGTTACTAATCAGTAGCTACGTGACCTACTGAATTCTGAGGGTGGCTGTACATTTTAAGCCAGATCAAAGGTTGTTTTCCATCTATCACAAGATGAGCCACTCGCGCTAAATGTAACATTTCCATACACCCAAATACAAATGCACAGGATCCCACAATCACCACATTGTGGTCCCCACCTTGGTTTTCCCATGTCCCTTGGGGCAGGACTTCCCAAAGTGTGGGTCGCGACCCCAAGCGGGGTCATAAGACGAGATTTTGGGGGCCATGGGCTCCGAAGCAGTAATGGCTGCCGTCGAGCTCACCTGAGTGACAACAGCTGAGAGGTCCCTTTAAAACCTTCTGTTACTTCCTATAGGTTTGTGAGGCCGAACGGGCAGAACTTTGAGGCATGATTGTTGCTGCCTGCGACAAGGTAGATTTTTGTTTGTTTTTTTGTTTTAAATGCAGCTTTTCTGTGGGTGGCACGGCAGCACAGTGGTTAGCACTGTTGCTTCACGGCACCAGGGTCCCAGGTTCGATTCCCAGCTTGGGTCACTGACTGTGCGGAGTCTGCACGTTCTCCCTGTGGCTGTGTGGGTTTCCTCCGGGTGCTCCGGTTTCCTCCCACAAGTCCCAAAAGACGTGCTTGTTGGGTGAATTGGACATTCTGAATTCTCCCTCCGTGTAACCGAACATGCGCCGGAATGTGGCGACGAGGGGGTTTTCACAGTAACGTCATTGCAGTGTTAATGTAAGCCTACTTATGACAATAAAAATTATTCTTATAAATAATCCATTACCCTGAATTTCTGCCCCAAACTCACCTACTCAGCAAAAATAGCGACCCCACCTGCCCAGGCCCTTCAGCAGTTGTGATCCCACCTGGAGTCACATAAAGTCTGCTGCAGTAGAATGTGTGTCACGCCAGGAAATAAAGTTTAGGAAGCGCCGCCATCAAGGTTTTTTAAATTCTTCGCGGCGTGATAGCGCAATGGTTGGCTCTGCTGCGTCACGGTGCCTTGGACCCAGGTTCGATCCCAGCCCCGGGTCACTGTCCATTTGGAGTTTGCACATTCTCCCCGTGTCTGTGTGAGTCTCACCCCCACAACCCAAAAGGATGTGCAGGGTAGGTGGATCGGACACACTAAATTGCCCCTTAATTGGAAAAAAAAGAATTGGGTACTCTAAATTTATTTTTTTAAAGTTTTTTTTCTGACTGCTTTCTCTGCATTGTGCAGTCTTTCCTTTCCCCACAACAGTCTAAAAACGAGGACACAGCTCTCCAAGGAGATGCTAAAAGGAGCAGTTGCCTGGACTAGAAGCTTTCACAAGACCCGGCTAAAATAGAGAGGATTGGGTAAGTTCTCGGTCAACTCCATCTAGATCTCTGGAAAGAGCTGGGAATTATTTGACACATATAATTTAGATTGGTGACTATCCTCTCGCGCACTGCACTTTTGCCGGGGAATATTCCTACTCAGAGTTTACCTGCACGAGAAAGCCATATTCTAATGTTGGAATGTTCTTACAGTGGCTCCCAGCCTGTGGATAAATGGATAAGATTGGTAAGACGCTGAGCAAATGGAAAGTTTCTTCATGTTAAAATAACCCTGATCTCACGTGGATGGGCAGCGGAGTTCTGGAGCATGTGCAACGAGGTGCCTCAGCCCAGCAAATACTGGCCCAATTTGATGGTCTAAAAACAGATTCTTCCTAAATGGTAACACATTTGGTAGTATAGAATTTGAGTATTGCTAAAAAATCAAGAGAGCCTTTTTTTTTTGAAGCCAGTTTCGCGGTCATCCGGAAAATCCACAGGACTACCGATGGAAGGGAAACAACAGATTTAGGCTCTGTGAGAAGGGCGTGCTGATTGGTTGGCCAGTAGACTCTGATTGGGAGAGGCTGCAACGCCTCGCCCAATCGGCGCTCCCTTCTCATAGCCTGGTCACTGCAAGATGGGAAGCTTCGAGAAAAAAATGTCTTTTTTTCCAAGCAATAGACAGGAATGTGTTGGCACTGCTCTCTTTCATTAGCAATGCTCCATTGAAACACTGACAACATCATCCATGGTGTGGGAGAGAGCAAACACATGTCAGAACTTGGGCACAGGAAGGAGAGTATGATGAACTACAGTATATGGCTGTAAAGAATGTATTATATAATTATTTGATATATTTGGCCAACTGGGCAACTTGTGTCATTTTTGTTAGTCAACTGGACAATTTGTGTCATTATTATTGGTCAACTGGACAATTTGTGTCATTATTGTTGGTCAACTGGATAATTTGTGTCATTATTATTGGTCAACTGGACAATTTGTGTCATTATTGTTGGTCAACTGGATAATTTGTGTCATTTCTGTAGGTCAACTGGACAATTTGTGTCATTTTTGTTGGTCAACTGGATAATTTGTGTCATTATTCTTGGTCAACTGGACAATTTGTGTCATTTTTGTTGGTCAACTGGATAATTTGTGTCATTATTCTTGGTCAACTGGACAATTTGTGTCATTTTTGTTGGTCAGCTGGACAATTTGTGTTATTATTCTTGGTCAACTGGACAATTTGTGTCATTTTTGTTGGTGAACTGGACAATTTGTGTCATTTTTGTTGGTCAACTGGATAATTTGTGTCATTATTCTTGGTCAACTGGACAATTTGTGTCATTTTTGTTGATCAACTGGATAATTTGTGTCATTTCTGTTGGTCAGCTGGACAATTTGTGTCATTATTATTGGTCAACAGTACCATTTGTGTCATTATTATTGGTCAACTGGACAATTTGTGTCATTATTATTGGTCAACTGGACAATTTGTGTCATTATTGTTGGTCAACTGGATAATGTGTCATTTCTGTTGGTCAACTGGATAATATGTGGAATCTTTGTTGGTCAACTGGACAGTTTGTGTCATTATTCTTGGTCAGCTAGACAATTTGTGTCATTATTCTTGGTTACCGGGGACCTGGGTTCAATTCCTCGGCTTAGAATCATAGAATCAAGCCGGGAATGGAACCTGGGACCCTGCAGCTGTGACATAACTGTGCTGACCACTGTGCTACTGTGCTTGGGTCACTGTGCAGAGTCTGCACATCCTCCCCTTGTGTGCATGGGTTTCCTCCGGGTGCTCCGGTTTCCTCCCACAGTCCAAAGATATGCAGGTTAGGTGGATTGGCCATGCAAAACTGTCCCTTAGTGTCCAAAAAAGGTTAGGTGGGGTTACTGGGTTACGGGGATAGGGTGGAAGTGTGGGCTTAAGTCGGGTGCTCTTTCCAAGGGCCGGTGCAGACTCAATGGGCCGAATGGCCTCCTTCTGCACTGTAAATTCTATGATTTTTTGGTAACTGGACAATTTGTGTCATTATGGTTGGCCAACTGGACAATTTGTGTCACTATTGTTGGTCAACTGGACAATTTGTGTCATTATTATTGGTCAACTGGACAATTTGTGTCATTTTTAGTTGGTCAACTGGACAATTTGTGTCATCATTGTGACGGGAAGGTTGCATCTCTGTTTGAGACTAAAACAATTCAGATGAACGCAATTCTTCAGCAACTGAAAATTGGCGGTTTAAAAACCCGTGCTACCTAAATAGGTTTTACATATTCGGTGTCCGTTCGAATGACCCAGTGGCTGCAGATCATTTGCACACAACACGGGGCGAAAACTTGCCTGATTGGCAGAGGGGTATCCAAAGAGTTCTGGTTTGGGGGTTTTCATGGTGCAGGAGATGGAACGATTAATGATGCGATTGACTCGGAGATCTGGCACCCCGAGCTTGCTCTTCAGCATGGAGTCCTGAATGAGAGGGAAGCTTGGAGATCTACAAGGAAAGATAGAGAGATAATTTCCATCAGATGGCAGAATAGTACAAATGTTCACAAATCACCCGAAGGTAAAGGTCTATCTTTTCCTGTCTGTGGACAGCTACTTCATGGTTTTAATCACCCATCTGACCCCTGATGGTAATACTTTAATGCTCCTACAGGTCATCAGTGAATTGTCAGCAGGATTTTTCCGTTCATTGAAATCTAGCATGGGAAAGACTACACTGCAAACTTACTGGCTAATGTTTCCTTTGTCATTCTGAGGTCTTGGCCGAACTGGAATAGGAAACAATGCTTGGCATTAAAGGGAACACTTCAAAACCTGTTACTTTTTTCTACATTGTGCTTGACCTTCGCTTTGTCAATCAGTCTGAACTCAAGAATTAGGAGCAGGAGTAGGCTATTCAACCTCTCGAGCCTTATTCGAAATACTTGGGGTAAGGATTGTCTCGGACTCCTGAATTTTCTGAACTTTGGAAAACCTCTATCGGCATGGTGAGAGGATCTCGGGTGAACACCATGATATTTTTTTAAACTTGAAGCATGATTTCGGCGCTCAAAATAAAGGGCGGATCTCAGAGCTTTTCGAATTTCGGGAATTTCGAATAACGGGTGCTCGAACTGTATAGGCCAGGGTGAAAAAAAACCACTATCGCAGGGTCACCAATCTTCCAAGTTTGTCCTTGCATCTCCAAAAGTTAAAGATTAATCTTTGAGACACTGTTGGAAGCAACTTGAAAGACAACTGGTATTGACTTGACGCTTCCGATTTTTTGTTTTCTTCAACCGCTTTCTTGCGATCGTTATAAAAATATTTGGAGACTGGCAGGAAGGAAAGCTGGTTGACTGGCCGGGGGGGGGGGGGGGGGGGTGCGGTGCACTGGGGTTCGGGCGGGGGGGGGGGGGCATGTGATAGAACTACCAGAAAATTGTGCAATTAGCTAAATCTACTCTCTTAATGCCACCATTTTGGAAATGAACACTGAACAAAACATCCTTTACTTTGGGATTGGGGAGAAGATACTGAGTCCGGAGCGGAATTTCTTCACTCTGCTACTCGATTTGAACCAGCTTTGCCTCTTCTCCTGCTGCCGTTTGAGGAAATCATTGCTGAGGTTCTTCCACTGTTGAGAAGTAAACATTCCCAGAATTCTGCAAAGGAAGAGACACAGGACATATGAGTATTGCATCTTCCGCTCGCAAGACCCAAGCGACTTGAGTCATCCCGGTCTCCGGAATTGGCCAGGAATGTCCTCAGACCTGTGCCCACTCCACCACCATTATTTGATCAGGGGTGTGGCGGGAACCCGAATCACACTAGTAAATTGGGTTTCCAACTTGACTGTTCTTTTTTAAATTTCTTATTCCTTGCTCAAAACAGATGCAGAACTGACGGGGCAATCCCTTAATCCATCTACTTGCTTTCTCCAAAAAACAATTCAAATTCACGTTGAGTCCAATTCATGGCCCCCACGAGAGAGACATAGTAGATCCAAGCTTACAAAATTGACCACCTGATCTCATGCTTCATCCTACGCTTGATCTCAGCCAAAAGGCCGCGAAGCGAGATACAGCAGCCCAGCACCAGAAAGACCGAGGAAATTACATTTATTTTTAAAACTAAAGTTTATTTGCGATGCATTTGAGTGCGTATGACTAAACTTGAATTTGTTGCAGCTCCTTGTCTGAATTTTGTTTCGAAGAAGGCGAGGGCTGTTTTGCTTTGGGGCTGAACCATGGTACTCAGTGTCACCATCAAACCTGGCTACTAATGAGAGCACCTCCAGATAATCTGTGCTGGTGAATGCTGGTTGAGGATTAACTATTGGCAAGGAGAGCTTCCCTCGTCATAATGTCTTCAAAATAATGTCACCGGATCTTTTACGCCCATGTCAGAGACCGGACGGGCCATCGTTTTAACACTGCATGGGAAAAGACTAAGGGCGGGATTCTCCGATCCCCCAGCTTTTTGTTTCTCAATGGTGCACCATTTGCAGCCGATGGGATTCTCTCTTCCCTCCGCTTGTCAATGGGATTTCCCATTGAAGACACCTCGCGCCACAGGGAAACCCACCTGCGGGGGGGTGTCGCCAGAGGGGATAAAGAATCGCAACGGCTGGAGAATTCCGCCCTAAGTCTCCAACACGAACTCAGTATTGTGATGGAAGCATCAACCTAGATTCTGTGCCCCGAACTCCAGGGCGGAACTTAAACCCACAACCTCTTCTCATGTAAGTGTACCTTTAAGAAATGGGTGTTTAGCAAATAGCTGCAGTGATGTCAGAGTGTGGGTTGAACTGGGCTGTCTGTCTGCTTTTACTTTCGTTTTTGAGCTGGCAACTACAGTGTGTGTTTAATTTCATTTTGGAGCTGCATCCAGCCAAACAAGGTGTAATTTTGATCTCACTCTGTATGAAAAGAATGTCTTCAGATCACTTGCTAATTTAAAAGTGGTAACTGCTCTCAGTAGAGAATTTAAACCTGCTGTCTTTGGTAAAGAAGATATTTGTCTTATGGATGTTGCTAGGGCAGATTAAGGGTTACTTATAGAGTACTGTATTCACTGGGGGAAGTATTTCAGTTGCTAGTTGTTAAGATATTTACTGTGTGTTTATAAAATGTTAACTGGATTCATAGAATAAACATTGTTTTGTTTGAAAAGTACTTTAGATCTCTGTTGCATCACACCTGTAGAGTGGGCCCTTGTGCTCTGCATAACCAAAATCTATTAAAAGTTGTGGGTCAGGTGAACTCCATGATACACTTTGGGGTTTTCTAAGCCCTGGCCTGTAATACTCTGATTCAGAGAAGAGATCATGGTTGAGCTACGGCTGACACTTCAAAACCTTCCGAGAACACAATGTCCAGGAGCAGGGTAAGCCTTTCAGCTCCCTTGTGGCAACGCTTGGTGAGATGGAAGATAGGCTGTTTTCGATAAATATATAATGACAAGGGAATATATTCACGGACAGGATTTTGACACTATTAGAAGATTCTTGTCAAATGCAAGACTAATAGGTTTGAGATTTGCAATTATGCATTATACATACAATGCCTTCATAATGATATGTACATGCGATCCACTTTTAAAAGGTACAATAATCTGGGCGGCACGGTGGTGCAGTGGTTAGCACTGTTGCCTCATGGCGCCGAGGTCCCAGGTTCGATCCCGGCTCTGGGTCACTGTCCGTGTGGGGTTTGCACATTCTCCCCATGGGTCTCACCCCACAACCCAAAGATGTGCAGGGTAGGTGGATTGGCCGCGCTAAATTGCCCCGTAATTGGAAAAAATGAATTGGGTGCTCTAATTTAAAAAAAAATAAAAGGGATAATTCTCTTACAAACGGAAAGACTTGCATCTATATAACACCTGTCATGGCCTCAGGATGGATGTCCCAAAGCACTTTACAAGCAATGATGTAATGCTCAAAGTGGAATCACTATTGTCAGGTACGCAGCAGCCAGTGTTGTACACAGCAAGGTCCCATAAACAGTGACGTGGTAATGGCCTGTTTTGGCGACATTGTTCGATGGCGGTTATTGTACTTACTTCTTCAGCTGTAGTCCCAGGCCAAATCCCTCCTTGTTGGATGGCTGAAAAACATCTACCGACGGCTCTGTTGGGTGATTCAAACAGCATCATTTGTGAGGGCTTATGGCACTTTCAAGAAAATAGATCAAATGGGTGACATCCATTGTGAATCAGCAATTTCTAAATGCACACTAATTTGATTTTGAACACCTCCACGATGTAAGGAAGCAAGGCTCGCTTCTCAATAGATGATCCTCACCTCTCTAAAGCTCTTCAAAGAACTTCACAGAAGTGAACCACTCAAAGCGCAGGGTACGTGACAGCCACGTGGTGCATAGCAAGATCCACATCTCAGCTCCAAGCGGCTATTCTGTTTTTCATGATGTTGGAGGAGGAAATATCAAGCAGCCAATGCACAGCTTCAGGAAAGGGCAAGTGCTGAGGTACCCTGTTTAGAAGGCCCACCTGGTTCCCTTGGGCATTGTCCCAGTTGTTTTAAAGCTGTAGGGCCCACTTGGTACCCCTCACCTCCCTCCCCCCGCCATTTCCCCTCATATACCCTCAATCACAACTCAATTCCATAACATGCCACCCTCCCCATCTATCTCCCATAGTCCTCTCATAGTTCCCATGCCAACTCACTCAGTATCCACCATAGGCAGACCTCAGGAGTCATATGGAGATGAAAAAAATGAACTTCTTACAACTCTTACAAATTTCTATTGTGTAAAAACTCCCAATCATGAAATCCATTCAAAACTTTAAATTTCAAGTGGTTGATTTCTTCAATCAAATAACCTTCTATTCAGACCCCACTTCAAAAACAGACAATCCTTTAATAGCTTTTTTAGACTGTCAAACAAACTGTGAACTCAGAACGTTCTGCTGAGATAATTTCAGCTTTTAAAACTCAGTCAAGCATTCGTTATGGTGTGATAATTTCATTTTGTTTTGATAAAAATACCTGCTCCTATTTTCTATGTTTCTTTGGGTGGGATTCCCCGGTCCCTCAGCCGTGTGTTTCTCAGCGGCACATCGTTCCCTGGCTGTGGGATTCTCTACTCCCGTCGCTTGTCAATGGGATTTCCCATTGATTCCACCCCATGCCACCGAGAAAGCCGCCGGCGGTGGTACACCACTGGCGGGAAAAGAAAATCCCAACGGCCGGAGAATTCCAGCCTCTTTTTCTATATAGTCTTTTGGAAATGTCAACAAAGACCTCTGCTGAAACTGCATAAACAGATGTCCTTTTTTTAAACTAACCCACATTTGATGACCCATCGATCGAAGCAGACCAGCAGGGGTTTTTCTTTTTAAACTCTCGCTGACAGCAGCAGCCTTTTTTTCTTAACCCCATCACCGACAGCTGCAGCCTTTCTTTTTAGCTTTTTCATAAACAGTGGGATATTGATTAAAAAATCAGATTATGACACTTAAAAAAGACCTTTTTCCGCCCTTCAGGAGCATTGACGTCCACTCCATCAATTTGTGGTTCTGACACCGGTTCCCATCTTTGCAATCGGCAACTGGTTGTTGTTTTTAAGAACCCAGCGCTAAGTGCAAATGGCCTTGCCCAAGTTTGGATTTCCTTCCTGTGAGAATCACATCCTGTTCCATTTCTCCTGTTGGCAAAGTGGCTGGGCCTTCAGCGTCAAGGTTCTAACGCCTTAAAGCTTCGCAGAGTCTTTTCAAGTCAGAGAAATAATATCCGGTCCATAGCCTCAAGCTGGATTTACTGATATTTGTATCACATGTTCAACCTCCATGTTACATTAATTATCATGAAATTAAACATCACATTACGTTGACGAAAAGGGGCAAATATGACAGCGAACTTAACCAACAGCCCCGTGAAAAACATATCCTCAACTTCAGGAGATCTGCCATGGAAATTCACTGAGTACTAACTGAATTGAAATAACAGAGTGTTTACTGTGGGATTTCACCGACTAATAGGTGGGTTGGGGGTTCCCCAGGTTGATTTCGCTTTGACTCTCTCATGCTATCAGACAGAGGGACCTATAATTAAATCAGATGGGTAGTATGCAAACACTCAGGTCCTGCTGGGTGGAAGTGTCTCACCTCACTGTAAACGGCCAACCATCTCCTGAACGCCATCTTTGGACATTTTTTGCCTCTGATGCACGATCAGTCACTACTGAGGCGAGATTGTAGTCCAATTGAAGGCTTTAATGAACAAGTCGTTACCCCAGCAGCTCCGGTACAGAATGACTGCTGTGGGTGAAACACAGACTCTTATGCTCCGCCTGCTGGGCGGAACCAGCAGGCAGGTTCCACCACTCATACTACAGTATAAGGTACATCCCACCTAGGTACCGCGATACCCCTAATATAGCCTTCCACAGCCTCCTTTGCTTTTTGATCGCCACTTTTGTCTGGGATAGTGTAACGATTCTTAGAGGTTGGCCAATGGGGAGGTGCAGCTTCACGCACTCGTGTGAGGGGGGGTGGGTGGGGTTTGGGGGAACAGCCACTGAGGAGATGTGGCAAAGTCAACAGGAGAGCTAAGCCAACTTGTCGCTCATTCGTATCATTGTTGCCTGTTAAGCCTGAATACTTCCTGCCTTACCAATTTCCACCTTTTACCTGGTCCTGAGTCGATGTGTACAATCCGTTCCGGCTAGCTTTCGTCACTTACCGGGGCCATCCAGGTACTGTGACAGAGAAAATCTCAGTCTCAGTACAATGGGCTCTATCCTTGTCACCTTCCAGGCTGTCGCGATCTCCTCCTGTTGACAGGTGAACATTGGTTACAGGCAGCGAGCCCAGATCTACGGACACACTTGTAGTCAGTTAGTTCTAGCTTAACATCTGATGGTGAAATAGCCAGTGACTAAGTAACGGGATAACTTATATTTTAGGGCTGTGAGTTCGAACAGAGTACCTGTTCATTTGCGGACTTTAAAACAGGAAGCACGTAAAGATCAGTGTGCCTTCAGAATCCGGCCCTACCCAGCGGGAAACAGAAAATTGAAACAATCACGGGCTCAGCGCATGTACTTAATCTATAAATGGCTGCAGCAGTAGGAAGAAAAGTCTTGCTGCTGCTGAATGCTATTGTTGGAAGAGTATCAAAACATGTGGTCTTTCTACTCTGTCCCCAGGAAGGAGGCCCCGTATCGTTCAATAAATATAGAGAAACCATGGGCCTGTCATTATGGCCAAGGATTAGGATTAGGTAAGAGCGGAGGACCTGGTGGGTCAAGTGCCTGTGTGCTACAGGCTTTCTTTGGTTTTAGCCACTCAGCCCTCAGCTCCAAATAAACCTGGAGGAAATAGTCATTTTAACACTGAATGCCAAATAAACGCCCTGTGCTCTGAGGCCTGCCTGCAATGAATGGCATTGTTAGTTCACACCAGCTGTAACTTTATGTCTTCCGATGCTCCCTCCATACTAATCTGCCTCTGCTTGATGCCATTTCTGTTCATGTGCTGTTTTCACATTTAATTTTATTACCATGGTGCTACAGTGAGACTACGATTAATCCTGGTTTGAGAACCTCAAATTCTGGCTTTAGTTGGATCCACAAAACACAGGAATCTTACCCAATGTGATTATCTGCAGCTCCTTACACTTTCCTGATTATGCATCCCTTATATGTTTTTAACCCACTGCGTATGTTCATTACCGATGAGAAATAGTACAGTAAGAAGTCTTACAACACCAGGTTAAAGTCCAACAGGTTTGTTTCAAACACTAGCTTTCGGAGCACTGCTCCTTCCTCAGGTGAATGAAGAGGTGGGTTCCAGAAACATATAGAACATAGAACATAGAAAAATACAGCACAGAACAGGCCCTTCGGCCCACGATGTTGTGCCGAACCTTTGTCCTAGATTAATCATAGATTATCATAGAATTTACAGTGCAGAAGGAGGCCATTCGGCCCATCTAGTCTGCACCGGCTCTTGGAAAGAGCACCCTACCCAAGCCCACACCTCCACCCTATCCCCATAACCCTTTAACCCCATCCAACACTAAGGGCAATTTTGGACACTAAAAGCAATTAATCATGGCCAATCCCGACAAACTCAAAGATGCGAGACGATACTTTGAATGCGAGCATTTGCAGGTAATTAAGTCTTTACAGATCCAGAGATAGGGGTAACCCCAGGTTAAAGAGGTGTGAATTGTCTCAAGGCAGGACAGTTGGTAGGATTTCGCAACCCCAGGCCAGATGGTGGGGGGTGAATGGAATGCAACATGAATCCAAGGACCCGGTTGAGGCCGCACTCATGTGTGCGGAACTTGGCTATAAGTTTCTGCTCGGCGATTCTGCGTTGTCGCGCATCCTGAAAGCTGCTTTGGAGAACGCTTACCCGGAGATCAGAGGCTGAATGCCCTTGACTGCTGAAGTGTTCCCCGACTGGAGGGGAACATTCCTGCCTGCTGATTGTCACGCGATGTCCGTTCATCCATTGTCGCAGTGTCTGCATGGACTCGAGAAGTAGTACGGCACTATAGCATGGTGTTAGTGAGCGAATAAACTGTAGGCCCGGAATAATGTGCTGGATACAGGGTGGCACGGTGATTAGCATCACTGCCTCACAGTGCCAGGGATCTGCATTCGATTCCTGCCTTGGGTGACTGTCTGTATGGAGTCTGCACCTTCTCCCCGTGTTTGTGTGGGATTCCTCCGGGAGCTCCGGTTTCATCCCACAGTTCAAAGACGTGCAGGTTAGGTGGTTTGGCCATGCTAAGAAATTGCCCCTTTGTGTCCAAAGATGTGCAGGTCAGGTGGGGTTACGGGGATGGACCTGGGTAGGGTGCTCTTTCAGAGGGTCAGTGCTGACTCGATGGGCCAAAAGGCCTCCTGCAGCGCTGGAGGGATTCTATGCTCATTGTTTGATTGAACAACATCTCGACATGCCAATTTAAATTCAATTAAAATAATAAATCTAGAATAGAATGCTAATACTATTAATAATAATCATGAAACTGCCATCTGTCCGTCCACAAGGGAAGGAAATCCGTCTGCCTTACCCGGTCTGGCCTGGACTACACATGAATTTAGATTCACAGAAACATGATTCACTCCTAACTGCCCTCTGAAATGGCCCAGAAAGCCATCAGTTGCATCAAAGCTCTACAGAACAAAGACCAGGGATACCTGGGCAGCACGGTAGCATAATCGGTTAGCACAATTGCTTCACAATTCCAGGGTCCCAGGTTCGACTCCTGGCTTGGGTCACTGTCTGTGCGGAGTCTGCACGTTCTCCTCGCGTCTGCGTGGGTTTCCTCCGGGCACTCCGTTTTCCTCCCACAGTCCAAAGATGTGAAGGTTAGGTGGATTGGCCATGTGAAAATTGCCCTTTGGGTTGTGGTTACTGGGTTACGGGGATAGGGTGTTGTGGGCTTAGATATGGTGCTCTTTCCAAGAACCGGTGCAGACTCGATGGGCCGAATGGTCTCCTTCTGCACTGTAAATTCTATGAAATCTATACCAGATGGACCGCAGCAGTTCAAGAAGGCAGCAAGGGCAATAAGGAATTGGCAGTAAGGTCATATCCTCATATCCAAAGGGCAAATTAAAAATTGCATCTTTCTTAATGTAACAACAACAAACAAATGCTGGAAATACTCAGCAGGTCAGGCTGCACCTGTGGAGACAAACAGGGTTAATGGGAGGCATGCTCTTAGCCGGGAGTCCTGTGGCAGGGTCGGGGAATGTTTCCCACTGCAGAGGGTGACAGGGAGCGATGGTATGGCTTCCGCCCCCAGTGCAATTAACTATGCATTGAGTCTGCACCAGCTCTTGGAAAGAGCACTCTACCCAAACCCACACTCCCACCCTATCCCCATAACCCAGAAACCCCGCCCAACACTAAGGACAATGTTATACACTAAGGGCAACTTAGCATGGCCAATCCACCTAACCTGCACATCTTTGGACTGTGAGAAGAAACAGGAGCACCCGGAGGAAACCCACGCACACACGGGGAGGATGTGCAGACTCCGCACAGACAGTGACCCAAGCCGGGAATCGAACCTGGGACCCTGGAGCTGTGAAGCAATTGTGCTAACCACTATGCTACCGTGCTGCCCATCCAGCATCCATCTGCAGTATTTTGCCATTTAATCTTTTTTTCGTTAGCCTTGCTGGGACTCTGCTGGGGTCAATGGCTGATTATTGGGTTGAAGTGATTTATTTGGATTTGGTCCTTGGGAGCCAAACTGTAAATGACGGCGGGAATGTTGCTTCCATTTGACGTCACTTCAACGTTATCCTACATCAGCAGTAAGGCCTCAGAACGATAACTTAGGCATTGGGGTTGGAGCGAGATGATTACAACTCCTCATTGGTCCACTTCATTGTGACCTAGGAAGCTTAAATTCCCACTGGCCGTTAACTGCCATCCCAGAAGGGTGGGCGGCAAGGGAGGGAAGGTGATGCTCACTATAGTGCAGCGCAAATGCGTTCTATGCAATTCTATGAAGAAGAAACCCAAGATGCAAGCGAACCTTCAACAATGTCTTCACCAAAAAATCCAAACATTAATTCTAACGGAAAATTAGAAAGAGCTGAAGACAGCCATCATCTCAGGCTGTGAAGAAACCATCGGCTACAATTGGGGGCGGCACGGTAGCTCAGTGGTTGGCACAGTTGCTTCACAGCTCCAGGGTCCCAGGTTCGATTCCCGGCTTGGGTCACTGTCTGTGCGGAGTCTGCACATTCTCCCCGTGTCTGCGTGGGTTTCCTCCGGGTGCTCCGGTTTCCTCCCACAGTCCAAAGATGTGCGGGTTAGGTGGATTGGCCATGCTAAATTGTCCTTAGTGTCCAAAAAGTTTAAGTGGGGTTACTGGGTTATGGGGATAGGGTGGAGGCGTGGGCTTGAGTATGGTTCTCTTTCCAAGAGCCGGTGCATACTCAATGGGTCGAATGGCCTCTTTCAGCACTGTAAATTCTATGATTCCATTCAAGACCAGGAATCACCAAGACTGGTTCGGCGAGAATGAGCACATCATCCAAGATCTCAAAGACAAAAAGGGGAAATCTCCCTGCATCTGGCAAGACAATGTCACCAGCAAGGTAAAGAGTGAGAACCCAACTCCGCTGGGCCAGTCGCAGTTAGATGCCAGATTCCCAGTTGCCAAAAGCAAATCTTCTTCGCTCAGCTCAAGAAAGACACCCAAGCTAGAGGAGGACAAAGGAAGCCCTTCAAAGACACTCTGCAGGCTTACCTCAGGAAATGCAACATAGGCGTCAAAGTCTGGGAGACCCTTGCTCTGAAAAAACCTACCTGGAGAACCCTGATGGAAGGCATACAATTCTTTGAGAATACCAGATAGCAAGAGGAAGCCCGGAAAAGAAGCCGGAGAAGGGAATGTCAAAGGTTTTAAGTACAAGGACGAATCCCACCTCCCGGAAACATCTGCCAAGTCTGCGATTGAAGATGCGGCTGTGGAGAGCCCTCATCAGCCACACAAGGACCCACAGAACCGATGACCAGTGACATGAAGTTTCTTAGGTGGAAAACCATACTCGTCAGTGAGTGATCACTGAAGAAGAAGAGGAACGAGATGATTACAACTCCTCATTGGCCCACTTCACTATAGCCTAGGAAGCTGAAATTCCCGCTGATCTTTAACTGCTATCCAAGATGGGTGGACGGCAGGTCAGAGAAGATGGTGATCATGAGTGTAGCATGTTTGCGTTCTACGCAACTTTCTGTCTCGTAGCTTTGATCCAAAGATTTATTTTTAAATTTAGAGTACCCAATTCATTTTTCCATTAAGGGGCAACTTAGGGTGGCAATCCACCTACCCTGCACACCTTTGGGTTGTGGGGGCGAAACCCACGCAAACACGGGGAGAATGTGCAAACTCCACACGGACAGTGACCCAGAGCCGGGATCGAACCTGGGACCTCGGCGCCGTGAAGCAGCAGTGCTAACCACGGCGCCACCGTGCTGCCCACCTTTGATCCAAAGGCGTGCAGAATTGATGGATTGGCCATGCTAAAGAATATTGCCCCTTAGTGTCCAAAGATGTGCAGATTAGGTAGGGCTACAGGGATAGGGCCTAATTGGGGTGCTCTTTCAGAGGGTCGGTGCAGACTCGATGGGCCGAATGGCCTCCTTGTGCACGCTGATCAAAAAAATGGCCCACCATCCTTTCTTTACTTCAGCCGTCTTCTTTTGCTGGGGAGCTCAAGAATGAGAAAGAACTCCACAAAATCTGACCTAGGCTTAGCCAAAGGCTGGGCAGAGATCCCTCGGCACGTGGATAAACAAGCCAGCACAGGACCTCAGCTAAACTGAACATAGGCCAAGATAAAGCCTAGAGACAGAATTGGTCTCATCGAAATTAAACCAACAACAGTAATCTACCGGAATGAAGACATTGACAGTGACTCCCCAACCAGTAGGAACACTGTTGTAGGTGAGATCATCTAATTATTAGATGTGAAAATAGAACCTCTGGGAACCTGCCTCAGAGTTTCATTGAGAAATGGGTTTCCTTATTTCGTTTTGGCACAGGAATGTTTTTTCCCACCCGTGGGGCGGAGCTTGTTGGTCCTGGTTGAGGGCATGACCTGGTTGGCGATGTACCAGCTGTTGTCAGATCTCAAGCAGCTTAACTAAAACACAGCATATGGCATCATTTATGCTCCAGTTCCCAATCGTAGTCCATCATCTCTGTTCCTCCCTCCATCGTTCCACTCGAGCAAGTCGACTCGCAAGAAAAAAAAACAATGCGAATTTCGACCAGAATGTCAATATGTACACAAACCCTGTACCGAGGAACGATGTGCCATTTGTGCACATCTCAAACCAAACCAGATGAACGGTACAGGGTGAAATCTTGCAACGAACAGAAAGAAAAATAAATCTCGTCCTCCCCCAAGCGAACTGCAAATCATAAAGAATTGTTTCAGTCATCAGCAGGAAGCTATTTTTAATTGCATTGCTAACCCAATTGTATCCACTCTAATTCTTTCCCCTTGAGAACAAGCTGTCACAGTTAATATACTTCAGCGATGGTCGCCTGGTCTTCTCCGTTCCGATTGCGGCCGTTTGGCTGCCAGTGTGCACGGTGCGCACGCAATTGGACTGGATGAATGAGTTTGACCAAATGATCACAACATGCTGTTGATCAGTCCCTCAGCAAACAATAGGCTCAGCACTTGGACATTGCTCAGTGATCCACCTCAGCTGCCTACATTGTCCTCCCCAGGCCCAACACTGAAATATTTTTTTTTTCGAAGAGAAGGAAGCCATTTACGACGTCTACACCAGCCAATAAAGAGCGGCAGCACGGTAGCACAGTGGTTAGCACTGTTGCTTCACAGCTGCAGGGTGCCAGGTTCAATTCCCGGCTTGGGTCACTGTCTGTGCGGGGTCTGCACGTTCTCCCCGTGTCTGCGTGGGTTTCCTCCAGGTGCTCCCATTTCCTCCCACAAGTCGTGGGCCGAAGGGCCTGTTCTGTGCTGTATTTTCTATGTTCTATGTTAAGTCCTGAAAATCGTGCTGTTCGGTGAATTGGACATTCTGAATTCAGGCGCTGGAATGTGGCGACTAGGGGATTTTCACAGTAACTTCATTGCAGTGTTAATGTAAACCAACTTGTGACAATAAAGATTGTTATTATTATAAAGAGCTATACAGAGCTGTTTGGCTCTGAAGAAGAGTCATACGGACTCGAAATGTTAGCTCTGTTCTCTCCTCACAGATGCTGCCAGGTCTACTGAAGGTATCCAGCAATATCTGTTTTTATTTCCGACTTGCAGCATCTGCAGAATTTTGCCTTTAAAGAGCCACCTACGCAGCGAGGCCTGGAGAGAGGGGACGTGGAGAGGATGTTTTCACTTGTAGGAAAAACTAGAACCAGAGGACACAATCTCAGAACCCGAGGGCATAGCCTCAGACTGAAGGGACGATCCTTTAAAACAGAGATGAGGAGGAATTTCTTCAGCCAGAGGGTGGTGAATCTGTGGTACTCTTTGCCGCAGAAGGCTGTGGAGGCCAAATCACCGAGTGTCTTTAAGACAGAGATAGATAGGTTCCTGATTAATAAGGGGATCAGGGGTTACGGGGAGAATTGGGATGGGAAAATGTCAGCCATGATTGAATGGCGGAGCAGACTTGATGGGCCGAGTGGCCTAATTCTATGACTTGTGGTCTTATGGTCTAATCTAATCTCGCCTTCCAGCTCTTGGTCTGAAATTTTCCGGCCGTTCACGGTGGTGGGATCTTCCGGTTCCGCTGATGGCGCATTCCGGCCCCGGGTTTCCCGACGGCAAGCGGTACATTCAACGGGGAACCCCGTTGACAATGATGGGACCAGAAGATCTCGCGCTGGCCAATGGCTACCCCCTCCTCCGCTGCAAAACACGTGGCGGGTTGCGTGAGGAATCCCGCATTTGGTCGGAAATCCTGCAGGTGACAGCACCTCAAATGCAAGTCCCTTGTTTTTGCCAGTGAGGTGAGGATTTTTATCTACCACACCAGCAGGAACAATCTTAGCCTGATAATCTTTCACTCAAGCGTTAATGAAACCTACAGAGCTGTGCAATACTGGCATTGAAAGTCTGCACATGTACCATGCAAAATAACCTGTAACGTATGGCAGCACGGTAGCACAAGTGGCTAGCACTGTGGCTTCACAGCGCCAGGGTCGATTCCCCGGTGGGTCACTGTCTGTGCGGAGTCTGCACGTTCTCCCCGTGTCTGAGTGGGTTTCCCCCGGGTGCTCCGGTTTCCTCCCACAGTCCAAAGATGTGCAGGTTAGGTGGATTGGCCATGATAAATTGCTCTTCGTGTCCAAAAAGGTTCGGAGGGGCTATTGGGTTACGGGGATAGGGTGGAAGTGAGGGCTTAAGTTGGTCGGTGCAGACTTGATGGGCCGAATGGTCTCCTTCAGCACTGTATGTTCTATGTACCATAACCCAAGTAAATTGTAAACGTTAATGAATTCAATGCATCCTCATTCCATAAATAAAAATGGTGGTCTCACAATGGCGACAGGTTGTCACATCCCGCTGCTGCCCCTCAGTTACTGGAACCTGGACCATAACTGTGATGTTTGGGGCGGCACGTGGCGCAGTGGTTAGCACTGAGACTACGGCGCTGAGGGCCCGGGTTTGAATCCCGGCCCTGAGTCACTGTCGGTGCGGAGTTTGCACATTCTCCCCGTGTCTGCGTGGGTTTCACCCTCACAACCCAAAGATGTTGCTGGTTAGGTGGATTGGCCGCGCTAAATTGCCCCTCAATTGGAAAAAAAAATAAAAATAATTGGGTCCTCTAAATTGATATTGAACAAAAGTGTGATGTTTAACTGACAGTTCAGCTATGCTCAAGTGAAACTCGCCCTTTAACCTCACCCTGTGAGCACTGTTTTGGGAATTGACTGATCCAAGCATATCGGATTTCTGTAGGTTTCCAGCCACTTGCAAATTCGTGGCTCATCCCTTTTGGAAGAGGCCAGGGTGGTAAGGTTGGAGAATGGTAATTGAGGATAGACTTGTGATGGTTTATTTATTTTTAAGTGGCATGCACATGCCAAATGAAGAATGTTTATTACTTAAACCTCTCTTGGTACAGCCAGAGGGCGGTGTGAATCTGGAACTCGCTGCCTGAAAGGGCGATAGAGGCGGGAACCCTCACAACTTTTAAGAAGTATTTAGATGAGCACTTGAAACGCCACAGCATATAAGTCTATGGACCAAGAGCAGGAAAGTGGAATTAGGAGAGGTGCTTGATGTCTGGTGCAGACATGGTGGGGCGAAGGGACAATTTTTGTGCTGTAAAACTTTATGACACCTTTAGAGTATTTTCATTCTTAAATATATGTAGTGGCTTGCAACCCCCCCCCCCCCCCCCCCCCCCTTCCCCACAGTCTTCTGTGGTAGAGAATTCTACAAAGAACAAAAGAACAAAGAACAAAGAAAAGTACAGCACAGGAACAGGTCCTTCGGCCCTCCAAGCCCGTGCCGACCACGCTGCCTGTCTAAACTAAAATCTTCTACACTTCCTGGGTCCGTATCCCTCTATTCCCGCCCTATTCATGTATTTGTCAAGATGCCCCTTAAATGTCACTATCGTCCCTGCTTCCACCACCTCCTCTGGCAGCGAGTTCCAGGCACCCACTACCCTCTGTGTAAAAAACTTCCCTCGTACATCTCCTCTAAACCTTGCCCCTCGCACCTTAAACCTATGCCCCCTAGTAATTGACTCCTCTACCCTGGGAAAAAGCCTCTGACTATCCACTCTGCCTATGCCCCTCGTCATTTTGTAGACCTCTATCAGGTCGCCCCTCAAACTCCGTCGTTCCAGTGAGAACAAACCAAGTTTATTCAACCGCTCCTCATAGCTAATGCCCTCCGGACCAAGCAATATCCTGGTAAATCTCTTCTGCACCCTCTCTAAAACCTCCACATCCTTCTGGTAGTGTGGCGACCAGAATTGAACACCATACACCAAGTGTGGCCTTAACTAAGGTTCTATACAGCTGCAACATGACTTGCCAATTTTTATACTTAGTGCCCCTGCCAATGAAGGCAAGCATGCCGTATGCCTTCTTGACTACCTTCTCCACCTGTGTTGCCCCTTTCAGTGACCTGTGGACCTGTACACCTAGATCTCTCTGACTTTCAATACTCTTGAGGGTTCTACCGTTCACTGTATAGTCCCTACCTGCATTAGACCTTCCAAAATGCATTACTTCACATTATTCACAACCCTCTGAGTGAAGGGGTTCTCCTCATGTCAGTCCTAAATAGCCTACACCATATGCTGAGACTGAGACCCCCCCCACTCCCCCACGCCCCTCCCACCCTCCCGTTTTAGGCCTCTACCCCACCCAGCCAGAGAAAACAACATTTCTGCCTCCAGTCTGTCCAGCCCTGTCAGACTTTTATACGTTTCCGTTAGATCCCCTTCTTCTAAACTCCGATGAAGACAGGCCCAGTCAGACCCAATCTCTCCTTTGATTAATACTCCTACCATCCCAGGAACCCGTCTGGGTTCAAAGTGAATCAATGGGTAAGTTGCTTTATCACAGTAGGAGCATTGGCGACAAATGTGCGACAGGGAAAGTGTGACGGGAAGTATTTGAGGCGCCCCAGGAAGTGATCCCTAAATGTAAGACTGTTAACGTATTCACAATGGAACAGGCAGCAATTGAAGCTGGAGTCAGTACTTACATCCAGAAAACTCATATTAATGTGCAGGTCCACATCCACATCATCAATCGTCCCATATTCCCTGCAGAAAGAAATATTTGAAATAAATAAATAACAGCCTGTCTAAACATTAAAGGTTTTAGGCCTCTTCAGTTATGATGTTCAAAATATGTACTTGAAACCTAGATACATAGAAGATAGGAGCAGGAGGAGGCCTTTTGGCCCTTCGGGCCCACTCCGCCATTCATCACAATCATGGCTGATCATCCAACTCAATAGCCTAATCCTGCTTTCTCCCCATAGCCTTTAATCCCATTCTCCCCAAGTGCTATATCCAGCCGCCTCTTGACCATAGTCAATGTTTTAGCATCAACTACTTCTTGTGGTGATGAATTCCATAGGCCCACCACTCTTTGGGTGAGGAAATGGCTCCTCAATTCTGTCCAAACTGGTTTATCCTGAACCCTCAGATTGTGACCCCAGTTCTGGACACACCCACCATTGGGAACATCTTACCTGCATCTATCCTGTCTGGTCCTGTTAGAATTTTATAAGTCCCTATGAGATCCCCCCTCATTCTTCTGAGCTCCAGTGAGAACAATCCCAACCTAGTCAATCTCTCCTCATATGGCAGTCCCACCATCCCTAAGACATTAGACAAGGAGCAAGCCATTCACCCCCTCAAGTCTGTTTTGCAGTTCAATAAGATGATCTGTATCTTAACACAATTCCAGTTATTTTGGCTCCATGCTCTCGAGGGAGCGCAGCGAAGGTTTACCAGACTGATTCCAGGGGTGGCGGGACTGTCATATGAGGAGAGACTGACTAGGTTGGGATTGTTCTCGCTGGAGTTCAGAAGAATGAGGGGGGAATCTCATCGAGACTTATCAAATTCTAACAGGACTAGACAGGGTAGATGCAGGGAAGATGTTACCAATGATGGGTGTGTCCAGAACCAGGGGTCACAGCCTGAGGATTCAGGGTAAACCATTTCGGACAGAGATAAGAGACATTTCTTCACCCAGAGAGTGGTGAGTCTGTGGAATTCATTACCACAGGAAGTAGTGGAGGCTAAGACCTTGAATACATTCAAGAGGCGGCTGGATATGACACTTGGGGGCGAAGGGGATCAAGGATTATCGGGAGAAAGCAGGATTAGGCTATTGAGTTGGGCAATTTAGCACGGCCAATCCACCTAGCCTGCACATCTTTGGACTGTGAGAGGAAACCGGAGCACCCGGAGTTAACCCACGCACACACGGGGAGAACATGCAGACTCCGCACAGACAGTGACCCAGTGGGGAATTGAACCTGGGACCCTGGCGCTGTGAAGCCACAGTGCTAACCACTATGCTACCGTGCTGCCCTATCATAGGTGGGTTTGGCCGCATGGCAGTTAAATTATGGGACTAGCAGCCCAGAGCATCATTCGGAGAGCAGGAGTTCAAATCCCACCAAAGGAATTTGAGGTTTTTTTTTTTTAAAGTTTCATAAAGCTGCTTTCAGTGAAAGGGACCATAAAGCGGGGGGGGGGCGCAACACGGTGGCACAGTGATTAGCACTGCTGCTTCACACGTCAGGGACCAGAGTTCAATTCCGACCTCAGGTGACTGTCTGTGGAGTTTGCAAGTTCTCCCCGTGTCTGCGTGGGTTTCCTCCGGGTGCTCCGATTTCCTCCCACAGTCCAAAGATGTGCAGGTTAGGTGGATTGGCCGAGATAAATTGCCCCTTAGTGTCCAAACGTGAGATAGGGTTAGGGGGATAGGGCAGGGGTGTGAGTCTGGATCGAGTGCTCTTTCGGAGGGTTGGTAAAGACTCGATGGGCCGAATGGCCACTTTCTGCACAGTAGGAATTCTATGAACCTGCTATAAAGCCTTTTGAGAAGTCAAAACTGCCCTCTGGAGTGGAATAGTCATATCAAATTTCCACAGCGGTTCAAGAAGAACCTTCCCCAATCACCTATCTCAACTAGCGATGGGCAGGCCTTGCCAGAAACATGCAAATCATAAGAATGAATTAAATAGAAAGTATGGCAAAGTTGAGTGTTGGGAGCTCAGGGGATTAAACAAACTGAACAGAGGACCCGAAGATAAATCTGTGGCCAGTGGGTGAAATATGACCATTTATTCTCGGGCATTTTTATGGGCCACAGAATTATTTTGCTTTTATCAAACCACTTGAGCTAGTTTTAAGCATCACAAGGCTGACCCAAACACTGATGAGTGGCTGCTGAACTGGAGCTGTTTCTCTCTCCACATACGCTGCCTGTCCTGAGTATTCGCAGCATTTTCTGCTTTCGTTATGTGTAGGCGTAGAGGCGGGATTCGAGGGCGGGATTCGCTCAGCCCGGGTCCGGGCCGGAGAATCCCAGCGACCGGCGCGAATCGCGCCACGCCGCCGCGACACGATTCTCCGCGCCACTGGAGCCGGCGTGGTTGGCACGGCGCCGGTCGGGGTCCGCTCTGTGGGGCCCCCCTGCCGATTCCCCACAGGATGGGCAGTCGTAAAATCCCAAGTCCCGCCGGCGCCGTTCACACCTGGGGCGGGATTCTCCGATATCGGCACGATATCCGCCGACCGGCGCCAAAAATGGCGTGAATCAGTCCAGAATCGCGCCGCCCCAAAGGTGCGGAAGTCTCCTTGAGGGGCTAGGCCCGCGCCGGACTGATTTCCGCCCCGCCAACTGGCGAAAAAAGGCCTTTGGTGCCCCGCCAGCTGGCGCGAAACTGACTTTGCCGGGCGGCGCATGTGCGGGAGCGCCAGCAGCCGCTCACCGCATCGCCGCGCATGCACAGCGGAGGGGGTCTCTTCCACCTCCGCCATAGTGGAGACCATGGCGAAGGCGGAAGGAAAAGAGTGCCCCCACGGCACAGGCCCGCCCACGGATCGGTGGGCCCCGATCGCGGGCCAGGCCACCGTGGGGGCACCCCCCGGGGCCAGATCGCCCCGCGCACCCCCCCCAGGACCCCGGAGCCAGCCCGCGCCATCGTGTCCCGCCGTCCCAAAGGTGGTTCAATCCACGCCGGCTGGCGTGGGCTGACATCGGCGGGACTTCGGCCCATCGCGGGCCGGAGAATCGACCGGGGGGGGGGGGCCGCCCCCGCCAAATATCCAGTGCCGGAGAATTCGGCAACCGGCGGGGGCGGGAGTCACGCCAGCCCCCGGCGATTCTCCGACCCGGCGGGGGGGTCGGAGAATCCCGCCCCTACTCTCAGCCGGGGGGACCTCGGCGTTGAAGGGTCCGGGGGTGGCCTGTGGGGGTGGGGAGGGAGGGTCCGACCCGGGGGGGGGCCTCCGATGCGGCCTGGCCCGCGGTCGGGGCCCACAGATCGGCGGGCCGGCCTCTCTGTTTGGCGGCCTCCTCTCTTCCGCGCCAGCCCCTGTAGCCCTGCGCCATGTTGCGTCGGGGCCGGCACGTTGAAGGGAGCCACTGCGCGAGCGTGGACCCCGCGATGCCCAGTTCACACCAGGAGCAACAGCTGGAGCGGCGTGATCCGCTCCAGTGCCGTGCTGGCCCTCTGCAGGGGCCAGAATTGCTGATTCTGAGGCTGTGTTGACGCCGTCGAGGAATGCGACGGCGTTTCGGACGGAGTTTCGGACGGCGCTTCGGACGGCGTCAATACTTAGCCTCAGGACAGAGAATCCCGCCCAGAGAGTTCCACAGAATCCCTACAGTGCAAAATAAGGCCTTTAGGCCTTTTGGCTGCTCTGACCTTCTGAAAGGGCACCCTGGCTAGGCCCACTCAACCGCCCTATCCCCGTGACCCTAGCTAACCCGCACACCTTTGGAGTGCTGTAGGAAACGAGCACCCGGAGGAAACCCACAGGGAGAAAGTGCAAACTCCACACAGACAGTCACCCGAGGCTGGAATCAAACCTAGGTCCCTGGTGCTGTGAGGCAGCAGTGCTAACCACTGTGCCACCATGCTAGTATAGACGAAGATACTTTGCTGACAAAGAAGGCCACTTATAGGCAAGGTTATTTGGGGCGGGGTGGGGGGGGGGGGAAGATGCTTAGAAAGAACGTGATTTATGTTTGAAGAAATCTTCAAAATAGTTTTTCATGCAGGTCATGGGCAGGTTTTGCTCTCCCGCCGTCGGGGGTGGGGGAGGGGCGTCTTCGACGGGACTGGAAGATCCCGCTGGCAGGAAAGAAAAGCCCACCTCACAGCTCCTTAACGTACTCTTTTCCAGTCTGTGTGGGTCGCTCATGGAGTACCAGATCTCATCTGCGTTAACGCACTGTCACCAGCGTTCTCATACCGCGTGCGGGAGTCATGTGATGAGGGAGGGGAAGTGGTTCTGAAAGAGACAATCAGAGATGGGGAGGGGAGCTACGGAAAGGAGGCGAGGCTTAAGAAAAGGAAATTGGATGGGCGTTTGCAGGAAACACAACGCGCAGAGCTGCGGGGATAGACCAGGGGAATGGGACAGGCTGGATTGCTCTACAGAGAGTCGGAATAGTCTCAATGGGCCGAATGGCCACCTGCTGTGCCATAGTGACCCTAAAACGGATGGTGAAGCACGAGGTTCCGAATGCCTTTGGCGAACAATTAATACCGATAACTCCCCCCCCCCCCACCCCCCAATGCCATCAGATCGATGCCATGCAAGGTTCCTGACTCGTCAAGCACAAAGCCCACTCGATAGATGTGCGGGAAGTTTTAGACATCGCAACGGTAAATTCTGTGCTTTTCACCTCAAAAGAAGCGAGTCGAAAAGCCGCACGCCAGCAACTTAACCACAACAAACAACTTTCAATTAAGCAACCTTGCGGATCAGGAAATGTGGGTATGCGATCCCGTCTGGTGGTGGGATGGGGGTGGCGTGGGGGGCGTGGGGAGGAGATGGGGGCAGTGGGTCTAAGTTCGAATCCAACCCTGAAAGGCAAAGTCTGCGCTGGTTCGCAGTGCTCCATCTTTGGACAGAGGGGTTGGTAGAAACCTCACAGGCCCAGTCCCACACTGCAGTGCCGATCAGAAAGCAGCAATGACAGAGCAGTGCATAACTCGGACTGCTCTATTCTTCCAGCAGTTGGAAATAAGCCTAGCTGCAAAGAGCAAGGGGGTGGGGGGGAAAGAAAATTGGAGCCGAAAAGACCCAAGGGTTTTTTTTCTTTGGGGATGGGGGGGGGGGGGGACCAACCTTTGGCTCTTATTCCCCGAAGAATCTCATAAAATTATAAGCAAAATGTCAGACTGAAAAAAAAGCATAATAAAAATTACCGTCAGTTCTGCAACACTTGAAAATGGAATGCTGAACACTCACCTGACAGAGACAGAATTCTCTCCATAAATTTCTTTCACTGCTTCAATGTCTGCATCGAGCTGTGGGTGTCGGTATAGATCAGCTGCACAGCTACCCTATAAAAACAGACACACACTAATATATTGTTGGGCTTGTCTGAGAAAGAGCTGTCACTACAAGCACTGCTGATGTTTTGGCCTTCCTAGGATTCAGGCCAGCTCATGTCGCTTCCTTTCCCTCACTGTCTCGTTCTCGCTGTTTTTGTCTACGTTCCTCTCTCTCTCTCTCTCTCACACACACGCCTGTCTCTCACTTCTTTCCCCTCCGTGCTTCAACGATGTGAGTGGTGTTTGGATTCTGTTTAACAGGGGCAAAGTCCTCTCTCGCGAATTCTTCGAGCACCCGTGTTGGGAGGTTTTGTGGGCAGACCCACATCGCACAACGCTTCCTCTACAAGGGCGCCGTGAGTCACTCCACGGGACTGATCAAGTTGCTCTTACCTATCTCTGAAGAAAGTTCGCTTCACTTGAGAAATTGGCATAATTCCACAATGCAGCACTGCCGACTGTGTTCAGGTTTTCAAACGCACGGTTTTGTTTGTGCATTTTACTGAGGTCAACGTTGCGCTGATAATACCGAACCAGGCCATTCGGCCCATCTGGGCTGTGCCGATGTCTGTGTTTCGCAAGAGTTAGCGCCCAAAGTAATTCTACGCCTTCCCCCCCCCCCGCCCCCCATGTGTTTATCTAACTTTCGCTCACATTTTCTTCAGCCCACTGCGGAACGTGCGGAGTCTACACGTTCGCCCCATGTCTGCGTGGGTTTCCTCCGGGTGCTCCGGTTTCCTCCCGCAAGTCTCGAAAGACGTGCTTGTTAGGTGAGTTGGACATTCTGAATTCTCCCTCTCTGTACCTGAACAGGCGCCGGAGTGTGGCCACTAGGGGCTTTTCACAGTAACTTCATTGCGGTGTTAATGTAAGCCAACTTGTGACAATAATAGAGATTATTATTATTAAATCATACAGATAGGCGACATGGACAAGCTTGCATAGCCTTGACCATAGAAGACTAAGGGGGATCCAACTGAGAAGTTTAAGATGATTGAAGGGCATCATCGGGCATGTAGAGAGAAATTATTTCCTCTTGGGTGGGGAAGAGTCCAGGAAAAGGTGCGAAGAAGGAAAACTACAAATTTCAGAGTGGGCTGTAGAAAGCACATTGTCACACCAAGGGCATTGGAAATCTCGAACTCTCTCCCCAAAATGTGCGTTAGTGGATAACTAAGACTAATAGATATTTTGATCGTCCAGAGTCTTAAGGCTTATGCAGCTAAAGCAGGAACTTTGGGTCGAGATTCTGTTCTTCCTCTAATTGAATGTCAGAGCAAACTCAAGGGGCTGAATGGCCAATAGCCATTCCTAACTACTTTCGATGGTTTAGACTTTAAAGCTTAAATGGACATTGTTTGCTACTGAGCGACTAGGAGCATGTAGGCCTCAGGCTCCAGCCCTGGGCTTCTGATGGTCCCCTTGCAATAGGAAAATAATCAGCTAATCTGTACTCTCGATCATTATTATTTTTTCCTTCAATCCATTCATGGGGTGTGGTTGTTGCTGGCCAGCTTTTGTTGCCGATCCATAATTGCCCTCGAATTGAGTGGCCTCCGAGCAGAATGGAATTGTAGCACAAATGAATAGTGAAATGGAATGGAAAATATTGGGTGGAATCTTGTGAAGGGGACAGGGGTCCCATCTGCCAGCTGGAGAGCCAGCATCATCTCTTTTAGGGAATGCCCACCAGATCGTATGCCACTCAGTCACTTGGCAGACCAGCGATGGATCTTCTCTCAGGATCAAGGGCCCAGTGGAACAGGCCCCACCCACCTCGAACCGCCAGCCAACCGGAGGCTGGCAGCTCTTCTGCACTCAGCAGTGCCACCAGCGAGGCAGTGGCTGCTGCTGGTAACTGCAGCCACCCGAGGCTATGGATGAAGGGGCGACCCAGGTACTGGTGAGCGATGGCAGGAAAACGGTCACGGGGAGAGTGGGAGAGGGTCGGCAGCAAGGACCGGGGAAGCTTTCAGCAGGCCCCCCCCTCCTCCCCCGAGGCCCCCCCCTCCCCTGAGGCCTGTTCCCTCAATTCGGCATTAGAACATAGAACATACAGTGCAGAAGGAGGCCATTTGGCCCATCGAGTCTGCACCGACCCACTTAAACCCTCACTTCCACCCTATCCCCGTAACTCAATAGCCCCTCCTAACCTTTTCTTTTTGGACACTAAGGGCAATTTAGCATGGCCAATCCACCTAACCTGCACGTCCTTGGACTGTGGGAGGAAACCGGAGCACCCGGAGGAAACCCACGCAGACACGGGGAGAACGTGCAGACTCCGCACAGACAGTGACTCAGCAGGGAATCGAACCTGGGACCCTGGCGCTGTGAAGCCACAGTGCTAGCCACTTGTGCTACCGTGCTGCCCATTGAGTGTTTTTAAACCCGAGTGCCTGCACGCGACCACGTACAAATCAGCTTGTCACGCAGCGGCCTGACAAGCTCTCCCCGCCTGCCACGGGGTGAATGGGGCTCCAAAGTCAGCATTACTTGCCCACCTTAAGGCCTGAGTTAGTTGATGGTGGGGCTGGAAGGTTGTCCATGGGCTTTCCCACCTGAGCTTTAACCAGGGTGGACGCGAGAAGTTTGTGGGGTCCCCACCGATCACCTGATTAAATGCACCAGTCACCAACTCGCCACAAGAAGGCCCATTTTGAATCATTTCAAAAAGCATATTTCAGGATTCATATTATTCAGGGGATAACGATTTGGCGTGAAACTTTCACATGAACAAAAAAAGGTTAAAATCAAATTCTATCAGCAGCTGTTTGTAAATACTGAATATCATTTATTGCCTGTTAATTTGGGACTCTGAGTAGCCAGGCTAGCCTGTCATGTGTTTGTCAAAACACCTCAATGATCTATATCATTTTATTAATTCAATTACAGAAGTTCTGTGGCATCTATTCAGAGACTCAGAAGAATAGAATGGGTCACACGCGACGATCAATGCATCATGGGGAGTGAGTGTAAAACTTACAAAAGGCGCTTACAAGTGGGGCAGCACGGCAGCACAGTGGTTAGCACTGTTGCTTCACAGCACCAGGGTCCCAGGTTCGATTCCACTGTCTGTGCGGAGTCTGCACGTTCTCCCCGTGTGTGCGTGGGTTTCCTCCGGGTGCTCCGGTTTCCTCCCACAGTCCAAAGACGTGTAGGTTAGGTGGATTGGCCATGCTAAATTGCCCTTCGTGTCCAAAAAGTTAGGAGGGCTTATTGGGTTATGGGGATCGGGTGGAAGTGAGGGCTTAATGTGGGTCGGTGCAGACTCGATGGGCCAAATGGCCCCCTTCTGCACTGCCTATTCTATGTTCTAGCACGTTCTCCCCGTGTCTGCGTGGGTTTCCTCCGGGTGCTCCGGTTTCCTCCCCCAATATCCCGAAAGACGTGCTTGTTAGGTGAATTGGACATTCTGAATTCTCCCTCTGTGTACCAAAACAGGCGCCGGAGTGTGGCGACTAGGGATTTTCACAGTAACTTCACTGCAGTGTTAATGTAAGCCTACTTGTGACAATAATAAATATTAGTATACTAACCGTAATAATATTACTGGCCAACCACCTGAGGCATTGCACACAGGAAGGCAGGAGAAATTCCAGCCATCAAGAGAATTGGGGTTTGAGGTCAAGGGTCAATCGGACTCGGTCAGGCAGACATAATTATGTAACTTTGTACAATTCTGCCCTTAAGTTTCCATAATCATTTTATTTTGTATTACCACGCAGAGTTAAATAGAAAAACTTATTGCATTTTAGGAAGGGGAGTAGAGTTGGTTGAAAGAACTTCTCTAACAAGTTGAGGAACAAAACTGAGATGCTACAGCGCCACTACTGGTGAGAGTTTGTACTGTCTTTACACAGGCGCTTTCCAAAATTGATGGGGAAAATGTTGATTGGAAAAAGGTGAGAAAGGGCTGCAGGGTAGTGCAGTGGTTAGCACTGCTGCCTCATGGCGCCGGCTTCGATCCCAGTCTGGGTCACTGTCCGTGTGGAGTTTCCACATTCTCCCCGTGTCTGCGTGGGTCCATTCCTACAAACCCAAAGATAATAATAATCGCTTATTGTCACAAGTAGGCTTCAATGAAGTTACTGTGAAAAGCCCCTAGTTGCCACATTCCGGCACCTGTTCGGGGAGGCCAGTACGGGAATTAAACCCGCGCCTTGTTCTGCATTACAAGCAAGCGGTGTAGCCCACTGTGCTAAACCAGACCCCTGTGCATGTTAGGTGGATTGGCCACGCTAAATTGCCCCCTTAATTGGAAAAAAAAAAGAATTGTGTACTCTAAATTTATTTTAAAAAATAAAAACGTGACAGAAACATAGCAGGATGTGTATGCAGATGTTTTTAACGCAGGTTTAATCCAAATTGATCAAGTTGCTGAGTAGAAGTCAGCAAGTGTGTCACTGTCACAGATTGTCACACCATTAAGATAAGGTTGTTTCTATTTCTACAGTGATCAGTTCAACTCTTTCTCGCTAAATGACTCAGATAAGGCTAACTTGACATTTATTTTGCTCTCATTATGCATTTCTGCCTATTGTAAATGCTTTATACTCTAGCACACAGTCACACAATATAAACACATTAACAACGAGGAAGAGTCCAGTGGGGTTTCCTGTAACAATTCAAATTGTATTAGAACAAAAGCTCTGCCTGAGAACAGCATTCAACAAACACCCTTTTACACATTACTTAAGCCCGATTCTACATTCAGTCCCGCAGTAAAAGTACATTGTTCAAAATAACCCACAACATTTCCCAGGCTGTGTGAATTAAACAGGAAGCGAAGCTAAATTAAAATTTTAATTAAGCAACCTTAAAAGTCCCAACGTTAAATCCTATCACAGCCTTTTGAAGGGCTTAGATTGTCCGCAAGATTTGAAACGAGCCGTCTGGTGACACATGCATATACCCAGTCACCACATCCCATGTTAAATTTGTCCCTTCAACTAAATATTAATCGCATTATATTCAAAATCAAGTCCGTACCAGCCCGTACCAGCCTCCCCGAACAGGTGCCGGAATGTGGCGACTAGGGGCTTTTCACAGCAACTTCATTTGAAGCCTACTTGTGACAATAAGCGATTTTCATTTCATTTCATTCATTTCATTTCATTTTCATTCATTTCATATTCAAGCCTTGTTTCAGCTCAACTGTTCCCTGGTAAATGGCTGACCTTTAAGAGGATTCTAATGGAATAAAGTCAGTCATCAGTAGTTTTACAATAAACCAAAATTTTGAATGTTCTCACTAGCAGAAAGTTTTACTGTGATCTCTTCAAAGGATGTCCTACCTGTTGGGTTGATATTTCTGACTGGGCCATCTCATGTATCTATTGGAAAGGAAGCACTGTATTATTTTTGAGCAATAGCTATCCAGTACTTCAATAAAAAATCATCAAGGTTAATGTGTATAAGGGAGGGGATCTTTACATGGGAGAATGGGCAACGTATTTCTTCTTGTTAACAGGCAATAACATTATCCCAAAGAGATGTGCATGACATTTTATCTAGCTTGAGGAATGCACACATCTAGTTCTACTTTCTATTAACTGAGCTCCTTACACTTTTATTTATGTTATGCGGGGAGTGAGAGGTGAACCTAGAGGATCTCCCATGGCAATGCCCATGGTAAGTCAAACTATTTGCAATCGTATAACAGGAACATCTTGCTCTTTAGCACCGTGTATTATTCTGCTGCTAAGCTGCACCAATATTCAACATGGCCCATCACTTTAAACCCCCAGAGTCCAATAATTGCTATAGATCCTGGGGTCAGTTAGAGGTTAATTGCAGAGGGGGGGGGGGGGGGCGAGGACGCTGAGGAAAATTTGCAGATGATGGGTGCTTGTGAGTTTATTACTCAAGGTCAGAAGGAACTAATATGCTTTTACCGAAGGCGGCACGGTAGCACAGAGGTTAGCACTGTTGCTTTACAGCACCAGAGTACAGGTTCGATTCCCATTTGGGTCACTGTCTGTGCGGAGTCTCCATGTTCTCCCCGTGTCTGCATGGGTTTCTTCCAGGTGCCCTGGTTTCCTCCCACAAGTCCTGAAAGACGTGCTTGTTAGGTGAATTGGACATTCTGAATTCTCCCTCAGTGTGCCTGAACAGGCGCCGCAGTATGGCGACTAGGGGATTTTCACAGTAACTTCATTGCAGTGTTGATGTAAGCCTACTTGTGACAATAATAAAGATTATTATAGCTTGAAGGGCATGCACAGACCTGAAAATGTTCTGCATGTAGATGTTACCTGGCTCTTGTTTCTGACTGTGTAATCAACCTGCAATTTCCCATCCATCCGATTTATCAGCAGGGAAAAATCCCAGAAAGATTAGAAGATCTAAAAGGTATCTCTATCCAGCTCTAACCTATTGATTATCTAGATTACAAACAAGCAATCACGTGGCAGTGCAGAACTGGAATATTGCTGAAAAGAGAGATATATTGCTGAAACTTTTTGGCTTGCACTCATCACATCTGACTTTCAGCACTGGTGTGATGCCAGGTGCATACGCCTTATGTTGCAATGCATGCCCCATCAAATAAAACGTGTTTCTCTGACTGTTCCTAATAGGCAGAATATAACTCCTGCTCAACCAGCCCACGCTTGCAAAACATAAAAGAAAACAAATCTATCTTAAATGCGATTCTGCAACTCGGCAGCACTTGATGAACAATCCTGAGTGCATTAGCAATTACACTAACAAACAACATAAGATAATCAGCAAAACTCATAACATGGTTCATCTACTCTCGCTCGAAGTGTCACACATTCATACGCCATGACCCGTTCTCTGCAAACAAAAAGGATATTTTCAAGCACTGTCCCCTTTTTTTCCAATTACCCTAGAACATGGGTAGTACCCCATTGCTTTCTCCATGGCAAAGTCTCAACCAATCACAGTTGATTTGCCAGTTAACCAATACCCCTTCTCTCCTGTGCTGTAACGTGTCATGATTGTTTGAAATTTGGCATTCTTGCCTTTGTCCTCAAGTGAAAGAAGAAAATCTTCAACAACATGTCTCCCTCTTTTCCGCGACAGATGTATTGCATTGGGTGGGATTATCCAAAACACCGTGGCGTTTTTTCCAGCGGCAAAGGAGGCTCATCATTGGCCAATGGCGGGATCTTCCCATCCCGCCCGCCCCACCTCCAGGAAACCTTTGGTGGGATGGAAAGATCCCGCAAGTGGGAAGGGCTGGAAAACCCCACCCTTTGTCTTTCTCAGCTCCTTTCTGCATCCAGGATAGGCTGACTTTATTCTGGGGATCAATCAGAGCTTCTGAGAGGGTACCAGCAACAATGCACATGTCACAGGGACATAGGAACATTGGGGGCCCATTCGGCCCATCGAATCTTGCTCTGCCATTCAATTAGATCACGGCTAATCATCTGCCTCAGTGCCATTTTCCCGCACCACCGCCATGTCCCTTGACATGCCAAGAATTGGCTGCCCTGCATAAATGTGCAAGTGAGAGCTGGAAGTTGAGGAATGGGTATCTCAAAGCAGCGGACCTATTTCCTATCACTTTGATTGATTAATCGGGCCTTTGTAACAGTGTGATCCCATTAACGAGCTCATCCAAAATTTAAGTTTCTTGAGAGAGTGCAGTGCGGCCACTGAAACATGCTGTTGTTGCTAAATATATAGATATATTATTTGTGTAGTTGTGAAGAAAAATCCAAGTTCATACTTGCCTGAAGGAAGCAGATAGTTCTGTAAACCTCAAAGTACCTCTGAAGCAGCCACGTTGAATGCACGGGATAGGGGTGTGGAAAAATGCATGGGTTGAATTTTTAACAAAGCACATCGGGACCCCAAGGCCAGAGTAAAAGGCAGGCCTCCGAGCCCATACTTGGCAGCGGGACCTGCTCGAAAATTTTACCACTGACGGGCTCCTAATCAGGCGCCCGTGGACCCAATATCCAATTAAGAATGGCAGGCAATCTCCTGGTGTTGCAGGCCCAATCACAAGGCCAGCAGCTCTGATTACTCAGCAGCGCCACTGGGAGAGGTGGTCATTGCTGAGGATTGCAGGAGACCGGGAACCCTCCAAGGGGGGTCAGTTGAGAGAATAATTGGAAAAGCCACTGGGTCAGGAGTCAGGGGGAAATTTCCTCCAGGGAGATCACTTGGGCCCCGGGAGCTGCCTCCATTTAGCTGACAGTCTTCCCATGTGGCTGGGAAGCAGGGGTGGGTGCAGAGAATGTAAAAGGGGAGAGGGATTGGCCCAATGGTCACAATATGGGCGGCATGGTAGTCCAGTGGTTAGCACTGTGGCTTCCCAGTGCCAGGGTCCCCGGTTCAATTCCCGGTGTGAGTCACTGTCTGTGTGGAGTCTGCACGTTCTCCCCGTGTCTGCGTGGGTTTCCTCCGGACGCTCCGGTTTCCTCCCACAAGACCCGAACAATGTGCTGTTAGACGAATTGGACATTCTAAATCCTCCCTCTGTGTACCCGAACAGGCGCCAGAGTGTGGCGACGAGAGGATTTTCACAGGTAACTTCACTGCAGTGTTAACGCAAGCCTACTTGTGACAATAATAAAGATTATTATTAAAAATATAAAATGGCCCCTAATTCGAACTTTAATTAACATGAACGGCATCTTGTCCCACTGTCCATAAAATGGTCGAAAGTGGGACTGCACCGGGATGCCAATCTGAATAGGCTCTCGGTGATTTTCATGGTCCTTCCTACACTACCTCACACCCAGTCCCCAGGGAATGGAATACTGGCCAGTATTTCTGTCATTATGTACACCACATGCAGTGAGATACATTAAAGTGAACCAGTCCCACCCATCTACACAAGGAGTATTTCTAGAATTCTCCATATGCCGCTCGTTTTAAATAAATATAGAGTAGAATACCATTCAGTGGCAGGCATGCACTGTGTGAGAATGAGCTTCATTGCAGATGTTAGCTCTAAACTGGTCAAAGCTGGCGGGCATGAAAATCTAGATAGACATGTCTTTGGATTATCCAGCAGCCTTTGTGGCTCATAGAGCGACGTACATTTACAGGGGAATTTTTTTTTTTTCCCACAGGATATGGCGTCGCTGGCCAGGCCAGCATTTATTGCCCATCGCTAATTGCCCTTGAGAAGATGGTGGTGAACCGCCTTCTTGAGCCACTGCAGTCCATGTGGTGTAGGTACACCCAGGGGGCTGTTAGGGAGAAAAATTCCAGCATTTCTACCCAACAACAGTGAAGGAATTGGAATGTTCTTTGATTGGGCTTTTGTGGAATCTCGATATTGCCGTGTGAACAAAGAATATCAGACTTTGTCTTACAAACAAAGTTATTTATTACTAACACTACACTAATGAATAACTTAACATGTCTAAGATGAATCCAGTTGGAAATAAATGTCTTACACAAACTTACACTGAGATACAACAGAGCTACTCAAATATGCGACTCCGTACAAACACCTTCTGAAGGAACACATGGTACATCCTGGTCCTGGGACTCCGTACTCGCCCCACCTGCTGGTCAGATGCAATAACTACAACAGTAAACATATAACCTATAATACTCATGCAGATCATAGAATTTACAGTGATGACGAACTACTCCTATTATATACAGATGATCGTCGACCCACCATCACAGAAACAACAATGGATTTCCAAGTCAGGATTCTGTGTGGCTTGGAGAGGGACTTTCAGCTGGTATTGTTCCCATTCATCTACTTCCCTTGTCCTTCTCGGTGGTAGAGATTGTGAGTTTGGAAGGTGCTGTTGAAGGAGCCTTGGTGAGTTCCTGCAATGTAGCAAAGATCGGACGCACTGCTGCAACTGTGCGTTAGAGCTGAAAGGAGTGAATGTTTGTTTTTGAAGTGCCAACCAAGCAGGACTGCTTGGTCCTGGATGGTGTTGAGCTTCTAGAATGTTGATGGGGCTGCATTCATCCAGGGAAGTGGAGATTATTCCATCAGATTCCTGACTTGGGCCTTGTAGATGGTGGACAGGATTCGGGAAGTCAGGAGGTGAGCTTCTCACCACAGAATTCCTAACCTCGGACCTGCTCTTGTAGCCACAGTATTTATATAGTTGCTGCTGTTCAGTTTTTGGCCAATTCTAACCCGCAGGATGTTGCTTGTGGGGGACTCAGCAATGGTAATGCCATTGAATGTTAAGGGGAGATGGTTAGATCCTTTCTTGTTGGAGATGGTCAATGTCTGGCACTTGTGTGGCACAAATGTGATTTGCCACTGAACAGCCCAAACCTGGGGCGGGATTCTCCCCTACCCGGCGGGGCGGGGGGTCCCGGCGGGATGGAGTGGCGTGAACTACTCTGGCGTCGGGCCGCCCCAAAGGTGTGGATTTCTCCGCACCTTTAGGGGCCAAGCCCTCACCTTTAGGGGCTAGGCCTGAGCCGGAGTGGTTGTCGTCCTGTTGGCTGGCGTGGAAGGCCTTTGGCGCCATGCCAGCCGGGGCCGAAGGGACTTCGCGGGCCGGCGGAAGTCCACGCATGCGCGGGAGCATCAGCGACTGCTGATGTCATCCCCGTGCATGCGCAGGGGGGGTCACCTCCACGTCGGCCATCGTGGAGGCTATGGCCGACGCGGAGGGGAAAGCGTGCCCCTACGGCACAGGCCCGCCCGCAGATCGGTGGGCCACGATCGCGGGCCAGGCCACCGTGGGGGCACCCCCCGGGGCCAGATCGCCCAGCGCCGCTCCCCAGGACCCCGGAGCCCGCTCACGCCGCCCCCCGACGATTCTCCCACCCGGCGGGGGGGTCGGAGAATCCCGTCCCTGAATGCTGTGCAGGTCATGCTGCATTTGGACATGGACTGCTTCGGTATCTGAGCAGTTGGGAATGGTGCTAAACATTGTGCAATCAAATATATCTCCACTTCGGACATCATGTTGGAGGGAAGGTCATTGGTGAAACAGCTGATGTTGGTTGGGCCTTGGACACATCCTTGAGGAACTCCTGCTTTCATGTGCTGGAACTGAGATGATTGGCCTCCAACAACCACACTATCTTTCTTTGTGCTAAGAATGACTCCAACCAGCAGAGAGTTTTCCCCCTGATTCCCATTGACTCCAGTTTTGTGACGGCTCCTTGACACCACAGTCGGTCAAATACGGTCTTGATGTTAAAGGCAGTCAGTTTCCCCTCACCTCTTGAGTACAGCTCTTTTGTACATGTTTGGACTAAGGCTATGATGAAGTCAGGAGGTGAGTGGCCCTGATGGAACGCCAAACTGAGCGTCAGTGAGCAGGTTATTGCTGAGTAAGTGTTGCTTGATAGCAATGGCGCCAACCCCTTCCATCACTTTACTAATGATCTAGGGTAGACTGACAAGGTGCTAATTCTCCTGCCTTTTGTGAACGGGACACACCTGAGCACTTTTGCACAGTGCTGGGTAGATGCGAGTGTCGCTGTACTAGAACAGCTTTGCTCAAGGCGCAGCTGGTTCTGAAGCACATGCATTCAGTGCTATTGCTGGAATATTGTCAGGGTCCATAGCCTTTGCAGTATCAACTGCCTTCAGCCATTTCTTGATATCACGGGGAGTGAATAGAATTGGCATAAGACTGACATCTGTGATGCTGGGGACCTCAGGAGGAGGCTGTGGAAGATCTTCCACTCGGCACTTCTGGCTGAAGATTGTTGCAAATACTTCAGCCTGTGCTTTTGCACTGATGTGCTGGGCTCCCCCATCATTGAGGATGGGATTATTTGTGGAGCCGCCTCCTCCTGTTAATTGTCCACCACCATTCACAATTGGACATGAAAGGACTGCGGAGTTTATATCTGATCCGTTGGTTATTTCATAGAATTTACAGTGCAGAAGGAGGCCATTCGGCCCATCGAGTCTGCACCGGCTCTTGGAAAGAGCACCCTACCGAAGCCCACACCTCCACCCTATCCCCATAACCCAGTAACCCCACCCAACACTAAGGGCAATTTTGGACACTATATGGAATCAGTTTGCTCTGTGTGTCACTTGCCGCTTTCGCTGGTTGGCATTCAAGTAGTCTTGTGCTGTAGCTTCACCAGATTGGCTGTTTCTGGAAAGCCCTCCATCATTATCTCTTGGATTGCCTCCCATTCTCCGTTTGGGTACTGCTTTATCTAGGGAGTGCCACATCTGAACTGAGTTTGACGATGGACTAGGTACCACTCTACTTTAGCCTACTCGGAGATTGATAGGTGGATTGCTTTTGTTATCTTTCAGCACCCCTCCCATCAACTGTAATAATCTTTATTGTCACAAGTAGGCTTACATTAACACTGCAATGAAGTTACTGTGAAAAGCCCCTAGTCGCCACACTCCGGTTCCTGCTCGGGTACACAGAGGGAGAATTCAGAATGTCCAAATTACCTAACAGCACGTCTTTCGGGACTTGTGGGAGGAAACCGGAGCAGCCGGAGGAAACCCACGCAGGCACGCGGGGTTACCAGAATGGCGACAGACAAGCACAAAGGGGGTTAAATCGAGGGGTGGCACGGTGGTGCAGTGGTTAGCACTGCTGCCTCACGGCACCGAGGACCATGGTTCAATCCCAGCCCCAGGTCACTGTCCATGTTGGAGTTTGCACTTTCTCCCCGTGTCTGCGTGGGTCTCACCCCCCACAACCCAAAAAGATGTGCAGGGTAGGTAAATTGGCCCCGCTAAATTGCCACTTCATTGCAAAAAAAAAAATAATTGGCTGTTCTAAATTATTGAACAACAACAAAGGGGGTTAAATCGTCACCAGATTTAATCTATAAAAATTCAGGTGCCCATTAAATCATTCATGGGGTGGCTTTACAGAATGCGCCGACCCCGATGCAACATGGCGTGGGGGCTCTGGGGCCGGACGCGGAGGAAAGGAGGTCCTCCTTCAGAGAGGCCGGCCCACCGATCGGTGGGCACCAATCGCAGGCCAGACCCCTTTTGAGTCCTACCCCGGTGAAAGAACCCCCCTCGCCCCCCCACAGGCCGCCCCCCCCCCCCCCCCCCCCCCCCTGGTGTGGATGGCGCCGGCGGGAAGCCGTTGTTTTGGGCAGGCCGCTCAGCCCATCCGGGCCTGAGACTAGCGGGGGTGGCGGAGAATCGCCATTTTGGGTGTCTCGGGCGATTCGCCGGACTGTGCCGCGCAGAACTAGATAGTGCCGATCTCACCACTTGGGTGCATCGCGGGAGGGCGTCGGACCGGCGTCACGGGGAAAAATGGCGCCCCAGGCGATTCTCCCAAACGGCGCGGCATCGAAGAATCGCGCCCTCAGTGTAGTTGCTTGAAGTGTGAGGCAGTTTGCAAAGATCCAAAGTGAACCATTTTCTTTTCCAATCTTAGAGTACCCAATTCATTACTGAGCTGAATTGCTACAGGCACCATTTTAGAGAGGCCCATTCTGATTGTTCAGGCAACATTCTCAATGACCAGGTCGAAAGGAGTCTTTAAAATCCAAACAGGTCTTGCAATATAAAGGCAAAAGATTTTAAATGGGGAAAGTTTGGCATTCTACCATGTCTTTCTCGCATATTATTGCAGTTTTCATTCAGCTTGTGTGCCCTGACTTGCTGCGAGACGTTGACATAGAATATAGAACATAGAACGTAGAACATTGAATACACAGTGCAGAAGGAGGCCATTCGGCCCATCGAGTCTGCACCGACCCACTTAAGCCCTCACTTCCACCCTATCCCCGTAGCCCAATAACCCTCCTAACCTTTTTGGACACTAAGGGCAATTTTTCATGGCCAATCCACCTAACCTGCACGTCTTTGGACTGTGGGAGGAAACCGGAGCACCCGGAGGAAACCCACGCCGTTTGACGCCCGAGAGGTGGGGAGAGATCTTGGGGAGATCGAGTGAACAGATTGGTCAATTTTCATTTAGAAAGCAGGTTCCTTCTCTTGAAGAAGTCCCAGTTTTTTTTTCTTTATAAATTTAGAGGTCCCAATCATTTCTTATTCCAATTAAGGGACAATTTAGCGTGGCCAGTCCACCTACTCTGCACATCTTTGGGTTGTGGGGGTGAGACCCACACAGACACGGGGAGAACGTGCGAACTCCACACGGACTGTAACCCGGGACCGGGATCGAACCCGCGACCTCGGTGTCGTGCGGCAGCATTGCTAACCTCTGCACCACCGTGCCGCCCTGGTGAAGTCCCAGTTGAAGACTGAGTGCTTTCCTCTTTGAGGTGGAAAGCAGACTGGTGGCGATTTAACCTAAGGATCACCACAGCTCAGGTTGGTGGGGGGAGGGGGGGAGCGGGGGGGGGGGGGGGGGGGGGGGGGCAAGGTTGAGACGGTGGTCCTTCATGAACAACCTCAGCCAGTACGGGAATTGAACCCATGCTGGGGGCTCTGTATCATGAACCAGCTGTCCAGCCAACCAAGCTTAACCAGACCCCAAAAATGGAAAGTTACGATGGGATGAGATGATGGGAGTGATTCTCCAATCTGGAGCCCAAGTGTTCACGCCGTCGTGAACGCCGTCGCATTTCACGACGGCGCGAACCGAGTCTGGGTACGACAGATTCTGTCCCCCACAGGGGGCCAGCACGGCGCTGGAGTGGTTCGCGCCGCTCCAGCCTCCTTTCGCGGCGCCAAATGGGCACCGCGCCAACCCGCGCATGAGCAGCTGGGCCGCGCCAACCCGCTCATGCGCGGGAGACTTCTTTAGCGCGCCGGCCCCGACTCAAGATGACGTCGGTGTTCAGGGGCCGGGTGCACCAGAAAGTAGGCACGGAGGGGGGGGGGGGAAGAGAGGCCAGCCCGCTGATCGGTGGGCCCCGATTGTGGGCCAGACCCCATCGGAGGCCCCCCCCCCACACCCCCCCCCACACCCCCCCCCCCGGTAAAGGAGCCCCCCCCCACCCTCCACAGGCCTCCCCCGACCATCTGCGCAGAGTTCCCACCGGCAGCGACCAGGGGTGGATGGCGCCGTTGGGACTTTGTCGTATCAGCGGGCCACTCGGCCCACGTGGGCCGGAGAATCGGCGGCCTCCCTGATTCCAGCGGCCCGCGGCCGCAAATGGCACCGATTGTCCGCACCTCGGAGAATCGCGCGTCGGGGCTTCGTGGCGCGGTAAGGGTGATTCCCCCGGCCCGGCGCGGGTCTCGGAGAATCACCCCCGATATAAGGTGAGAAGAGGCTCGTATGGAGTGTAATTACCAGAATGGACCAGTTGGGGTGAATGCATTTACAACACACATATGCATCTGTTTCTGTTGCTATGTAATATCTGATTAAATGCATTACCCTGTCGAAGACAATCAGTTTTACCATTGCAAATTGTTAAAGCTGAATCAATGAAACTCTTGAGATGCTTCCCCAATTGCGATTTCCTTTATTGCATTGTGTCACAATGGCAGTTCTTACTATCTTTGTAGGTCTGAGGCAAATTGACAGTTTTACTTAAAAAACATGATTGGTAATGGAACAGGCCACTGATAAAGTCGCCACAGTCCCAGATGACCATAGGCTGCTTTCCCTTTTGAGGGGGGGGGGGGGGGGGGGGGGGGGAGAGCTGATTGATGGTGATTCAACCTGATGGTCACCACACCTCAGGCGAGGGGCAAGGTTGGGAAGGGGGGGCCTTTGTGAATAACCTCAGCCAGTATGGGAATTGAATCCGCGCTGCTGGCCTTGCTCTGCATCCCAAACCAGCGATCCAGCCAATACTGATATTATCGAATGGTATGTTGAAGGACAATGGGTCTGGGAAATTTTGCAACAATGATGAGGCAACAATTTTGTTTGCACACATGCTGGGCCATCCTTGCTCAGATACTTTTAATCGGAGATAAAAGTACTGGAATTAGAAGCACAACTGTTGGTGAAATCCAACTTTGGGGCCATTTGTTGAGACCGTGGTTTGGTTTTAACAATGCCGACAGTCTTCTGAATTGGACCATCAGAAAAGCCCAAAGTGGCCACAGCACATGAGTGGAGATCCATACCGACCCATAAATGATATGTCTTGATACATCCAGAAGTCCCCTCGTTTGCATTCCAAAACAAAGCTTCTCAAGAAACAAGTGTCTCCTCTAATCCTCACAACCATTAACCAAGTTAGGGTAGGTTTGGAAGAGGAAATGCACGCTACTGTTGTGGTCTTCTAGACTCCTGTGTGCAAGTCCAGTATCTTTAACTTCAAAGTTTTAAAAAAATGATTGACCACCTTTCGATGATTTGTGACGAATCTCAGCAACCAATGGCTTTTTTGCTCTTCATTTTGTTTTGAAGGCTAATGGCTCAGATTTTGTGATTAGCAGAAAAGTCACATCGGAGAAAGTTGCCCATGGAGATCAGCGATCTCAGTGATGTGGATTTCCCCTTTCCCAGTGGTGATTTGGGCCGGGTGCCAAGTCAACGGGTGATCCAGGCATCCAGCAACAGGCATGTCATCAGAAAGGGTAAGCGGCCAATCACACCGAATAGTCTCACAGACAGCAAGTATGATGATATGCATAAGGCAATTCTGTACATAATGTTATACATGACCTCCGACCATGAGGTGGCAGTGTTAACCCATCATGTGACCCTGTGGCTGGGGAGTTGGGAGTAAGTCATATTGGGGGATAGACATATTTTGTACGTAGTAAGTAGTAGCTCTACAATAGTTAATTAGTGTTAGTAGTTTATTATTTTATTTTGCCTAGTGATCTTTATCACGCAGTTGTTTGACAATAAATTATTTAAACTAGATGTTCTGTATTCATCATTCACATCGGCCAGTCTACAGAGCATGGCAGCCAGCATGTGTCGTAAAGCATAGGTTTGTTCATCAATTGACTTCAAATCCATTTGTGAAATTTGCCCCCTTTACCAAGCATCGTAATGGTATTTCAGAGAAGTCCTCCTCAATACAGACCAATCAATTGTCATTTGTACTGGCCAGATTTCATCTCTGCTCCATGGAAAGCTCACTGTTTTGCATAACAAGCTAGCCACCCATGTAGAAATATCTATTGCAGTCCATCGAACTCCTCGAAATAGCGCCGACTGACGAGTCAGGCTCCAGAGGTTTCCCACATCCGGCGCAGGCTGGGAGGGCCGAAGGGCCTGTTCCTGTGCTGTAATTTTCTTTGTTCTTTGTTCTACATAAATCGTGATTCATCAAAAAAAATCATAAAACTATTTTCACCTTTCAGAAGTAGTAGTCATGAAATGAGAGCCGGGGGGCAAAATAATCCACTGGGGGGGGGGGGTTGCGCCACAAATGTTTGTCACTGTTTTGCAAGAGGCTTGTGAAGCTTTTCCTGATTGTTTTGATTGCTGGTATTACTGTGGTTAGCGTCAGGGGTATGTGTGGGAAACCCTTTGTACTCATTGCTAGTGACCGGGCGGTGAAAACTACAAGATGCCTTTTCTATAGCGAAGCAAGGAAAGAGAAATGTATTTGGTCAACTAATTTCAAGGCTTTATGCTCCTCAAGAGCTGGCCCTTATATAAGAAGTCACAGCAACCCCTTTTTTGTTTCTTTGTCAAAAGCACGGAAGTGGAATGATGCAATTGGTCTGTTGATAACATAAAAGACAAGGAAAGGCCCATCGAATCCCGTCCCTTCTCATTCTAAGGAAAAGCACCATGGTCTACAAACCCAGGATTTCTACACCTCCATCTAAACCAAACAGTCCTACCATTAAGTGTATATCCTAAATCTCCTTTCTTGACTGATATGGATTTACTTCTTTCATTGTATTTCCTCAAATTAATTACTATCTCTGGTAATGTGCCTCAGGTACCAATTGTCCAGTGGGAATACAGCATTGTCCACCTCCAAGCACCCCTAACCTGTCCTTTCTCAAGCGCTTCCTTCACCCTGGTCTCCAATCACCCTTGGTTCTACTCTCTGGAACTCAGCCACCCTGCCTCATCCCCTTTACAGACCTCCTCAGAGCCCACCTCCTTAAGCGCCTCATCTCATGTCCCCCGTTTCTGGCTCGATGTCTGATTTTCCCCTATCCCTGTTTGTGACATTTTTTTATACCAAGGGCGTTGCTTAATGCGAGTTGATGTGCGAGATCAAATAGACAGGCAGCTGTCCTATGAGTTGGAGAATCATACAGCAAATAAGAAAGCCATCTTGTCTGTGTTGGTTCTTTGTGAGTTTTATCCAATTAGTCCCATTGTCATGTGAGAGTACCTTTAAGACATGGATGTTTAAGCAATGTACTTTTAAGAAAACAGTGATGTCAGAGAGTGGATGGAGCTGAGGTCAGGTCAGCCATTTTGCAGTTTAGTTTTGCAGGTTTTGTTTGAAAAGCAGCTTGTGTGTGTCTGTGTTTTGCAGTGAGCTGGATTTGCTGTGATCTCTGCCATGAAAGACTATCTCTGGATCATTTGGGTGATTTAAAGTAAAGCCTTTAACCTGATGTGATTCTGTTTAAAGGTGTTAAGTCTCTTGGAAGTTTGAAGGAACATTTTAAGGAATTATTTACTGTTGCAATATTTTCGGAGTTATCTTTGAAGTAAGGGGTGTTAAGAGAGCCAATGTTTATTTAAGATGTTAAGTTGAGTTCATGGAATAAACAGTGTTTTGTGTTTAAAAACCCACGTGTCCATAATTGTAATCCCACACCTAGGGAACAAGCCGTGTGCTAGGAAAAGCAACAAATCCATTAAAGGGAGAGGTTGGTTGAACTCCATGATACATTTTGGGGTTCTGAAAACGCCTCTCCCATAACACCCATCGTCTCGCTCATAATACCCATCGTCTCGCTCTTTCCTCATAACCCGGAAAATCTCTCCTTTTTTTTTTAGGAAATATCCAATTCCCTTCTGAAAGTTACCACTGAATCGTCTTGCATCATGTTTTCAAGTGCTGATTTTTACAACTTGGGACAGGATTCTCCAGCCGCGTTCGCCCGGCGATCGGAGAATCCAGCCCGAGGTCAATGGACTTCTCCATTGTCCGCCTCTTGCCCGTGGCGTACTTGCAGCGGGCGGAGCGGAAGAATCCAGCCCTTGTTAGTACCCAATTATTTTTATTTTCCAATTAAGGGCAATTTAGCTTGGCTAATCCACCTTTTTGCACATCTTTGGGTTGTGGGGGTGAAACCCACGCAGACACAGGGAGAATGTGCAAACTCTACTCGGACAGTGACCCAGGGCCGGGATTTGAACCCAGGTCCTCAGTGCCGTAGTCCCAGTGCTAACCACTGCGCCACGTGCCACCCCTAGAATCCAGCCCTGGTTAACATATCTTCTGCCCCACCCACAAATCCAGTGGCTCTTAACGTCTGGAGTGATGAATGCGCAAGAAGGTTGTTTTACCCTCGTCTGTACCCTAAAATGAGCTAAATCAAGCACTGATTACCTGCACGCCATACAGGAATTCATCTGAATCATTGTCTCCATCAGAGTCTTCATCGGTCCAGTACTGACCTTTGATGTCCTAAAGGAAAGTCACAGATATAAAAAGGTCACCTCTTGCACCACTTGAACACAGGCGCCATACAGTTGCATAATGTTGCCAAGCTTCGGGCAGAAATAATTTTGAAAAAATCAAAAATCAAACAGAAATCATAGGCGGGATTCTCCCAACGGGAGTCTAAGTGCAGACGCCGGTGTAAAAACCGGAGTGTTTTACTCCGGCGTCAGCGCTCATTCCCAGACCCCTATTCTCCCCCCTCCGTGGGGCTAGCAGGGGCGTCGTGCGATTTATGGGGGCGGGGCCTGAGCGCCTTGGGTCCCGCGCATGCGCAGTTGGGCCGGCGCCAACTAGCGCATGCGCGGCGGCCGTCCTCCCCCAGGCCGCCCCGCACAAACATGGCGGATGGATCCAGGCTCGCCGGCGGAAGAAAGGAGGCCCGCCGACCAGAGAGGCCGGCCCGCCGATCGGTTGGTCCCGATCGCGTACCAGGCCACTCCGGAGGCCCCCCCCCCCCCCCCCCGCCCCCCCGGGAACGGAGACCCCCCCGCCCCCCATAGGCCGCCCCCCCCCCCCCAAGCCTTCGCGACGAGTACCCGCCGGCAGCGACCAGGTGTGGACAGCGCCGGCGGGACGAGGCCGTTTACGCGCAGCCGCTCGGCCCATCTGAATCGCCGCTCGCCGTTTGCGGCGATTCTCCGAGCGGCAAAGCGTGATTCTCGCGGCGCTGGTTTCGGGGGGGTGGGAGAATCGCGTGTGGGGGTCGGGGCGGCGTGGCGCGCCCCGGCGATTCTCCCACCCTGCGGGGGGGGGTGGTGGGGGAAATACCGCCCCATAATTTAAAAAAAAAATTAATTTAGGGGATGTGGGTGTTGCTGATTAGGCCAACATTTATTACCCATTCCTGATTACCCTTGAGCTGAGTATCTTGCTAGACCATTTCAGAGAGCAGTTAAGAGTCAACCACGATGGGCGACACATTGGAGCAGTCGTTAGCACTGCTGCCTCATGGCACCGAAGACCCGGGTTCAATCCCGGCCCGGGTCACCGTCCGTGTGGAGTTTGCACATTCTCCCCGTGTTTGCGTGGGTTTCACCCCCACATCCCAAAGATGTGCAGGCTAGGTGGATTGGCCACGTTAAATTGCCCCTTAATTGGAAAAAAAGAATCGGGTACTCTAAATTTTTTTTTTTTTTTTTTTTTAAAAGAGTCAACCACGATATTGCTATGGGTCTGGAGGCACATGTAGGCCAGACCCGGTGAAGATAGCAGATTTTCTTTGCTGAAGAACACTAATGAATCAGATGGGGTTTTTCAAACATCGACAATGGTTTCATGATCATCGTTGCACTTCAATTCCAGATTTTTATTGAATTCTAATTTCACCATGGTGGGATTCGAACCCTAGTCCCAGGTGCTCAGGGCTCTGGATTACTAGTCCAGTGACAATACGCCACCTCCTCCCTCATTTGGGAGTCAATTCAATTGACACGTAGAGAATTAAAAAAACAAGGAGCAGGAGATTAATTTGGGGGTGGGGAAGCGAAGATACAAAAATAATAGCAGTAAGTTTCAACAATTTATTTATTTAGCGAATGCAAAGTCTCTAAGCCATGCAATTTCTTCCATTCCTTCTGTGTCGAGTGCAGAGAAGCCTCCTCTGATGGGTGTGTGGATCGGGCATTCTTCTATGATGTGGTGCATAGTTTCCTCTCTCCCACAGGCACACAGGGGGCTGTGAAGGTCGGCCAAGCTTGCCCTGAACCCGTCAAGGGTGGACCACACTTTCCTTGGAAGTTGGGCCGGGTTGGGGACCTGGGGCGAGATTCTCCGACCCCCCACCGGGTCGGAGAATCGCCGGGGGCTGGCGTGAATCCCGCCCCCGCCGGTTGCCGAATTCTCCGGCACCGGATATTCGGCGGGGGCGGGAATCGCGCCACGCCGATTGGCGGGGGCCCCCTCCCCCCGCGATTCTCCAGCTCGGATGGGCCGAAGTCCCGCTGCTAAAATGCCTGTCCCGCCGGCGTAGATTAAACCACCTACCTTACCGGCGGGACAAGGCGGCGCGGGCGGGCTCCGGGGTCCTGGGGGGGGCGCGGGGCGATCTGGCCCCGGGGGGGTGCCCCCACGGTGGCCTGGCCCGCGATCGGGGCCCACCGATCCGTGGGCGGACCTGTGCCGTGGGGGCACTCTTTTCCTTCCGCCTTCGCCACGATCTCCACCATGGTGGAGGCGGAAGAGACTCCCTCCATTGCGCATGCGCGGGAATGCCGTCAGCGGCCGCTAACGCTCCCGCGCATGCGCCGCCCGGAGATGTCATTTCCGCGCCAGCTAGCGGGGCACCAAAGGCCTTTCCCGCCAGCTGGCGGGGCGGAAATTTGTCTGGCGCGGGCCTAGCCCCTTAAGGTTGGGGCTCGGCCCCCCAAGATGCAGAGCATTCTGCACCTTTGGGGCGGCGCGATGCCCGACTGATTTGCGCCGTTTTGGGCGGCAGTCGGCGGACATCGCGCCGATACTGGAGAATTTCGCCCAAGGTTTTAAACGGAAAGAGGATTTGCCGAGCAGATTTATAGTTATAGATTCATAGTGTTCCGTAACGTGATCCCACCTGTTGACAGCTTTGATTGCCTCCAGCCCATCCCTTCAAGCTCGCGTGAGGAAAGCGCCACACCACCGGGGAAAGCCTCGTCAGACAGGCCGCACCTCGCTCTGTGCTGTTGGCAGCCTGAGATGGAACCAATGCCAGATGTAAGCACACAAATAGAACCACCGTTGTCGCAACTTGGGAGGTACACTCAGATGCCCCAAAAATCGACATAGACCGACCTTCGTTTCCCAGGCACTACATGCAGATATTTAAATATCATGTGGCACTGATATCATTGTATCCATAATTTGTCCCAGGAATCCTATTGGAGGTTTTTTTTTAAAGTTACACATGAAATTCTGCCTTTATTCGAATTATCGACAGAAATATACACATATATATGGACCAACATACCAACCAGTCCATGTTGGTGTGTGACCTCCATGCAAGCAAATAGTCCTAATCACATTTACTTACAGTTTTCCCACGTTAGAATCATAGAATTTACAGTGCAGAAGGAGGCCTTTTGGCCCATTGAGTCTGCACCGGCTCTTTGAAAGAGCACCCTAACCAAGCCCACACCTCCACCCTATCCCCATAACCCAGTAACCCCACCCAACACTAAGGGCAATTTCAGACACTAAGGGCAATTTAGCATGGCCAATCCACCTAACGTGCACATCTTTGGACTGTGGGAGGAAACCGGAGCACCCGGAGGAAACCCACGCACACACGGGGAGAACGTGCAGACTCCTCCGCACAGACAGTGACCCAAGCCGGGAATCGAACCTGGGACCCTGGAGCTGTGAAGCAACAGTGCTAACCACCATGCTACCGTGCTGCCCATTCAACCCTTCCTTCCCTCATCCGCTGGTGCAATCTAATATTCAATGTCAATGTAGTTTCTTCCTCAAGCATCCCTTTCAAGCATGCTCTGCCATTCCACAAGCTCATGGAGGGTAAGGCAGAGCCCTCGACTCCACTTACCTATCTGGCCCCCCTCCGCAACCCCCTCCTCCTACCGCTCGGCTCCAAGTCAATCAAAAGTCTGTCTAAATCAGCCTTAGATATATTCATTGACACAACCTCTACTGCTCTCCGGGGAAGAAACCTCCAAAGGTCAATGACCCTTAAAAGAACATCCTCCTTATCTCCACCTTAAATGCGAGACCCCCGATTTAGGTTCTAACCCTTGTTTTTTGAAAGTTAGCAACAAAGCTCTTGAGTGTTGATGTCTTCACACAAGAGAGAGTGGAACTCTGGAACTCTCTCCCCTGGAAACAACCATTGAGGGTCAATTGCAAATTTCAAAATAAGAGTTTAAGACTAGGGAATCCAGGTGGGTGGGTGGAATTAAGATACAAATCAATTGTCATCTCGCAAAATGGCAGAACAAGCTTGAGTGTCTTATTTGAAAAATTCTCCCACATCCCACGAATGAACTCAGTTCAAGTCCATCCCTAATTGTTCTTTTAACTGAGTGCCTCGCTCGATCATTTCAGTGGGGGGGGCAGTTAAAAGTCAACCACACATCTGGAGTCACATGTAGGCCAGACCAGGTAAGGACGGCAGATTTCTTTCCCTAAAGGGCATTAGTGAGCCAGATGCCAATCGAACATGGACTTTTAAGTCCTGATTTTTATTGAATTCAAATGTCACCATCTGCTTTGGTGGGATTCAAACCTGGGTCTCCAGTTTTGGATCACTGGGTCTCTGGATTACTCGTCCAGTGACAATGCCACTCTGCCACCACCTCTGCTTATAGCCTATTCCTGTTCTTAAGTTCCTATGCATGAAGCTGAAAGTTGTGCCCATTGATTAGAGTCCAAAGAAGAACAAACACTTATTTTTACTTAAATTTGAGTTAGTCACATTCTCAGGAAGTTCTGATGCACTTTACAGTCACTGCACTAAGTATAACCGTTTGGTGTCAGATGTGACTCAGAGAGTGGAACTCTCGCCTTTGAGTTAGACGATTGTGGGATCAAATCAAAGAGATTTGAGCGCAAAATGCAGGCTGACATCCGGGTGCAGTAAGGAGCGAGTGCTGCACTGTCAGAGGTGCCATCTTTCAGATGAAGCCTTAACTCCTCTCGTGTGGACGTTGACGATCCTATGGCACGATTTGGAGGAAGAGAAGGGGAGCTCTCCTCAGAGCCCTGCCCAATATTTATGCATTAACATCACTAAAACTGGTGATCAGGTGTATTGTGATAGTGTGTTTGTGCAACCTTGCTGACCACAGATGACTTCCATTTTACAACTTTAAAACTAAGGGTGGCACGGCAACATAGTGGTTAGCACTGTCGCTTCACAGCTCCAGGGTCCCAGGTTCGACTCCCGGCTTGGGTCACTGCCTGTGCGGAGTCTGCACGTTCTCCCTGTTTCTGTGTGGGTTTCCTCCGGGTGCTCCGGTTTCCTCCCACAGTCCAAATGTGTGCAGGTTAGGTGGATTGGCCGTGCTAAATTGCCCTTAGTGTCTAAAAAAGGTTAGGTGGGATTACTGGGTTATGGGGATAGGGTGGAGGTGTGGGCTTGGGTAGGGTGCGCTTTACAAGGGTTGGTGCAGACTCGATGGGCCGAAAGGCCTTCTTCTGCACTGTAAATTCTAATTCACTGGTGGAAAAGCAATTAGGGATGTCCTGAGATCATGAAAAGCATTATAGAAATGCAAGTCTTTTATTTTCAGACAATCATCTTATCATAGAATTCCTACAGTCCAGATGGAAGCCATTCAGCCAATCGAGTCTGCACTGACCCTACGAAAAAGCACTCTACCTAGGTTCAAGCCATAGCCTATCCCCGTAACCCCGTAATCCCACCTAACCTTTGGTTGCTAAGGGGCAATTTAGCAGGGCCAATCCACCTTATATGGGAATTCAAAGAGAAACATGACGACTTGGAAATAAGATTAAAGAGCGAAGCCAGTGCTTCCTAAACTGTGGGTGGTAATTGTGATTGGGTGGGGGAAGGGGTCGGTGGAGGGAGTCAGGAATCCTTCGTACCATGGGGAAGTGGGGGGGGGGGCAGAAAATTCTGGGGGGGCTGTATTGCTTTGTGGCGGGGGGGGCGAAAACAGCCGTTGGAAACAGTGACCACCTGGCGGTTCCCCTCCAAGTCACTCATCACCCTGAATTGGAAATATATCTTCCCTTCCCTCACTGTGGTTGGGTCAAAATCCTGGAACTCCCTCCCTAACAGCCCCGTGGGTGGCACGTGGCGCAGTGGTTAGCACTGGGACTACGGCACTGAGGACCGGGTTCGAATCCCGGCCCTGGGTCACTGTCCGTGTGGAGTTTGCACATTCTCCCAGTGTCTGCGTGGGTTTCACCCTCACAACCCAAAGATGCGCAGGTTAGGTGGATTGGCCACGCTAAATTGCTCCTGAATTGAAAAAAAAGTAATTGGGTACTCTAAATTTTTTTTTAAAAGGTGAGGGGCGGGATTCTCTGATCCTGAGGCTAAGTGTTGGCGCTGTCGTAAATATCGGAGCGTTTTACAACGGCGTAAACAAACCCCCAGGAGCAGCGATCCTGCGCCGCTCAGGGGGCCAGCACGGCACTGGAGAGCCTTACGCTGCTCCAGCTGCCGATACCAGCGTCAGTACAGGCGCAGCGGGTCCGCGCGTGCGCGCTACGGCCGGTGCGTGTTCGCGCACGCGTGCTATGGCCGGCGCGAATTCGCGCATGCACGTTAGTTTCCTTCTCCGCGCCGGTCCCAACGCAACATGGCAGAGAGCTACAGGGGCCCGGCGCGGAGGAACATAGGCCCCCACCAGGATAAGCCCGCCCGCCGATCAGTAGGCCCCGATCGTGGGCCAGGCCACTGTGGAGCCCCCCCTGGGGTCGGATCACCGGCGTGGGTTGGGAGAATCCCGCACCAGAAATTTACAGAATTAACCAGTGCTTGAAAATTGCCAGCAGAGGGAAATAAACACGTATTAGATATTCGGAAATGAAACCTGTAAACTTGCAGCAACTACAGAACGAATACGTGCAGTGGGCCATCTGCGAATAAAGTGCAGAAAGTATATCATTGAGGTAAGAAATGGCTGGCACATTCTGTGTCCAGTCTGATATAAAGGTGAAATAATGAAGTATTCATGTGCTTCTGCCCAGTCCAAATGGTTAGCGCGAGAGAATGGGGCGGTGGGTTTAGGAACGGGGCACCAAATGAGTCATGGAAACAACTGGGGTCAATGGCGCGACCAGCAGGCAAACTGTATGAGGCTGACTCACCATTTGGTGCTGCAATTCAGAGGTGTGCCTGTGTCAGCAGTAGGCCTCGGTCCTCCATACTGCCAGCTGAGTTGGAAATAATGAAGATGAAGGACCCACAGACAATCGGCAGCACTGCGCAATCTCCTTGACAACAGATGATCTCTCGAGAACTTCCTCTGTCATTGAAAGGAAGGGAAAACAAAAAAAAAAATGAATCAGTAGCACCCGTAACTATGTAATAGGTATACAATAAAGAAAATACTGGAGATGGTGATGTCTAAAGGGCGATGCTTCAGGATATTTAAAGTAACCACGTTAGCAGCGAGAATCTGTTGGCTGAATTTTAGACTCGTTACTTCAGATTATTTCCCCCTCTCTCTCGGTCTTTCTTCTTCTCTCCATCTGCTTCTGCCGAGAAAACGGAGGTAACATAAGCAGCTGCCCACTATGCACAGTGCGAACAAGAGATTGACATCTGCGAAGTTTGGATCTATTGCACCCAGGGACCCTTTAAATGAAGGGCAGATGTCACCGGGGGTAAGAAACAAAACAATGATCCATTCACAGATGGCTTGATTAGGGGGGGAGGAGGCAGCAGAAACGTGCTGGACGGAGCAGGGCTGACAGCTGTCCACGTTGAAGCGTACGCGGGCTACTGCTCTCTGCTGAATGAAAAATGAAAATCGCTTATTGGCACAAGTGGGCTTCAAACGAAGTTACTGTGAAAAGCCCCTAGTCGCCACATTCCGGCGCCTGTTCGGGGAGGCTGGTACGGGAATTGAACCGTGCTGCTGGCCTGCCTTGGTCTGCTTTCAAAGCCAGCGAGCTAGCCCAGTGTGCTAAACCAGCACGTTACCCATTAACCCCCTTAATCCTTTTGGATACTAACGGGCAATTTAGCGTGGCCGATCCACCGAATCTTCGGACTGTGGGAGGAAACCGGAGCACCCGGACGAAACTCACGCGGACACGGGGAGACTGTGCAAACTCAACACAGACAGTGACCCAAGGCCGGAATCGAGCCTGGGACCCTGGTGCTGTGAGGCAGCACTGTGCCACCGTGCCGCCTAATTTCAACCCCATAAAGGTAGGTCAGAAAGGTATCAGGATAGTCCTATTCATTACATGCTTCGCGTCCTTAATGCAGTGCTCAAACTATGAAATACATGTGTGCTTCAGTGCCTGAAATGTAGCAATTGTGTATCTATTTGCAATTATAACATAATTTTAATTCAAATTCCTTTTTTGAATATCCCATCCACCACTTCTCTGTTACCTGTGTTGTGGACAGAGGCAAGGACTCCACAAGAGGCCAGGCTGACAGGGTACAATTCTCTTTATTCTCACACTCGATACAACAAGCACTCCTCTCCACTCCCTCGCAGGGTCACCTTCCCCGCCCTGCCCCCACGTCGGGTGTCATGTTCTCGTACAGAGACAAAATTACTGATTCGGAGGACTGAAGAACATCTAGTTCAAGACGAGCTAATTTTATTGTAGTATAATAAACTGTGGGTAGGAAACTAATGCTATCAAACTGGAACTAACAGAAACCCGACTAACCACGATGGTTTCTCCCCAAGACACCTCCAAGCTATGGTGTCACGTGCTACTACTTACTGACACCTACTGGTCGGAGGCTATACATATTTACACGTACACTTGTTAATGCATATCACTACATTGGGGTTTATATCCTGTGGGGAATTCCTCCAATTGGGAGGAAATTCCGCCCCCTAGTCTCTTGGGTAGCTCACATTCTGAGGTGTAGGAGGGGAATCGGATGCAGTACAAGTTTCGTCCCGGTCGGGGGTCATAACAAACTGCTCAATTTGTTTGTTATTGCGGAATTGTTACATGTTCACCGCCCCGCCCCCCCCCCCCCCGCCCCCCCGTTTTAAATTTGATTACTTAGATTGTGGAGTGTTCAGTTGTTCTGGGTTTGATTATGCGAGTCTGGTAACTGATCCATGCTCACTGTGCTGGATTGGTTAAGCCTGGGTGTGGACTCGGAGAAAAGTAAAATAAAGCTGTCGAAAACACCCGAAGGTCTGAACTCCATAAGCAGGAATACAGACATTTTGTGACTGCAGAGGTATATTCAAGCACAACAAATGAAATCTGTTCACATTAGGAACTAGCGTCATCTCTGTAAAGATCCAAGATTTAGAATATACAAACTGGTGAACGTAGCAGTCCATGTATGAATTTTTTGATGCAATTTACACTGCAATTCAGCTTTTGGGTCGCAAATATGTTTCTTGAATAAAATACCATTATTATTATTACAAAATTCAATTATTATGAAAGCTAATGAAGAAGCATTCAGCAGGCTACCAGTGACTGACAGCAGTGATTTACAAATGATGAAATATATCTCTTATGAACCATGCAGCCCATGTGAAGCACCAGTGTTTGTTTGAACTTTGCAGTGTTTCTAATCAGTCCAGTCCAGTGTTCATCAAAACAACTTGATTAATTACATTAAAACATGCATTTGAATTAGCAAAATTTGTGAAGTACAATTCAAGGGAGCTCCTATAGTGGCCGCAGAAGATATTAAATAAGTCCCAGTTGGAATACTGGTCGCATAGGACAGCACGGTGGCACAGTGGGTTAGCACTGCTGCCTCACGATGCCGAGGTCCCCAGGTTCGATGCCGGCTCTGGGTCACTGTCCATGTGGAGTTTGCACATTCTCCCCGTGTTTGTGTGTTTCGCCCCCACAACCCAAAGATGTGCGGGGTAGGTGGACTGGCCACGCTAAATTGCCCCTTAATTGGAAAAATTGAATTGGGTACAATAAATTTATAAAAGAAATAAAAAGAAATAAATAAATAATAAATTTTAAAAAGGAATACTGGTCGCAGGTTAGGATCTTTGTTGCCCGAAGAGGACAAGGCAGTGATGTCTTTTGTAAGACCATAAGACGTAGGTGCAGAAGTGGGCCATTCAGCCCATTGAGTCTTCTCCACCATTCAACGGAATCATGACTGATTTGATGTGATAATCCTCGAATCCACTTTCCCGCCTTATCCCCACAACCCTTCATTCCCTCTCTGATTAAAAATCTGTCTCTCTCAGCCTTGAACATACTTAACGACCCAGCCTCTACAGCTCTCTGCGGTAAAGAATTCCACAGACTCACTACCCTCTGAGCGAAGAAATTCCTTCTCATTGTGGTCTTCTTTGTGTTGCTTAATTCAGGATGGTTGGCGTAATGTTCACAAAGACCACAAAATAGCATATTCACACTACTAATTTGGATTTGACACATACTCCTAAAGAATACACAGTTGATTATTAACATTTAAATGATACTCATTTACAGCTAATCTTTATACTGATATAAAATATCATCTGCTCTCACTCGCACTATTTGTACTTCTGACTCTCTCTAGCTAACTCCTGCACACACTCTCCCACAAGGCTTAGCATCACTGCCTAATATACTTGTAACTGTAGCTCCCTCTGGTGGCTAGAACATAGAACATAACAGCGCAGTACAGGCCCTTCGGCCCTCGATGTTGCACCGACCTGTGAAACCAGGTCGGCGCAACATCGACACTTCATGAACCCTTGCAGTTCTTACAGTTGTGATATTACCACACTCATCTCTGAGTATTATAAGATAGGTTACAGAGTAGTTCTGTCGCTAGTGAGTACAGAGTGTTCCATCATCTCGAGAGAGAGAGTCTAGCACGTATATTTTGATGTCACTGATGTTTAAGGCTTTCTATTCATTCATTGAGTAAAGGATTAATTTGGAGCCAGTTCTTTTCACAGGTTTATTTACAGAGCATTGGCACAGATGCCCTTATCTTCCACTGCCCACTGTAAATCGGTTCTCAAAAACGTAAGAATAATTCCCTAACCTTTCCCCGATTAATGGCAGCTGTTCTCGCTTACAATCTAAAGCGTACATTCCATTGTACCAGGATTCCAAGATTAACAACTGATACATCATTGTCTATATTACTCATTAGCCATTCTATTAACCCAATACACTACACATAGGACAACTCTCTCTTTCCAGGGACAAATCTAGAGCAATGCAGGTATATCCCTCTTTAAATATGGAGAAAGAAACTCCTTTTTAGTAATAGGGCAAAACTATTTTCTTTTTTTTTTTTAAATTCTGCGTAGGTTTTTGCTTTCACAAAACACAGGATGAATCATAACCCAGTTTGCCAAGGCTGTTCCTTGCCTCTTCATCACTTCCAAATTAATAACAATAATTTAGAGAGCATCAAATGTAATAAAACATCCCAAGGGTCTAAGTAAGGAAGAAACCTTGGCTCCCAATGGCGGAGAGATTGAAATTTTCTCAATCCCAAAGAAAACAGGCATAAATTCACGACAAGGATTTCAATGTGTACAGAGGGAGCCCACGTGTTGCAGGAGCAGCATTTTCTCTCAGTGACATAATCACCATCAAGAAACAAAGGGCTGAATTTCCTGGCCCATCCCACTGGTGGGATATTCCGGTCCTGCCGATGGTGACCGCCCCTACTCCATTATTTACTAGGATCGTAGCTGATTGAGCTGAACTCCACCTTCGTGCGCAATCCTCATGTCCTTTAATTCCTTTAAGACTCTAAAAAGTTTTTCCTCATCTCAGTCCTAATTAACTGACTGATTGTTCTGAATCTGTGTCCGCTAGGTCTAGAACTGCCCTCCGCCCTCTCCCCTCACCCGTCATCCACCTCCCCGCACACAGCCCGCCCCCCATCCGCCCCCCCACACACGCCAGCAAGCATTGCACCTTTCAAGAAGTTTATACAGAGAGAGCAGTGTAGTGGTAATCACAGAATGCCTACAGTGCAGAAGGAGGCCATTCGGCCCATTTATTCTGTGCCCTACCCAGGCCCACTCCCCCATCCTATCCCTGTAGGATGAGGAAACGGGTGGTCAACTGGAGGACATCAGCAAACTTAATTTGTCATCAAAATGGAGAGAGATTGCAGAACTGTGAGGGACAGAGGGATCTGGGTGTCTTGACGTGAATCTCAATACGCTGGTATGCAGGCACAGCAGATGATTCGGACGACAAATGCAATCTTCTTGATCATTGGAAAGGGGGGGTGGAATATAAAAGTGAGGATGTTTTGCGACAGGGCATTGGTGAGACGACGGGTAGGATTCTTCGGCCTCCCAACTTCATGTTCTCGTTGGCGCACCGTTCGCTGGCGGCGTGATTCTCTGTTCCCGCCGCCATCAATGGGATCTCCCATTGAAGCCGCCTCCCCCACCCCCTCGGGAAACAAGCGGACTGCGGTGCACTGCCGGTGAAACCAGAGTATCCCGCCATCAGTGAGCGGCCGGTGAATTCGGCCCACATCTGGAGCACTGTGAACAGTTTTGGTCTCCTTATTTACAAAATAATGGGCGCGATTCACCGATCGTGGGACTAAGTGTCCGCGCAGACGTGAACGCCGTCGCGTTTCACGACGGCGCAAAACGGGCGCGGGGACTACCGATTCTGGCCCCCACATGGCGTGGGGGTTCAGGGGCCGGCCGCGCAACAAAGTAGGCCCGGGGGAGGAGAGGCCGGCCAGCCGATCGGTGGGCCCCGATCGCGGGCCAGACCCCATCGGAGGCCCCCCCCCCCACCCCCGGGGACGGTGCCCCCCCTACCCCCCCCCCCCCCCCCCCCCCCCCCCCCCCCCCCCCCCCCACAGGCCGCCCCCCCGACCCTTCGCACAGAGCTCCCGCCGGCAGTGACCAGATGTGGACTGCGCCGGTGGGACTCTGCTTTTTCCGCGCGGCCGCTCGGCCCGTCCGGGCCGGAGAATTAGACATTCTCCGGAATTGGACAGCGGCCGGCGCCGCGCCAAACGCGGCGGCGCAAATGGCGCCGATTCTCCGCACCTCGGAGAATCGCGCGCCGGCGTCGGGGCGGCGTGGCTCGGTTGCGGCGATTCTCCGGCCCGGGGCGTGGTTGGGAAAATTGCACCCAATGTAAGTGCAGTAGAAGCAATTCAGAGAAGCTTCACTTGACAGATACTTAAGTGGAGGTTGGTGGGGTGGGGTGGGTGGGGAGGTTGGGGGAGGGGGATGGGGGTGCCAGGGTAGCACTGCCACATGCTGTCGGGGCACTGCCAGGGTGCCAGTGCCAGGTTTCCTGGGTGACAGGTTGGCATTGCCAGCGACCAGGCCCGGGGTGGGGAGGGGTGGGGGTGGGGTCCTTACGAGATTGGGTGGGAAGTTTGATGGGGGGGGGGGGTTCCCAGGGGCCTCCCTGTGGTTGATGGAGGGGCGGCTGGGAGAGGTTGGAAACAAGGGGGGCCTTCCTGAATGATAGGGGGGGGGTTGCTGGGCGAGTGATCGGGGCACAGAAACAAAACGGCATCCCGATCTGCAAAGAGCCTTTCTTACTGAAAACGACTCTGAGCACGGCTTCGGTGGAGAGATACTCAACGAGGCCAATGAAAACGACACCCCTCAAAACCGGACGTAGATTCCTTTCCTGGTTAAATCGTGCCCGGAGCCTCTGGAAGTCCCTCAGCGCTGCACTGGAGTGTGAGCGTCGGATTGTGCGCTCAAATCTCCGGTCAATAATTGCCACAGTCCCGGTAAGTAAGAATGACCTTTCAAGCGGGTTTCGGCAACGCGCTGTCTATGAATGTGGTCATTTTACCTGCAAAGGTCTCATGACATTGGCTTACCCCGCGCCTGCTAATGCTCGTTTAGAGTTGCTAATGTGTTTGTGCCAATCTCCATGGGGCTCAGAACTGATGGTTGTACTGCACTCTGCCTGTTGTTGAAGCTGGCACATATACAGATGTCATGATGTTATACATTTGGATTCTGATCCGCTACCACAGGAGTTGGGTTCTGAAACACTGCCACATCTCAGCGCAGAACAGCAAGCGGCACAAACACAGAGCAAAGTGATCTATGTGGGGAAGCTGGAATCGAAAGGAGTGTGAAGAAAATTAAGGATGAGCCAGCTGACAAAACTTGATGTTTAAAAATATAAATTGTCTTACAGTTCACCCCCCCTTCTGCTATTCCACCACCCCTCCCCTCTTCCTGCCGTGGCTTATGCTGAAGGACCCTGGAAGCCATTTGTTAGCCTGTCATTTATAATTGAGCTTATGCAGTAAATGTTGGGTCAGTGGTTCCCAAATTGGGGTCTGTGGATCTCCCCCACCCCGGGGTCTGTGAAGGGCTTGCGGGGGGGGGGGGGGGGGGGGGGGGTCCATGGAGCAGGTGGCCACCATGTCGCTGGCAAGCACCGGTTCGAAAGGAGAAACCGGCGAATTGCAACAATAATCACAGCGATAAAATAGGCCTAGCAGAGCAAGGCGTCTTGGAGCTATCAGCTGTGTGTGAGAGCGCCTGTGCGTGCATGTGAGGAAGTATATCTGTGCATGTGCATGAGGGAGAATATGTGTGCGTGTGAGGGTGTGCGTATGTGTGTGAGAGAGAGGGGTGAGTGTGTGTGAGAAAAGAGGGGTTGAATGTGTGTATGAGAGAGGGGGTGACCATGTGTATGAAAGGCAGAGGATGAGTGTGCATGAGAGAGGGGTGAGTGTGTGTGAGAGAGAGGGGGTGAGTGTGCATGAGAGAGGGGTGAGTGTGTGTGAGAGAGGGGTGAGTGTGTGTGAGAGAGAGGGGGTGAGTGTGCATGAGAGAGGGGTGAGTGTGCATGAGAGAGGGGTGAGTGTGTGTGAGAGAGAGGGGGTGAGTGTGCATGAGAGAGGGGTGAGTGTGCATGAGAGAGGGGTGAGTGTGCACGAGAGAGGGGGTGAGTGTGCACGAGAGAGGGGGTGAGTGTGTGTGAGAGAGAGGGAGTGTGCATGAGAGAGGGGTGAGTGTGCATGAGAGAGAAATGAGTGTGCACGAGAGAGGGGGTGAGTGTGCATGAGAGAGGGGTGAGTGTGTGTGAGAGAGAGGGGGTGAGTGTGCATGAGAGAGACTTGAGTGTGCCTGAGAGAGGGGGTGAGAGTGCATGAGAGAGCAGCTGAGTGTGCGTGAAGCCCGCCCCCGCCGGCTGCTGAATTCTCCGGCCCCCCAAAAATCCCGCTGACGTGAATGGCGCCGCCCACCTCTGAGAATGGCGAGGACCGATGCGACGCAATAGGCCCCGGGGCTGCCCGAATTCTCCGGGTCGGATCAAACCACCTATTTAACGGCGTCGACCAGTTGTGCTGGTTGATGCCGGCCAGCGTGGAGGTCGGGCTCGGTGTGGGGCGGCCGCAGGAGAAGTGACGGCACGGCCGCAGTTGGTGGGGGCAGGGCGCAGGACCCGTTGGAGTGTGCCGAGGGCGGGGGGGGGGGGGGGGTTTGTGGAGGGTGGGGGGGGGTTGTGGGGCGTGTGCTAGGGAGGTGAGGGCGCGTGCTGGGGAGGGGGGGGCGCGTGCTGGGGAGGGGGGGGTTGGGTGCCGGGGAGGGGGGGTTGAGTGCTGGGGAGAAGGGGGAGAGTGCTGGGGAGGAGGGGGCGAGTGCTGGGGAGGAGGGGGCGAGTGCTGGGGAGGAGGGGGCGAGTGCTGGGGAGGAGAGGGCGAGTGCTGGGGAGGAGAGGGCGAGTGCTGGGGAGGAGAGGGTGCGTGCCGGGGAGGAGAGGGTGCGTGCCGGGGAGGAGAGGGTGCGTTGGGGGGAGGGAGGAGAATGCCGGGGAGGGGGGTGAGTGCTGGGGAGAAGGGGGCGAGTGCTGGGGAGAAGGGGGCGAGTGCTGGGGAGGAGGGGGCGAGTGCTGGGGAGGAGAGGTCGAGTGCTGGGGAGGAGAGGGTGCGAGCTGGGGAGGAGAGGGTGCGTGCTGGGGAGGGGGAGGTGGGGAGCGCGTGCCGGGGCAAGCGAGGGGGGTTGGAGAGGGTGTCCGCCTGGCCAGCTTCCAACAGTTGCGACTGTGTTAATCACCCTGGGGGTAACACGGACTGCAATTGGATGCAGTTGTACTTGACAGTAGACTCCAAACTGTGATGTTGCTTCAATACGCTTTATTGAACTTGTTGAGCAGTGCACACAGTTCGCTGTGACACTCTATTAATCAAAGCGTGCTTACTATAACTAACTAGACCAGACTAGCTCTGAGCCACAAGTAGAAGGTGCTAACTGATATATACACCCTGCCTGTCACTACAGTTGTCACCAGTGGAAAGAGGCAGAGTGCTGATGCCTCGTGTGTTTTATAGTGGGAGACCACCCTCTAGTGTTCTGCCTATTGATTGGTTGTGTTCTGTCCTGTCTGTTGTTTGGCTGTACTGGGTGTCTGTCACTGCCTGTCTGTATCTCATTATGTGCATGAGTGCATATCATGACAGCGACCATGCAGCCCATGGTACCTGGCTGCAGGGGCGGGGCAATGGGCAATGATGACATGTCATCTACCCCCCCACCCCCACCCCCCACTCCCTGCAGGTAGTTATGTTTGGTCATCACCCAGCGATGTTGGCCGCCATGGCGGGAACCGCAATCCTACATGTTGCCCTGGGGGAGGCTGCCGCAGAAGAGCGTGCCAGGGAGGCAGGTGTCAGGCGCCCAGGCTGGAGAGCCGCCCGCCCGACAGGACGAGGAGGAGGAGGAGGAGGAGGAGGTGGTGGTGATACCACGGCGACGGAGACACCCGATGACGCCCCCCTCGTCGTACCAGGACCTCACGGCCCGGGCATGCAGGAGGAGACTCCGGATGAGCCAGGAAACCGTCGCCCATATCTGCCACCTGATGGCACACCTGGCACCGCGTGGCACTGGGGGAGGACACCCTCTCCCCATGGCCATCAATGTTACGGTGGCCCTGAACTTTTATGCCACGGGGTCATTCCAGGTGCCGAGTGGGGACCTGTCCGGCATCTCACAGGCATCGGTGCACCGCTGCATCTGTGCAGTGACAGACGCCCTATATGCCATTGCGGACCGCTACATCCAGTTCCCTGTGGACCACGCCCACCAGGATGCCCGGGCAGCGGGTTTCACTGCGGCGGCCGGGATGCCCATGGTCCAAGGGACGATCGATGGGATGCACGTCATCATGCAGCCACCTGCAGATGACAGAGGCGTGTTCACGAATAGGAAGGGGACCTATTCCATGAACATTCAGGTGGTCTGCGACCACCGCATGATGATCCTGCACATCTGCGCCCAGTACCCGGGCAGTGTACATGACTCATTCGTATTGGCGCAATCTTTCATCCCCACCATGTTTGAGGGACGCCCCGCCCAGCTGAGGGGCTGATTGCTGGGCAACAGGGGTTACCCGTTACGGTCGTGGCTGATGACGCCTATACGGAGGCCACAGGCTGACGCGGTGAACCGCTACAACGATGCCCACGCAGCGACCAGGGTTGTGATAGAGAGGTGCTTTAGGCTGTTAAAGATGCGCTTCAGGTGCCTGGACCGCCCTGGAGGGGCCCTCCAGTCGCCGTCAGATAGAGTCGGCCGCATCGGTGTGGTCTGCTGCGTCCTGCACAACATAGCTCAGCAGAGGGGCGATGTGCCGCGGGCAGAGGAGGGGGAAGGGGAGGAGCAGCAAGACGAGGTGCAGACCTCCCCAGATGGAGGAGGATGGGGGCAATGATCAGAACATGGACGGGAGGCTGCCCACCGTTACTGGCTGGGCCAGGGGGCACGGGACAGGCTGATAGCCGCCCAGTTCACGGACTAGGGGGGCATGGGAATCGCCGAGTATGGGCACAGTCTGCACACTACGGCACCAGCCTACCACCCTCACCCCACCCACCCAACACCAACCACCCGTACCCCACCCGCATGCACACCACCCCTCCATTGCACACCCACCTGCGGCACAACGAGCCGGGCAAGCGTGTCTATTGCAGGCCATGGAGGATGATGACAACCCGCCCAGCGATGAGCTCTGGGCTCTACATCGTTTGACGATGTCTGACCCATGGCCACAGTACCACCCTCCACCCAGACCGTCCCTGCATGCGGCCGTGACACTGCAGCGCACGGTCCAGTCGTCTGCCCTGGGGGATGGCGAGGGCTACCCGGGGGGAGGGGAGGGCACACTCACCTGAGGCCGGCGACCTATCACCCCTCACACACACACTGGCCTCACCTCACACCAAACCCCTGCACGCATCGGACAGAGCACAAAGGCAGCTTCTTTCGGTGTAAAAGTGATTTTAGTAACAAACAGTTCATACACATGCCCTAGCCCCTATAACTAATCTGTGCCCTGCACCCGTGCCAACTTACTCAGTGTTTTTAGCCTTACGGGCCCTTTGACTACGTCTACGTGGTTCCACAGATGGTGCAGCAGAACTGGAGGTGGACTCCTGTGATTCCTGCCCTGTGACTAGGGACCCCTTTGGCGGCCGTTTCCTGGGGTGTCCTGGCCTAGATGGGCCAGGCTGCGGCTCGGGCGACTGGGATGGCGAGCTGCCAGCCTGTCCTGCCCGTTGCCCACCAGATGCACCTGGGACGGAAGGGGGGAGTCCGAGGTGTCGCGGTGTACCGGGACCTCCCCTGCAGGGGGACCCGGAATGGGCCCCAGCACCTCCTCCTCCCTCGGGGTGCCTGATGGCCCCCGGGCCTCTACATGGATCGGGTATGCAAATGGACTGGCCATCCGACACCCCCCGACCCCCCTCCCCGACACCTGGTGCTGCCAGTCCTGGAGGCCTACCCTGGCATCAACAAGGGTCTGCACGTTTGCAGCCATGGAGCTCAGGTGGCCATCCCTGTCTGTGTCTGTGCGACACCAGACAGCACCTGGGCAATGGCGCCGATGCCCTCAGCGATGGCCTGCTGAGACTGGACTACGACCTGCAGAGACTGGGCCATTGCCTGCTGAAACTGGGCCACGACCTGCAGAGACTGGGTCATTGCCTGCTGAGACTGTGCCATGGCCTGCTGGGACTGGGCCATTGCCTGCTGGGACTGGGCCATGGCCTGCAGAGACTGGGTCATTGCCTGCTGAGACTGTGCCATGGCCTGCTGGGACTGGGCCATTGCCTGCTGGGACTGGGCCATGGCCTGCTGGGACTGGGTCATTGCCTGCTGGGACTGTGCCATGGCCTGCTGGGACTGGGCCATTGCCTGCTGGGACTGTGCCATTGCCTGCTGGGACTGTGCCATGGCCTGCTGGGACTGTGCCATGGCCTGCTGGGACTGTGCCATGGCCTGCTGGGACTGTGCCATGGCCTTCAGAGACTGGGCCATTGCCTGCTGGGACTGCGCCATGGCCTCCAGAGACTGGGCCATTGCCTGCTGGGACTGCGCCATGGCCTGCAGAGACTGGGCCATGACCTGCAGAGACTGGGCCTTTGCCTGCTGGGACTGTGCCATGGCCTTCAGAGACTGGGCCATTGCCTGCTGGGACTGCGCCTTGGCCTCCAGAGACTGGGCCTTTGCCTGCTGGGATTGTGCTATGGCCTGCTGAGAGTGGACCACGGCGTTGAGCGCCACTGCGATCTGCTGCTGGCTCTGGCTCATGGCTTCCTGTGAGAGGGCAGCCTGGGCCACGGACGCCGCCTGCACGGAACGCCCCAGGCCTTGCCTACTGCGACCCATATCTGGCACCATTGCATCCATTGCCTCCACCGCGGACGCCACTCGTGCGGTTTTGGCCTGGGTGGCATGCATGACTGGCACCACTCCCTGCTCCTGCATGCGGATGGACTCCTCCACCTGCGTCTGCAGCTGCCGCAAGCCGGCCGTCACCCCCTTCGATCGTCCCTTGGTCCGTGACTGCATCGGGTCTATGGGTGGATGTGGTAACTCCAGGAATCCGGGACCCGTCTGGGCAGCAGATGGTTGCTTGCGCCGGGCTGCCCTCCAACCGCCCGGCCCCTCGGGTGCTCCTGCCTCCACCTGCTGTACCGGGATGGCTGTGTTGTGCGCACCAGTTAGTGTCCCAGATGCCTCATCGCTAAAGTGCCCAACTGAGGGGAGTGTCTCTGCGATGGTGGAGGGTGTAGGAGATAGCAGTGACGTAGTGTCGTGCTCCTCATCCAACCCGAAGTCTAGGGTCCCCTGGAGTGGTGATTCTTGTCCATCCGTCCCCTGTGTGTGGGTGTTGTGTGTGTCAATGTCCAGTGCGTCAGTGTCCAGTGCGTCAGTGTCCTGGACGTCAGTGTCCTGGGCGTCAGTGTCCTGGGCGTCAGTGTCCTGGGCGTCAGTGTCCTGGGCGTCAGTGTCCTGGGCGTCAGTGTCCTGGGCGTCAGTGTCCTGGGCGTCAGTGTCCTGGGCGTCAGTGTCCTGGGCGTCAGTGTCCTGGGCGTCAGTGTCCTGGGCGTCAGTGTCCTGGGCGTCAGTGTCCTGGGCGTCAGTGTCCTGGGCGTCAGTGTCCTGGGCGTCAGTGTCCTGGGCGTCAGTGTCCTGGGCGTCAGTGTCCTGGGCGTCAGTGTCCTGGGCGTCAGTGTCCTGGGCGTCAGTGTCCTGGGCGTCAGTGTCCTGGGCGTCAGTGTCCTGGGCGTCAGTGTCCTGGGCGTCAGTGTCCTGGGCGTCAGTGTCCTGGGCGTCAGTGTCCTGGGCGTCAGTGTCCTGGGCGTCAGTGTCCTGGGCGTCAGTGTCCTGGGCGTCAGTGTCCTGGGCGTCAGTGTCCTGGGCGTCAGTGTCCTGGGCGTCAGTGTCCTGGGCGTCAGTGTCCTGGGCGTCAGTGTCCTGGGCGTCAGTGTCCTGGGCGTCAGTGTCCTGGGCGTCAGTGTCCTGGGCGTCAGTGTCCTGGGCGTCAGTGTCCTGGGCGTCAGTGTCCTGGGCGTCAGTGTCCTGGGCGTCAGTGTCCTGGGCGTCAGTGTCCTGGGCGTCAGTGTCCTGGGCGTCAGTGTCCTGGGCGTCAGTGTCCTGGGCGTCAGTGTCCTGGGCGTCAGTGTCCTGGGCGTCAGTGTCCTGGGCGTCAGTGTCCTGGGCGTCAGTGTCCTGGGCGTCAGTGTCCTGGGCGTCAGTGTCCTGGGTAGGTGTGTCCTGGGCGTCAGTGTCCTGGGTGTCAGTGTCCTGGGTAGGTGTGTCCTGGGTAGGTGTGTCCTGGGTAGGTGTGTCCTGGGTAGGTGTGTCCTGGGTAGGTGTGTCCTGGGTAGGTGTGTCCTGGGTAGGTGTGTCCTGGGTAGGTGTGTCCTGGGTAGGTGTGTCCTGGGTCGGCTGCGATGGGGGCCTGTTCCTGTGGCTGCCCCCCTCGTCGCTGGGTCTGGCCTGCCTGTATCGTCGCACCCGCACTAGATGGGGGCTTCGTCTCCCTGGTGCTCTGGGTCTGTCCCTGACTCGTGGCCGCCCTGGATTGTCCTGGGGGCATCGTATGCCTAATGGGCCAGGTCTGTCCCTGGCTCGTGCCACCCTGGATCGTCCTGGGGGCGGTCGCCATCCGCGGGAACGGGGGGGTTGACATTTGGTCCTGCAATACACAATACAGCATGCATGGTTAGACACGCAGATGGGGATAGGGGGCAGGGGGGATATGGGAGAAGGGGGATATGGGGGATAAGGGGGATATGGGGGAAGGGGGATTCTGCAGTGAACGGGAACATTGGCTGAGTGCCAAATTTTCCGTGCTCGCTCGCAGTGTTCGTGGGACGGACTCACAATGGGCAATCCCGGCGACTGTTTTACAGTGGGGCAGCACAGTAGCACAAGTGGATAACACTGTGGCTTCACAGCGCCAGGGTCCAGGTTCGATTCCCAGCTTGGGTCACTGTCTGTGCGGAGGGTCTGCACGTTCTCCCTGTGTCTGCGTGGATTTCCTCCGGGTGCTCCGGTTTCCTCCCACAGTCCAAAAATGTGCAGGTTAGGTGGATTGGCCATGATAAATTGCCTCAGTGACCAAAACGGTTAGGAGGGGTTATTGGGTTACGGGGATAGGGTGGAAGTCAGGGCTTAAGTGGGTCGGTGTAGACTCGATGGGCCGAATGGCCTCCTTCTGCACTGTATGTTCTATGTTCTAATATTGCAGAGTAATTGACAAAACTCCTATATTTATTCTGTTCCTTTTTTACCAATGGTATAATTAGATAGGGCTTCCATTCCACAAATAACCATCGTGTTGGAGGATGCCAGTAACCTGCAAAGTACCACGATACATTAATTTTTGCATCAGCGAACAATTTCACCATTATTGTACTGACAGGCAGCGAGATCTGGGAGTGCATGACCACCGATCACTGAAAGTGGCAACGCATGTGGATAAGGTGGTCAAGTAGGCATGCGGCATGCTGGCATTCATCGGTCGGGGCATTGAATATAAACATTGGCAAGTCATGTTGCAGCTGTACAGGAACTTAGTTAGGCCTCATTTGGAATATTGTGTACAATTCTGGTCGCCACACTACCAGAAGGATGTGGATGCTTTGGAGAGGGTACAGAAGCGGTTAACTACCATGTTGCCTGGTATGGAGGGTGTCGTGTTATTCACCCTGGGGTAACACGGACTGCAACTGGATGCAGTTGGACTGGAAAGTAGACTCCAAACTTCGACGTTGGTTCAATACGATTTATTGAACCTCTGTAACAATGCACACAGTTTGCTGTGGGTCGACGCTCTACAACTCTAAGTACGCTAACTCTAACTAACTAGACCAGACTAGCTCTGAGCCACGTGTAGAAGGTGCTAACTGATATATACACCCTGACTGTCACTACAATTGTCACCAGTGGAAAGAGGCGGAGTGCTGATGCGAAGCAGAGTGCTGATGCCTCGTGTGTTTTATAGTAGGAAACCCTCCTCTGGTGTTCTGTCTGGTGATTGGTTGTGTTCTGTCCTGTGTGTTGATTGGCTAACCTGGGTGCCTGTCACTGCCTGTCTTTACCTTATAATGTGCATGAGTGCATATTATGACAGAGGGCATTAGCTATGAGGAGAGGTTAGATAAACTCGGTCTGTTCTCACTGGAACGACGGAGATTGAGAGGCGACCTGGTAGAGGTTGACGAGATTATGAGTGGCACGGACAGAGTGGATAGTCAGATGCTCTTTCCTAGGGTAGGAGAGTCAAGTACTAGGGGACGTGAAGAGAGGGGGGTCAGGAAAGCCAAGAAAGATGGAGAGGCTGAGGCTGAGGAATTTCCAGCCCCATTAGAGTTGCAGTATAGATACCGAGTCTATCAACCGTCACCAAAGCACCATCTAATTTAAACTTAAAATACCCCAAGCACAAGAATTCCCCTGGTTATGTTCCGAGTGAACTGCCGCAGTACACCTGGTTAAGCCACTTCCTGAGTGCTGTTCGCTAGGAAGTTCCAGAATTTCCACACAGCGACAATGATGGAGCGGTGACACATGTCCAAGTCAGGATGTTGGGTGCGAGTTGAAGGGGAAGTTGCTGTCCTTCCCATACATCTACTTCCCTTGTTCTTCTAGGTGATGGAGGTAATGGGATTTGGACGTGCTGCTCTACCAGGCCAAGATGGGGGAGAAGTGTTGTCTTCTCCTGCAACCGGTATTGCATTCTACTACGATTCTCTACCAGGATGGGTATGCAACAGTGGTAAAATATACACGGAGTACACGCCCCACGTGAGATACAGTTTACGAGGTAGAAGTGCTAAGAAGATGAAATCAGATATTTGGAGTACAAAAACGTTGATTTAAAACCCTCGCTCTTATTTCCATTTGAAATATTCAAAGCATGATAACCTTTCTCCGCGTAATGTTTATAAATGTCACATCCTTTTAATGTCACAGGATAAGCGTTCTCCTCGTGCCACCTTCTTATAATATAAAGAGCAATAAAGGAGAGGGAATGAATCATTTAAAGTAACTTATTACAATTAATTGTAGAGCTGGAAGTACATGAGCAGATGCGGTACGTCAATGCAGCAGTTGCAGTCCCACCAACCCTATCTCCTTTACAAAGAACAACAAAGAACAAAGAAAAGTACAGCACAGGAACAGGCCCTTCGGCCCTCCAAGCCCGTGCCGACCATGCTGCCCGACTAAACTACAATCTTCTACACTTCCTGGGTCCGTATCCCTCTATTCCCATCCTATTCATGTATTTGTCAAGATGCCCCTTAAATGTCACTATCGTCCCTGCTTCCACCACCTCCTCCGGTAGCGGGTTCCAGGCACCCACTACCCTCTGCGTAAAAAACTTGCCTCGTACATCTACTCTAAACCTTGCCCCTTTCACCTTAAACCTATGCCCCCTAGTAATTGACCCCTCTACCCCGGGGAAAAGCCTCTGACTATCCACTCTGTCTATGCCCCTCATAATTTTGTAGACCTCTATCAGGTCGCCCCTCAACCTCCTTCGTTCCAGTGAGAACACACCGAGTTTATTCAACCACTCCTCATAGCTAATGCCCTCCATACCAGGCAACATTCTGGTAAATCTCTTCTGCACCCTCTCTAAAGCTTCCACGTACTTCTGGTAGTGTGGCGACCAGAATTGAACACTATACTCCAAGTGTGGCCTAACTAAGGTTCTATACAGCTGCAACATGACTTGCCAATTCTTATACTCACTGCCCCGGCCAATGAAGGCAAGCATGCCGTATGCCTTCTTGACTACCTTCTCCACCTGTGTTGCCCCTTTCAGTGACCTGTGGACCTGTACTCCTAGATCTCTTTGACTTTCAATACCCTTTTGGCTGACGGCTACATCTAAATGTTATTAATGTCATCGTTTGCTCATTCAGTTGGCCATTATTGGAGTTCATCCCTTTGTAAGTCTGTCTCATGAAGCTGAAAGGGAAGCATATTTTTTGCAAATGGAGACTTAAGTCCAATTTCTCCATTAAGCGATGGAGCCACCAACAAAATGTCAACGAGAAGGAAGCTAATCAGAAAAGGTTATAATTAGGAATCATAGAATTTCTAGTGCAGAACATCGAGTCTGTACCGGCCCTTGGAAAGAGCACCCTACTTAAGCCCATGCCTCCATCCTATCCCCGTAACCCCACCTAACACTTTTGGACACGAAGGGGCGATTTATCACGGCCAATCCACCTAGCCGGCACATCTTTGGACTGTGGGAGGAAACCGGAGCGCCCGGAGGAAACCCACGCACACACGGGAAGAACATGCAAACTCCAAACAGACAGTACCAGAGGCCGGAATTAAACCTGGGACCCTGGAGCTGTGAGGCAGCAGTGCTAAACCACTACGCCACCGTGCCATCCACTGTTACTGGGATTAAATTCTGTGGTAACACCCACAGAGCTTTTGGGTCACCCAATGCTAATTCCTCCTTCCACCCCGCTTGATGTTCTTTTCATTTACCTGCAAAGCGCCTTCTTTATTTTCAAGGCGCTATACAAATTCAGGTTCCCTTCAGTGACCGGTGGGCATCGCGGGGGCTGGGGTGCATCATCACCTCCTGGAATGAGATTTCAATTTAAGTTTCCTTTTGACGTTTCAATTTAGTTATAGGGGGGGGGGGGGGGAGGTAAGGCGGCATGGTGGCACAGTGGTTATCACTGCTGCCTCACAGCACCAAGAACCCGGGTTCAATCCCGGCCCCGGGTCACTGTCCGTGTGGAATTTGCGCATTCTCCCCGTGTCTGCGTGGGTCCCACTCCCCACAACCGAAAGATGTGCAGGGTAGGTGGATTGACCACGCTAAATTGCCCCTTAATTGGACTATTCCACAATGGAACAAGCCGACAAAGGAAATAATCCCACTCCCCCATCGCTTGAAATCTTCAAACCTATTTTGGACTTTTCCATTACAGGATTTTCCTGTTAGATTCTCATTTGCTGGCACCTTTAACATGCAAAATTAAATATATCTGACAGTTTCGGCATTTAGTATCACCAACCACCCATACTGGAAGTGGATTGTACACCCATCGCAATGAGATGTTTGGTATGTTAGAGCAAAGTAAGTTATTGGTGGGGGAATATAGCAGTCATTTCCTGCCATCTCAGGTAAGTACAGCAACCATGCCAGTGGACATAAGAGCACATGGGGAATTGGTCAATGGGACAAGAAAAGGTCATTAAGCCAAGTGTACATTTTCTTTTGAAAGCTGCTTCAGATAGATTGTAAAGTCTTCAAGAAGGTGTGTGAAAGTACCATTAACTCTATTGAGATTTGGGAGGGGGGATTTTGAGCCTCCGTTCCTGCAGGCATAATGCTGGCGGGGTGCAAAATCTCGCGAGAGGGTAAAAACGAGATTCTCGCCGGCGAGATCTCGCCAGCGATGGTCCCCGCCAGTGACGTGATGGGGTGCTGATCATGCAATGAAGGGAACCCCATTTAAATACAATTCAATGTCATTAACGGGCTTCCCCTCTGTGTCATTCCCCCAGCATTCGGATCCCCACCCCCCACACCCCACACTGACTTGACGTAACGTCAGCGCGGTTTACACCAGGTCTGGAGCAATACAAATGAGGTGAGCAGAACGTGCCAGGGGTGTACAGGTGTCTACAGCGCCCCCTCCCACCCGAGGGGGGGGCATAGGGACATGCTTAGGCAGCAACTTGGAAGTGCCCCTTGGCACTCACCCCTGGCACTGCCTCCTGGCACTAGGGCATTCTAACCTGAGCTAGAACGTTGAAAGAAAAAACAACAGAGAATTCCGCCCTCGGTGCACAAGATGACAACATCCTTCTGCAGTACCATTGGCTGGGATTCTCCAGCCCCGTCACGTCAACGCTGACCCTGGGAGATTCGCCAGCCCAGACAAAAAGTCCATCGACTTTTCAACAGGACAGGACAAAGTCGGCAGTGGGGGTTGCCGGGAAATCCCACCCATTCTCCCTCACTTTTCCCAAAAGGACAACAAGCGTCATCTCCTGCACCGATGTTGGATGAATTCCCACATTGACGAAAAGAGTTTTCGTAGCAAGACATCACGCAAGCCTTTATGTGTCATCAATTTGTAAGGGAGGCCAGGGTGAAGACATTGCTTTTAAACACCACTCCAGGACATTTACCTGGAAAATCAAGGATGGAGCTGAAACATTGGAGCCAGCACGGACAATGAGAACATGTGAACTAGGAGCAGGAGTAGGCCACCTGACCCCCTCGAGCCTGCTTCACCATTCAATAAGATCATGGCTGATCTTTTTGTGGACTCAGCTCCACTTGCCCGCCCGCTCACCACAACCCTTAATTCCTCTGCATCTCGGCACCAGAGACTCATCTTGACCAGCAGGGAGGGTGTGAAGTGTGTTTTGGGACAATTTGGGAGGAACGCCCTTCCCCGCATTCCCGCCTGCTGACTCTGAGGCCCGCACATTGGTTCATGACAATGCTAAAACCATGATGTCCAAAGATGTGCAGGTTAGGTCGATTGGCCATGCTAAATTGCCTTAGTGTCCAAAATTGCTCTTAGAGTTGGGTGGGGTTACGGGGATAGGGTGGAAGTGTGGGCTTGGGTAGGGTGCTCTTTCCAAGAGCCGGTGCAGACTCGATGGGCCAAATGGCCTCCTTCTGCACTGTAAATTCTATGATACAGTCAAGAGAAGCCGGGAAAAATGCCCTTACCACACTTAAGAAGAGGAGCAAAAGCCACGAGGGTCTCATAACTTTAGAAGAATCTGGAGAGTCAAACTGTGGAATTGGAAATTTTGGCTAAAAATAGCTGACAGGAAAGCTAGATTGAGTGTCAAAGCTGCGTGAGCGCTGGCTGATTACATCATAAAGTGAGGCAAGGATGTTATTTTTCATCAAAGCAAAATACTGCAGATGGAAGACCTCTATTCTTTCATTGATACATTCTAATACATGGGGCGAAATTCTCCCCCAACGGCGCGATGTCCGCCGACTGGCGGCAAAAATGGCGCCAATCAGACGGGCATCGCGCCAGCCCAAAGGTGCGGAATGCTCGGAATCTTTGGGGGCCGAGCCCCAACATTGAGGGGCTAGGCCGACGCTGGAGGGATTTCCGCCCCGCCAGCTGGCGGAAATGGCGTTTGTTGCCCCGCCAGCTGGCGGAAATGGCGTTTGTTGCCCCGCCAGCTGGCGCGGAAATGTGGCGCATGCGTGGGAGCGTCAGCGGCCACCGACAGTTTCCCGCGCATGCGCAGTGGGGAGAGTCTCTTCCGCCTCCGCCATGGTGGAGGCCATGGCGGAGGCGGAAGGGAAAGAGTGCCCCCACGGCACAGGCCCGCCCGCGGATCGGTGGGCCCCGATCGCGGGCCAGGCCACCGTGGGGGCACCCCCCGGGGTCAGATCGCCCCACGCCCCCCACAGGACCCCGGAGCCCGCCCACGCCGCCTGGTCCCGCCGGTAAATACCAGCTTTGATTGGGCCGGAGAATTGAGCGGGGGGTCCTGCCAACCGGCGCGGCCCGATTCCCGCCCCCGCCCAATCTCTGGTACCGGAGACTTTGGCGGGGGCGGGATTCACGGCGGCCAACGGCCATTCTCCGACCCGGCGGGGGGTCGGAGAATGACGCCCCTTGGGTTAGATGCTCCATTTTTAGGACTATGTCCCCATGCCGTCGGGAAAACTGTGGTCTTTTATGCCAGGAGAACTGGCGTCAAAAGGCCTCAGATTCCCCGTTTTGCTTGGGGCTAGCAGGCAGCTGTCGTGGAGCTCGCAGCTCCAGCTGCCAATATGCCCCCCCCCCCCACTTCCGGGTCAGAGGCTGGCATGCGAATGGCGGCGGCCTCCAGCGACCGCGCCATGCTCCATGGCGGACTCAGCCCACGGACCTGCACTGCTGAAGTAGTGCCTCGCATCGGCCGATCGCGTGCCCCCGACCCACCCGCACAAATTGCCCCCAGCCCCGAATGAAGCACCCCCCACCCCCGTGCCCGCCGATCGGCCCTTCCCCCGACTGTGGCGATCCCAGACTGAGTCAGCAGCCGCCACGCGAGGTTCACGGACGGTGGGACCATGTTAGAACCACGCCGTCGGGAATTCAGCCGGTTGGGGACGGAGCATCGTGGAGCGGGCAATGGGCTGACGCGGTGGAAACTCGGCACGGCATACTCCACCAGTATTCTGATTTTTGAGGGGGTGGGGAATTGCGAAACCGGCACTGCTCTCGATTCCGTGCGCTAAAACAGATTCTCCACCCCGTCGCCGAACGCGATTTTGGTGACGGGGGGCGGAGAATCCAGCCCCTTACTTTTACACAACTACTAGCATCTTGTCCAGCCAATAACGCTCCCTCTGTCTCATGACCCACATGTTTTGTTGTCATCCCACGCAGCACACACCAATCACTGCCCCTCTACTTTGCTGCACCCCTCTCTTAGACAGCGTACAATCCGACGCCTTTCTCAGTCTCTGAAGAAGAGTCATACTGACTCGAAACGTTAACTCTTTTGTTTTTCTCTCTCCCCAGATGCTGCCAGGCCTTCCAGGTTTTTCCAGCATTTTCTATTTTTAGGTATTTTTCATGATTGTTCTTCGGCGATCACCCGCTAATGAGTATGGTAAGATAAAAGCTGGGAGGTTGTTTCCATTGGCGGGTGAAACTAGAACTCGGGGGCATAGCCTCACAATAAGGGGGGGGCAGATTTAGGACTGAGTTGAGGAGGAACTTCTTCACCCAAAGGGTTGTGAATCTGTGGAATTCCCTGCCTAGTGAAGCAGTTGAGGCTACCTCGTTGAATGTTTTTAAGGCAAAGGTAGACAGATTTTTGAACAATAAAGGGAACACGGGTTATGGTAAGCGGGCAGGTAAGTGGAGCTGAGTCCACAAAAAGATCAGCCATGAATGGCAGAGCAGGCTCGAGGGGCCTACTCCTGCTCCTAGTTCTTATGATTGTCCACCCCCAAAACTGCCCCACAGCTTGAAAGAATGGTACCGTCCATGATTCAAAAGGTCTCACAGGAGCTATGTAAGGGCTTGCATGCAAAAGGTAAGGAAAGTCACTGATAATTAACACAGGATTCATTAAGGAGCTGACAGAAAATTGAAGGTTTCAAAGATAACCGCATAAACAAAAACCCATAGAGAAATGTCAGCAAGGATGCACCAAATAAGTTATTGAGAGGCTAGACCTACAAGGTTATGCAAATCAGTGTACACGTATTAGGAAAAAAACTCAATGGACCACATCGCCCTGTCTCAATCCCCCATCGCTCCTGTAGTTTTAAAGCAAAACCTCTCTACCGTCTCAGACCTTCTGTACGCTGAGGGGCAGCATGTTTGGTGGGAATGAATATTGTAAACATTAATAATAATAATCTTTATTATTGTCACAAGTAGGCTTACATTAACACTGCAATGAAGTTACTGTGAAAACCCCCTAGTCGCCACATTCCGGCGCCTGCTCGGGTACACTGAGGGAGAATTCAGAATGTCCAATTCACCTGACAAGCACGTCTTTCGGGACTTGTGGCAGGAAACCGGAGCACCCGGAGGAAACCCACGCAGACACGGGGAGAACGTGCAGACTCCGCACAGGCAGTGGCCCAAGCCGGGAAACGAACCCGGGACCCTGGAGCTATGAAGCAACAGTGCTAACCACTGTGCTACCGTCACGCCCATGACTACACTAGTGTAATGAGGCACCTCAAAGTGCCACATACTGTAATGAAAGAATTGACCCATATCGCTAATTATGGACCGTCAATTATGAGTTGTTATGTAGTTTACCTATAAATGTGATGACTAAAGTATATTTTTTTTGTCAGGGGAGAAACTTCCTGGTAAGTAAAGACTTGGGTAGGAATTTTCCCTCTGTGCCCTGCGGTCAGGCAGAAATGGGGGACTGAAGCCCGCACCATGGGCAGAAACAGCCACCCATTGTGGACATCCAATTATGGCCAGAGGATTGGACCATGGAGGTGGGGCAGTGATGGTGGTGGGGAGGTGGGGGTGTTCTCTCAAAGCTCGAGGGCTGATCAGAGACCTTGCATTTTGAAAGGAGCAGCCAGACCGCTACTGTGGCCTACAGGGTGGCCTGTGGTTGGGCAAGGAGAACCCGCTGGGTTTGCCTGGAGGGCTACCTGACGCATGCGGTTGGTAGCCCTACCAATCTCAGCGCCGCCTCGCCAAAAATGGGTTGGCGGGGGTGGGGGGGGGGGGGGGGGTGAGAAATGGAGCAGGGGATCCAGCTGGTATCATATATTGTGCCCGTCCCGTTTCGAACCCCCGCCCCAGTGGGGACTAAAATAAATCAAGCAAAGGCCTTCAACAGGAAGTGCGCTTCCAAACCTTATGGTACTGACACCATATCGGTAAAAGACAAAAGATAGATTTATGTGGCGGAGCACATTTAAAAGCATTTGGGATTATAAGGTTGGCTCCCAACTTTTGAAAAGGGCCTAGGTAGTTTGGAAATGACCAATATCGAGCTATGTGCCATAATCTGACTTGAACAACCTACTGGAGCACTGCTTACAGCAACGGAACGTGGAATCATGTTAACATCTACTCACTCAGCTCATCAATCCCACAGAAGCACCTTTTAAGAAATCTGTTGTGCTGGGTTTTGAAGTCCACGATGGAACCACGGGCCAAATAAACTCTTGGCAATCATGATTGGAGGTTTCTTAAACCTCTTATAAATTCCCCCAATAGGGGGATGCGCACCATCACTGGCAAGCGTAGAGTCAGGTGTGCGGCACCAACCATCACGGGTTGTTCATGATCCTTCTCTGCCGCCACGCGGGGGCTTTGCACCAGGGATAATAGATGCCGCCCCTGAAAGGGCTGGGCAACGACAGCGCCAAGGTTCATTAGCAATGATGCATTTCGGCCCAGCTGAGTCATCTGCATCACATGCGGTTTTGCAGTTTTGCTGTGCAGTCGACCACAAGCACGGCTCCTTCAATTAGGGAAGCACTTAGTGGTGGGACTCATTGGCAATCAGCACAGTGAAGTTCACAAAACACAAGGGGCAAACGTGGCAGCAGAACACATTAAACACAGCAAGCGCTGCCCAACTTAACAGCAGAAACTCACGGTTGTCGCACCTGTCACCGTGCAGGAAATTAAGTGTCAGTTGCCCGATGCTCAGAACAGCCCACGCTGAGGCACCTAACAGCAGCAGCGGTGAATCAGGAATGGCAAACACCAGTTTGGACGGTACATTCAAAAGGAATCCCGATTGTTCATTGCAACACTGAGTACCCCATGTTCAGCTGGGTATGTGGCCCATAATAGCCAGAGTTTGAACAGTTCCAACTTGACAAAGAAAAATTTAGCACTTAATAATAATTTTTATTAGTATCACAAGTAGGCTTACATTAACACTGGAGTGAAGTTACCGGGAAAAGCCCCTAGTCGCCACACTTCGGCGCCTGTTCGGGTACACGGAGGGAGAATTCAGAATGTCCAATTCACCTAACAAGCACGTCTTTCGGGGCTTGTGGGAGCACCCGGAGGAAACCCACGCAGACGCGGGGAGAACGAGCAGACTCCGCACAGACAGTGACCTAAGCCGGGAATCGAACCCGCGTCCCTGGCGCTGTCAAGCAGCAGTGCTAACCACTGTGCTACCGTGCCGCCCATGATTTAACAATTTGCAATTCCCTTGCTTGCGATTCTTCGCAGAGCTGGGCAGAGAGTGCCGGAATTCTAGGAGGAAAAAAAATAGAAAAATCAACTGATTTAGCGGCTGCTCGAACCATGCACAACTCCCCAAAGGAAATCTCGAGCTGAAAGAACGTTAAGAGTTAAATAAAAAGGCCAATCGAGTTTGCAGCAAGGGACACTCACAGCCAAGGAGGCAATTCAACAGGTGAGTATTTAATGCTAGGCTTGGTGTTAATGCAGATGGTGCAGAGAAATTCAGTTATCTCCTTCATAGAGATAATTGCCTCCTGATGTCTGAAAGTACCATGTGGCAGGAGGAACTGGTGCCAATGGTGTGTTTCAGTATCAATGACTGACTATCCCTGGAGGTTCACATGGTTCCAAAAGCAGGCTTCACTCACAACTGACCTCTACAGCCTGAGCTTTCCCAGCAGTGACCTCGGCGAGCGAGATGGCCGCATGAGGGTCCTCCTTCATCTCAGTGGGCGACAAGATTGAAATCGGGGCTCGTTCACTAACCATGACCCTTGCATAAGACTGAATACATTTAATACACGCCGAGTATTTAATAATGAGCTATAGAAAATACTTAATCAGTTATGTGTCAATAGAACCATCATCAACCTCTAATGGTAAAAACAAATGAAGTATTTATGCTTTGATTGGGGGCACAGGGCACTCACGGCTCTCACAGTCAATGTCGCGAGCAATCGGGCGGCACGTGGCACAGTGGTTAGCACTGCTGCCTACGGCACCAAGGACCTGGTTCGAATCCCGGCCCTGGGTCACTGTCCGTGTGGAGTTTGCACGTTCTCCCCGCGTCTGCGTGGGTTTCGCCCCCACAACCCAAAGATGTGCAGGGTAGGTGGGTTGGCCGCGCTAAATTGCCCCTTAATTGGAAAAAAAAAATAATTGGGTACTCTAAAAAAAAAATTTTTAAATGTTGTGAGCAATCCGCATGCACCTCAGTACACGTGGGAATCACTTCAGTCAAACCAATCACCTCAGTACACGTGGGAATCACTTCAGTCAAACCAATCACCTCAGTACACGTGGGAATCACTTCAGTCAAACCAATCGAAACAAATACGCTACGCGGATGGAAATCAGCGGAATGTGGCAACTCCATGCGTGAGCGACGGTCAACCAAATGTCTCGTGGGCCGCACTCAGGACTCTGATATCCCCATGTGGCTTCCGGGCCCACCACTGTTTCCCAGCCATTGATTCGCCATCACCCTCCCACCAAGTATAGTGCGTCAAAACTCTAGTCTAGAGTCTTGCTGGTTTAGCTCACTGGGCTAAATCGCTGGCTTTTACAGCAGACCAAGGCAGGCCAGCAGCACGATTCAATTCCCGTACCAGCCTCCCCGAACAGGCGCCGGAATGTGGCGACTAGGGGCTTTTCACAGTAACTTCATTTGAAGCCTACTCGTAACAATAAGCGATTTTCATTTTTTTTTTCATTTCATTGACCGCTGATCTCGATGGTCTCTACGCATCTCTCCCCCTCCACCGCCAATTCCACCAGGCCCCCACATGCATGCCTTTGATCATCGCTTCTGTCGTATTCTTTGCTGCTCAGAATCATCAACCTTCACTGCCCCCTGCCCCCCCATTGCCAGACCTGGAGTTAAATCCTCTCTCCAATTCCTCTACCTTTAATCTGCATGCATCTCAAATTGCAGACTTGGGATTTATCCGCCCAAACCGACAGCAGGGACGCAAAGCCCCTCTCCAAACATTCGGGCCTACAGGACTCAAACAGGACGAACTGAATGATTAAGACAGAACCCGATTTTCACACCGGATTGCCAGCACTGAAATGAATGCCACAAATTGGACGGTTTTAGATTAGACAATGCTGGCCCTGTAATCGGTGCCTGAACGGGGCGGCCCATTCTGGGTGCACAGGATCACAGCACACCAGGTGCGATGGCACCGGATTACCCGGGCACTGGACTCTGGAGTCTGTGTCAATTCTCATCCTTCTCCGCGTTTCACGTCCTATTAAAATTGCCATTAAATAATTGACTCAAACAAAATGCTTTCAAACCATTACGATGTCATTTCACTGGCACAATATGACTATCACATCGGGTTAAAAATCGGGGCAGAACTCCAACAGAAAAAATCCACTAAAAATAATTGTGAGGAAATTCTAAGTACCGATATGTTGTGACAACAATGGGCCTGCTCAGTTGACTAAAGACCCAATAAAGAGGCACACCATTCTCTTTTCTTTTCTCCCTCCCTGCCTGTTTATTGAATCTAATTATCTTGCTCAGAATACCCGTGCCATTTTAAAAATAATTGAAAACTGGGCTGCAAGGCCAGGTTTATTCTTTCCCCCAATTATCCCCCCCCACCCCCCCACCCCCCACCGGCGGCAGGGAGGCGCAGTGGCTTCCCAGTCGGATGAGGAAAGGGAATGCATGTATCGAGAGGGATGTGATCCGCACAGAATGCCATCCCTTCAGATCTGGGAATAACTGGTTGACGAACAGCGATAGTGTCTTAATTCACCCAAATGTATGGAAATTACCCCTCCACCCCCCGCCCCACCCCCGACCCCCCGCCCCACCCCCGTGCAAGCACTACAAAAAAAGAAATCAATTGTTTTAATGAATACACAGTGAGGATTAGCAGCGATTGGATTCCAACAAAGGAAGAGAAGGACTGGGTGGGGGAGCATTTCACTTGGAACAGTCTGGTTGGTGGGTTTTAACATTGTTCGACAACAGTGCCTGCTGTCACCTTTCTCTTTGACCAAAGCTCCCCTTGCCACGGGAAGTAAGGATGGGTACTTACTGCGGCCAACGGTGTTGTTTTCCCTTCCCGGGGTGCTGGCTGTGTCGCTAAGACGGGGAGAGACGCAGGCAAGAGAGGGAGAAGAACCGAGAAACACGGCAGGGATGAATCTTAAAGCTCCGTGCACTCTCAGCTTTTGTATTTAGCTGGACTCGGAGCTGCACTGTTAGCTTCAGGCATGCTCTGTGCTGAGCGAATCACATGACTGCCAGAATGACCTACCAAACCCCTAACCATATAAAGAGAGTGATAAGACAACAATGAGGGGATGGGATTTTTTTTTATCCATGGTGTTCTATGCTGAGTACATCTCTCTCTCTTGAATTATTTGCGTTCCGCCCTGTTTTGCACCCAGAGTAGGGCTGTCTGCTTTTCTTAAAACAGCCCCTTTTGAAGTGTAGCTTGTTTTAAAATGATGTGAGGTATCTATGTGTCAGATGCAGTGTTTAACAGTGGGATAAGAGAAAACATGAGGAAGCCACAAAGTGTAATCAGCTTCAGCAATCCCTAACATTCATCAAGTGATCCCTTGTTATAAATGGTTCCACTGCACCTGAAGCATTTTATATTGCTGCCTGTGCATTTTCAATTAATAGAGTTATTCACTTAAATCGCTAGCAAACAACAAAAACCTTGATTAAAATGCTTCTGAGGGTCCCTGCACCATCAGAAAGCTTACAGCGTCCTCTTTGATTTACTATTTACATGGATGGCAGAGTGGCTAGCACTGCTGCCTCACAGAGGCAGGGAGCCCGGGTTCCATACCGGCCTTGGGTGACTGTCTGCGTTGAGTTTGCACGTTCTCCCCGTGTTTCCTTCGGGTGCTCCGGTTTCCTCCCAAGATCCAAGGATGGGCAAGTTAGACCCGCTGATCGGTGGGCCCCGAATGCGGGCCAGGCCGCATCGGAGGCCCCTGGGGTCGGAGCCCGCCTCCCCACACGCCGCCACGCGACCCTTCCACGCCAAGTTCCCGCCGGCTGGGGGCAGGTGTGGACGGCGCCAGCGGGACTCAGCGTTTCCACGACGGCCGCTCGGCCCATCCCGGCCCGAGAATCGGCGGGCCCCCTTCATAGAGCGGCCCGCGACAGGCGCCGCGCCAACCACGCTCTGCGGAGAATCGCGCGCCGGAGGCGGGGCCCGGTCGCGGGAATTCTCCGGCTCGGCCCAGGCTGGGAGAATCCCGCCCATTATGTCCCAGTTTTTGCTGCTTCTTCGTTCTGGATAAGCACACCCCCAAATGAAATAGGAGCAGAATTAGACTATTTGGCCCCTTGAACCTAGTCCGCCATTCAATGAGATCATCGCCGATCTTCTGGTGTTTCAAATTCCACATTCCCATCTATCCCCAAAAACCTTAGAGTCCCTTTCTTAACAAGAATCTATCTACCTCCACCTTAAAAATAGTCAGTGACCCTGCCCACCTCCACTGCCTTCTGGCGCAGAGAGTTCCAAAGAAACAGAACTATTTGAGAGAAAAAAAATTCTCCTCATCTCTGTCCTAAAAGAGTGAGCCTTCATTTTAAAACGATGCCCACTAATTCTAGGCTCATCTAGGAGAGGAAACATCCTTTCCACATCCATCTTGGCGATACCATTCAGGATCTTAAAGACATCAACAAAGTCACCCCTCATTCTTCTGAACTCCAGGGGAGTTCTTTCTAGTGTCCCTCTACCAACCTTCCCAAAAATATTATTATCTGGTAGCTCATTGCTGTTTGCTGTGTGCCAATTGGCTGTTGTGTTTCAGACATTGTCACAGTGACTGAGGGCTGGATTTTTGCAGAGTCAAGGAGATTCCATGGAACTTTAAAAATGGCAGCCATGATCCAATTTCAGGATTCCCAGTACCATTCCTGGCACTCCCAATTATCGTCGGCACAGGATAAGGGTGCAGGCTCGTGCGAATCGCGAGTCACTGGGGTAGGTATCGCCTAGCCTGCCACCATTTTCGTGGAGCTGGGCTAGCTTTTTAATGAGTTGTGTTTCAAAGCCCCTCAGAGGTGTCCTGAACTGTCGTCTGGGTGAGGAAACCTTATGTTCAAAAGGTCTTACCCATGCCCCCTCCACACCAACCTTTGCTCCTCCACCCACCCCCAATGGCCAGTCATGCTTCTCATGCCAACCTATGCCTTCCACCAACCCCAATGACCCCCTCATGCCTTCCATGATAACCAATGGCACTGCAATGCTCATACGCTCTCCATACAACCTACGGTAAAATGTTACATGTGATAAAGCTTTGCAAAATAGTAATTCACTCATAACGTTCTTTACTATAGCCCTCTAAAAGTGTTAATCAACCAGACTTCAAAGTAGAAGTAGCAGAAACTGGAAGAACTCGACACCTCTTTATCCTGTGTAAATAAATGTTGAGTAATCGTGAAATAGATTAATCCCTGGGACACAGCTGTTTCAACAGTCTAATTAATGTTTTGGTTCTCAGCTAAGATACATAACAAGAATGAAAATTCCACTTTTGCAGGCATGTATTCCTGAGGTGGGCGTGCGAGCAGGAAAATTTCCCAACTCCCGCTCCCTGGGCGTGATTCTCCACTCCCGCGCCAGTTGGGAGAATCGTCTGGGCCGCCAAATTTTCCCGCGACGCCAGTCCGACGCCCTCCCGCGATTCTCTCAAGCGGCGGGAACGGCCCCGTCGAGTTCCACGCGGCGCAGGCCGGAGAAGCGCCCGAGACACCCAAAATGGCGATTCTCCGGCACCCCTGCTATTCCCAGGCTGGATGGGCCGAGCGGCCAGGCCGAAACGGCTGGTTCCCCCCGGCGCCGTCCACACCTGGCCGCTGCCATCGGGAACAGCGTGGGAATGCTGGGGGGGCGGACTGCGGGGGAGGGGGAGGGGGGATCCTGCACTGGCGGTACCTCAAATGGGGTCTGGCCTGCGATCGGTGCCCACCGATCGTCGGGCCGTCCTCTCTGAAGGAGGACCTCCTTTCTTCTGCAGCCCCGCAAGATCCGTCTGCCATCTTCTTGCGGGGCGGACTCGCATGCGCGGGTGACGCCAGTTATGCGGTGCCGGCCGCGTCATGTATGCGGCGCCGCCTTTACGCGGCGACAAGGCCTGGCACGTGTAAATGACGCGGCCCCGCTCCTAGCCCATTATCGGGCCCTGAATCGGTCGGGATAGGGGCCGTTTCGCTCCGTCGTGAACCTCAACGGCGTTCACGATGGTGTGGGCACTTCGGCGCGGGAGTGGAGAATCCCGCCCCCTGTCTCTAGGATGAAAATCCAGCCCTGCACTTCAAAAGTGCTTAATTGGCCGACAAACACTTGCCGGATGTCCCGGGGCTGCGAAAGGTCCTATATCTTACAGTCTTATTTCCTGTCATATGCAAAAAGGCCCCATTTTGAATGTCCTTCATCCTCACTGAGTTGGTTCGAGATTCTAAATCAATGTGCACAAATCATTTTACCCAGGACTGAGTTGCACATCTCCTTCCCTCCCTCATTCTGCTCTACTTCAAACAATATACTGACTTTAAAAGAAAACAACGACTTGATAGTGCCTGAATAAGGATTACTTTCATCTTCGTTCCTCAATGTTGTTGATGCTTTGCAGTACACAGTTAAACCTTCAACAACGTTCCTCTGCTTTCTGAAGCAATGTCAGAGCATTACACATATTAAGCTTTGTTGTAGACACAAAATAAAGAAATTGGTTTTTAATTACCTAGTGTGGGGAGTTTGGGGGTGGGTGGTGGTATTTCGGACCTGGCAATGAAGCTGGCTAGCAATTTATCAGTTGCCAGGTTTCACTGGCTAAACAATTATTAATACTGAATAATCCGAACCTTTCCTCAATACGTTTTGGAATTGAAAGGGATGGCTTCACCTGAACGCAATAACATTATAACAATGGGATGACCTTCTCCAGGCATGATCGGAGATGCAATGCAATCTTACGAGTGTGCTAGGGCCCGGTTTAGCTCACTTGGCTGGACAGCTGGTTTGTGATGCAGAGCAAGATCAGCAGCGTGGGTTCAATTCCTGAACCGGCTGACGTCATTCATGATGGCCCTGCCTTCTTGACCTTGCCCCCTTGCTTGAGGTGTGGTGATCCTCAGGTTAAATCAACACCAGTCAGCTCCCCCCACCCCCCATCCTTAGGCCTACTCACTACCATATCTTTTCCTGTAACCGTACCTAACCTGCACATCTTTGGACACTAAGGGGCAATTTTTTAGGCATGGCCAATCCGCCTTACCTGCACATCTTTGGACTGTAGGAGGAAACCGGAGCACTCAGAGGAAAGCCACGCAGACGCGGGGAGAACGTGTAAATTCCACACAGACAGTCACCGGGGGTGAGAATTGAACCCGGGTCCCTGGCACTGTATCACTGTGCGCCCCATTAGAATGGGGAATTTGCAACCAGAAGGTACTATTGAAAAGAATAGCATAGGTGTGTTTGATTTTCCCATAGACAATAGCACCCAACTCAATGGACAACGGTTACCATGGTTACCAGACAGATGTCTCGGTATGTTATGAAGTTTCCATTAATACTTTTAAAAATTGTCACACATAAGCCATTAAAATAGCCGCTGCAAATCATGTGGCCTTTGTCATTTTGCGCTTCAGACATTCTTAAGACTCAAGTGAATACTTATTTAAATATGCACATTCACAGCCATTCAAGGAATTTACACATCCCTCTGTTTCGGGATGGACAGACACGAAAGGACTACAGAATTCTAGGCAAGCTGATTCTTTGTTTTACCCTGGACAAAAGGGGACATAAAAGCTCAATGTGTGTAAGACAGATGTGAGAGGATCTGCTCAACATTCCGTTGTATCATGAAGGTTTCTCTTATAACCCCACGAGGCCCACGGGGATGACCCGATTGATCTCCCCATGAACCTCGTGGAGTACGAGCTCCCCCGCTGAGGGGCAGAGGCCCCTCAGCGGAATAGTTAAGTCTGGACTCTAAAAGCCGAGCTGCAGAGTAGTCCCGGTTATTTGTATATACTTTACTTTATAAATAAACAATTCATTTTACTCTCCTTTCTGGAGTCCTCTGTGACTACTAAAGTTTCCCTCATCCAAACGAGACTGGGTGAACCCTTTTCTAAGACTTTGAACCAGTGGAAGTCACATGATCAGGAAACCGTTTTATTTTCTGTACGTAAATATATAGGGCAGCACGGTAGCATGGCGGTTAGCACAATTGCTTCACAGCTCCAGGGTCCCAGCTGTCTGTGCTGAGTCTGCATGTTCTCCCCGTGTGTATGTGGGTTTCCTCCGGGTGCTCCGATTTCCTCCCACAGTCCAAAGATGTGCAGGTTAGGTGGATTGGCCATGATAAACTGCCCTTAGTGTCCAAAATTGCCCTTAGTGTTGGGTGGGGTTACTGGGTAATGGATATAGGGTGGAGGTGTGGGCTTGGGTAGGGTGCTCTTTCAAAAAAAAAGGGGCAGGTGCAGACTCGATGGGCCGAATGTCCTCCTTCTGCACTGCAAATTCTATGATAACTATGATGATAAATCAGTGATTAGCAGTTTGCAGAGAGAGTGGTCCACTGAAAGTCATCACACTAGCTGCAAACTAGCAGCAAGGAGCCAAGGTAATTAACAGCAGTACCTTGAAAGTGAAAGCCCCTATCCAAGAGAAGGCTATTCATAAATTATCATAGAATCTACAGTGCAGAAGGAGGCCACTCGGCCCATCGAGTCTGCACCAGCTCTTGGAAAGAGCACCCTACCCAAGGTCAACACCTCCACCCTATCCCCACAACCCAGCAACCCCACCCAACACTAAGGGCAATTTTGGACACTAAGGGCAATTTATCATGGCCAATCCACCTAACCTGCACATCTTTGGACTGTGGGAGGAAACCGGAGCACCCAGAGGAAACCCACGCACACACGGGGAGGACGTGCAGACTCCGCACAGGCAGTGACCCAAGCTGGAATCGAACCTGGGACCCTGGAGCTGTGAAGCAATTCTGCTATCCACAATGCTACCGAGCTGCCCCTATTCCAACCTGTTCCGCTTAAAGTTTGCCTGGAACCAATCTCCAAAATATTTGACTACAAGAAACCACACGGCTTCTGAGAATCCCTCACTTTACAAGAGCTTCACTGCAATTTTAGATCAGCAAATGCATCTAAGAAACTGCAGGCCATTGATGAAAGAGACTGGGATCATTATCAGCTGTAACAGCTAACCTTTGTGTGAGAAAGTGTGTGAAAGAAGTTGAGTGTTGCATTAAAGTCAGGGTAAGTGTGCGCTAATAAATAGCTGTTTATTTAACTTGCTGCTGGAATTATTTAATTAGGACATTCGCTCTGGGGGTGAGCAAACATTCACCCCTCACATGCAACATACTGATCATGCCAGTAAAATTAAGTGCATAGTTACTAGAATCATAGAATCATAGAATTTACAGTGCAGAAGGAGGCCATTCAGCCCATCTAGTCTGCAACGGCCCTTGGAAAGAGCACCCTACCCAAGCCCACAACTCCACCCTATCTCCATGACCCCACCCAACCTTTTTGGACATTAAGGGCAATCCATCTAACCCGCATATCTTTGGACTGTGGGAGGAAACCGGAGCACCCGGAGGAACCCACGCAGACACGGGGACTACATGCAGACTCCGCACAGACAGTGACCCAAGCCGGAATCGAACCTGGGACCCTGAAGCTGTGAAGCAACTATGCCAACCACTGTGCTACTGTGTGAATCAACTTGCTGAGTTTCTGTCCCTCACATTAGCTGCCTTTATTGACTATGATTAAGAGTGCTGTGCATCAAGCTCAAACCATAAATGTTGTCGCTCAATGCAATTGATGTTGTTGTTAAACACAATGGCCCATCCCAAATGAGTGGATGGTCATTACCACCTCCACCACTGAAGTGGGCGGAGGCAATGTTTTTGCCCGTTAATTAATTTGTCTATAAACAGTGGCCGCAATTCTCCCATCGGGAGTCTAAGTTCGACGCCGGAATGAAAATCGGAGTGTTTCACTCCGGCGTCGGAGCCCGCTCCCAGCCCCCTAGTCTCCCGTCCCTGGGAGTCTAGGAGCGGTGTCGCGCCATTTACGCGTGCCGGGCCTTGGTACCGCGTAAAAGCGGCGCCGCGTAAATGACGCGGCCGGCGCCGCGTAAATGACATCACCCGTGCATGCCGAGGTTGCCGTCCTCCCCGATGCCGCCCCGGAAGAAGGTGACGGATGGATCTTGCGGGCGGAGGAAAGGAGGTCCTCCTTCAGAGAGGCCAGCCCGCCGATCGGTGGGCACCGATCGCGGGCCAGGCCCCATTTGAGGCCCCCCCGGTGCAGGAACCCCCCTTCCCCCCCCCACAGGCCGCACCCCCCCCCCTCCCAGCATTCCCGCGCTGTTCCCACCGGCAGCGACCAGGTGTGGATGGCGCCGGCGGGAACCCATCGTATTGGGCAGGCCGCTCGGCCCATTCGGGCCGGAAAATCGCCGCTCGCCCGTTGCAAACTGCGAGCGGCGATTCTCCCAGCGGCCAACCATGATTCTCGCCGCGCCGGTTTTGGGGGAGGTAGAATTGCGTGCGGGCGTCGGGGAGGCGTGGCGGAACAGGCATGGCACCCCGGCGATTCTCCCACCGGGCGTGGTGTGGAAATTCCGCCCAATATATCTCAATAACTAATGGTCAGATTTCAAAAAAATCTGATACATAGATGATATACAGCCCAAGGAAGAATTGATTCGTTTTTGGCGATGATGCAAATCTGAATCCGGATCCTCGAACTTTCTTTAGGGGTCCATTAACATTGGGAGATAGGGCAAGTTGACGTATTTTTAAAAATAACTTTGTGGGTTGTTTTATTTAGAATCTTGTTGATTGTTTTAGAATGTTTTGGATTGTCTCAGCCGCCATAGAATTGGTCACAGCTGTCAAAATGGTGAGCAGAGTTTTCAGAGCAGGTCATTAGATGTTGGTTGGCTTGAGACCTCCTACGTGAGTTTGAAGCTGTAAATAAAAAAATGTTTCCTTTTTCGCCTGTGTCTACAGAGCACCAACCAGGAAGGGAAAAGCCTCAAGGAAGAGCTGCACAATTGTAGAGTAATAACGTTGAGATAACACAGCATGGTGGAGCCATGTGCTCTACTGCGCACCCTCTACTCGCTATTTTGCATGCTCACTTCACTTATTGGCCAATGAGATTGATTAAATTGGTAATAGGGTGTGGAAAAATCTTCTGCCGACTTGACCGCTAAGATTGCTCAATGGGTACACGCTAATTTTGCTGAATGCCGTCTTTCCTGAGTAATTCATTGAGAGGGCGGCACAGTGGCACAGGGGTTAGCACTGCTGCTGCACAGCTCCAGGGCCCCGGGTTCAATTCCGGCCTTGGGTGACTGTCTGTGCGGAGTTTGCACTTTCTCCGCGTGTCTGCGTGGGTTTCTTCCGGGTGCTCCGGTTTCCTCCCACAGTCCAAAAGATGTGCAGGTTAGGCGGATTGGCCATGATAAATTGCCCCTTAGTGTCCAAAGGTTAGGTGGGGTGACTGGGTTATGGGGATAGGGCGGAGCATAAGCTTGTCGGGTGCTCTTTCCAAGGGCTGGTGCAGACTCGATGGGCCAAATGGCCTCCTTCAGCACTGTTGATTCTATGATTATATTTTGAATGCATGCATGTCCTGTAACAACATTGCTTGCAGTTCGTGCGGCATCTCCAGTTAATGGCAGACGGCATGGTTGACGACAAAAACTGTTAGCAAAACAAATAGGTCCCATCACTGAGCAAAACACCCACATTAGTTGAAGCATGTACTGTGAATGGTAAAATAGCAGAGATTTTCATCTTGGGGTTCACGATTTATGATAGCGTCTGGAAGCAATCGGACTAGATTCAATTAGACCAATGTTGTGAACACTTGCTGGGATATCAATTTTAGTCTCCTTCCAATTTTGAAATTTGTTTTTTACAGGAATGCCCTTGTTGTCTTCCGAGGTTGAATTCAGCACATACTTTCGTTAAATACTTCCTCTAGGTATATCCAACATGAAAGTAATACGCAAACATAACAGAACCTTTTCACACCTAACGTGAACTAATGTGTCGTTCTCTCAATAAAGAGATGAGAATGTCAGTGTCTGCCCTCGTAGGTAACCCTTTCGTTTCTTTTTCACTGTTTTTTACAGCGTTTTTAAATTGACCTAACTCCATATACCCGCCTTTGACCCATGTCCCTTACTATCTTTGCACTGTCGGTGCGGAGTCTGCACCTTCGCCCCGTGCCTGCGTGGGTTTCCGCCCACAAATCCCGAAAGACGCGCTTGTTAGGCAATTTGGACATTCTGAATTCTCCCTCAGTGAACCCGAACAGACGCCGGAGTGTGGCGACTAGGGGCTTTTCATAGTAACTTCATTGCAGTGTTAATGTAAGCCGACTTGTGACAATAAAGGTTATTATTCTTAACAAAATCTATCCATCTCAAATTTTAAACCGATCCTAGACCATACCTTGAAGACTTTGAACAGATCACCCCTTAACCTTCTAAATTCTAGAGGAAACAGGCCTAATCTGTGTAATCTCTCCTCATAACTTGAAGTCCAGGTATCATTCTTTTAAACCTTATTCCCTCCAAGGCCAAAATACCCTTCCGAAGAGATTGGAGGTCAGTTTGGCCACTGAAGCACCAATCTTCCTGCATGGGAATCACAGTGGTTAGCGCTGCTGCCTCGCGGCGCCGAGGACCCGGGTTCGATCCCGGCCCCGGGTCACTGTCCATGTGGAGTTTGCACATTCTCCCCGTGGCTGCGCGGGTCTCAGCCCCACAAACACGAAAAGATGTGCAGGGTAGGTGAATTGGCCACGCTTTGATTGGAAAAAAATGTAATTGGGTACTCTAAATTTATAACAGGAAAGGAAAATTAACAGAGTGTGTAATAAGTAGCCGAGGCACTATCAGCCATTTTACACTTCCATTAAAGCTGAATCTCAACTTTCCATTTCCCGAACTGAGCTCCAAATACCGCTTTCAATTTGCTTATCAAATTTCCTGAAGTGGGACTGTTGCTCTCCTTTAATGGCTATAAATATAGCGATTAATAAGGTCGCCTTTCTTAATCCTAATTATGAATATGCTTTCAGAGTCGCCAGGTATCTCTCGATACCGCCACAAGGTTCAACCCAATACCGATCAAAGAGTGAATACACCAGTTAGTTAGTTCAAAGTCAATGCTACTTTATTTATACACAGTATGATTTACTCATGCACAATAACACTACAGTCTAAACTATGTCTATCACTAACACCTATACTTAACTTTGGGTGCCCACTTAGGTCAGAGGAACAATGGCTGTTGTTCGGATCTGAGGCTGTTGGGTTCGAAGAGGTAGCAGGAGTACAGCTCAGGTCGTCCGTCTGGTAGCGAGCGTTGAACTTGAACTTACTTGCTTCTGGTGGTGCTGGTGGAAGGGTCTCTCCGCTTGAGAGCCAAATCCAAGAGAGGGAAAACATGGCGAGGGTTCCTTCTTATACTCGGGGCGCTTTGCGGGCTTTTAGGCGGGCCTTAAACTTGGTCCCAATTAATTGGGCAGCTTCTCGATCACTGCCATTGATCTGAGCCAATAAAGGGGCGGGTGCCCTGATGGCTGGGCATGTCTTAAGTGGCCGTTGGCCTTGCTTTGTTTGTGTCTTCTTGCTGGGGTAGTGGCGCCAGAATGTCTGGGACAGTATCGGCTACCTGAGCACTCGTTCTTTGTTCCTCGGAGATGGGCCATCAATATGTAAATCGACCCAGAGTTTTGGTTCTGTCTGCAGTCTGTGTTCCGAAATACACATTCAGGCTCGGTGTCTGCTTTTTTACTTTGCATTGTCCATTTTCCCTGCATGCTCTGTGAGTCTCCATTTTATATGCTGAAAGTGGCCATCCCAGATGGCTACAGGACATCTGACCCAGAGGCAAGAATGCTGTCTGCTGAACCGCACCTGACTGTCAGAGAAGGAGAAAGGAGGTCACAAAAGCAGGATTGAGGCACGTTCTGGGTCGGAAGGGAGTCCGTGGCGTGTCGAACAAGCTGATCTCTGCCAGGATCTCAGCGCAGATGCTACAGCAGGTCTCGGAGCAAGGGAAAGGAAATATCAGCTGGAGTTCACACTCCTAATTGTTTACCAGTGATTCCTGCTGGAAGGTGCGTGTGTGTAGAAGTCAGGTGAGGACTCATCTGTGCTGCAGCCAATAGTTAACTCACCTGCCAGCTCTCACTGTCCGCATCTGAATATTATCCAATTAGGCTGAGTTCTGGAGAGTGGCCAGCAAGACTCAGTAGCTTCCAGGCGCGGAGACAAAGGAAGAAAATGAGACGGAAAGAAAAGAAAATGAAAGACAATTTCTAAGGTTCTACTCATGCTTAATTGCACAGCTACCAGTAGAGAATCTATTGCACTGTTAATATAAATATCAAACATGAAAAATCAGCCGAAGCACGTGATATCAGTCACATTTCAGGAAGACAGCAGCAATGTCACAGGACAAGTAATCCAGAGGCCCAAGCTAATACTTTGGGGACATTGGTTCAAGTCCCACCGCAGCAGCTGGGAGGATTTAAATGTGTTTAATAAATCTGGAACATAATGCTCATCCCAGCAATGGTGGCCTTGAAATTATTGCTAATTATTGTAAAAACCCATCTCGTTCACTAATGTCCTTTAAAGAAGGAAATCTGCTGTCCTTACCTGGTCTGGCCTACGTGTGAACCAGATCCACCGCAATGTGGTTGACTTTTAACCGCCCTCTGAAAGAGCCTAGCCAAGTTGCTCCGTTCAAGGGCAATTAGGGGTGGGGCAACAAATGCTGGCTTTGCTGGCAATGCCCGCATCCCATGAAAGAATCTGTTGCTTCACAGCGCCAGGGTCCCGGGTTCAATTCCCGGCTTGGGTCACTGACTGTGCGGAGTCTGCACGTTCTCCCAGTGTCTGCGTGTGTTTCCTCCGGGCGTTCCGGTTTCCTCCCACAAGTCCCAAAAGACGTGCTTGTTAGGTGAATTGGACATTCTGAATTCTCCCTCTGTGTACCCGAACAGGCGCCGGAATGTGGCGACTAGGGGATTTTCACAATAATTGCAGTGTTAATATAAGGCTACTTGTGACAATAATGAAGGTTACTATCGAATATATTTTCTTGAAGCTTTTAAAAGGTATCCACTTCGATTTGGGTTGCAGTTTAAGTGGAGCTTTCTTTCAGCATTTGATTCTCTGAAACAGAAAGTTTCCATGTTTTTCAAATACGTCGTTCTATCCGAACTGTCAATTTCCATAATTTTGCTTATAAATCACTGTTCAAATCAGGTCCAATGAAAAACAGCTCCCCAAATGTCAACCTTCCATTGATAAGCGAATAGCAATGCAACAAAGGACCATGGAGACAAGTTGTGGTGCGATGTAACAAGGAGGCCAGCAGTGGGACAAGTCCAAATAAGCCACGGGATGGACCAAGGGTAGATCTGTCCAGATAGTGAGGATTCCCATCTGCCTAACAGTCAACAGGGAACACCAGTACTAGCTCCTCCACAGCCATTTAATTTGCTAAGGACAAGAGTTACAGACTCACTTGGAAGAAATCCCATCTGAGAGAGCTATCAGCCATTCCTATTGGCCAGCGCTCTATAGTCACAACAGCGCCTGCTTTGAGTGTTGGCCACTTCTTGGACGACAGCCAGTCCCTAAATAAGGGGAACAAATGGAGGCTGCGCTGAAGGCAGGTCCAGGGTATCGCTGGGGCCTGGCTGCCAGGTCCCAGCCAAGGTGCGGAAAGGTGAGGAGGTGGGGTTATCGTGTTTGAGAAACTGAGGAGAGGGTTAAAGGGGAGGGGGTGTGACATTGTGGGGGAGTGCCTTCAATGGGCACAGGGGATCTCAAAAATAGATATCTCCCCTCCCGCCACCGTTCTCAATACCACCGTGCAGTAAAATCTGCCAGGTTACCCAGCTGGCATGAGCTTACCCCTGCCATGGGTTAAAATACCAAGGGGGCAATATGAGACACATAATTGTCTATTATTTGGCTACTTACGGGTCTCAAAGGTCCAAGGGCAGGTGGGTCGCCCAGCACTTCCATCGCCTCTTGTGAAAGGGAGGACAGGCCGGGGCCAGTGAGTCTGTGTGTGCCAGGCCACAACTGCATTTTATGAGCCCACTCACCTTCAAACCTGCTGGCAGGGGGGGACCATAACATTTCCACGAGTTGGGTTTGAGCAAGGAGACTTTTGACATGGACAAACCAGGTGCCACGTGGAGTAACCGGTTTTCCAACGAGGATGATCTTTTGGGCAAAGAGAGTGTGAGGGCCAGGGAGGGCTCGGAAATAGAGCCATGTGGGCTGCATTTCGCTCCCAAGCCACATAGCACGAATCAGGAAATTTTCACACTCATCACACCTATAGAATATACAGTACAGAAGGAGGCCATTTGGCCCATCGAGTCTGCACCGACCCACTTAAGCCCTCACTTCCACCCTATCCCCGTAACCCAATAACCCCTCCTAACCTTTTTGAACACTAAGGGCAATTTTAGCGTGCCAATCCACCTAACCTGCACATCTTTGGACTGTGGGAGGAAACCGGAGAACCCAGAGGAAACCCACACACACACGGGGAGAACGTGCAGACTCCGCACAGACAGTGACCCAGTGGGGAATCGAACCTGGGACCCTGGCGCTGTGAAGCCACAATACTATCCACTGTGCTACCGTGCTATCTCAGGAAGAAGTGTCCCATCACACCTGGCATTTGGTTCAATGGGATGGGAGTGGTGGATGCAGAATAGAGTCCAGTCCACCACCAGATGGAGATGGAGTGTACTGTAAATTCTATGAATGAATTCTATGAGTTTAATCCAGACAAATGCGAGATGATGCATTTTGGAGGATCAAATCTAGGTATGAGTTGTACTGTAAATGGCAGAACCCTCAGGAACATTTGGACTCGGTGGTTGCCTGGATGTAAACTAAATTAAGTGAGAAACCCGGAGAGCACAGGCACTGAACAAAATGTACCTTGTCAGTGTTAACAAACCCAATAAAGACCAATCTCGGCACTTTCTTCGAAAGCCTGACTCTGAGATCTGACGCCATCTTGTTTATTTTCCCACAACAGCACAAGGGCAACATGTACACTCTATCCAAACGATTTTGAACGTCGAGCAGGCCCCATTGTGTGCCCGACAATATCTTCTTTTTAAAAAAATTTTAGAATAATGAAAATCGCTTTTTGTTACAAGTAGGCTTCAATGAAGTGACTGTGAAAAGCCCCTAGTCGCCACATTCCGGTGCCTGTTCGGGGAGGCTGGTGCCGGAATTGAACCGTGCTGGCCTGCCTTGGTCTGCATTAAAAGCCAGCTGTTTAGCCCAGTGTGCTAAACCAGCCGCAATTATCTTTTCCAATTAAGGGGCAATTTAGCGCGGCCAATCCACCTACCCTGCACATCTTTTGGGTTGTGGGGGCGAAACGCACGCAGACACGGGGAGAATGTGCAAACTCCACACTGACAGTGACCCAGGGCCGGGAATCGAACCCGGGTCCTCAGCGCCGTAGGCAGCAATGCTAACCACTGTGCCACCGTGCTGCCCTTGCGCCTGACAATATCTGTTGGCGTATGACAAGAGCGATCCCCACCACCCCCCCCCCCCCTCCCCCCGCGGAGCACCTGTGTGAGTTATTGAGTTGTAAGCACAATTTTCCTTTTTATTCATCTGCTGTGACATAAGAACATAAGAACTAGGACCAGGAGTCGGCCATCTGGTCCCTCAAGCCTGCTCCGCCATTCAATGAGATCGCGGCTGATCTTTTGTGGACTCAGCTCCACTTTCCGGCCCGAACACCATAACCCTTAATCCCTTTATTCTTCAAAAAACTATCTATCTTTATCTTAAAATTGACAGGTGGACGTTATTGTCGAAGCTGACAATTATTTCCCATCCTTAATTGTGAGGCTGGCCTTGCCAGCGACACACACATCCCATTAACGAACAAATAAGATTAAAAGAAGGTGGTGGACTGACTCATTGCATGACTCACTGAGAAAATGTTACCAATATTGTATTGTCAACGCAGTGACATAATGTTACCTTTGTGTTTACAACCCCAAAATAACACATTTCTGTCACATCTTTCTAAATTAGAGCGATAATATATTGTTTCCATTGTAATAACCATGTGCCCACTAATGAAAAGCCTGGCGTGCTTTGTAAGCTTTCCGTATCTGGAAATGTAGATGCTACTTTTCAAATTGACCAATTATTTATGCTCAACTTAAACGTAGCTGGAAGAATCATAGAATCCCTACAGTGCCTTTTGGCCCATCGAGTCTGCACCGACTCTCTGAAAGAGCCCCCTACCGGGGCCCACTCCCCCGCCCTATCCACGTGATCCCATAACCCCACCTAACCCGCACGTCTTTTGACACTAAGGGGCAATTATTTAGCACAGCCAATCCACCTAACCGGCACATCTTTGGACTGTGGGAGGAAACTGGAGCACCCGAAGGAAACCCACGCCGACACGGGGAGAACGTGCAAACTCCACACAGACAGTCAGCAAGGCCGGAATTGAACCCGGGTCCCTGGCGCTGGGAGGCAGTAGTGCTAACGATGTGACGCCCCAAGACCTGGGGCGGAATTCTCCCATGCCGGGTGGGAGAATCACTGGGGCGCCGTGTGAATCCCGCCACGCCGCCCCAGCACCCGCACGCGATTCTCCCACCCCCCCCAAACCGGCGCGGCGAGAATCACGGCTGGCCGCTGGGAGAATCGACGCTTGCCGTTGGTAATGGGCGAGCGGCGATTCTCCGGCCCGGATGGGCCGAGCGGCCTGCCCAACACGACGGCTTCCCGCCGGCGCCGTCCACACCTGGGGCGAGATTCTCCGACCCCCCGCCGGGTCGGAGAATCGCCGGGGGCTGGCGTGAATCCCGCACCGGATATTCAGCGGGGGCGGGAATCGCGACGCGCCGGTTGGCGGGCCCCCCCCCCGCTCGATTCTCCGGCCCAGATGGGCCGAAGTCCCGCCGCTAAAATGCCTGTTCCGCCGGCGTAAATTAAACCACCTTACCGGCGGGACAAGGCAAGGCGCGGGCGGGCTCCGGGGTCCTGGGGGGGGGCGGGACGATCTGGCCCCGGGGGGTGCCCCCACGGTGGCCTGGCCCGCGATCGGGGCCCACCGATCCGCGGGCGGGCCTGTGCCATGGGGGCACTCTTTCCCTTCCGCCTCCACCACGGTCTCCACCATGGCGGAGGCGGAAGAGACTCCCTCCACTGCGCATGCGCGGGAATGCCGTCAGCGGCCGCTGACGCTCCTGCGCATGCGCCGCCCGGAGATGTCATTTCCGCGCCAGCTGGCGGGGCACCAAAGACCTTGGCGGAAATTCGTTCGGTGCCGACCTAGCCCCTCAAGGTTGAGGTTCGGCCCCCAAAGATGAGGAGCATTCCGCACCTTTGGGGCGGCGCGATGCCCGTTTGACTTGCGCCGTTTTGGGTGCCACTCGGCGGACATCGCGCCGTTTCCGGAGAATTTCACCCCTGGTCTCTGGCGGCGGGAACAGCGCGGGAACGCTGGGGGACAGGCCTGTGGGGGCGGGGGATTCCTGCACCGGGGGCAGCCTCAAAAGGGGTCTGGCCCGCGATCGGTGCCCATCGATCGGCGGGCCAACCTCTCTAAAGGAGGACCTCCGTTCCTCCGCCGCCCCTCAAGATCCATCCGACATCTTCTTGCGGGGCGGCCTTGGGGGGAACGGCAACCGTGCATCCGCGGGTTAGCGCCGGCCAACCAGCGCATGCGCGGAGCCGTGTGCCCGGCGCGCGTAAATGACGCGACGCTGCTACTCGCCCCCCTGGGGCGGGAGAATAGGGGGCTGGGAGCGGCCTCCGACGCCGGGGTGAAACTCTCCGATTTTCACCCCGGCGTCGGGACTTACTCTCCCGATGGGAGAATTGCACCCCTGACACTTCGTTTCCTCTTGTGCGAGCTGAAAGATAACCTGGTTGACCTGATTAAATTAATTGTGCTCTGCAGTGTACACTCCGGCTGAAACTGGGGCCGGAATTATCCAATTGTCGGATTCACTTTTCCCGCCGGCAGCGCGCGCAAGCCCGCCAGCGGGTTTCCCAGCGGCGTGGGGTGGTTTCAATGGGAAATCCCATTGACAAACAGCGGGAAGATAGAATCCCGTCGTCAGCAAACGGTGCGCGACCGAGAAACACGCAGCTGGTTCCCCGGAGAATCCCGCCCTAGATCGCTAGGGCATGTGATTTGTGATTTAAGGAACAGGCTTTCTTACTTCCGCTGGCGTTTTCCTAACACAAGATTATAGTAATCAGGAATCAAATGGAGCTTCAGGAGATGAGTGTAGAAATTCACGGCATCGCCTCGCGCCACACACAGTCACTTGCCCTGTTGTCGGGATGGCAGCGGGTGGGCAGTTCCGGCCCAGCCTAAAGGCATGAGGGCCAAATTCAGGAAGTGCAGCACCGCCAAAGATGCCTTCTTTTTTTTTATAAATGTTTTTTATTGGGTTTTTGAACAAAGTATATATTCCGTTATGTACACAGGATATGATATATAGAAGAGAAGGGCACACACACACAAATCACAAAAGGAAAGAAAAAAAAAGAGAAAAAAGGTAACAACACGAAAGAAATACAAAATCAATTATTTACACACATAAGTAGGTATCTGTTTGTGGGGGGGGGGGGGGAGCAGAGACTGGGGGGGGGGGGGGGGGGGGGGGGGGGGGTGGGGTGCAGATATACATTTGGGTGCCGGCGAGACAATTACGGAGGGCGATACTCGAATGGGTCTGGTGCCGTTGTTGTGTCTTGCTTCTCCCGGACGGATTTTGCGGCCGTTGTCATCTCGCGCTCACCTCCGCTTCAGCCAGCCCTCCCGTCTTCTGCCTGTATTCCCCTTTTTCTCTGTTCCTGTGGATGCCAAGTTTGTTAACGTTTCCCTGCCTCCCCCCCCCCCCCCCCCCGCCCCACCCCACCCCCCCCACCCTACCTCCCTGGCTCTCTATTGTTCCCTGTCTCTTCCCTCTTCCCCCCCTCTTCCCCCTCCCCCCCCCCCCCCCCCCCCCATGGTTCGTCTTTCCTTCCTCTTAGCTTTAGCAGTCCCCGTCCCCCCCCCCCTCTCCCCGCCTAGCTCTCCCTCTCATGCTTTGGTTACTGTCCCCTGGTTCTTGGCTACCTGGCTATTCTTCTGCTTGTTTGTTGGCCACAAACAGGTCCTGGAACAATTGGGTGAATGGCTCCCACGTTCTGATTTTCTCCATTTGGAGAGATTCCGAGATGTCGGACAGTCAGTCTGCAGGTTTGGGTGGTGCTGCTGACCGCCAGCCAAACAGGATTCTACGGCGGGCGATCAGGGAGGCAAAGGCAAGGGTGTTCCCCCTCCTCCCCAGGAATAGATCTGGCTAGGCTGAAACCCCGAAGACCACCACTTCCGGGCATAGCTCCACCCTCACCCCCACCACTTTGGATGTTGCCTCGAAGAAGGCTGTCCAGTTCTCCACAAGTCTGTAGGTGCCCTCTTTTGAATGAGCTGCATAATTGGCAGCCCCATCTGCTCTCTTCCGACGATGTAAATGGCCACCTGTGGGGCCATTCAAAACAGAACTGGGGAATTATCCCCAGTGTCCCGGCCAACATTTATCCCTGAACCAACACCATCGAAACAGATTTTCCGGTTGTGATCTCCTTGCTGTCTGTGGGAACTTGCTGTGTGAAAATTGGTTTCCTACATGAAAACAGTGGTTCCACTTCGAGACTACGCAAAGGCAATTTTGTTTATGAGATGCAGTTGTCGCAGGCAGGGCCATCATTTATTGCCCATCCCTAATGGCCTTTGAGGGGGCAGTTAAGAGTCAACCATATTGCTGTGGGTCTGGAGTCACATGTAGGCCAGACCAGGTAAGGACGTCAGATTTCCTTCCCGAAACGGCATTAGTGAACCAGATTTTACGACAATCGACACTGGTTTCATGGTCATCATTTGACTTTTAATTCCAGATTTTTATTGAATTTAAATTTCACCATCTGGAGTGGCGCAGACTGCACTACAGCAACTCGCCAAGGTTACCTTAATAGCACCACCTTGTCTGAGACCTCTGGCGACAAACAGGGCCAGGTCTGCAATGTCGTGGCAGCGCCATCTCTCCCGGTGGGATGCTACCCTGGGAATCCCGACCTATCATGAATGTGGAGCACAACCAACGCAAGGCCTGCCGAAATTCAAGGAGAGGCCTTTGCGGGGACAATTAAAATAGACTTTCCAGACTTACCCACAGCCCAACAGAGTACCCAATTGTGGGATTAGCTCTGCTTGGGGTAATTGGGAGAAATGCTATGTGATGGAAAAGTATCACTGAAATTGAAGGGATGACAATTATGAGACCGGTCTTGTTATCTAATGCAGCAGCCTAGCAAACAATTAAGAAAAGAACAACAGCTGTATACTGATGTTGAGATGGATGTGTGGAGCAACAAGAGGGGTTAAAATCAGGAACCAGCATGTCAATAGGGTCACTTAAGATTGTGGGAGCATTGAAGAAAGTAGCTGAGAAGAGATTGAAATGCTGTGGTGTTGCAATCCCCTGGGCGAGTGCTCGGACAATTCCAGCCCCACTTGACCTAGTTGAAATTGATAAATATTTCTCAGAATAACATCCTTAGCTGCCAATAATTACAGTCACCAGGTTTGTAAATTTAAACACAATTAAGTTTACTAATAAGACTAACTATAATTCAATATGCAGCAAATATAATAGGTTAATTATATTTAATTCCTAATCCCCCATAATGTAGCACAGTGGTTAGCACTGTGGCTTCACAGCGCCAGGGTCCTATGTTCAATTCCCAGCTTGGGTCACTGTCTGTGCAGAGTCTGCACGTTCTCCCCGTGTCTGCGTGGGTTTCCTCCGGGTGCTCCGGTTTCCTCCCACAAGTCCCGAAAGATGTGCTTGTTAGGTGAATTGGACATTCTGAATTCTCCCTCTGTGTACTTGAACAGGCGCCGGAGAGTGGCGACCAGGGGCTCTTCACAGTAACTTCATTGCAGTGTTAATGAAAGCCTACTTGTGAAACTAAAGATTATTGTTATTATTAACTTGCCCCCAACCTCTACGCACATTCACATAAGACAGACAAACATAGAGGGGAGAAAAGGAGGGGTGAAAATAATAAGGGTGAAAGTAAAAAGATAAGACTCCTTGTTTCAGGTGGTTGTTTCCAGCATCTATATTCTCTTCAAACTTTGCATTCAGTTTGAGGTTTTCACTCTAGATTCATTCAGGTCTCTGCAGTTTCAGAAATACAGCAGCTTTTCATGAGGGAGAGAGAGAGAAAGAGAGCAGGTCCTCCCCTTTAAGCGTCTAGGATTCAAACTCTGCTTTTCTTAGGTCTCTGGAAATCATCCCACTCAGGAAGGATTCAATCACCACCAGTTACTGGGCAGAATACAGCCTTTTGACCAATTCATTGTCCACCAACCAACCAGCTTGCGGGTTTCCCAGAGGCATGGAGTGGCTTCAAAGGGAAGTCCCATCGCCAATAAACACATGGCTAGAGGACCGGAGAATCCAGTGTAGGGTCACGAGCTCATTAAAGAACTATGAGCATGAGAAGGATAGATCGGGATTTATATGGGGCCCATCATGGCTTCACACCATCCCAAGACAATTAATAATAATCTTTAATAGAGTCACAAGTAGGTTTATATTAACACTGCAATGAAGTTATTGTGAAAATCCCCATGTCCTGTCCCCACCCCCCCCCCAGCGCGTCTGTTCAGGTACACTGATGGAGAATTCAGAATGTCAAATTCACCTAACAAGCACGTCTTTCGGAACTTGTGAGAGGAAACCGGAGCACCCGGTGGAAACCCACGCAGACACGGGGAGAACGTGCAGACTCCGCACAGACAGTGACCCAAGCCGGGAATTGAACCCGGGTCCCTGGTGCTGTGAAGCAACAGTACTAGCCACTGTGCCACCATGCTGCCCATTTGAATCCTATTTTGCTTAAGTGTGGTCACTGTTGTAATGTCGCAAGCACAGCAAGATCCCACAAACAACAATGCGATCATGGCCAGAAAAATCTGTTTTAGTGATAACGGGTGAGGGCAGGTCACTGGGGAGAACCCCCCTGCTCCTCATCATATAGTGCCTTGGGACCTCTCAGTCCCACTGAGGAGGGCAGATAGGCCTTCGGTTTAATGTCCCAATAGGAAGGCGTTACTTAAGTGTCAGCCTAAATACCTTTGCACTCAAATTGCTGATCAGGACTGAGACTCAACCTTCTTACTCAGAGGCCAGAGTGCTCCCAGCTGAGTTGCAGCCGACAATTTCTTACGGCGAGCAATCCTTCACCGTGACATCGATGGTATTTGTCTTTGGATGGTAATCCTCAAGCTTGGACACCAGCTGCATGCTAGCACTTTCACCCACAATGGTGAGTAGAAGATCTATCTTCTCAGCATCGGCCACGCCATCTAGGTCAGATGCTACCATGTGAATCTCAAATCTCTGATTGAATGCACGCCAGTTGGCACGGAGATTGCCGTGGTGCCTGAGCTGCTGAGGAACCGGAATCTCGATCATCTTGCATGGGTGCTGTTGCTGGTAGTCACGGATCTTGCTGAGTTGAACTATTTAGATTCAACAGGCACTACTGGTACCATGTTGTGTTATGTACTCTGGGATAACACAGGCTGCAACACGATGCAGCTTTGACCAAAAGATACTCCAGACTTTGAAGTAAGTTCAATGTGATTTATTGAACCATTAGCACAGTTGTCTATGAGTTCGCCTCTCCTGCTAATTTTGTTATAGTAACTCAGTCTAACTAACCAGTCTGCTCTAAGCCACGTGGTGGATGTGATGCTTCTGATCAGCCCCTGTCCTTCTCTCCAAGTGTCGCCTGTGGAAAAAGAGAAAGAGCATGTGTGCCCAGTCCTTATATATGGGTTGTGTAATGCCCCCTTGTGGTAGCGTCACCTCTGTATGTCTTGACTGCCCATTGGTCGTGTCCTATCCTATGTGTTCATTAGCTGTATGTCTGCATGTCATGATGTCTCTGGTGCTCCCTCTAGTATTTACTTAGTCGTAGTGTATTTACATTAATCCCTTGCATATGTACAGTGATGCATATCACCACACCTCGATGTTCCACCATTCTCTGGTTGCAATTGTGGGTTTTTAAAAATATTTTTATTGGCATTTTCAATTTTACATAATGAGACTTTGCGTCCAATATTTCCAGTTTATGCAGTTTTTATGCCCATAAAATCTTTTGTGGTGTTTCCTCTTCCCCTCTCCTTGCCCCCCCCCCCCCCCCCTCTTTCGTTCTGGGTGCTCTGTCCCAGAGCTCCTGTTCTCCCATTCCCCCGCTTACGTCCGTGGTTTCTGTTGCAGGCCCTGTGTGTTCGGAGGGGCTTCCTGCCCTCTCCCCCCCCCCCCCCCCACAACGCTTCTTCCTGTGGTTCCCCTGAGTTTCCTTCTCGCTTCCTCCCCCCTGCCCTTTGAAACTCTTAGAGCTATGTATCTCTGTCTGCTCTCCCCTCGTCTCTCACTCTTTCCCTCGTTGCCGTTCGCCTCGAACAGGTCTTGGAACGGCCGTCGAACTGCCCCCATACTTTGAGGAAGCCTTCTTCCAGCCCTCGGATGGGGTACTTGTTCTTCTCCAGATGGAGAAATTCCGCCCGGTTTACCAGCCAGTCTGCAGCTGTGGGTGGTGCTGCTGATCGCCAGCCGAGCAGGATGTCTCAGGCTGCAATTACAATGAGAGATCAGAGAAGGTCTTGTAGAAGTTAACTCACATGGTGGGTGAGTATTGTGATCAGCTGTGATGCCTGCCATAGTTAAATAGCTCACAGATAAGAAGAGAATGGAATAAAATGCTGGAGGCGGTTTGTTAGTTGCCATGAGGGAAAAAGTTAGACTAACATTTTCAGTGACTGCCATGGCTTCGTTGGTAGCACTAATGTCTAAGTTGCAAGGTTCTAGTTTCAAGTCCTACTCCAGAGTTTTACGGCAAAAAACAAGGCTGACACTCCAATGCAGTACCGGGGGAGTGCTGCACTGTCAGAGGTGTTGTCTTTCAAACGGGATACAGTATGGAAATGACGCCCCATCTGCCCGATTATGTCCATGTGAATGATCTCAAGGTAACATAAAGTTACTTGGCATTACGGGACTGGAAACTTGCTGAAAAGAGAGCCATGCTGCAGAAGCTTTTCATCTTGCACTCATCAGGACAAATGCAAAAACACCAAATTTCAAAGGATCACAACAATTTATATGACCGGAGAAAAGGGTGCTGATTGGCTGAGGCATTGCCATGAAGAAAGAAGTAGGGAACTAGAGGCTCCCCAAGCTCCTGGGTAATTCAAAAAAAGGCACAAGGTTTGAACATATTCCTTTTGTTTGCAAATGCCATTTGGCATTTTGGCAACATGTCTCTCTTTCCAACAATATTAAAATTTTAGGGTTAGGCCCCACTCCAGGAACATAAGGAAATTATCTATGTTGACACTTCAGTGTGGTATTGAGATGGCGCTGAATTGTTGGAGCTTCCGTTTATGTTTGGATTCGAAGTTGAACGGAAGCTCGGTCTGAGGTCTCAAGTGATTGTTTTGAAGAGGAGCAGGGGACCGCTCCCCGGTGTCCTTTGAGTTTTATTCCTCACTCAAAACAGATTGCCTGGTCATTACCACATTGCAGTTTGTGGAAATTAGCTGTTACGTTTTTCACACTACGATAGTGGCCACACTTCAAAAGTACTTCATAAGCTGCAAAAATGCTTAAAAGGTGTCCCCGGGCTATGCAAGTCTTTCCTTTGAGTTGTTTTGACTGTCCTTAGCTCTCTTATTATCCAAGAACATTTCGTTTCAGAGCTTAGTTCCCTTTCTGCTGTCGAACGTGAGTCTGATAGGCTCCTCAGCATTTGATCAGCCAGCTAGAGGGCTGATACCCCTGTACCAGGTCAAACAAACATCTTTTCTGGGTTTCCAGATGCATTGTGGTGTACAAAATCAAACCTCAGTTCGACCACAGTTAAATGGGCAGGTGGAGATATGGACAACCTGGTGAGATTTTTTGAAATGTTTGTTCACGAGATGTGGGCGTCGCTTGCCAGGCAAGTATTTATTGCCCATCCCTAATTGCCCCCCTTGAGAAGGTGGTGGTGAGCCGCCTTCGTGAACTGCTGCAGTCCATGTGGTGTAGGTACATCCGCCGTGCTGTTAGGGAGGGTCTTTCAGAATCGGACCTAGGGACAGGGAAGGAACGGTGCTATGATTCCTAGCTGGGATTGATACACAAAGGTAAAATATGAAACCAAGGCACAGAATCGCGAATCATGCACACTATTTCTCATCCTATCAAAGAAAGTGCAGGAAAGGAAGAGAGAGCTGGGAAGAATAAGGTGAAGGCATGAGAACACAAGAGATCGTAAGGCCCATCAAGCCTGCTTCACTATTCAACACGACCATGGTTGACACATAGAAACACACTTTTTAACCCATTGGGCCACTAATGAGAACCCTGATTGGAATTTCAGGATGCCTGATTTAATTGCAGGAAATTCAAAACCATTTGGACTCCAGTGATGCAGTCAATTCAATCGTCCACCTCCTGGTGGGGGCCGGTTTAACTCAGTTGGCTAGACAGCTGGTTTCTGAGGCACAGCGAGGCCACCAGCGCAGGTTCGATTCCCGTACCGGCTGAGGTTACACGTGAAGGCCCCGGTCTTGTCAACCTTGCCCCCTCGCCTGAGGTGTGGTGACCCTCAGTTTGAATCACCACCAGTCAGCTCTCCCCCTCAAAGGGGAAAGCAGTCTGTGGTCACCTTGGACTATGGTGGCTTTTACTTACTGATCTCCTGCTACTTAATTTGACGAAGAAACCATCGTTTGAAGCAGTTTTCAGCCAGTAAATAACTTGATTCATAGTTTCATAGAATTTCATAGAATTTACAGTGCAGAAGGAGGCCATTCGGCCCATCGAGTCTGCACCGGCTCTTGGAAAGAGCACCCTACCCAAGCCCGCACCTCCACCCTATCCCCATAACCCAGTAACCTCACGCAACACTAAGGGCAATTTTGGACACAAAGGACAATTTAGCATTGCCAATCCACCTAACCTGCACATCTTTGGACTGTGGGAGGAAACCGGAGCACCCGGAGGAAACCCACGCACTCACGGGGAGAACGTGCAGACTCGGCACAGACAGTAACCCAAGCCAGGAATCGAACCTGGGACCCTGGAGCTGTGAAGCAATTGTGCTATCCACAATGCTACCGGGCTGCCCACTAGCTCAGGAATCAGGATTGAATGCTGAGGGCTGTAAAGCTGAAATAATTGAATAAATGAGACCAAATAATGTTCCAAATTAGGCCCTTTCATTATCACATAAAGTGTTGGGAGGCCAGGACACTTGCTATCCTCAGTTGACAAGTGTGGAAGTGGGTTTGGGTCAGGAATCTGGGATAGGATGCTCCGTCCCGTCGTGCCACGTTTCTGCTTCACGCCACCTGTGGGATGCTCCGTTACACGGGCCGTTCAATGGGGTTTCCCATTGAGTGTTTGTGTAGTGCAGTGCCTTTGACCCAGAAGATCTAGGTTCAAGTCCCACTCCTGGACGCGATAGCCAAAGAAGGTGCGATCATAATGTGGGCAAGCAGGTTGTGTATCAAACTGCAAATCCTTCCAACACACGCCAATGGCAGGTGGTAAGAGGGGGATAGATTGCTGATTAGCCAAGTGATGGAAAGAACATTGGACTCTCTACCATAAAACCTAGGAGCAGAAGTAAGCCATACGGACCATCTGTCTGCCCGCCTTTCAATGAGAGCACGATTAATCTGATGTGATAATCCTCAACTCCACTTTCCCGCCTTATGCCCATAACCCTTGCTCCCTCACTGATTAAAAATCTGTCCATCTCATGCGTTAGCTTATTTCTACAGCCCTCTGTGGTAAAGAATTCCACAGATTCACTACCCTCTGAGAGAAGAGATTCCTCCTCATTTTGGTGATATGCATGTGCACAGTTATATATATATAATTATCTATTGATGTTATCCATATGATCTCCGACCAGCAGGTGGCGATAGAGATCCACCATGTGACTCCAGAGATCCGGCAGTTGGTAGTAAGTCGTACTTGAGGACAGTCGCATTAGATGTAGCTCCAGGAGAATTCACTTATTTGTTACCTTTTGTATCATAGTTCGTTAGCTATCTTTCCACGTGTTCATTTTGTTAATAAACTACGATTCATAGAATCATGGAATTTACAGTGCAGAAGGAGGCCATTCGGTCCATCGAGTCTGCACCGGCTCTTTGAAAGAGCACCTTACCCAAGCCCACACCTCCACCCTATCCCCATAACCCAGTAACCCGACCCAACACTGAGGGCAATTTAGCTTGGCTAATCCACCTAACCTGCACATCTTTGGACTGTGGGAAGAAACCGGAGCACCCGGAGGAAACCCACGCACACATGGGGAGAACGTGCAGACTCCGCACAGTCAGTGACCCGAGCCGGGAATCGAACCTGGGACCCTGGAGCTGTGAAGCAATTGTGCTAACCACTATGCTACCGTGCTGCCCCGCCTTACTCGTCAAAGAACTAGATCTTCTGTGTGCATCTTTACCATGGCCACAGCACAGCACATAACATTCATCTCTGTCTTAATTGAGTGATCTCTTTCTTTGAGATTATACCCTCCCAACCCTAGTTTTAGTCACAAAGTGAAACAACCTCTCCGCATCTACCCTATCAAGCCCCCCAAGAATCCTATAATCCTCTCATAATTCGTCTAATTCCTATAACAAGGTCTCCTCCCATTCTTCTAAACTCCACAGGCCCAAACTACTCATCTTCACCTCAGAAAAAAGTTCTTCCGTACCTGGGATCAACCTAGTGAACCCTTCTCTAGACTGCCTCGAATGCCAGTACATCTTTCCTTAGATAAGGGAGCAAAACTGTTCACAGTGTTCCAGAAGTAATCTAAACTCGTGCCTTGTATAGTTTTAGCAGGTCTTCCATATTTTTACGTTTGTCCGTAGCTGCGGGCTACATGTAAAACTACATTTAAGACTGTATAAGTTGCCATAAGAACTTGGACTCCTGGAGTGAAGCGTAGCGCATCCACTATAAACCCAAATCCTTCCATTTCCTGTGATTAAAATTCCACCTCCAAAAACCCAACTGCAATAGAACCAAAGGGAAATGTGTAATAATATTAAATCACAATTCAATGCATTCAGTGGGCCAAACAGCATCCTTCTGTGTTGCAATGACTTGATTATAATGTTATTTCATGTGTCCATTAGAACATAGAACATACAGTGCAGAAGGTGGCCATTCGGCCCATCAAGTCTGCACCGACCCACTTAAGCCCTCATTTCCACCTTATCCCAGTAATCCAATAACCCCTCCTAACCTTTTTTGGACACTAAGGGCAATTTAGGATGGCCAAACCGCCTAACGTGCACGTCTTTGGACTGTGGGAGGAAACCGGAGCACCCGGAGGAAACCCACACAGACACGGGGAGAACGTGCAGACAGTGACCCAGCAGGGAATTGAACCTGGGACCCTGGCGCTGTGAAGCCACAATGCCATTCACTGTGCTACCGTGCTGCCCCAAAGACACTATTCCGTGCGGTGTTCAGCAGTCATGGGTGACAGCGTTTGACAAGGTGCCGCATAAAAGATTGATCCAGAAGGTGAGATCGCAGGGATTGGGGGTCGAGTACTCGATTGGATTGAGGATTGGCTAGACTGACAGAAAGCAGAGGGTCGGGATTAATGGGTCCCTCTCTGGCTGACGAACTGTAACTAGTGGGGTGCCGCAGGGACCAGTCCTCGGTCCTCAATAGTGCGGTAGAATCTGAATCACTAAATTGTTTCAAGAAGGAGATAAATATATTTCAGATTTTAAAAAACGGGTTAAAGGGATATGGGGAACAGGTAGGGAAGTGGAACAGAGACCAGGAAGAGATCAGCCATGATCTGATTGAATGTCGGAGCAGGCTCGAAGGGCTGAATTGCCGACCTCTGCTCCTAATTCCTGTGGGTGGACGAGACTAACTCCGTTTTCACCCTTCCCAGTCTATGGCGGGGGGATGGGAACAGGGCAGCTACACAATTACAGCAGTGCCGGTTGGCATTATCCATTGCAGCTCTGCCTGTGCCTGGGACAAATAAGAGAACTGGAAAGAAATATTTGCATTTTTGACAGGTGGCACAGAACATCCCCAAGTTCTTGACAGACAACGCAGCGCTTTCGGAGCATGGTCACTTTTGGAATGCAGGAAACACGGCAGTAAGCCTGTGCACAGCAAGCTCCCACAACATGCGACGATGACCGGATAATATGTTTTATATTTGGTGTTGGTTGAGGGACAAATATTGTCCGGGACTCTGCGCTGGATCTCTGTGGCACCTCAGGCACCAGCACCAACCTCTTGCGGTTGCAGTGCTAATGACAGGGCTGAGCTTCTTCCCAGCCACCTGGAGTGCCACCGCAGAAATACAACAGCGTCTTCAAGCACCTTTATTTACACCAGCCCCATCATCATGTTCAGTCACATCCTGTTGTGTTAATTCTCAGTGATACACTCTCCCAAGCCACTTTGCCGGTAAACTAACATGTGTGCGATCATAGAAATGGCATCCCTGGACCAGGAACGATATCTGGGCCACCCAAAAAGATGTTTCCTCGTTGGGACATCCGAATGTTTCCCAATGGGTGCCAGGATCTTTTTTTTTTGCCACTGGCCAATTTAGCAGTCTCCTATTGTGGGAAGAGGATGATGCGCAAGATGGCGCCGGAGCATGGCGACTCTCCTGCGTGCTCTCCCCAACAGGTCCTCTTTTTGCTTATCTTACAATCGTTCTAATCTTTTATTTCCTTTCCTTTTCATATCCTTAATGATCTGTTGAGCAGCTCACAGAAAAATACTTTTCACTGTACCTCGGTACACGTGACAACGAACAAAATCCAAATCCAAGATTTTTAAAAATCAAATATAATTTCTTAATTTACTTTATACAAATGTGGGCTTTGTATCTCCCTTTTAAGCTTAGTCCTCAACAGTCGTCTATGACAATCCTCACAGCTCGGACCCCTCACACTGAGATAGTCGCTGTGCATGATTGTGGCAGATTAATACGCAGCCAAATCTGCCCATCTTCATCCGAAAGATGCAAACACAGGCGAGGAAGGGGTGAGACATCAGGCAGAGCAGCCCGACAGCTGTTATTTAAAGCCTATTTTGCAAAATTCCCATTGGTTTAAGCTCCCTCCCCTGGTGTCTGTTAAGCCTGATAGGTGATTGGAAAAGACAACCCAAGCTGGTGTTATTCTTGACAACTATTGGTGGGTTAGAAATGTCAATCAAGCTTCTGGCAGGGTATTGGTTGTAAGGACACGTCAATCAAGCATCTCTCCCAGCCCTCGGGGGGCTCCGATTGGTGATGGGGGAAGAGAGCAACCTGAGCCTTCAATGTTTCCTTCTCTGCAAAAGTGAGGAATGTTACAAACCTTTTAAAATAAATTGAACAGTGAAGTTGTCTGTTTACCTGGCATGGGCAACGCTGTGAGCAATGGCAGAGTGTAAGTAGAAGCTGGTGCAGTAGGCATTATGACTCTGGATGAATAGTCTTTTAAATATAATTTTAAAAACGGTGCATTGTGTTGCTGTGTGGGGATTTGAAAGGAGAATTTGTACTGTATGAGATAAAAAAATAGAAACTCATTTGTTTTACACCTTTGAAAAAGTTTATTTCAACATGATTTTGAAATCACAAACATTTCCCCCTCGGGTCCTTTGGGTCAATCTTCTGACATGTCATGTTTTCATATTATATTTAGACATGACAAATATGATTTTTAAAAATATTTTCGATGTGTATTTGGTGATTCCTCTTTTGGGTTTTGGAAAATAAGGAACTTTACATTCATTTCATTTGATGATCTGGTGTCTGATTAACCGTTAAACCATTATCCTCTTACAAGACTCAGGCGGGTTTTATAAATACATATTTACCCATGTGGCTTCAGTAGTTATTACTGTTTTGTGTCTGCGGCAGAGAAAACATGCAATAGTGAAGCGGTTCATCTAAGTGCTGGCAGTTGACAGGAGTGTCAGCTGGGTAGGAGCTTTCAGCATATCAGTGAATTGCTTAAGGCGAGGAAAAGCTAAGGGGCTGGTTCAGCACAGGGCTAAATCGCTGGCTTTGAAAACAGACCAAGGCAGGCCAGCAGCATGGTTCAATTCCCGTACCAGCCTCCCCGAACAGGCGCCGGAATGTGGCGACGAGGGGCTTTTCACAGTAACTTCATTTGAAGCCTACTTGTGACAATAAGCGATTTTCATTTCATTTCAAAAGCCAAGTGCGGAAAGCAGATATAGAAAAGAAAGACTGGTGCTTATATAGCGCTTTTTTGCAACCTCGGGGTATGATAGAATCCCTACAGTTCAGAAGGAGGCCCATCGTGTCTGCACCGATTCTCCGAAAGAGAGCCGTACCTGGGCCTACTCCTCCCCCCTCCTATCCCCGCGACCCCCCCCCCCCCCCCCCAACTTTGGACACTAAGGGGCAATTTAGCATGGTCAATCCACCTAACCTGTACATCTTTGGACTGTGGGAGGAAACTGGAGCGCCCGTAGGAAACCCACGCAGACACGGGGAGAACGTGCAAACTCCGCACAGACAGTGACCCAAGTCCGAATCGAACCCGGGTCCCCGGCGCTGTGAGGCAGCAGTGCTAACCACAATGCTTTGAAGCCAACAACATACTTTTAAAGTGAAGCCACTGCTGTAATGTAGCAAATGCAGCGGTCACTTCATGCACAGCAAGATCTCAATAAATAGTTATATCATAATGATCAGATAGTCGGGTTTGTTAGTGATGTTGGTTGAAGAGTAATCTTTAGACCAAGGCACGGGGGGGAGGTCCTTCTCTTGTTGGGAATACTGTGATAAGGTGTTTTATGTCCATGGAAGAGGGCAGACACCACCTTGATTTGACATCTCACCCAAAACCCAGCCCCTCTGAATACTTTGCATTCCCTCAGCAACGAGCTGTGAACGTAGTTTTTCTTCATTCATTCAAGGGGTTTGAGTTTCACTGGCTCGGTCAGCTTTTACTGCCCATCCCTAAGTGCCCTTGGGAAGGCAGTGGGGGTGAGCTACATTCTTGAACTACTGCAGTGCATGTTGTGTAGTCACACCCAAAGTACTGTTTGGGAAGGAGTCCCAGGGTTTTGACCCAGCGACAGTGAAGGAACATTGATATATTTTCAAGTCAGGGTAGGGAATGGCTTGGAGGAGAGCTTCCAGTGCTGCTGTTCCCATGTATTTACTGCCCTTGTCATCCGAGATGATATTGGTTATGGGTTTGGAGGGTGCCATCCAAGGAGTCTTGGTGAGTTCCTGCAGTGCATCTTATAGATGGTGCATACCGCTGCTACTGTGTGTTGCTGGTGGAGGGAGTGAATGGACCTGATTTATTGGCTGCATTGCACTTAAGCAAGAGCACGACGAGGCCGTGAAATAGAGAGAGAGGCCAAAAATGAGAACCGTGCCGGGCACCGATAAGTTCGCGATCTAACCGGCCCTTGGCGAAATCCGAATCTCGCCTGAGCTCTCGCGAAACCAATAATCACCACTGAAGGCCAATCCCCATACAATTAACAGGAGCGACCCCCCCTATCTAACGGTCTCCCGTGATCAAATCCCCTCCCCAGCAAGTGGTCATGCGGGCGATGATTAATACTCCTTTTTGAAAAGGTGAAGCTGGTGGGGTGGGCCACAAGGGGGGGTGGGGATTGCAGAGCAGGGTGGGGTGGCCACCCTTGTTCTCGGCTGGGGGGTGTCTAATCGACCGCGGGACGGCCATGCCAACCCCTGGATCGTGTGTACCCATTCCGCAGGCAACCCTAGTCCGTATCTGTCTGCATCATCGAACACCCATAACTCTCAGTGACCGCGGAGGCCCCTGGCCGTGCGGGCTGAAGGCTGTTGCTAATTGGAAACTGGTGATTGTAGTTCAGTGAGCACTTCGCAGTTCCCAAGTGGGTCCTGGTGGGTTGGCATGCCATGCAACATGTGGGAGCTATTGCCTAGCATCCCGATCAGACCGTGATGCCTGGACACTGTGCTTGAACACTGCAGGAAGCAACACCATGGATGCAGCGTCCAATACCTGAAGACCCAGGAGCTGGGACCCAGCACCAGGGACATTACCGCAGCTGGAGAGTGGGTGAGTGCAATGGGGAGGGGACCTGCGCTCGGTCCAGGTAATGTTACGTGCGGGTATCTGGGGGCAGGATGTGGGGTCCGGCGAGCAGGGGCTCCCGCTACGGCCAGAAGTGCGTGGGCAGGGCATGCCAGGGTGGGAGGGCGTGGAGAAATTTTAAACGTATTTTATTTCAAACGTATCAAAGCAGGTTACAGCAAATAAACACCCCAGGATTCCCAACGTTCAACTACACAGTCTGTACAGATTTTTCCCCTTTTTCACCCTCCCCTCCCTCCACCACCCGCCCCCCACCCCCCAGCGAGGAATAGCTCCTCAAACACGGCCACAAACATCCCCCACCTTTTCTCAATCCCCTCTACAGAACCCCTTAACTCATACTTTATCTTCCCTAACCGCAGGAAGTCGCACAGGTCACCCAACCTTGCCGGTACCCCCGGTGGCGATGCCGACCGCCACTCCAGTAAAATTTGCCGCCGTGCAATCAGAGAGGCGAAGGCCAAGACATCGGCCTTCCTCCTCTCCATGAGCTCCGGCTTCTACGAAATTCCAAATATCGCCACCAAATGGTGGAGGGCGCGGAGTAATGAGGGGACTGGAGGGTTCCAGAGTGAAGACGCCGCTGGTTTTCAGTCTCAGCCCCCCTCCCAATTCCTTACAGATATTGCACTTTATGGACAATATTTTGGACCCAGCGGAATGTGCCTGTGCGGTGCTGCTGGCAGGTCAGGGGGAGAAGGTGGCAGAAGAAGCATCAACAGAGGCCTGAGGTGGTGGCCTGTGGACAAGCCATCCATCAAACCAGGGAGAGACCCAGAGGGGGGAGGCCCACAAAGTTTGCCCGGGCAGCTAACTATATAAACTTTGACATGGACCAGGACCAAGCCCAGCAAGATTCCCTGGCTGCAGGATTCTCCTCCACTGATGGGGTGCCCCAGGTCTAGGAGCTCACAGATGGCATGCATGTCCCCTTACCCTCACAGGACCGCCTGGGAGTGCCCACAAATCACCAGGAAGGGGTTCCCCTCCCTGAACATCCAGCTCATGTGCGACCACCAGATGAGGATCATGTACGTGTGTGCGCGCTTCCCAGGGAGTGTGCACAACAGCTACACCCAGGGGCAGTCGGACATCCCCGGCCTCTTCGAGCACCAGCCCAGGATGGCCAGTTGGATCTTGGGGGATAAGGAGTATCTGCTGAGGACCTGGCTGATGATGCCTGGGTGGAGGCCGGTGACCTATGCGGAGACCCGATACAATGAGGCCCATGCGGCCACCTGGGCTGTCATTCAGCGGTGCATCAGACTGCTCAAAAGGCGGTTTCGATGCCTCAACCAATGCTCTCCAGTACACCTCCCAGAGGCTCATCCGTTCTGTGGTGGTCTGCAGTGCCCTGAATGACCTGACACAGCACCAGGGAGACGCGGTGGAGAGGGAGGAATATGTGGCCACCGAGGAGGAGGAGGACGAGGAGGTGACAGACCAACAGGGACTGGAGGATGAGCCCAGGGAGGACCCGCAGGACCAACCGGAGGATGAAGGACAGGCAAGCAGCTGCGATGGTCCAGCAAGCCCTCATACTCTCCCGCTTCATATAGGACGTGGCCTTGTCCATTATTCCTCCTCTCCCCACCAACCCCCATCCCTATGCACCCCCCCCCCCTTTCACCAACCTTTCTTCTCCCAGCCCCTACCCCTGCCATTTCCCACCCTCCCAGGGACTGTGTAACATCACTCCAGGGGGATGAGACTGTGACGGCCCTGTTAGCGGGTCACCGTTAGGGCAGGGGGGTGATGAAAGCTTGCAGAGAGCTGAGTGTCAGTGCTCCCCAATCTATGCCATGGACTGACCTCTGCCTGTCTGCTGAATGCTCACTCACACCCATCACCTGCATGTGGTGTGCTGGGGGGCTGGGGGGCGGGGGGCGGGGGGGGGGGGGGGGGGGGGCAAAACGCCAAGACGCCCATGTTTGGGGAGATGGGGCATTAGATTGGTGCTGGCCCCGTATAGTGGAAGAAAGTGCCAGAGGTGCCATATTAGTTGAGATGCAGATGTTTTAATGGGTTTCACGGAGTGCCCACTACTCTCATGATGGTCTTCCCCACTCTCCCCATCCCTCCTCCCAAACACGCACTGCCCCCTTACCCCCTAATGGGTTACTAAGACATTGCTGTTGATGGGATCGTGCTCTGCACAAATTGGCTACTGTGTATTCTTTTTACATTACACTTTAAAAGTATTTAACTGGTTGTAACTTGCTTTGATATTTGATGCTAAATTAGAGAAATTCTTTGACCAGGATTCTCTACTCCCCATTGCTGAGAGCGGACAGCGAATCCCACGGTGGGGCAAAATCGGGATTCGCGCCAGGTGCATAATGGTCGCGGGTGTCTCTGTGCCCATCCTGCTGGCAAGAATTGGTGCAAGTCCTGAGGAGCTTGGACCTGGCAGCTTGCGTTCCGAGGGGTGGCCAGGTGGTAGGTACCCTCCCAACAATTGCCGCCAAGGTGTCGAAGGGGGGTCTTTCATGGGAGGTGGGAGTCGGGGGGTCTTGTGCTGGGCTGGAGGGCTCAGGTCAGGGGTCTTCCCTGGGATGGGCTCCTTTGGCTGATTCCCCCCCCATCTGCAGCCTTTAAACAGTCACTCCGTATGTAAAATTTTAAGTTTTTCCACAATAAAGTGAAAATGTGCTCATTCAGACACACATTAGCTCATAAACACACATCCCTAATAATAACACAAGGTAATAATAAAGTAATAAGGCACTCATCTCTACCCCTAAACCCTTTAAACAATAAGTTAGTATGTCAGAAATAACATTTTCTCATAATAAAGTGGAAGTCATCCTATCTGCATCCCTAAAACTCTTTAAAAACTCTCAGTATGCCAAGTTTAAAGGTTTGTGAGCTGAAGGTGAAAGTTATGCCTTTGAAGTGATGAAAATCTTTGAAGTGGTTTTCATTGCCTTTTGAAGGGTTGAAGCCAGTGTGTGTGGCTAGGATTCTGAATGCTTTGAACTGGATTGTTTACTTTGAAATTCACACTCCATTGGCTGCTAAAAGCATTGTGACTGACAGCTCGCTCGAGTGCTTCATAGCAAGTGAAGGGGCAGCCCCCACAGGAGTTCTTTCCTCGAGAACAAAGAGGCAGACTCATAAAAATATTGAGGTTAGAAAAACAGCTGCCACCCTGACTCAATGGATCACTACAGAGCCAAAGAAATAAACAATCTGATTAATCGAATTGCTGTTCCAGCGAGCTGTCAATCATGATGCTTTTAGCAAGCAATGGAATGCGAATTGGTCTGAGGTGCGGCATCTATCCGAGAGATTAGGTCCTGTCCCTCTTAGTTGCAGCCTGGATCCAGGCATGCCATGGAATGGCACAGAAAGTCCGATTTGCCAAATATGTTTCTCCGAGTGCCATGTAATGGCACGTCGGGGGCACTCCTAGTGCCAGCGGAGACCAGTCCCAATTCTCTGATGGGGGCAGCACTCTCAGCGTTTCCCTTTGCTGAGTTACATATCGAGCCCATGAAACAGTTGCATCTACAAAGTTTCCTGGTCTGAATTCACATTTGTTCTTTACACGAACTCTAGGAGCACCCGGAACATTGGAACAGGAGTCGGACATTCAGTCCCTTGAACCTGTTCTGCCAGTCAACAAGATCATGACTGACCTGTGACTTAACTCCACATACCTGCCCCTTTACCCCTTAATACCTTTGGCTAACAAAAATCTATCACCTTCAGTTTTAAAAATTAACAATTGATCTAGCATCAATTGCCACGTACAGAAGCAAGTGCCAAACTTATCCCACCATTGGTGCTAGTGTTCCCCAACTTCACTCTTGAGAAGGACTGGTTCTAATTCCTAGACTATGCTTGTAGTCCTAGAGTTTTCATCAGGCGGAGATAATGGGCTGGATTCTCCAGTCGCCAACGGCGAAATCGCGTTCGGTGAACGGCCGGAGAATCATGTTTCCTGACCGAATCGGGGCCGGCGCCGCATTCGCGATGCTCCGTCCCCTCCAAAGCGGCGTATCGACGGCCTCAGGCCATTGCCTGAGGCTCGCGCCCCGGTGCTCCGCCCCCGACCGGCCGAGTTCCTGACGGTATGGGACACGTGTGGTCTCACCCGTCGGGAACTCGGCATGGCGGCTGTGGACTCAGTCCGATCCACAGGCAGGGGGTGGATATTATTCGGGGCTGGGGGCACTGTGGAGGGGCGGTCAGGGGCACACGAGCCGGCCGAAGGGGGGGACGATTTCGCGGGCCGGTCCCACGAGCAGCCTCCGCCATGAAGCACAGCGCAGCCACTGCGGGCCGCCGCCGTGCACGGCCACGGAACCGGCAATTCTCCAGGGCGTATCGGCAGCTAGAGCCGGGTGCTCTGCGCTGCCGTCCTGCTGGACCCCAGCAAAACGGGGAATTGGTGGCCGTTTTGTGCCACTTCTTCTGCCACCGTTCCCATGCCAACGTGGGGACATAGCCACTGGAACGACGGTGGTTGAGGGGCGACCTGATAGAGGTCTACAAAATTATGAGGGGCACAGACAGAGTGGGTAGTCAGAGGCTTTTCCCCAGGGTAGAGGGGTCAATTACTAGGGGGCATAGGTTTAAGGTGAGAGGGGCAAGGTTTAGAGTAGATGTACGAGGCAAGTTTTTTACGCAGAGGGTAGTGGGTGCCTAGAACTCGCTACCGGAGGAGGTGGTGGAAGCAGGGACGATAGTGACATTTAAGGGGCATCTTGACAAATACATGAATAGGATGGGAATAGAGGGATACGGACCCAGGAAGTGTAGAAGATTGTAGTTTAGTCGGGAAGCATGGTCGGCACGGGCTTGGAGGGCCGAAGGGCCTGTTCCTGTGTTGTACTTTTCTTTGTTCTTTGTAGCCCCAGAATAAGAAAATCCAGCTCAATGTCTCTCCCAGAACCCCTTCATATCTTGAAAACTTTGATCAAATCACCCCTTAACCGCCTAAATATCAGTGGGTATTTTTCTCCCCCTGCACATAAACTTGCTTCATAAAATTTGTAAAGGGCGCTACACAACTATTCAAATTTACTGTTACATAAAATCAATCAGTTTCTTTCCACACATTATGCGGCACCCTGGGGTGCCTCACTCCATTCACAATTACTGGTTTATATTGACAGTAATCATTCCATGTTTAACATGTAGCCGAAGGGGCTTTACACTGTTTCCAGCCTGTCAGTGTCCTAAGGCAGGAGGGTCTTAGACTGTGGCTTTTCCCCACTGAATCTTGGTGGCGGCTGCCCAAGCTTTAGTGCGCCCCTCAGCATGAAGTCTTGGACCTTGGAATGTGCCAGTCTGCAACACTCAGTTCCTTGCACTGGAAGGCCAGCAGATTTCACGTGGACTAAAGACTGTGGGCAGGATTCTCCGATCGCCGACGCTGAAATCGCGTTCGGCGATCGGCCGGAGAACCCCCATTTACGCCGGAATCAGGGATGGCACCGTTTTTGCCGCAAGCCGCATGGACGGACTCAGGACGTCACCTGAGGCCCTCCCCAATGCTTGCGCCCCCGACGGCATCGCTCACGTGTGCTCACATCATTCGGGAACCTCGCTCTGCGGCTGAATCCTGGGGGAGGGGGTGGGAGCCGTTCCGCTGGCAGCGGGGGCTCCGGCGAGGGCTGAGGGCACTGGTGAGCGGTGGTCCGGGGGTGGCGAGGCTGGCTACAGGGGAAAGTTTCTGGCAGGCCGGGTCCGCGTGCCGCCGGCGCCATGTTGCACGCGCGGCCGCTGCCGTGCGCTTGTGCAGCCATGGACCTGGCCATTCTGCGGCCGTATCCCAAGGTAAAGCCGGGGTTTTATGCTGCGCGGCTGCTAGCCCCCCACCGGGCGGAGGATCGGTGCGGGGCGGACATAGCCGCAGGATCGGAGAATCCATCCTTTCATCAACTTGATGTTCTGCCAGCAGCAGTCGATGTTTCTCTCGGTGTGAACCCCTGGGAACGCCCCACAGGTCACGGAGCCCAGGATTGGGGAACTGCCTGGGATGATCTTCGGCAGCAGCGACTTGCTTGCCTTTCCCCAGCCCTGCTTTGCAGAGCCACATTGCAGAAGGGGGTGGGCGATGGGTGTTCCCCACAATGGTAGCCTCAAAGACACTGTACAGACTCAGCGAGACGCTGAGCATTTGGAACAATAGGGTGGCGTGCCCTTCTTGTTCTCACCAGCCAATCTACGTCTTGGTGCTTATTTGAATGTTATAGCATTCTGCCAAATGACTTTCAAAGTCTGCTGAGGGAAGGCGGATATAACCCTAAATCATATAAACCCTCCTCACATTTAACTTTGGACTCCAAGTACCATTCTGATAAATCTTCCTTGCATTCCCTCCAAGGCCCAATCTTCTTAAGTTATGGTCCAATAGTTCCATGTAAATAGCAACCAAGCTTGTTCTTAATCACGTTCAAACATCAAAATGCTTTTGATGCAATTATTTACTTAAATAATAACCCGGGGGTATTTGGGAATGTGGAATTCGAAACACAAACAGCCATGATCTCAGGTGCTGGTTTAGCACAGGGCTAAATCGCTGGCTTTGAAAGCAGACCAAGGCAGGCCAGCAGCACGGTTCAATTCCCGTACCAGCCTCCCCGAACAGGCGCCGGAATGTGGCGACTAGGGGCTTTTCACAGTAACTTCATTTGAAGCCTACTTGTGACAATAAGCCATTTTCATTTCGTTTAATGGGGGGAACAGGTTCGAGGAGCCGAATGGCCTACTTCTGCACCCATGTTGGATGTCCTTGAACCAGTTTGAGATCTTTCTGAGAAGAGTCATGTAAATGTAATTCCTTTTATTTTTTAAATGTAGGACGTACTGTTGTGAGTCAAACAAAGACAGCCGGCAATCTACATCGGCACCATGACACAAACGAACAAAGAGATTTGCAGTAGCAGTGAGTGAACGAACATGGGCCAGAACAAGGGGAAAACACCCAATTCTTCTCTGCATTACGCTTTACAGTATTTAATATCCACCTGAATAGGCATGGGTTTAATGTCACGTGCAAAGACCCCCATGTCAACAGCGCAGTGATCCCTCAGTAAAAAAGTACTTGCATTTATTTAACTCACCTCACAGACCCAGTGTAGTAACCCTCACGGGACCCACGGGGATGACCCAATTGATCTCCTCGTGGGTCTCGTGCACTGTGAACACTCCCACTGAGGTGCGGAGGCCTAACAGCTGGGGCTTGCGATTCTTGTACTGAGGAGGCGGTGGCGTAGTGATGTTGTCACTGGACTAGAAACCAGAAACCCAGGGTAATGCTCTGGGGACCCAGGTTTGAATCCCGCCATGGCAGATGGTGAAATTGAATTCAATACAAATCTGGAATTAAAAGTCTAAATGATGACGATGAAACCACCGCCGATTGTTGTAAAAACCCATCTGGTTCACTCCTGTCCTTTCGGGAAGGATATCTGTCATCCTTATGTTATGGGCCAGGGTTTAGAGAACCCCAAAGTGTATCATGGAGTTCACCTGACCCACAACGTTTAATAGATTGTGGTATGGGGAGCACACGGCCCACTCTACAGGTGTGGTACAGCAGAAATGGAAAAGTATTTTTTAAAGCAAAACAATGTTTATTCTATGAACTCAAGTTAATCTTTTTAAAACATACAGTGAACATCAATTCAAATTAACCCCCAAAGAATACGACACTAAGCAATCCTTCAGCTGTCCTTTTAACATCCATTAGACGTAAAAAAAAACGTTTAACAGAAGCACATCAGGTTAAAGTCACTACTGAGAGCAGTTATTAGTTTTAAATCACCAAAGGATCGATTTGCAGTCTTTAGATTACAGAGAGAGAGACTAATACCCCTTCTGGATGTGACTGCAGCTATCCAGCTCTGAAAACAAAACTAAAACACACCCTGCAGCAAACAGCCTAAAACGAAAGTAAAAAGCTGACAGACAGCCCAGCTCCACCCACACTCTGACATCACTGATAAACACCCATTTCTTAAAGGTCCATGACATTTACCTGGTCTGGCCTACATGTCACTCCAGACCCACAGCAATGTGGTTGACTCTTAACTCACCCCTCTTCTTTAAAGGGACAATTTAGCATGGCCAATCCACCTATGTTCTAATGCGTTGCAATGATTGAGTCAGCGCACCAGAGAATATCTAGTTTGTAACCAGTTAAAGATTTATTAAATTACAATAACGTGGGAAGGAAAACAATACTGACACTACTAAACTATGAACTGTTGATAACTATAATATGAGAGCTAATAGAAAGCATGACTATCCACGATGACTCCTAACCCCAGACTCCTTGAGGCTGCAGTATCATGTACATCTCTACTGTCACCTGCAGGTTGGAGGTCTGACATGTTAACATAGAGAACTGCTTATGCATACCATTGTATCCTGCACATCTTTGGGTTGTGGGGATGAGACCCACACAGACAGACAGACTCTTAACTGCCCCCTCAAGGGTAATTAGGGATGGGCAATAAATGTTGGCACAGCCAGCGATGCCCACGTCCCATGAACGAATAAAACAAAAGCCGGCCCGGATTGTGACCGGCATGATCGGTACTGTCGGCTGGGACTTAAAGAACAAAGAACAAAGAAAAGTACAGCACAGGAACAGGCCCTTCGGCCCTCCAAGCCTGTGCTGACCATGCTGCCCGTCTAAACTAAAATCTTCTACACTTCCTGGGTCCGTATCCCTCTATTCCCATCCTATTCCTGTATTTGTCAAGATGCCCCTTAAATGTCACTATCGTCCCTGCTTCCACCACCACCTCCGGCAGCGAGTTCCAGTCACCCACTACCCTCAGTGTAAAAAACTTGCCTCGTACATCTCTAAACCTTGCCCCGCGCACCTTAAACTTATGCCCACTAGTAATTGACCCCTCTACCCTGGGAAAAAGCCTCTGACTATCCATTCTGCCTATGCCCCTCAGAATTTTGTAGACCTCTATCAGGTTGCCCCTCAACCTCAGTCTTTCCAGTGAGAACAAACTGAGTTTATTCAACCGCTCCTCATAGCTCATGCCCTCCATACCAGGCAACATTCTGGGAAATCTCTTCTGCTGCACTCTAAAGCCTCCACATTCTTCTGGTAGTGTGGTGACCAGAATTGAACACTATACTCCAAGTGTGGCCTAACTAAGGTTCTATACAGCTGCAACATGACTTGCCAATTCTTATACTCAATGCCTCGGCCAATGAAGGCAAGCATGCCGTATGCCTTCTTGACTACCTTGTCCACCTGTGTTGCCCCTTCCAGTGACCTGTGGACCTGTACACCTAGATTTCTCTGACTGTCAATACTCTTGAGGGTTCTACCATTCACTGTATATTCCCTACCTGCATTAGAACATAGAACATAAAGTGCAGAAGGAGGCCATTCGGCCCATCAAGCCTGCACTGACCCTCTTAAGCCCTCACTTGCACCCTACCCCCGTAACCCAATAACCCCTCCTAACCTTTTTGGGCACTAACCTTCCAAAATGCATAAGCAGTTCTCCATGCCGTGTTGCGGACTTTACCCTGGTTTTCCAGATAAACCTTTGTTTGTGTGACCTTCTCGGGACTCCTGAAGATTTTATTCCCAGGAAGACTCACAGTGTTTAGCTTTTAAAATCACGATTGTCATGGAGAAAACATGGCTATGGATTTATGAACTGCAATGAAATAATGACCAGATTTAGTGTGATGTTAGCTTGGCTGTACGGTAGCACAGTTGTTAGCACTGTTGCTTCACAGCACCAGGGACCCGGCTTGGGAGTCTGCACGTTCTCCCCGTGTCTGCGTGGGTTTCCTTCTGGTGCTCTGGTTTCCTCTCACAAGTCCCGAAAGACATGCTTGTTAGGTGAATTGGACATTCCAAATTCTCCCTCTGTGCACCCGAACAGGCGTCGGAATGTGGCGACTCGGGGATTTTCACAGTAACTTCATTGTAGTGTTAATGTAAGCCTACTTGTGACACTAATAAAGATTATTATTAAATACGCCCATGATATTTTTTCCAAACCATATACTTTATTTCTAAAAGTTACATAAAACATGACCATTCAAAGCTGACATTACATAAGGTGCAAAACCAAATCTGTTTCTTCCCACGCTGTAAGTTCCTCATTACGCTTACCAGAACTGTTAATATAAACAATATTTATTACATATCAATCATGCAGCCTAAGGAGCTTTAGCCAGTTTCCAGCCCCTGGGTGTACCATTGCTGTAAGGTCTTAGGTCAGTGATGGACAACCTGGTGTCATGATATCCACATTAACATATCATGGTGCAATCACACACACACTGATGGACAGGTAGTTGGACCAACCAACACACAACATCGCAGCCAATCACCAGTGAGAGCACACGCACTACAAAACAGGGAACACCACAGTTCCCGCTCATTCTACCAGGAGATAGCTCAGAGCACAGAGCTCACAGCGCGCCACTCAGACATACACCATGTGCTGAGTGCCTCACCAAGATAGTGCTAGGGCTGGGTCCACAGGTTGGCTGGTGAAGTACGAACCTCAGCCAGAAGTTAATAGTTATTATTGTACAGAATAATAAAACAGAGTTGTACCATCTACACCCGTGTTGGTTCGTTTGTGTATCGGAACACCCAACACGACAGCTGGGCCAGTGAGTGGGCCTAATGCCCTCATCACTGTGGGCATTAAGATTGAAATCGGGGCTTGTTCACTAACCATGACCCCATGAACAAGAATAAATACATTAAATACACGCCGAATATTTCATAATGAGTTCTAGAAAATGCTTATTCATTTAAAAATTAATAGAAACTTCAAGTGGCAAAAACAAATGGAACATTTAGACTTTGGACACAGAGGGAGCGCACGGCTCTCAGAGTCAATGTTGTGCGCAATCAGCACGCACCTCACTTCACTCGCCCTCGCTTCACGTGCGAATCACTTCAGTCATACCAGTTAGAAAAAAACTAAATGGATGGAAATCAGCGGAATGTGGCAACCCTGCACAATGATCAACAAAATGTCTCCTGGGCCACAGTCAGGACCCAGATGGGCCGCACATGGAACAAGGCCACGGGTTGCCCACCACTATCCTAGACAGCAACCTTTCCCTCAGTGCCTAGTCCTGGATCTTGGACTGTGCCGGTTGGTTGTGGAGAATTCTTTGCACTAAAAGACAAACAGGTTTCGGGAAGGCCAAAGAGCATCTCTCCTCCAGCGTCCGTCGATGCATCAAGTCCTGGATGGGACTTGAACCTGGGGCTTCTGGCCCAGAGACAGGGACGCTACCCACAGGGCCACGAGATCTCTAACGAAAGGATGGTTATTATCATTTCATTGGTGCTCAGCAGCTTTTTATGTCTACATTACCACTTTTTTGTATCAAATAGATCTGTCGCAGCACTGCAGTCCCTGCTGCCATCAAGTTGCACCTTGTCAGCCAACCTGCCTCCATTTCTTCCCGTTTCAGGGCCCATTTACTTCACTCCTCAATGCCCCAGCTGCACCCAACCACCCAACTCACTTGTAGGGTGGGAACATGCACCCATGACATTCATGACTTCCAAGGTGATTTATGACCCTGCTCAGAGGTCTTGATCTAGGGAAGATTCAGCGTGAAAATGGATATTTTGTGTTTCGGGATTTACTATCTTAGTTGTCTTCACAGAGAAGATTGAGTCGTCTGGAGTCGTAGGGCAGTAGATGTTGTCTATATGGACTTCTGTAAGGCCTTTGACAAGGTCCCTCATGGCAGACTGGTACAAAAGGTGAAGTCACACGGGATCAGAGGTGAGCTGGCATGATGGATACAGAACTGGCTAGGCCATAGAAGGCAGAGAGTAGCAATGGAGGGATGCTTTTCTAATTGGAGGGCTGTGACTAGTGGTGTTCCGCAGGGATCAGTGCTGGGACTTTTGCTGTTCGTAGTATGTATAAATGATTTGGAGGAAAATGTAACTGGTCTGATTAGTAAGTTTGCGGACGACACAAAGGTTGGTGGAATTGCGGATAGCGATGAGGACTGTCAGAGGATACAGCAGGATTTAGATTGTTTGGAGACTTGGGCGGAGAGATGGCAGATGGAGTTTAATCCGGACAAATGTGAGGTAATGCATTTTGGAAGGTGTAATACAGGTAGGGAATATACAGTGAATGGTAGAACCCTATTGACAGTCAGTGAGATCTTGGTGTACAGGTCCACAGGTCACTGAAAGGGGTAACACAGGTGGAGAAGGTAGTCAAGAAGGCATACGGCATGCTTGCCTTCATTGGCCGGGGCATTGAGTATAAGAATTGGCAAGTCATGTTGCAGCTGTATAGAACCTTAGTTAGGCCACACTTGGAGTATAGTGTTCAATTCTGGTCGCCACACTACCAGAAGTACGTGGAAGCTTTAGAGAGGGTGCAGAAGAGATTTACCAGGATGTTGCCTGGTATGGAGGGCATAAGCTATGAGGAGAGGTTGAATAAACTTGGTTTGTTCTCACTGGAACGAAGGAGGTTGAGGGGCGACCTGATAGAGGTCTACTAAATTATGAGGGGCATAGACAGAGTGGATAGTCAGAGACTTTTTCCCAGGGTAGAGGGGTCAATTACTAGGGGGCATAGCTTTAAGGTGCGAGGGGCAAGGTTTTCGAGGCACGTTTTCTACACAAAGGGTAGTGGGTGCCTGGAACTTGCTGCCGGAGGTGGTGGTGGAAGCAGCGATGATAGTGACATTTAAGGGGCATCTTGACAAATACATGAATAGGGTGGGAATAGAGGGATATGGACCCCGGAAGTGTAGAAGATTTTAGTTTAGATGGGCAGCATGGTCGGTGCAGGCTTGGAGGGCCGAAGGGCCTGTTCTTGTGCTGTACTTTTCTTTGTTCTTTGTTTTGGCTTGAAGTGTGTGGTTCAAAGTGAGTATTGTGCACTTTTGAAAGTTGCAGGCATTGAAAGTGTATATTAAAGTCAGAAGAACCAGATTGTAGAATGTCACAGCGCTCCAAACCTATCTCAACCTGCTGCCCGGAAAGTGATCTGTTTGACACAATGTCAGAAATGCGGGAGATGTTTTCCTTAAATCGCTACACACCAGGAGTGGGTGGCGAGATGGTTGGTTCTATTGACAGCCAGCTTGTTGAGTCAGTGATTGGGAAAGGAGTCAGAAGGGACAGCCCGACAACTGGCTGGGAAGACGGAGAAAAGGATAAAGGGATACAGCTCGTTCCCGATTGGAAAAGCGGCATAACATCGGGAATCTCAGCCAAGAGCCCAGAAACATTGAGCTGGCAAGATTAAGCAAACCTGATAATAGATAGTGCGGTCTATTTTTATTCTTTTTCTTGGAGTGTGTTCTATAAGTTAGTGGAATCAAGGTGAGATTCGATTCATGAATGTTACTCTGTATGTTCATTTCTTGACAGTAATTCAAAGCTGTTTAACAATTGAATTGTGGCCTTGACTTGTGAATGTCTTTCAGCCAGCCTTCTGATAGTTTTGGGAAGTGCACATTAGGGGCAGATGGTGGCTGTGATAACCCTCACGAGGACCACAAGGGGATCACTCATTGATCTCCCTGCGGGGCCCGTGGAGTACGGATTCCCACGATAGCGAGCAAGGCCCATCCAGCTGGCACTTGTTATTGAGCACTTTACAATAATAATAATCTTTATTATTGTCACAAGTAGGCTTACATTAACACTGCAATGAAGTTACTGCGAAAATCCCCTCGTCGCCACACTCCGCCGCCTGTTCGGGTACACAGAGGGAGAATTCAGAATGTCCAAATCACCTAACAGCACGTCTTTCGGGATTTATGGGGGGAAACCGGAGCCCCCGGAGGAAACCCCACGCAGACACGGGGAGAACCTGCAGACTCCGCACAGACAGTGACCCAAGCCGGGAATCGAACCCGGGATCCTGGCGCTGTGAAGCAACAGTGCTAACCACTGTGCTACCGTGCCACAGACCTGGACCGTGAATTCCGAGGGTACAGCTTTACTTTTGAGTTCAACTAAATCTGGTCTAACCTTTACCTTTGTGTCTCCTGGATTACTATAATAGTGGTAATATCATTGGACTAGTATACAAGAAGCATAGGGGTAACACTCTGGGGATGTGGGTTCAATCCCCAGCACGGCAGCTGTTGGGATTTAAATTCCATTTGTTAATCCATCAACAAAAGAAATCTGATGTGGAGATGCCGGTGTTGGACTGGGGTGAGCACAGTAAGAAGTCTTACAACACCAGGTTAAAGTCCAACAGGTTTGTTTCGATGTCACTAGCTTTCGGAGCGCTGTTCTCACGTGTGCTAGTGGTACCCATGTCGATGATCTGACACATCTTGCAGAGATTGCCATGGCAGGGTTGTGTGATGTCGTGGTTGCTGTTCTGGAGGCTCGGTAGTTCGCTGCAAACAGTGGTTTGTTTGAGGTTGCGCGGTTGTTTGAAGGCAAGTAGTGGGGGTGTGGTGTGGGGATGACCTTGGCAAGATGTTCGTCTTTATCGATGACATGTTGAAGGCTGCGAAGAAGATGTCATAGTTTCTCCACTCCGGGGAAGTACTGGACGACGAAGGGTGCTCTGTCGGTTGTGTCCCGTGTTTGTCTTCTGAGGAAGTCGGTGGGAAAAATCTGGGAATGAAAACAAGTCTCGGTAGCATGAAACCACCATCAATTCTTATTAAAAACACATCTGGTTCACTGGTGTTCTTTAGGCAGGGGAAATCTGCTACCCTTAATCCGTCTGGGCTACATGTTACTCCAGGCCCACAACAATGTGGTTGATTTTTAAATGCCTTCAAAGGGGCATTTAGGGCTGGGCAACAAATGCTGACACTGCTGGTGAAGCCTGTCGTGCTGCTCACCATGGGGTAATGCGGATTGCACCCGATGCAATTAACTGATCAAGTATACACCAAACGTTTTATTGAACTCTGGTAACGAAACACACTCCTCTAAGTAAACTAAAGTTAACTATCTAGACCAGGCTAGCTCTGATCCACGTGTAGGAGGTGTTGAATGATTTGTACACCCTGACTGTCACTACAGCTATCACCAGTGGAAAGAGGCAGAGTGCTGATGCCTCGTGTGTTTTCTAGGTGGAAACCCCCTCTAGTGTCCTGTCTTGTCCGGTCATGTTCTGTTCTGTATATGGATTGGCTCACCTGGGTGTCTGTCACTGCCTGCTTTTACCTCATGATGTGCATGGGTGCATATTATGACAAAGCCCAGATCCCAAAAGAAAAATAAAACAAACAACTGAAAGATTATCCAGTTCAAATCACCAGGCATAAACATTGTTTCCTCTCTGTATTGTTTAATTGGATCATGAGATACTCCGGGCACGGGTCTGAACATGAGGCACTCAAGGCCACTCATGGGAATGCCCAGAACTGGTTGGCTCAGAGCTGGAAGGTTGTGGCTTCAAGTGTTATTATATAAGTGACTGGAGCAGCCTATTTGTGCACAGCAAGATCCAACAAACAGGAAATTATCAGAGAGTCCCAACAGTGCAGAAGGAGGCCATTCGGCCCATCAGGTCTGCACCGACCCTTTGAAAGAGCGCAGTCCTATCCTCGCAACCCCACCAAACCCGCACATCTTTCCATACTGAGGGGCAATTTAGCTTGGCCTGTCCACCTAACCTGCACCTCTTTCGACTGTTGGAAGAAACCGGAGCACCCGGAGAAAACCCATGCAGACACGGGGGAGAACGTGCAGACCCTGCACAGTCACCCAAGGCCGGAATTAGTGCTTTCGGTGATGTTGGTCAAAGGACAGATGAACATGCCTCGTTTCTCAAATACTGCTGTGCGATCTTTTAAAAAAATAATTCCAATTAAGGGGCAATTTAGCGTGGCCAATCCACATACCCTGCACATCTTTTTAGGTTGTGTGGGGTGAGACCCGCGCAGACACGGGGAGAATTTGTAAACTCTGCATGGACAGTGACCCGGAGCCGGGATCGAACCAGAGTCCTCGGAGCCGTGAGGCAGCAGTGCTAACCGCTGCGCCGCCGTGACCGCCCCTGGTGTGGGATCTTTTATATCCTTACAACTCACTGCAACAGGCACAGAGAACCGCAAATTTCCACCTTGGTACTTTCCTCAGCAGCATTGTGCTGGAGTGTCAGCTTGAATAATGCGCTGGAATCCTGGAGTGAACTCAAGGCACATTAATGTGATCAGAAATGGTGTTTAATCCCAATTAAAATCTATTTCAATTAATTTAAAGCACGATTGAGGAGATGAAAGGATAGTTGTGCGGTGCAGAGGACAAACTTGAAGCAAGTGGATCTGAGGAAACTCTACCAGCATAGCTACAATTAAATTATTTTACAGACCACAAACAAATGATTGGAAAACAACAAGAGAAAAAAAGTCAATCGATTAATTTGTACGATGCCAGTGTCCCCAGAAGGAGAGTTTAGTGAAGCAAATGGAGCTCGGTCTTAAGATTAATCCTGTCATGATAGCCACATCAGCATATCATGGTGCAATCACACACACACTGATGGACAGGTAGTTGGACCAACCAGCACACACATAACATCGCAGCCAATCACCAGTGAGAGCACACGCACTATAAAAACAGGGAGCACCACAGTTCCCGCTCATTCTACCAGGAGATAGCTCAGAGCTCACAGTGTGCCACTCAGACATAGACCATGAGCTGAGTGCCTCACTAAGATAGTGATAGGGCTGGGTCCACAGGTTAGCTGGTGAAGCACGAACCTCAGCCAGCAGTTAATAGTTGTTATTGTTTAAGACAATAAAACAGAGTTGTACCATCTACAGCCGTGCTGGATCATTTGTGCATCGGAACACCCCACACAACAAATCCGGCAACAGAACAAGCCCACATTGGGTGGCATGGGAGCACAGTGGCTCGCACTGTTGCTTCATAGCACCAGCGACCTGGGTTTGATTCCAGGCTTGGGTCACTGTCTGTGCGGAGTCTGCATGTTTTCTTCGTGTCTGCGTGGGTTTCCTCCGGGTGCTCCGGTTTCCTCCCACAAGTCCCGAAAGGCGTGTTTGTTAGGTGAATTGGACATTCTGAATTCTCCCTCAGTGTACCCAAACAGGCACCGGAGTGTGGCGACTAGGGGATTTTCACAATAACTTAATTGCAGTGCAATGTAAGTCAACACTAATAAAGATTATTATAATGCTTCTGACCATAATCTATAGAAATTTTAATGTTGAATTAACAAGGGTTTTTTTTTGATTGCGGCGCAAGTGATAAGATGTATTCACATCTCACCCGTACCTGTTTGCTGAGCAGCTGCTCTAACTGAAGAGACATTTGATAAAACCAAGGCACACACTGTGGGGGGTTCATAATGGAGTCAATGTGCTGCATGTGCACCTAGCAAAGATGTTTCTTGGCGAAGATGGCACAGGATCAGCTGCGAGTTCAGGTGTCACACCTGGTCTTACCATCTTAGATCTAATCTGTCTCTTTTGTGGGGAACATGAATTGGACTTGGTTTGAATTTGAATTGGGTTTTTTTGGAATAAGCAAGGAGCTGGATGAAGGGCTTTCCCTGTCCCCTCTGTGCATTGGCTTCGTAACTATGAGAAAGGGATAAAATGAAAACATTTTAAACACTGTTTGATTACTGGAAAGCAGAAGGTTGCCCGCAGCTCACCAGGTGAGGCCAGAGCGTCACCTGTGCAATAAAACGGCACAGTAGTCGGCATTGCTGCCTCACAGCACCAGGGATCTGCGTCTGTGTGGAGTCTGCACCTTCTCCCCGTGTCTCCGTACATTTCCTCCGGGTGCTCGGGTTTCCTCCCACAGTCCAAATATGTGCAGGTTAGGTGGATTGGCCTTGCTAAATTGCCCCTTAGTGTCCAAAGAGGTGCAGGTGAGGTAGATTGGCCACGCCAAATTGCCCCTCATTGTCCAAAGATGTGCAGGTTAGGTGGATTGGTCACACCAAATTGCTGCTTAGTGTCCAAAGATGTGCAAGTTAAGTGGATTGCCCATGCCAAATTGCCCTTTAGTGTCCAAAGATGTGCAGGATCAGTGGATTGGCCATGATCAATGCGCAGGGTTATGGCAACAGCTTGAGGGAGTGGGCCTAGGTAGATTGTGCTCTTTTAGAGAGTCTGTGCAGACTCGATGGGCCGAATGGGCACTGTAGGGAGTCTATGGATTATGTTGCAGTTCCATAAAGACAGCTTTCCCAACCAAACAAGGTCGAAGAAAACCTGGGAGTAGTAAAGGGGCAACCGGCTTAGAGTGCAGAATGCGAATAGGCGACAGGTGGAGAAGTAGAAGTTTGCTTTTTAAAGAAGGAAATGTTGGCTTGCTCCACAGCGATCTTATTCAGCGGCAGCAGCCAAGGGCCTGCCCTTGTGAAAGGAGAGGGTCATTTGAGCAGCAATGGAAGAACCCTTTGTGACAATCTTGCACATGCATTATGCTGACCTTCCCAGGAAGGATTGATCTTCTATCTAAGAGTTGAAGGTTTCCCTTTTAATGCATAGTGTTTGCCGATAGAACAATGGGTGGCGGAAAATTCCCACGAGCTGAGGATTGACCCTATTGACGGTCAAAGACGACCTCAATGTGTATCTCAATTGCTTTGTTACTGGGATGAATGCTGCAAGGACGAAAAGTGTAAATTGATTCCATCTATTCATGCCGGAAGGCTCATGTGAACCGGCGGTTATTGAGAAAGAACGGATCGAGCTGCTTACACGTCAAAGTGCTTTTCGAAGTTCCGACCCTTTATTTCCAAAGATTAAACTGTTTTCTTTCACGTGTACAGGCTGATAGCAGTGAAAATTGAAGCAAAAATACTGTGCCTGCTGGAATTGTTGAATGGAAGAGAGACTGTCCTGGAAACGCTCAGCGTTCCCTCCACATTTTCTTTGTATTAGACAGTCTGTCGAAGTCTCGGACTTGGAGCACTACGTTTTGTCCACAGGCAGCTTGCATATTAAAAGCCAGGGCTTACCCAAGACTGGAAGTATCTGTGGACAAATCTTTAGAGCTGCCTGTTTATTTCAGCGTGGGGCACATTTCAGATTGACGCGCGACTTCTTCTCGGGCGGGTCCCTCAGGGCCGGTGGTGAATTGCCTCCACCCCGGGGAGGTGGGTCCTATGATGGCTGAATAGTCCGATCCTGGATCTGCAGACTTGACCACGGGTCTGGCAGGCTCGATGAGGTGGGTGGATGGGACGCTCCGGATTCGGTGCTCTTCACGCTGGTCCTCTGCGCTCTAATGACCCAATGTAGTGTTGACAAAGAATATGCCAATCAAAAGATTGAAACAAAACTAATTTATTATTACACTGCTAATGAAATGAAGCTTACACACTCTACTGAGCTACAGATAATAATTAAGTGATATTGAATCTGATATACAGTACTCAATAATCTTACTAATCACTAACTACACTACGATCTACCTTATGTTAACTCTAACCTTCTTCTTATGCTTTCCCCATGCTTTCTCCTTTATGCTACTCCCAGAATTCCCTGAGAGGCTGTCTTAAATGCAGAAAAGAGGGAGCTGGTTTAGCACAGTGGGCTAAACAGCTGGCTTGTAATGCAGAACAAGGCCAGCAGCACGGGTTCAATTCCTGTACCGCCTTACCCGAACAGGTGCCGGAATGTGGCAACTAGGGGCTTTTCACAGTAACTTCATACTTGTGACAATAAAAGATTATTATTGTTATAGTGTTTGATTTACACAGTGATGTAATTATTAACCCTTCACTAACCTGACTATATACATACCATTACAATTAGCACCTTCGCAGATGCTTCTTCTCCAGTTTGTGCATTCTAAGGCAAGCGATTTGTGCGTGTCGGTGGGGATGTTGCATTTATTTAGGGAGCCTTTCAGAGTGTCCTTGTCGCGTTTCCTCTGCCCTCCTCTTGGTCGCTTGCCATTGCGGAGCTTGGAGTAGAGCTACTCCCAGCTGCATGACTACCTCACGCACAGCTAAGGGGGAATTCCTTCCTCACCGGGTCAGGCAGCATCTGTGGAGGAAAAATGATTTGCATTTATAAAGCACCCTTTCGTGTCCTCAGGACTTTTCAACGCACTCTGCAGCCAATGAGGGACTTTTGAAATACAGTCGCTGTCGTTGGAATCGTGGCAACTAAATTGCGCACAGCAAGCTCCCAATTTGATAACAGAGTCTATTTTATATTGTGATGTTGATTGAGGGATACATTCAAACCAGGACATAGGGATAGCTCCCCTGTTCTTCTTCGAAATAATGTACTGGGTCTCTGAGGGAACAGGCAAGTCCTTGGTTTAACATCACCTGCGGGGCGGCATGGTGGCAGAGTGGTTAGCACTGCTGCCTTACAGTGCCGGGAACCTGGGTTCAATTCCCACCTTGGTTGACTTCCTGTGTGGAGTTTGCACTTTCTCCCCGTGTTGGCGTGGGTTTCCTCCGGGTGCTCTGGTTTCCTCACACAGTGCAAAGATGTGCAAGTTAGGTGGATTGGCCATGATTAATTTAATTTTAAGAATCTTTATTGTCATTAACACTGCAATGAAGTTACTGTGAAAAGCCCCTCGTCGCCACATACCGGCGCCTGTTCGGGTACACGGACGGAGAATTCAGAATGTCCAAATTACCAAACAGCACATCTTTCAGGAATTGTCAGAGGAAACCAGAGCACCCGGAGGAAACCCACGCAGACACGGGGAGAACGTGCAGACTCCGCACAGACAGTGACCCAAGCCGGGAATCGAACCGGGACCCTGGCGCTGTTAATATTGCCCCTTTGTGCAACGTGTAGCTTATTTAGGTGGGGTTATGGGGTTAGGGCAGTGGAGTGGGCCCAAATTGTTCTCTCAGAGGCCAGGGCAGACTCAGGCTGAATGGCCTCCTTCTGCACTGTGGGGATTCTATGATTGATGGTACCTCTGGCAGTATGGCACTCCCTCAGCATTGCACTGAAGTGTTCAAAACTAGGGAGGTTATGCTGCAATTGTATAAGGTATTGGTGAGGCCACATCTGGAGTATTGTGTTCAGTTTTGGTCTCCTTACCTGAGAAAGGACATATTGGCACTGGAGGGAGTGCAGAGGAGATTCACTAGGTTGATCCCAGAGTTGAGGGGATTAGATTATGACGAGAAGTTGAGTAGACTGGGACTGTACTCATTGGAGTTTAGAAGGATGCGGGGGGATCTTATTGAAACATATAAAATTATGAAGGGAATAGATAGGATAGATGCGGGCAGGTTGTTTCCACTGGTCGGGGAAAGCAGAACTAGGGGGCATAGCCTCAAAATAAGGGGAAGTAGATTTAGGACCGAGTTTAGGAGGAACATCTTCACCCAAAAGGTTGTGAATCTCTGGAATTCCTTGCCCAGTGAAGCAGTTAATGCTCCTTCTTTAAACGTTTTTAAGAAAAAGATAGATACCTTTCTAAAGAATAAAGGGATTCGGGGATATGGTGCACGGGCTGGAGAGTGGAGCTGAGTCCACAAAGATCAGCCATGATCTCATTGAATGGCGGAGCAGGCTCGAGGGGCCAGATAGCTTACTCCTGTTCCTAGTTCTTATGTTCTTATTCCACTAGATTTTTGCGCTCAAGTCCCTGCACCGGGAGAGAAACAAAGTTAACGTTTAAAAAGAACAAGAAGTGGTATCTGGTTGTATTTAGTAAAAGCTGATTGATGTGTTGGGTGCTCTGGATCCGTGGAACACATACAGGCCACCAACACTTAAAATAGTGCAACACTATTTTATTAAGTCAGAAATTGTTGAACATACTTTCACTGTGGGTTAACACGATATTAGATTGAACTAAAGACCTATGCCTTGTCCTAACCAGTCTATGCACTCAGCACATGGTGAAGATCTGTGCTGTAAGCTGTAAGCTCTGTCCTACTAGGAGGCTGCATCTCGAATGAGCGGGAACTCTGATGCGCTGTCTTTATAGTGCATGTGCTCTAACTGGTGATTGGCTGCGGTGTTGTGTGTGTTGATTGGTCCCACTGTGTGTCCATCAGTGTGTGTCTGCACCATGATATAGTGGTGTATATTATGACACTAATGATTTCTAATGATGCACTGCTTTTGACAATTTACAGATCTGGAATAACTGACTCGGTAAAAAGCGAGGACTTGTATTTATGTGTCATCTATTCTTCAAAGCAGTGATCTACATTTGTAAAACAGCCACTGCTCTTCAGCTGGCCATCACAGGGGGGTTTCACAGACGGTAAATGAGACCAATGGCCAATTTCATAGATTTCATAGAATTTACAGTGCAGAAGGAGGCCATTCGGCCCATCAAGTCTGCACCAGCTCTTGGAAAGAGCACCCGACCCAAGGTCAACACCTCCACCCTATCCCCATAACCCAGTAACCCCACCCAACACTAAGGGCAATTTTGGACACTAAGGGCAATTTATCATGGCCAATCCACCTAACCTGCACATCTTTGGACTATGGGAGGAAACCGGAGTGCCCGGAGGAAACCCACGCACACACGGGGAGGATGTGCAGACTCTGCACAGACAGTGACCCAAGCCGGAATCGAACCTGGGACCCTGGAGCTGTGAAGCAATTGTGCTATCCACAATGCTACCGTGCTGCCCTCAATTAGTGACTGAATTGCTGTGATTTGGAATGTGCAACCCGAAACGGCAGCGGAAACAATCGTAACTTGCAAAAGAGAATTGTATATGTATCTTTTCTTCTTTTTCTAAAACTTTTTTAATGTTTCCAATTAAGGGGCAATTTTAACGTGGCCAATCCACCTACCCCGCACATATTTGGGTTGTGGGGGTGAGACCCACGCAGCCACGGGGAGAATGTGCAAGCTCCACACGGACAGTGACCTGGGGCCGGGATCAAACCCGGGTCCTCGGTGCTGTGAGGCAGCAGTGCTAACCACTGCGTCACCGTGCCGCCCTGAGAATTGTATATATGCTTGGAATTGAAGGGCCATGGGCAAAATGCAGGAGAATGGGACTGATTGGGCAACTCTTTCAAAGAGCTGGCACAGATGGGTTGTGCCAAATATCCACCCTGCCTTCTGTAGCATTCCATGATAATCTGTTTTTGGTTGAGGGATGAACTTCGGCCAAGACCAACTGCCTTCAATAGCACCAAGGCAGATTTGAAATAAGAAATAATCACGTATTGTCACAAGTAGGCTTCAATGAAGTTACTGTGAAAAGCCCCTAGTCGCCACATTCCAGCGCCTGTTTGGGGAGGCCGGTATGGGAATTGAACCCGCGCTGCTGGCCTTGTTCTGCATTACAAGCCAGCTGTTTAGCCCGCTGTGCTAAACCAGCCCCCTCTTGTCAATAATATTGACAAGCACCTGAATGAAACTGGACTTCAGTTTGGCATCCAACCTCAAACACAGTGCAAACCACAACCACTTGGCAGTGCAACTCTCCTGCACTATGTCGCTCATGCAGTATTCAGTTTGTCATGGGTCGACATGTCCCTTCCCTCCGCCATTAGTTCACAAGAGATCAGTGACACCATTTAAAATTACGTTTGGGAGAGAGGTGCAATGAGATGGCCCCCTTACAGCTGTTACATACCACAAAAGGCCTCATTTGCAACATGCTCTCATTCAAATACACGAATGACGGATTTGGCAAACTTAATCATAATACATGGTGGGAGTGAGGGTGTGGTATCTGAGTCAGCTCTCTTCTCTCCAATTAGACATGGTCTAATTGTATTCCCAAGTGGACCATATTGAAAATACTAAATGTACACACACCAAAATGCCTTTAGTCAAAATTCTAAACCGCACAATAATAGTATTCAAAGTACAGGTTTAGCCCAAGGCATTTAATGGACCTCAAATAGTTCTTAGTAGTGACTTTTATTTTCTAAGCTGAAAGATTACCAAGGGATAGATTATTTTCTTACTTTTTTTGTCCATTTGCAAATGTTCCATCCTTCTGTTTAGCACAGGGCTAAATCGCTGGCTTTGAAAGCAGACCAAGGCAGGCCAGCAGCACGGTTCAATTCCCGTAACAGCCTCCCCGAACAGGCGCTGGAATGTGGCGACTAGGGGCTTTTCACAGTAACTTCATTTGAAGCCTACTTGTGACAATAAGCGATTTTCATTTCATTTCATTTCTTGATTGCTGTTGAATTTGCGATATTTAGAATGCATAGACGATAGTGGAAATTACAAATAACATTTCTCCACTCCTCGTAATGGGGAAGCCCAGCCTCCTTAAAGGGGAAGTCCTGCCACCCCTTAAAGGGGAAGTTCATATTTTGGGGCGATCATGGGAAATCGTACTGTCCTGATCTCGGGACCTCCACTGGGGTTGCAACAATTTCCCCAGCTGAATGTGTGATGGATAGCTTTCCCTCAGATCCCTACCTTAGTTACTTCAACAATAAATCCTAAAGCAGCAGCCAAGAGTTGGGGGTGGGTCTTAAATTCCCTTGCCGGGAAGCTCTGCTCCGTGCCTACAATGCGTACGTAGCACATAGCTGCAATTTAGCTTTATGTAGTATTGCAAGTTTCGATTCTCTCTCTTCCAAAAACGTTGGAGGTGCTATGGAGGGGGTCAAGTAAAAAATGTCAAAACCAAGATTGATAGATTTACGTTTGGCGGGGTGTTAACGGTTACGGAAACAAGGGTCGATTGAGCTAAGATACAAATCAACCATGGCCTTGAGCAGTTGAATTGTTTCCTCTTTTTCTGCAGAATGGCAGGATATGTGCTCGAGTCGTCGCTACTGGGGCTAAATCTCATTGATGGGGGATTATCTTTCAGTTCTATTCATCAGCGTTTCTGTTTCTCCTTTTCTCGCTCTCAAGTGTTTTAGTGTAATTGCTGCGTTCGCTTCCTCTCCACAGCGATTTGATAAAGTAACCCACGGCAACCTCCCAGCATTTTGCCTAATGCTAAACTTTGGACAACAGGCCCTTGGCGTCTCAGTGCAATGATTTAAATCGGGGATGCCTACTTTGCTGAATTACGGGGCGGCACGGTGGCACAGTGGTTAGCACTGCTGCTTATGGCGCTGAGGGCCCGGGTTCGGACCCGAGTTCGATTCCGGGTCACAGTCTTTGTGGAGTTTGCACATTCTCCCCCGTGTCTGCGTGGGTCCCACCCCCACAAGCTAAAGATGTGGATTGGCCACGCTAAACTGCGCCTTAATTGGAAAAAAATAATTGGGTAGTGTGGTAAACCACTGTATTGTATTATACCTGCTGTATGTAACATGCTTGGGCTTGCCCCTGCTGGCTCCGCCTGTGGCTCCTCCCCTCGGGCTCAGGTATAAAGGTGGCCAACCTCTGGCCCTGCCTTCAGTCTGCGTCCAGCTGCCAGCAGGTATCTTTAAGCTAATTAAAGCCACAGTTTCACTCTCAACTCATCTTCTGTCATTATTGATGATACATCAGATAGTCTAAATTAATTTTATAAAATATACTTTGCTGAATTACCATGGCGATGTTAATACACCTTTAGAATCCGGCACCTATCTGCAGTAGATTCGCACTGAAATATATATTTTTCACAGTACACTCAAAATGTCACACTAATCAAATACAGAAAGCTATATATTTTCCTATGTTCAAATAAGTTTATTATGAGATGATGTGGTGATGGAACTTGGAATGAGCTTTGCCATTCTCGAATTTTAATGCAAACAGTACTTGGAGCATTGCAATTTCGGCTGTCGTATAAATATGGATAAGAGTGACTCAGCTGTTACAGTCATCTTCCCGCCTAAGAATTTGATGGAATCTTCAGTGTTCAATTAAGGTTTTCAATCTTTGGTTAAGGGACCCTACAATGTGAAATTCTGTGGAACGTTAACCCTCTCGCTCCCCCCTCACCCCCGCCCTCACCATACATATATTATAACATAAAAGTAATTTACAAAATAAAATACCATTTAACAAGTGAATGGAACAAAAAAAAGATTATTTTTCCTAAGAACAACATAGAATCCTAGAATTTCTGCAGTGCAGAAGGAGGCAATTCGGCCCATTGAGACTGCACCCACCCTCTGCAAGAGAACCCGATCGAGGTCCACTCCACCCACCCTGTCCCTGTAACCCTATCTAACCTGCACATCTTTGGACACTAAGGGGCAATTTATCTCGGCCAATCCACCTAACCTGCACATCTTTGGACTGTGGGAGGAAATCGGAGCGCCCGGAGGAAACCCACGCACTCACGGGGAGAACGTGCAAACTTGAAAATTTGACGAACCAATTTAAAGGCCCGTTGACCTTGGCCAGCGATTTCCGGCATCGAGGCGGGAATAACCGGGAAATCTAATCCAGATTCTCTCTATCTTTTCCCCTCCATTCCTTAAAAGCTTCAAACGAAGTTGTTCTAGCGTTCCCTTCCCTTACCCCAACCATTTTGGCAGTGCATAATGTGCAGGCCATGGCACGGTATAGGACAAAATACCAGACAAATTTGTGGCACTTCATTCACCTTATTGTCATTTATTAATGGACCTTGCTCAAACAGATAGGGTGCCAGCCATGCAGGCACAACAGCAAAAGATAATCTGTTGGTTGTCAAATGCTTTGAGATGTCATAAAGACACGCAAAAGACTATACAAATGCAAGTGCTTCCATGCTATTATTGATTTAATTGCAAAGCTTCAGGATGTGTACAAATCTCAAAAAAATTGCAAGTTAGGTGCAGAGGAAATACTGTGTATGCACAGCTAGTGCTAGAAACCTCCTGTGATCCCCTGCCCGGGTGTACTAGCTAGTTGGATAAAGAACTGGCTGGGCAACAGGAGACAAAGAGTGGTGGTGGAAGGGAGTGTCTCAAAATGGAGAAAGGTGACTCATGGTGTTCCACAGGGATCCATGCTCGGACCACTGTTGTTTGTGATATACATAAATGATCTGGACGAAGGTATAGGTGGTCTGATTAGCAAGTTTGCAGATGATACTAAGATTGGTGGAGTTGCAGATAGCGAGGAGGACTGTCAGAGAATACAGCAGAATATCGATAGATTAGAGAGTTGGGCAGAGAAATGGCAGATGGAGTTCAATCCAGGCAAATGCGAGGTGATGCATTTTGGAAGATCTAATTCAAGAGTGGACTATACGGTCAATGGAAGAGTCCTGGGGAAAATTGATGTACAGAGAGATCTGGGAGTTCAGGTCCATTATACCCTGAAGGTGACAACGCAGGTCGATAGAGTGGTCAAGAAGGCATACATCATGCTTGCTTTCATCGGACGGGGTATTGAGTACAAGAGTCGGCAGGTCATGTTACAGTTGTATAGGACTTTGGTTAGGCCACATTTGGAATACTGCGTGCAGTTCTGGTCGCCACATTACCAGAAGGATGTGGATGCTTTAGAGAGGGTGCAGAGGAGGTTCACCAGGATGTTGCCTGGTATGGAGGGTGCTAGCTATGAAGAAAGGTTGAGTAGATTCGGATTGTATTCATTAGAAAGACGGAGGTTGAGTGGGGACCTGATTGAGGTCTACAAAATCATGAGAGGTATGGACAGGGTGGATAGCAACAAACTTATTCCAAGAGTGGGGTGTCAATTACAAGGGGTCACGATTTCAAGGTGAGAGGGGGAAAGTTTAAGGGAGATGTGCGTGGAAGGTTTTTTATGCAGCAGGTGGTAGGTGCCTGGAACGCTTTGCCAGCGGAGGTGGTAGAGTCGGGCACGATAGCATCATTTAAGATGCATCTAGACAGATATATGAACGGCTGGGGAACAGAGGGAAGTAGTTTCTTGGAAAATAGAAGACAGGTTTAGATAAAGGATTTGGATCGGCGCAGGCTGGGAGGGCCGAAGGGCCTGTTCCTGTGCTGTAATTTTCTTTGTTCTCTGTCTGACCCTGCATCTTTCTCTACTTCTTCCCTACCTCCTCTAAGGCCATCTCCAAGCCCATCTCATCAATGAGATTGCCTCTCCTGCTCCTTTGGTCCTGTCCTGACTAAACTGATGACCACCCAAATAAAAGCAAAATACCCGCAGATGCTGGAAATCTGAAATAAGAATAGAAAAGGCTGTATCAAGTCAGCAGGACTGGCAGCACCTGCGGAGAGAGGAGCAGAGTTAACTCCTCTTCTGAAGAGAGTGAGATTAGGAAACATTTCTTCTTCTGAAGAAGAGTCACACAAACGGGAAACGCTAACTCCGTTGCTCTCGCCACAGAGGCTGCCAGACCTGCTGAGTTCATCCAGCATTTTCTGTTTTTACTTTATGGTGACCATCCAACTTCCTTTCCTGGCCCTTATCCTCGTTGACATTGTAAATGGCTCCCTCTCCGCATTTGGCTGGTTTAGCACAGTGGGCTAAACAGCTGGCTTGTAATGCAGAACAACGCCAGTAACGCAGGTTCAATTCCCGTTAAGGCCTCCCCGAACAGGCGCCGGAATGTTGCGACTAGGGGCTTTTCACAGTAACTTCATTGAAGCCGACTTGTGACAATAATTATTATTATTATTTGCTGTTTCTTCTCATTCAATTAGCTTTATTTTTCAAGTAAACCTCAGAAAACCTAAGCCTTGACCCTTCCAAATTTGCAAGCTAACATTCTGTCTCCAAATAATTGTTCTTGAATATAGCGCCTCCCATGACCTCAGGACATGAGGTGGCACAGTGGTTAGCACTGCTGTCTCATAGTGCCAGGGTCCCGGGTTGAATTCCGGCCTCGGGTAACAGTGAGGAGTTTGCACTTTCTCCCGTGTGTGCGTGGGTTTCTTCCGGGTGCTTGGCTTTCCTCCCACAGTCCAAAGATGTGCAGGTTTAGGTGGACTGCCATGCTAAATTGCACCTCAGTGTCCAAAGGTTGGGAGGGGATACAGGGCCTAGGTAGGGTGCTCTTCCAAAGGGTCGGCGCAAACTCGATGGGCTGAATGGCCTCATTCTGCACTGTTGGGATTCTATGATCTCAAAGCATTTTGCAACCAATTGAATAATTTTGAAGGGCAGTGGCTGTTTTAATGTAGGAATTAGCAGAGTAAGAGGCGACTTGATTGAAACTTAGAAGATGCTGAGGGGTCTTGACAGAGTGGGTGTGGAGAGGATGTTTCCTCTTGTGGGAGAATCTAAAATAAATGGTCACCGTTCAAAAATGAGACGTCATTTGAGATTGAGATGAGGAGAAATCTTTTTTCTCCGAGCGTTGAGAGTCTTTGGTACTCTGAAAGGTGGTGGGTGGAGACCATACCTTTCTTTGAATATTGTTCAGGCAGAAGTGGATAGATTCCTGATGAGCAAGGTGGTTAGCAGGGGTAGGCGAGAATGTGGAGTTGAGGTTGCAGTCGATCAGCCCTGATCGTATTGGTGGCGGAGCAGGCCCGAGGGGCCGAGTGGCCCACTCCTGGCTCCTGATTTGAATGTTTGTGCGTATGTTGGAACTGCACAGCAAGATCGAAAAAAACAGCAATGGGAAAATGATCTTTTTTGGTGACATTGGTTGACGGCCAGTTAAGAAAGGAGCACTCCCTGCGGAACCCTGGGGCCACGGGCTCTGAGAGGGCAGGCAGTGCCTCGGTTTAACACCCAATCTGACAAACCTGCTCAAGAGGGTGTGTGCAGCTTACACATAAACCTGTCCCTTTTGTTTGTAGATGTTGCCCAACTTGATCTGCAGTTGGGAGCATTTCTGCTTCAAATTTCTGCATATCCTCCACCCAAAGTCCCCCAAAATTCATACAATTAAAGGACTCGTCTTCCAAATGTATAATCATGCTATTAAGTTCTATGTTCTATATGGTAGTGGAGTCGGACACTTTAGGAACTTTCAAGCGGTTATTGGATAGGCATATGGAGTGCACTAGAATGATTGGGAGTAGGTTGATTTGATCTTAGTTTCCGACTAGTTCGACACAACATCGTGGGCCGAAGGGCCTGCACTATGCTGTACAGTTCTATGTATAATCATGCTGTTTCACTTGGCATGCTCTCGCCCTCAACTGCGTCACATAGATACAACTTACGTGAAAATAAAATCATGTTTTTTAAAATAAATTTAGAGTGCCCCAGTCTTTTTTTTTTCTCAATTAAGGGCAAATCTAGCGTGGCCAATCCACCTATCCCACACGTATATTTGGGTTGTGGGGGTGAGACCCACGCAGACACGGGGAGAATATGCAAACTCCACACGGGGCCGGGATCGAACCCGGGTCCTCAGCGCCGTGAGGCAGCAGTGCTAACCACTGCACCACCATGCCGCCCCATAAAATAAAATCATGTTATTGTACATTTTGTTACATGCGTACATGGGAGTAAGGAACAATGAAATATATCATAATCTTTATTGTCACAATCAGGCTTACATTAACACTGCAATGAAGTTACTGTGAAAATACCCCAATCGCCACATTCCGGCGCCTGTTTGGTTACACTGAGGGAGAATTCAGAATGTCCAATTCACCTAACAAGCCCGTCTTTTGGGACATGTGGGAGGAAACCGGAGCACCTCGGAAGAAATCCACGCAGACATGGGGAGAACGTGATGACTCCGCACAGACAGTGACCCAAGCCTGGAATCAAACATGGGACCCTGGTGCTGTGTAGCAACAGTGCTAACCATTGTGCTACCGTGCCGCCACAGTGCAGATGGAGGCCATTCACCCCATTGAGTCTGCTCGGACCCTTCGAAAGACCACCCTACCTAGGTCCAGTAACCTCATCCAACCATTGAACACTGAGGGGCAAATTAACATGGCCAATCCACTTAACCTGTACATCTTCGTGCTACTGTGCCACCCGATGGACTATAAAATGGGAGTAGGCCATTCAGCCCCTTTCCTTTGTTCCACCATTTAATTATAGTATGGTAGACTTGTATGTTAACACCACCTTTAGTTCCTTAACTCTTAAAACCCTTGCTTAAAAAAAATCTATCAACCACAATGTTGCTACTTCATTGTTACCTCTTAATTTATGCTTCAGTATTCAGGGCATTCATTTCACAAGCACACCAGAAATAGGGACAAAAGCAGAACATTCGGCCCACCAAACCTGCTCCACCATTCAACGCGATCATGGCTGATCTTGGCTTCAGCTCCACTTTCCCACCTGCTTCCTGTATCCCTTCATCTGAGAGATAGACCCACGCCTTAAATATATTCAACAATGAGCATCCACTCGTGAAAGGATTGAGAATGAGTGTGGCAGATTGAAAGAGGAAAAAGCGAGATGCAGAAAAACTTTTTCAGGCAGCGGGTGGTTAAGGTCTGGAATGCAATGTCCGGCAGCATGGTGGAGACATGATCAACCGAAGCATTTGAAAGGGAATTTGTTGGTTTCCTGTAGATCAGCCATTGAATGGCGGAGCAGGCCCAGTAGGTCGAGTGGCCTGCTTATGCTCCTGCGCCTCCTGCTTTTAGAAGAGGGCGAGGGCAGCGAAATGACACAACATAATATCTGCACCTGCAGTGAGAGCCAGCTGTAGTGAGAGCCAACGCAGAAGCGAGAGGCTGAGTGACCTCCTCGGCACCATTGCAATTCTGCCACATCTCTCGTATGTCCCTATGAGGTAGGGAGTTCTGAGAAGATTCGCGGAATCTTGCGGCGCGGTGGTAGGGTGGTGCGGGGAGGGTGGGGCATTGACTCATTCCATCGTGTCTGCACCGGCACTCCGAACAAGCAACCCGGCCATTTTGAGTGAAGCTACTTAACCCTGCCACGGTCAAGGAATATGTCCCTCAAGGGCGGCCAGCACTGCTGCCTCACAGCACCAGGGGCCCGGGTTCAATCCGGCCTGGGTGGGAGGGGGTGACCGCCTGCGCAGTGTTTGCGTGTCCCCCCTGAGTCTGCGGAGGGGCGGGGAGGGGAAGTTTCCTCCGGGGTGCTCCGGTTTCCACCCACAGTCCAAAAGAAAAAGGTGTGCGGGCCGCGTGGATCGGCCGTGAGTGACAGCGCCCGAAGGCCAGGTGGAGGGAATGATAGAATCCCTACAGTGCAAAGGAGGACATTCGGCCCATCGAGGCTGTGGCGGTGCTGGGAAAGAGCACCCTGCTTAAGCAGGTGGGGCGGGGGGGGGGGGGGGTGCTCTTTCGAAGGGTTGGTGCAGAAGCGATGGGCCGAAAGGCCTTGTTCTGCGCCTTACGGATTCTAAGACAAAGCCTTGATGTGATTTTGAACCAATAATACAGGGGTGATGTTTCAGAGGTGGGATTGAAGGTGAAGAAACAAGAGTGGCCAGCCCATTTAACCTCAAAGCTGCTGCATTGGGTTTTTTATTCATGGGAGTGGACAGCAACACATAAATTCTATCTCAATCCCATGTTGAGCAAGAGGAGCAGTTGTCAGGGCCATGGAGGAGGGGGGAGGGGCTGAGCCTAGTCACGTGGCCACGCAGCGGCCGCGTCACCCCCATCTGCAGAACCAAACCCGTCCGCGAGGGAACTGTAGTCCCTCCGCCTTCGAGCCCGGGACTCGGTCCCGAAGAGGCCGTCGAGTGGAGGCGGGTTGGGGAATGAGGGGCCGGACGTCGGATTTGTACTTTGCAGTCGAGCGGGCCCGTCGAGGGCGAGGCGGCATTTGGTCCTCCGAGGGTGAGGCGGTCCTCCGGCGCAGGGATTCCGGCCCCGGGGGATGGGGCGGGACCCTGAAGGAGCGGGCGGGGCCAGGGGCGGGACCAGGGGGTGACGGGGCGGGTGAGCGGCGGAGGCCAGCGCCTGGCGGATGGATACGCGTGCCAGGTCCTCCCAGGCGGAGCGTCCCCGAGTGCCGGGCTGTGAGGCGGCTGCCGCAGTCTATATCAGGAGGAGGCGCGTGCGCAGGAGGGGCGTTTTGTCGGAGGATCTGGTCTAAACTCGGTCAGGTTTGTTGGAGGCGCGGCGGCGGGAAGATGGATGATGGGGAAGCGAATCTGATTCTCATCTCCATTCCCACACCCCCGGGGTCCGCTCGGTTATTATTAACGGGAGAGGGAGGAAGGCGCCCCGATCCGCTCCCAGGCCCCATGGCTGCCGCCGGCCGTTATCCCCCCCCCCCCCCCCCCCAAACACCTCACCCACGTTTAGATCCCAGTCCTCCCTTTCAAAGGTTTACCCCCTCCTTCAGGATTTCTTTTCCCCATTTTTCAATCCCCCCTCTGAAAATTGCCATGAATGTCCTCCTCCCCTTCAAAATGGCCTTGAATGCCCCCTCCCCTTAATCGTTGCCTTGAATGCCCCCCTCCTCTTAAACATTGCCATTAATGCCCCCCTCATCTTAAACATTGCCATTAATGCCCCCCTCATCTTAAACATTGCCATTAATGCCCCCCTCATCTTAAACATTGCCATTAATGCCCCCCTCATCTTAAACATTGCCATTAATGCCCCCCTCATCTTAAACATTGCCATGGATGCCCCTCTTAAACGTTGCCTTGAATGTCCCCCCTCTTAAACATTGCCATGAATGTCCCCCTCTTCTTAAACATTGCCTTGAATGCCCCCCTCCTCTTAAACATTGCCATGAATGTCCCCCTCATCTTAAACATTGCCATGGATGCCCCTCTTAAACGTTGCCTTGAATGTCCCCCTCTTAAACATTGCCTTGAATGTCCCCCTCTTAAACATTGCCATGAATGCCCCCTCTTAAACATTGCCATGAATGTCCCCCTCTTAAACATTGCCTTGAATGTCCCCCTCTTAAACATTGCCTTGAATGTCCCCCTCTTAAACATTGCCATGAATGCCCCCCTCCTCTTAAACATTGCCTTGAATGTCCCCCCTCCTCTTAAACATTGCCTTGAATGTCCCCCACCTCTTAAACATTGCCTTGAATGTCCCCCACCTCTTAAACATTGCCTTGAATGTCCCCCTCCCCTTAAACATTGCCTTGAATGCCCCCCCTCCCTCTTTAACATTTGTCTTTTGTGCTCCTTGCCCTTAAAATTGCCCCTTTCCCCTCTGAAGGACGCTTTTTTTCTTGCGACCTCTCATGCGGCACTAAACTCGCACGTAGGCGGCGGGCCTGGGACCTGCGAACTCCTGCCGCAAGTCTCCTCTTTCAATGTTTGAAATGATACACCAGGCTTGTAATGTAATGTGCGACGGCAGCTGCATTTGCCTGTTCCTTCGACCCGCGTTTAAATGCTGCTGAACTGTGTTGCGGTGGGTCGTGCTATATCCACAGAGGGCAGGGGAAAGAGAGAGAGAGATGAAATGTAGTGTGTTTGTATGTACCGTGTGCCTGTTAACTTGTCCTTTTTAAAGCCGCCCAGCCTGCGTTTCAAATCGAAATTGCCTCTGGTTTACGCTGGGATTGCACCCCCCCCTCCCCAATTCCAATGGTCAGGTCACTTCCAAAACTTTGCACCTGCAAGATTCCCTCTGATTTCAATCTCCAGTAGCTGGGAGTACTTTACAGAGAGGGTAGATGCTGTATTTCAGGGGCCATCCATGCTGGAGGAGGCGAGTCGCCATCCCTCGTGGCCAGCAAATGTGAAACAGGGGGTTAACCTAGCTTTAAAATTGTGATGGCCTGAAGTGGCCCAGGACATGGGGCAACCCATGTCCCGAACAAAAATGTTTCGCAGATCTCACTCCCTCCAGGCAAAAGATTAATGACCCCTGCAGCACTCAAATGAAGCTGTCTGCCAGAGCAAATCGCCTAGTCTTCCCACCCAAATCCTTGAATGATTTCTTGCGAGAGGTGTTCTCCCCCCCCCCCCCCCCCCCACAATCTCTTTATAAAGCCACGATTGATAAATGCACTGTGATTCTTGTGAGTTCACAAACTTCGCACACACATAAAGGTTATCTGTCTTTCCACTGCGTTTCCCAGGCAGCCCCCCCCCCCCCCCCAATCTCTAGTTAAATTAAAATTGTCACTTTAGGTTTTAAAATTACGAGCATTTTCCTTCGGTGCCAGCCTGCAGAGGGAGTTCGCACAGGAATAGTCTGCTGCAGGATTCTGCATTTGTGTGTCTTGTGTGGGGGGAGATGGACAGGAGCTTGTAAACGCTTCGCTCCTGTTCGGATGCGAGTCCTTTGCAGCAGTAGCCGTGCGTTCAAGCCTGCCCTTGGATGAGAGAAGCGGGTTCGGTTCACTGGGGAAATCCCCTCCCCCACCATTCCCTGTTCATTCACCGTTAGAATGTTTGCTTTTGGTTGAGTCATTTGAGGTTTCGGGCCGTCTTCCTGAGCAGCTATTTTTTTTTTTTTTTTTGCAGCGGTCACCCGTTTTGTTCCGATGCGCGTTTTTTTTATATAAAGAAACTATTTTTTCCGCCTCTTCCTCTGAGTCAGGGTATGTGGATGCGAGGCAGACGGCACGTACATTCAGTGCTACTGAGACGTGACTGCCACAGCACCTAGATTAGTGCTGCAGACAAGACAGAGAGCTAAAGAGCATCATCTCATGTCGACGACATCCAACCTTTCCTTGTCCTGCATTTTTTTTTTTGCTGAAGGCTGATTTGCAGATTCCATTTCCTATTTCACTTGAATTTAATGGATACTGCGGATGCTGGAAATTCGAAATGCCAGACCACGGTATGAGAGGAGAGAGAGAGGCTGTTTTTATATTTTCCCTGTGCCTGATCCAAATCGTCTGGAATGAATGACCTTGACATGTCATTGCTGGTGCTTCGCTGTTTTAATATGGTGATGGACATTAGAAATTTGTTTGCAGGCGTGGCAATTCATATATAAAGGCAATGTTTCTCCCCCTACCCCATCCTTTCGTTTTTGTCCCCACCACCCATCAGAAAACAGTTCCCTGCATCAGGATGTTTTGAGCATAATTGAGTTTAGATTAATGCTTGCACCCAGTGACATGCTGCGCAGAATTCCCCCCCTTCCCAACCGGGCCGAATGACCTTAAGCTTTCTGCAGTATCATTGAATGATCAATGTTTACTGATGCAAACAGTTTATTAGATCAACCTTGTATTGACACCAGGGTAAATTGTTGAGTTCTTTCGTTCGGTTAAAATGCTGAAAGAAGCATTTAGATAAGCACTTGAAACGCCAAAGCGCCCAAGGCTGCGGGCCAAGTGCTGGGAGATGGGATAAGAGTAGATGGGTGCTTGATGGCTGGTGCAGACGTGATGGGCCGAAGGGCCTCTTTCTGAGCCGTAAAGCTCTGTGATGCAATGACTTAAGCTTTATGTATTGTAATAATTAGCTGATGGAAAATGTTGAACAAGTATTATTCCATATTGCAATTACACTTAGGTTATTATGCCATAGACTGTTTGCAGTTGGGAATCCAGTATAGGTGGTCTCTATAAATCATGAAACCCAGTGCAATCTGCTTTTAGCATCTCAGCTCAAAAAGGGTCCCTTAATCTTGTGGGTCGTTCGTTCTTGATGATGGCTATCTCTCACTAGACATTTCTCTTGGGTGCACTAGTCATTATCAATATATGGCACTCCGATCTCTAATGAAGACTAATTCTAGTGCATTCGTTGCAGTATTGTAGTGGATTATAGCTTTCAATTATAGGCATGAAGCCCATGTGGTGCTTATGCACAGATTTCGCGTTGCACTTGTAGTTTTACAATCTAGTTTTCACTTTTCCTAAACTTCAAACTCTGAAGTCTGCTATTTTCCCCTGCTATTTTGTCTTAAACCTGCCCGATTTGGTGCCTGTTGGCTCCTAACTGGCTTGCCAATTGCTCTACATGCTATGTAGCTTTGGCCTGGGGAGGTGCCCTTGGGACTTTGTTACATCTCTAGGTGTCTTCTACCTCAAAGTGTGTCTTTTGCACACTCTAGGTGTCTTCTACCTCAAAACTTTTCATAATTTTGAAGACCTCCTATTAGGTCAAGCTTTTTTGTTATATACAGAGAAAAGAGTGAGCCTGTTTCTCCTTTCTCAATGGGTATAACCCCACAATTAAGTTCAAGTGACATAAGATTTCCTGCTGACGAAAGTTACTTTCTCAAACTAGTTGTTTCTGCTGCCACTTGTGAGTATGGTTTCTTCCTTTTGCACCTATTGTGGTTTGAGGAGGAGTACTGGGGAGTCTCCCATGGTTAACGCAGTGCCATAACTAGAAAATGAGCTTCTGGAAAGCCCTGAAATTTACAGTTCATGCTGCCAAACTGATAACTGCAGGGGCAGTAAACTGGGCAAGATTACTAATCAGTGACTCGCAGTTGTCTGTGTAATGTCCTGAAAGCTATAGTAGAAGAGGAAAACAGAACTTGCATTTATGTTGGAAAGCTGAGGTTAGAAAGACGCAAAGTGCTTCGCCACCCATGGCGTTTAGTCACTTTCGTGCAGGAAGGTGTGACTCCGGTATTGGACCCAAATGACTGGAGTCTGTAAGTGCCTCTGTGGAGGTCTGGTTGAAGAAGCCAACGATGAAGCCTTTTCTCTCTACATTGGAATCTAAGTAAGCCAGCTGACCTTTTGTTGGTTATTGAGATATGCAGCAGGGAAGGTATGTTGGGCTTTCTTGTGGACTGGTGGCAAAATCTAAAGATTTGGCTTTTAAATATGGGATGGATTCTTGCAGCATGTTAATCATTGATGGCAATAAAAATGGTGCAAAAAAAATCCAAGGAGAAAAATTAAGTGGTAATGTTTCATCGAGTTTTTCATTATTAAATATAGCATTTATGAATTCACTACTGGTATATTGAGTACATGAGGGGAGGCAGTGGCATAGTGGTATTATCGCTGGACTAGTAATCCAAAGAGTCGGGCTCTGGAGACCCGGGTTCGAATCCCGCCATGGCAGAAGGCAAAATTTGAATTCAATTTTTAAAAAAAATCTAGAATTAAAAGTCTAAAATGTGACCATGAAACCATTGTCTATTGTTGTAAAAACCCACCTGGTTAACTCATGTCCTTTAGGGAAGGAAATCTGGCCTACATGTGACTTGGATCCACAGCAATGTGGTTGCCTCTTAAACGCTCTCGGGGATGGGCAATAAATGCTGGCCCAGCCAGCGACGCCCACATCCCATCGATGAATTAAAAAAAAAAAGATTGTATAGGAAGGTGTCGGCAACATTTCTGACTTGGAATCAGGAGTGGTTGATAAATATAAATGTACTTTTGGTAACTCTTCGCTCTAGCCCCTTTAAGATGTCCCAGAGGAAAATCTGATGCTGAGCTGTAGTAGAATTTGAAATGGAGTGAATTTGCAGGAGGACCTTTAAGGATGATGGCGGAAGACAGTAAATTAATTTAACGATATGGAAGTTGGGTATCAAGCGCCTTTAACTGCCAAACTTTAGTGAACCTATTTTCTCTCCTTTGAGTCAGTTTGATTGCATATTGAACCCTTAGTTCATGTTGACTTTGAATTCAGGAATTCTGGTGTTCTGTTACGATCTGACCTTGCGGGAGTCTTGCAATTCCTTGGTTCAATTCTGGAAAGACCAATGCTATTATCTCTGCCTCCTGTCTCACTCACCAGTGATGACATTTCTCCCCCTGTCCATAGCCTTGCTGGGCTCTCCTTTGCAACCCTGAAGCTCTGCTCAACCTTGCCGAACTTCAAGCCGTGCATCTTTTCACAAATCCAACTTGCTCCTGTCTGCCCTGGCCTCCTTCGAAAGTCTTTGAAGCATGCGCTTCCTGTTCAAAACCCTGCACAAAATCTTGCACATGTTGCCCAAGACCCTTATCCTCACTGACCCATGGCTCCTAACCTCCGTGCTTCATTTCAAATAACTATTTTTGAATCCCTTCGTGAACTCTCTGCTTCCAACCTAAAAGGAATTGGCCCTGGCCTCTGTATTTTCCCTCCTTTTACTTAACCCAGCTCTCCTCACTTGATTATTCATAACTGCTTTCTATTCACTTCAGTCCACCAGTCTATCTCCCTGAAATTCTTCCTCAATTCTCTCTCTAAAACCCTCTGAAAACCAGGACTCACTAAGGCTGTTGGCTAACTGAGTGGCCCTTTCCCTGGTTTAGCATTCAGTTTCCTTATTGATCACTTTAATCCTTCACATTAAACATGCTCTATAAAAAATTGTTCAAAACTTTTACCCTCTAATTTTCTTGCCACGCAGAATTTGTTGTTAAGAAAATCCTTTGTATACGAACTGGGACACTAGGTGCAGCCAGAGAAAACTTATTTAACTGGTTTCATTTGAACTTGTGCAGTGAAGAATGTTGAAAATACAACGTTAGTTTGTAATCTTATTGTGAAATGCAAAGACTTGACTTCAGGTAGTTAGTAAAAAAATTGGTTACCAATGTGCACTGCCAACTATTTAAAGCCATGATGTCCTCTACTTAAGCAGGGCGTGTCAGTATAAGGCCTCCGTGTGTCCTTGGTAAAGATTATCCTATGAGCACAGCTTTTACATAAGCTTAATATATTCAGCTGCACAGTAGAGCTGTTGTGACCTTAACATTGAAAAGAGTGCACAACTGACTGGCAAAAAGCTAGTGGTCTTGATGTTGTTCGATGTGGGAACTACGCATTAGCAACAATACCTACAAACATATAATTTATTTAGTGATTTGTTTACAGAATGTGTGCTTGTGGTGTGACTGCCCATTGAAGCGTGAATCTAGCACAGCCAGCAGCAACTCTGCTTTGTCCTTGCTGAATTCCTTAAGGTCCTTGTAAAGTGATTTCAGTGATGTCATTGGTGTGCAATGAAGTAACTTTTCAATACAGTGGCCATTTTGCCCGTGTAGTTCAAAATATGAGATGAGGAGCAGGTGATAGTTGACAGAAGGAAAATTGTCTTTCATAATCAGATGCACTTCAGTCTATGCAAGGGATCTTCAAATTTCATTTGAGCCACTTTAGTAATCAGGGCCATAAACTTTTTAAAATAAATTTAGAGTGCCCAAATCTTTTTCTTCCATTTAAGGGGCAGTTTAGCGTGGCCAATTCACCTGCCTTGTACATCTTGTGGGTTGTGGGGGTGAGATCCACGCAGACACTGGGAGAAGTCGGGGCCATAATCTTAAAATGAATTTCGAGGACAGCATTCCAACAATGTAGTGTTTTTGAGTGCTCCACTCGCACGTGGGTCAAAAATCCCACAGGGGGTTGGGGCCTACAATCCTCGTGCCAGGAAAAGGGTGTTGATCGTTTAAACAAGAGCTGGTATGTGGATGCAGCTCTTAATTAAAACTGAGATCCACCTCTAAATATCAGGATGATCATAGCAATCTAATTTCCTCCTTTTTGAATCTTGGGGAGTTCACAGATTTTACTTGGTTGTGCGATAATCTTTCAATGGACTTGTGCACTTTTTGACTTGCATTGCTGCCTAACACCCTCAGTGTATTAAAACATCCCAGGGGCTTCCAAGAGTAATCGGACCCAAATTGGTGGCATGTCTTAAGGGGGGAAAAAAAATGTTGGGTGGTGTTTGCTAAATACAGCTCAGCACAGACTAAGTGTTGTCTATTTTCTCTTCCCATCAGGATAGAATCTACAGCCGCAATGCCAACCACAAAACCTACTCCGCACGAAATGGGCACAGGTGTTCGGCATCAGCAGCTGAATGCTGCCATGGCTGACACTTTCCTGGAGCACCTGTGTCTGTTGGATATTGACTCTGAAGCAACAATTGCACGGAACACCGGCATTATATGCACCATTGGTAAGTAGTGCAGAATCGCCACAAAATATTTCCTAAGATTTGGTGTTCGTTCGGTGCGGGGTTGGTTCAGATTTTTAGTCTGTTGTTTTGATGTGCAACCTTTCTTAACCCAATTATCCATAATTGCCTCCCTGCAGAAGCTTCTTACAAGCTTGTTGTAAGACTTCTTACAAGCTTCTGTAGCAATATCTGCTGTTCAAAAATATTGTACTCCATTTCTTCAACATGGACCTTCCAACTCCCCATTCCTTAGTTAATGTTGAGTAATTAACATGCTTTCCTTGGAGTATAAAGCTCTACTGTTAACCTCTTCCAGATCTGGTGGCCTAATTAAAACATACTTGGTCATTGTCTGATTCCTGTCCATTTTGACTGCTCACCTGATTGTTGTGCACGTTTTATCTTTCTATTCATTGTTGCAGTCCAAATCTATTGTAGTGCATTTCCCAAGAGGGTCAGCCCATCAGCCTACGTTGAGAATTCCAGTATATACTAATGTCCCATTGTCTGAGCAGTTTTTGAGACCAAGGCTGCTTCCATTCTGGTGTGACAGGTTCTGTAATGACTGATGAATCCAATGTGTGATCTGCTGACTGTTTCAGATGTGGGGCTCTAGAATGTTAGATAAGTTGTTTTGTGATTTGCTGGTTTCCTCCAGTGCCTCAAACTTTGTGTCTCCACATTCCTGACGACGTTTCTCTGGATTCAGTGACTTCTTGAATGAGCCTTCTCCCTTTTGGTCAATCACAAACTCACATGCGTTTACTGGGTTTAGATTGATTCTTCAGGGGTTGCTTTGAGGAGCTTCAAAGCATTTCTGCCCCGACTGAGTTCCCAGTGGAGGAGGAAGTCTGGTTGTCAGCCATGGCGTTTGAACAATGCCCTCGGTCATCTGTCAGAGGAAAGTGAATATCAGTCACCAGTTTGAAGGGATGGTTGTAATTCTGCTGTTTACCTTCCAAGGGCCTGCCTCCAGATCTGTTGATATGCTGAAGGAGATGATCAAAGCTGGGATGAATGTGGCACGGATGAATTTCTCGCATGGAACACATGAGGTATTAGCATTATTCAACTCTAGCCTGGAATGCTATGTCGGGCTGCTAAGTGTAGCGCTGAGATACACAAGTCGGTCAGAACTGTTTGGTTTGATAGTGAGCTGACTCGCTGGGGTGACCATTAAACAATTTGCTTTTTGCGACTCCTGTTAGCACATGGGTTGCCTGTGGGGTGGGGCGGGGGGGGGGGGGAGGGCCTGCAAAAAAAAAAAAAAAAAGCTTCCAAGTATAAAGCTGCCGTCTGGTGGGTAAGCAGTCCACTAAGATTGGCTCTGTGGGCAAGGCACTAAAGGACTACTGTTGACCAAGGAGTTGGCCTTTTTTTTAGAAAGGGAGATTATTCTTAGGACAGAATTTATGCATTTAAAAAAAAAAAAAAATGCATCCATGTTCCTCTGTTCATAAAAGACCAATTTCTTGCCCCAAGCAAGATCAAAATGTCTTGCCCTGAGAAAATTTCAGTGAATTTACGGGTAGTATTTTGGCCAGTCAGCAATTGTGTAAAATTAAATGAAATAACTGCACACTTGTTTTTAATTAATCACCAAGATGCCCGATGTTTACTTTTTGAGAAGGCGTAAAATTTTACTTGCATTTACCATTAGCACTGTAATTGAACAAATCTTTCCCTGGCTCATTTCAAACTCTTGCAAGATGTGTGTATTATTTTATTTAAAAATCCAATCAAAACCAATATTGTTGAAATTAATTACCTACTGCAGTGACACTTAAAATTACATGATTTCTTTCAATCTCTTTAAACTTTTGATCGATCAAATAGCTATGCAGGTCTGTGTTCATGCGTAGGGTGGTGGTGGGGTGGCATGGGGATACAATGGTTAGCACTGCTGCCTCACGGCGCCCAGGACCCGGGTTCGATCCTGGCCTCGGGACACTGTCTGTGGAGTTTGCACATTCTCCCTGTGCCTGTGTGGGTCTCATCCCCACCACCCAAAGATGAGCAGGGTAGGTGGATTGGATTGGATTTGGATTTATTTATTGTCAGGTGTACCGAGGTACAGTGAAAAGTGTTTTTCTGCGAGCAGCTCAAACAGATCATTTAGTACATGAAAACAAAAGAAAATAAAAAGAAAATACGTAATAGGGCAACACAAGGTCCACAATGTAAATACATAGACACCGGCATCAGGTGAAGCATATAGGAGTGTAGTATTAATCGGGTCAGTCCATAAGAGGGTCGTTTAGGAGTCTGTTAACAGCTGGGAAGAAGCTGATTTTGAATTTGTTAGTCCGTGTGTGTGTTCTAGACTTTTGTATCTCCTGCCCGATTGGATGAAGTTGGAAGAGTAAGTAAGCCGGGTGGGAGGGGTCTTTGATTATGCTGCTGCTTTCCCAAGGCAGCGGGCGCTGTAGACAGTCAATGGATGGGATGATTGGCCACGCTAAATTGCCCCTTAATAGGGAAAAATAATTATTTAAATGTGTGGGGTGCTGTTTCTTTTGCCAGAACGGTTAGGGTATTCTCTGGGTATTTTAATGTCGCCACTTGCAAAAAATGCAGATGGTGCGCATTGAAATTGATTTGCCTGTAGCTGTACTTAAAATGGAAGATTTAAACCCATGGTAACTAGTGCCTGCAGTTTCACTTGAAAGCATTGGGTTAAATGTTACACTGGATATACCTCGCGTGTTTCCAACTTTATAAAGCTTGCTTTTTGGTGCTTTTGTGGCTGAGTAGCTGGGGCTCTGGCTAAAAACTGGGGGCTTTGTACGTAGACTGATTGCAGTGAATGCAGACTGCTGTGGAGTAGTTAAGAAAAGCTTAGTGGTTTGGAATAAGAGCAAAAATACAAGGGCTAGAAATACTCAGCGCATCAGTTCTGATGAAAGATCATCTCGACCTGAAATATTAACTTTCGTTTCTCTCCACCGATGATGCCTGAAACAGTAACTCTTTCTCTCCCACGATGATGCCTGAAACATTACCTCTCGCTTATCTCCAGATGATGCCTGAAACATTAACTCTGTTTCTCTCCACAGATGGTGTCTGACCTGCTGAGCATTTCCAGCCTATTCTTTTTTTCTTTTTTCAGATTTCCTGCATCTGCAGTACTTTGATTTTGTTTGTGGTTTGGAAAGGAGGTAACAAGACATTATTTTTGACCTTGAGGCAGCAAGTATTGAATTGTATAGCGGTATCTTGATCAGCATGGCAACGGTCATCACGACAAACGAGTTAGTACTGTAATACAAGACACTAATTGCCGGTTCAGAGTACACTGAGCATATCTGGTTTGAGGGTATCTCCGATCAGGATATCGCACACTTGGCCTATCAGATGCAGGCTGTTCAGTGAACCTGGCTGACTGTCTGCTAGACCTTTTCAGCTGTTAAGACTGGAATGTGTCACTTGGCCTGTATAGTAGAGGTCAACTGAAATGGAATATGCTCCATTGATCTGGCTTGTCTATTTATAGGATCTGTGGCTGTCTTGTGTAACAAATTTGTGTATTTCCGTACGCGTTTGAATATCGGGGTGCCCCATAGTAATGGGCGTTTTGTGGTAGAATTGATGCTCCAAATAATGCACAAGAAAGATCTAAGGAAAATTAACCATGTTAGTGTGGACAATCGTGAAATTTGGCCTAGTTTTAAGTTCCTGTCCAGACTATTTAATAATGCAACTTCAGTACAGTTAGTGCATTAGTGAGGGATGTGTGCCAGACAGCTATAGCTCTTGCTGACAAAGTGTACTGTACTGATTTGAGGGAAAATTCTTGACTGAAAGTCACCCTTATCACCGAATTAGTGGGTTTGCCTTTGGCTTTATTCACTTTCTTGTGTAAGGTGATATTTCATTGCTGTTCCCTAAGATATAATAAGAATGTCCTTACCCAGGCATCATTTTGTAAGGAGTAACAGGGCCCTTTGTAGAATTAGTGTAACGTAGAATTAATATTATGTATTTTGAATGGTAATCTAAAATATTTTCATATTTTGACTTCTCACCTGAGGGGGGGGGGGGGGGGGTTGGGGAGAAAGAAGAGAGGAGCAGGAAGAGACAGCGAGAGAGAGAAACAAAACTTCTGTATTGCCGTTTGATGTGTTGTCCTCCAATGTCTCTCCCAAGTAGATAGCTTCTCTTGTGTAGACCATAAATGTTGGTGACTTCTGAGTGGAAGCATCACAGCAGAACTCTCTGTTTTTAATTTGTTTCTAGTCTGAATCAAAATTGCCGCTGTTGTTTCTCTCCGCTACATTAGGATATAATTCCTGACTGAAACATCATACATCAAATCTTGCTAAAATGGTTCAGTGCCGTACCAAACGGTATTTCTTAATTGGCAGCATTAGATAAGCCTCGATGACTAGACTTTGTGGGCAAAGTTATAATTGAGTTACTTTGTCTGTATCAAAAAACAATGTCTAACAATTAGAGGTGGAAAATATTGTTGTTTACTCTGTCACCTTTTGGTGGAGCTGCAATGTAGTTAAGCAGCTTCTTGTCAAAGGAACAGAAATGCTCATCCCTTTTGGGTCATTAAATGTGTCCATACCTATTTGTGCTTCCTCTGTGGGTGACTTGATGCTCTCAAATTGGGTGTGAATGCTTTAATAGTGTACCGACCAGGAACCAAACACAAGTTGGCACCGTTGTAGGATATTTTGAAGCAATCCAAATCTGACCTGCTTTCTGGCACTGCAAGGCACTACTTGACCCTGGACCTGCCTGGAAATGCAGCTATAGTTTATTGTTCAGCCAGAGGTTGTGCCTGATGAGGTTGTGTAGCATCCCATGAGTTTGTTTGCTGTGTTCAACTGTTTGGGTTCCATTGCTGTATAGCTTCAATGCCCCAAACGCAACTATATTTTGCAATATTGTTGCACAACTTCATGGAATAATTTCTCTTGATTTCTACCCATGGGTTTGCAGATTAAACATTTTTTTCAGGGAAGTAAAATAATTAACAAAAATGCTGTCAGTGATCAGATAGACTAGATCTCTCGTGTCTAATATTTTGGAACAATTCAGTTCTCTAATGTCTGGTCTTTGCAGTGAGAGTGAACTATTCTGTGCTCCCAGGTGGAGGGAGCTATTGAAATATTTGTAGAAAACAGCATTGTATTTGTTCAAATGGACACGTCGCTGGCAGTGAAAAGTTAAAATTGACAGCATCTCATCAATGAAGATAACCAAATTTTGAACTGGGGTCACTTGACTTGTTCTAATCTCATTACTGTATAAACAGAATGTTCATAGATAAACATTGCTAACTTGTGTCGATACAAAACTTCTGTTGTAGTCTGCTTCGCATTCGAGCTACTGTATATTGGTTTTAAAAATTAGGCGTGCCTGAATGGCTAACTGGGGCACATTCCAGAATTCGCTGCTGTTGAGATAGCTGCTCTGAATATTTGAAGTGACATGTTTCCGACTCTGCTTTTGGGACATGGTAGAAGGGTTGGTAACTGGGATGCCTGCAATATCTTTGTTACGGAAACTGATTCTGTTGGACTGCATGCAAGTAGAATTGAGAATAAGTTGCACTTGTACTGTGGGGAATGTTCAAAGTTAGAGCCAAATATCGCTTGCCTATCTAATATTTGGTGTCTGACAGTATTGGTATGGAAATTGATTGGATGATTTTAGGTTTTGACTTGAAGCAAATTATCAAGTTGCTTTTTCCTTTTAGGCATGGCTTCTCATCTGCTTAAGATGCTGTACAATCACTAAATTTAATCTGTTTTTAGAAAACTTGGCAACGCACTTGAAAAGGCATTCCCTAGTGGGGAAAATTGCATTTTATTTGGGTTTAATATTCGTGCTAGTGAACCTGTGTAACAACGTTTTTTTTTAAGAAGCTAAAGTTTACCTGAAGTCTTCGCAAAGCCACTTGGCAATTTTGGTATCAACTTTCAGAAGTTAAACTGAATTCTTGCTTGTAGTACCACGCAGAAACCATCAAGAATGTCCGTGAGGCTACAGAAAGTTTTGCTAGCGACCCCGTCCACTACAGACCAGTTGCTATTGCTCTGGACACAAAGGGACCTGAAATCCGCACTGGACTTATCAAGGGAGTAAGTATTTTGTGCAATGCTTGCTCTTTAACCCAATCCTCATTTACTTAAAATGGAGGGAATACCATTCTTCTGGATGGTGGGAAATAAATAGCTCAACAAGGTTTGGGGGTGATCAGCTATGTTACTTCTGATAAACACCAACTGGTTGATCCAGAAATGAAACGGTGTGACAAACTCAAGGAAAGCGGCTTGTTATTGTCGGCTTGAGTCAAAAAATGAAATGGAGAGCAATGCCATTTTACCAGGTGCAGCTTGTATGCATTCAAATATTTTGGGGCGATTTTTATAAAACTTAGTTTTATGCGTACATATATAAAAAGCATATATTTTATTGCTGGTGACAAACAGATCTTTGAAAACAAGAGATGAACGCACTCCACCTCGAATGGGACTCCTCCTCTGACCCCTGAAAGGCAAACTTAATTTGCCAATCCCCCAACCACGCTGAATCCCTGGGTGGCACCGCTGACCACCATCCTAGAAAGATTCCTTGCCAGGCAATCGGAGGCCAAAGTCACAACATCAGCCCCGTTCTTCTCCTCCGGCAACTCCATTATGTCAAAAATCGCCACTAAAGGACAGGGCCTCAACCCCCATGATTGTCGACAAATTCTCAAAACACTGATGCCCAGAGTTCAACCAGTTTTTGGGCAGGACCAAAACGCATGCACATGATTCGCCGAATCCCTTGAGCACCCCTCGCACTTGTTCTTCACGTCAGGAAAGAACCTGCTCATATGGGCCCTGGTCATGAGCCCTGTGAACCACTTTAAATTGAATCTGGCCCGTCCTGCCACAGAAGGTAGAGTTCACCCGATTCAGTATTGCACTCCAGATCCCCTTCCTGTGCCACTCCCAGCTCCTCCCACTTTCCCTTTCTCTCTTCTAATGGAGTTTCTCTGTCACCAGCAACCACCCACATATACCTGAGATCTTCCCTTTCCCTAGCTCCTTGCATGATAATCTTATCCATCAACGTATGCCTCGGTAGCCAAGGGAATGAAGGAAAACCTTTGCGAACAAATTCCCACAGCTGCATATACCCAAGTCTGCTCTCCTTCGGGAGCTGATATTCCTCTAGCCCAACGAAACCACCCTCCACAAACAGATCCCCGATCCTCTCGACCCCCTCCAGCTCCTATAAGTTGCGTCTGTCCCCAATGGTGCAAATCAATGATTTCCACAAATTAGCGACAATAATGACATGCCCCGCCAATCCAAGTGCTGCATCAGCTGGTTCCAGATTTTAAGAGATGCCACCATAACTGTGCTTGCTGTATACCAGGCAGGGGAAAACAGGAGAGGGGCAGTGACCAGTGCCTTTAAACACCCCCACACAAGAAGCCTCCATTTACCCCCACCACTGCCTGACCTTTTCTGCATTCTCCGTCCAGTGGCAATACAATAAATTTGGCAGTGCCAACCCCACCAATCGCTGTCGCCTCTGCAGGAAAGCTCTCTGGATCCTCGGTGTCTTACCTGCCCACATATAGGCCGCAATTAACTTATCCACCCTCTCAAAAGACGCTCTGGGGAGGAAGATGGGAGAGACGGGAACAGAACTTGGGGGAGAATGTTTGTTTTTCTCGCCTGTACTCTACCTGCCGAGGAAAGCAGGAGAGTATCCCACCACTTCAGCTTTCCTCTCGCCCCCGCCACCAGACTGGCTGAAATTTGTGCATTGTGTCCCACTCGTGAGCCACCTGAATGTTGAGATACCTGAATCATGTTCTTGCCAGTTTGAATGGCAAGGTTCCCAAGTTTGCGCACCTACCCAGGGAGTTTACTTGGAAGACTTTGCTCTTGGCCAATTGGTTTGTACCCAGAGAAGGCTCCAAACTTTCCTAACCACCAAATCCTCTTCCCCATGAGGAAGATGAGGGTCTGAAAGTCCTGCAACAAGTTGTCCGCATAAAGGGACACCGTATATTCTCTCCCCCTACGTTCAGTGCTTCTCCATTCCTTTGACCTTGCGATAGCTGGGGGTTCGATAGCTCTTCCAAACCCCTGCCATAACCGACATCCCTGTCTCGTGTTCCTGTATACAGCTGGAAGTATCCCGAGCTCACTACAGTCATCCTAACGCACGGCATGTGCTGGTATTTTGTAACAATCTCACCCAGGAAAATGTTGGCCCAAATCCAAACTGCCCCAGGACCTCAAAAGATACCTAATTTCACTCGATTGAAAGCCTTCTCTGCGCCCATGGAAATAATTACGTCTGGCATCTTCCCCCTAGATGTGGTCATGACCACGTTCAAAAGCTGCCTAATGTTAGTTGACAGCTGTTGCCACTTGACAAAGCCAGCCTGATCCTCTTGAGACCACCTTCGGAACACACCCCTCCAGGAGCCACACGAGAACCTTTGCTAGCACCTTCACATCAACAAGGAAATGGGCCTACCGGGTCCTTATCCTTCCTTGGGATCTGGGAAATGGGCACTGTGCCATTTATCTTCCCCTCTCTCTCTCTCTCTCTCTCTCTCTCTCTCTCTCTCTCTCTCTCTCTCTCTCTCTCTCTCTCTCTCTCTCTCTCTCTCTCTCTCTCTCTCTCTCTCTCCTCTCTCTCTCTCTCTCCCTCCCTACCCCCCCCCCCCCCAAATGACAACATTTTTTTATACATTCCCAATAGACGTGATGCCAGCAATGCTGCAAATTACTTATAAAATTCCACTGGAAAGCCATTTGGCCCTGGTGCCTTCCCAATTGCATAGAACCAATGCACTCCATTGTCTTCTGCGGTCCCGATGATGCCTCCTGTCCTGCACTCGAAAATCCAGCCCATCTAAGAACTGCTCCATCTCAGTCCTCTGCTGGGATAAAATACTCCATTGATTTTATCGGGAGCCGTCACCAGCCATCCCCCCCTCATCCCTAACCTAAGCTATCTCTCATGTAGCCGCCTCTCATCTCAACTGGTGAGCTAACAGATGGCTGGCCTTCTCCCCATACTCGTAGAATACATCCCCTGAGTGACGGCAGCTGGTTCACCGCCTTCCCACCGATACCAAGCAGAACTCCGCCTGCAGCGCCTCTCTCCGCAACATCTCTTTTGTCGGGGCTGCTGAGTACTGCTGGCCCACTTCCAAAATAGCATCGGCCACCCTCCTGTGGCCCTTGTTTGAAATTGCCTCCCTCCTAATCACTGCCTTCCCCTCTTCCCAAAACCTCCGCATTCCACATAACGCACTGTTGCCGAGATTACCTTCTCACACAACTTTTTGACTGCCAGGAATGCCGAATCTAACCCCCACTGAGACCGCCGTCTTGACCTGTTTCTAACCTCGCGTCCACATAATGTGGTACGTGGTCCGATATAATATATTCCGCTCATACAGTGCTGTCTTGAGCCAGAGGCTACCACAGTTGATTATAAACTCTCAGTATAACTGCAGTTTAATACTGCATCCTACAAAGTGCCGTCACAAACATTCACTGAAAGGTAAACACTGTGTTGATGATGTGCATTACACGGGTAGCACGGTTGTGCAGTGGTTAGACCTGCTGCCTCACGGCGCCGAGGTCCCAGGTTTGATCCCGGCTCTGGGCCACTGTCCGGGTGGAGTTTGCACATTCTCCCCGTGTTTGCGTGGGTTTCGCCCCCACAACCCAAAGATGTGGATTGGCCATGCTAAATTGCCCCTTAATCGGAATAAATGAATTGGGTACTCTAAAAGATGCGTGTTACTGTTCTGTAATTTGTGTGCTCTGTAGGATCGAGTATTTAAACTGGAGAGTTGTGCTGCTCGAGGTAGAATCATTTGTTTAAAAATATTGTTTCCCTTTTGTATTTTCTGTTCATTGAAAAAAATCCTTACAATTTTGAATGTGTGCAAGTTGCTGGTGCCTGAACAATGTTCTGGTATATTTCCAGGTGAAGCGGGAAGTTTTTTTTTTGTCAAATAATTTACCGTGGAGACTCTGAAATTGTTTAGTTATTATTTACCCAGTTCCTTTGCAAAGTAAAAGTAACTTTTTCATGTTTTAAAAAAAAAAAAATGGCTGTAATTTTTGTCAAATTGCTCAACTTCCACGAGGAACTCGGCCTGCTTTATAGCCGATAAGAAATAAGAAAACTTGCTGCCGAAGCTTCTTTGTTTTGCATCAGGACAAGCACAAGAAAGCCAAATTTCAAACCATCTCAATTTATACTACAGGAGAAATATGCATCCTTCTAAATTGTTTTGTTTGAAATTTGGCATTCTTGCATTTGTCTTGATGAGTGCAAGATGAAGAAAAAAAGCTTAAACACCGTTCAAGTTCTGTATTACTAAGCGACGCTTGGCCCATTTTGAAACATCAAACAATTGATTGAGGATACCATCCTAAAACTAGTTCCAGCTATAATCCACAAGGATTCCCCAATGCGCTTTCTGAATAGTGCAAGATGAACTTTGGAAAGTCGGGGGTCATTAAAGCCAATTATCCTCTTTTGTAGAGTGGCACTGCTGAAATTGAACTGAAGAAGGGAGCGAAACTGAAAATCACATTAGACGATGCGTATAGCGAGAAATGTGATGAAAATTTACTGTGGTTAGACTACAAACATCTGCCTAAAGTGGTTGATATAGGTAGTATTATCTACGTGGATGATGGCTTAATTGCGCTCCGTGTGTTGGAGAAAGGTAAGTGCTTTATGAAGATATATTCTGATTCCCGCCACACAACTTCTGTCGAGCTAGCTTTCTTTGCACCTAAAATCTCCTGTTTCTTTATGACTTTTCACAGATGGAGTTTGCTCAGTCATTTAGTGCACTTTTCCTTCAATACCAGACAGGAGTGCTCTTTTTGACTTCCCCAGTTGCTCCTCTGTGCTGCCCAGCAGCAGATAGCAAGATGATTGAGCATTTAAAACTGTGGTTGAATGTTGCATCGCCCACTTTGGGCCAGATGCTGAATGTGTGCTCAGCGTTGCACAAGTGTGTTTTTAAAGTTTATTTAATAAACAAGTAGTCCCGGTGATTACTACTTGGTGATAAATCCTTGTCCTGTATATGATGAGATGTTTTAATTCCCTGAATGCTACTTTTTTTTTTAATGAGCAAAGATGCGTTGAAAAATACCTCCAGTGTTCTCTGGCTGCTGTAGAAACTGTGGCTTCCTAGGACATTTCTGAGGGCTTTTAAGAGTCAATCACATTGCTGTGGTCAGGAGTTGCATGTAGGCCAGGCCAGGTGGTTTTGCAAATTTTCTTCCCTGAAGGGTATTTATGATGGCTTCATCGTCATAATTCCTCATGAAACAATCTTCAGACGAATGTGACTTAGTCAATAAAATGTTTTGGTAGTCAGAACTGTTATCAATTTTACCGAAGGTTTTCCAAAGCCTTTGCCTGCACTGAAGTAACTCTTCACTCTTGATATCTGTATTCAGTACTTTCTGTGCAGCTTGAGCATCCATAACTTGCTTTGTTTGATTACAGGTGCAGACTATTGTGACACTGAGGTTGAGAACGGAGGTTTCCTGGGCAGTAAGAAGGGTGTAAACCTCCCCGGAGCAGCGGTTGACCTTCCAGCGGTGTCTGAGAAAGATATAACTGACTTAAAGTTTGGCGTGGAGCAAGGTGTAGACATGGTGTTTGCCTCCTTCATACGCAAGGGTGCTGATGTCCATGCTGTCCGGGACGTGCTGGGTGAAAATGGAAAACGCATCAAAATTATCAGCAAAATTGAGAACCATGAGGGAGTTCGCCGGTGAGTGACCAATCAGTACCTCAAGATCATTATCTAATAATATGACCAGGGCTTTGGAGCAAATACCCTGACTGTGTATTAGGAGTGCCAGATACCCAGACTTGGCTGGAGTCCATGTGCGTAGATAGCATTAGAGGTTTTTTTAATGACTTGATTTCTTACTAGTTTATAGGCTGATAGATTAAGGCTTGTAACTCAGGAAATTAAATTGTTCATTCCATCATTCTAATTCTCAGATTGAGAAGGGAGGTCTTCTGGATATATTTCAGAATTGAATAAACTTATCTAACACCGCTCAGCATAAATACTAGAACTTTTAAGACCATAGATTAGTCTTGGTATTTTGGATTATTTTTGGCTCACATCACTTCCAGCCTGTTTCTTTTGTAAAATCTGCTTACACCTATTGTTCAGAGGCTGAAATGCAACTCCTGTTTCATGTTGGAACGAACCTGACCCATCAAGTGATATCAACTAACTTGTGCAGGAACTATTTTAGCAACCAGCCTTGGATATTACTTAAGAGCCCAGAGTCCATCATTAAACTAACTTCTCAAGTGGCTATTTCTCTCCTTCAGATTTGATGAGGTCCTGGAGGCTAGTGATGGCATTATGGTTGCTCGTGGAGACCTGGGTATTGAAATTCCTGGTGAGAAGGTTTTCCTTGCTCAGAAGATGATGATTGGACGTTGCAACAGAGCTGGCAAACCGGTCATCTGTGCTACTCAGGTATGTAGTTACCTTTTTTCAAACATAAAAGCTCTCCATAACTTGCTGCTGGGTTGAGGTTTGTAATCCATCCTAGAATATTTGCTGGGGCTACGTTTCAATTATACATTTATAATGAATTGGTTTCTGCCTTAACTGAATGCCCGTAAAATATCTGAAGCTGGCCTCTTTTTGGTAGAAACTTGTGAAGATTATTTGCTGTTCCGTTTGTGCTTTCAAAAAAGTGTAATTGAAATTTCAAAAAATCATTCTTCTGTGATCCTAGATTGGGGAATGCACAAGGATTTCAAGATTGTCTAATTTGGATCTTTACATAAATATTGCTGAAAAGAGAAGAGGCTTCTGAAGCTTTTAATCTTGCACTCAGCAGCCGGGGAAAAAATGCAAGAATGTCAAATTTCAAACTCTCAACAATTTATACTACAAGAAAAAAAGGGTGCTTATTTCTGCTAAAGTCCACATTGTGCAGGGAAATTTGGCACTTGGGAGTGCAAGATGAAAAGCTTCACCAGCAATGCCTTCCCACTTCAGCAATATTCAAAATCTTTACCCAGCTTGGCTTAGTGCTGTTCTTCCTAGGTTCACTCCCCTGCCCTGTCCCTTTAACCTAACCTACACATCCTGGACACGAAGGGGTAATTTAACATTACCTAGTCTGCACATCTTTGGACTGTGGGAGGAAACATACGCCGACACGGGGAGAATGTGCAAACTCCACACCGATGAGGCTGGAATCTAACCCTGGTCCCTAGCGCTGTGAGGCACTGCCACCATGCTGCCCCGAGAATGCTAGCTGTCCAGCAGAATTGAGATTTCAGCATTGCAGGATGTGTTTCACAGTAGTAATTGTACAGTGCGGTGGACTTGAGCTTGACATGCTTGCTTGAAATCAATCTGACACAGACACTTCTTCCCACCTTTTCAGATGTTGGAGAGCATGATCAAGAAACCCAGACCTACCCGAGCTGAGGGCAGTGATGTAGCTAATGCTGTACTAGATGGCGCAGACTGTATTATGCTTTCTGGAGAGACTGCGAAAGGAGACTACCCTCTTGAGGCTGTGAAAATGCAGCATCTGGTACGTAGTTAACAGTAACCTTGTGTTGGCCACTTTAGAAGCAGTATGTATTTTGCAAGAGTAGAGGTAGGAATTTGATCGAAGAACTCTTAAATGTGAAATGAGTGTAAAAGTAGTGTAAGATGCCTACTTCCAGTTCCTGTCCAGAGAACAATGGAAACAATTTGGGGAAATTTGGCATTCATGCAATGACTTGCAGCGATATTCGTGTTGCATTTGTTATTCAAATCTGCATGTTCCTGGGCTATTGAACTGTTGCGTTAGATATTAGTTTGAATAGTTGTGGCACATGATGCTTTGCTGTCTGTCTTGGGGCAACTAGATATTTATTCAATTCACGTTAACTGCCATATAGCAAGTTGACTGATTTGTTTTTATTCCATCTGACTAATTGCTATTTCATCTAATTGCCAGATCAACGTAACTGATTTTATGTGAAAAGTCATGCTGAATCATCTATGCATGCAATGGTTGGAAAGTTGCTGGCTCACTGCAGTGGGTTAGAATGTGCTGTGCAACAAGATTTTGAGTATTGGTTTCTGAGTATTGAAATCAGTGTATGCTTCTGGGCACTGAAATACAGCAGGACACGGACATGTTTCCCCGTGGATTGCATCTGCATCACTCATCTCCTGGGATAGTTGGTGAGGAAGAGGGTGGGGGGGGGGGGGGGGGGGGGGGAGGAGAGAGAGAGGGAGAACCCTTAACTAATTTGGGGGCAAGAAGAGATTGAAACACTAATCCTATGACACCTGAAAGTGAGTGTGAGAGATCTAGGAGCCCAGATTGGCTCACAGACTGAAGCCATCCCTGTCCAAAACCATCCCCCAGGCTGTCTTTTTTTAAACACTAGTCAATATTGGTTTGGAGCCTGTCCAGCTCGAGTCTAAACTGCAGCCAGCAATCTGTTCCACATTGCTGAAAATTGACTTCTGACGTTTTACGACTTGTATTCATGTTCCTAGTACTCCATATAATTGATCTCACTCCTGGTCTATGCATTGGGACAAATCTAATCATTTATCTGTACTAGATTAATAAGCCGCATGTTTTTACCTTTTTAAAAATATATATTCTTTCTTGGAAAGAGGGTGTTATTGGCAAGCTCTGTATTTGCTCCCCTTCCCTAATTGCCCTTGAGTTGAATGGCTTGCTAGGCCATTGCAGAGGGCATTAATACAACAGTTGGGTGAAGCTTTGATGGTCATCATTTACTGAGGCTAGCTTTATATTCCAGATTTAATTGTATTCAAATTCCACCAGCTGCCATGGTGGGATCTGAACCCATGTCCCACTGAGCTTTAGCCTAGGCCTCTGGAAATACTAGTCCAGTGACATTATCCACCATGGCATAGTCTCCCTTTTATTGTGCCAATAAAGCGCCTTTTAAATTGCTGGCATTCTTCTGAACCGCTCCCTCATGCTGAGATAAGTTGGTTCCCATTGCATGCTTGCAATCTTGTCTTTTCCAATAGCCTTGAGCTACTGAATACGCGGCAATTTTGCCTGGGGCCGCCTTGGAGAACGCTTAACCGGAGATCATAGGCTGAATGCCCTTGACTGCTGAAGTGTTCCTTGACTGGAAGGGAACATTCCTGCCTGGCGATTATCAAGCGATGTCCGTTCATCTGTTGTCGCAGCGTCTGCATGGTTTCGCCAATGTACCATGCTTCGGGACATCCTTTCCTGCAACGCATGTGGGAGACTATGTTGGCCGAGTCGCACGAGTATGTACTGTGTATCTGGTGGGTGGTGTTCTCATGTAATGGTGATACCCATTGTCTTGCATCTTTGACTTTGTCTCTCTCTATATAATAATATATATATATATATGTATATATATATATTATGTGTGTGTATATATATGTATGTGTTTCTGGAACCTACTTCTTCATTGACCTGGAGGAGCAATGTTCCGAAAGCTCGTGTTTGTAACAAACCTGTTGGACTTTAACCTTGTGTTGTAAGACTTCTTACTGGGTTGGTTATTGTCACTGAAACATTTCGAATTTAAAACTTGGAGCATGCCAACACCAAAGCTTAATAAAATCAAGGCTTAAAGGCCAAGCTGATGTGTTCTAGCAGATAGATAATTGGGGCCAGAACATGCCAAGACATTTCAGGTGGCATTTCCTCCTGCAGCAAGGCACAAATGCAAGTCTCTCTCTAAGCTTTGCGTTCACCAACGGGATGTGGGAGGGTGAAGATTACAGCAAGGGCAAAGATGGAGATCACTTCAAATAGAATACTTGCGATCATTTTAATAGGCATGGTCGTTCAGTTGGCTTACTAACACTGCTGAAGTGTTCCTCGACTGGAAGTGCAAACCTTGAGAATAAATGAATTGGCACCTAGGTCTCCCACCAAAAGCCTTACATTTGCAACCCTGCTGCAAGGTACGCAAATGCTCGGCTCCATCCACATGCAGCAGTGCATGAATCCATATCAAATCACCTAGATGTAGACCTATTTTGTCCCTCCAATCTTTGCCTATGCTATTTACTTTGCTCAGCCTTGCCCTACCTTCAATTCCAATGATCTGAAGAGCAAACATACCATTAAGAACTTGTAGTGACAAGTCCCAAAGCAGAACACCATCTCCACGAAATACCTTTGCCTACAGGAATGCAGCCAATTCATCAGGTAACATGAAAAAAGGTTAATCCCGTGGTACGGTTGTGGTGTTTTCCTTGATTGACACACTTTAAACTCCAACTGGACTACTTTGTTCAACTCTATTGGGCTACCTATGTCATCTGCTGACCAAAGTAGAGGCATGCCCACCCTTTCCAGGAGCCATGTTCAGCACTTCTGTTTGTACAGAGTATAACTAAATTAAGATGTCCAGTAAACCAACTGAACCACCATGCCTATTAAAATGGTCGCAAGTATTCTATTTGAAGTGATCTCCATCTTTGCCCTTGCTGTAATCTTCACCCTCCCACATCCCGTCTGGTGAACGCTAAGCTTAAATCGAGAGAGACTTGCATTTGTGCCTTGCTGCAGGTGGAAATGTCACCTGAAATGACTTGGCATGTTCTGGCCCCAATTATCTATCTGCTAGAACACATCAGCTTGACCTTTAAGCCTTGATTTTATTAAGCTTTGGTGTTGGCATGCTCCAAATGTTAAATTCGAAATGTTTCAGTGACCGTAATAAACCCAGTAAGAAGTCTTACAACACCAGGTTAAAGTCCAACCGGTTTGTTACAAACACTAGCTTTCGGAACACTGCTCCTTCCTCAGGTGAATAGATTCCAGAAACATATATATAGACAAAGTCAAAGATGCAAGACAATGTGTACCACCATTTCATGTGAGAGCACCACCCACCAGATACACTGTACATACTCGTGCGACTCGGCCAACATTGTCTACCTCATAACGCTGCAGGAAAGGATGTCCCGAAGCGTGGTATATTGGCGAGACCATGCAGACGCTGCGACAACGGATGAACCGACATCGCTCGACAATCGCCAGGCAGGAATGTTCCCTTCCAGTCGAGGAACACTTCAGCAGTCAAGGGCATTCAGCCTATGATCTCCGGGTAAGCGTTCTCCGAGGCGGCTTTCAGGACATTCAACAACACAAAATCGGCGAGCAGAAACTTGTAGCCAAGTTCCGCACGCATGAGTACGGCCTCAACTGGGACCTTGGGATTCATGTTGCATTACGTTCACCCCCTATCTGGCCTGGGCTTGCAAAATCCTACCAACTCTATTTGCTCACCCCAGTCCAATGCCAGCATCTCCACATAATAACCAAACCAATACTTAAATCTTGCTGCATACTGATAAAGGAAAACTTAAGTTGCGCATCTTGTACGTGCTGATTAAGCTGGTCATCTAAACTTGTGCAAAATGTTTTACTCTTAAACCTCAAATATTGCAGCATTGATAATGTTTTAAATTTTCAGTGCTATGGCAAGAAGATCTGTGTTTGGATTGCTTAATGTAAATTATTCTGTTAGTCAATGCAAAAAAAGGAGGAATTTGCTGCTTCGAATTAAGTAGACTGCATATAGGCTTCAGTTGAAGATTTAACACTTTTTTTTTTTTTTTTGTTGCATGAAATCTAATTGATTATTGCATATATGAATGTAGAAGCACCGGTCGATGTTCTGCCAGACTTGCAATTTTATTCCCAAAATGCTGCAGTTCAGATATGGAGCGGGAGGGATTTGTCCTCCCTCCCATTGATGAGCACTTGCAAAGTGAAATGGAATTAATTTTAGCCACTGAGGGGTCAAACTTAAGAGAATTTATTGTGAATTGGCTCTGCAGTAGTCCCTTTCTACACACTTAAGTTGCTTGTGGTTGTACTGCTCTCATGGAGATCGAGATCAGTGCATCTGCTAAATTTCTTTTTCCTCTTAACCCACAATATTTTGTACTTCCTCCACTCTCGATTGGCTTTCCCAGTCCTATTGCTTCGTGTTCAGCTTGATCATTAGTTTTGACTTATGCCCAAAGTTCAGTCGTCAGGGTAGTATGCGAGTGCAGTTGATTGGAACCCTGTGTAGTATTGGGAGAAAGTGGATAGCAGTCTGCTCCACTTCTTCCAGAGATTAGTTTTTTAGGGGGTAGACTGATTGTATACAACCTATTTTCTTCAGGGAAATGGTTTTGTACTCGGGTGGGTTTAATGCCATTCCGGGAGGAAAGTTTGGCAGGTGGGCATTTAATCGGGCAGAAGGCTGGTAATCAATCCTTCTGCCTCAATTTGCCCATGGTGGCACTGCGTGGAGGTTTGTGGATGGTCTCTCTGCCCAGATGTCAATTGAGGATCTTTAAGTTTTTAAAAAATTGGATGTTGGAGTTGCTGGCAATACCAGGATTTTCTGTCTATCCCTAATGGCCCTTGAACCCAGTGGCTTGCTAGGCTATTTCAGAGGGCAGCTAAACGTTTGTGGGTCTGGAGCTGCATATAGGCCAGACCAGGTAAGGATGGCTGATTTCCTTCCCTAAAGGACTTTGGTGAACTTAAATGAGCTTTTGTGACAGTCGACAGTGGTTTCATGATCACCGTTACTGGGTCTAGCTTCTCAATTCCAGATTATGAATAGATTTTTGAAAAGATCAATCAGCTGCTGTTAGAAAGATTTGTCCCCATGTCCCTGGTCTTTAGCCTTGGTGCCCGGATCACTGGTCACTAGTTCAGTAATCTACACCAATGTCCCTCTTCCCCTGCTGTTCCTGGGGGGAGAAAGAAGAGAAAGAGATATCTTGTTCAAAGGTACTCCGTGCCACCCTCCAAGTAGTGCTCCCGATCTCTCCCTGGGACTTTCTCACCTGGTGTCCTTGATCTTGTGGAGAACTGTCCTGCCCAGTTGTCATTAGTGAAAATGAAATGAAAATAGCTTATTGTCACGAGTAGGCTTCAATGAAGTTACTGTGGAAAACCCCTAGTCGCCACATTCCGGTGCCTGTTCGGGGAGGCTGGTACGGGAATGCAGTGTACTCTCCAAAAGGAAACAATGTGGGGCACTTTGCTGTCTCTGCATGTGCCAGGTGAAACCCATATTGTGTTAATTCTGCCTCTTGTCAGCAGTGAAGACATTATGCAATAATCAATCATTCTGCAGCTATATTGGGTTGACTGATTTCTAGTTTCATTGTTTATTGGCAGGGTTCAAAGTTTTACAAATTCGCAGACACCAGTTTTCGCACGGCAGTTCATGTTTGTCTTCCTAATCCTGCCTTCAGTCCATGAAGCTACTCACTGTTATCTTGCTGATACTGCTTTCAGTCATGCAGATACATGAAACTGACATATGCTTTGGGCAGTTGAAAGGACAATAACACCAAGTGTTCAACCTCTTGCTGATTATTCAGGGGAAACAAAGCATCCTCTAGTGGAATTTGGAAGATGTATGGTTTACATTGCTTTGGTGGGAGTCTTGATGCATGAGTGTTCTAATGTTAAATTGTCATTTAACTTAGTTGAGTAATCTTGGAAAGGAGGTATTGCTGGTAAATAATGGTTCCTGTAACTATTCACCTCTGGAGCAGTGTACTATTTGGGAACAACATTCTATTGGTAACCAACAGGTCTGGCAGAGGTGAACAGGCTGAAATGGTTTGGTTCTTTCACATCATTCCACCTTGATTTGAACTGTACCATTATCCTCAATGTTTCCCTTCACCTGGGAAGTTGATGGCCTGGAATTTCTGCCCAATCGTACACATACGATTATGCATCTAATTGACCCATATCCTCTGCACGAATTGGTCACACCCAAAAGCCCCCTCTGCTCACAAAGGTCCAGTTTCCAAATTAGAGCCTTGAGCACGAGTTTGCTGTAATTGTGCTCGTCTTTTCCCATTGAGATTTTCAAACCTATCCGCAGTCGCCTCAAAAGCCGTTGCATGAATCATTGGAAGCTGCTCTGCTAACAGAAGATGTTTTTTTTCCCACAAAGTAAAATTGGTTTTCTTTCTGCTGCCCGCCTTCCGATTTAGGGGAGTGAACGGGAAGTATGAAGTACCACTAGTGGACAGCACCCCAGCTGGCAGTAGCTGACCTGTTATCAAAAGTAATGACATTTGCAGGAAGAAGAACCTTGTCCGGCCCCAATGGTCGCTGTCTCTCTCCAGCCAATGGTGTTGACTGGGTATTTTCCTTGTAGCTGAAGGGGGTTGGAAGCCAGTTTATAAAGGATTTCTTAACTGTTAGAATTTGTTTGAGAAGTTTTAAACTCCAATTATAACTAACGGGTGGATCCCAAATTATGTTCCCATCCCAGTTATGTCAAATATTTTGCTGCTTTGGTGCCAAATGTGCATTAAAAATATAGAACAGTGGGACTACCAGAAGATGCACCACAAAGCATTAACTCTGTCTCGTGACTCCCAACGTGCATCCCAACTAATTGTTCACCCATTGCAATTAACATTGCACAAAACAAGGTGTGATGCATATTCCCTGTGATTCATGTACCCATTTGCTACGTGCACTTAACCCAGGATCCATTTGAAACTTTGTTTTTACAAGTTTGACTATTCCAATGTGGAAGCAAACTTGGGGCAAATTTATTTTTTTGTGGATGCTTTTGAACCCATTCCATATCACTACCTGAGATCTTTGACTTTGTAAATCTTGTGATTTGTGGGAATGATCCAAAACCAAACGGGCATGAAGAATTAATAGGATGTCTCCACACCCTTTCCCTGGAAGACCTCACTGTATTTTTTTTTTTAAATCCCCCTCATTTCTCCCTTTTCGCCTTCTGCAATCTTCATCTCCAATCTTAGTTATCTAAGGACCCATCCCATCCCAGTTAATTAGTAGACCAACTAACAGTGCCAGTGAATACTATGATTTGCCTTGTGTTCTAACCTTTCAATTAAACATTAAATTTGCATGTATTCAACTTCTTCTTTTGCATGTTTTAGAACACTGGCGTGTTTAGATGGCAGTTGTGCAATATACATGTAACTTTCAATAAAACACTTCCCCAACTTGCAACCTGTACAGATTGACCACCTTTACCAATGAAATATTAAAATCTGCACTGCTTTTAAATGTCTGGTGCAGGTTGAAATGATGGAGCCAACGTGCTTCTAATTTAATTAGGTGCCAAATTAGTTTATCCCCCAAGGCATCAAAACAAGTGGTATTTATTCTCATTCCACTTGTATTCCTGCTCAGCAAATGTTGCACAATTACCTAGATCTTTCACTAATGTGTCACGTATACCTGACTCTCTTGCATCTTTCTCTGTTCCTGTCTTGTGGCCTACAGATAGCTCGTGAGGCAGAGGCTGCAATGTATCACCGACAGATGTATTCGGAGATCGCTCATCTCGCGCCTCCTACGGTAGACCCTACGGAGACTGCTGCCATTGGCGCTGTGCAGGCCTCTTTTAAATGCCTTGCTGCTGGTATTATAGTCTTGACCAAATCTGGCAGGTAGAGTAGCCAAGGAGTCATAACTATGCAGAAGGTTTAGAATTAACCATTTCTCCTTGCAGGGTTCTTGGATCATTCAAATTACCTGGCAGCTGCATAGTCAATTATTGCTCATTTGAGAGAGCTTTTCAATCGGGATTTCGGAAATTAGAAAGTAAAGTAAGCTGGATATATGAAATGACCCCAGTGTTCCTTTCATTGATCCTGAGGGAGCCTGCTGAATTTTGTTAAGCTACCAGGTAGTTGGCCACGTCCAATGAAGGGAGCACATCCAATTGTGCTGAACCTGGCTGGAAGGTAGGTGGAGGAAGCCTGAAGCTCTGTGCAAGGCGTAGGCAGGATGAATGGAGCAGAAGTGGTAGTGACTGACCGGAATGTTCCCTTCCCTGGTGTGGCATCTGCAGATTGCTCGTGAGGCTGAGGCTGCCATGTACCACAGGCAGCTATTCGAAGAGCTGCGTCGCCTAGTACCCCTCTCCCGAGATCCAACAGAAGTAGCAGCCATTGGTGCCGTGGAGGCCTCTTTCAAGTGCTGTGCTGCAGCTGTGATAGTGCTGACTAAGTCTGGAAGGTAGGAATGATTCCATTGCTTGTCCCTGAACTGTTGACATTTCACTCGCCTATTTTTGTCCCGTCAGCTGGTCACCCCTTTCCTTACAGGGTGCACAGGCAGGCCAAACTGCAAATGTCAGTCCGATTTTAAACTGTTGATATCTGCAGTACTTCATTAAAATTATTTGCAAGGCCATATTGCGTTCGGTATTCTGCGTTTTTGAAGATGTAATTTGAAACTGGTGTCCAACCAGCGAGAAACCTGAGCTCTGACCTGTGGATTCTTTGGTGTGACAACTGGATCTGAAATCTGCTTTTTAAAAAATGTATTGGCTCTTCAAGTTGCAGCTACTTGTTCATTCTAGGCAAATAGGGCAGCCAGGAGCTGTAGCTTCCAAATGGCACAAACACATTACTCGCCTCTTCCTTGAATCCTTTCCAGCCTTAATGTCTGGATTCCCTGCTTTACAAGTTTGCTGCAAGCGTGAGATAAATGTAATCCTATTGCTCTTGACATGGTTTTTGTGTGTGGTAATGCCTCCATAGATCAATGGAATTGATGCAGTATGCATTCATTTACCATTTATCGCCAGTTTACTTCACGGACCACTTCCTTTATTCTTCGAAGTGGCATGTTTAGCTATGCTCTTTTGAGTCTTGCCTTCAGGTCATCTTCGTGAAGTGTGTTCCCTGATCTCTCCTACTTTTCCTTTCTTTACCCCATCCCCAGTACACATTGGGGGGAGGGAGAGAGAGAGGAGAGGTAGAGTCTACAGACTTGAATCAAACTAACTTGATATAACAGATCACCAATTAGATTTTGACGGTTTTGCACCAGAAGTTTAAAATGAACCCTGTAGAATCAGCTGGCCTTTTGACCTGCTGTGCCCATGCTTTATGTTCCTTCCACTTTTAATTATCTCTTCTCAACTCACCCCTGTATCCCCTTCCTATCTCCCTCCGTGAATGCATCTGGTCTTGCCAAAAATGCTTCACATCTGAATCAACCATTTCCTGTGATAGGGAGTTCCAATCACCTTTATTGTGTAGAAGAAAGTCCTCCGTTATCTGTTACCTCCTGGCGACTGGCTTTTAATTATGTCCGAATGTTCCTGGCTTGAGCTGAACACATTCTCTATGCCCGTACTATTGAATGCCTTCATAATCTATCTGGCCTCCCTCTTACTCTCCATCTCGGCAAGAACCCCCACACTTTTTGTTCCTTCAGTGCATCATCTTAACCCTGATAACATACTTGGATGCGTTTCAGCACTTGGTCATGTGCCTTTCACATGTTTTTGTTGTGCAGCGGCCAGAATTGCAGCATTGCTCAAGTGTGTGCTGACCCAAGTTTTCTTCTACTTTGTTCTTCTACACTCTTTAACTCTTAACTTTCAGTATTTCTCTCTCACTCTCACTCTCTCTCTCTCTCTCTCTCTCTCACTCTGTCCCCTATCCCATTTGTTTCATCAACTCTGAAAATATTTTGGTGGTCACTGCAAGGGCCCATTTCCCAGTTCTACCAGAGAAAGCTTCTGTCCTGTAGGTACTTTTGTTATCTTGTCCCAGACTCCACTTCTCTTGACCTTATGATGGACATCTCTTGTGGCACTTTAAAAAAAATTGTTTTTTTAATTTTAAGTACCCAATCCATTTTTTCCAATTAAGGGTCAATTTAGCGTGGCCAATCCACCTAGACTGCACATCTTTGGGTTGTGGGGGCGAAACCCACTCAAACTGGGAGAATGTGCAAACTCCACACTGACAGTGACCCGGAACCGGGATCGAACCTGGGACCTCGGCGCCGTGAGGTTGTGGCACCTTTTCTGCGCTTTATGAAAAGTCTGTCATGCCATGCCTGTGACCACTTTTAAAGAATAGAATGCAATTGTTAAGGGTCCTTCGTTTTTTGAGATCTATTCTGATTATTATTTCAATATTCATCATCCAAGGCCATCTGTTAAAAGGTTTCTGGGATTTTTTGCTTCCATTGAAACCGATCTCATTTAATTCCTTGGGTTAAATAGCCTTTTAAGGTTCTATTTATTGTCCACCCATTCTATGACATTATTCTTTGTTTCCTGATGAATTTGAACATTGCCACTGTTCCTCTATCTGGATCCAGGATTTATCCTCCAGTTTGACTAGTTGTCTCCTTTTCGACCTTGTAAAAATCCATCTTGCCTTATATTATTGACATTTTCCCTTTGGGTCTCAGTGACCTAATCAGTCTCCCTTAAGTGATTCTATACATCCCATTACATGTTATTGGGGAACCTAGTAAATGCGTTAATCCTCGTGTTCATTTGTTTCTTTGTCTGTTTAATCTTATTTTCAAAACTTCTCACATTAACGTTCAACCTTTATTTGTGTATCTGCCTTTTCTCGGATTGAGTTCACGCTCGCCCCTTTTGTCCATGATGTCGCATTTCCTTCATCTAGCATGCAGGTTTGTCTGGTGCATGGCGGCAGCTGTAGTGCAGCATTCCCACGTTCCATTGTCACGCAGCAGCAATATTCTTCCCTGTCCCAACTTCACTTTAATCAGACTCTGCGGGGCATTGGATCCAGAGTCTATTCCATCTGCTTGTGAAACATTTAGTGGTCAGTGGTCTGGTTTATTGGATGTAAATTTAAGAAGTGGAGACAACTGTGACTGTGTGCACCTGCAGCAAACCTTTCCTTGGGTTGAAGTGGGATGATAGTTTCCCCCCCCCGCCCCGATACAACTTGTGTAGTGCATTAATCAGTTCTTCTCCCAATTTTGTTTCTTAAACCTGTAGAAAATGCATTTTCTTTCATTTTAAAACTTCACATTTGAAGTGGGATGCAATTCAGCCCTTATTACCATTTCAGTCCTTATTACCGGCAACAGTCATTATCCTGCTTTTAAACGAGAGCAGTGCAGTTGGCACTGCAGCCTCACAGCACCAGGGTCCCGGGTTCGATTCCAGCCTCTGGTGACTGTCTGTGGAGTTTGCACGTTCTCCCAGTGTCTGCGTGGGTTTCCTCCCGGTGCTCCGGTTTCATCCCACAGCCCAAAGGTGTGCAGGTTAGGTGGGGTTACGGGGGAGTGGGCCTAGGTAGGATGCTCTTTCAGAGGGCCAGTGCAGACTCGATGGGCTGAATGGCCGCCTTCTGCGCCGTAGGGCTTCCATGGTTCACAAGGGGGCTTGGAATTGAATACTGCTGCTTGCCACCAATATGACTACCGGTAGGTGTCACTAGGCCAAGTCTGCTGTATGACTAAAATAAATTGTGCTCCAAATATATTGAGCATGACCTGGTTTGTCCATGGGGTCCTAGTGTTGTAGTGCCTCTAAATCTTACAAGATTGGAAAAAGAAGTAAAATACCTTGGATAGACTGTCAGGATCAGTTTTATGGACAAAATTTCAGATTGGATTAATCATCACTCTTAATCTAACCTGAGGACTAACATGCACCTTGGCGCTCTTACATTTCAGTTCCCTGCAAATAATGATTTGCTGCTGACTTGGAGAACATGGGATGTTATGAACTAGATGGATTCTCTGCTCTGTCCAGCAACTGGGTAGGAGTCTGTAGTGACGCATCGCCTCCCATGGTGTCTTGTATAACGATCGAACCCAATGTCACAATGACAAACGAGTCCAAATTATTGACCCGTTGTGTTTAATTATTCTGAGAGCTGGACTGAAGTGCATTGGAAAAGGGGCAGGATTGCTATGGGGCATGTAGAAAACCTGCCCTGCTTACTGACTCCTTACTGCTCAGATAATCGTCCCAAGTTACAAAACTGCGAATCCAACAGGATGCTTTTAGGTTAGGTGCTGGGCAGAACCCCAGTTCTTCTCCCAGCCCTGGGAATTGTTTGCTCTGGAAAGACTTGGCTCGATTTCTCTGCCTGCAATTCGATTAAACCAAATTTTGTCTGCGGTCAAGATGTGCCTTGCTTATTTGAGGCTCTTAAACTCATTGGGAGGCTGAGAGCCACTGAACCTGTGCTGCCAATGGCCGGTGAGGGGAATAAGGCACCCGAGACTTGATGGAATAGGACAAACAGATAGAGGTTGATTGGCTGCTCCCCATCACGGAAAGGGGGGAAAAAAAGCTCTCTGGGACTTGCACAACGTACAGTTGACTATATACTCTTGTGCAAAACCAGCCTTGCATTTCAAGGTTCTGAGTTTGATTCCAATACACTAACATTTAAGGAATCTGCATCCCCTGTGCTGCAAGAGGACAAAAGGGACTTGACTGCTCACTGCTGACGTTGGGCAACAATGAGGCTGACTGGCGTTTTGTTGACTGATCAGCAGATCTTGCAGTTCAGTTAGCCCTCAAAATCCTAGCCTAACCAGGCATTGGGGTAGCATAACCTGTTGGTGGTAGTTGACTATTAGCTCTTAGACCTGAAGGCAATGAAACACTTAATAAAACGTGAAAGACTGCGGATGCTGGATTCTGAAACAAAGACAACACATGCTGGAAGACCTCGGCAGGTCTGGCATTGTCTGTGGAGTGAGAAAACCGGGTTAACACTAGAGTCTTTAGGGATCACATAGGGATTCTAAACGTTAGCTCCATTTTCTCCCTCCTATGCTGCCAGACCTTCTGAGGTCTTCCAGCATTTCGCTGTTTTTGTGTTGGCGAATCATTTTAAACCTGACTGTATAATGTTTCCTTAGATTGGGCAAGATGTAGCCAAGGCCAAATCCGAGGCCTCATCTTGAGGTTTGATTTTTCAAGCGTGATTAATTTGGAAAAACCCTTCAACCGTAACTGTTTATGTTTTAGTGTACTGATGGGTGTTTTTGTTTAGGTCTGCGCACCTGGTGTCCCGGTACCGCCCACGAGCTCCCATCATTGCTGTAACCCGTGAAGCTCAGACTGCACGTCAGGCCCACCTTTACCGCGGCATTTTCCCGGTCATCTTCAGGCAGGCGACCGATGCAGTATGGTCTGATGATGTTGACCACAGGGTGAATTTTGCCATGGAAGTCGGTAAGTTGAGCGCAGCAGAATGCAAGGTGTTGCCCACCTTAGTGGGTCTGGCAGTAACTGGAGTGAAAGGAAGTCAAATATGCAGGTGCAGCAGATAATAAAGAAAGCAAATGGAATGTTGGCATTTATAGCAAAAGTGTAAAGGTAAGGAAGTGCTGTTGCAACAATCAGGGCATTGGTAAGACCGCACCTGGAATATTGTGCACAGTTTTGGTCCCCTTATTTGAGGAAAGATTCAGTGGCATTGGAGGCAGTTCAGTGGAGGTTCACTAGATTGATTCCAGAGAGGAGGGGTTTGTCGTATGAGGTGAGATTGAACAGTTTAGGCCTATACTCTTTGGAGTTTAGAAGAATGAGGGAAATCTAATTGAGGTATGCAGATGCTAAAAGGTATGGATAAAGTAGACTTGGAGTAGATGTTTTCTCTTGTGGGGCATTCTAAAACAAGAGGTCATAATCTTAGAAGAAGGAGCAAATCTAAAACGGATTTGAGGAGAAACTACTCCTCCCGAAGGGTTGAGAATCTGTGGAATTTGCTATCCCAGAGTGCAGTGCTGCAGAGACCGTGAGGAAACAGATTTTTAATTGGTAATGGGTTGAAGGGTTATGAATGGGCAGGACGGTAGAGTTGAGGCCAGGATGATCACATTGAGGGTGTTGGGCTCAGGAGGCTAAATTGCCTTTTCTGGCTCTGAAGTCATGTGTTTTAGGGAGGAGATGCTCTGGCAGATTTCATAATCCAGCTCTTGGTCTGTAACATTGTATGTGGAGATGGTGGTGTTGGATTGGGATGAGCACAGTAAGAATTCTTGCAAGATCAGGTTAAAGTCCAGCAGGTTTGTTTCAAATCACTAGCTTTCGGAGTGCTGCTCCTTCCTCGGGTGAGGATTCACCCGAGGAAGGAGCAGTGCTCCGAAAGCTCGTGATTTGAAACAAACCTGTTGGACTTTAACCTGGTGTTGTAAGACTTCTTACTGTAACATTGTAAGTAGCAGATGAGGAACATATCAGCCATGATAGAATGGTGGAGCAGACTCGATGGGCCGAATGGCATAATTCTGATCCTATATCTTATGAACTTGCGACTCTTCAGAACTATTTCCTTTTGGGGGGGGGGGTGGGTTAAACATCATGACTTGTGGATTGCGTCACTTTTTATTTGTTCTGCATAATTGCTTGAATAATTTTTAACCTGCAGGCAAGTCTCGTGGTTTCTTCAAGTGCTGCGACCTGGTGATCGTGCTGACAGGCTGGCGCCCAGGATCTGGTTCCACCAACACCATGCGCGTCCTGCAAGTGCCCTGAACGGCTAGGATCTCCCATTGATGTCCACTGCAGTACCGCCTCCCTTTTTTTTTAGGCAGCTACCGCTTTATGTACTGCAGTGCAACTGCCAGCTGCTAACCTCTGAGCACCTCTACATAAGCAAACAAAAGAATGCAGTGTTTTTGGTCATAAGTTCAGCTCCTTATCAAGTTACTCTATACTGCACCTGACTGTCTGATGTAAGACTATTATATAAATGTTTCAGTCAGTGTATTATTGTTGTACTAAGTGCACCTTCACAAACCTTTACCTTTATTTATATTTTTGTGGTTGATCGTTAAAAAAAATTATGCCCAATAATGCACCGTTATTCAGACCAGGCTTTGGTTACATTACTTGTGCATTATTCAGATACTGTACAATACTGTTTAAATTCAGCCTGTTTGCAATTATGGAGTTTAGACCAGATGTTTCACTTAGTACAACATGCTTCTGTGAATATAGGAGTAAAATGCAGTTTAATTGTTGCCCGTGGTGGATATCAATAAAAGCTACATCCCACAAGTTTCATCCTTGTCTCATCTTTTTTCAAACAACAGATGTTTTAAACTAGGAGGTCCATCTGTGATCTCAATAATATAATGGCATGTCAAACATTTAAAACCCCGTTACTGGCTATCCTCTAAGTTGCTGTTTCACCCTGTCTAATTGGGTGCTGCCGGTTTCCCAATAGAGCCGTCCCACACCAGGAGGAACATCCGGTTACAAGGGCACAATGTGAAATGAGTACAGGCAGCTTTGGGTTAAGGGGTAAAAATGGAAAATTGTCCCCGATTGATGACTAAATCAACTATTCCATTTAGCTTGCAATGGGAAGTTGAAGAGCGACTCCTTTGGGTCATGAAGTTCCGCTCTGGTGTTCAAAATACCATCTTTTTAACATTCGCCATTCTGCTCGTTAGAACTTGGAAAAAGCTGTTCTCTGTGACTATTCCTCCTAAATCATTTGATGTAAACTTGTGTTTGTTGAAGATGAATCTGGAAACCCCTGCAGTTGAGCAGTCTCCAGGGGTTAAGAGTAGAAGTAGAAACAATGCTGGAAATATTCAATAGAATCCCTACAGCGCAGAAAGAGGCCCATTGGCTCTACACTGACTTCCCACCAGACCGAGTTCCAGCATTTCCTGTTTTATTTAAGATTTCCAGCTTCTGGAGTATTTACTTCTGAATAGGAGCAGTTTTGGCTTTCTGTGCTCGCTGACGAAAGCAAAGTGTTAATTTCCAGGATCATCTTTTGTGAATATTGCCATAGTTAAAGATACTGCTTGTGCGCCAATAATACATTCTAGGGAACCACTAGATTCTGTTGCAGACTGTCATTCAGCATTGATTATATATTTTTTTGGTCTCATTCCCATACTACCCCTGCTTTCCTAGTTTCCTGAATTGAGAAGTCACAAAGGAACAACGTGTTTTGAGTCCTGTCTGGACTCAAAAATATGAATAGTGCAGCTAATTCATGTTGTCACCCACATCACTCCGCTGTGTTGGTTGAGCTGAAGCTATGGAGATTGATGGAAAGATTCTGTAGTCATTATCCTATTGTATTGAAAGGGCTTTAGCTCCTATTCTGGATACTTGTCATTACGGAGTTGACACCTTGCCAGTTTCTAAGTTCCAGCATCATCACCTCTTGAGTCTTATCCGATTATAATACCAGGCAAACGGTGGCCTCTGAAAATCTGTCTCCTTAGACTTAATTGTGACCCTCCATTAGGCTTTGATCTAAGAGGGTCACTGCACTCCCTTCACATCTTCCTGCCGACTGCAAATATGAGGCGAGCGTTGATTCTTTGCAGCTGGTATTATTTTCTGGGTATGTGTTTTGAAATAATTTTAGAGTACCCAATTATTTTTTCCAATTAAGGGACAATTTACTATGGCCAATCCACCTATCTTGCACACTTTTGGGTTGTGTGGGTGAAACCCATGCAGCCATGGGGAGAATGTGCAAACTCCACACGGACAGTGACCCAGGGCTGGGATTCGAACCCGGGTCCTCAGCGCCGTGAGGCAGCAATGCTAACCATTGTGCCATATGTTACTCAAATCGCATTTCGTGATGCCAGCATCAGTTGGTTAGAAAGCCAGAATTGCAAGTTCAAGTCCGCTAGATTCTGAAGTGTTCTTATGATGTAGCGGGGCTCTGAAATCGTGACACATTTGTTCAGACTGGTCCTCTGCTCTAGCTGTGTGCGGTGTTACTGCCATTAACCTGGCATGTTTCAGTGGATTGAATATTGTGTATTAGACCCAGAAATTGAATGGATGATCCATTTAGGTATCTGATTTCAGGAGGGTGTAGATGGTGGGCACTGTTATACCACCACTTGTACCCATCTATTATCTTCAATGTAATGAGTGGCCTGGGATGTTTCTGGAGCATTAGGAAGCGAAGTTTGACAGCTATTTAGTCCAAGAGATTGGTTTCTATGGCTGACAGCTGAAAGTGCAACTACCAATGCTGCATTTTAAAATTTGGGAGGCCAGGAAGCCAGCATTCGATGAGTAGATGTCAGATACATCGCAGAGATGGGCAGCGGTGAAGCCATGGGGAGTTTGAAAATATGGATGAGAATTTTTAAATTTAAAGCATTTAACCAGAAACTGTTGTAGGTCAGAGAACAAACTGGTAGAGTGCTCCTTTTGAAGTTTAAGTGCAGACTTGAGGCTGAATGGCCTACTATATGGATTCTATGATCAGAAGTAACAGTGTGCATGAGTTCAGCAGCAAGTGCGTTTGAGGCAAGGGCGGAGTTGAGGGGTGAGAATAGGTGGCCTTACTGATAACCGCAGCTCTGTGGTGGAGACCCCTGGGGTCAAGTCTGACAGCAAGGGTGCAAATGGATAGGTTCACTTGCTATGAATGGGGATGAATTCGATGGTGGCAGAGTGGATTTTGTCATGAGAGCAAAGATTCCCTTGAAACTATATCGGTGGCATTCAGCAGCTGAAGGGACATGAGATGAAATTCCATTTCTACGAGTAAGTGAATCATTAACCAGGGGCACAGTAGACTTGCTAAGTACTGGCAAGCAAAACGGAAAGTTGGAATTTCTTTTCTCACACTGGGAGATGAGCATGTTACGGGTAGCTTGAGACTGGGGAATTTGTGTTTTGACGAAAGATTTAAAACTTGAGTACTGATGCTGGTGAAACGGCAATGTCCTACTGCACAGACTGCAATTCGAGTGATCTTGTTTGAACAGCAGACGTTCTGCCACTGCCATTTGCACCAGGTCATGTTCTCTCATAAATACAGACTGGTCTGTCAGGAGCACGAGGCTTGCCCTGGTTGTGGAATCAGTAACAACCACGCCACTGGCTTTGGTGGGATTCAATAACAGGGAAAGAAAAAAATCAATTTTTCTCTTATCCCTCACCCCATCCTTCACTCACTATTACTCCTTCAATACATATGATTATCAATTGTCTGACAGTTCATTGAAACAGACTTGAGAATTTATATTACACCACTTCCTGAGTGAGTAACAGTGCTTTGCAGCTCGCATTCCTCTTGCCACGTGTGGCAGCTATTTTGCACGGATCAAGATCTTGAAGGCCGCAATGACCTGAAGCTAGTTTGTGTTTTTGGCAGTGACGGTAGGAAGAAATGTTTCACATAGTGGTGCAAGTTCTTTTCTGAACTACTGGAATAGACAAGTAAGATCTATTTAAGCTCTTGTTCAGTGACTGCTGAACTGACCTTGCAAACTAAATGCACAGCCTTGCACAGATAAAGTGTAATTATGAATTGGGGTCCTCTAATCTTGGGTTTTAACTTGTTGCACTCAACATCCAATATTTAACATTTATGAGCGTAATGTTAAATTTATCATTCAATCCCAAATTCGTAACATCTGTTGTACCAGCCTCATTTGTCAACATTTTGTTCTTAAAGGACAATTTAAAATGGCCAATCCACCAACCATGCACATCTTTGGGGTGTGGGGATGAGACCCACACAGACCCATATGCAGAGAATATGCCAACTCCACATGGACAGTTACCTGGGGCCAGGATCGAACCAAGGTCCTCGGTGCTGTGATGCAGCAGTGCTAACCACTGCACCACCGTGCCTCCCGTCAACATTTTTATATTGTTACGTTTCCAGTTGCTCTCGGTATCTTCATCAACATGTATTAGAAGTTCTGAGCCCAAGTTCACCATCCCTACGTCAGGTGCCACGCCCTAGGAGGATCATTGGCAACCGTGCCTTCCATCGGCTTGGGCTGTGATCACGCTTGGCAAAGTACTGCAGTGGTTTGCCGTTGCCTTTTGCAGCCTGGCTGACGAGGAAACCCCTGCTCTTTACCACCTCCCGCCATGTGTGTTGAAAGGATTCACAGGTTGATAGTAAACCATTTTTGGGCAGGTTATGCACACAACCTCCATGGACATGGAGGTTGTGTGCATAACCTGTTGGGCAGCACGGTAGCATTGTGGATAGCACAATTGCTTCACAGCTCCAGGGTCCCAGGTTCGATTCCGGCTTGGGTCACTGTCTGTGCGGAGTCTGCACATCCTCCCCGTGTGCGTGGGTGTCCTCCGGGTGCTCCGGTTTCCTCCCACAGTCCAAAGATGTGCAGGTTAGGTGGATTGGCCATGATAAATTGCCCTTAGTGTCCAAAATTGCCCTTAGTGTTGGGTGTTGGGGCTACTGGGTTATGGGGATGGGGTGGACCTTGGGTAGGGTGCTCTTTCCAAGAGCCGGTGCAGACTCGATGGGCCGAATGGCCTTCTGCACTGTAAATTCTAAAATCTATGACATGTCCTGAAGTGGGACTCCCAACCCAGAGCTTTGGGACCAGAGATCGGGTGTTACCCACTCCACCATGAGGTTTCCCCCTTGGTTCGCTACTCGACACCTATTCACGGTCTGCCATTGATTCTTTCCGTAGTATCCCGCACTGAACCTACAGGATAGGAAAGGTTATCTTCCCTGTGGCCCTTGCAGAGTAGGAGCTCCCTTGCTAGGGGCAGAGGGTCTGTATTAACCTTTGTAAAATGTCAGTCAGTAAGGCACCGTCTAGAGAGGAACAAGATATGGATATGGTGGCTATGTGCTGCACTGTGAATAAAAACTTTATTTTTATGGTGACTCCCCGTGTCCTCACTAAACTTTCCTCGCGTGTTTCAGGTCCAATCCCTTAATTTATGCTGAAGTATTTTTGAAATATAAATATTTCACCTGGGGCCTTGCCCTTTAACAATCCAAATAAACAATTCTTAATGAGCCGGTTGAGCTCCAGCAGCTTGGATTCGCTTTCCACACGTGGCCTGTGAAACGAGTAACACACAAGAATTAGGAGCAGGGGTAGACCATTCGTCCCCTTGAGCCTGCTCCGCCATTTGATAAGATAATGCCTGAACAGCGTGTTGTCTAAACTCCTATTTCCGAGTATTGCAGGCAGCGTAAGCTTTATATTGAGTGGAGAACAACTGTTTAATTGTTTTTGGTTTCAACTAAATTTGCTGAAGAAGTGGCGCAGTGGTTAGCACCGAGGACCTGGGTTCGATCCCGGCCCCGGGTTCAATCCCAGCCCCGGGTTACTGTCCGTGTGAAGTTTGCACATTCTCCCCTTGTCTGTGTGAATCTCACCCCCACAACCCCAAAGATGTGCGGGGTAGGTGGATTGGACACGCTAAATTGCCCCTTAATTGGAAAAACAAATGAATTGGGTATTTTTTTTACTTTTTAAATTTAGAGTACCCAATTCATTTTTTCCAATTAAGGGGCAATTTAGCGTGGCCAATCCACCTACCCTGCACATCTTTGGGCTGCTTGGGGGGGGGGAGGGGGGGGCGAAACCCACGCAAACACGGGGAGAATGTGCAAACTCCACACGGACAGTGACGCAGAGCCGGGATCGAACCTGGGACCTTGACGCCGTGAGGCAGCAGTGCTACCCACTGTGCCGCCATGCTGCCCATGAATTGGGTACTTTAAATTATTTTTAAAAATTGCTCAAGAAAATAGTGTCCCTGAAGACATGAACCTTCGAAAGCCATTAATGAAATTCAAATGCTGGACCGGGACTCGAGCGGAAGCGGTTGTCTGGAGGACATGATTCAGAGACAGCGATTTACCGCATTTGAGGAGAGCCACCGAACTAGAGGGATCAACAGGAGCATCTGCTCGGTGATATTGGTAAGCGTTTTCAGACACATTGCGGCATTCACTGTTCACAAATATTTTTAAATTATCACACATTTAAATATGTGCCTTCAACACCAGATGGACATCTTGCCAAGGTCATCCCCACACCCCCACTACTTGCCTTCAAACAACCGCGCAACCTCAAACAAACCATTGTTTGCAGCAAACTACCCAGCCTTCAGAACAGTGACCACGACACCACACAACCCTGCCATGGCAATCTCTGCAAGACATGCCAGATCATCGCCATGGATACCACAATTACACGTGAGAACACCACCCACCAGATACGCGGTACATACTCGTGCGACTCGGCCAACGTTGTCTACCTCATACGCTGCAGGAAAGGATGTCCCAAAGCGTCGTACATTGGCGAGACCATGCAGACGCTGCGACAACGAATGAACAGACATCGCGCAACAATCACCAGGCAGGAATGTTCCCTTCCTGTCGGGGAACACTTCAGCAGTCAAGGGCATTCAGCCTCTGATCTCCGGGTAAGCGTTCTCCAAGGCAGACTTCAGGACCCGCGACAACGCAGAATCGCCGAGCAGAAGCTTATAGCCAAGTTCCGCACACATGAGTGCGGCCTCAACCGGGACCTGGGATTCATGTTGCATTACATTCATCCCCCACCATCTGGCCTGCAAAATCCTACCAACTGTCCTGGCTTGACACAATTCACACCTCTTTAACCTGGGGTTACCCCATCTCTGGATCTGTAAAGATTTAATCACATGCTAATGCTCGCATTCCAAGCATTGTCTGGCATCTTTGAATCTGTCTACATATATGTTTCTGGAACAGACCTCTTCATTCACCCGAGGAAGGAGCAGTGCTCCGAAAGCTAGTGTTTGAAACAAACCTGTTGGACTTTAACCTGGTGTTGTAAGACTTCTTACTGTGCTCACCCCAGTCCAACGCCGGCATCTCCACATCACAAATATAGACTGTGGGGGTGGAGGCCAGTGCAGCGTAAATGCTTGGCAACACTAGAAAATTCCCGCACAGCACTTCGCTTTTTTTTGTGGCTGCTCGACGTGATGCCTCGTCCCGAGCCCTTGGTAGCTGCAGCCTGTGCTGGTTTGGCCTCAGTGCCAGGGGGCGGGGAAACGTCAGCCTGGATTCCCATTCCCGATTTCTGTCCGGCAGGACCTGCAAGGCGAAAAGACTGTGCCCTGCTCTAATGTTCCCTGCCCCGCCTCCCACAGTCACATAGCTTTCTTTAATTTCCATATAAAGAATGGCCATTTCCGTAAAATATGAGGTAATACTTGACATTGGCTGGCAGGTACCCACCATGAGTCTGTGGCTTCATGAGTAGAATTCTTTTAAAAAGAAATTCTGAAATGTCCTGATGTATTGGACCATTAAGTCCTATAAGTAAACAATATTATTGTTTCGTGTTGAACTCCTTGAAGCAAAACCGACAGAGCAGTGAATCGGAACGTACACTGTCCCATTATATCCTCTTTTGTTCAGCCATAGAAGAATCCATAGAATCCCTGCAGTGCAGAAGGAGACCACCTGGCCCATCGAGTCTGCCCCAACCCTCTTGAAAGAGCACCCTACCTTGCCCCCCCCCCCTCCCCCCCTCCCCCCCCGCCATCCCTGCAAGCCCACACAACCTACATGTCTTTGTACACAAAGGGGCAATTTTAGCCTGGCCAATCCACCTAACCTGCACATCTTTGGACTGTAGGAGCGCCCGGAGGAAACCCACGCAGGCAGGGGGTGAGCGTGCAGACTGCACACAGACAGTCACCCAAGGCTGGAATTGAAGCCGGGTCCCTGTGTAGTATGTGTGTACCTGTACACGGGTATCGGTGTTTAGTACCTGTGTTCCCAGTTATGTTCTCTGTCTCTATCTTTCTCCCCCATTTATTCCACGGGGTGTGCGCGTCACTGGCAAGGCCAGCATTTGTTGTCCATCCCCAATTGCCTTAGAATTGAGTGGTTTGTCAGGCCATTTTAGACTGCATGTAAGAGTCAGTCACATTGCTGTGGGTCTGGAGTCACATGTAGGCCAGACCGGATAAGGACAGCAGAGAACTAACTGCTTTGTGATAGTTTGAGGACCACAATTGCTGAGACAAGCTTCATAATTCCAGACTTATCAATTGAATTACACAACCAACTGAGGTGGGATTTGTGTACATGTCCCCAGGGTATTATCCAGGGCCGCTGGAATACTCTGTCCAGTGACATCACCAGTACACCATCAGCTCTTGGTGCAGGAGTCGACGATAAAATCATAGAATCCCTGCAGTGCAGAAGGAGGCTATTAGACCCATCGAGTCTACACCGACCCTCTGAACGAGCATCCACCGAGGCTCACTCCCCCACCCTATCCCTGTAACCCCACCTAACCTTTTGGACACTACGGGCAATTTAGCATGGCCAATCCACCTAACCTGCACATCTTTGGACTGTGGGAGGAAACCGGAGCACCCGGAGGAAACCCACGCACACACGGGGGAGAACGTCCAAACACCACAAAGTTAGTCAACCGAGGCTGGAATTGAACCCGGGTCACAGGCGCTGTGAGGCAGCAGTGCTAACTACTGTGCTGCCGTACCGCCCCTTCAATACTTTAATAGAGACACACACTGAGGTGAATGCTTGAGTTTGTGTTGATGACATGGAAGATGGAACAGGGAAATAGGAATGAATAAAAGGGAAGGACTACAAAAAGTGCAAAATAATTATTATTTCTGGGGAATAAATTATCTCCTAGAGCTTAAGTATTGTCACCTATTGATGTAGTTTTGGGGTGGGGTGGCAGGGGGCTTATAAAATCCTTGTGCAACTTTAAACTACATTATATGGACGTTATATTAGAATAAAATGTAAAGAGCTTGTAAAAGCATTTGTTTTAAACTTTTAAAAAATACATTTACGGGATGTGTACGTCGTTGGCTAAACCAGCATTTGCTGACCATCACTTTAAAAAAATATATTTTTATTGGTATTTTCAATTTATACACAGTAACACTTTACGTTTAATATTTACAGCACGTGTGGACTTACCGCCCATTCCTAGTTGCCCTTGGGAAGGTGGTGATGAGCCGCCTTCTTGAACCGCCGCAGTCCGCATGGTGTAGGTACACCCACAGTGCTGTTAGGGAGGGAGATCCCAGGATTCTGACCCAGCGACAGGAAAGGAACGGCCGAAGTCAGGATGGTGAGCGGCTTGGAGGGGTGCCAAATGGTGATTTTCCCAGGCATTGGCTGCCCTTGAACCTGTAGATGGTAGCAGTCATTTGGTTTGAAAGGTGCTGTCTAAGGAATATTAATGAGCATCTTGTAGATGGTGCACACGGCTGCCATTGTTCATCGGTGGTGGAGGGTTTAAATGATTGTGGATGAGGTACAAATCAAGCGGGCCGCTTTGTCCTGGATGGTTTTAAGATTCTTGTGTGTTGTTGGAGTTGCACTCATCCAGGCAAGTGGAGAGCATTCCATAACACTCCTGACTTGTGTCTTGTAGATGGTGGACAGGCTTTGGGAGGTCAGGAGGCGAGTCCCCTGCTGCAGAATGCCCAGCCTCTGACCTGTTCTTTTAGCAGCAGTATTAATGTGGTTCCAGTTCAGTTTCTGTTCAATGGTAACCCCCAGTATGTTGATAATGGGCGACTCAGTAATGCCAGGGGTTATGGGGAGAAGGCAGGAGAATGGGGATGAGAAAAATATCAGCCATGATTAAATGGCGGAGCAGACGTGATGGGCCGAGTGGCCTAATTGTGCTCCTATGTCTTATGGTCTTATGAATGCCTTAATATTCTGAACTTTACCAGCCATAGTAAAGAAACCACCTCAACTACACTCTGAAGCTCTCCCTGAGGGGCGGTCGCATTGACCTTAATGTCTGGAAGCAGCTTGCTAACAATCGTTCAAAATGGTGCCAACTAGACGCTCAAGCTGCATCACGGGTCCGAACACCTTAATGATGAGGCAGAACGGCGACAGAGGAGGAAAAGAAAAGGGAAGAAAATCCTGCCCTCCAGATCCCGCCACTTCGTGGCACATCCTTCCCCATAGGCCCAACGACCTGCGGGTTGAGAATCGACCTGTTCAGTCACATGATGACCCATGGCAGAAACTCGCAACCCTGAGTAGACGCCATCCTCGGATCGAGGGGCAGCCGACGACGACCAGGGTTCACTTTTTCTTCCACTGTCACAATCTTCAGTCAGTTGTGGCATCTGAAGTACAATGAAGATATGAATACAGCATTAAGAACGCTTTAATTGAAAAAAATGATGAATTATGCTTCCAAAAGCTGTTAACTGATCACGTCCATCATGTGCACTGTACTTTCAAAGTTATTGAAGTTTCAAGTTGACTTTATAAACAACCTGCACTTTACAATTTATATGAATCATAGAATGATATAGCACTGAATGAGACCATTCAGCCCATCATTCCTCTGCTGATTTTGGTGCAGCAAGGGCTACGGGGATACAGCAGAAAAGTGGGGTTGCGGATTATCATACCAGATCAGTCATAAATTCATCGAATGGCAGAGAAGACTTGATGGGTCGAATGGCCTACTTTTGCTATTCTGGTTTGATGGTCTTCCCAATTAACCTTTTTCCCCAATTTTTCCCCCACAACTCTGCAAAAACAGAAGTTCCCACCAGTACATATCCAATTTTAATTTGTGTTGAAATTGCACGTCTAATTATGGTAGAAAAATTAGGGGTGGAATTTTGCCCCCCACCACCCCCCAGGAGAGGGATGGCAGATGGGGTGGGGGGGCTAACATTTGGTGTCATTGCGCACGGTGCCCTGCCTGCTGTCTATCCATTGTCTGGTGGTATTTTCCTGGTCTCCCACCCTTGGGCCAATTCATGAGGAAGCACAGGGCACTTGATAAGACTTCTGGGTAAGATCTGGTGTAATTTGTGCAAGTTTGTACATGTGTGTGTGTGTGTGTGTGTGGGGGGGGGGGGGAATCCCTCCCAAGAAAGACCCAATTCCTCCCCCAACCCTGCCTTCCCATGTCTCGTCCTCCCAATCCCTCCAGCCCTCCAGAGAGATACCAGCCAGAGAGAGGCAGGACTTCTTCCCAACTGGGGACATAAGTCATTGCCCGGACCAATTAATGGTCTGAAGGCCATAATATTGGCTTGGTTCAACAGGCTGATGTCTGATGTTTAAGGCGGGTGGGGGGTGGTTCGGGCCCCACGTCCATGTAAAATCCAACCTACGGTTACTGGAGAAACAACATAGTTCAAAATATTTCATTCTTGTTTACTGCGATGCTTTGAGGACCTCAAACTTGAATTAGCGCCAACTGTCCCAGTATTCCTAACGTTAGGAATAGAACTTCAGGTGTGCGTAGTCATGGAAAATTTATAAAGAGGGCATTGAGTCGAACTTTACCAAAAGTATTGATGCATGATAAAGCACCCAAGATAACTTGGGAAGATGGTTGGATCACGGGATGGATAGGAGGCCTGCAAAGCTGTGGCCGCTTTTTGCTGGAGCTCTCCTATACTATAGTTAACGGCTGACCTGATAGAAAAGTCTTCAAGATCATGAAAAGATTAATTATATGGATCACGTCGGGGTCAATTGTGCTTCCCTCGCTCGCCACAGCCAATGGTTCAGTGTCTACCTTTTTAAAAAAGTAAATTTAGAGTACCCAACTCTTTTATCCCCCCAATTAAGGGGCAATTTAGCATGGCCAAGCCACCTTCACTGCACATCTTTGGGTTGTGGGAGTGAGGCCCACGCAGACACGGGGAGAATGTGCAAACTCCACGCGGACAGTGACCCGGGGCCGGGATCGAACCCGGGTCCTCGACGCCATGAGACAGCAGTTCTGACCACTGCGCCACTGTGCCATCCCGATTCTACCTGACACTATATTTGCCGCTTCCACTGCCTTCCCTGGAAATCCATTCCAAGTTACTCACTCCTTATGGGTGGCAAGGTGGCAGAGTGGTTCGCACTGTTGCTTCACAGCTCCAGGATCCCAGGTTCGATTCCCGGCTTGGGTCACCGTCTGTGCGGAGTCTGCTCGTTCCCCCCCCTGACTGCGTTTGAAGCACTGTTCTGGTTTACCTTCTCTGTCCTTTATAAGGTTTTCAAAGCCGGAGGTCCCTCTTTACCTGCAGCCCCAAGTTTGACTGCCTTTCCCCGCAAGTCAATCCTTTAGAAGCACCTCTCGTGGGCTTCGGAGCCATTTCCTACGATTCTGAGGACATCGTGAGCTTGTCAAGTACTTTCTTTTTTTTGCAACTACAGCATTTTGGGCTGCAGGTGGCAGTCTCTTACTGGACAAGAACCTTGACTGAGAATTCACCGGACCGTAAGTACGGAAACAGGGGAAGTAATGCTCCTCGCAGACCTCGATGACTAATTCGTCCATTCAAAAGTTTTGCCATTGAACTCCGGCCGTCTCCCTTGACTTCTTATATCTAATGAGACAAGCAGGATTTTGTTCCGAGTTACAAAATGTGGTGATTTTGCTGATTTATCAGATAGATGCAGCCATTTGCACAAATGTCCGTTTCTGACATCTTCGGATGTTGAAAAATCAATTTGAAGTACACTAGGTCGGTGGTGTGACAGTCCGGGAAGCAAAGTGAGAAACAATTAGCACTCCAGATTTTAAACTGTCCCACCCACCTCCTTCCGCCTACAACTTTGCAGGCTGTTTAACAAATTACAATGTCAAACTGCGATGCTGACTATGCATGTGGGATAGCAACGATTAGCAAGGCTCTCTGGTACCTGTCTGAAATATTCCGCAGAATGCAGGTTGAAAATCCCTTACCCGAGATGCTTGGGGCCGAGCGTGTATTGGATTTTGGAATTTTTCGGATTGTTTTGATTTATTGTCACGTGTGGCGAGGTACAGCGAAAAGTATTGTTCTGTGTACAGTCCAGGCGGATCATTTCATACATGAAAAAACACAGGACACGCGATGAATACACAATGTAAATACACAGACATCGGGTGAAGCATACGGGGTGTAGTACTGCTCAGTGGAGAAGATGTGTGGAGAGATCAGTTCAGTCCATAAGAGGGTCGTTCAGGAGTCTGGGAACAGCGGGGTAGAAGCTGTTTTTGAATCTGTTGGTGCGTGTTCTCAAACTTTTGGATCTCCTGCCCGATGGAAGAAGTTGGAAGAGAGAATAGCCTAGGTGGGAGGGGTCTTTGATTATGCTGCCCGTTTTCCCAAGGCAGCGGGAGGTGTAGATGGAGTCGATGGATGGGAGGCAGGTTCGTGTGATGGACTGGGCTGTGTTCACGACTCTCTGAAGTTTCTTGCGGTCCTGGGCCGAGCAGTTGCCATACCAGGCTGTGATGCAGTCAGATAGGCTGCTTTCTATGGTGCATCTGTTAAAGTTGGTAAGAGTCAATGTGGACATGCTGAATTTCCTTAGATTCCTGAGGAAGTATAGGCGCTGTTGTGCTTTCTTGGTCGACGTGGACATTGCATCAACATTGAAGGTGAAGCTGGATAGAGTACATGAAGGAGAAGCTGGATAGAGTACACGAGGGAGAAGGTGGATAGAGTACACGAGGGAGAAGCTGGAAAGAGTACATGAAGGAGAAGCTGGATAGAGTATATGAGGGCGAAGCTGGATAGAATACTTGAGGGAGAAGCTGGATAGAGTACACGAGGGAGAAGCTGGATTGAGTAACAAGGGAGAAGCTGGACACAGTACACAAGGAAGAAGCTGGATAGAGTACACGAGGGAGAAGTTGGAAAGACTACATGAGGGAGAAGCTGGATAGAGTACACGAGGGAGAAGCTGGATAGAGTACATGAGGGAGAAGCTGGACAGAGTACACAAGGAAGAAGCTGGATAGAGTACACGAGGGAGAAGCTGGATAGAGTACACGAGGGGCAAGCAGGATAGAGTACACGAGGGAGAAGCTGGACAGAGTACACGAGGGGCAAGCAGGACAGAGTACACAAGGAAGAAGCTGGATAGAGTACACGAGGGAGAAGCTGGATAGAGTACACGAGGGAGAAGCTGGACAGAGTACACAAGGAAGAAGCTGGATAGAGTACACGAGGGAGAAGCTGGGTAGAGTACACGAGGGAGAAGCTGGATTGAGTAACAAGGGAGAAGCTGGATAGAGTACACGAGGGAGAAGCTGGATAGAGTACACGAGGGAGAAGCTGGATAGAGTACACGAGGGAGGAGCTGGATAGAGTACACGAGGGAGAAGCTGGACAGAGTACACGAGGGGCAAGCAGGATAGAGTACACGAGGGAGAAGCTGGACAGAGTACACGAGGGGCAAGCAGGATAGAGTACACGAGGGAGAAGCTGGATAGAGTACATGAGGGAGAAGCTGGACAGAGTACACGAGGGTGAAGCTGGATAGAGTACACGAGGGAGAAGCTGGATAGAGTACACGAGGGAGAAGCTGGATAGAGTACATGAGGGAGAAGCTGGATAGAGTACACGAGGGTGAAGCTGGATAGAGTACACGAGGGAGAAGCTGGATAGAGTACACAAGGAAGAAGCTGGATAGAGTACATGAGGGAGAAGCTGGATAGAGTACACGAGGGAGAAGCTGGATAGAGTACACGAGGGTGAAGCTGGATAGAGTACACGAGGGAGAAGCTGGATAGAGTACACGAGGGAGAAGCTGGATAGAGTACATGAGGGTGAAGCTGGATAGAGTGCATGAGGGAGAAGCTGGATAGAGTACATGAGGGCGAATCTGGATAGAGTACACAAGGGAGAAGCTGGATAGAGTGCATGAGGGAGAAGCTGGATAGAGTACACGAGGGAGAAGCTGGATTGAGTAACAAGGGAGAAGCTGGACAGAGTACACAAGGGAGAAGCTGGATACAGTACACAAGGAACAAGCTGGATAGAGTGCATGAGGGAGAAGCTGGATAGAGTACACGAGGGAGAAGCTGGATAGAGTGCATGAGGGAGAAGCTGGATAGAGTACACGAGGGAGAAGCTGGATTGAGTAACAAGGGAGAAGCTGGACAGAGTACATGAAGGAGAAGCTGGACAGAGTACACGAGGGAGAAGTTGGATAGAGTACACAAGGAACAAGCTGGATAGAGTGCATGAGGGAGAAGCTGGATAGAGTACACGAGGGAGAAGCTGGATAGAGTACACGAGGGAGAAGCTGGACAGAGTACACGAGGGAGAAGCTGGACAGAGTACATGAGGGAGAAGCTGGATAGAGTACATGAGGGAGAAGCTGGATAGAGTACACGAGGGAGAAGCTGGCCAGAGTACACAAGGAATAAGCAGGATAGAGTACACGAGGGAGAAGCTGGATAGAGTGCATGAGGGAGAAGCTGGATAGAGTACACGAGGGAGAAGCTGGACAGAGTACACAAGGAAGAAGCTGGATAGAGTACACGAGGGAGAAGCTGGACAGAGTACATGAGGGAGAAGCTGGATAGTTTACACAAGGGAGAAGCTGGATAGAGTACACGAGGGAGAAGCTGGACAGAGTACATGAGGGAGAAGCTGGATAGATTACACAAGGGAGAAGCTGGATAGAGTACACGAGGGGCAAGCTGGATAGAGTACATGAGGGATAAGCTGGATAGAGTACACGAGGGAGAAGCTGGATAGAGTACACGAGGGGCAAGCTGGATAGAGTACACGAGGGAGAAGCTGGATAGAGTACATGAGGGAGAAGCTGGATAGAGTCCACGAGGGAGAAGCTGGACAGAGTACATGAGGGAGAAGCTGGATAGAGTCCACGAGGGGCAAGCTGGATAGAGTACACGAGGGGCAAGCTGGATAGAGTACACGAGGGAGAAGCTGGATAGAGTACACGAGGGAGAAGCTGGACAGAGTACATGAGGGAGAAGCTGGATAGATTACACAAGGGAGAAGCTGGATAGAGTACACGAGGGGCAAGCTGGATAGAGTACACGAGGGAGAAGCTGGATAGAGTACATGAGGGAGAAGCTGGATAGAGTCCACGAGGGAGAAGCAGGACAGAGTACATGAGGGAGAAGCTGGATAGAGTACATGAGGGAGAAGCTGGATAGAGTACATGAGGGAGAAGCTGGATAGAGTACACGAGGGAGAAGCTGGACAGAGTACACAAGGGAGAACCTGGACAGAGTACACGAGGGAGAAGCTGGATAGAGTACACGAGGGAGAAGCTGGATAGAGTACACGAGGGAGAAGCTGGATAGAGTACACGAGGGAGAAGCTAGATAGAGTAATGGCAAAGACGTTAGGTAGAGTATACGGCGGAGAATCTAGGCAGAGTACACGGCGGAGAAGCTCGGCAGAGTACACGGCGGAGAAGCTCGGCAGAGTACACGGCGGAGAAGCTCGGAAGATTACACGGCGGAGAAGCTCGGCAGAGTACACGGCGGAGAAGCTCGGCAGAGTACACGCCGGAGAAGCTCGGCAGAGTACACGGTGGAGAAGCTCGGCAGAGTACACGGTGGGGAAGCTCGGCAGAGTACACGGCGGAGAAGCTCGGCAGAGTACACGGTGGAGAAGCTCGGCAGAGTACACGGCGGAGAAGCTCGGCAGAGTACACGGTGGAGAAGCTCGGCAGAGTACACGGTGGAGAAGCTCGGCAGAGGACACGCCGGAGAAGCTCGGCAGAGTACACGGTGGAGAAGCTCGGCAGAGTACACGGTGGAGAAGCTCGGCAGAGTACACGGTGGAGAAGATCGGCAGATTACACGGCGGAGAAGCTCGGCAGAGTACACGGCGGAGAAGCTCGGCAGAGTACACGGTGGAGAAGCTCGGCAGAGTACACGGCGGAGAAGCTCGGCAGAGTACACGGCGGAGAAGCTCGGCAGAGTACACGGCGGAGAAGATCGGCAGAGTACACGGCGGAGAAGCTCGGCAGAATACATGGCGGAGAAGCTCGGCAGAATACACGGCGGAGAAGATCGGCAGAGTACATGCCGGAGAAGCTCGGCAGAGTACATGCCGGAGAAGCTCGGCAGAATACACGCCGGAGAAGCTCGGCAGAATACACGGCGGAGAAGCTCGGCAGAGTACACGCCGGAGAAGCTCGGCAGAGTACACGCCGGAGAAGCTCGGCAGAGTACACGCCGGAGAAGCTCGGCAGAGTACACGCCGGAGAAGCTCGGCAGAGTACACGGCGGAGAAGCTCGGCAGAGTACACGGCGGAGAAGATCGGCAGAGTACACGGCGGAGAAGATCGGCAGAGTACACGGCGGAGAAGATCGGCAGAATACATGGCGGAGAAGCTCGGCAGAATACATGGTGGAGAAGCTCGGCAGAATACACGGCGGAGAAGCTCGGCAGAGTACACGCCGGAGAAGCTCGGCAGAGTACACGCCGGAGAAGCTCGGCAGAGTACATGCCGGAGAAGCTCGGCAGAATACACGGCGGAGAAGCTCGGCAGAGTACATGCCGGAGAAGCTCGGCAGAGTACACGCCGGAGAAGCTCGGCAGAGTACACGCCGGAGAAGCTCGGCAGAGTACACGCCGGAGAAGCTCGGCAGAGTACACGGCGGAGAAGCTCGGCAGAGTACACGGTGGAGAAGCTCGGCAGAGTACATGCCGGAGAAGCTCGGCAGAGTACACGCCGGAGAAGCTCGGCAGAGTACATGCCGGAGAAGCTCGGCAGAGTACACGCCGGAGAAGCTCGGCAGAGTACACGCCGGAGAAGCTCGGCAGAGTACACGGTGGAGAAGCTCGGCAGAGTACACGCCGGAGAAGCTCGGCAGAATACATGGGGAGAAAGGAATTGCAAAATAAGTAGACTGAGTTGGATGCCATTGTATGGAAGGAGTTTATTGTGGAGCGTCGTCCAGTTGGGCAAATGGCCTATTTCTGTGCAGTAAATGGCTTCATGTGAAATTTTTTCAGTTAAAATTTTAGAATTCTGTTGTGACCAACTGAGATTATCAGTGACACCCCCCCCGCCCCCCCACCCCCCCCCCCCCCCCCCACCCCACACCTCCCCGTCACGTCATTCCGTGTACACTGTCCAAGTATGATTAGTTTCTGGGAGCCCTTTGGTCAGGATTATGTTTTGCCTTCAGCATTCCTTCCATTGATGCAACGGCATTTCGAGAAAACACTTTAGAACACAATCTGTGCTCCATTTTGCTTTCTTTTCTTTGCTTGTTTATCTTTCCAGATACTGTGCGCACCTCCTCTCGGCATAGCTTTTGTTTCTTTTCTTCCCCCAACACCTTTTTCCCTTTTTGCCCTGCCGGACTAACTCTTCTATCGCTCAACCTCCCCTGTCTTTCGCCCAATCACAGGCCTTTCTCTGGCCCTTGTCCCACCCACCCCGTGCTCAAAACCTACGTCATGAGAATGTCGCTTTAAGAAATGTTTGGCTGCTCATGTTACTGCAGTGATGTCAGAGTGTGGGTGGAGCTGAGCTCTGGCTCTGCTTTTTAGTTTCACTTTGAGAAAAGCTTGGATGTGTCTGCGTCTTTTCGGTTTCGTTTTTCAGTGTGTTGCAGCTGAAGCCAGACAGAGCAGGTGTACTGTTGAGCTCTCTGCCATGAAAGACTATCTCTGGATCATTTGGTGAATTCAGAATTATAAATGTTCTCAGTAGTGAATGTAAACCCTGATGTGCTTCTGTTTAAAGGTTTGTTAAGTCTTCTGGGTGTTAAAAGGACAGCTTACGGATTACTTAGTGTTGTATTCTTTGGGGGTTGTATTTGAATTGATGGTTGCTAAGATGTTCACTGTATGTTTTAAAAAGGTTAACTTGAGTTCATAGAATAAACATTGTTTTGCTGTTTTAAAAAATACTTTTCCATTTCTGCTGTCCCACACCTGTAGAGTGGGCCGTGTGCTCCCCATACCACAATCTAATAAAAGCTGTGGGTCAGGTGAACTCCACGATACACTTTGAGGTTCTCTAAACCCTGGCCCATAACACCTATTACGGCTCCAACTTTTCCCAGGCCTGATGAGAGGCCTGGAACATTAGCACTATTTCTCTATCTCCACTGGTTTTCACAACCTGTTAGATTTTCCCAGCCTTTTCCATTTTTAACTTCAGATTTCCCTCATGAATAAAAATTGCTTATCGTCACAAGGCGCCTGTTCGGGGAGGCTGGTACGGGAATTGAACCCGCGCTGCTGGACTTGTTCTGCTTTACAAGCCAGCTGTTTAGCCCACTCTGCTGAACTAGCCCCTATCCGCAGCATCCCCTTTTCCGATGATCAAGGGTTGTACTCTGATCCAGGGTTTGCATGGGGTTAGACTTCCTTTGGTTATTAAGTGCTGCTGATATCCTTATGTAAATGAAATGAAATGAAAATCGCTTATTGTCACAAGTAGGCTTCAATGAAGGTACTGTGAAAAGCCCCTTGTCGCCACATTCCGGCGCCTGTTCGGGGGGGCTGGTACGGGAATTGAACCATGCAGCTGGCCTGCCTAGCCAGCTATTTAGCCCAGTGTGCTAAACCAGAATATCCTTATTCTGATATTTTTAGAATTAATAATTTGAAACGAGATGTCGCCAACCCTGTGATCAGCGGAAAACTGCCCTCAAATGTCCTTCTCCCTCCTCATTAACTTTTTTGACATAAAATTCATCAACAACGAACGATACGTCTTTTACGCCATCATTTTTCTTAATTCAAACCCTCCCCTGATAGGTAGTGTCCTTGCAACCCGCTTGTTCTTTACTTTGCCCCATCAATCAGCTATCAGTGATCCACATCATAAAACCTTTTAAATGCAATTGCTTATTCATAAAAGATGAGAGTCCCTGTGTCATTTCCCTTCAAACCACGGATCTGATGGTTATAGCGATGTGGTTTTTGAAGTGTAATCTTTGACAGATTGATCAGCACCCTTGAACGTTTCTGCTGCATTCCGGAGGAACCGGAGCTGATTCCAGAAAAACGAACAAAACCAGCAAGAAATCCAGTGAAACTCTTGGATTCTGCAGAGCACCGTGCCAATAAGCCACTTGTAATATTGTGGGACCTTTCACGGCCTGTCGCAAAGTCCTTTACGAATAACAGGACCTCAGTAGGGAGAGCGAGTGAATTAGGGAACATGGCCATAAGAATAGTTGAGGAGCGAATTGCATACTTCTGACATTGGGGGGCTGGATTGGAAATCTAGTACTTCAGGAAGAGGATTTGGGACGTAAGAAGGTCACTTTTTGTTTTATTCTTTCAGGAGAGCATCAATCACATGCCCAGCGTTTGTTGCCCAACCTCACTTGCTCTTCAGGAGGTGTTGGTGAGCTCCCACCTCGAACCGCAGCAGTCCATGTGCTGTAGGTGCACCCACAGTGCTGTTAGGGAGGGAGTTCCAGGATTTCGACCCAGCGACAATGAAGGAACGGCCGTTATATTTTCAAGTCAGGGTGGCGTGTGGCTCGGAGGGGAACCTCCAGGTGGCGGTGTTGGTGAGGCCACATCTGGAGTATTGTGCCCAGTTTTGGTCTCCTTACTTGAGGAAGGATGTGGTGGCATTGGGGCAGTTCAGAGGAGGTTCACCAGATTGATTCTGGTGATGAAAGAGTTGGTGTATGAGGAGAGATTAAACATTTGGGTTCATACTCGCTGGAGTTTAGAAGGATGAGAGGGGATCTGATCGAGGTGTATAAGATACTAAAAGGGATTGATAAAGTAAACGTAGAAGAAATGTTCCCCCCTATGAACATAGAACATACAGTGCAGAAGGATGCCATTCGGTCCATCAAGGCTGCACCGATCCACTTAAGTCCTCACTTCTACCCTATCCCCGTAACCCAATAACCTCTCCTAACCTTTTTTGGTCACTGAGGGCAATTTATCATGGCCAATCCACCCAACCTGCACGTCTTTGGACTGTGGGAGGAAACCGGAGCACCTGGAGGAAACCCACGCAGACACGGGGAGAACGTGCAGACTCCGCACAGACAGTGACCCAGCAGGGAATCGAACCTGGGACCCTGGTGCTGTGAAGGCACAGTGCTAATCACTTGTGCTACCGTGCTGCCCACAAAAATGTTAAATGGGGAAATCTAGAATGAGAGGTCACGGATATAGGTGTGAAAGGCGGTAGATTTAGAACTGAGATGAGGAGGAACTACTTCTCGCAGAGGGTGGTGAATTTGTGGAACTCGCTGTCCCATAGTGCAGTGCAGTCTGAGTCACTAAATAGCTTTAGGAAGGAGATAGATAGATTTCTGATCAACAAAACGGGTTAAAGGGATATGGGGAACAGGTAGGGAGGTGGATTTGAGACCAGGAAGAGATCAGCCATGGTCTGATTGAATGTCGGAGCAGGCTCGAAGGGCTGAATTGCCGACTTCTGCTCCTAATTCCTCCGTTCCTATGGTGTTCCAGTGTAGCTGCTTCCCTTGTCCTTCTAGATGGTGGAGGTCACAGGTGTGCAAGGTGCTGTCAAAAGAACCTTGGCACAGTGCATCTTGTAGATCAGGCATTGTCAAACTTGGGGGCACAACCCAAGGGAGGGTCGTGGAGCCGTCTGCCGCAGCGCTCCCGATCGCGCAAATCTGCGCGCAGCAGCCGGCTGTTAATAATGCCGGCTGCAAGCGGCCTTCAAAATGGCCATGAACATATAAAAAAATGCGGCCGCACTGCGCAAGCGTGCCCAATCATCGGTGCGCATGCGCAGTGCGGCCACTTTTTTTGTAAACGGCCGCAGCTTTTTGTTTTTCAAGTTCGGGGCGGCTTTATTAATTTTATCCATTTATTTTATTCATTTGATTTTTACTTTTTTTTACAATTTCGGGGGGGTTTTATTTGATAAAATTTTACAGGAAAAAAATGCAGAACTTTGGACAGATGGAGACGCCATACGTTCCGACACCAGAGGCTTCACCTTCATCCAGCAGGTTCCATTGGAGGAGCGTGTACGAGGGCCAAAGGGACCCCAAACCATTTACTCCATTTTTGTCAGCAGCAAATAAGGTAAGAGAAAATGGTAGGTTGCGCAGGTCGGCCGGCGTGGGTCGCGAAGGTCGGCCGGCGTGGATCGCGAAGGTCGGCCGGCGTGGATCGCAAAGGTCGGCCGGGTTGGGTCCCGATGGTTGACCGGTTGGTAAAAATGGGTCACTGGAAAAAAAGTTTGAAGAAAACTGTTGTAGATGGTACACACTGCTGCTACTGGGCATGTGTGGTGGAGGGAGTGGATATTCAAGGTCGTGAATGGAGTATCAAGTGGGCTCCTTTGTCCTGGATGGCATTGAACTTCCCACGTGTTGTTGGAGCTGCAGTCATCCAGGGAAATGGAGAGTATTCCATTACATTCCTGACTTTGTACCTTGTAGATGGTGGACAGGCATTGAAGAGTCAAGCACGGAGCTACCCAGAAGTTTCTGACCTGCTCTCGAAGCCATAGAATATATATAGCTGGTCCAATTAGGTTTCTGGTCAATGTTAACCTCTGGGATGTCAATGGTGACGGAGTCAGTGGTGGTAATGACATTGAATGCCGAGGAGAAGTGGTTACATTATCTCTTGATGGAGAAGGTCAATACCTGCCAACTGTGCAGAACGTTACTTGCCAGTTATCAGCCCAATCTGAATGTTGTCCATGGAATATGGACGTGTTATACTTCAGTAGCTGAGGTGTTCCGAAAGGTACTGAGCACTGTGCAATCATCACAGACATTTCCCTTTCTAATCATTAGTCAAAGCATTGAGTGAGAAGAGAGTGTGGGAGGTGTGCTGGAGCTGGAAGAGTGGATGCTGTCTGCTGGGTTTCAAACTCGGTCGACATTTCATTGATGTGGCGGAGCAGGATCAGAAAGAGAATTGAAAGGGAGGATTTTGAAACCAATATACTTTCTGACCCAAAGTTAATGGAGTGCATTGAGGGCGGGGAACATAGAGGCCTGTAACAGGAAGTGAAGTTCGTGTTCTGGATGCATTGGTGTCGTTGAATAGAGTTTTGGGGGCCTGTGATGCAAGTGTTGGAGGAATCAGGTTGGTGGTCAAATCATTGATTAGGGTTTCAGTAGTGGCGTGGGGGAGTTTGGGACATTGGTGGGAAAGATTGTAAAAGGTGACAACTTGTGAGAAAACAGCGACATAGCAGCAATGTTGCTGGACTAATAACCCACAATCCCAAACTAATGTTCTGAGGACATGGGTTCAAATCCTATCATGTTGGCTGGTGGAATTTCAATTCATCTAATAGAAAATAAGGAACATAGAGCTGGTCTCAGTAATGGTGACCATGAAACTATCATTGATTGTTGCAAAAAATCCATCTGGTTCACTAATGTCCTTTAGGGAAGTAAATCTGCCGTCCTTCCCTGGTCTGGCCGACGCGTGACTCCAGATCCACAGCCCTCTGAAATGCCGAACAAGCCACTCAGTTCCAAGGCAATTAGGGATGGGTAACAAATGCTGACCCAGCGTTTGAGAAGGTGGTGCTGAGCTGCCTTCTTGAACCACTGCAGTCCATGTGGTGTCGGTACACCCACAGTACTGTTAATAGAACATAGAACATAACAGCGCAGTACAGGCCCTTCGGCCCTCGATGTTGCGCCGACCTGTGAAACCACCTTAAAGCCCATCTACACTATTCCCTTATCGTCCATATGTTTATCCAAAGACCATTTGAATGCCCTTAGTGTTGGCGAGTCCACTACTGTTGCAGGCAGGGCATTCCACGCCCTTACTACTCTCTGAGTAAACCTACCTCTGACATCTGTCCAATATCTATCTCCCCTCAATTTAAAGCTATGTCCCCTCATGCTAGACATCACCAACCGAGGAAAAAGGCTCTCACTGCCCACCCTATCCAATCCTCTGATCATCTTGTATGCCTCAATTAAGTCACCTCTTAACCTTCTTCTCTCTAACGAAAACAGCCTCAAGTCCCTCAGCCTTTCCTCATAAGATCTTCCCTCCATACCAGGCAACATTCTGGTAAATCTCCTCTGCACCCTTTTCAATGCTTCCACATCCTTCCTATAATGCGGCGACCAGAATTGCATGCAATACTCCAAATGCGGCCGCACCAGAGCTTTGTACAGCTGCAACGTGACCTCATGGTTCCGAAACTCAATCCCTCTACCAATAAAAGCTAACACACCGTACGCCTTCTTAACAACCCTATCAACCTGGGTGGCAACTTTCAGGGATCTATGGACATGGACACCGAGATCTCTCTGCTCATCCACACTGCCAAGGATCTTACCATTAGCCCAGTACTCTGTTAATGGGGGTGGGGGAATTGTAGGATTTTAACCCAGCGCCAGTGAAGGAATGGCGATACTTTAACAAGTCAGGTGAGTGACATGGAGGGGAACCCCCAGATAGCTGGGTTCCCAGGTATCTGCTGCCCTTGACTTCTAGATGGTAGCAGTCTTGGGTTTGGAAGGTGCTGCCTAAGGAACCTTGGTGAGTTGCTGCAGTGCATCTTGTAGATGGTGCACACAGCTGCCACTGTTCATTGCTGGTGGAGGGAGTGAATGTTTATGGAAGGGGTACCAATCAAGTGCGCTGTGTTGTCCTGGATGGTGTTGAGCTTCTTGAGTGTTGTTGGAGCTGCACTCTTCCAGGCAAGTGGAGTGTATTCCATTACACGCCTGACTTGTGCCTTATAGATGGTGCAAAGTCTTTGGGGAGTTAGCATCTGACCTGCTCTTGTAGCCACGGTATTTCTGGTCCAGATCAATTTCTGATCAATGGTAACCTGTTGATTATGGGGGATTCAGTGATTGTGATGCCATTGAATGTCAATGCCCTCTCTTGTTGGAGATGGTCCTTGCCTTGCGCTTGCGAATGTTACTTACCACTTGTCAGCTCAAGCCTGGATTTTGCCCAGGACGTCTGCATTTGGACACTGACTGCTTCATTACTGAGGAGTCGTGAATGGTGATGAACATTGTGCTGTCATTGGCGAAAATCCTCACGTCTGACATTATGCTGGACGGAAGGTCATTGCTGAAGCAGCTGAAGGTGGTTGGGCCTAGGCCACTATCTTGAGGAACTCCTACAGTGATGTCCAGGAGCTGAGATGATTGACCTCCAACCACCACGACCATCTTCCTTTGTGTTAGGTATGACTCCAACCAACGGACGGCTTTCCCCCTGATTCCCATTGACTGCGGATTTGCCCGGGCTCCTTGATGCCAAATTAATTTTAAGCAAGTTAACAACCCCTTTTAAAAAAGCAAGAAATGTCACACAAATGCATTGAACTCTTCAGTTGCCAATATTCACACAGAATAATTTCAAGGCCAATGTTTTCTTTGAGTAGGCTGGAGTTTTGCTACTAATGGCTATGATTACCAGTAACTTGCGCACTTTCTGCAGCCCCAATTAAAGGAGAATGAAGACTGCTAACTAACGCTAAATTATTCACCAACGTTTTAATAATCACATCTGTCATGAATGGCGTGGCGTACCAACCTAAAAGTTCGGACCTTATTCAACATTGGCATTGAACAGAGAAGCTACGTGGATTCCAGAACCTTGTCAGGAAACTGACTTACTGTCTCTCAAAGAATAACATATTCTAGAACAATCAGAGCAGAACCACTATGGTTCGAGTTCAAAAATATTTTAAAATAATACCATCAAACTGTTATTTTGACCACAGGGATGGAAGAGGCCAGGATACACAGCAAGCTGCGCCTTCTGCCAACTACGACCTATGCCAACTATGAACGGTTGAGGACTCTGGGTCTGTACTCGTTGGAGTTTAGAAGGATGAGGGGGAATCTTATTGAAACTTATAGGATACTGCGAGGCCTGGATAGAGTGGACGTGGAGAGGATGTTTCTATTTGTCAGAAAAACTAGAACCAGAGGACACAATATCCGACTTCATAAAAGAGATGAGGAGGAATTTCTTCAGCCAGAGGGTGGTGAATCCGTGGAACTCCTTGCCGCAGAAGGCTGTGGAGGCCAAATCACTAAGTGTCTTTAAGACAGAGGTAGATAGGTTTTTGATCAATAAGTGGATCAGGGGTTATGGGGAGGAGGCAGGAGAATGGGAATGAGAAAATATCAGCCATGATTGAATGGCGGATGGGGCCGAGTGGCCTAATTCTGCTCCTATAGCTTATAGTCTTATGATCAGTCACCATATTTTCTAGCCCCACCCCCCGCTGCCGCAGGAAAATTTTCCCCCCAAGAAAACCTTTAAATTACCGCTCTGACTACACTAGCCAAGCTGATTGGGGCACAGCAAGAACAAGTCAGGTATTTTGCAGACTGATTGAATAAAAGATGACTATGTACCCGAACATCAACCCCAAATCACCGGCTGTTCAACCGATCGATCAAACACCGATCTTCATCCATCAAAAGAAATTCCCACAAACCTCATGTACCTCATAGAAATCCCCGATCTGATCCTTTGACAAATGAAGATCTATGATTGGGGCGACAACTTTAATCATCCAATTGCATCAGGCAAGTGATCAATGAACATTTATTTTCTTTTGATTATAAATTGTACCTGCACTACCTTTTTCCCCCGTAACATTTCTTGAGTGCGTTTAAAAAAAAAATAATTCAGAGTACCCAATTCTTTTTTTTCCCAATTAAGGGGCAATTTAGCCTGGCCAATCCACCTACCCTGCACATCTTTGGGTTGCGGGGATGAGACCCACGCAGACACGGGGAGAATGTGCAAACTCCATACGGACAGTGACCCGGGGCCGGGATCGAACCCGGGTCCTCGGCCGGGAGGCAGCAGTGCTAAGAACTGTGCCGCCGTGCATTTCTTGAGTGTGTTAACGTGTGTGAGTGAAGTGGTGTTCATTTTTGGGTTACTCAATTTCATTTATTGTTATAAAATTAAAGTCAACTGTTTTCCCAGTCCTAATTGCACTTGAACTGAATGGCTAATAATAATAATAATCACTTATTATCACAAGTAGACTTCAATGAAGTAAAAGCCCCTAGTGAATGGCTAGGTAGGCCATTCCAGAGGGCAACTGGAAAATCAACCACGTTGCTGTGGGCCTGGGGTCTCAAGTAGGCCAGACCAGGTAAGGATGGCAGATTTCCTTGCCTAAAGGACATGAGTGAACCAGATGTGTTTTTAGAACAATCTGACAATGGTTTCACGGTCATAATTAGACTTTTTAATTCAATTCAAATGTCAACCATCTGCCGTGACGGGAATCGATTGGCACATTATTCTGGGCTTTGCTCTGGGTCTTTGACCGAGTGACAACACCACCTCCTCCCTAGGTAACCTATCTTTGCCGAGCCTCTGGAGTCCCCTTCCATTAACCTGATGTTGTACGATTTGGATATAAAGGCGGTATTTAATTTCAGAATGTTTTCCAAGCTTAAAATCACCCCCTGTGTTGATTAAATTACTTTGGTTAAATTTCTATATAATCCACATTGTTTTCAGTAAAAGACGACTTTGCATGAATAAGATGGCCTGTGTTCCTCTTTGTGGGATGGAGGTAATTCGAAAAGACGATTTTAGAAACCTGGGCATTTATTTTAAAAAAACTTTTAGAAGATTGTTTCCCCTATATGCAAATTCACGGTGTGTTCTGCACTATCAAACAGAGAACACTGGCTGACCCAACCCCACTGCAATTAACTTTCTATTTTTCCTTTGCTTCTTAGCTGGGTATTGATTATTTCGTCAAAGGTATAAGCCTAAACGTTGAGCTATGTATTGTTGGTGTACCAACGCTGAATACATCACATTAAATTACTTTTTTCCTTGTATTTTGAAACAAGGATTAAATCAATTTCTATTGCGCAGCATCATTTCTAAGTAATGATTAAATAAATAGATTTTCAGTGAAGGATGTTTCTCTCATATTCTCGCCACTCCAAATCATGCTAAATGGACAAGTCTTTTTTGTCTGCAATTTGTATAAACCTCAATTAAATTAAACCCCAGTTAATGCAAAGCAACCCCAGACTTGCCTGTCAGGACTAAAAAGCCATACAATCCTGTGTAATAGGGCAGCACGGTGGCTCAGTGGGTTAGCCCTGCTGCCTCACGGCGCCAAGGTCCCAGGTTCAATCCCAGTTCTGGGTCACTGTCCGTGTGGAGTTTGGACATTCTCCCCGTGTTTGCGTGGGTTTCGCCCCCACAACCCAAAGATATGCAGGGTAGGTGAATTGACCAGGCTAAATTGCCCCTTAACTGGAAAAAATGAATTGGGTATTCTGAATAAAAAAAATCTTGTGAAATTGTCTAATCACACAGATTGGAGCAACATGCTTTTATCAATAGGACACAGAACATCACAGCGCAGTACAGGCCCTTCGGCCCTCGATGTTGCGCAGACCTGTGAAACCACTCTAAAGCCCATCTACACTAATACCTTATCGTCCATATGTCTATCCAATGACCATTTGAATGCCCTTAATGTTGGCGAGCCCACTACTGTTGCAGGCAGGGCATTCCACGCCCTTACTACTCTCTGAGTAAAGAACCTACCTCTGACATCTGTCCTTTATCTATCTCCCCTCAATTTAAAGCTATGTCCCCTCATGCTAGACATCAGCATCCGAGGAAAAAGGTTCTCACTTTCCACCCCATCTAATCCTCTGATAATCTTGTATGCCTCAATTAAGTCACCTCTTAACCTTCTTTTCTCTAACGAAAACAGTCTTAAGTCCCTCAGCCTTCCCTCATAAGATCCTCCCTCCATACCAGGCAATATTCTGGTAAATCTCCTCTGCACCCTTTCCAATGCTTCCACATCCTTCCTATAATGCGGCGACCAGAATTGCACGCAATACACCAAATGCGGCCGCACCAGAGTTTTGTACAGCAGCAACATGGCCTCATGGCTCCGAAACTCAATCCCTCTACCAATAAAAGCTAACACACTGTATGCCTTCTTAACAACCCTCTCAACCTGGGTGGCAACTTTCAGGGATCTTTGTTCATGGACACCGAGATCTCTCTGCTCATCCACACTACCAAGAATCTTACCATTAGCCCAGTACTCTGTCTTCCTGTTATTCCTTCCAAAATGAATCATCTCACACTTTTCTGCATGAAACTCCATTTGCCACCTCTCAGCGCAGTGCTGCAACTTATCTATGTCCCTCTGCAACTTGTAACATCCTTCCGCACTGTCCACAACTCCACCGACTTTAGTGTCATCTGCAAATTTACTCACCCATCCTTCTACGCCCTCCTCCAGGTCATTTATAAAAATGACAAACAGCAGTGGCCCCAAAACAGATCCTTGTGGTACACCACTAGTAACTGGACTCCAGTCTGAACATTTCCCATCAACCACCACTCTTTGTCTTCTTCCAGCTAGCCAATTTATGATCCAAACTGCTAAATCACCCTGAATCCCATGCCTCCGTATTTTCTGCAGTAGCCTACCGTGGGGAACCTTATCAAAAGCTTTACTGAAATCCATATATACCACATCAACTGCTTTACCCTCATCCATCTGTTTGGTCACCTTCTCAAAGAACTCAATAAGGTTTGTGAGGCACGACCTACCCTTCACAAAACCGTGTTGACTATCTCTAATCAAATTATTCCTTTCCAGATGATTATACATCCTACCTTTCCTATCTCCTCAGACTCCACGCACAACTTCCACTACTGTCCTTGACTGGCCCTACTCTTACCCTAGTCATTCTTTTATTCCTGACATATCCATAGAAAGCTTTAGGGTTATCCTTGATCCTACCTGCCAAAGACTTCTCATGCCCCCTCCTGGCTCTTCTTAGCTCTCTCTTTAGGTCCTACCTAGCTAACTTGTAACTTTTGAGCGCCCTAACTGAACCTTCATGTCTCATCTTTACATAAGCCTCCTTCTTCCTCTTGACAAGTGTTTTGACTGCTTTAGTAAACCACGGTTCCCTCGCTCGACCACTTCCTCCCTGCCTGACAGGTACATACTTATCAAGGACACGCAGTAGCTGTTCCTTGAACAAGCTCCACATTTCCATTGTGCCCATCCCCTGCAGTTTTCCTCTCCATCCGATGCATCCTAAGTCTTGCCTCATCGCATCATAATTGCCTTTCCCCCAGATATAACTCTTGCCCTGCGGTATATACCTATCCCTTTCCATCACTAAAGTAAACGTAATCGAATTGTGGTCACTATCACCAAAGTGCTCACCTACCTCCAAATCTAACACCTGTCCTGGTTCATTACCCAGTACCAAATCCAATATGGCCTCGCCTCTCGTTGGCCTATCTACATACTGTGTCAGGAAACCCTCCTGCACACATTGGACAAAAACGGACCCATCTAAAGTACTCGAACTATAGCGTTTCCAGTCAATATTTGGAAAGTTAAAGTCCCCCATAAAACTACCCAGTTGCTTTCGCTCCTATCCAGAATCATCTTTGCAATCCTTTCCTCTACATCTCTGGAACTTTTCGGAGTCCTATAGAAAACCCCTAACAGGGTGACCTCTCCTTTCCTGTTTCTAACCTCAGCCCATACAACCTCAGTAGACGAGTCCTCATCAAACGTCCTTTCTGCCACCGTAATACTGTCCTTGACTAACAATGCCACCCCTCCCCCTCTTTTACCACCTTCCCTGAGCTTACTGAAATATCTAAACCCTGGCACCTGCAGCAACCATTCCTGTCCCTGCTCTATCCATGACTCCGAAATGGCCACAACATTGAAGTCCCAGGTACCAACCCTGTTCACCCACCTTATTCCGGATGCTCCTGGCATTGAAGAAGACACACTTTAAACCACCTTCCTGCCTGCCGGTACACTCCTGCAACTTTGAAACCTTAGTCATGACCTCACTACTCTCAACCTCCTGTATACTGGAGCTACAATTCAGGTTCCCAAGCCCCTGCTGAACTAGTTTAAACGCTCCCGAAGAGCATTATCAAATTTCCCCCCCCCCAGGATATTGGTACCCCTCTGGTCCAGGTGTAGACCTTCCCATTTGTAGAGGTCCCACCGACCCCAGAATGAGCCCCAATTATCCAGAAATCTGAAACCCTCCCTCCTGCACCATCCCTGTAGCCACGTGTTCAACTCCTCTCTCTCCCTATTCCTCGTCTCGCTAGCACGTGGCACGGGTAACATCCCAGAGATAATAACTCTGTTTGTCCTAGATCTAAGCTTCCACCCTAGCTCCCTGAATTCCTGCCTTACATCCCTATCCCCTTTCCTACCTATGTCGTTGGTACCTATGTGGACCACTACTTGGGGCTGCTCCCCCTCCCCCTTAAGGATCCCGAAAACACGATCCGAGACACGAATGTTTCCAATGGATGGCGGTAATGTCTATTCTGACAGAAGTCATTGACTGAAGTTGATTTTCTCTTGTCTCCTTGTCTTTATTATGTTGCTGATGTATTTTTCCCTGTTGCCGGTCAGCGTGAGGACATTATACATTAGCAAAACCTCGCAGAACGTCACAGCCCCCCCCCCCCCTTCACCCCAGTCTACTCTGTCCAGACCGCTCATGATTTTGAGCACCTCTATCAAATCACCTCTCAGTCTTTCTTTCTCCAGGGAGAACAGCTCAACTTCTTCCATCTATCTAAGTAACAGAAGTTCCTTATCCCTGGAACCATTCTCCTGAATCTTCTCTGCACCCTCGCTCATGCCTTCACATTGGCTAGCACTGCTGCCTCACAGCGCCAGGGATCCGGGTTTGATTCCGGCCTTGGGTGACTGTTTGTGTAGAGTTTACACGTTCTCCCCGTGTCTGCGTGGGTTTCCTCTGGGTGCTCCAATTTCCTCCAAAGATGTCCAAAGGTGTGCAGGTTAGATGGATTGGCCATGTTAAATTAGTGTCCAAAGGTTGGATGGGGTTACTGGACCTGGGTAGAGTGGTCTCTCGACGGGTTTGTGCAGACTCGATGGGTCGAATGGCCTCTATCTGCACCATGACGACAAGGTGGCACAGTGGTTAGCACTGTTGCTTCACAGTGCCAGGGTTCCAGGTTCGATTCCTGACTTGGTTCTTTGTGCAGAGTCTGCATGTTCTCACCGTGTCTGCGTGGGTTTCCTCCGGATGCTCCAGTTTTCTCCCACAGGTCCCGAAAGACGTGCTTGTCAGGTGAATTGGACATTCTGAATTCTCCTCCCCCCCCCCCCCCCGTGTACCCAAACAGGCGCCGTGTGGCGACTAGGGGATTTTCATAGTAACTTCATTGCAGTGTGAATGTAAGCCTACTTGTGACAATAATAAAGATTATTATTACAATAGTGATTCTATGATTCTATGACCCAGAACTGGGCGCAATATTCCAGTTGTGGCTGAACCAGTGTTTTATACATTGTTAAATGGGTTGCCTCGTATCAGTTTTAGGCATTCCAGAAGAATTTCTAAATCTCATCTTTTCATCATGCTCATTTTGGGCCGAAGGTACACATTTTCAGTGGAAGGGCTCATGCCTTTCGCATGAATAAACATTCTCCGTTCTCCTTTGATCATATACTTTTTTGTGTTGTTGCTTTGTTTATGGGCACAATGTGACTGTTGGTTCACCATTGTTATTCACTTGGATTGTCCAAGTGATTCTATGGCTGCTTTCCAGGAGGATGGATGAATATTTATTTGGCAGCACACTTAGGTAAACGAGACGCGCTCTACAATAAGTAACTGGGAGCCAAGCTCTAAAGGAAGTGACATTCAGTCAGTCTTCAGTAGAGATCAGGAATTCATTCCAAATGCTAAAAATACATAGGGAACAAAAGAACAGAATATATGAATACTAGATTAAAACTACTGAATATACTTTTAGCTTTACCACCCAGGCAAGTCATGCCCCTTGAGCATATGTTTTCTCTGTATAGCTGCTGCTAAAGATATCTTTGCAATCTTAAACAAAAAACAAAGGGATCTTGGCGTGTTTGTCCATAATGTGGAGATGCCGGCGTTGGACTGGGGTGAGCACAGTAAGAAGTCTTACAACACCAGGTTAAACTCCAACAGGTTTGTTTCAAACACTAGCTTTCAGAGCACTGCTCCTTCCTCAGGTGAATGAAGAGGTATGTTCCAATTCACCTAACAAGCACGTCTAACAAGCATGTCTTTCGGGAATTGTGGGAGGAAACCGGAGCACCCGGAGGAAACCCACGCAGACACGGGGAGAACGTACGGACTCTGCACAGACAGTGACCCAAGCTGGGAATCGAACCTGCGACCCTGGCACTGTGAAGCAACAGTGCTAATCACTGGGCTACCGTGCTGACCCTTCAGATTTGAGGGAGCTGGATTACGAGGAGAGGTTGAGTAGACTGGGACTGTACTTTGGAATTTAGAAGGATGCGGGGTGGGGGGGGGGGGGGTGGGGGGGGGGGGGGGAGCTTATAGAAACATATAAAATTATGAAGGGAATAGATAGGATAGACGCGTGGAGGTTGTTTCCACTGGCGGGTGTAAGCAGGACTAGGGGGTACAGCCTCAAAATAAGGGGAAGTAGATTTAGGACTGAGCTTAGGAGGAACTTCTTCACCCAAAGGGTTCTTAATCTATGGAATTCCTTGCCCAGTGAAACAGTTGAGGCTCCTTCATTAAATGTTTTCAAGATAAAGATAGATAGTTTTTTGAAGAATAAAGGGATTAAGGGTTATGGTGTTTGGGTGGGAAAGTGGAGCTGAGTCCACAAAAGATCAGCCATGATCTCATTGAATGGCGGAGCAGGCTCGAAGGGCCAAAAGGCCGACTCCTGCTCCTAGTTCTTATGTACAGAAAACTCTGCTGATAGGAAAAAAGTGTTTAGATTCAATCGGTGGAGGAAGCAACTCAACAGCGTGATATAAATTCGGCTCTGAGGCCAACCTAGACTGGAAAAAGTTTCCACCTCATAAAACGGGACAGCACACAAACAGGCCATTTGGCCCATCTGACCTGTGCTAGCATTTTCCTATGCATGAAACACCTCCTCTAATCCTGTGCTCCTGTTTGCTTTCAATATGCTTTAATATTCATCATTTTGTCAAGCCCCGCTCAATCTCCTTTGAAAGGAATGCATGAATAATGTTTTCTGGCAAGAAATCCTGTATTCTAAGCATGGCCTGCACATCTAAACTCCCTCTGCCGACACACCCAAAATGATTTCTTTCCCAAGCAAATTAAACACGCTTTTGATAAATGAATGCCTATTTTGTCCAGAGTTCCAACTTCTTCCATCGGGCAGGAGATACAGATGTCTGAGAACACGCACGAACAGACTCAAAAACAGCTTCTTCCCCGCTGTTACCAGACTCCTAAATGACCCTCTTATGCACTGACCTCATTAACACTACACCCTGTATGCTTCATCCGATGCCAGTGCTTATGTAGTAACATTGTATATGTTGTGTTGCCCTATTATGTATTCTTTTTTCTTCCCTTTTCTTCCCACGTACTTAATGAGCTGCTCGCAGAAAAATACTTTTCACTGTACCTCGATACACGTGACAATAAACAAATCCAATCCATATATTGTTCAGGATTTTGTGGTATTGGGAACTTCATAAAATTCTCGTATATCCCCACGGCAATCGATATGTCTGCAGTAGTGGAATTATACTAAACAATTCCAGCATTATTTTGCAGCGTTTTACAATTCAAGAGAAGTCTATTTCCACTGGTCAACCACGTGGCATTAAGAAACGCACGTGAAATAATCAGGAAAGAAAATTAAGGAGGTTAGATACTCAAGAGTTTTTTTTCAAAGGGGATTAAATAGTTGCTTGACCAAAAGAGTGTGGAATGTGAACTGGAATACTGGATCATAACTTCAGTTATGAGGGTGGGTTGGAGAGGTAATTACAAGTAGGCTTACATTAACACTGCAATGAAGTTACTGTGAAAAGCCCCTAGTCACCACACTCCGGCGCTTGTTCGGGTGCACGGAGGGAGAATTTGGAATGTCCAATTCACCTAACAAGCACGGTTTTTGGGAATTGTGGGGGGAAACCGGAGCACCCGGAGGAAACCCACACAGACACGGGGAGAACGTGCAGACTCCGCACAGACAGTGACCCAAGCCGGGAATCGAACCCGGGACCCTGGCGCTGTGAAGCAACAGTGCTAACCACTGGGCTACCATGCCGCCCAAGGTTGGGACTGTTCTCCTTGGAGTGAAGAAGGCCAAGAGGAGGTTTGAAAGAGACGTTCAAAATCATGAGGGCGCTGGGCAGAGCAGTTAGGGAGGAACTGTTCCCGCTCGTAAAAGGATCAAGAACGAGAGGGCACAGATTTAAAAGGATTTGAAAAGGAGCAAATCTGATGCATATCCGAATGGCCTCCTTCTGCCTCGTAACAGTTCTGTGATTCTGTGATTTGAGGCAGAAAAACACTGGTGCAGACTCGATGGGACGTATAGCCTGTCACATTTCACCGGATGGCCATTTGCCTACTTTAAATTGGCCTCAGTGTGAAACTTTGCTAAAGTTGCCGACTTATTCGGAGGTCTCATTAAACCTGAATCGACAGACTTTAGAAACTCACTCCACAGAGCCATCTGGCGGTGAGGATCTGCAAGTACATTGTGACAGCAGGCATAGTAAGATACAATGTTGATATACCCACTTACAATGCTGGGTACTGACAGTTATATGTTAGACGCACCAAAGTGGGAAAACTCCCCCAGTGAACTTCGATTTGAGCAATGCTATACTACACTGGAATACATGTTATAGCTTCATTTGAGTCAATTGAAAACCTCTTGAGTTAATTAACAGTTGTTGATAATAGCGTATCTTAGAATCACTACAGTGGCCCATCAAGTCTGTACCGACCCTCTGAAGAAGCACCCTACCTAAGCCCATGCGCCACCCTATCTCCGTAACCCCATCTAACCTTTTGGACACTAAAAACACAATTTAGAATGGCCAATCCACCTAACCTGCACATCTTTGGACTGTGGAAGGAAACCGGAGCACCCGGAGGAAACCCACGCACACACGGGGAGAACGTGCAGACTCCGCACAGACAGTGACCCAAACTGGAATCGAACCTGGGTCCCTGGCGCTGTGAGGCAGCAGTGCTGACCACTGTGCCACCGGGCCACCTGTAAGCAACTTACTCACAATTCTATAAAGCAATATATTTCTTCTCCACGGTGCCCAGGACCTGGGTTCGATCCCGGGTCACTGATCGTGTGGAGTTTGGATGATCTCCCCATGCCTATGTGGGTGTCACCCCCACAAACCGAACGATGTGCAGGGTAAGTAGATTGACCACGCTAAGTTGCCCCTTAATTGGAAAAAAAAATGAATTGCCTACTCTAAATTTAAAAAAAATATATATTTCTTCTCAGCAAAACTCTTCCTTTCAACAGAATCATATCTCGCACTACAATCCCACCTAAAGGTCGCCCATGGAGCAGGTGATATCGCAGCTTTAAATTTCTCTTTAACTTTGATTCACATCTGCCGAGTGGATCTCTTTGCATTTCGACACGGGAGGCTGTCAGTTTACTTCAGAGCAATTGGCCTTGGGCACACCTGCGACTGCGAATCCTTTTAGTTTATTATAGCTGGGATTCAAATGGTGAGTCCTTCATTTCTTTGCTGATAATGTGCTGCTGATAGGAGATGAGTCGGGCATGCCAGTCAAGTATTTGGTTCCAAGCCAGGTACTTTCCATTGACATCTACTTTTTCCCCTAATCGTTCATTTTGCCTTGATTAAAAACTACCGTAGCAAAGCTCGTGGCACCAGACTGGAGTTGAGGCATTTAAAACAAAATGAACAATCGTTACGGATCATTCAAAATGGAGGGTGAGGAGTGGGTTGGTTTAGATATTGGCCTTTGGGTTTGAGTTCAGATGTGGGAGGAATCTTGGCCGTCATTCTCCGACCCCCCGCCGGGTCGGAGAATCGCCGGGGGCCGGCGTGAATCCCGCCCCCACCAGTTGCCGAAGTCTACGGCACCGGATATTCGGCGGGGGCGGGAATCGGGCCGCGCCGGTTGGCGGGCCCCCACCGCTGGATTCTCCGGCCCGGATGGGCCGAAGTCCCGCCGATAAATTGCCTGTCCCGCCGGCGTGGATTAAACCACCTTTTGAACGGCGGGACAAGGCGGCGTGGGCGGGCTCCGGGGTCCTGGGGGGGGGGCCGCGGGGCGATCTGGCCCCGGTGGGGTGCCCCCACGGTGGCCTGGCCCGCGCGCGGGGCCCACCGATCCGCGGGCGGGCCTGTGCCGTGGGGGCACTCTTTCCCTTCCGCCTCTGCCACGGTCTCCACCATGGCGGAGGCGGAAGAGACTGCCTCCACTGCGCATGCGCGGGAAACTGTCAGCGGCCGCAGACGCTCCCGCGCATGCGCCACCCGGAGATGTCATTTCCGCACCAGCTGGCAGGGCGGAAATTCCTCCGGCGCTGGCCTAGCCCCTCAATGTTGGGGCTCGGCGCCCAAAGATGCGGAGCATTCCGCACCTTTGGGGCGGCGCGATGCCCGTCTGATTGGTGCCGTTTTGGGCGCTAGTCGGCGGACATCGCGCCGTTTCAGGAGAATTTCGCCCCTTATGTCTGCCGTAGATTTGCGCTGAAAACCCGGTGCAAACATGGGATCGGAGCCCAAAACAGGACAACAAGTAAAGCCACTGGAATGTTGGCAATAATAGCTAAAGGAATGGAGTATAAAGGTAAGGAAGTGTTGGTGCAACTGTACAAGGTACTGGTAAGACCGCACCTGGAGTATTGCGCACAGTTTTGGTCCCCTTATTTGAGGAAAGATGTAGTGGCATTGAAGGCAGCTCAGAGGAGGTTCACTAGGGTGATTCCAGAGATGAGGGGTTTGTCGTATGAAGAGAGATTGAGCAGTTTAGGCCCATACTCTCTAGAGTTTAGAAGAATGAGGGGAGATCAAATTGAGGTATGCAAGATGATAAAATGTGTGGACTAAGTAGACATGGAGCGGATGCTTCCTCTGGTGGGGAATTCTAGAACGAGAGGCAGCAAGTTTAAAATGAGGTCGTGAATCTGTGGAATTCGCTACCCCGGAGTGCGGTGGATGCTGGGACGGTGAGTAAATTTAAGGAGGAGTTAGACAGATTTTTAATTGGTAATGGGTTGCAGGGTTATGGAGAACGGGAAGGACGGTGGAGTTAAGGCCAGGATGAGATCAGCCATGATCGAAAGGCGGAGCAGACTCGATGGGCCAAATGGCCTAATTCTGCTCCTATATCTGTTATGGGCCAGGGTTTAGAGAACACCAAAGTATATCATGGAGTTCACCTGACCCACAACTGTTTCTAAATTTTAGTTACGAGGATCCCAAGGGCCTACTCTTCAGGTGTTGTTCAACAGAGGCCTCAAGCACTTTTAATCAAAAACAAAGTTTATTCAGTTAACATTTCTAAAAACACACACAGTAAGTATTTTATCAACTACAAACATAAATACCCCACACAGCTACGGTTCCCTATATATAACCCTTAATAACTTCCCTTTCTGCTGTTTCAACTTGATAATAACATCCAATAAAACCAAAACACCCTTTATACCAAAACAGTAGGTTTGAGTTCTTTCCAGAAAACAGTTATCACTTTTAAATTATCAAGTGATCTGGACACCTTTTAACATGCAGAGATAGAGACCAAAGAAACCTGCTTTGTCTGAATCCAGCTTCCAACTGTGTAAACCGGAAGTAAAACTCAGAGCCACAGCCAGCTCCCAGCTCAAAACAAAAGTAAAACCCAGAGCCACAGCCCAGCTCCACCCACACAATGACATCACTGCAGCCATTTGAGAAGACAAAACATTTCTTAAAGGGTCATTCCCATGACATATCTTAGATAGCATATGCAGTGCCAAATGGCACTGGATATTTAGAAGTGAGCACATAGGTGAGCAGAGGAAACACATGTTAATGTGTCAATGTATCAGCAAGCGGGTGCATTGGCAATTACATTGTTAAGCTAATTGCCTTATTAAAGACAGACAGTGGTGATTGGCTCGACCTCCAAAAGAGTATGAATGGACAGAACTGGAACAGTTGGGGTAGGGGGGAAACCATAAGGAGTTGGTGTCTCTGCTGAGCTGAAGGCTGAATGAACTTTCCAAAGGCCAGGCTGCTGTATTATCCCTCCTTCATGTACTTTTGGCATTAACAAAGCTTGTGTCACCGGCTGATGTGCCTCTTCCCTGGCATCAATCCGCCCTCTCCCATTTTTCCAGAGTCTGGATGGGGGTGAGAAGGGCTTCCCGCCCACAAGCAGCTAAATAAGTCAAGACTATTTGACTTTAAGACAGCTAAATCCCCAACTTTATAAAACTAACAAATGCCTGCGAATTAAATAAACTTAACCTGACAGCATGCTTGGACCACAGTGCTCGGTATTCATTTGCATTCTGTAGGGAAGGCAACCTGTATTTTGCAATGCATTGTAATTATTTGTATCATGATTGAGCAATCCTTTATTATTTTACACTCTTTACTTGAATTATTATCTGTAACCATGTTATGAATTATGATTACTTGTTTTATTCGAATCGTATTCACAGTCAGCCGCCATGATGGTTTTTCAAGAAACCAATTATCTAATCTAAACTTTAATTGGCCATTTACAGAGGCCGAGTTGAATTTTCCAGTTAGTCTCGTGGGACCCCCCCCCCCCCCCCCCCCACACAAAGACTCGTGGACTCGGCAAGCTGCCTGTCGGTGGCTTCCCCGTGTCAGACCATGAGCCTGCCCTTCGCTAACCTTGCTCGGGGAGGCCACCCGGCACCAGGACAGTCAGTGGAAAATCTCGCACCGGCGTAACGAGAACACGCCTTCAGAGATTTGGGCTGAGGCACACACCGGGTGCAACGGAGGGAGATCCACGCCGGATTTTGCGTGCTCCTCTTATCTGGGACTATTTGCTGCCGGCTCAAAACCTTAGCACTTTTGTCATGGGAGTGACCCTTTTAAGAAAGGCTTTTGTCTTATCACATGGCTTCAGTAATGTAATTTTGTGGGTGGAGCTGAGCTGTGGCTGTGAGGGTTTTCAGTTTCATTTTCAGTTTTGACTGCTGTGGACTCAGAGGGAGAAAGAAGTGGGGTTTTTTCCTGTCTTTGTATGGTTTCATTTCAAAGCATTGTTCCAGTAAAAAAACCATTGGTTATAGCTACCTGCTTTGGTAACTTAAAAAATATAGTTTGCTTTCTGGAAGGAATTTAAATCTGCTGGTGAGGCGGGATCAGAATCTCAGGAAAAGCCAGTCTTATTCAAGTGAGACTGCAGAGTGCTGGGCCACGCCCTGGAAAAAGGTTTTTTGGTTTATTAGATTTAGTTTTTGAATTGGAACAGTTAATGGGGGAATTCATTAAGTGTTATACATAGATTACTATAGCTGTGTGGTGTCATTATGTTTGTAATTGATGAAAAATTCTTGCTCTGTGTTTGTATATATATATGTTATCTAAGTTCTTAGAATAAAGCTTTGATTAAAGTGTCCAGGAAGTGTGTTGAATCACACCTGAAGGGAAGGCTCTTGTGCGCATCCTAGCCCAATTCAACGTAAAGGTTGTAGGTCAGGTGGACTTCATAATACACTTGGGAGTTTCTAAGCCCTGGCCCATAACACTTTTTACGCTTCAGGACAAAGTTCAAGAGTCGCGGCAAAAAATGATAATCAAATGTAGCATTTAGCTCCGAGAGAAAATCTTTAGCGGCAATAGTCATGCCGAGTTGTGACTGAAGAACCCAGAAATTTTTGAAGACCAGTGAGGCGTGGCGATAAGAATTCACTCCAATGTTTTCTCCAAAATGTGAGGTTAAAGTACAATGTGGAGTAGATTTGGAACAAGGAAACTCACCTGGATTTGCTTTTATAATAATCTTTCTTTATTGTCACAAGTAGGCTTACATTAACGCTGCAATATTCCGGCGCCTGTTCGTGTACATGGAGGGAGAAATCAGAATGTCCAAATTACCTAACAGCATGTCTTTCGGGACTTGTGGGAGGAAACCGGAGCACCCGGAGGAAACCCACGCAGACACACGGAGAACGTGCAGACTCCGCACAGACAGTGACCCAAAATGGGAATCGAACCTGGGACCCTGGCGCTGTGAAGCAACAGTGCTAACCACGGTGCTACCGTGCTGCCCAACTGGTTGTTCAACAATACTGTGACACAATTTCCACTTTACGCCCCACTAAGCTGACAGTGTAAATCTGTCACACCAACTTGCATTTGTATAGTGCCTTTAAGGGCAGTTCACTAAAAAAAAGCCCCATGACGCTTTATGGGAGTGTTGCCCTATAGGATCTAACACCGAACCAGAGGAGTTAATAGAAGATGTGAACAAGAGCTTGGTCAAAGAGCGGCTGGGAGCAACTCAAGAGGAGAGAGAAGGAAAGCAGAGAGGTTGAGAACTCAGAACCTCGGCTTGGTCTGATCTGTGGCTCTGGTGCGGGGGTATGAGGAGTACCTGCTTTGAGTAACTACTGCATCAGATGTAAATCCAGCAAGGCACCAAACAAGGCTGGACTGCAGAGTGGGAAGTTGAGCCTGTAGATTTGGAGGATAAATCCGCCAATCAAACACCAGCTCGCTAACCTGTGCTTACCCATTCTGCAGCATTCATAGAATCATAGAATCCCTCCAGTGCAGAAGGAGGCCATTCGGCCCATCCAATCTGCACCGCCCCTCTGAAAGAGCACCCTTATCCGAGGCCCAATTCCTCCACCCTTGTAACACCACCCAGGGATGATTGACCATATCCAATCCACCTAACCTGCCCATCTTTGGCCTGTGGGAGGAAACCGGAGCACCCGGAGGAAACCCACGCAGACATGGGATGAATGATCAAACTCCACACGGACAGTCGCCCGAGGTCAGCATTGAGCCCGGGTACCTGGCGCTGTGAGGCAGCAGTGCTAACCACTGAGCAACCCGTGCCGCCGTGCCACCCATGAGTAAGAACCATCATGGGCTTGGAGGGTGTGGTTTTGCGGAGGTGTGGATTCTAATGTGGATCGTGTATTATCAAGGTCAAATGACTTTGTTAGAAAGCCTAATTATCCCTTGATTATCTCTATCTATGGCAGGTGGGCTGACAACTTTGACGCTATACCCTGGCACTCACTATCTACTTCCTATTTTGCGAGCATTGATCCTGGCAATCGGTGCCAAAGGTTTAAAAGGTTTACACCAGCTCCCAACTCATCCCAATGAGCACGAAAATCAACAAAGATTCTGTTGGGCATAACCTTTGAAGAATAAGCTACTTTAATTAGTCATGATGTGGCGATGCCGGCGTTGGACTGGGGTGAGCACAGTAAGAAGTCTTACAACACCAGGTTAAAGTCCAACAGGTTTGTTTCAAACACTAGCTTTCGGAGCGCTTCTCCTTCCTCAGGTGAATGAAGAGGTCTGTTCCAGAAACGTATATATAGACAAATTCAAAGATGCAAGACAATGCTTAGAATGCGAGCATTTGCAGTTAATTAAGTGTTTACAGATCCAGAGATAGGAGTGTGGTGAATGTATAATTACTGATAATTCACCAGTGCACTGTGTTATGTTATTAACCCTGTGGGCTCTACCTATGGGCCATTGTGTGGCTTCACCCACAGGGGATATGTTGGGGCATGTACAGGCTCCGCCCATGGCTCCACCCCCTTTACAGGAAGTATAAGAGCTGCCGACCTGCGGGGCCGCTTTCAGTGTTGCACCGGTCACAGGCAGGCTCAGTTCTAAGCTGATTAAAGCCACGGTTTACTTCTCCATGTGTCTTCGAGTGAATTGATGGTCGCATCAAGGGGTTACCCCAGGTTAAAGAGGTGTGAATTGTCTCAAGCCAGGACAGTTGGTATGATTTTGCAAGCCCAGGCCAGATGGTCGGGGGGGTTGAATGTAATGCGACATGAATCCCAGGTCCCGGTTGAGGCCGCACTCATGTGTGCGGAACTTGGCTATAAGTTTCTGCTCGGCGATTCTGCGTTGTCGCGCGTCCTGAAGGCCGCCTTGGAGAACGCTTACCCGGAGATCGGAGGCTGAATACCCTTAACTGCTGAAGTGTTCCCCGACTGGAAGGGAACATTCCTGCCTGGTGTTTGTCGCACGATGTCCGTTCATTCGTTGTCGCAGCGTCTACATGGTCTTGCCAATGTACCACGCTTCGCGAAAACGCAGAATCGCCTAACACTAACCCTAACCCTAACAGTTAGAAGACTGTTAAAAATAACATTCTATGGGCGGCATGTGGTGCAGTGGTTAGCACTGCTGCCTCACGGCGCCGAGGACCCAGGTTCCATCCCTGCCACGGGTCACTGTCCGTGTGGAGTTTGCACGTTCTCCCCGTGTCTGAGTGGGTCTCACCCCCACAACCCAAAGGTGTGCAGGGTAAATGGATTGGCCACACTGAATTGCCCCTTAATTGGGAAAAAAATTAATTGGCTACTCTAAATTTATTTTTAAAAACGTAACATTCTCCTGAGGCATAAGGCTTTGGGGTTACCAACATCTTGGTTCAATTTATTTGTGGAAGTTTTCATCGTATGACTTCCCAGCTCCAACCATCCCGCCTGAGGTTCATGCTATTGGTCAGTCGGCATGTCAATCATGTTGCCTTCCTGCCAATTGGAAAGCAAACAGATTCTTTGTTACCTGATTGGATGATTCTTGATTGTCAGTCAAAGAACTGCCATCAATATTTTAGACCCAATACAGAAAATCTATCAGAGGAAGCGAACAGAAGAACGATCGTTCTTGATGCGGGCATTACTGACAAGACCGGCGGTTATTGCCCATCTCTAATAACCAGTGGTGGGCAACCTGCGGCCTGGCACCACATCCGGCCCATCTGGGTTCTGAGTGCGGCCCTCACCAGACATTCTGTTGACCGTTGCCCACGCGCAGGGTCGCCACATTCCGCTGATTCCCGTCCGTGTAGTTTTTTTCCTACCGGTGCGACTGAAGTGATTCGCACGTAAAGTGAGGGTGAGTGAAGTGAGGTGCGTGCTGGTTACTCACAACATTGACTGCGAGAGCCGGGCGCTCCCTCTGCGTCCAAAGGGTAAATATTTATTTTGTTTTTTGCCATTTGAAGTTGATGACAGTTCTATTAATATATAAATGATGAAGCATTTCCTATAACTCATTATGAAATATTCAACATATATTAAACGTATTTAATCTTATTCATGGGGTCATGTTTAGTGAACAAGCCCCACTTGTGGCCCACTGAGATGAAGGAGGGTCACTCATGCGGCCCACTCGCTCGCCCAGGTTGCCCTATGAACTTTGCTATTAACTCTTTATGATTATGGAAAATGCCTCGCACCATTCAACATAGGTGGCTGCCTCTGATAACGTGGATGGTGTAAGTGGTGGGGACTGTACAGTAGAGCTGTTTGATACAATCAGGATGCACATCATACAGACTGCTTAAATATTAACATTAGCCCCCTTGAATGCATTTTTATGGAAGCCATTTTGGCGCACCATTCAATGTCTGTTACTGATGTTACAAGTGCCACTTCTCTTTGGCCCAGTCTACTCCTACTCTTGGAGTTGTTGCTAAGCAGATCCACGGGGCAAAGATGAGTGCCTGTAAATTCCCCCATAGTGATTAGCTGTTTCCTCACTGTGCGGCCCGGGGGCCAATTCAGGATCCAACACGATTCTATTGGGAAGCTCTAAGGACAGGATTACATGCTGTATCAACACAAATCTAAAGTAGTTCAGGAACTGAAAGCAGAAGGTTTGCCTTCTCCCCATTGGATCGTCTGAATGGATTGTTAGCCTTCACCCAGTGTCATAGGAACGTAGGGACAGGAGGAAGCCATTTAGTCCCTCGAGCCTGTCCCACCATTCAATGAGATCATGGCTGATCTGTGACCTAATTCCCTATACTCTCCTTTGCTCCATATTCCTGACTATCTTTGCTCTCCTTGTGGGAGAGAATATGTGATGAATGGTTACTGTACACTTAACATCATGTAGGTGATGCCCCTTTAAGACCGGGTTTGGAACCCTGGAGGACTCCGCCTCTGGCTCCGCCCACCAAGGAACCATATACAAGGTGACACCCTGTAGGCAGCACCCAGTAAGCACACGTCTTGTCTAGTTCTCTGCCTATTAAAGCCTTCATTTACCATTCCACACTCTCATGTCGTTATTGAGGGTACTAGCGAGTAGAATCAGGGGACTAAGTTTAAAAATAAGGGGTGGGATTTTCCATCCCTGGACACCCAGAATGTGTTCCCCGATGGGACGGAGAACAGGCCATGGGGGCAAAATCAGGTGCCGATCTGCATATGATGCTCTGATCCACTGCGGTGGCGTGAACGGGATCCACGAAGCGTGCTGGTGGGGGGGACGTAAATGAATTCAAATGGGTCTTAATGACCACAGGCGTCCCTGGGGGGGGGGGTCCCCTTTTACAGGGGTCCTGGGGAGGGGCGGGTCACCCCTGTAATACTGGTGGTAGGGGGGCACCCAGGCAATCCGGGGGTGGGGGACTGCTGTGAAGTGGGGGGTGAGGGGCCAGGGCTGTTTGCGATGTTGGGGGGGGGGGGGTCAGGGGGATGGCCGGCCCAATAGTGGGATTCCCTGGGAGTCCCTCGTATTCCACATCATGCATCAATTCGCCTGGTGTGGAAGACTCAATTGCATCCCGCTTTACGACCTCAAGGGGATCGTAAAACTGGTACGATTCAGCCCCGGCGGAATTTTCCATTGCTCGACCCAAAATCGTATTCGGTGATCGGGCGGAGAATCCCTGTCTGCGACCGAACCGGAGTCAGCGTGTTTCTCGGATGCTCCGCCCGCTCCAAGTCGGCATCATCTACGAGCGCCGCGCACGCCGTTGTGATGGCATTAGCGTGTCGCTTTGAGGCCCTCCCCCCCCCCCGTGCTGCTGCCAGGGGGGGCTTCAGAGAGGGCTTGGGGGGACTGGCGGGGGGTGGTCCGGGGGTGGCAAGGGGAGGTCCAGGTGGACACTATTTGGCCGGCGGGGCCCGTGTGCGACCGGCGACTGCAGCAGGTCGTCGCTCCGTACATGCGCGGCCACGGACCTGGCAATTCTCCGGCCACTTATGTCGGGAATACCGGGGGTTTTACCCAGTGCCACTGCTAGCCCCCCACTAGGCGGAGTATCGGTGCGGGGGCGGTGATAACGTTTTCATTGTAAAACTAGACACTTCCTCCGGATATCGCCTCAAAATCGGAGAATCCAGCCTAAGGAGTTTTCCGTTTAAGATAGAGATAAGCAGTAATTTTGCCCTGAGGATTGTGACTGGCAGAAATAGTTCCTCTCCGCCGACCTTATTTAACCTGAGACTCCGAAGGCCTCGGCCATAAATTTAGTTCCCAAGAGCTCCAGATAGTTATAAATACATCTGTACGAACAAAACAAAATTGTAATTAGCCACGAATATTCCCGTCAGGCTCAGCCATTCATTAAGCCCTTTAAAATAAATTTACCAAAACAGCGGAATCAAATGAAATCAGAAAAAAAAATGTTTAATCATATTGGTATTGAAGATTGCAGCTTAATTACCCTAAGGTCCTATCATTTGTAATTGAGTATTACTTAATACAATCTAAGTGTTCATCAATCTCGGCTTTTCTCTTTGTCATTAGCATGGTGACAAGGGGACTATGGAAAGGATGGAAGAAGTATATTTCTTTTCACAAGAGTATTATTTCTCCCCAGTGAATACATCATAGAGGGTAAAAGAGCGTGTCTATTGGATTTATATCATGACCGCCATCAAGGCCCAACTTCACAGTGAGGTGAAGATTGAGGCTGGACTGAGTTACTGGTGTCGCTCGGTCGCCTTCTGGCATAGAAACTGAATATCGCTGGAAAGACATGCTTTCGAAGCTTTTCCCCTTTGCACTCGTCAGGACAAATGCAAGAAAACCAAATTTCAAATGATGACAACAATTTATACTACTGGAGAAAAAGGATGACAAATCGACTCTGATTGGTTGAGGCGTTGCTATAGAATCGTAGAACCCCTACAGTGCAGAAGGAGGCCGTTCAGCCCATCGAGTCTCCAAAAGAGCACCCTACCCAGGCCCACTCCCTCACCCTATCCCTGTAACCCCACCTAATCTTTTTGGATGCTAAGGGAAAAATATAGCAGGGCCAATCCAATTTATCCTAATGTAATTTTAGTAATTTTTATTCTTGTCACAAATAGGCTTACGTTAACATGCAATGAAGTTACTGTGAAAATACCCTAGTCGCCACATTCCGGCGTCTGTTCTGGTGCACGGAAGGAGAATTCAGAATGTCCAATTCACCTGACAAGCACGTCTTTCGGGACTTGGAGGAACCGGAGCACCCGGAGGAAACCCACGCAGACACGGGGAAAACGTGCAAACTCTACACCATCACCCGAGGCCGGAATTGAACCCGGGTCCCTGGCGCTGCGAGGCAGCGGTGCTAACCACTGTGCCACCATGCCACCCATGAGGAAAGCAGGGACAACTAATGGCTCCCCACTGTCTACCCCACAATGTCAGTGCTGTTGCGATGCCAGGAGCAACGGCTGTACGTCCCAAAAAGGAGGCTGATCAAATCAAACAGCGTCTTTCTCCGGTTGCTCAGAATATGCAGAGGACAGACCGTTCTCACCCGGCCCATCCCTACGAAACCCAAAACAAACAAGAAAGTGAGCAAGAATCTGGTAGATGGAATTGATAGGAGGAACTGATGCACAGAATGGTAAGAGATTAGAAAGTGTAGATGCACAAAAGGGTATCCTCGTCAATAAGTCACTGAAGGCTAGCATGTCGATTCAGCAGGCAAATAGGAGGGCTAATTGTAAGTTGACCTTTATCACAAGAGGACACAAGTGTGGTGAAGTCTTGCTTCAATTATTCTGAACTTTTGGTTAGACTGCACCTTGAGTACTGTGTGCAGGTTTGGTCCCCTTACTTTTATTGCCATGGAGGGCTGACAAGACTTGTTCCCGGGATGGCGGGACTGTCCTTTGTAGAGAGATTAAGGACCTGTATTCTCTAGAATGAGAAGTAATCTCATTGAAACCTACAAATGGCTTAAAGGAATAGACAGACAGGGTAGATACAGGAAAGATGTTTCCCCTAGTTGGAGAGTCTCTGAGCAGAGACAGAGTTTCAAAATAAGGAGGAAGCCATGTAGGACCGAAATGAGGAGAAATTTATTTGTACTAGACGGTTGTGACCCTTTGGAATTCTCTACCTCAGAGGGATGTAGAAGCTCAGTCACTGAGTATGATTAAAGCAATGATTTATAAATGCCAATGATGCAAAGGGATATGGGGATAGTGTGGAAAAAATGCTATAAAAATGATCATCCATGATCATATTGGATGGCGGAGTAGGTTCGATGGGCTGAATAGACTACTCCTGTTGCTATGTTCCTACATTCCTAACAAGTCTACTCGTAGATGTGATTCTGTGCTTGGGCAGCAGTTGCCAAATAATCCAGAGTGTGCTAATTGCTACACCAATACTCGATTTAAGATAATTAATTCAGCTCATAAAGTGGCTCATTTACGATTAGTAGAAGCGACATTCATTCATATTCAAGGACCTGTTCCCTGCAAGCAAAAGGAATATGTTCAAGCTTTGCACTTTTTTTTTTAAATGACCCGGGAGCTTGGGGAGCCTATAGTCCCTCATTACTCTCTCCATGACAGCACTTCGGCCAATGGATATTGGCTTGCTAACCAATCTGCACCTTTTTCTCCAACATCATCAAGTGTTGTAATTGTTTGGAATTTTAAATTTGTCCTGATGCGTGCAAATCAAAAAGCTTTGCCAACATGCATTGAGGTGAAGGGAATAATGTGGGGGAAAAGTCATTGAAGTGGATGATCAGCCATGATCATATTGAATGGCAGAGCAGGTTCGATGGGCTGAATGGCCTACTCCTGGTAGTATATTCCTATGTTCTAGGATGTCTATCCCCAAACCATCTTTCAGCAACATGTTCACTATCAATCCCTTGATCTGAAAATACAGGTTTTTCATATTTCCAATGTTAATGTCACTGAATATTTTAATACTCATTAAGGGCCACAATTTTAAGTTGCCCGAGTCTGTCCCTTAATTGCGTTCTGCATAAGCGTTACTATTTGTTGTCAGCCGCAAAGAGAAAAGAAGTAGAGGTGCCACGCTCGTAAAACACAGTGCAGGGTTTATTCCGAGATGTTGCTTCTCCGGCATAAGATGGCGAGCTGAGAGTCTGCGCAAAAACACTCCACTGACGTCGCCGCAGGCCGCATGATGTCCCATTAGCAGGCAGTATTCCCAGAATACATGATAGCAAGCAACAAGTTTGACAAAGAGTCATCCAGACCCGAAACGTTAGCTCTCTTCTCTCTCCACAGGTGCTGCCACACCTGCTGAGGTGTGTCCAGCATTTTCTGTTTTAGTTTAAAGGAAGTTTAAATCCCGCCTTGAATCTTTTTTGGGATTTCCCGTTGAAGGCACCTCATGGGCAGGGGTGCGCTGCCGGCGGGAAAAGAGAATCCTAAAGGCCGGAGAATTCCGGCCACTGTTCCCAATGGCCGAAGGATGAATAATCAGAGGGCACAGGTTTATGGTGGTTAACATAGGATAGATTTTAAAAAATCAGGGTATCAGTTAAAGAGAGAACGACTGCGGAATACCGAGGTGTAGAGCGATTCAGATGTTCCTTGTGTTTGAGTCACAAATAGTTAGTGTGCATGTAATCAAGAAGACCAGTGGAAAACTATCCTTTATTACGAGAGGAATTGAACATAAAAGTAAGGATGTTATTCTTCAGTTAGGTAGAGCATTGGTGAGACTCCGTCTTGAATACTGTGTGCAGATTTGGCCTCCTTGTTCAAGGAAGGATGTAAAGACGTTGGAGGTGGTTCAAAGGAGGTTTACTAGATTGATACCTGGAATGAATGAATTGTTTCATGAGGAAAACCTTTTTACCCAGAGGGTGGTGATGGTTTGGAACGCACTGCCTGAGAGGGTGGTAGAGGCGGGTGGCCTCGCATCCCTTCAAAAGAACCTGGATGAGCACCTGGCACATTTTCACGAGGCAATGGACCAAATGCTGGCAAATGGGATTACGATTGGCAGATCAGGTGCCTTTCATGAGGAAACCCACGCAGACACGGGGAGAACGTGCAGAATCCACACAGACAGTGAACCCCAGGCCGGAATTTAACACGTGTTCCTGGAGCTGTGAGGCCGCAGTGCGAGCCACTGTGCCACCGTACCAGCCTAATATTCAACTGTATACACAACCGGAAGGAGAGATGGTGGCTTCGTGATAATGCCACTGGACAATTAATCCAGAGGCCCAGGCTAATGCTCTGGGGACACGGGTTAAAATCCCACCACGGCAGCTGGTGGAGGATAAATTCAATTCGCTCAGTAAATGTGGATTTGAAAGCCCGTCTCAGTAATGATGACCATGAAACTATTGCTGTTCTAAAAACTAATGCGTCTTTCGGCAAGGAAATCTGCCACCCTTACATGTGAATCCAGAGCCCATAGTGATGTCTTTCAACTGCTCTCTGCGTCAGTCAGAGCAACAATTGCGTGCTGACATCCCGTGAGAGAAAAAGGACAAATCCGCTGTTAAAATAGATTCAATGGGCGGGTTCGCCGGCTGGTTTGGGGCTGGTTTAGCACACTGGGCTAAATCGCTGGCTTTTAAAGCAGACCAAGGCAGGCCAGCAGCACGGTTCAATTCCCGTACCAGCCTCCCCGAACAGGCGCCGGAATGTGGCGACGAGGGGCTTTTCACAGTAACTTCATTGAAGCCTACTTGTGACAATAAGCAATTTTCATTTTTCATTTCATGTGGCGGTGCAGACTCGATGGGCCGAAGGGCCTTTTCTGCACTGTATTTTTCTGTGATTATGTGAATCAACAATGATGGCGGAGAACAAACACGTGGTTAGAACTTAGTATGCACTGACAGGGTGGAAGACAAATCCACCAGTAGTTTTCACAAGGGAATTGGATGAATACATGAAAGGGACATGATGAAAGTGTGGAATGGGATTAACTGGATTGGTTGTAAGAGCCAGTGCAGGGTTGATGGGCCAAATGGCCTCCTCCTCGTAATGATATAGAGTATATCATCTGTGTATATATGAATGATCATGTAGAATAGTGTGAAATTACAGCATCCAGGCACTAGATGGAGTAAGAGCACATCTCATAACCCACACGGTGGTCCACATGGTCTTGGGAGTGAGTTTATAGAATCATAGAATTTATAGTGCAGAAGGGGGCCAATCGGCCCATTGAGTCTGCACAGGCCCTTAGAAAAAGATGCCTACTCAAGCCCACACCTCCACCCTATCCCTGTAACCCAGTAACCCCACTTAACCTTTTTGGTCACTAAGGGCAATTTAGCAAGGCCAATCCACCTAACCTGCACATCTTTGGACTGTGGGAGGAAACCGGAGCGCCCGGAGGAAACCCACGCACACACGGGGAGAACGTGCAGACTCCGCACAGACAGTGATCCACGCCAGGAATCAAACCTGGGACCCTGGATCTGTGAAGCAATTGTGCTAACCACTGTGCTACCGTGCTGCCCACTAGTTAGTAGAGAGGGTTGGAGTCAGTCGTGTTTTTCAGTAGCTCTGTGTATTGTAATTATTTAACCTAATTCTTAACTTTTTTGGCATACTTAAGAATTCACAATTTATAGTGTAGTGTAAATAAATTAGCTTTGATTTAGCACAAAATCTGCGTGTTCTTTGCAGCAACACTACAACCTTAATAATATTAATTTAAACAGCCAAAGAACATCGCACTCCTCTGCAGCATTATTCCGTGATTCCATTCATAGGCAGGAAATTCAGATGTGGCACAGCAAAGTTCCTCACTACCATTGAGCATCATTTGATGTGAATGCAGCACTTTGTGCTTTTAGTTCATCAGTCCTGTCTCCACTGTATTCATAGAACATACAGTGCAGAAGGAGGCCATTCGGCCCATCGTGTCTGCACCGACCCACTTAAGCCCTCACTTCCACCCTATCCCCCTAACCCAGTAACCCCTCCTAACCTTTTTTTTGGTCACTAAGGGCAATTTATCATGGCCAATCCACCTAACCTGCACGTTTCTGGACTGTGGGAGGAAACCGGAGCACACGGAGGAAACCCACGCAGACACGGGGAGAACGTGCAAACTCCGCACAGACAGTGACCCAGCGGGGAATCGAACTTGGGACCCTGGCGCTGTGAAGCCATAGTGCTACCGTGCTGCCCTATTCATCGTACAATCTGTTCTCCACCTTGTGATTCTTCACTTCTTCTCCTCCATCTTCCCCCTCTGGGAAAACAGCCTTCCCTCTGTAAAACTAACGTCCCCTGAACTGGGCAGACTTTCACAACTTTCCACCTGATTGATGGTACCGCCGACAGTGCAGTATTCCCTCGGCATTGCACTAGAATTTCAGCCTGCATCATAATGTGTTCTCGAGTCTCTGGAGTATGGTTTCAACCCACGGCCTTCTGACGCCAAGAAGTGTCAGACGCTGGTGTCTATTTGCGATCACATTTGGTTAATAACATAACCTAGGCTTCTTCCGCAGAGGGCCAGGTTGTCACGGCAACCCCTCCATCCAGTTGTTGACTCTGCGGGTGAATCACCCGGAAGAAGCTCTTGAGCTGATTATCTGTTTAGCAGTTTTGAGTGACAAGACCAGGCTGTTTTCATAACATCCAGCTGACCAGCTGCTGAAAGTATAAAGGCGTAATGTTTTTGCACTTTCTAGATGCATAACTTCATAGAATCATAATGTTTGCGGTGACTGCACAATGTTCAGCACCATTTGCGACTCCTCAGATAATGAAGCTGTCCATGTCCAAATGCAGCAAGACCTGGGCAATATCCAGGCTTGGGCGGACAAGAGGCAAGTTACATTCGCCCCACACAAATGCCAGGCAATGACCATCTCCTACAAGGGAGGATCTAACCACCGCCTCTTGACATTCAATGGCATTGCCATCGCTGAATCCCCCACACTCAACTTCCTGAGGGTTACCATTGATCCGAAACTGAACTGGACTAACCATATTAATACTGTGGATACCAGGGCAGGTTAAAGGCTAGGAACCATACAGTGAGTAACTCACTTCCTGACTCCCCAAAGCCTGTCCACCATCTACAAGGCACAAGTCAGGAGTGTGATGGAATCCTCTCCACTTGCCTGGATGAGCACAGCTCCAACAATACTCAAGAAGCTCAACACCATCCAGGACAAAGCAGCGCCTTAATTGCTCCCCTTCCACAAACTTTCAAACCCTCCACCACCGACGAACAGAGGCAGCCGTGTGCACCATCTACAAGATGCACTGCAGTAATTCACCAAGGTTCTTAAACAGCACTTTCCAAACCCATGGCCACTACCATCTAGAAGGACAAGAGCAGCAGGCACCTGGGAACCCCACCACCTGGAGGTCTCTAAGTCACTCACCACCATGACTTGGAATTCTATTGCCGTTTCTTCACTGTCGCTGTGGCAAAATCCGGTAACTCTCTCCATAACAGCACAGTGGGCGTACCTACACCTTGGTGACTGCAATGGTTCAAGAAGGCAACTCCCCACCATGTTCTGAAGGGCAACAAGGTATGGGTATTAAAGTCTGGCCTAACCAACGATGCCCACAGCCAGTAAATTAATTTTTAAAAAAGAATCAGTCAATCCATACAGTGCGGAAGGACGACATTCAGCCCATCATATCAGCACCGACCCTCTGAAAGAGCACCCTACCTTTGCCCAGTCCACCACCCCATCACCTTAACCCAATCTAACCTTTTGAAATGAAAATCGTTTATTGTCACAAGTAGGCTTCAAATGAAGTTACTGTGAAAAGCCCCTAGTCGCCACATACTGGCGCCTGTTCGGGGAGGCTGATACAGGAATTGAACTGGGTTGCTGGCCTGCCTTGGTCTGCTTTCAAAGCCAGCGATTTAGCCCTGTGCTAAATAGCCCCTGCTTATTGCCACAAGTAGGCTTCAAATGAAGTTACTGTGAAAAACCTCTTTTCACAAAACGAATTTTGGACACTAAGGAGCAATTTATCGTGGCCAATCCACCCAACCTGCACATCTTTGGACTGTGAGAGGAAATCGGAGCACCCGGAGGAAATCCACGCACACACGGGGAGAACGTGCAGACTCCACACAGACAGTGAACCCCAGGCCGGAATTTAACCCGTGTTCCTGGAGCTGTGAGGCAGCAGTGCTAGCCACTGTGCCACTGTACCAGCCTAATATTCAACTGTATACACAACCGGAAGGAGAGATGGTGGCTTCGTGAAAATGCCACTGGACAATTAATCCAGAGGCCCAGGCTAATGCTCTGGGGACACGGGTTCAAATCCCACCACGGCAGTTGGTGGAGGATAAATTCAATTCGCTCAGTAAATGTGGATTTGAAAGCCCGTCTCAGTAATGGTGACCATGAAACTATTGCTGTTCTAAAAACTAATGCGTCTTTCGGCAAGGAAATCTGCCACCCTTACATGTGAATCCAGAGCCCATAGCGATGTCTTTCAACTGCTCTCTGCGTCAGTCAGAGCAACAATTGCGTGCTGACATCCCGTGAGAGAAAAAGGACAAATCCGCTGTTAAAAAAGATTCTATGGGCGGGTTCGTCGGCAGCGGGTTTGAAAGTTCCTACTGGCGGCCATCAGCGAGCCTCCTCCAGCATCAGAAAATCCTGAAAAGCCGAGAAGGAATCAGGGCTCTGGTCCTTCTGCGTTCCATTTCTAGGCTTGAATATGACATACTTTATCTGAATTCATGCATCGGCTGGTTTAGCACTGGGCTAAATCGCTGGCTTTTAAAGCAGACCAAGGCAAGCCAGCAGCAGGGTTCAATTCCCGTACCAGCCTCCCCGAACAGGTGCCGGAATGTGGCAGTAACAGGATTTTAAGATGTCACAGTAACTTCATTGAAGCCTTCTTGTGACAATAAGCCATTTTCTTAAATCCACATTTTATTCACTGCTAATTCATGTGCAAATGGATGGCAAATCCTTCAAGGCTTCACTTCTTCCCAAATACTCTCGATCGTTTTACCACAAGACAAACATGCTTCAGTCAATGCAGTTGCATATATTGAGTGCACTAATTAGTGAGGAAGTATTCAACATTTATTCTGATTGATTGACAGAGACAGCAGCTGTAAGAGGCTGGCCAAAAGTATAAAACTAACTCAATTAACTCTCCAGCCATAAAGCAGGAGTATTTAAAATCTACGCAGATGTCATTGAGAATTCAACATTGCTTCCCCTCTGTCATTTTCCCAAATCTATTTCAGGATTGACGGCGGCATGTTTAACGATTAAACAAAGACAAAAGGGTATCATTTTCTAACCGCTCCAGCTGACGGACATGCTGACCCTCCGCCGTGGGTCCTAGTGGCGGCCGGGGTGAACAGTGACATTGTCAGCGGCGGAACGGGAAGATCCCAATGCTGGCCAATGGTGGGTCACCTCCGGTGCCGCAAAACGATGCGGGGGTGGGAGGCAAATCCCGCCAAATGATATCAATGAAGTACTACGGATGCAAAAGGGTCATGTGGACTTGAAATGTTCTTTTCTCCCTAGATGCTGCCGGACCTACTGTGTTATCCAGCTGTTAGGATACCTGGCGAGATCGAGCATTTGTTAGAATACCCCAAACAATTTATTTAAATTTGTAAAACTGCATGGAAAGGATACTTCAGGAGTGATGATGCTGACCAGTACGTATCTTTTGTGTTAAAACAGACTTTTATTTAAACACAGAGTTAACCACATTAACATCAAAGAAATAGCTTTGCAGTTATCAGTTAACTAGTTCTTCAACAAAAGGAAAAACTTGAACTTACTATCTATACTCGGCACTTACTCCAATTAAGCAACCAAATACAGTTCAAATGGCACTTATAAATAAAGTTAACAGATTACTTGCTTAGCCGTGTTGAGACTTTTGGAGAGAAGGATTCTTTCAAGAGTGGAACCAGTCCACTTCTGCTGAACCCAGCAGCATTTGGCAAAACTGCTGTTCAACTTAAAATCCTATATCAAACTGTAAAACTACAGGCAGACCTGGCTTCTTCCATTAATTACATAATTTGTATCCCACTAAGTTCGACATGACCTGCTTAGCTAGGACTAAATTGCACTCCCTCATAAGTTATCTACTATCCAGGGAATCCCCAGCAATCATAACAATATTCTGTTATACCATTATCTGTAATCAAGTAAGTGGTTGCAATGAATCATGACCTCACCTTTTACAACTCCTTAATTACAGCTTTAGCAGACATACTTCCTGTATGCATTTTAAACTAGGGTTTTAAGCCACATTGCTGTAACAGAATGTAAAATAGAATAAATAACAATTTCTACATTCATCACACAGCATTTTCTGTTTTTTATTTACAAATAATACGAGACTGCACAACCAAACATGGACTTCCTTCGGGCAGACTGTATCCATCCGGTTTGTCCAATGCTCCATCTCCTGACTCTGCTCAGTTTGTTAATGTCGGCTGGGGTGGCTGTGGGATCGGGCGAGGGTCTTCCAATTTGACTCAGCCTTCCACGCCAATGGAATAAACCAATGTTCTCCACCCTTGGATTTTACATAGACAAATCAGGCAGTCCCCCTTACCCGCTAGAAGCCCGCATAAAATATGGAAAAGTGGCACTCGGATGACCATCCAATATCACCCCGCCATTCGCCGATGATGCGGAAGGTTAGCGGATCCCAAAATCAGAGGCCAAAAGTCTTCACGGAAGGGTCAAATCACAAGGTGTGAAGCTTGTTAAAAACCTGGTCAACTTTGATTTTTCCTGCCCCACTCCATTTCTCTGCAGGTACATGGGAAAAACATTGGGGATGAGGTGTGCAGGATAAGCAGAGAGGTGGCACAAGAGTGCACAAAAAGGCCTGAAAACAGGCACAAGGCTCTACCAGCCTGTAGAAGGCATTTGGACGTTAGTGTTTTTTAAATGTTCACTTATGGGAGGTGGGCGCCACTGGTTAGACTGTCATTCATTGTCCGTCCATAAAGTGGGGGTGAGCTGTGTTCTTGAACCGCTGCAGTCCATGCAGTGTAGGTGCACCCAGTGTGCTGTCAGGAGTGGAGTTCCAGGATTTTGACTCAGCGACAGTGAAGGAGCGACCGATATATTTCGGTGAGTGATTGGTGAGGATGGTGAGTGACTTGGAGGGGAATCTCCAGGTGATAGTATTATGATGTGTCTGCTGCCTTTATCCTTCCATATGGTGGCGGTCATGGGTTTGGAAGGTGCTGTCCAAGGAGCCTTGGTGAGTTGCTGCAGTAAACTTGTAGATGGCCCACACCGCTGCCACTGTGCATTGGTGGTGGACAGAGTCCATGTTGAAGATAGCGGATGGGATGCCAATCAAAAGTGGGGCTACATTCTCCCGAATGCTGTCGAGCTTCCTGTATGTTATTGGAGCTGCACTCATCCAGGCAAGTGGAAAGTATTCCATTACACTCCTGAGCTGTTACTTGCAGGCTCTGGACAGGCTTTGAGGAGTTAGGAGGTGGGTTACTCGTCCAGGATTCCCAGCCTCCAACCTTAGTTTGTTCAGGCCCGAAAAGGCTGAGGAAACAATCCAGGAGAGAGTGGTAGTGTAGGGAATCCTTTACATTGATGGCCAGGAGTGACCTCTGGTACATGGCCTAACCCCCAACCCGCCTTTGGCACCCAATTTACCGCAAAGCCTTCCTGCACCATGCCAATTAGCTGGCATTCCCGCTGGTCGGCTGCTAATTGGTGGATGATGCTCAATTTGACAGTATGTAACGGTGAAGATGCGAGAAAATGGACTGTGCACATCTCATTCTGCTTTCCCCCCCTGTTAAGCCAGTCAAATCCAGCCTCTCTTTGAGGCTGCACAGTAGCACAGTGGTTAGCACTGTTGCTTCACAGCTCCAGGATCCCAGGTTCGATTCCCGGCTTGGGTCACTGTCCGTGCGGAGTCTGCACGTTTCCCCCGTGTCTGCGTGGGTTTCCTCCGGGTGCTCCGGTTTCCTCCCACAGACCAAAGATATGCAGGTTAGGTGGACTGGCCATGCTAAATTGCCCTTAGTGTCCAAAAATGTTACATGGGGTTACTGGGTTGTGAGGATAGGGTGGAGTAGGGTGCTCTTTCCAAGGGCCGGTGCAGACTCGATGGGCCAAATGGCCTCTTTCTACAGTGTAAATTCTATAATTCTGTGATGATTGCTTTTCAGTAATCTCTATTGGACACAGACATTGAACTAAGTGTTCAAATCGTACCCTATACAAATGGAGCCCTTGTTGGTGTTCTTAAAAAAATAGAAGCAAGAACTGATTCCCCCAGGGGAATGATATGTTAACGAATGATGTGTTATTAACAAAATGGGTGCTTCTAGTGGAAGTTTCTATAAGAACTAATTTCCTTCTGACCTCGCATCCTGGGTTTATTCTCAGTGCGATCCTTGTGAACGCATATGGTGCACATGGGGAATCTCCACATTCTCGGATCATTATCCAGTGGATTACGGGCCTGGGAAGTGAATTGAAGTGAAAAATCGAGCCGCAGTGCGCATCCCTCCACAAATAGAGGGAATCGCCGAAAACGCTCAGGTCGAGGGAAAGCTTTGGAGAACACAGGTGGATCATGGACGGATCTTGTTGTGCGTTGTACTTGCAGGATAACAGAAAGGAAATGCTGAAGCACGTGGGTTGAACACAATAATCAACAGAGGCTTAGAAGATGGTTGTTAACTGCACAAAGTCTTGGTCTAGACTGACTCTAAGACAGCAAAGTAGCCGATGACACCAGGTGACTCAACTCTTCAAGGGACCATGCAACAACGCAACAATAACAACCCACATATATAAGAGCTATCTTGGTCAAAACTTCCTCAGGACTCCTTACTTTACTTAGCCTGCATGTTATGGAAAATCTGATCAATTTAAACTAATCAACCTAAAAGACTGCTTCAAAAAAAAGCAGATAAAATCAATAGTAGTCTTGCCTTTGAGGAAGCATTGAGTTCTTGAAGATGACAGCTATTGATCATATTTTGTCTTCTCCCCAATGACATCAGAGAAGAGAGTAATCACTTGGTTCAAGTAAAGGCCACTCATCACTTCTCACGAGTAAATTGATTGGCTGATGGATGGGAGTGAGGCGAAAGACACATGAATGTGTTGCAACAGTGTAGTGATGGCAACCGTCAGTCTGTTTACAACTGGTGCAATGTTTAGTCATGAACTTGTGTGCATCAGTTTGGTCCAGTTCATAGGACTCTCATTTCCGAGACCAAAGTGCCTCGCTTAAGACCCCGCAGCAAGAAAGCTAATACTCTACTGCAAAACTAGGATAGTGAACCACCCTTTAATTGAGATGTTAAATGGAGGTCCTGCCTGGCTCTTCCATTGGCCCCAGTGAATGTTAAACATCCCATGGTTCTGGGTGAGATCTCCCACACACTGGATGATCTGTCAAATCTTCCAGCCCCGCCTGCGACGGTTTCCGTGGTGATTAGTAGAAACCATGTAGTAAAAATTGTTAATCTAACTAAACTCATTGTGAAAGTTAATTTTTAAAATCAAATAATGCTTTTGAGTTGCAATTATTTTGTGTGAATCTGGGAATTTGTGTTTCGTATCAGCAGGATTAAATTTGTTAATTAAAATTGTTATGCCAAAGAAGGTAATTAAGTGAAGTTGAATGAAATCTGTTGAATCTTAGAAATACTTGTGGTAGTCACCACTGTTGTATTATATTGTATATATGGGTATTACGGTAAGGCCCCTGTACTACAGGTACGGGGGTAGATCCCTGCCTACTGGCTCCGCCCAGGAGGCGGAGTATAAATGTGTGTGCTCTCCGAACAGCAGCCATTTCGTAAGCTGCTGTAGGAGGCCACACATCTCTGTGTAATAAAGCCTCGATTACAGTCTACTCTCGTCTCGTTGTAATTGATAGTGCATCAATACTTAAATAATTACTCCGCCAAAACATTTTTCTGATCTGATTGTCAGCTTTAATACAGGAACTAACTCCCCTCGCCTTCAGTCTATATGCCCCCAGGTGGAATATCTCATCTTATTACCTCATGAAAATATTTTCTTCATCTTAGGGCTGGATTTTATGAGTGGGCCTATTTCCTGCAGAGCTGATTGACTTTTTAAAAAGCAGCCCCACAATGATAACACCCTGTGAGTAAACATACAAGGAGGGGTTGGTGGTGGAGGAGTGGTGGGGGGGGGGGGGGGGTCACTGCCCCTCAGTGGGAGGGAGTCCCACCATTGAGAGCTTCCGGGTCAATCTGATTGGTCTAGCAATCCTAGTTGTGCCAGATCTCATTCGTGGCCACCGCTGGTACTGCAAGTAGCCCCTTGGCGAAGAGAGCAGTGGATCCTGGACACGGGGATGCACATGTACATTGTGGGCGTGGAGGGGCCAGGCGCCCGGGGGAGGGTTTGGGGTTAGGCTGGGGGGCGCAGTCTTATGAAGTCCGGGCAGGTACAAAGGGAAGGAAGGCATCACACTGGAGGAGGGCACCCCTGATGGGCACAGGGCATCCCCAGATGATGTACATCCCCTTCCTCCCTGCTTTATCCACCCCAGATGTTGACAAAGCGAACTTCCCACTCACGCTTGCTTGCCCATGCCAACCAGATTGTGTCGCGGGCAGCGTAACATTTGGATCAATTGGCTTGCCAACAAGCCCAATTGCTTGTCAATCATTCTTTTTCTTAAATGGTGGGCAGGCGGCCAATTTCAGTGCCCGCCCACCTACCATATTATGGGACCTTGACGTCACCGCGCAGAATTTTACGCATGTACGAGATGGCAGAGGTCCTGATTTGCAAAAGTAAAATTCTGGCCTTATTTTACAAATCTTCTTTTTTAACCTTCATCACTTTATTTCCCGGATGGAGGACACGCAGCCCAGAACGTTTAAGTAATAAACCCCCAAAACGCTGGGAACTGACTGCAGGTCAGGTGGAATGTGGGTGAGGGGCAGTTAGTGGCCGGGGTTCACCGATCCAAGTCCGCCCCCAGCGAGAACGTCGAACTTGGTGCTCGGCCAAAACTCCATTCGCCGAATCGGAACCGAAGAATCCCGTTCTCCCGAGGGAAAACATCCTGCCCATGTTTCAGCTTTTAGTTTCTAGTGTTTAGTTTTTATCTCAGTATATTCAAAACAGTTTCAGGCCTGGAGACTTTCACAGAATTGTCACGGCTCAGAACGATATCTGACTTGGAAGATTTAAATTGCGAAGCAAGATTAAGCAAGCTAGGGTTGTATCCCCTGGAATTTAGACGCTGAAGATGGTTTGATCTAAGGGCAGGATTCTCCAGCAGGTCGGGAAGACACCCCCTGCTGCGTGTTCCCCGGTGGCGCGACTGGCGAGCAATGCAAGGCCATTGACTTCACAGGGACCGGAAGAACCCACTGGTGGCAAAGGATGAGGGGCCTCCGTCGCAGGAAACCCTCCATGTGGTGGTGGTGGTGGTGGTGGTGGTGGTGGTGGTGGTGGGGGGGGGGGGGGGGGAGTTGGAGAAAAATCCAGGCCTGAGCTTTGACGATATTACGAGGCACAGATAGAGTGGGTAGAGAGAAAATATGGGTGGGATTTTCTGCCAGTGGGAATTTCCTCACCCGCTGAAGTTAATGGACAGATGAATGACTTTCCAGATTTTCCAATCCCACCCCCTCCACGACTGGGCCATAAAGTTCTGCCCTATTTCCCCTGCTTGGGGAGTCTGCGATTAGCGGGTTCAGCTAAAAAGAAAATAGTGCGCGTCTTTTTGGTTGGTCTGCACAGGATCTGAGTGCCGTGCCCAGGGACTCCGTCAGGACCCGTTTCTTTCCGTGGGTTCACTATCAAGAAGGACGATCTGGCTTCTGAGGCTGTGACGGTAGGTAAGGGTGTATCCGAGGCTGCTGGGGCAGTTGACAACGGTTTGTTGGCTTCCTGCTTGAACCGAGCTTAGTTGAGTTCATCGGGGAGGGCTGCTCTGTTGCCGGAGATTCTACTCGGCTTTGCTTTGTAGCCCGTTATTTTGTTTAAGCCTTGCCACAACTGACGAGAGTCCCTGTCGTTAATCTGCAACTTCAGCTTGATTTGGTATTGTCTCTTGGCGTCCATGATGGCTTTGTGGAGATCGTACCTGGATTTCTTGTATAGGTCAGGGTTGCCCGTCTTGAATGCCTCAGACCGAGACTTCAGTCGGGCGTGGATCTCCCTGTTAAATCATGGCTTCCAGTTGGGGAATACGCAAAGCCAAAGATGGAGATTGTTAGTGCGAGAATCCCGCCCTTAGTGCCTCAGCAGCTCAACACACAGCTGCCAAAGGGAGGACAATGCAAATTGAGAACATGCGGGCAGCCAGGACTGGAGGTGTGCCGCTTTCTTGGAAAGCAAAAGACCATATAAACTAGGCCTACATGGACGTATGAACCATGTGCAGGAAGCACCGCCTATAAGTCAGTTTTCAAAGTATTCGGCCACTATATTAACATCCATTGATTACATTAAGAAGTCTTACAACACCAGGTTAAAGTCCAACAGGTTTGTTTCAAACACTAGCTTTCGGAGCACTGCTCCTTCCTCAGGTAAATGGAGAGGTAGGTTCCAGAAACATTTATGAAGACAAAGTCAAAGGTGCAAGACGATACTTTGAATGCGAGCATTTGCAGGTAATTTAGTCTTTACAGAGCCAGAGAGAGGGGTAACCCCAAGTGGAAGAGGTGTGAATTGTCTCAAGCCAGGACAGTTTGCATCGTCTTGCATCTTTGACTTTGTCTACATATATGTTTCTGGAAGCTACCTCTCCATTCACCCGAGGAAGGAGCAGTGCTCCGAAAGCTAGTGATTAGAAACAAACCTGTTGGACTTTAACCTGGTGTTGTAAGACTTCTTACTGTGCTCACCCCAGTCCAACGCCACCATTTCCACATCATTGATTACATTGTTAGCATTAACCCAGGTCATTGACAGAATAAAAACACTTACATTCCCCAAGGGATGGTTATTATTACACACTCATTCAGACTGACATAATGTCTAATTATGGCACTGTCATTCATTGAATCGACTTTAATGAATTGGGGTTCATTAGGTCACGCCAACTCGCAAAAGGGGCCCGGTGAAAACATTGGACAACTGGTTTGGATGGTTAGGAACTTCTTCCCTGTTTCTTTCAAGGTCAAAACCTAGACAAGACCTCAAGGTCTCCACATTGGTGGCTGGAGGCTGCATGAGAATGATTGAGCTCACCTTTAGGCGGTGGACAAATAGATTTCTCTAATTTGACAGACCAAACCGAGGGACCATTAATCTTCCCCCTTTTGTTTATGACAGGGCCATTATTTTGTAGTCTGTTGGGAGCAGCTGTTAAATTCAGTCATTGATGCAGCAGAGAATTTTGGTCATTCGATTGGCTATCAGGCCGCCTACCGCCACGTGACTGCCGCGTATTCGAACCTGACAAATTGGTTGATTCAGGAAGGTGTAAAGATCCAGTTTTTCTCCTTTGTTCTGACTCCGAAGGTCACCGACAGAGCTTCCCTGATTAATGGTTGGCTTCTCAAAACCACTGATTAGCAGAATTCTGCTAATTTAATGAAGTTAGTTACCTGGCGCCACTTCATTAATGAATAGAACTTCTTCGGGCAATTTATGACAACTGAACTCTTTGAGTTCGAGGCAAATAACATTGTAGACCAGCTGGCACCAATTTTTCGAGGTTTCTTTGGGTGAAATTTGGCCAAGTTGAGTGAACAATGTCAAAATATCCCAGCGTACTTTGCAGGAGCGAAGTTATCCAACAAAATGTGACACAGAGACACATCAGGAGATGTTGGGGCAGGTGACCAAAAGCTTGATTTAAAATTTTTTTTTTTTTCGAGTACCCAATTAATTTTTTCCAATTAAGGGGCAATTTAGCGTGGCCAATCCACCTACCCTGCACATCTTTGGGTTGCGGGGCGAAACCCACGCAAACACGGGGAGAATGTGCAAACTCCACACGGACAGTGACCCAGAGCTGGGATCGAACCTGGGACCTCGGTGCTGTGAGGCAGCAGTGCTAGCCACTGCGCCACCGTGCTGCCCTCAAAAGCTTGATAAACATGTTAGGTTTTGACGAGTATCCTAAAGGAGGAAAGAGAGGCATCAATGTTCAGGAAGAGAATTCCACAGCTAAGGGCCTCGGTCGCTAGAGGAATGGTCACCAATAGCTTTCCAGCAGAAGTGAGGGGGAACATACGAAATATTCACTAACATAAAGACAGGCTAACTGCGCCAGAATACCTACTGCAGAAAGATGCGTCCGCCATATTTCCCGCCTTCCGTCTCAGGTGACACAAAGCCTTATTGCACAACCGTCTGCTCCTACTGCCCTAGTTTGCTTCCACAGTTCTATCGATACTCCAGAGTGCATTTTGTTGAAAATTTCGAATTGAAAAATCTCAGCGTCCGCACAAACTGTCTCTCTTGGCTTTCCCAAACAACAGAGAGTATGGTAACGAGCACGGGCAGCACGGTAGCACAAGTGGATAGCACTGTGGCTTCACAGCTCCAGGGTCCCAGGTTCGATTCCCCGCTGGGTCACTGCCTGTGCGGAGTCTGCACGTTCTCCCCGTGTCTGCGTGGGTTTCCTCTGGCTGTTCTGATTTCCTCCCACAGCCCAAAGACGTGCACGTTAGGTGGATTGGCCATGATAAATTGCCCTTTGTGTCCAAAAAGGTGAGGAGGGGTTATTGGGTTATGGGGAGAGGATGGAAGTGAGGGCTTAAGTGGGTCGGTGCAGACTCGATGAGCCTCATGGCCTCATTCTGCACTGCATGTTCTATGACAAAGAGGGCGAGATTCTCCACTCCCACGCCGGTTGGGAGAATCGCCTGGGCCACCAAAATTTCCCGGGACGCCGGTCCGACGCCCTCCCGCGATTCTCCCAAGCGGCGGGAATGGTCCCGTCGAGTTCCGCGGGCCGCAGGCCGGAGAATCGCCAGAGACACCCAAAATGGCGATTCTCCGGCACCCCCGCGATTATCAGGCCCGGATGGGTCGAGCGGCCAGGCCAAAACGGCGGGTTCCCCCCGGCGCTGTCCACACCTGGTCGCTGCCGTCGGGAACAGCGCGGGAACGCTGGGGGGGGTGAGGGGGGATCCTGCACCGGGGAGATACCTCAAATGTGGCATGGCCCGTGATCGGTGCCCACCGATCGTCGGGCCGTCCTCTCTGAAGGAGGACCTCCTTCCTTCCGCGGCCCCGCAAGATCCGTCCGCCATCTTCTTGTGGGGCGGACTCAGAGAAGACGGCAACCACGCATGCGTGGGTGACGCCAGTTTTGCGGCGCCGGCCACGTCATCTACGCGCCGCCGCCTTTACGCGGCGACAAGGCCTGGCGCGTGTAGATGACGCGGCCCCGATCCTAGCCCATTGTCGGGGCCTGAATCGGTCGGGATCGGGGCCGTTTCGCGCCGTCGTGAAATTCGACGGCGTTCACGACGGCGTGGGCACTTCGGCGCGGGAGTGGAGAATCCCGCCCAGAGTCTATTAACGGCCTAAAATGTCCCAAGGCAAAGTCATGTGACTGTAGCAATGCTTGACTCTGAGTCACAACACCACAAGCTTGGTCAAAGAGGTAGGTTTTAAGGAATGTCTTAAAGGAGGTGAGCCAGATGGGGAAGCAAAGAGATGCATGGAGGGAACTCAAAAATCCGGGGCTCAGGTAACAGATGATGGGTGATCATCGAGAATTGTTGCAAGAACTCCCACCAGAACAGCGAATAATATTAGTTTTTTTTTTACAAGAATACACTGCAAATCACTCTAGGGAAAGTCATATATGTGTAGATAGTCCAGTGAAATAATTGCTTGAACCACTGGTGTGCCCTCCAAATCTGCAATGCTATTGTAACATTTAATAGGGAAGAAAACATTAATGGCATATGATATAAATGTTTGATCGATTCAGACACTTTGGGCGGGATACTCCCGCAACTGGCCGGATGGCCCGACGCCAGTGCCAAGGGGGCTAGGCTGACGCCGCACTTCTGGGGGCTAGGCTGACGCTGGAGTGGTTGGCGCCGCGCCAACCAGCGCCGAAGGGTCGACATGGGTTGGCGCATGCGCAGAAACGCCGGCGTGGTTCCGCGCATGCGCAGACTGGCCAGCGTGTTCCTGCGCATGCGCAGGGGGGGTTCTTCTCTGCGCTGGCCAAGGCGGAGCCCTACAGAGGCCGGCGCGGAGAGAAAGAGTGCCCCCACGGCACAGGCCCGCCTGCAGATCGGTGAGCCCCCATCGTGGGCCAGGCCACAGTTGGTCCCCCACCCCCGGAGCCGGATCCTCCGAGGACCCCGCTAGACGGCCGACAAGCCAGGTCCCGCCGTGATAGACCATGTCCATTTCAGGCCAGCGGGACTGCCCAGGAAATGATGGCCGCTCGCCCCATCGGGGCCCAGAGAATTGCCGGGGGGGGCTGCTGCCAACGGCCCCCGACTGGTGCGGCGTAAACCCTGCCCTCATCCAAAAACCGGCGCAGGAGAATATGGCAGCCGGCATCGGAGCGGCGGGGTGGGATTCACGCTGCCCCCCAGGGGTTCTCCGACCCGGCGGGGAGTCGGAGAATTCCGCCCTTTGCTCTAATTCAATTTTTTTGTGAAACACCAATCGGCTTAAATATAACTTTTCCCTTTGATTCTAACTTTTACAGTTATTGCTTTAAAAAGATATACATATCCTTGTACAGTTACATCCTGCATTCAGCAGCTCCTGCTTGGGCGGCACAGCGGTTAGGCCTGTTGCTTCACAGCGCCAGGGACCCGGGTTCGATTCCCAGCTTGGGTCGCGTCCATGTGGAGTCTGCACATTCTCCCCGTGTCTGCGTGGGTTTCCTCCGGGCGCTCCGGTTTCCTCCCCCCAGTCCCGAAAGACGTGCTTGTTAGGTGGATTGGACATTCTGAATTCTCCCTCCGTGTACCCGAACAGGCGCCGATGTGTGGCGACTTGGGGATTTTCACAGTAACCTCATTGCAGTGTTAATGCAAGCCTATTTGTGACACTAATAAAAGATTTTTTTAAAAAACAAATCAAAATATTTCTTAGCACTGAAAGGATTTTTAAAATGATGCACTGTCAGAGACTTCAACAGTGAACGACAAAGGGTTTATTTACAGGGATCTACAAGAGTAGCAGCATGCCTGCAGCATGTTCTGGAATGCCTCCTGCCTCGGAGACTTCTTCCTCTGGGGTGATTCCCCACCCTGAGCCCAGATTGGTCACCGAGGTCAGGTGACCCTTACTCTGCTGTGTTGCCCTTAAAGGGGCAATCACCGCGGATGTTTAGGAAACCCGATGCTTTAAGTATGAAGTCCTGCAACGTCAACGGTTAAGATTTGACTTTCATCTGCCCTTTTTAATTTTTCACGTGAGTAGCTCACATGACTAGAATGTAACCGCAACTGGTGAACTTTGTTTCACATTGGGCACCGGGACTTTTTCCTCATTCGCAGGATCACAGAATTGTTACGGCGCCAAAGGAGGCCATTCGGGGCATTGTTTCTGCACCGGCTTTCCGAATGAATATCTTGACTTAGTGCCATTCCCTTCCATTTCCCCGTAACCCCCACACATTGGGCACGATTCTCCGCTCCCGCGCCGGTTGGGAGAATCCCCTGGCGCGCCATTTTTCCCCGCGACGATGGTCCGACGCCCTCCCACGATTCACCCAAGTGGCGAGAATGGCCCCGTAAAGTTCTGCACGGCACAGGCCGGAGAATCGCCCAGGACACCCAAAATGGCGATTCTCCGCTACACCCGCTATTCTCAGGCCCGGATGGGCTGAACGGCCTGCCCAAAACGATGGCTTCCCGCCGATGCCATCCACACCTGGTCGCTGATGGCGGGAACAGCGCGGGATCGCTGGGGGGGGGGCGGGCCTGTGGGGGGGCGAGGGGGGTTCTTTCACCGGGGTAGGACTCAAAAGGGGTCTGGCTCGCGATCGGTGCCCACCGATCGGCGGGCCAGCCTCCTGAAGGAGGACCTCCTTTCCTCCGCGCCCCGCAAGATCCATCCGACATCTCCTTGCGGGGCAGCCTCGGGGAGGACGGCAACCACACATGCGCGGGTGACGCCAGTTACACGGCGCCGACCGCGTCATTTAATCGGCGCCGCCCCACGCGCACTGACGACGCTGCTTTCGCGACCCCCACCCCCCCCCCCCCCGAGTTTCTCGCGGCCCCGATCCTAGCCCAAATTTAAATTAAAACAGAGAATTACCGAGCAGAATAACTGAACATCGTGGGCAGAATTTTACAACCCTTCCAGCTGGTGGGATTTTTGGAGTCAACAGACTTTCGAATGTATCACAGCATTTCATTTTGTGGCCCTCCCTTGCCACTGCCAGACGGGACGGTGAAATTTCACCTCATCTTTTAACACTGGGATCAAAGGATATTGGGTGGGGGGCGGGGGTGGGGGTGGGGGGGCGGGGGGGGGGGTGTTGAAGGCAGGATCAGCCTACTGAATTAGATGGTTAATCATGATAATGATTCGCAGAGCAGACTCGAAGGGCCGAATGGCCTCCTGCTCCTATTCACTATGTTGCTATAATGTGTAACTCTTCACACCTGTTACTATTTTATCAGTCCTGTATTTGCTGCTATTTAAACTGCTTACCTGGATTCTTTCATCACTTCTGAAGATATGCAGTGGAAGAGCGTTAAAACCATCCACCTTTCATTTATAAAAAAATCTGTGGTCTGCCTCTTTTTCGAGAGGTTCTGTAATAGAACAAAGAAAATTACAGCACAGGAACAGGCCCTTCGGCCCTCCCAGCCTGCGCCGATCCAGATCCTTTATCTAAACCTGTCGCCTATTTTCCAAGGATCTACTTCCCTCTGTTCCCCACCCGTTCATATATCTGTCTAGATGCATCTTAAATGATGCTATCGTGCCCGCCTCTACCACCTCCGCTGGCAAAGCGTTCCAGGCACCCTCCACTCTCTGCGTAAAAAACTTTCCACACCCATCTCCCTTAAACTTTCCCCCTCTCACCTTGAAATCGTGACCCCTTGTAATCGACACCCGCACTCTTGGAAAAAGCTTGTTGCTATCCACCCTGTCCATACCTCTCATGGGGAAGTAATGGGGAAGTAGCAGTGTCTGCTGAGTAGCATCAGTCACTGACAAGTCTTGAACTCAGCACATTGTGTCATTCCTTGCTCACTGGGATGAATTCCATATCTTGATAACTCCTGGAGAGATTCCTGTTTTTATCTTTTGAGATGCTTCACCTTTAGAACTGAACTATCTTCCCCGTGCCTTAGTCACACATCCTGCAACTCAGGTAAAAGATTATATGTCCCCAGCGTCACTGATAAATGGATTATTGAGTCTGAAGTGCAAGGATGAATGCACGTCAATAGATTTCCCAGTTACATCTTACTCATGCCCTATACATTTATGAGAAGAATTTCAGTTTATGACTAAACATTCAAACCCCATGTGGAAAAGTCTTTGTTGAAAAAAAACACGCCTAAGGGCAGCACGGTGGCGCAGTGGTTAGCACTGCAGTCTCACGGCGCCGAGGTCCCAGGTTCGATCCCGGCTCTGGGTCACTGTCCGTGCGGAGTTTGCACATTCTCCCCGTGTTTGCGTGGGTTTCGCCCCCACAACCCAAAGATGTGCAGGGTAGGTGGATTGAACACGCTAAATTGCCCCTTAATTGGAAAAAATGAATTGGGTACTCTAAATTTATATTAAAATAAACACACCTATCACGGCAATATGATATTGCAAGAAGCTGATCTTATATTCAAACATGCTTAGCGAAAATATGGCTGAGGGAGGATTGTTGGACAGCATGTACAAACCAACTCCCATCTTCTCTTCATACGGTTTTAGCAACTGGAGGACGCCGGTGGTAAATGAACATTAATTGATTAAACTATTTACAGAGTTCTGCCCAAAGTGGCATATCGCTCCCAGCACCGTCCTCTCTGGGAGAACTAACCACCCCACTTTGGGCCGGCTTTTATGTCAGTACGTAATGAGCCCCAGGCGGGTGGCCTGGGGAGTTTGTACTCCATGAACCCAACGGGAAGATCAATGGTGATTTCCCGGTCATCCTCGTGGGTGGGGAGGGGGTGGTGGTTATGACAACAGAATCATGGGACATTTTATGTCCATTTGGGCAGACAGAGCCTTAACTTAATGTCGTATTTAAAAGAGAGGGCCCGGCCAACGCGACACCAAAATGCCATTTTGGATTATACGGCCAAGATGTGGAACGATAGGGTATAAACCTTCGGCCTCAGACACATGCGAGCGCTATTAAGTCGGCCAAGTCAACAGTTCACCAATATTGCATGTGTAGAGATGGATTTGCCAATGATTTCGCCATATTAAAATTAGTCCAAATTGGGATGTGGGTTCTACCATCAGAGCTTTGTGTGAGGGGAGCCACAGACTCAGAATCTGAATGTTGAGAGGTCAAAACTGTTTCACTATTGCTGCCGAGCTTTAGTGAGCTTTCTCTATTATCGTGTCCTCCTGACCTTCTTACTTTATTTATTTACAGGAAGCGGGCGTGGGTTTTGTTGCCCTTCCCTAAGTACCCTTGAACTGGGAGGCTTGCTCGGGCATTTAAGAGTCAACCAGTTTTGTTGCCGACGATCGACAATGGCCATCGTTGGCCTATCAATTCCAGATTTTTTTAAAATGTAGTTCGAATTCCACCATCTGCCATGGTGAGATTCAAACCCACTCTCACAGAGCATTACCCTGGGTCTCTGGTTTACCAGTCTAGTGACAATACCAATAGGCGACCGTATCCCATACCATACCTTTGTATTATAATAGCTTAATAGAATGGTTATGGTAATGATCAGCGACATGTATCATGATATAACAGTGATATAAATAGTCATGTGCTAGAGACTCTGAGAGAGGATAATTGGTACCCAAGAGAAATGTTTTCTCTGAGTGAATGGGTTGCATGACTTTGGAATGGTCCTTTGCTGCAGAAAACTCCCATTAGTTTCCATAACATGATTATACTCTAAAGGGTAATAGCTATTAAGCTGATGACTAATGTGCATCATCAGTGACATCAGATCAGCTGTCACTGGGATTCAGAGAGAGTTACTTCGAGAAGGAGCCTCGTGCTTATCTGAATCTGTACACATTTGTAAATAGTTAATAAATGCCTGGAGGTTCCTGGATGCCGTGTTTCTCCATTAAACACACAGTTGGACCTTTATGGGCAGCACGGTGGCTAGCACTGTGGCTTTACAGCGCCAGGGTCCCAGGTTCGATTCCCGGCTTGGGTCACTGTCTGTGAGGAGTCTGCACGTTCTCCCCCTGTCTGCGTGGGTTTCCTCCGGCTGCTCCTGTTTACTCCAACAGTCCAAAGACGTGCAGGTTAGGTGGATTGGCCATGCTCAATTGCCCTTCGTGTCCAAAAAAAGGTCAGGAGGGGTTATTGGGTTATGGGGATAGGGTGGAAATGAGGGCTTAAATGGGTCGGTGCAGACTCGATGGGTCGAATGGCGTCCTTCTGCACTGTATGTTCTATGTATCTATTTATGATACTGCATGGTGGCAGCGAGGATCCCTGATATAACTGCCGGTGATGGAAAAATGTAAGCTGTTAGAAATTGAGCAGCCTGGAAACGACAGCGGCAAAGATTCGAACGGGAAATGTCAGTGTCTCTTAAAGAAATGGATAATCATGGAAAAAGTCCGACCTCTACCCAACGTCTTTGAAGGCCCCACATTGTGTAATTTTAGGAATGAATTAGATATAGCGCTTGGAGCTAAAGGGATCAAGGGATATGGGGGAGAAGGCGGGATCAGGGTATTGAACTTGATCGTCAGCCATGATCAGAATTAATGGTGGAACAGGCTCGAAGGGCCGAATGGCCTCCTCTGGCTTCTATTTACTATGTTTCTATTAAGTGGCAAATTGGCAAAACTGGTGTTGCAGATTCAACAGGTAAGGGATCGCTTTGAGGTTTGTACTGAAGCCTGACGAAGAACAGGGCAGCATGCTCCTCCATTCCATCGGCATTTTAGTAAGGCAGGGTGTTAATGAGGACACAGCAGCCCTGGATGAGATTATTATGGCCTTTGATTCATATTTCTGTCTCTCGGAGGAATATTGTTATAGACCAGGCGAGGTTTAGCAGACTCACTCAGGAACCTGGAGAAAGTATTGACTTCTTCATTGATGACCTGTACCGTTTGGCTGATGGTGGCAAATATGGGATGAGCTCGCCCGAGACATATTGTGATGGGCATGCTTGACGCAGCCCTGTCTCATTTTCTTCAGTCCAGAGAACAACTAAAGTTATACTAGGCCATTCGGTGAGTGCTCGGGGGTTTTGGTCGGAAATGATTGAGCACCTTTGAGGAGTCAGCCGACTGACTCAGTCCAGTTTGTGACCAACGGAGGTGTCATGTGAGAGTACCTTTAAAAAATGGGTGTTTATAAATGGGTGTGTATATAAATATCTGTAGTGAGAGTACCTTTAAGAAATGGGTGTTTACTACTGCAGTGACGTCAGAGAGTGGGTGGAGCTAGGCTGTCTGTCAGCTTTTTACTTTCGCTTTAGGCTGTTTGCTGCAGGATGTGTTTTAGTTTCGTTTTCAGAGCTGGGTAGCTGCAGTCACAGCCAGAAGGGGTATTAATCTCTCTCTGTAATCTAAAGATTACCTTAAAGATAATCTCTCCCTCAATGTCAACAAAACGAAGGAGATTATCATCAACTTTAGGAAGCGCAGTGGAGAACATGCCCCTGTCTACATCAATGGGAATGAAGTAGAAAGGGTCGAGAGCTTCAGGTTTTTAGGTGTACAGGAAAGCCCACCAACGACTCTACTTTCTCGGAAGACTGAGGAAATTTGGCATGTCAGCTACGACCCTCACCAACTTCTACAGATGCACCATAGAAAGCATTCTTTCTGGTTGTATCACAGCTTGGTATGGATCCTGCTCTGCCCAAAACCGCAGGAAACTACAAAAGGTTGTGAATGTAGCCCAGTCCATCACCAAACCAGCCTCCCATCCATCGACTCTATCTATAATTCCTGCTGCCTCAGAAAGGCAGCCAGCACAATTAAGGACCTCACGCACCCCGGACATACTCTCTTCCACCTTCTTCCGTCAGGAAAAAGATACCAAAGTTTGAGGTCACGTACCAACTGACTCAAGAACAGCTTCTTCCCTGCTGCCATCAGACTTTTGAATGGACCTACCTCGTATTAAGTTGATCTTTTCGCTACACCTTGCTATAACTGTAACATTATATTCTGCAGTCTCTCCTTCCTTCCTTATGTACGGTGTGCATTGTTTGTACAGCATGCAAGAAACAATACTTTTCACTGTATACTAATACATGTGACAATAATAAATCAAATCAAATCAAATTAAAAAAAAGACTGTAAATCGATCCTGGTGATTTAAAACTAATAACAGTAGTGACTTTAACCTGATCTGCTTCTGGTAAAAGGTGTTGAAAGTCTTATGGATGTTAAAAGGAAAGCTTGAAGGATTACTTAGTGTTGTATTCTTTGGGGGTTGTATTTGAATTGATGGTTGCTAAGATGTTCACTGTATGATCTAAAAAGGTTAACTTAAGTTCGTAGAATAAACATTGTTTTGCTTTAAAAAATACTTTTCCATTTCTGCTGTACCACACCTGTAGAGTGGGCCGTGTGCTCCCCATACCACAATCTATTAAAAGTTGTGGGTCAGGTGAACTCCATGATACACTTTGGGGTTCTCTAAACCTGGCCCATAACAGAGGCATCAGTACACCAATTAAAAATCAGATTGCCTTGGTGCAAAAATACACCATTGATGCGAAGGCTGCCCAGCAGAGTGTCATTCCCGCAGGACGCAGGGCCATTGTAAAGCGGTATGCTGCAATTGAAACGCTCCTACTTGAACACGTAAAGGTGGGTGAATCAGGTCAAGCAGTGTCCATAACATGTAGGTGCAGGAGTGGGCCATTCGGCCCATCGGGGTCTGCTCCGTCCTTCAATGAGAACATGACTGATCCGATGTAATAATCCTCAACTCCACTTACCCGCCTTATCCCCATAACTCTTGACTCCCTCACTGATTAAAGATCTGTATGTCTCAGCTTTGAACATGCTTGCTGACCCAATCAGAATTTGGTAAAGAATTTCACGGATTCACTACCCCCTGGTGAGAGGAAATCAATGTCCCGGAAATAGAGGCTACAGAGGAACCCAAAGTGCCAATCTTGGGTGAAGGTCCAAAATCCAGGGTTTCGTTTTGGAGTGCAGATATCGTAGTCAATGGGCACAAAACCAATTTTAAACTAGTCACGGGTGCAGGAGCATCTATTATTCCTTATAGAGTGCAGTGGCTGAGTTCCTTAAACCACCATTCTTCACCACGGATCCAAGGGACACTCCACTGAAGTTCCAAGGGCAAATGACTGCCACATTTTATTATCAGGGAAGATGAATTGTAGACATTCTTTTTTTGCTATCCAAAATCAGAAGAGCTCATTGCTGAGCCAGACAGCTTATTTGGATTTATTTACTGAGCAATCGCAATAAACCAGATAGATTCAAGTAATTTCCGCAACTATTCACAGGTTTGGGGAATCATAGATTTTACAGTGCAGAAGGAGGCCATTCGGCCCTTGGAAAGAGAACCCTGCTCAAGTCCACACCTCCACCCTATCCCCGTAACCCAGGAACCCACTTAACATTTTTTGGACACTGAGGGGCAATTTAGCATGTCCAATCCACCTAACGCGCACATCTTTGGACGTGTGGGAGGAAACCGGAGCACCCGGAGGAAACCCACGCAGACACGGGGAGGATGTGGAGACTCCGCACAGACAGTGACACAAGCCGGGAATCGAACCTGGGACCCTGGAGCTGTGAAGCAACAGTGCTAACCTCTGTGCTACTGTGCCGCACGAGTGGCCCCCCTTCATCTCAGTGGGCCGCAAGACTGAAATCGGGGCTTGTTCACTAACCATGACCCCATGAATAAGATCAAAAACATTTAATACACACCGAGCATTTCATAACGCGTTATATAAAATGCTGAATCATTTATATATTAATAGAACCTCATCAACTTCAAATGGCAAAATCAAAATAAATGTCTACATTTTGGACACAGAGGGAGCGCACGGCTCTCACAGTCAATGTTGTGAGCAATCAGCACCCTCCTCACTTCACTCGCCCTCGCTTTACGTGTGAATCACTTCAGTCGCACCGGTAGGATAAAATTACACGGATGGAAATCAGCGGAATGTGGCAACCCCGCGCGTGGGCAACGGTCAACAGAATATCGCGTGGGCCGCACCCAGATCTCAGCTGGGCCGCATGTGGCCTCTGGACCACATGTTTCCCACCACTGGGCAAGAGATCTACTCCATGCCACACCGGGGGGTATCATTGGTAACACAACCCACTTCTTGGTGCTCAGGCATGGGGCCTGCACACAAAGCTTAGTTGTCACCTGAGCCATGTGGACAACCTGTTAGTCTGCAACTAAGGAATTCTCATTCCCAGGGCGCTCGTGCTCGGCAATCACCAAGTGGCTCGATTTGCATTTGTGTGGATGGACCTCAGGTGTTTGACCCTGGGCCATAGAAAGGGAGGTCCTCTGTGGCCTCTGCTGGTAGAAAGCTTGGTGAAGCTCACCAGGAGCTCGGTTTTCATGAAACTATATTCCAAAAGCGGCTTCTAGCATTCTCCCACTCAACAAGAAGGCCAAGTTACTAAAGTGACCTGTACCCTGCTCTTCAGCCAGTTCTGTTTCAACCATCTGCCGTTTGGAACTACGCCCAACACCTTAAATCATACCCCCTCCGCTCTCCGTCTAAACTCTACACGCTAGTTTCAAAGTTGAGGCAAGACAGGACCCTTCAGTGGTCAGCTGGGGTGAGGGCGGGGCTTCTTAGGCTCTGCCCGTCTCCCATAAAGTTGCAGACTGTTCGGAAAGGGGGATGGTTTGGGGTGGGTGGGGGGGGGGGGGGTGGGGGGAGGGAGTAGGAGGATGGTGGGATATCAAGGCCACTCGAGAAATTTGATGCCACCTCCTCATCCCCACCCTCCCCCCTCCCCCCAAGACACAGCCGAGTGGGGGAAACGTAAAACATTGGCCCCGATTCACTTTTCCTGTCGGCAGAGAACCCCCCCACCCACCCGTGCGTTTCCCAGCGGAATTCCCACTGACAAGCGACGGGACAAGAGAATCCCACCGGGAAACACACGGCTGGGGACCGGGGAGTCTCGCCCGCTAACTCTGCTTCCCTGCCCACTGAGCGTTTTCTGATTTTCCGTTAACCATTAATTGTTGTCTCCCTTCATTTGCTGAACCTTGTCAGTGGCCTGTTTACCTTATTTTTTGGGGGGGGTCACGAATTTCTACGTGAAACACTACCCTATCTTGTCACTTCACACCAGCGAGTGTACCTACTGCGCATTTCCAAGTTTCGTCTTTCCTCTTGAGATATCCAGCAGTGCGCTCTGTCTACCTCCTCCCCTCCTTTTTGTCTTCATTCTAGTTCTTCGCAGCGATGGTATGAGGATATCAGCACTGCTTCCCGCTACTCACCCAGAGGAACAACAGGAGGACCAACCATCAGGACGCAGCATGCTCTAATTAACGGCAATCAAACTGCAGAAAGTGTGATGCTGCCCTATCTCAATAATGAAAAGGACCACTTTTCAGATAATGGACCACCACATAGCGACACTGCGCTTTGATAGAGGTGATTACAATCATAGAATGATTGCGACCGGACTCCCACAATCCAGCGACCTACAAAGTTTAGTTAAGTTGGACACAGAAGCATCTTAATTCGGTTAAGAGCGTCCTACTTTCCTGTGCTTTAACTCTCTCCTCCCTCTGCGTTTTACAGGCCCAGACCGACGCACCTAACCATGACCACGAGAAAGCTCTCGGCACATTTCTGGGAAGAAAACGGAGACTCCTTGCTGGCTTTTGCTTGAGGAGAAAGATGAAAGTTTCAACCGAGATGTAGACAACTTCAGTTCCATTTTACGGTGGCGTGGTGGCGCAGGGGTTAGCACTGCTTCCTCACAGCGTCAGGGATCCGGGTTCGATTCCGGCCTCAGGTGACTGTGTGGAGTTTGCACTTTCGTCACGCGTCTGCGTGGGTTTCCTCCGGGTGCTCCGGTTTCCTCCCCCAGTCCAAAGATGTGCGGGTTAGGTGGAATGGCCACGCTAAATTGCCCCTTAATGTCCAAAGTTTGGGTGGGGTTACGGGGATAGGGCGGGTGCATGGGCCTGGGTGGGGAGCTCTTTTGGAGGGATGGTGCAGACATGATGGGCCAAATTGCCTCCCTCTGCACTGCAGATGGCTGAGAAAACGTGCCTTTTGTAATGGGTACATTTTGGCATTTCCAGGCATGATCACTGGGTGGAGCACTTTACTGATGTACGCACAAACAACCTCACCTTGCAGGATGGTGCAGGCATCGGTTCTTGCATTTCCCTGGCACCCTTTCGCGACCCCAGGGTGGCCCAGAATGCTTTGAGCGAGGAAGGATTTGTGAAGTGTAGACACCGCCGTAAAGTTAGAAACGCAGCAGCCAATTTGCGCACAGCAAGCTCCCAAAGACCGCCACGTGACAATGACCCGCTAGTGTTTTAATATAGGGCAAGGGATAAGTATTGGCCTGGATAACTCCACTGCGATTCTTCGAAATAGTGCGGTGGAAATTTTCTCAAGGTTGGGCCTCAGTTTAATGTCTCACCCAAAAGATGGTAATTCCAACAGTGCAGCACCCATGCAGTATTGCAAGGGAGTGTCAGCCCAGATTGTGTAAACATGAGGGGCATGACTACCCTCTCTCCTTAAACAGGCCTCACTTATCAAGGGAAATCATCCCTAGCTAACCAGCAGCATCATTAGCATTAGCCTGTGGCATTCTTTTTCATACATCCGAATGTACAAATAAGGAATACAAGAGCGCTGGAGGCTGGATCATTGAATAATATTAAGGCTGGAGTTAGATGGACCCTTGATCGATAAGGAGCCAAGTCTACAGGGACCATGCAGGGAAGTAGCGTTGAGGCCACACTCTGATCAGCCATGATCTAATCAAAAAGCAGAGAGGCTGAATGATCTATTCCTACTCTTAATTCATACGTTCATCATTCCGAAGGGCCTACTTGAAGTACAATTCATTGATCAGCCCTCGCAGTTCAGTACGTACTGAGATCTTAAAGGCCGTATTTTGTTGTCGCTGCACCCAGTCACCATTCAGCTTTGCGACACAACAGGTAGATGTCACAAGCATGGAGACACAGATAGAGCTTACCTCTAACGGAGGCCAACCCGATCTCACATTAAACACATCAGCAGATTGAAGTGGCCCAAACTATCGCCTCTCTGCCAGAAAGATAGACTGACAGAAAATCACTATTTGTCGCGATCTCTCGCAGCTGCACTTTAATATCTAACACATTCCCTATCTCTCCAGTTCTGAAGAAGAGCCAAAAGACTTGAAATTCTAACTGTTTTCTCTCTCCTACCGGACCTGCTGAGTTTTTCCAGCCTGCTCTGTTTTTGTTCTGACAGTCTCCTGCAGTGGTTGATGATGTCCGTTGTGGCACAAGTGCATAGGTTTCCAGTTTCAAGTCTCACACCAGGGGTTGAGGGCAAATCTCTGGGCTGATACCCCAGTGCAGTGCTGAGGGAGTGCTGTGATGTCAGAGGTGTTAAACCCGAGCTTAATCTCCCACTCAGGTGAATTCCAAAGATGTGTGGGTCCTGGGCAACATTAATCATCATCACTAAAACACATTATCTTCTCGTTATGGGCAGCACGGTAGCATTGTGGATAGCACAATTGCTTCACAGCTCCAGGATCCCAGGTTCGATTCCGGCTTGGGTCACTGTCTGTGCGGAGTCTGCACATCCTCCTCGTGTGTGCGTGGGTTTCCTCCGGGTGCTCCGGTTTCCTCCCACAGTCCAAAGATGTGCAGGTTAGGTGGATTGGCCATGATAAATTGCCCTTAGTGTCCAAAATTGCCCTTAGCGTTGGGTGGGGTTGCTGGGTTATGGGGATAGGGTGGCAGTGTTGACCTTGGGTAGGGTGCTCTTTCCAAGAGCCGGTGCGGACTCGATGGGCCGAATGGCCTCCTTCTGCACTGTAAATTCTATGATAATCTATGTTATTGTGACATTATCATAAATGTAAAGAACTGTAAGGGTTAATGTAATGTCTAAATCAACCACTAGAGGAAGCTAGATGTACAACTATATAAGCCTTGTGGGTGAGAAGTTGAGGGGAAAGCTAGAGGACAGACTAAATGAAATAGTGTGAGTGAGAGCAGATCATAGTTAATGTAATAGTGCAGGGTTTAGTTGTAGATGAGTGTAGATTAGATGCTTAGTGTCAACTGTATTATATAGGAGTAAGTGTCGATTTCAATTAAGCAGTGTTGATAAATGTATAGCTTTGTTCAAGTTACAAGCTATTTGTGGTATTTGTGAACACTACACCAACCATCCTAAAATTAGCAGCACAAAGAACACCACAATTATCACTTTGTTTTTTGTGGGAGTTGTTTGTGCACAAATCGACAATTTCATATGCTTTTCATTCGTGGGATATAGGTGTGGCTGGCTGGACCAGAATCCATTGCCCATCCTTAGTTGACCTTGAACTAAGTTGCCCCATTATCAGGACAAACTTTCAGAGTCTACCACATTGCTGTGGTCCTGGAGGGAGTCACATAATTAAATAAATAACCTTTATTGTCACAAGTAGGTTTACATTAACACTGCAACGAAGTTACTGTGAAAAGCCCCTCGTCGCCACATTCCGGCGCCTGTTCAGGTACACGGAGAGAGAATTCATAATTCTCAGCTGGTACGGGAATTGAACCCGCGATGCTGGCCTTGTTCTGCATCACAAACCAGCTGTCTAGCCCACTGAGCTAAATCAGCCCTGTTAGCCAGACCAGGTAAGGGTGGCAGATTTCTCTCCCGAAAGGACATTAGTGAACCGGATAGGTTTCTACTTGGCTTCACGGCCCCCATTAGACTTTTAATTCCAGATTTCTATTGAATTCAAATGTCACCATCTGCCATTGTGGGATTCGAATTCGTGGGGGTGAGAGAGGTGGGGGGAGTGCTGGGGTGGGGGGGGGGGGGGGGGTGAATTCAAGCGCACAAACCTTGAAACACCTCACCTACCGACCTTCTAAACTCCACCTGCCCTACAGGTGGCAGCAGATCGCACATTGTGCCCAGCAACCACCTCAGAAGCCATCGAACTGCAGTGAATGCAAGTCATCCCCGCTCTCAAAGGACTGCCTAAGAGAGGAGAAGATGAGGAACAGGAGATGTTATAATAACAGAGAGGCGGTATCAACACGTTGAGTCGGCAATAACATGTTGCATTTATATAGCACCTTAGACAAAGTAAGAAGGTCCCATGATGCTTCACAGTAGTGATCATCAGGGAACATTTGACTTCCCAGGGGGAAAGAATGGCGAAAAACCATTCCCTTTTTAAAGGGACACACCGATAAACTCCAAACTATAGAGAAGACATGTGGAAACCTGGCAAATTAGAGCTTCATTTAAAAAAAAGACACTTGAGATGCTGGAAACCCAAAACAAAATGCTGGAAATGCTCAGCCAATCTGGTAGCATCTGTGGAGAGAGAAGACAAGTTCATGTTTTGGGTCGTTGCTTTACATCAGATTGAGATTACATTTTATGCTGTTTCCTTTATAAGTTTAAGAGTGAGAGGAGGTTTGATAGAGGTTGTCAGGATCATGAGGGGCCTGGGAATCAGAGAATGATAGAATTTACAGTGCAGGAGGAGGCCATTTGGCCCATCGAGTCTGCACCGGCCCCTGGAAAGTGCAGCCCATGCCTCCACCCTATCCCCATAACCCAGTCACCCCACCCAACCTTATTTTGGACACTAAGGACGATTTAACCTGGCAGATCCACCTAACCTGCGCATCTTTGGACTGTGGGAGGAAACCGGAGCACCCGGAGGAAACCCACGCAGACACAGGGAGAACGTGCAAACTCCCCACGGACAGTGACCCAAGCCGGGAATCAAACCTGGGTCCCTGGAGCTATGAAGCATCAGTGCTAACCACTGTGCTACCATGCAATGGGGAAACCATTGTCACTGGTGGAAGCGGTGAGAGCACGAGGACAATAAAGTAAGGTGATTGGCCAAAGCATCGAAGGAAAAACATCCTGTGCGGTGAGTGATCAGGATCTGGGAGGGTGGTTGAGGCAGATTCAATCATGGCTTTCAAAAGGGAATTGGGTTAGTAACCGAAGGTAGAAAATTTGCAAGGCTGTGGGGAAAAGATGGGGGTGGTGGTGGGGGTGGAGGAGTCGAGGTGTGGTGGTGGGACTTAGCTGCGTTGCTCTTACTGGAGCCAGAACGGATGCGAGAGGCCAAATGGCCTCTTCCTTCTTACCAGCCAGCCAAGGTCTCAGGAGACACCGTGTATGAGACTATAGACTGTTACAATTGTGAAGTTTATAAGGTTGTTTATGTTCTAGGACTATATATTTTGGGTTTTCAGAGTGTTATATTTTGGAACTGCCTTTTAAAATTTAGGGTAAATGAAAGGGCTCACATGAATGAGCTGGAGCTGACAGTGAGCTTGTGTCGTTTAATTGTTGGAGATCAGAAGAAAACCCAGATTGTGTTATTGAGAGGGAGGTGCAAGGTATTTGCAATTGGGGACAATGATAGCTATACCTAATCTGCAATGGGTACACTCTAAATCTCCTGCAGACCCAGAAAGGTGTTATAGCTTTTAAGTTGTAAATAATTGTAATGTAAATGATCCTTTTATTTCAAAGATGCAAGGGAGATGGGAATCAGAGATCACTAATTAATATTTCTACTTGGTAAAAATCTGATATGTTTCCCATTGCAGGGTGGTAGCACAGTTGTTAGCACTGTTGCTTCACAGCGCAAGGGACGCGGGTTTGATTCCCGGCTTGGGTCACTGTCAGTGCAGAGCCTGCACGTTCTCCCCGTGTCTGCGTGAGTTTTCTCCAAGTGCTCCGGTTTCCTCCAACAAGTCCCGAAAGACGTGCTGTTAGGTAATTTGGACATTTTGAATTCTCCTTCAGTGTACCCGAACAAGCGCTGGAATGTGGTGACCAGGGAACTTCATTGCATGTTAATGTAAGCCAACTTGTGACACTCAGAAAGATTATTATTATTATGAGGAAGAGGGTGAGGAAGTCACTTTGAGATCAGGCTTCCCTATAAAGTCAGAAATATCACAGAGGAGTTGAAATTTGGTCTGGTGGGGGAGAGCGAAAGAAACAGCGTCAGTCAGTCCTGCACCTTAAGCAGAGAAAATACTGATCCTATCATTCATCAGATGGAATCCGGGTAAGAGGTCATGCTCAATTTGAAGACTGGGTTTGTAAAGAGATAAGACAAGGCTGGAGGTTTCACCTAGCCAGAGTGAGAATCCCCAGACAACTCACTGTGGTGGAAGATAACAAGACATACGGCCCTTGGGAGCTCAGGATCACTTTTGTTATTGGTTCTGGGAATGTTTTACGTCAATTTAAGAGACCGTCAACACAATAAAATCAGTGTTTTTGGTTGCCCTTAGAAATGGGCAAATTCTGTTGGGCAGTTTAAAATATGAGTGGTCTCGATAAAGAGAGTGGCGTTTCACTACCAACATCTTTTTTGCATTTGTCGCAGTAAAAGATTTAAAACGTGAACTTTTGTCGGGTGCCATTCTTTGAGCTAATAAGGGGCTGATCAAAATTCCTTCCCAAATTACCGCAGTTCGTAACAAAACTAAGCAGTCAGTGAGAATGGGGGAGGAATTGAAGTGTGGAGGGAGATGAAGGGCTGGATGCTCCGATTCTGGGGCTATGTCCCCATGCCGGTGTGGGAACGGTAGGGATTTACACCAGGAAAACTGGCGGAAAACGGCCAGCGATTCCCTGGGGGCTAGCAGGACAGCAGCGTAGAGCACCCAGCTCTAGCTGCCGATACGCCCCGGAGAACTGCCGGGTCCCTCCTCCCCTTTGGCCGGCTCGCGTGCCCTGGACCACCCACCCACAGTGCCCCTCAGCCCCAAATAATGCCCCTCCTTGCCCACGGATCGGCCCTCGCCCGACTGTGGCGGAGCTGGACTGAGTCGCAGCCATCATGCATGTTCCCCGACGGGTGAGATCACACAAGTCCCACGCCATCGGGAACCCGGCCGGTCGGGGGCGGAGCATCGGTGGGCAATGTCCCGAGGTCATCGAGACATGCGTCGGCGACCGGAGAATCCAGCCCGAGGACTTTCAAACCTGTACAGCAAGAACGGAGCTTGTGTTGTTTCCTGACCTCCTTCCGCAAACTAATCAACGTCTGTGAGAAAAATAAATAAAAGCAGCACGAACAGTTAAACAGTGGCAAGTCTCCACTTGAAAGCTACAGTGGGCCAGTTCCGAATTGCTTTTCGATTAATCTATTTTTGGAAAGTAATTAATGGGAAATCACATTGCTTCATGATAGCTGGAGAGAATCCATCACGCTTCCTCTGCAATTGATGGACTGTGCTTCCCTGTCGTGTTTATTGCTGTTGACTACTGCGTCACCAGAACTGGGAGGGTTCTTTGGTTAAAGCAAAGTGCAAAGAGATCTATCTGCTGCAAAGCCTTCTCTACAAGGTTCCTATAAAAACGTTTGTATAACATCCCATGTCATTTATTACGGAGACATAGAAAATAGGAGCAGGAGCAGGCCATTGGGCCCTTCGGGCCTGCCCCGCCATTCAACGTGATCACGGTTGATTCTCTATCTCAACGCCACACTCACACATTCTCTCCACGTCCCTTGGCGCGTTTAGAGTCTAGAAATCTACCTATTTCCTTCTTGAATACATTTAGTGACTTGGCCTCCACGGCATTCTGTGGTAGAGAATTCCACAGGTTCCCCACACTCTGAGTAAAGAAGATTCTCCACATCTCTGTCCTAAATGGCCTACCCGGTGATCTGAGACTGTGACCCCTTGTTCTAGATGTCCCTTCCCCCCAAACCAGAGGAAACAAGGGCTGGATTCTCCGTTCCCACGCCGGCGTGTTACGTCACCCTGGGCTACTGCGCGGTCAATTTCAGCCCCACGTGCCCCGGAGTCACAACGCCTGTGAACTAACCAATATCTCTTATGAAAATACCCAAAGTCATTTGCCTTTGGCAGCCCAATAAATACAGTCACCAGGTTTGTAAATGTTATCACAATTATTGTTTATTTATAACAAGAACTACAATGAAATGATCAGCAGATACAGCTGGTTTACAATTAACTAATAGCCAACTCCAACTTTAACTTGCCCAACACCATCAGTAGACACACACAAGACAGACAAACACAGAGGTGTGAAAAGGGGTAAAAATTGTTAGTCTTTGTTGCAGATGATGGTTTTTAGCATATTTTCATCACAGCAAGCCTGCAGATTAAAGTCTTTGGTTTGTAAACTGTAATTCTCTTCTCTGTAGTTTGGAAATGCAATACTCACAACCTTACTGGAGAGGCGCTTTATTTCTCACCAAACTCTGCTTTCAGTTCATGGCTTGTCCTCAGGCCTCTGTAGTTTCAGGAATACAACACCCACAGGCTTTCTGGAGAGAGAGAGGGAGAGAGTGAGAGAAAGAGCGAGAGAGAGAAATTGAATACTTCAGGGACTGGATTCTCCGCTGTTGGGGTTCTCCGTTGCACCGGCAGCCTGGGGTTTCCTGATGGCGTGGGGCTGCCCACAATGGGAAACCCCATTGGCCGGCTGGCGAGATGGAGACTCCTGGGGCGCGCTGCACTAGAAATCTGGTGCGGCGGGATGGAGAATCCCACCCAGGTGTCTGGAAAGCATTTCAGTGGGATAACATCCAAACATCACCTGTCACCAGACAGAGAACAGCCTTTTGGGCCAATTCATTGTCCTCAGCCAATCAACCAAACCAAGTCCCAGCATATCTCTCACTGGTGCCGGCCAGTCTGCAACTCCAGTTTAAACCAGCACAACATTCTGGTTTATTTGCCTGAATTAAAGAAACAGGATGCTCGCCTTAAAGACACATGCCCATTAGTCACCCATGAATCAAAAATGAAAGGGCAAAACATAAAAGAAAGCGGAAATAAGGGAAGAACCCTTGCAAAGTGTGGTAGTCTATATAGAGGTATTACGGTACCTAGTAATGCTGGACTTCCATTGGTGGATATTGTATGTTTCCCATTGGTCAACCTGTATGGAGCTCCGCCCTGCAAGGCGGGGTATAAGAGCCCGTGCTGCCCCAGCAGCAATCTTTCTGTACCTGAGCTGCTGGGGGAAACATCTAGCTTATTAAAGCCTTCAGTTGGGCTACAACCTCGCTTTAGTAGTCATTAATCGTGCATCACAAAGGAAACAGCATCATTTAGCAGGAAAGGAGATTACCCAATAGAGAGTGAGACCTGACTACCTTCATCAGTCAAAATGGGGTAGGCTGGATTTCTGTTTTTAGTGGGGTGGATGATGGGAAGAATGGACACATTGGTCCGCTCGCTCGCTCCCCCACCCTCACAGCGCATCCAACCCGGCGTCGTTGGATGAACAATTAGTGGCACTTTGGCAGGAAGGAGGCCAAAAATTGCAAGTGCTCGGGTCACTAACAAGCGCAACACCTTGTCAATGCGCAATCTGAAAACAGCAGGCAGCAGCGGGCACCACGGCAGCACATTGGTTAGCACAGTTGCTTCACAGCAATTCCCGGTTTCGGTGACTGTGCAGAGTCTGCACCTTCTCCCCGTGTCTGCATGAGTTTCCTCCCACAGTCCAAAGACATGCAGGTTAGGTGGATTGGCCACGCTAAATTGCCCTTAGTGTCCAAAAAGGTCAGGTTTGGTTACGGGGATAGGGGGAGATGTGGGCTTAAGTGGGGTGCTCTTTCCAAGGGCCGGTGCAGACTCGATGGGTCGAATGGCCTCCTTCTGCACTGTAAATTCTATCATCTATGTCATCAAGCTCCAGTTTACGTTCAAGTGATCGGGGGAGGGGGGGAAGGCATGGTCTGCCTGGTTTCTGTCCGTAAAATCCAGACCAATGTTTTTTTGAGGGGGGAATGGGGACATGGGAAGAGGAGCCCTGTGTGTGTAAATGCAGCACGGTAGCACAGTGGTTAGCGCAATTGCTTCACAGCTCCAGGGTCCCAGGTTTGATTCCCGACTGGGTTACTGTCTGTGTGGAGTCTGCACGTTCTCCCCGTGTCTGCGTGGGTTTCCTCCGGGTGCTCCGATTTCCTCCCACAGTCCAAAGATGTGTGGGTTAGGTGGATTGACATTGTAAAATTGGCCTTAAAGTCCAAAAAGGTGAAGTGGGGGTTGCTGGATTGCGGGGATAGGGTAGATACATGGGCTTGAGTGGGTTGCTCTTTGTAAGGGCTGGTGCAGACTCGATGGGCTGAATGGCCTCCTTCTGCACTGTAAATTCGATGTAAAATTCTATGTGTGCTGCACTCTGCAGGGAAGGCAAGTGCCTCCTCAGACCTTGGGGAGTTTTAGCTCACATCTGCATTAACCACAGTCAGCCATTTTCTTTCAACGGAACAAACTCAGTTAATCCTCATTATTGTTGCCATGGTCTTCCCCTCTCCCTCAATCGTTCTTGCTGTTGACCATGTAATGCGCTCTTTCAATTGGTTCTGGTAGATTATAATCATGCTTCAGAAATGTTTAATTACCTGGAAAATATCTCATTAAAATGCGTGTCTCTGTTAATTGCTAACTGACTGCATTGGGGATTAATTAGGAATTGAAGGAAGGGAGGGGGGGGGGGGTTGCGGACGGGGGACAGGGGGAGGTTTAAATTTCCCTTGCTGTGAAAAACCCCAACCATTCACCTTGAGCTAGCCTTTACCCTAGAAAGGCCAATTTCAGGATTTCATAGAATTTACCATAGAATTTATGCCATTCGGCCCATCGAGTCTGCACCGGCTCTTGGAAAGAGCACCCTACTCAAGGTCAACACCTCGACCCTATCCCCATAACCCAGTAACCCCACCCAACACTAAGGGCAATTTTGGACACTAAGGGCAATTTATCATGGCCAATCCACCTAACCTGCACATCTTTGGACAATTCTGATTTGCGCCCTTGATTCTCATCTGTTTGTGATGTTTAAGAATTCTTTGGTCCGTGAATCCTGAAGACATTGCAAGGGGAATTAAATAGGAGTGGATATTGAACCCCAACAATTGACAGGTACCAAAAAAGCATTCACAACGGAGAGAATGACATCAAGGTGGCATTTCCCATTTTTATTTTGAGGTGTCATTAATTGAAGAGAGCACGGGATGGATAAAAAGCCCTTTGGCCAATTGAGCACCATTCCCTGACAGACTATACAACCTCCAACTCTGTCACGGGCACCAAACCTGTTTGGAAACATGCTAGCTGAGGGCATACTCAAGTAATTCCATGATTGTAATTCCAACCAGTTGGGTTTTAACTCTTTTCCAACATCACGGAGCTTATTCCATTGCCTTTTCTGAAAGAAACGACTTCATCATCACATTCAAAATTTCTTCAAGGTTTCGTTCAACCTTTAATGGGGCTCGAGAAATATCCCAGAATGCCTAACCTGAGGAGGGGCTCGATTCATTTTTTGGACCAGTTTTAAGCCTGGATTTTCCCTTCTGGAGCCTCAGTGCTCCCGCCAGTATCGAATCGCTGGCGCTCGGAGTGGGGCCCAGTATCTGAGCCTCTCGCCTTTACCGTGCTAATTTATCCATGGTGGAGGGCTCACCGGATTCCGTCCGAATCCCGGGATCGGGCTGCCATTTTGAGCGAGTGGCCCGATATCGAGGTCCCGCGGTGGACCCTGCTCCCCACCCTGCCCCTCACCCCTTGTTGACAAGTAGGGGGCGCAAGGATAAGTATAGCTCATGAAGGGGAAGGGGGAGCAGCGAGGAGAGGAACATGCCCAGACAGGGCCCCGGCACTGCCTCCTGCTAGGTTCAATGCTAATCTGTGCCGGGGTAGTGCCAGGGGCAGACCATCTGGGATCACGTCATGTTTGTTGGGACGTGGAGGCTGTGATGCTGATGGCGGTGGGGGGCAGATGCCCTGATGCTGATGGTTGGGGAGGGGGGGGGGGGAGCGATGGGGGACCGAGCCCCCAATTCTGATGGTGGGGGCTGGGGGGAAGGGCCCGAATGCTGATGGTGGGGAGGAGTGTGGGGAGAGAGAGCCCCAATTCTGACTGTGGTGGGGTGTGAGGGTGTGGGGGAAGAGGACCCGATGCTGATGGTGGTATGGAGGGTTAAAGCCCCAAATTCTGATGGTGGTGGGGAGTAGGGACAGCCCCCAATGCTTTTGGGGTTGGGGGGGGGAGTTGGGGCTATTTTGAGTGCTGATCATGGTGCCCGATCTCGATGCAGCCGGCCTTGCTGGCTTTATCAGGCCCCGCCCCGCCACAGTGACGCCATAAAACACGTCCACTGGACTTTCTTTCGTCAGAGTGGCTCAAAATCTGGGCAACAATCTCGGCTGCGCAGCTGGAGAGCCCCGTGTCAGGTTTCAGTCAGGGCCTGACACTCTGGGAAAAATGTGGGCGAATTCCGCCCCCGTTTTCCTCTCTCCACTGATGCTTTCATAGAATTTACAGTGCAGAAGGAGGCCATTCGGCCCATCGAGTCTGCACCGGCTCTTGGAAAGAGCACCCTACCCAAGGTCAACACCTCCACCCTATCCCCATAACCCAGTAACCCCACCCAACACTAAGGGCAATTTTGGACAGTAAGGGCAATTTAGCACAGCCAATCCACCTAACCTGCACATCTTTGGGCTGTGGGAGGAAACCGGAGCGCCCGGAGGAAACCCACGCACACATGGGGAGGATGTGCAGACTCCGCACAGACAGTGACCCAAGCTGGAATCGAACCTGGGACCCTGGAGCTGTGAAGCAATTGTGCTGTCCACAATGCTACCGTGCTGCCCACTGCTGCCTGACCCGCTTGGGTTTGTCCTGCACCGTCTGTCTTTGTGACTGATCTATCTAGCCTGACCCCATTTGGCTGGGATGTCTGGTGAATTGCAACGCAAACATTCTCTATCTCAGCACGGAGCCATGTGATCACAGAGACCAACCGCTATGCCGGAAAGATTGCCTCATATACTCTTCAAATATTTATCAATTCAATAAAAATGTAAACATCCAATTGACAGAAAGCTCCTGAGTAGCTGTACTCCAGTCTGGGTGGAGCTGGTGGGGCTGGTTTAGCACACAGGGCTAAATCGCTGACTTTGAAAGCAGGCCAGCAGCTTAGTTCAGTTCCTACACCAGCCTCACTGAACAGGCGCTGGAATGTGGCGACTACGGGCTTTTCACAGTAACTTCATTTGAAGCCTACCTGTGACATAAGCGATTTTCATTGCAGTCATAGCGTTACCTTAATTGTTTTGCGTTTGCTTCTATTTTTTTTATTATTAATTTCTCAAACTCTTTCCATCTGATCGCCGCGTTCAGCTGCAGAGAGGGCTCGTGGCCTTGCTGAAATGCTCCTTGAAATTGCGATGTGGAACTATTTTTTTTGCGTTGCCTCTAGCCACTTGGGGCGATTTTGCGAAGTTGCCCCGGCGATGAGGTGGCACTGCCCACTGTCCCGGCAGCTGGCAGATGCGGCTTCCCCGTGGGCTGCGCCAATTTGGAAAATTGAGCGGACGATGAAGAATTTCACGCTATTTTCATTCTGTGGGGTTTGGTGCCAGGGATAGGTGAGATTCGATGTAGATCTGACACCAGACGAGGGGACCAGGTTGCTTGTGCCAGGCAGGTGTCGGAGAAATCATAACCATGTTGTTTTTGACAGCGATTACATTGTCCTTATACACATGGTGCGCCTTCCTGGGTGGCTTTCTCCGTTCCCCCAGCCTCGCGTTCATCGGCGGCGCGCCGTCCGCTGCCGGTGGGATTCTCTACTCCCGCCTGTTGCCGATGGAATTCCCGTTGAGGCCACCCTACGCTGCCAGGGAATCCCAACTGCCAGAGAATTCCGATCCCTGTCTATCGCCTGGGTTCCCCTCAGGAATACACCTGTACGTTCCTGATATGGCCCAAAAGTATCAGCTGAGTTCACTGGGAGCACTATTCCTCCAGTTCAGGCAACCGAGCGCACGGTCTTCTCCCGCCAATTGAAATGAAAATGACTTAATGTCACAAGTAGGCTTCAAATGAAGTTACTGTGAAAAGCCCCTACTCGCCACGTTCCGGCACCTGTTCGGGGAGGCTGGTATGGGAATTAAACCGTGCTGCTGGCCTGCCTTGGTCTGCTTTCAAAGCCAGCAATTTAGCCCCGTGCTAAACAGCCCCTCAATCCAATCACAAGGGAGTTCTGCATTGTTGGAGGGAGCTGCCTTTTGGAGGAGGTTCCAGATTGAGGCCCCTCTTCCCGTGCTTGCATGCTTTAGAACATAGAACATACAGTGCAGAAGGAGGCCATTCGGCCCATCGGGTCTGCATCGACCCACTTTAAGCCCTCACTTCCACCTTATCCCCATAACCCAATAGCCCCTCCAAACATTTTTCGTCACTAAGGGCAATTTAGCATGGCCAATCCACCTAACCTGCACGTCTTTAGACTGTGCGAGGAAACCGGAGCACCCAGAGGAAACCCACGCAGACACGGGGAGAACGTGCAGACTCCGCACAGACAGTGACCCGGCGGGGAATCGAACCTGGGACCCTGGCGCTGTGATGCCATGCTACCGTGCTGCCCCATGATTATAACGTAAAAGATGCTCGGCTGAGCAAGGGTAAGAATCATAGAATCCCTACAGTGCAGAAGGAGGCCATTTGGCCTATCGAGTCTGCAGAGGCCCTTGGAAAGAGCACCCTACTTACGCCAACACCTCCACCTATCTCCGTAGCTCAGTAACCCCACCTAACCTTTTGGACAGAAAGGGGAAATTTAGCATGGCCAATCCACCTAATCTGCACCTCTTAGGACTGTGGGACAAAGCCGGAGCACCCGGAGGAAACCCACGCAGACTCGGGGAGAGCATGCAGACTCCACAGTCACCCGAGGTCGGAATTGAACCCGGGACCTTGGAGCTGTGAGGCAGCAGTACTAACCACTGTGCCACTGTGCTGCCCAGAATGGAGAATGGCACTGCGCACAGCATGATTCACAGGCTCACATGGTAATAGAGTCTGAGAGAACAAGTCTCGAAGCAACACTGTGTGAGTAAGCAGCTAGCCTCAATGGTAGCATAGCATTTGCATGGCCATACCTTGGAACATGAATAAAGGGTTCATGTTTAAACATACAAGCCACAAGATATCATCAATAAGGCACCTCCACCTAAGCGGAAAGAACCCATATTATGACACTTGTCTCTTCAGATGGATGTTAAAGTTTGCCGCACTATTTGAAGAAGAGCAAGAAAGCGACTCCAGTGGGCAGACAGGAAATGCTGGAAGCACTCAGCAGGTCGGAATCCATAGAATCCCAACAGTGCGGAAGGAGGCCATTCGGCCCATCGAGTCTGCTTCAAGCCAGATAGCATCTGTGGGGAAATGTTTCCGGTTGCTCTTTCATCAGAACTTCCCATTGTGGCGCTGTGGGGGGGGGGTGGGGGGGGGGGGGGATGCAGATGACACAGCTGCTGGAAACCTGACCTTCAGAAGTTCGGCATTTCCTCCATACTACCCTGTTCGCCCTTCAGTGATCACCTCCTCCACTCAAACCCGTGGGGTGGGATTCACCGGTCAGTGTTGATGCCAGGGCAGAATTTGTGGACTTTCACGACAGCAAAACTGGAACCACACCTGGACCAATTCAGCGACCGTTAAGGGGCTATCACCGGCGCCATGCGGCACACAATCAGTTCGGGATTCGCCGGCTCCGTGATTGTCACTCGGGAGGCTGACATCTGCAGCTGCATATACACATTACACTCCACACACACACTCTTCCTAGGTACCAAGGTGGCACTGGTTGTTCTGGAGCGCGCCCATACAGCTGATGGGTCAGCTTGAGACGAGAGGGCACCTAGAGGGGTGGCCTGGGGTGGGGGGGGGGGCCATACGACCTGTGGCTCTAAGTTCACAGTGGGCTGTTTGTAACATGCGCAACTGCATGGCTACCTTGCCAGCTGCAGCAAGGGTGTTCTGGTGCCTGTCCACCCTGGCCCCACAGCCCACCTCCTGGCTACCCCCTGCTACCCCTCCCTCCCGGCCCTGGCAGAAGCTCCCCGGCCAGCGACACAATTGTCAGCACACTATGGCGATGTTGGACACTTTCCGTATCCCCTCTCTCGCCCTCAGCAGCCACGACGCCGGTTTCACCGTTTTTAAAAGCACAGGTGAACCGCACCATCGGGAACTCAACCCATTGAAGGCGGAGAATTGTAGATGCCCCAGAGAATGCCAGGTCGGGCCTGCTAATGACATGCAAAAGGTGTTTATGTACAGGTGCTCTGGACCGTATTGACGCCACTGTCGAGGTGACGGAGAATTTTGATTTGGTGTCAAATTGGCACCTGCCACGATTTTGTCATTGAAACCTATTCTCCTCCCAATTGCGTTTCGCGATTCCAGCATCAATCAATGAAGAATCCCACCGATGGCCTTCTGTGATGTTGTACGAATTAAGTAATGGCATGATGGGAAAACTGGTCAACTACTTGGTACAATGTAAGAAAAGCTGACCTAGCCATTCCAATGTACCAGAGCCCTTTGTAAGGAATGCTGATCTAGCCATTCCAAAATGCCTGACTTCTGTAATTTCTGATAAGGCTAACTCGTCAGTCTCCTCTGACCTTTTAATGTTCCATCAAAGGACAAGATAATGGCATGAGTGATGAGACAAAGAGTCCTTGGAGGTCAGCAGGTTTATGACATTGCTTCCGTTTCTACTTCCGATCGAATTCCTGACTAAGCTGTAGTCACGCACTCTTGATAATGATAATGTATAAATACTGAACTGATTTTCTGTAAAAGCGTGGACTTGAGAAGGAATCAGCAGTGGTAGTAACTGCTCTCTGATCTCAAGTTTCAGCCAAAACTACATGCGGTCTTTTCGGATATAAAGGCTTGTTATTTTTACCATAACAAACTGTTGTTGAGTCTTTACCACAGTCAAAGAAGCAGGAAAATATTGACTTCTACACTTCTAACTCACATACAATGACATTTGACATATGAGACTGACAGGGTTTCCTCTTGTCAGAGAATCTAGAACTAGGGGTCACTGTTTAAAAATAATAGGTTGTCCATTTAAGACAAAGATGAGGAGAACTTTTCTCCCTACGAGTGTGGTGAGTCACTGGGAACGCTCTTCCTGAAAAGGCAGTGGAAGCAGGTTCGTTGAATGTTTTCAAGACGGAGATAGACGGATTCCTGATAAACAACGGGGGTGAATGGGCAGGGAGATGATTGCAGTCAAGTCATCCATGATCACATTGAATGGTGGATCAGGCTCGAAGGGCCGAGTGGCCTACTCCTGCTGCTAGTTTGTACGTTCATTTGTGACTCAGATTCAGCGGACATTGCTGTGTTTTAAATATTCATTCATGGGAGATGGTTGTCGCTAGCTGGGATTTATCGCCCATCCCGAATTACCGCCCTTGTGCAGATTGGTTCATTAGGCCATTTCTGAGGGGAGCTAAGATTCCACCACATTGCTGTAGGTCTGGAGTCGCATGTAGGCCAGACCAGGTAAGGATGGCAGATTTCCTTCCCTAAAGTGAACATTAGTGAAGCAGATTGTTTTTTATGACAATTGACAATGGTTTCATGGTCATTTCAATAAGGGCGCGGGAGTCCAAACTGAGTAAAAGTAAGAACAAAGTTTTATTTACAACAATATATTTACGTTTGGCGGTAGCCCCCTACTGGGTACATTCTCTGATCGGTGCCTTAATGGCCGACCTTGTAATATAGGCAAACAAGTAAAGGGCTAACTATTACATCTCAGTGTAGCTCAAACACTAGAGGGCACCACCAATTCCCAGTATAAATATCAGACCTCAGAGAATCTTGGGTAGTCAGTTAAGTGTTAGCAGAGGAGTGAGATTGATCGTAGCTCAAGGACTAGTTAAGATTAAATAGAAGTAGCAAGTGGAGTTCATTAGTTATTACTTAATTATAGATTGTTTACAAACTCAGTCTTACTTTATTAATAGTTATAGCTCTGTAGAGTGTGTAAACTCTATTTAATTTAATCGTTATTCAATAAATCAGTTTTGCTGTAAGTTAGAGATTGGTGGTTTCTTTATTATCAACTCATCAGACCATTCTGGATCACAAAGCAAAGGTAACGATATATTACCACAAAGTGTAATATAACAGACCTTATGTACACTGGATAATTGAGATATGTCACCCTCAGCGGGGGAGAGCTCATACTCCGCAAGGAGCACAGGGAAGACAAACATTCCCATCCCGTCGGCAATATTACAGTTACCGTTAGACTTTGTAATTCCAGATATTTTTTATTGAATTCAAATTTCAAATTTTGAACCCAGGGCTCCAGAGGATTACCCTGGGTCTCTGGATCAGTAGTCCAGTGATAATACCACTACGCTATCGCCTCTCTTCGTCCTGCAAGATGAGATATTTAAACAAGGTCATGATTACCCCTCTCAGGTAGATACAAAAGATTCCTTGGCAATGTTTTGAAGAAATGATTGGGAGCTTTCTCCCAGTACCCTGGCTAATGTTTATCTTTTTATCAACATCACCAATTAAACAGATAACCAGGTCCCACATTACTCTTTGTGGGATCATGTGGGCACAAATTGGCTGCCGTGTTTCTTACATTATGAACTCGCTGCACTTCAGAATTACTTCATTGGCTGCACAGTGTTTTGGAACATCCAGAAGTTGCTATTGTTTAGTTCAAAACAAAAGTGCGCGAGCTATGAGCGTGGACCAGCGGAGGCAGGATTTTCTCTGAAAGGGTTAGCATTCAGTAATGAGCAGAAATATACAGGGTTAAGGAACAGATGGACCGAGCAGTTAATCCTGATTCTTTCTAATATGATTGAATAAATAGGACATGTTTTCCTCTTGAGGGCTAATGGTTAAACATTCTTTTACACTTGATCAGAGATGGGAAATCAATGCGTTTTAGTTTAATATTCAGGCTCTGAATTCTCCTCTCAATATGAACCCTCCTGTTTCAGATCAATTCCATGTCAGATCAATCTGCAACAAACAGATGTGGATAGCACAGTGGCCAGCTGATGCTCAGAGCGTCTGTGAGCTCCATCTGACGGATAGACCAGGCTGCTTAGAGCCACCTAGAGAGTCCGCTCCCCCAAAGATTTCCAGCTTTTACAGGAATGACTTATTTCTAACTCGGGTTCAATCTTGGAAGTGCAGAATTCCCCGCTGAATCCAGATACTGATGTTTGAGAAATCCTGATTTCTGTACGCTTGTTTTTTTTTCTGCATTTGGGGGAAATTCCTGGACCATCTGGGATCTCAGACACTGACTCAACACAGACTCCTACCACCTTCGAACAGGAACTCAACCCAACCCTACCTCGGCCTTGAAGGATACCAAACCCAGGTAACATCGCCTCCAATACACACTCCCATCGTCCTCAAGACAAACAAATCTCCTTTACCCAGCGCCAAACAAGTTGGGCAGGATTCTCCGTTTCAGCTGCTAAGTGCCGGCTCGAATGGAGAATTCGCGGCAGGTTTATGACCAAATAATCGGCGGCGACCCCTCACCGATTCCGGGACCGGTGAGGGGCTAGTAGCTGCGTCGGGTGAAACTCCCAGCTGCCGCATCGAAAATGGCTGGAGAATGACCGGGTCCCTGGCCGCGCGTGCCCACGGCTGACGACGTGCAGCGGTCATGCCGTACAACATGGCGCCTGCCGCGCGCGAACCCGACTCGCCATCCGCCGCAGCCGCCAAGCCGGGTTCCCGACCGCTGAGATGACACGTGTCCCGCGCCATCAGAGACTCGCCCCATCAGGGGTGGAGCATCGCGGGAGAGCCATCCGATGATGCGCCAACGCCGTTGCAACAGCGCGCGACGTGATTATGCCATTTTCGAGGGGGGGGGGGTGGGGAGCATGGCTGACCGGTGTCAAACCAGCTCTGGCCCCGATTTGGGGGTCGGAGCCGATTCACCGCCCGATCGCCGATTACGATATCGGCGTCGGGAAGCAGAGAATCCCGCCTCATGCCTTTGACCCCAGACCTGCATCGCTTTCTTTGAAGGCAGCTCAGATGTGGAAACAAGTTCCTCCAACAGTCAGCAGGTGAAATGTTTTAATACGCTATATGTGGTATGCTCTACTCTCAAAGGCGTGTTGCTGTGCATCTAAATATATAACAACCTCATGAATAGTTGTGAATGTATCTTTAATTGCACAAGAACATCATAAAAGATAGGCGCACTTTCACATGTATAATGCCTGATTCTACACTTAAGATCTCAATAAAAATAATAATTAAAGGTAGAAATATCCAGGATGATAGGGCATCAGAACTTGGTTTAACTTCGGAAGATTGGGTTTTCTGGTAAGCCTTTATTTTACCTGTTTTTTTCAACTAGCTGAAGTGTAGGTTTGACAGAAAGTAATTCTTTCTGTTATCATAGAATTTACAGTGCAGGAGGCCATTCGGCCCATCGAGTCTGCACTGGCTCTTGGAAAGAGCACCCTACCCAAGGTCAACACCTCCACCCTATCCCCATAACCCAGTAACCCCACCCGAAGGGCAATTTTGGACACTAAGGGCAATTTAGCATGGCAAACCCACCTAACCTGCACATCTTTGGACTGTGGGAGGAAACCGGAGGACCCGGAGGAAACCACGCACACACAGGGAGGATGGCCACATACAGGGGCTGTTTAGCACAGGGCTAAATCGCTGGCTTTGAAAGCAGACCAAGGCAGGCCAGCAGCACGGTTCGATTCCCGTAACAGCCTCCCCGAACAGGCGCCGGAATGTGGCGACTAGGGGCTTTTCACAGTAACTTCATTTGAAGCTTACTTGTGACAATAAGCAATTTTCCTTTCATTTCATGTGCAGACTCTGCACAGACAGTGACCCAAGCCGGAACCGAACCTGGGACCCTGGCACTGTGAAGTCATTGTGCTATCCACAATGTTACTCTCAAGCAAACATAAAAGACACCACTTTGTAAAGGGGGGGGTCGGGCGGAGTTCTCAATGTGTTGGCCAACGTTTACCCCCTCAGGGACACCCAAAACAGATGACCTATTCATTCAATTCCGTTTTCGGGATCCTGTTAGGTGCAAATTGACTGCCGTGCTTCCCGCATTAGAACGTTTGCTCCACTTCAAGAGATTCATTGATTGTGAAGCGTCTTGGAGCATCTCGAGGATGGGTAAATGGCCCTACGCAGATATAGGACTTTCCTTTCATTACTGAGATTGGATGGGATTTTCCCACCCTCCCTGCCGGCGTGATCGTCCGGTCCTGCCCAAGGCAACTCGATCGTAGCTGGCCCCTCAGCGGTGGGGAGGGCGATCCATACCAACCGCCGTAGGCTTCAACGGGACCGGGAAATCCTGCCGGGGATCAATAGCAAGCATCCTTTGCTGCCGGAAAACACGCTACGCGGGGGAGGGGGCGGGATAATCCCGGCCATTGAGTCAGGATGTTGGAATAGGGCATTAACCTCTCCACACATCAACATTATCCCCCTCTTTGTAAAGGGCAATTCGCAAACAAGTGCAATTTTCCAGGATTGGGGCAGACAGGAACACTCTGTCAAGATTGGCCCCTCTTTGCTAAGTTGCAAAGGAAGGATTCAAAACGCATCTTCCGAGAACCTGACAAGGTTGGCTGGTCAGGAAATTTTTCAAGATTTTCTAAAAAGGTTTTGTTCGGGGTGCAAATTGAGTTGGACACCTCAAGGATTTTAGCAGGTGTTTGAGATGCAGAATGCTAATGAGCAATTAATCACTTGTCTTCTTTGTTAACGTCCTTTTTGTGTAATAGCTTTTATCACAACAAATTGACTGCAGCTCTGTCAACCTGTTAACAAGAATTTACCCATTCAGGTGTAAAGGACCAGGGAATTCCGTGGGAGCTCTAAGCTCACAACATTCAATGATTGTACAAAAGGGAAGACTTCCGTCAGCCTGAGCTGATCCGAAAAACACTGCTGACCATTTCTTAATTCGCACTGAATCCCATTCACCCTCGCACCCTTGTGCTTCCTGACCTACATTGGCTCCCAGTCTGATGACCCCTCGATTTTAAACTTCTCATCTTTGATTTCAGTTCCCTCTCTTTTTCCCTCACTATCTCAGTGATATTCTCCGGTTCTACAACCTTCCGAGATCTCTCGATGTCTCCACAGCTTCTTGCCTACCCCTGATTTCCATCACTCTGCCACATTTGTGGCAGCCAAGATTCTAAGCCCTGGAAGGCAGTGGGGTAATGGCATTGTCACTGGACTAGTAATAGGCGGCACGGTAGCACAGTGGTTAACACTGTTGCTTCACAACGCCAGGGTCCCAGGTTCGATTCCCGGCTTGGGTCCCTGTCTGTGCGGAGTCTGCACGTTCTCCCTGTGTCTGCGTGGGTTTCTTCCGGGTGCTCCGGTTTCCTCCCACAAGTCCCGAAAGACGTGCTGTTAGGCGAATTGGGCATTCTGAATTCTCCCTCTGTACCCGAACAGGCGGCGGAGTGTGGAGACTAGGGGCTTTTCACAGCAACGTCATTGCAGTGTTAATATAAGCCTGTTTGTGATGATAAAGATTATTATATATTATATTATATAATCCAGAGACCCGGCGTATTGCTCCAGGGTCCCGGGTTCGAATCCGTCGTGGCAGACGGTGAAATCTGAATTCAATAAAAATCCTGGAATATAAAGTCTAATGATGACCGTTGCCGATTGTCGTAAAAGACGATCTGCTTCACTCATGTCCTTCAAGGAAGGAAATCTGCTGTCCTTACCCGATCTGGCCTACATGTGACTCCAACCCACACAGCGATGCAGTTGACTCTTAACTGTCCCCCACTGAAATAGCCTTGTACGCCACTCAGTTCATGTGCAATTATGGATGGGCAGCAAATGCTGACCCAGCCAGCGACGTCCACATCCCAAGAACGAATAAAAAAATAAATAACCCCCTCCCTTAACTTCCCGACAAACTCTTCCTCTTTTTCAGAATGTATGCAGAATTGGCAGATCATCATGCCAATAAGTCAGGAGGATCAGCCAGACAGCTATTTATAGGATCATCAACTGCTTACAGGTTAATTGCTGGTTGATTTCTTCAAACTGTTGCTGTGATTCTACACGTGTCGGTATTTTTTTTTTTTTTAGAGCTGTTTAAAGTTGCAGAAGTCTACAGCTGAGGGAGAATTCAGAACGTGATACAGATGGTGAGCGGATGAGGTTGGCCGTGGGGTTCTCGACCTTGTGGTGATATGTATCACTGTAAATACACAAGGGGTTAATGTAAATAGACTACAACTAAGTAAACACTAGAGGGAGCACCAAAGACATCATGACATGCAGACATACAGCTAATGAACACATTGAATAGGACATGACCAATGGGCAGTCAAGACACTCAGAGGTGACATGACCACAAGGGGGCATTACACATCCCATATATAAGGACACATGCTCTGTCTCTTTCCACAGGCGACACTTAGAGAGTAGGACAGGGGCAGATCAGAAGCATCACACCCACCACATGGTTTAGAGCCGACTGGTTAGTTAGACTGAGTTACTATAGCAAGATTAGCAGGAGAGTCAAACTCATAGAGAGCTGTGCTAATGGTTCAATAAATCACATTGAACTTGCTTCAAAGTCTGGAGTATCTTTTGGTCAAAGCTGCATCGAGTTGCAGCCTGTGTTATCCCAGAGTACATAACACAACAGACCTGACCCTCGCCAGAAAGGCACCATACCACAGCACGGGCCTGAGAGAGGGATTTGTCCTTGTTCCTGACAAGTGACCTGATTTCTCTTTGTGTTTCCTTGGTATCAGTCAGCTTGTTAAGAAACCAAAATCTACCATCAACTCTCCTGTCTTTTGTATTGCTAGCCTTGTGCCTTTTAAAAAATTCTCCCAAGTCCCGGGATATTTGAAAAGGTACGTACCAGGGAGGATGGAGGACACCCAGGGGTTGACCATGAAACCATTGTCGATTGTTGTAAAATTCAAAAGATCAGGTTCACTAATGTCCTTCAGGGAGGGAAATCTGCCGTCCTTATCTGATCTGGCCTACATGTGACTCCAGATCTGCAACATTATGGTTGACTCTTAACTGCCCTCTGAAATGGCCCAGCAAGCCACTCAGTTCAAAGGCCATTCGGGATGAGCAACAAATGCTGGCCCACATCTTATGAATTAATTTTTCTCCCCTATATCCCCAACTCCATGCAGTCTCCAAATGACTGTGGCAGTATCCATTGTGTAGCCCTTTTAACCTACGTTCTTTCATTTTGCGCACTCACTCCACGACTCTTTGCGGCGGTTTTCCCGCAGACACAAGTTAAGGCGCGCAGAGCCACACTCACTGCACAATCATGGCTTTGACCTGTGATCAACGTGGGGCCATGATGACGCTATGGTCACCATGGTTGAAGCTGACACTCCTGGGTGCACTAGTAGTGGCTGGGTCAGCCAGAGCACCTATCACAAACTATATCTACCACTGGAATTTGCTCATAATGAGGTCCAGTGAGAAGCTGGTTCAAACAAGGCTTGCCAAGTTCCAGCATAGGAGTTACAGTGACTGCCAAGTGATTCAGGTGCACAGAGAACCATGCTTCAGAATCGTTGGAGATAATTTGATTTGAAATTTACATTATTAATGAGTGACCTTCGAGGCTACATTCTCAAATTTTAGGAAATCTCCCTTGCCAATTCCATTTGTTGAACTCTTCCTGTGTGAAGACCCTCTTGGAGTCCAAAACTTGCCTTTCACCAATTTGAGACTGTGCCCCCTTATCATGGTTTAATTTTCAAAAATGGGGTCATTTATCTTTTCAGTTATTATTAAATGAAAATCACTTATTGTCACAAGTAGGCTTCAATGAAGTTACTGTGAAAAGCCCCTAGTCACCAAATTCCGGTGCATCTTCGGGGAGGCCAGTACAGGAATTGAACCCACACTGCTGCCTTGTTCTGTATTACAAGCCAGCTATTTAGTCCAGTGTGCTAATCTAGCTCGAATGTCACTGTGATCCCTTTGGTTTTCCCAGATGTTCCTGATTGACAGAACTCAGATACCAACTTATATCTGAATTCATAATGAGGATGTTGCTGTCTCTGTGGCAATGCTGGCCTGCGTAGCACAGTGGCACAGTTTATAGCACGGCTGCATCAGGGCGCCAGGAACCCGGGTCCAATTCCGGCCTTGGGTGACTGTGTGGAGTTTGCGCGTTCTCCCCGTTTCTGCTTTGGTTTCCGCCGGGTGCTCCGGTTTCCTCCCACAGCCCAAAGACGGGTAGGTTAGGTGGATTGACCATGATAAAACTGCCCCTTAGTGTCCAAAAGGTTAGGTGGGGTTACGGGGACGAGGCTAGGGATTGTGAATAGGTCGGGTGCTCTTTCGCAGAGTCGTTGCAGACTTGCAAACAGCCTCCTTCTGCACTGTCGGGATTCTATCCATTCCGAGTTCCCCCTCCTCAAAAGGAAGTGCCTTTCTCGGCCACCCACGAGGGCAATTAAGCATCAACTAGGTTGTTGTGGGACTGGAGTCACATACTGACCAGACTGGGTTTGAATGGAAGATTTCCTTTCTTGAAAGTCAACCAGTTGGGTTTTTATCTAACATCCATGGCTATTTTTCAGTGAGACCAGCTGCTTATTTCCGAAAGGATTTTCGAAACTGATTTTAGATCCACAGACGGCTGTGGTGGGATCTGAACTCATATTTGCTGGATTATTAGTCCAGGGCTCCAGATGACTACTCTGCTAATGCAACCAATACACTCCTATACTTCTGCATTCGTGACTCCACATTCAATTGACCTCAGTATATTCTTCTTCCTTTCATTCAACAGAAAACAGAACGCAGACTTAAAACAAACAACCTCAACATGGTTGCCTACTTGGTCTCTACGTTCCTTCCACCGTTCATCCCTGTGTTTCATCCCTCCACCATTGACAGCTTTGCTTCAGCTGCCTGTTCCTGAAGCTCCAGAATGTTGTCGTTGATTTCACTTTTTTTTTTAAAGTCCCTCCTTAAAACCCACCTTTTTGACCAAACATAGAACATAGAACATTACAGCGCAGTACAGGCCCTTCGGCTCTCGATGTTGCGTCGACCTGTGAAACCACTCTAAAGCCCATCTACACTATTCCATTATCATCCATATATTTATCCAATGACTATTTAAATGCCCTTAATGTTGGCGAGTCCACTACTGTTGCAGGCAGGGCATTCCACGCCCTGACTACTCTCTGAGTAAAGAACCTACCTCTGACATCTGTCCTATATCTATCTCCCCTCAATTTAAAACTATGTCCCCTCGTGCTAGACATCATCATCCGAGGAAAAAGGCTCTCACTGTCCACCCTATCCAATCCTCTGATCATCTTGTATGCCTCCATTAAGTTACCTATTAATCTTCTTCTCTCCAACGAATACAGCCTCAAGTCCCTCAGCCTTTCCTCATAAGATCTTCCCTCCATACCAGACAACATCCTGGTAAATCTCCTCTACACCCTTTCCAATGCTTCCACATCCTTCATTTGATCATTTGCCCTAATTTAAAAAAAAAATATTTATGGGATGTGGACATCTCTGGTTAGGCCAGCAATTATTGCCCATCCCTAATCTGCTGATGTCTGCTCATGTGGCAGGGCAGGTTGAGAGCGTTAAGATCCTGGATCAGACGCCAACATTTGTTAGGATACTAGACAAGAACATAAACACTTTTCTAAAATTGTAGAACTGTAAGGAAAAGACCCAGGAGTGATTCCACTGACAAGTAGAGACGTGTGTCATATTTATACAAACTTTATTATTATCACAGGATTAAACTACATTAACATCACAGAAAATAGTTTTTCAATTAACAGTTAAACAATTCTTAACAACGAAACAAAACACTTTAACTTCCACCTGACACCTTCTCTACCTCCATTCAAGCAAAGCCCATCACAGGTCAAAAACCACTTGTAAATAAAGTTAGCAAACACAGGGATGATTGCTGTCCGCTGGATAGAGATTTGTTGGAAAAAATGCTCGGAGAGAGAAAGAAACCCTTTCAGACACCAGCTGTCTTCGGGAGACTAAAACTAAACTGCCTTTTATAGACCTGGCTCCTCCCATTAATTACATCATCTTTATCCCACTCAGCAATCCTGACCTGATCACCTAAGTCTAAACATAAGGGGCGGGATCCTCCGCCCTGCCGCGCCACATTTCTGCCCTGACTGATTGGCGGGATTCTCCGTTACGCCAGCTGGTCAACGGGGTTTCCCATTGTGGGGCAGCCCCACGCCGTCGGGAAGCCCCCGGGCGCCGGCATAACGGAGAATCACACCGGCGGAGAATCCCGGCCAATGTCTCAAATTATCTACTCTCCAGGGAATCACTGTCAATCATAACAAAATTCCATTAGGCCTCATACAGGAAAACACATACGTGGTTGGAATGAATGATGACCTCACTTTTACAACACCTTAATTGCACCTGTTGCAGACACGGAGTCGGCCTGTAAAACCAGGATTGGAAAAAAATTACTACAACAGATATATATATATACCTTACCCCAGGCTTTTAATAACATAATTGTAACAGATATATATAATCCAGCCTATATTAAAAATCTTACATTTATCACAAGAGCGGTTAATGAAACATACAGCATTTGAGGGTTTATTAATTAGGTACAGAGAATAAAAGCAAGGATGTTATGCTAAATTTCGGCAGAACACTGGTTTACCCTCAACAAAAGTATTATGTCCAGTTCTGGTCTCCACAATTTAAGGATCTGAAAGCGCTAGAAAGAATGCGGAAAAGATTGATGAGATTTGATCCTAGGGATGAAGAAGTTCAGTTGCGCAGATGATATGGGGAAGTTGGGACTGTTCTCCTTGGCAAGGAGGAGGTTGAGGGGAGGCTGGATAGAGGTGTTCAAAATCGCGAGGGACTGGACAGAGTCGATAGGGAGAAACTGTTCCCATTGGTTGAAGAATCAACAACGAGAGGGCACAGATTTAAGGTGATTGGCAAAAGAAGCAAGGGCGAATTTCTTTTTTTCAGGCAGCAAGTGGTTAGGATCAGAATGCTCTGCCGGAGAGCATGGTGGAGGCACTATCACTCGAGGCTTTCAAGAGTGAAGTGGATTATTATCTGAAGAGGAAGAATGTGCCAGATTACCAGGATAAAATGGGACAGTAGCTCGGTGAATTACGTCTTCAGAGAGCCAGTAGAGATGGGCTGAATGGCCTCCTTTTGTGCTGTAATAATACTGAGGTCGTGTGATGTGATCTGGTGCCACCCTCCGATTGATAATGCATTTGTGAAGAACCTGAGACATTTGAAAAGGCAGTGCATATAATAATCTTTATTAGTGTCACAAGTAGGCTTACATTAACATTGCAATAAGAACATAAGAACTAGGAGCAGGAGTAGGCCATCTGGCCCCTCAAGCCTGCTTCACCATTCAATGGACTCAGCTCCACTTTCCGGCCCGAACACCATAACCCTTAATCCCTTTATTCTTCAAAAAACTATCTATCTTTATCTTAAAAACATTTAGTGAAGGAGCCTCTACTGCTTCACTGGGCAAAGAATTCCATAGATTCACAATCCTTTGGGTGAAGAAGTTCCTCCTAACCTCAGTCTTAAATCTACTTCCCCTTATTTTGAGGCTATGCCCCCTAGTTCTGCTTTCACCCGCCAGTGGAAACAACCTGCCCGCATCTATCCTATCTATTCCCTTCATAATTTTATATGTTTCTGTAAGATCCCCCCTCATCCTTCTAAATTCCAATGAGTACAGTCCCAGTCTACTCAACCTCTCCTCGTAATCCAACCCCTTCAGCTCTGGGATTAACCTCGTGAATCACCTCGGCACACCCTCCAGTGCCAGTACATCCTTTCTCAAGTAAGGAGATCAAAACAGAACACAATACTCCAGGTGTGGCCTCACTAACACCTTATACAATTGCAGCATAACCTCCCTAGTCTTCAACTCCATCCCTCTAGCAATGAAGGACAAAATTCCATTTGCCTTCTTAATTACCTGTTGCACCTGTAAACCAACTTTTTGCGACCCATGCACCAGCATACCCCGGTCTCTCTGCGCAGCAGCATGTTTTAATATTTTATCATTTAAATAATAATCCCTTTTGCTGTTATTCCTACCAAAATGGATAACCTCACATTTGGCAACATTGTATTCCATCTGCCAGTCCTTAGCCCATTCACTTAGCCTATCCAAATCCCTCTGCAGACTTCCAGTATCCTCTGCACTTTTTGCTTTACCACTCATCTTAGTGTCGTCTGCAAACTTGGACACATTGCCCTTGGTCCCCAACTCCAAATCATCTATGTAAATTGTGAACAGTTGTGGGCCCAACACTGATCCCTGAGGGACACCACTAGCTACTGATTGCCAACCAGAGAAACACCCATTAATCCCCACTCTTTGCTTTCTATTAATTAACCAATCCTCTATCCATGCTACTACTTTCCCCTTAATGCCATGCATCTTTATCTTATGCAGCAACCTTTTGTGTGGCACCTTGTCAAAGGCTTTCTGGAAATCCAGATATACCACATCCATTACCTCCCCGTTATCTACCGCACTGGTAATGTCCTCAGAAAATTCCACTAAATTAGTTAGGCACGACCTGCCTTTTATGAACCCATGCTGCGTCTGTCCAATGGGACAATTTCCATCCAGATGCCTCGCTATTTCTTCCTTAATGATAGATTTCAGCATCTTCCCTACTACCAAAGTTAAGCTCACTGGCCTATAATTACCCGCTTTTTGCCTACCTCCTTTTTTAAACAGTGGTCTCACGTTACCTAATTTCCAATCCGCCGGGACCACCCCAGAGTCTTGTGAATTTTGGTAAATTATCACTAGTGCATTTGCAATTTCCCAAGCCATCTCTTTTAGCATTCTGGGATGCATTCCATCAGGGCGAGGAGACTTGTCTACCTTTAGCCCCATTAGCTTGCCCATCACTACCTCCTTGGTGATATCAATCCTCTCAAGGTCCTCACCTGTCATAGCCTCATTTCCATCAGTCACTGGCATGTTACTTGCGTCTTCCACTGTGAAGACCGACCCAAAAAACCTGTTCAGTTCCTCAGCCATTTCCTCATCTCCCATTATTAAATCTCCCTTCTCATCCTCTAAAGGACCAATATTTACCTTAGCCACTCTTTTTTGTTTTATATATTTGTAGAAACTTTTACTATCTGTTTTTATATTCTGAGCAAGTTTACTCTCATAATCTATCTTACTCTTCTTTATAGCTTTTTTAGTAGCTTTCTGTTGCCCCCTAAAGATTTCCCAGTGCTCTAGTCTCCCACTAATCTTTGCTACTTTGTATGCTTTTTCCTTCAATTTGATACTCTCCCTTGTTTCCCTTACTGTGAAAATCCCCCAGTCGCCACACTCCGGCGCCTGTTCGGGTACACTGAGGGAGATTTCAGAATGTCCAATTCACCTAACAAGCATGTCTTTCGGGACTTGTGGGAGGAAACCGGAGCGCCCGGAGGTAACCCAGCAGACGCGGGGATAACGTGCAGACTCCGCACAGACAGTGATCCAAGCGGGAATCAAACCTGGGAACCTGGCGCTGTGAAGTAACAGTGCTAACCACTGTGCTACTGCGCCGCCCATATGAGATGAAATGAAATGCGCTTATTGTCACAAGTAGGCTTCAAATGAAGTTACTGTGAAAAGCCCCTAGTCGCCACATTCCGGCGCCTGTTCGGGGAGGCTGGTACGGGAATTGAACTGTGCTGCTGGCCTGCCTTGGTCTGCTTTCAAAGCCAGCGATTTAGCCCTGTGCTAAACCAGCCCCTATGTGCAAAAGGTGATTCTTGTTTTCAAATGAAATGAAGCAACACAAGGAAATAGTGATTTACCTTTGCGCATTAGTTGTACAAATTCAAATCGATAAGTTAACCGAGGCAGGATTGTATCACTGACATCCCATTCGGGCTGTGGTAGATACCAGTGTGCTAAAAGATAGAAAGTACTGCGGATTCTGGAGGTCTGAAATAAAAAGAGTAAGTGCTGGAAAGTCTCAGCAGGTTTGGCAGCATCTGTGGAGAGAGAAACAGATGGGTTCAATATGATTTTTTGGAGGAAGAACAATACTGGTCTTAAAACGTTAACTCTGTTTCTCTGTCCACAGAGTGCTGGGAAGATTGGTTTCAAAGGGCTGAGTGGCCTTTTCTATCATTGGTTTGGATGTCAGCATTAATTCAGTGGGTAACACTCTTTCCTCTCGATCAAAATGTTGTCAGTTCAAATTACATATTGCAATGATATCTAGTATATCATCTTTGTATATATAGAACAAAGAAAATTACAGCACAGGAACAGGCCCTTCGGCCCTCCCAGCCTGCACCGATCCAGATCCTTTATCTAAACCTGTCGCCTATTTTCCAACGATCTACTTCCCTCTGTTCCCCGCCCGTTCATGTATCTGTCTAGATGCATCTTAAATGATGCTATTGTGCCCGCCTCTACCACCTCCGCTGGCAAAGCGTTCCAGGCACCCACCACCCTCTGCGTAAAAAACTTTCCACACATATCTCCCTTAAACTTTCCTCCTCTCACCTTGAAATCGTGACCCCTTGTAATTGACACCCCCACTCTTGGAAAAAGCTTGTTGCTATCCGCCCTGTCCATACCTCTCATAATTTTGTAGACCTCAATCAGGTCCCCCCTCAACCTCCATCTTTCCAACGAAAACAATCCTAATCTACTCAACCTTTCTTCATAGCTAGCACCCTCCATACCAGGCAACATCCTGGTGAACCTCCTCTGCACCCTCTCTAAAGCACCCACATCCTTCTGGTAATGTGGCGACCAGAACTGCACGCAGTATTCCGAATGTGGCCTAACCAAAATCCTATACAACTGTAACATGACCTGCCGACTCTTGTACTCAATACCCCGTCCGATGAAGGCAAGCATGCTGTATGCCTTCTTGACCACTCTATCGACCTGCGTTGCCACCTTCAGGGTACAATGGACCTGAACTCCCAGATCTCTCTGTACATCAATTTTCCCCAGGACTCTTCCATTGACCGTATAATCCGCTCTTGAATTAGATCTTCCAAAATGCATTACCTCGCATTTGCTTGGATTGAACTCCATCTGCCATTTCTCTGCCCAACTCTCCAACCTATTTAGATTTTGCTGTATTCTCTGACAGTCTTCTTCGCTATCTGCAACTCCACCAATCTTAGTATCATCTGCAAACTTGCTAATCAGACCACCTATACCTTCTTCCAGATCATATATAGTATATCATCATTGTATACATGAATGATCATGTAGAATAGTGTGTAATTACAGCATCCAGCCACTAAATGGAGTCAGAGCACATTTCACAACCCACACGGTGGTCCACGCGATCTTGGGAGTGAGTTAGTAAGGGGGTTGGAGAGAGTCGTGTTTTTTAGTAGTTCTGTGTATTGTAGTTATTTGATCTAATACTTAGATCAGTGACGAAACTTAAACAATTCTTCCTTGACTGCCGAGTGCTTGGGGATATCTTGCGGTTGGGGAAAGGTGCTGCGAAAAGGCAAGTCTTTCTTTGATTGTGTTTAAGCTCTCTTAAGCATTATCTGTGTCACACTGTACATGTCTCTCCATGGAAAATCAGAAGCCATTCAGGGGAAAACAAGCAGATTAATGATGCCTGGATAATGGAGAAGTGATTCGCTTTGAGCGACTATTTTTTTTTTTAACCAGCTGACATTAATTGAGATGGCTTCATGCTTTTTGCTCAGCGAGGGTTAGAGTTTGCGGGCGATTGAAGGAGTAACAAGCTTACACGTGTGCCGTAAACAGCACTTTCATTTTGCGAACAGCTGAGTCCTCGTTATTATTGCTGCTGATTGTTTAAACAAAGCCTTTATCTTTTCATCTGTTAATTAGAATGATTGTTAACAATGTCAGGAAATTGAGGAGACTTGTTCTTGAAAATTGCATTTCTTCCCACTTACAGCCGTTTATCGTGGACAGGTTTTCCACAAGGCTTTTTGTCCATCATAAGCTACCATCTAACTCATTCCCCTAAGGCCAACGAGTTTGTATCTTACCTCGCATTTGATTTTCAAGATAATCACCAAGTCTCCTGATGTAGCCCCATACCTTGCACCAGTATTGAACCTCCTACATAAGAAGATAGGATATGGAGGTAGTGTAGGCAATTCAACCCCTCGATCCTGTTTCTCCTGTCAATTAGATCTGATGTGGCCGACCTAGTTGTGGCTTTAACCCCACTTTTCTGCCTGTGCCCCCCGTAACCCTTGACTCCATTGTCCATCAAATATCTGTTCAACACAACCTTGAATATATTCATTAACCCAGTTTCCACTGCTCGCTGAGAGATGGAACTCCAAAGACTAACAACCCGTGAGAGAAGAGATTCCCCCTCATCTCCATCTAATGTGAATTATTTCAAAACTGAGTCCTAGTACTAGATTTGCCCACAAGGGGCAACATCCTCTCAGTCTCCAGCCTTTCGAGGCCCCTAAGGAACTGATGAGATCACCAATCATTCTTCTCAATTCCAATGAGTGTAGGCCCAATCTGCTCAGGGTTTCCTCATGAGATGAACCCATTCAAAGGCGGCACGGTGGCACAGTGGTTAGCACTGCTGCCTCACGGCGCTGAGGGCCCGGGTCCAAGCCCTGCCCCGGGTCACTGTCCGTGTGGAGTTTGCACATTCTCCCCGTGTTTGCGTGGGTCTCACCCCCACAACCCAAAGTTGTGCAGGGTAGGATAATTGGCCACTTGTCTAAATTACCCCTTAATTGGGAAAAAAAATTGGGTAATCTAAATTTATGAAAAAAAAATGAGACAAACCCATTCATCTCCGGAATCGGCCCAGTGAATCTTCCCTGAAATGCCCGCCAGTGCGGTACGAACCCTCCTTAAGTGAGGTGACCAAAACTGCGTACAATACTGATCATGACCTCACCAAAGCCCTACACAATTGTAACAAGAATTCCTAACTTTTATACTCCATTCTCCTTGCAATAAATGCCAACATTCAGTTTGCCTTGCTGTTTACTAGCTGTACCTGCATGCTGATGTTTTTTGAATCATATACAAGGACACCCATGTCCCTCTGTACCACAGCAATCTGCTGTATCTCTCTATTTAAATGATATTCTATTCTTCGTATGTAGCTTCACATTTTCCCACATTATACTCCTCATGCAGCTCCATACCTTGTACCATTACAAAGCCCTCTCATGTTGACAAGGCGTTGGATTCTCCGATCCCCCAGTCGCGTATTTTTCGGCGGCGTGCCGTTCGCTGGCGACGGGATTCTATCTTCCCGCTGCTTGTCAATGGAATTTCCCATTGAAGCCACCCTGTGCCGCCGCCAAACCGGCGAGCGGAGGTGTGCTGCCGCCGGGAAAAGTGAATCGCAATGCCCAGGGAATTCCGGCTAGGATTTATACTCTCTGTGATTGGTAAGTATCTTTCTAACCTTTATTTGTGTCACAAGTAGGCTTACATTAACATTGCAGTGAAAAGCCCCTAGTCGCCACACTCCGGCGCCTGTTCGGGTACACAGAGGGAGAATTCAGAATGTCCAATTCACCTGACAAGGACGTCTTTCGGGACTTGTGGGAGGAAACCGGAGCGCCCGGAGGAAACCCCACGAGGAGAACGTGCAGACTCCGCACAGACAGTGACCCAAGCTGGGAATCGAACCTGTGAAGCAACAGTGCTAACCACTGTATTACTGTGCCGCCCGTAAATCCTCAGGGTACAACATTGGCCCATTACTGAAGCAGTAACCTCACAGTCATGAGATACTCTGTTCAGTTCAATATTTATCTCAATTTGTTCCAACTTGAGGTGCTAAACCAACGTAGCCGGGAGGTTTCTCCCTGCTCCCAATTTCTGGTGAAATTGTAAAGGTGGCCTTTTAAATGCCTTTGTGACTTCAATAAAAACATTGATTGATTCACTCGATAGATTCCAGAGATGAGGGGTTTGTCTAATGAAGAGAGAGTGAGCAGTTTAGGCCTATACTGTCTCAAGTTTTGAAGAATGAGAGGAGATCTAACTGAGGTACATTAGGTGATAAAAGGTATAAGCAAAAATAGAGTCGCCTCAGTCCCAGATGACCATAGGCTGCTTTCCCCTTTGAGGGGGAGAACTGATTTGACCTGAGGATCTCCACACTTCAGACGAAGGGCAAGGTTGAGAAGGCGGAGCCTTCTCGAATAACCTCAGCCGGTACAGGAATTGAACCCACGCTGCTGGCTTCGCTCGGCATCACGAACCAGCTGTCCGGCCCCCGTTGCGACTCACTTTTCAGTGAGGCGGGATCATGTGGCGGGGAGGCCCGTTAATAATATTTGAACGTATATAAATGAGGTTCTCGCCCTTTGAAAGTGGGAAACCCATGACATCACCGGTGAGGGTAGTCAGGAAACGAGATCTCACCGCGAGAATCTCGTTTCTCGGCTCTCGAGAGATTTCGCGCTCACGTTGCCATTCACACTCGTGGCAGACGCGGGCTCAAAATTCCGCCCCATGTCGGCCCTTACTAACAAGAAAGAGCCACATTTCTTTTTTTTAAAATAAATTTACAGGCTAGGAAGTACTTTCGAAGAGTGGTGACAGCTAAAATGTAGGAAAGTGTTGGGTGATTGGGAGGAGAAGGCTGCGGGCTGCTGGGAATGACGTCCGCCACCTGGCCCATCAAGGCGGAAGCCACTTCGAGACTCGGTGACCCGACAGCGAAGCGGAGCAACGGCTGCGGAGGGAGGGGAAGGAAGTCGAACCGGGGCTATGAATTCCACTGTCCCCACACAACTAAATACACCCCTCCTCCCTTTGTGACAATATGTGTATTGTAAGAATAATGATGGGTTAACAATTTACTGTAACTACATCCAACCACTAGATGGCGATCACGCGCATACACATGACATGAGAATAGTTGTGTTATCAGGAGCTCAGTAGTTAGAATCATAGTTTTAGTCAATCTGTTATCTTTTATATCTTAGCAAGCAAATTGAATCTTTTCAGTTGCAGTGTAAATAAATTAGCTTTGTTCAAAACAAAGAACAAAGAAAAGTACAGCACAGGAACAGGCCCTTCGGCCCTCCAAGCCTGCGCCGACCATGCTGCCCGTCTAAGCTAAAATCTTCTCCACTTCCTGGGTCCGTATCCCTCTACTCCCATCCTTTTCATGTATTTGTCAAGATGCCCCTTAAACGTCACTTTCGTCCCTGCTTCCATCACCTGCTCCGGTTGCGAGTTCCAGACACCCATACCCTCTGCGTAAAAAAACTTGCATCGTACATCTCCTCTAAACCTTGCCCCTCGCACCTTAAACCTATGCCCCGAGTAATTGACCCCTCTACCCTGGGAAAAAGTCTCTGACTATCCACTCTGCCTATGCCCCTCATAATTTTGTAGACCTCTATCAGGTCGCCCCTCAACCTTCTTCGTTCCAGTGAGAAAAAAACGAGGTTATTCAATCTCTCCTCATGGCTTATGCCCTCCATACCAGGTAACATCCTGGTAAATCTCTTCTGCACCCTCTCTAAAGGCTCCACATCCTTCTGGTCGTGTGGCGACCAGAATTGAACACTATACTCCAAGTGTGGCCTAACTAAGGTTCTACACAGCTACAACATGACTTGCCAATTGTTGTACTCAATGCACCGACCAATGAAGGCAAGCATGCCATATGCCTTCTTGACTACCTTCTCCACCTGTGTTGCCCCTTTCAGTGACCTGTGGACCTTTACACCTGGTTCTCTCTGACTGTCAATACTCTTGAGGGTTCTACCATTCATTGTATATTCCCTACCTGTATTAGACCTTCGAAAATGCATTACCTCACATTTTTCCAGATTAAACTCCATCTGTAATCTCTCCGTCCAAGTCTCCAAACGATCTAAATCCTACTGTATCCTCTGACAGTCCTCATCCTTATCCGTAATTCCACCAACCTTTGTGTCGTCTGCAAACTTACTAATCAGACCAGTTACATTTTCCTCCAAATCATTTATATATACTACGAACAGCAAAGGTCCCAGGACTGATCCCTGCGGAACACCACTAGTCACAGCCCTCCAATCAGAAAAGTACCCTTCCATTGCTACTCTCTGCCTTCTATGACCTAGCCAGTTCTGTATCCATCTTGCCAGCTCACTTCTGATCCCGTGTGGCTTCATCTTTTGTACCAGTCTGCCATGAGGGACCTGTCAAAGGCCTTACTGAAGTCCATATAGAGAACATCCACTGCCCTACCTGCATCAACCATCTTTATGACCTCCTCGAAAAACTCTATCAAGTTAGTGAGACACGACCGCCCCTTCACAAAACCGTGCTGCCTCTAGCTAATAAGTCCACTTGCTTCCAAATGGGAGTAGATCCTGTCTCGAAGAATTAATAACATTTAAACATATATAAATGAGGTTCTCGCCCTTTGTAAGTGGGAAACACGTTACGTCACCGGCGAGGGGTGGAGATAATCCGGAAACATCGCTTGGTATTCTTTGTGAGACACTGCACTTTGAAGCCACCCTAATTCAGAAATCAAAGAACATCACACCCTTCACTGCGGAAGAACCTGTGGTTCCAAAATTGGGCTCCTCAGTCACCCGAAGAATCGGCAAACCTGACGGACGTCATCCTCGATTTCGAGGGAATGCCGACAAGAAACACACGTAGGCAAAGCCGATTTGCACGCGACGGACTTCCACACACAGCAACGCGACAACCGCAAGATTGAATGGTGTTAGTGGCATTGGTTTGAGCGGTCAATCACACTGGGTTACATCTCCGTCAGAAGTCACTGAATATTTCTTCCAATCTGGGCACTGCGAGCTAGTCGATGAGAAGAATGATGTGAGGAGGGTGTGAACTGTAAGGCCTACAATTAAATGGCGTAAATAAAAATAAAAACTGAAGACAAACTGGAAATTTTGGAAGAGCGCAGAGAGTCATTAAAAATCTGAATAATAAGAATGAGATAAGAATTCAAGTGGGACCTTTATGAGAACTATATATAATTAGAGATTCTAGAAGCAGCAACTGTATGTTTTCACTGTGTTTATTACACTGTAAATGACTGGGCCACGGTTTAATTACATATTTAGTGCACTTACATATGACTAAAAATATTCAGGACACTGGGCCGTTAGTTTAAAATGATAAGGTTCAAGCTAGTTCGGTTGAAATCAAGCTGAGAAGTAGTAAATACCTTTCTCTGCTAATCTAGTTACAAGTGTTATGCTCAAAGGAGAAGACAGTTTTTAAATACAGGGTTTGATATGATGAAAGGTAGGTGGAGAAGATATTATCCCTCGTGGGGGAATTCAAAACCCGAGAAAATATAGTCACTAAAAAATTCAATCAGTAATTTAACCAATTTATGGTAAACCAATTTAAGATAATGAACCGTGCGTGTTACATGTCTCATTTACTTCCTGGAAATGACATGCATTCATATGCACAAAGATGGCCTCCGCAAACAAAAGGAATATGATCAAGCCTTGCATCTTTTTTTGAATTAACTGGGAGTTTGGGGAACACATAGTTCCCGATTGCTTATTTTGTGGCAATGCCTCAGCCAATCAGGGTTGACTTGCCAACCAATCAACTCCCATGGAATATAAATTGTTGCGATCGTTTGAAATTTGGCATTCTTGCATTTGTCATGATGAGTGCAAGTTGAAAAGCTTTGACAATATGTCTCTCTTTTCGGCATTAAGGAATTTTTGTTTTACCCAGTGAGTGATAGTAATGTGGAACTTCTATAAATAGCAGTTGAGATATAGAATCATAGAAACATAGAAAATAGGAGCAGGAGTAGGCCATTCGACCAGTCGAGCCTGCACCACCGTTCAATATGATCATGGCTGATATTGCAAATTCAATATCCCACTCCCGCTTTCTCTCCATACCCCTTCATCCCTTTAGCCGCAAGGGCCATGTCCAGCTCCCTCTTGAATATATCCAATGAACCGGCCCCAACAGCGTTCTGTGGGAGAGAATTCCACAAGATTACAACTCTGAGAGAAGAGGTTCTTCCTCATCTCAGTCCTGAATGGCTGACCCCTTATTCTTAGGCTGTGATTCTGAGTTCTGGACGTCCCCAACATCTAGCCTGCCCAATCCCATCAGGATTTTATATGTTTCTATGAGATTCTCGTTCTTCTAAATTCCAGTGAGTACAAGTCCAGTCGATCCAGTCTTTCTTCATCTGTCAGTCCTGCCATCCCGGGAATTAGTCTGGTGAACCTTCACTGGACACTCTCAATAGCAGGAATGTCCTTCCTCAAACTAGGAGACCAAAGCTGCACACAATACTCAAGGTGTGGCCGCACCAAGGCCCTGTATAACTGCAGCAACACATCCCTACTCCTATACTCAAATCCTCTCACTATGAAGGCCAGCGTGCCATTAGCTTTCCTCACCGCCTGCTGTACCTGCATGCCAACCTTCAGCGACTGTTCCACCAGCACACTCAGGTCTCGCTGCACTTCCCCTTTTCCTAAACTGCCACCATTCAGATAATCTGCCTTCCCTGTTTTTACCACCAAAGTGGATAACTTCACATTTACCCACATTACTTGCATTTGCCAAGAATTTACCCAATCAGCCAGCCTGTCCAATCACCCTGCAGCCTCTGCGCATCCTCCTCACAGCACACTGCAACCCAGCTTGATGTCGCCTGCAAATTTGGAGGTATTGCATGCAATTCCTTCATCCAAATGTTTATTGTGAACAGCAGGGGTCCCAGCATTACCCCACTAGTCACTGCCTGTCCCTCCGTTTATTCCCACTCTCTGCTTCCTGTCTGCCAACCAGTTCTCTGTCCATGTCAATACATTACTCCCAATGCCATGAGCTTAAATTTTGCTCAATAATCCCTTGTGTGGGACCTTGTCAAAAGCCCTTTGAAAGTCCAGGTACACAACATCTACTGGTTCACCCTTGTCCACTCTACTGGTCACATTCTCAAACAAATTCTAGACCAATAGCATAGATGCAATTAAGGGAAACTGAAATAAATAAATGAAGGAAAAAGGAATGGCCAGGGTTAATTGAGATAAGGCAGGATTGACTTAGGGGCAGCACGGTAGCCTTGTGGATAGCACAATTGCTTCACAGCTCCAGGGTCCCAGGTTCGATTCCCCACTGGGTCACTGTCTGTGCGGAGTCTGCACGTTCTCCCCGTGTGTGCGTGGGTTTCCTCCGGGTGCTCCGGTTTCCTCCCACAATCCAAAGGTGTGCAGGTTAGGTTGATTGGCCATGATAAAATGCCCTTAGTGTCCAAAATTGCCCTTAGTGTTGGGTGGGGTTACTGGGTTATGGGGATAGGGTGGCGGTGTTAACCTTGGGTAGGGTGCTCTTTCAAAGAGCCGGTGCAGACTCGATGGGCCGAATGGCCTCCTTCTGTACTGTAAATTCTATGACAAATGACTGGAACATAGACATTGTCTAGAGCAGTTGGATCAGTCCCTTTTGACGACGTTTCATATAATTCTTGGAGTCTCTTGGAGGGTTTCTGAGGCCACTTTAACTTTACTAAGATACAACTATTGCAACAAAAAGTTAACAAAAGACCTTGAAAAGTTAAAACTTTCCTTTTTGTTTTTACTCTTCCAATGCAGTGCTCGCAGTCAATCAAAAAATAATAATCTGAATACTGCTCTGTCAAATGAATGAGATGTGCCTGAGAAAATGTCAAAGTTACTATATCTGACAGGTGGAAAAATTGTCTAGTCCTATATGTGAGCGTTTAACAAAGCAATGGACAGATGTGAGATATTAATAGGAAAAGAATGGTTTAGAATGGTTTGTGTATATGGGATTGGATGCACTGTGGACAAGCGGTAAAGGGCATTTACCTATTCCGATGTATCTGCAGTGCATTTTTGAAAAAGAATATAAGGAAACAAATTAGTGGTGAGCAAATGGTCCTCAGCACAGATTCTGGGAATAATCAAAGTGTAGAAATCTTTGCAATCTAATTGATTTATTCACTAAATTGTCCCAATAAGATTGCAAGCACACAAACTCCTGCCTCCATGTAAAGACGCACTTTCACAGACTTCAATAATGAACACAAAAGGTATTTATTAATAAGAATTGCACAGCAACCTCATGGTTGCAGCCTGCTCCCAAAATGTCTCTTTGCCTAAGAGCCTCTCTCACCAAGGGGTGATTCCAGACTCTGAGTCCCGATTGGTCGCACAGGCCATATGACCCTTATTCTGCTGTGTTGCCCTTAAAGGGGCAATCACCATTTCCCTCCCGCTTTAAGTCCTTTATGCAATCTTTAATAACCAATTCACTCCGTCCTATATACTAATTAAACATTATATACATGAGTTGGAGAATTATAAATTTAGCTTTTGAGAGGGTTTTCTGTTTCTTGTAGAGATGGGTAATTCTGTTGTCTGAGATGTTTCCACAGGATCGACATTAATAAGAACTTCAATAATGGGAACTTCTTCTGGCACAGGTCATTCATCACTATTTGCTTCCATGTGACATCAGTTATGTTGATAACAGGTCGATAAGGTCGGTGCTTACGGGTTTGAAAACATTTCTTGATGACAACGCTGAATGCTGGAACATCTCTCTACCCCTCAAGTAGTTTGCGTGTTCTGAACGATTTGTCCCTCCACGTCCAGTCTTGGGTACAATAATTCAGAGTTCCAACTTGATCCGCTACTGAGGTTTCTCACATGTTTGGCTTCATTTACCACAAATGATCGTGCTGTACCGTGTGCGCCACGTCTTGCTTCCTGATTATTTTGACTGGCTTCTACCCACCCCCTGGCAAATTTAGAAACACGAGGCTCAATCTCTTTCTGAAACATCATTTCATTCTCACTTCTTCTAGTGGAACCACCGTTGTTGCATGTGGAGTGGTACGATAGCTAAGGAGGAACCGTAAGATTTTGTTTTCCAAGGTTTTGCCTGACAGTTTTTTGGATTGGATTTGTTTATGAGGTACAGTGAAAAGTATTTTTGTGCGAGAATTCAAACAGATCATTTAGTATATGAAAAGAAAAGAAAATACATAATAGGGAAACACAAGGTACACAATGTAAATACATAACACCGGCATCGGGTGAAGCATACAGGGTGTAGTATTAATCAGGTCAGTCCGTAAGAGGGTTGTTTAGGAGTCTGGTAACAGCGGGGAAGAAGCTGTTTTTGAGTCTGTTCGTGCGTGTTCTCAGACATTTGTAACTTCTGCCCGATGGAAGAAGTTGGAAGAGTGAATAAGCCGGGTGGGAGGGATCTTTGATTATGCTGCCCGCTTTCCCCAGGCAGCGGGAGGTGTAGATGGAGTCAATGGATGGGAGGCAGGTTCGTGTGATGGACTGGGCAGTGTTCTCGACTCTCTGAAGTTTCTTGCGGTCCTGGGCCGAGCAGTTGCCATACCAGGCTGTGATGCAGCCCGATAGGATGCTTTCTATGGTGCATCTGTAAAAGTTGGTAAGAGTCAGTGTGGACATGCCGAATTTCCTCAGTTTCCTGAGGAAGTATAGGGGCTATTGTGCTTTCTTTTTGAGGCCAAACTTGAAAGTTTAAACAGCCCTCTCAGCTATTCCATTCTATGTTGGGTGGTAAGGCGCAATTCTAATATGTACCATTGAGAGCAGTGAAGTGTTGACATGCAGCGCTTGTGAGTACATTGCATTGTCTGATACCATGGGCAGGATTCTCTCAGCCCACGCCGGTGCGGAGAATCGCCGGGCCGGGAGCGAATCGCGCGGCGACGCCCCGACGCCGGTCCGCCGATTCTCCGGTGACCGGAGAATCGGTGCCATTGGGGCAGGCGCGATCGGCGCGGGGCCTCCCGCTCTATGCGGCCCTCCCACCGATTCTCCGCCCGGGATGGGCTGAGAGGCCGCCAAAAAGGCCCGAGCGTATGCGCAAGACCCCGCGGCGCCCTTTTGAAGCTGATATCGGCAGCTGGAGCGGCGTGGGTCGCTCCAGCGGGTGCTGGCCTCCTGTCGGGCAGAGGATCGCTACACTTAGCGGTCCAATAACGTTGCCGTTAAACTCTCCAGTTTTTACGACGGGGTCAACACTCTGCCGTCAGATGGGAGAATCCCGCCCCATGACTTCAGATAATCTGTGGCTTGAAAAGCACTGGGGTAATCTTTTGATCATAGCATGCAATATAGGCAATTTCACCTCAAAAATCCATTTAGAATGTGCAGCAATCATGAGCAGAAATATTGCGCCCAGGAGTGGACCAACATAATCCATATGGATTCATACCCTTGGCTGGCCAGGCCATTCCCAAGGGCGCAGTGGGGCTGTGGCAGCCAACCTCTGTTGCAGTTGGCACTGTTGACAGTGCTTGACCAGCTTCTCGATATCCGCATCAATGCTAGGCCACCACACATAACTCCTGACAAGCCTCATCTTAGAGATGCCAGGATGAGCGCTGTGTAACTTAGCGAGGAACAGCTTTCTGCCTTGCACAGGAACAACTGCTCTTGCTCCCCAGAGTATGATGCCATCCTGAAAACTCAATTCATTCTCGCGGGTAAAGAATGGTTTCATTTGCTCAGAAACTGGCTCATTTACCCGTCTGGTAAGCATTTTGCTCCTCACTTTGGACTGAAGTGGATCTCGATTGGTTCAGTTCGTGATTCGCTTCGCCGTGGCTGGCAAAGTCTCGAAAATTTTTAATGTCATGATGATTTCTTGTGGTATTGGAGTAGATGTCGTACTTTCTTGCAAGGGTACGAGGCTAAGAGTATCTGCACTCGCTATATGTGTTCCAGTCCAGTACTTGAAAGCACACTCTTAGGCAAACAGAATTAATGCCCAGAGTTGAATTCTTGCTGAGGCGATCGACGAGATAGCCTTGTTCTGTCCGAAGAGACTCAAGGTGAACTTAACCTTCTCAAGATACAGAAACTTCATCAGATCCCCAGTCACGCTGAGGCACAGGGTGGAGAAGCTGCCCTTCACCCCTGCAAGACCCACCTGCGAGCAATCAGCAAGGCGAAGGCTAAAACATCTGACTCTGGCCCCGTCTGCAGCCCAGGCAGGTCCAACACCTCAGATATGTCCTCCAAGGAACTGGGCTCCAAGTCCAAGTGCAAGATCGCCGACATGGTGCTGAAGAACGAACCCCAAAACTTCTCCAACTTCGGGCAGGACCAGAACATACGTACACGGTGAGCCGGACCTCTCCCACACCGCTCGCAAGTGTCCCTCACCCCCTCAAACAACCAGCTCAACCTTGACCATGTCAGGTGCACCCTGTGCACCACCTTTAATTGTATTAACCCTAGTCTCACACACAAGATTGAGACGTTCACCCTCCACAACACCTCACACCACAAGCCGCCCTCCAGTGCCTCTTCCCAGCTCCTCCTCCTCCTACTTTCCCACTTGGCCTTAACCCCCTCCAACAACACCGTACCCTCCTCCAGAATCCTCCCATAAATTGCCAAGATGACCCCCCTCCAACTCCATCACCAACAACACCCCCTCCAAGAACAAGAAGGACGGTGTCACCGAACTAACATTCCATTTTAAGCATTACTGACTGATTGCCCATTCTGTACCGTTTTGGTTTGGTGGCTAAAATTGTTTCCCACTTCGTGGCTGCTTTGGCGGTGTTGGTGCCATGGCTGGCTGCAGGTTCCTGCACTAACTGGTGCCAGTCTGTGCACTCTGCAGCTCTTGTGCACCTTTTTCAGTGCTTCCCGCGGCCGGCCCAACAGAGTTGTGAATGTGCTGAATTCGCTATCCCAGAGTGCAGTGGATACACGGACAGAGAGTGAATTTAAGGAGGAGTTAGACAGATTTTTAATTGGTAATGGGTTGAAGGGTTCTGGAGAACGGGCAGGACGGTGGAGTTGAGGCCAGGATGGGATCAGCCACGATCACATTGAAGGTGTTTTGGCTCGGGAGGCTAAATTGCCGACTCCTGCTCCTAGGTCATGTGTTCTAGGGAGGAGATGCTCTGGCTGATTTTGCAATCCAGCTCTTGGTCTGTAACATTGTAGGGAGCAGATGAGGAACATATCGGCCAGGATAGAATGGCGGAGCGGGCTCGATGGGCCGAATGGACTAATCCTGCTCCTAAATCTTATGAACTCATGAAGGCACCGAGATTGAGAAGTAAAATGGTTTGCGCTCACTGCTGTAAATTTTCCTTGTCTCGATCAGTGCAAAAACTGTAAACGATCTGTCGCCCCAAATAATGAAACGATTGAGAATTAAATTGCGCAAAAGCAGTCTGAGGGGTCAAAGTAACATCTCTGTTTAAGCTTAAAGTGGAAAGCCTTTGATGCTCCGCCTCTTGACACCTCAAGTACATTTCAGCTTAACGACTCGGGTATAAATCTTCCCTCCGTTGAATGGCTGGCTTAGCAAATGCAGTCCTTATAGTCCCGGGTGCGATAATATATTCACCAACGTGAGTGTTTTCGATGAGATTTCCTCAAAATGGCAAGGACTTCAAACACCGTGGATGAATAGGCGTGGATTCGTCGCTTTCTAACACCTTCATAGCTTCAATTATTGAGAGAGAGAAACTTAGAACTGATCAACTCAGATGCCTGGTGAGACATATATTTTATCAGTTGATGCAGCCGTGTGGCTTCTCATTATGCCACCAGCACTTTGTGAATAATCTCCACTCTGATGTAAGGCTGAAGTGGCTGAAAAACAGCATGATAATGTTATTAAAAAAAAAAATGCATGTATGATGTCTGGTCCATCATTGCTGTAGGGCTAGAGAGAGCTTGCATTTCACTGCAATGCAGGATGTAGATGTGAAGCTAATTACACTGGAAACAAAAGATTAACTTTTAAGCTATCATCGTATAATAAATACTGACTGTGTTATTTGTTGTTATTGCCTGATTAAACCTGTCGTTGATTATTTTGTGATTTATAATTCTACCCTGTCACCAGCAATGCAAATTAAATAATATCGAGTGAGTATAGGTGTCAAACGCAAATTAGCATCAAAGGATCCAAATCGTACTGTAATCAGCAAGGGGAGGGAAGAGGAGAAGGAAAGTTCTGATTTATGAAGAAAGAACTTTCATTTCTCTCTTACCTTTCATGTCTGCAGGACGTTGTGCTGCCAAGGAAGTGCATGCGTGACCACTGTTGTGAATGGTCAATTTATGATGAGTTAGGTGCCACGGCCAGCGATGAGATATGTTATAGAGCTATAGAGTGACACAACACAGAAGGAGGCCATTTGATGCACAGCGCACATGCCAGCTCGTTGATGGACGTAACCGATCGGTTTTGTCGTCCTTTTTCTCCTCCCTTATCTCGGCAAATTCTTTCCCTTCATGTAGTTGCCTGGTTTTGAACGATACAATAGGACCTGCTTCCACTATCTATTCCAGAACATTCCAGATCGCAACAGCTCTGTCAGACAAAGGGTGGGCTTTCACCAGCCAACCTGGGGAGCGATCTTCCGACACCCCCTCACCACCCGGTCTCCCCCCAACAACCTCCCCAGTCCCCCCCCCCTTCCCCCCGCCCCAAGGTGCCCGCCCCCTCCATGTTCTATCTTTGTGGTGGGACTGGACTGGAAAACCCTGCCCGACATGTTTCCACATGTCGTCTGTGCTCCTTGTCCCAATCACCTCAGGCCTACCGTCGTCTGATTACGACCCTTCCGCCACGGTAGGCGCTTTCTCCTCATTTCGTCTGTCAAAGACTACTCACGATTTGGAACACCCCTTTCAAATATCCTGTGCTCGAAGGAGGAGAGACACCAGCTTCTCCGCATATCGGAAGGCCCTCATCCCTGGTATTATTCTGGTAAACCTTTGTCAAATTCACCAAGATCTTGCCAGCCTTCCCGCAGAGCGACGCCCAGAATGTGTTTTTTGTTTATTGGTGGGATGTGTGCTCGTGTTTCCCCCAACCCCAATTGTCCAATTCTATGATTCTACAGTAAAAACTACAGGCAGGATTTTCCAGTCACCTCCACAGTGGTTTTCACGGCAGCAGAGAAGGTTCGCCATTGGCCGCCAGTGGGGTCTTCCGGTCTCGCCGATGTCCATGGCGTTTTGTGTGGCTCACCTGTCCCGCTGCTGGGGAACCCGCCACTGGGGGCTGCCTTTGGGGGGCCGGGGGGGGGGGGGGGGGGGAGGTCCCACCAGCAGCAAGGAGTCCCACCAGCGGCAAGGGCCAGAAAACCCCATCCTGTTGTTATACGTCAGGGGGTACATACCCGCTGTGTAGTGACATCATCAGAACGTTTGCACGGGCATTGAGCAGATCACCATCGTGATCGTATTGTGCAGCACCCGTTAATAAGCCTCTCGACGCGTGTGACCAGGTTCCAGAGTGTGGACACCTCCATACCTTTTCTCTTTGCGGCAACAGAGAAATATCGGCGGGATTCTCCGGCCGCGCCCGCCCCGGCGATGGCAAATTCCCGCCGGAGGTCAACGGACCTTTACATGGTCGCGCCCCGTCCGTGGCGATCTTGCGGAGTCGCACTAAAGAATCCAGCCCCTACGTTTTTAATAAATGTAAAGAGAAATTTACTGGAGAAATTGTTCAGGAAAAGAAGAAAAATGTGAACTGTGTCACGCATACAGTACCTTATTTGAGAGTGGAGGTGGACTGTGATCCGGAATTAAATTGCAGCAACAAGGAACGCCATGTGGATACAATGGCAGATGATCATTGTGCACTTCCTACGGCAGGAAGAATGTCACGGACACCTCCCTTTTTCAAACTTTATTTAGGCATTTTTTCCCCTTTTTTGACATTTTCTAAAGGTGCTTTCTGTTTTTCATTTTTAAAACAACTGTGGAGAAGTGAATGTTTGTGCCCGCAGTGTTCAAGGACCTTGGCGTGGATAAGCGGGACCATATCGTACTGTACGCAACATTAAAACCTTTCTCACCAGCTGGGGGATAGTCCGGGGTGTTGACCTCATTCGCTTAACTGAGCCAGCTGAAGTGGAGGTAAAGGCGGTTGACTTCAGTGGTGTCTGGACTGGCTGGTGTTGGTCCCTGCCTGAGGATCTGTCATTCAGCTTATGCACTGGGGAACGCCAAGCATCCTTTGGAAGGTTTTCCCAGTTTGGAACAGTTTCATAGAGTCATCAAAAGATACAGTGCAGAAAGAGGCCAGTTGGTCCATTGAATCTGCACTGGCCCTTGGAAAGAACACTCTACTTAAGCCCACACCTCCGCCCTATCCCTGTAACCCAGTAATGCCACCTAACCTTTTTGGACACAAAGGGCAATTTAGCGTGGCCAATCCACCTAACCTGCACATCTTTGGACTGAGGGAGAAAACTGGAGTGCCCGGAGGAAGCCCACGCAGACACAGGGAGAACGTGCAGAGTCTGCACAGACAGTAACCCAAGCCGAGAATCGAACCCGGGACCCTGGAGCTGTGAAGCAACAGTGCTAACCACTGTGCTACCGTGCCGTTTCTTTCGGAATTAGAGGCGTCACATTGAGGAGGGAAGAATAGGAACATTACTGAGATCAAGGCAAGTAACGTTGTGAATTGCTCCCTGAGTGACAGTCACTGCATCGGTCAAAGTGTCTGATCTCTAAACTAAGGTTTAATGAAAAACGGGGGCAGACCTGATTGACCGAATGGTCTCCTTCTACACTGTAGGGGTTCTATGGACCTTATTTTCTAAATAAAATAGGCCATTCAGGCCCTCGAGTCCTCTCCCCCTTTCAATAGCTGGTTTCCCAAATCAATAACACATTCCACCACCTTCCTCAAATATTCTACAAATTATATATTGAACTGTTAGGAACGTGCCTGTCAGACTGAGCTCTCAGTCAGACGAGATGTTAACGTAACTCGGGAGAGGCTCAGAAAATGTTGTTCTGACTTGTGACAAATGCAAATAAGTCATCATAATGGCCCTTCCGGCTGGCATTGGGATTGCTTCATTATGAGAAAGGAGTGAGAACCTGCAAGAACATCCTTCGAGCCATTTGTGCTGCGCAAGAAGCCAAACTGAATGAACAATCTGTATGTACAGTCATAGTTTTGGGTGCTGAGTTATGGGCGGGATTCTCCGCAATCGGCGCAATGTCCGCCGACCGGCGCCAAAAACGGCGCGAATCAGTCCGGCATCGCAATTCTCCACATCTTAAGGGGCCGAGCCCTTACCTTGAGGGGCTAGGCCCGCGCCGGACTGATTTCCGCCCCGCCAGCTGGCGGGAAAGGCCTTTGGTGCCCCGCCAGCCGGCGCGGAAATTACTTTGCCGGGCGGCGCATGCGCGGGAGCGTCAGTGGCCGCTCACGGCATCCCCGCGCATGCGCGGTGGAGGGGGTCTCTTCCGCCTCTGCCATAGTGAAAACCATGGCGAAGGCGGAAGGAAAAGAGTGCCCCCACGGCACAGGCCCGCCCGCGGATCGGTGGGCCCCAATCGCGGGCCAGGCCACCGTGGGGGCACCCCCCGGGCCCAGATCGCCCCACGCCCCCCCCCAGGATCCCGGAGCCCGCCCGCGCCGCCGTGTCCCGCTGTCCCAAAGGTGGTTCAATCCACGCCGGCTGGCGTGGGTTGACAGCGGCGGGACTTCGGCCCATTGTGGACCGGTGAATCGCCGGGGGATTCCCGCCGACCGGCGCGATTCCCGCCCCCGCTGAATGTCCGGTGGCGGAGAATTCGCGACACGGCGAGGGCGGGATTCACGCCGGCCCCCGGCGATTCTCCGACCTGGTGGGGGGTCGGAGAATCGCGCCCATGGAGTCCAACATCTCAGAGTGGGGTAGACACTAATCTTTGTACAGGTGTTTCTGTTAATATCTGCGACAGGAGGTAGAAACTATTCTCTGTGCGTAGAACTAAACAGTCACGCAAGCAGAGGAAGACGTACGAGTTCTTTCGAAAACAAAGAAGCCCAGTACAACTTATAGAAGTAGTGTAACACTGAGCAAATGAATGAGTCACCCAAATTTGGAGGAACTTACACTCAACAAAGAAAGCACAGCGCGCATTTGTATAACACCGGCATCTTATGGGTGGCACGGTAGCACAGTGGTTAGCACTTGCTTCACAGCTCCAGGGTTCCAGGTCCGATTCCCGGCTCGGGTCACTGTCTGTGCGGAGTCTGCACGTTCTCCCCGTGTCTGCGTGGATTTCCTCCGGGTGCTCCGGTTTCCTCCCACAAGTCCCGAAAGACGTGCTTGTTAGGTAATTTGGACATTCTGAATTCTCCCTCCGTGTGCCCGAACAGGCGCCGGAGTGTGGCGACTAGGGGCTTTTCACAGTAACTTCATTGCAATGTTAATGTAAGCCTACTTGTGAAGCCGCGGTGCTAACCACTGTGCTACTGTGCTGCATCTCGAAACGTGCACGATTTTACTCATTTGTTCCCCGGGATGATCTAAAGGCTGGAGCCAGGTCCTCACGTGTATCCCTGGCAACTCCGAGTCCATTACAGTTCCTCAGAAGGGATACTTGGATTAGAAAATCTAAAGCTTTTAAAATTAAATACCGAGAGAGCCAGCTGAGCAGAATGGAGCAATTTACAGTGCTGCTATGCTCAATGGAGCCTTGATGAACAAGGATTTATCATGTGGATTCACTGACATTTTGGAAATTCTTTGGAGATCCAACGTAACATTTACTTGGTTTCGACTAAACCTTTCATTTTTGTTTTGATCAGCATTCACCTCTTCCTGGTGAACCTTGAAAGGTTAGGACAAGTAAGACTCAACGTGCTAAGGAGAGTGTACTCTGTAAGTGCTCATTCAATCACATTCAATCCAGGATTGTGGAGGTAGCCCATGGGGCAGTCTGCATTCGAATATGATATATGTGAAGGGAAAAATTAGACCGTGTCATTTCTCAGTATTGTTGATAAAAATCAAGGAGAAATTGCATTAGCAAAGTCAAACCAGGGTATTTATTTCAATTGGTTTATGCATCCTGATTACTGTGCGGGCTACAATGGTCACTTTAGTTATGTGGCAGAAACCTTTAATGTGTGTGCTGGTAATAATGACTCAAAGGCTCTGTGCTGATAAGCTGAATTTCCGCGCTCTGTAATTATGCTTGCCTACACAACAGCGGTCACTGCGTTGCGAAGGCATTTATCACACAAAGAAAAGCAACATTTCAAGAGATGCGATAAGGCACTGCATGAATGCAAGTCTCTTTTAAGACCTTTAACAGAACACAACCCACAGTACGAAGTGACTTTCTGACCTTCTGAAACCCCCCTTCGCTGTAAAGAAAGGGGTAGGCCAACTGTGAGCGAGGAAGTTTGCCCGAAGTCACGTCATGAGAGAATAGATTTCTCGTGGCTTTGGACCTTGATGAATATGTTCAGCGAGCAAGCTCTCGTGAATGTTTGTTCTGCTTTAGCATCTCATCTGAAAGTAGGGACTTTCGGCTCCATAGTAACCCTCAGAACTGCACTGAAGGGCAGGATTTGTGGCCCCCAATGGGCTAGAGTGCGGAGGTGAGGGCGGGCGGGGTGGGGGGTGGTGGACAGGCAAATATTCACACCTCAGGACAGCATGTCAGCATTGCAGCTTTCCATCATACACCTGGAATATTGCCCTGGAGGCAGGATCAGGGTTGGCAGGGCTACTTGGCCTTAAGTGACAACTAGCCAACCAGCCGTAGTAGTCAATTGATTTAGAAGTTCAACTGTCAGTGATTGACTAGAATGGTCCTGTCAACCTTCAGGCCTCCAAAGTATTGGGGACGATGCTAATGTAGTGCAGCGAAAGTTGCATTGTGCATTTTGTCCTTTTAAGCAGGCCTGAATGACAAATCAAGCTATGTAGTCGCAATCGCTTAACAATTACCTTCGAACAGCAGAGTTACCTCCGTTAAAGAGAGTGTGGCAGATTCTTCAGATGGATAAGGGGCAGCACGGTAGCATTGTGGATAGCACAATTGCTTCACAGCTCCAGGGTCCCAGGTTCGATTCCGGCTTGGGTCACTGTCTGTGCGGAGTCTGCACATCCTCCCCGTGTGTGCGTGGGTTTCCTCCGGGTGCTCCGGTTTCCTCCCACAGTCCAAAGACGTGCAGGTTAGGTGGATTGGCCATGATAAATTGCCCTTAGTGTCCAAAATTACCCTTAGTGTTGGGTGGGGTTACTGGGTTATGGGAATAGGGTGGGAGTGTTAACCTTGGGTAGGGTGCTCTTTCCAAGAGCCGGTGCAGACTCGATGGGCCGAATGGCCTCCTTCTGCACTGTAAATTCTATGATAATCTATGATAACACTCAAGGTTGTAAATCACAGTAGAGTTCCCACCTTCCCACAAAAATAGAACATCAATGTGGCGGAAATGGCACACGAATTGTTCTGCTTGCTCTCTGTTGTGCTTTTGGCCCTGGCGCCTCACAACATCAAAGAGTACACGAGTAGACACGCAAGGAGATTTACATTGCCAATGCTCTTTATTGCTGTCACAGTCAAACTTACTGGAAAACAGGGCAAGGCGGTGGCGCAGTGCTTAGCACTGCTGCCTCACGGCGCCGAGGACCCAGGTTCGATCCCGGCCCCAGGTCAATGTCCGTGTGGAGTTTGCACATTCCCCCCCGTGTCTGCGTGGGTCTCACTCCCACATCCAAAAGATGTGCAGGGTAGGTGGATTGGCCACGCTAAATTGCCCCTTAATTGGAAAAAAAACGATTGGGTACTCTAAATTTCTGGGGAAAAAACTAATTGGAAAATATGGATCCTGGAATCCCACAATGCACCGGCTTGCAAAGTATGGTAAGCCGGACAAAGCGTCTGACATATAATTCTCTCCCGTTAATAAAATGGCTGCCAATGACGTAATTCAACATTGTTATTATTACGCCTAAAGAACCAAATATAAGGTCCCTGGAGGCTCTTATGAGACGGATAATGACTGATGAAGATTATGCTAAGTGCACTGACAAGTGTTCTCCTGATTCTCTCCAGAGGTTAAAGAAATCAAACATATTCTTGTGACCAGACATTTCACAGAGTCAGTTTGGATGATAATACTTCTGAGAGATAAATAATCATTTTTGTGTCTAAGCAAATTAATCAAATCCATTAGTTCTGTCTAGATATAATATAATGTTTCACATAGTACTTTTAGCTCACCAAAAACATTTCTCACCATCTGCAACAATTACCCACAACAGCAACATCAATATATGTTCACTTGGTTTAACGCTACTTCGGACAAACTACTTAATGTGAAATTTCTCTCTGTATTTGGGGCGAATGACATTTTATTTTTCCTAATTAGTTGATTTCATTGCCAATGTTTTGGAATGAAATTAAATTTCCTTAATTGAAGTGCGACCTACTGCTCCCAGTCCATAAGGCCATAAGATATAGCGCAAAATCAGCCCATCGAGTCTGCTCCGTCATTCGATCATGGCTGATATGTTTCTCATCCCCATTCTCCTGCCTTCTCCCCATAACCCTTGATCCCTTTATTAATCAAGAACCTATCTATCTTTGCCCTAAAGACACTCAACGATTTGGCCTCCACAGCCTTCTGTGGCAATTGGTTCCACAGATTCACCAACCTCTGGCTGAAGAAATTTCTCCTCATCTCAGTTTTAAAGGATCATCCCTTCAGTATGAGGCTTTGCCCTCTGGTTCTAGTCTCTCCTATTAGTGGAAACACCTTCTCAATGTCCACTCTATCCAGGCCTCGCAGTATTCTGTAAGTTTCAATAAGATTCCCCCCCCCATCCTTCTAAACTCCATTGAGTACAGACCCAGAGTCCTCAACTGCTCCTCGTATGACAAGCCCTTCATTCCGGGGATCATTCTTGTGAACTTCCTCTGGATCCTCTTCAAGGTCAACACATCCTTCTTTAGATACGAGGCCCAAAACTGCTCACAATACTCCAAATGGGGTCTGACCAGAGCCTTATACAGCCTCAGCAGTACATCCCTGCTCTTGTATTCTAGCCCTCTCAACGTGAATGCTGACATTGCATTTGCCTTCCTAACTGCCAATTGAACCTGCATGTTAACCTAAAGAGAATCCTGAACTAGGAGTCCAAAGTCTCTTTGTACTTCAGATTTCCAAAGCTTTTCTCCATTTCAAAAATAATCTATGCCTCTATTCTTCCTACCAAAGTGTATAACCTGACACTTTTCACATTGTATTCCATCTGCCACTTCTTTACTCACTCTCCTAATCTGTCCAAGTCCTTCTTCAGTCGCCCTACTTCCTCAACACTACCTGTCCCTCTACATATCTTTGTATCATCTGCAAACAGCTCAATATTAAAATTCCAGAATTGTTACACCACATGAGGCCATTCAGCCCATCGTGTCTACACTAGCTCTCCAAATGAGCATTTTGACTTAGTGCTATCCTTCTGACTTTTCTCCTTGCACATTGTTTCTATTCAAGTCATCATCTGATGTCCTCTTGAATGCATCAGTTGAACATTCCTCCATCACACTTCCAGGCCATGCATTCATCAAAATTCTTACCCTTGTTTTCACATTTCTCTGTGCACCTCGCCACCTCTGTAATCTCCTCCAGCCCCACCAACTCATCAAGTTTCTGTTGTAATGTGTCTTTAAGGGATATGAAGAATGTGGACATTGTCACATATTATATTTCATATTTGTGGAAGCAAAGATCTTAAAAACCCTGGTTTAAAATACATACAGGCAGTGTGTCTACTAAAGCTGTAATTAAGGAGTCATAAAAGGTGAGGTAATGATTGATTTGAAGCATTTACTTGTTTACAGAGAGATGGCTAACGGGATAAAAGAAAATTACTGCGGATGCTGGAATCTGAAACAAAAACAGAAAATACTGGACAATCACAGCAGCTCTGACAGCATCTGTGGAGAGAGCAAGGAGCTAACGTTTTGAGTCTGAATGACCCTTTGTCAAAGCTAATGGGATGTTGTTTTGATTGCTGGAGATTTCCGGGAGAGTAGATAGTTCATCAGATATTGTATTTAGTCCTGGCTAAGCAGGTGATGGGACATCTTAGTAGGATAGAGATATTGTAACTACTGGGAGGAGCCAGGTCTGTCTGTAATTTGCAGTTTTGCTACATGCTGATAGACTGGGCAGAAGAGTCAGACACGATAAAAGGATTTTCAGGTTGTCCCTGGAAAAGGGTCTCTCTCTCTCCAAAGGTTTGCACAGATAAGCAAATAACCTGTTTTGCTAACTTTATTTATAAGTGGCATTTGAACTGTATTGCGTTGCTTAATTGGAATTAATGACAGGTGTAGTTAGTAAGTTAAAGTTCTTCCTTTTGTTTAAGAACTGTTAAACTGTTAATCGTAAAGTTATTTCTTTGATGTTAATGTGGTTAACTCTGTGTTTAAATTAAAATTTGTTTTAATGTAAAAGATACCTATTGGTCAGAGTCATTACTCCTGAGGTGATGGATTGGGTTCTCCGGCCCCCTCACCGTGTGTTCCTTGGCAGCATGCCATTCAATGGCAGCAGGATTTACTACTCCTGGTGCTTGTCAATGGGTTTTCCTATTGAAGCCACCCCACGCTTGCTGGGAAACCCGTGGGCAGGGTGCGCTGCCTGTGGGAACAGGGAATCCCAATGGCTGGAAAATTCCGACCAAAGTATCCTTTCCTCAATGTTTTGCAAATTGAAAAATTGTTTAGGGTTCTCCTCTGGCATCCTAACAGAAGTTGGGGTCTGGTCCAGTATCCTAACAGGGAGATCAACAAAACATTAATGTGATGGCAATATGTCATGTAACCCAGTTTTAGTTTCACTTTTGCTTTGAGCAGAGCACACACACACAACTCTGATGCTTTTAAGCTTTACACCTAAGTATAACTTCCCATGTACCTAGTCTTAATAAATGAACCCACGATGCAGCTACCCAATCCCTTATGTCTTGTGCCTTGTACAGTAAATGCACCTGAGGTATTGTACCATGGTAACAACATGATTGTTCCCTGAATTCCTCCATTTGTAGCCTCTTGCTCTCCTTGATCTCCTTGATTTCCTTCTCGCATTGGACATTGTGCCTTTTGTCAATTTGCTGGGAAGCTTTGATCCAACAGTGCATAAAAAAAAAGACATTTCTGTCTCACTTTCTAGCAGCCAACTGGTAAATAATAGAAAATTGATCCCAATTACATATCCAGAGGTGTGTTATTTAACATGACAAGTTATGAAACAATGGGATTCCAGACATATTGTAATCCAGAGACGCAGAGACATTACATATGACAGATTATAAATTCCTCCCTCTCCGCTTTCTCAAGTGCCATTTAAAATAGATTAAAATTAGTGTTGAAAAAGGCAGGGAAAGTGGTTCTCATGGTGATGGAAGAGGGTTCTACAAGCACTTAGTATACAATCAGGATGATTACGGACGCGAGGTAAAATTTAGAGTAATTGAAATTCAGTCACAAAACCACGCAGGAATCTTAGCTCTCGATGCCAGTTTGACTGGGAACTGACCTCAATGTATTGTGGAATCGTTGAATCGTCATGCAGTTAATTAAAGGTCAGGGGATGAAAGGCTGATCATTTCATCCCTGACACTGATTTATAGCCAGCACGCAATTTAAACGCAAAACTCATTTTCATTTCATAGAAATTCAGGAACAGAATTTATGCTACCCACCTTCGCTATCTGAATGCTAAATCAATGTTCACAAAAGCATAGCCTTGGTGCCAATCCTAAGACCTTCCTGAAGGCCTGGTTTAACTACATTTGTTGCAGCAACAATGCTTATCCCTCGATTACAATCACAAAAACAGATCATCTGCTCATTATCAAACGCGGGAGCTTGCTGAGCACAAATTGACCGTATTTCCTGCATTACACCAGTGACTGCACTGAAGCTCTTTAAGACGTACAGTGGTCATGAAAAGCGCTATATAAATGTAAGTCTGTCTTGTTTATTGCATTCAGTTCTGAGCGCCACATTCCAGAAGGGGTATATCGACGCGATGGAGTGCAGGGTGTGTTCACCAGAATGATACTGAGGCTAATGTTGCACTGTCCCTCACTGTCATTGGGTCAAAATCCTGGAACTCCCTGCCTAACAGCACAGTGGGTGTACCGACACCACCGGGACTGCAACAGTTCAGGAAGGCAGCTCACCACCACCTTCCAAAGGGTAACTAGGGACGGGGCAATAAATACTGGCCTAATCAGTGATGCCCACATCCCACGAACGAATACTTGAAAAAAAATTAGAAGTTGTATAGACTAGGTTTGCACCCACGTGAACCTGGGGTGATTTAATTGAGGCTTTTAAGAAGATTAATGGGTTTGATAGGGTAGATGGCTGCCGCATAGCGCCAGGGACCCGGGTTCAATTCCGGCCTTGGATGAGTGTGTGGAGTTTGCACGTTCTCCCCGTGCTTACGTGGGTTTCCTCCGGGTGTTCTGATTTCCTGTCACAGTCCAAAGATGTGCGTGTTCGGTGGATTGGCCATGCTAAATTGTCCTTTAGTGTCCAAAAGGATAGGTGGGGTTACGGGCATGTGGTGGTGGGGGGAGTTGGGCAAGCTTAGGTAGGGTGCTCCTTCGGAGGGATGCTGTAGACTCGATGGGCCGAATGACCTCCTTCTACACTGTAGGGGTTCTATTCTATGACACAGAGCAAAATAATTTCCTCTGGTGGCCAAGTTCAGAACAAAGGAGAGCTGCAGCATTCAGCACTTCTTCACACAGAAGTTAATGGAAATCTGGAACTGTCTCCTTGAAAGTATTGTTGTGGCTGGGGCGGGGGCGGGGGAGGGGGAGAGGGGGTGGGGGAGGTGGGCGGAGAGGGTGGTCAATTGAAAGTGGAGGTAGATAGAATTTTGGTGATCATGGGGATACGGAACCAGGGAGAGAGAAGATGAAGTTAAGGTACGGATCAACCATGATCTGGCTGAGCGGTGGAACAGACCCGAGTGCACAGCGAGGGAGGGGCAATGGGGGGGTGGGGGGTAAGGGGGGGGGTATGGGAGGGTGTATTTTGCAACCTCCCGGAGATGTAACCTGGACAAAATAGGGCGGATCCGCTCACGGCCCCAGACCTTTCCTGCCCAACTCCATTTTTTTTTTCCATTTGTGGGATATGGGCGTCGCTGGCAAGGCCAGCATTTGTTGCCCATCCCTAATTGAGTGGCTTGCGAGGCCATTTCAGAGGGCAGTTCAGAGTCAATCTCATTGCTGTAGGTTCGGAGTCACATATAGGCCGGGCAAGGTAAGGACGGCAGATTTCCTTTCCTGAAGGACATTAGTGAACCAGATGGGAAAGAGAAAATGCTGGAAAATCTCAGCAGGTCTGGCAGCATCTGTAGGGAGAGAAAAGAGCTAACTTTTCGAGTCCGATGACGCTTTGACGAAGAGTCATCGGATTCGAAACGTTCGCTCTTTTCTCTCCCTGCGGATGCTGCCAGACCTGCTGAGCTTTTCCAGCATTTTCTCTTTCGTTTCAGATTCCAGCATCCACAGTAATTTGCTTTTATCCAGTGAACCAGATGGGGTTTTACGACAATGAACAATGGTTTCATAGTCATCGTTAGACTTTTAATTCCAGATTTTAATTGAATTCAAATTCCACCATCTGCTCTGGTGGGAGTTGAACCCAGGTCCCCAGACCATTACCCTGGGTCTGTGAATTACAAGTCCAATGACAATACCACTTCGCCACTGTCTCCCACCCTTTAACATAAGACTTGAGAGTGCAAAGATGTTTTTCAAATCTAAAATTAGGAAAGTAAGATGAAGACCATAGATGGCCATAGGCCATGAGGATAATCTTATTCACCTGAACATTAATTTGTTGAAACTTGCTTACTCCGAGAACTAATACGATGGCACACCTCATGGTAGGTGCACATTGTTGGATGCAGGAGAGTTAGGGACATTTCCTTTATTGTGGAAGAAACAATGTTGTTTTTTTATTCTTTATTGAATGTTCATGTTCGTGTTGTGCTCGCTATTCTCTTAGAACAAGAAACAAAGGAAAGTACAGCACAGGAACAGGCCCCCCAAGCCTGCACCGATCATGATGCCCTACCTAAAAAAAAACTTCTGTCCTTACTCGGTCCGTATCTCTCTATTTCCTCCCTATTCATGTACCCATCCAGATGCCTCTTAAATGTTGCTAATGTGTCTGCTTCCAGCACATCCTCTGATCACGCGTTCCAGACACCCACCACTCTGTGTGAAAGAATTACCCCACACATCTCCCTTAAACTTTCCCCTTCTCACCTTGAACCTGTGCCCCCCTGTACTTGTCACTTCCACCCTTGGAAAAAGCCTCTGACTATCCACCTTCTCTATGCCTCTCATAATTTTGTAGACCTCTATCAGGTCTCCCCTCAGCCCTCTTTCCAGTGAAAACAATCCTAGTTTATTCAACTGGTTAGACATGGTTGAACTTCCAGGTTCAGCAGGCCCTCCCTTCCATGCATTGTCAAGGAGATCATAGAATCATAGAATCCCTACAGTGCAGAGGAGGCCATTCGGCCCATCGAGCCTGCCCCGACCCTCTGAAAGAGCACTCTACCTAGGCCCACTCCCCTGCCCTATCCCCGTAACCCCACCCAACCTGCACATCCCTGGACTCTAAGGGGCAATTTAACATGGCCAATCCACCGAACCTGCACATCTGTGGACTGTGGAAACTGGAGCACCCGGAGGAAACCCACGCAGTCGCAGGGAGAACATGCAAACTCCACATACCGTCACCCAAGGCAGGAATTGAACCCGGGTTTCTGGCACTGTGTAGCAGCAGTGCTAACCACTGTGCCGCTGCGCTGCCCACTGATTATCCAAGTTCACCCTCAGCAGAGATTATTAAAAATTTTCTGTGTGAACTCAAGCCCTGTAAGGTCTCCGCCGGCCGTCAGCATGAGATAGACCCACATTTAGACAGCACTGCCCTTCGGTCCTTAATTCTCTTACTTGAATTGGTTGTTTCTGCCACCCCCGTGTCTCCTCCATTCCCCCGAACAGAAGCTTTGTCCTCCCCTGGATGCCTGTTCCACTCCATATCCCTGAAACCGCCCCCCCCCCCCCCACCACCCCCGACCACTGACCCTCTCCTCCTGGTCCTGCACCTTCCATGCAACCTGCTATTCCCCCGCTCCCCTCCGTTGTTCCCTCGAGTTAATCAGGGGAAAACCACTGAACTCAGGCACGATTGCACAGAGCAGACTAGTGTGAGCAACCTTTACACAAATGTGAACTGAGTGTAACGAGATTCTCACGCGCCGCTGACCTTTTAAGAATATTGGACGAATGAGAACTCGTTGCATTCAGATGTGTATGAATCTGTCACAGGCCGGTGTGAGGCTTGACATAGCATAGAATTAGAGAATCACACAGATCCTCTTTCCGACATCTCTTATAAACAAACTAACCTTCTGAAACTTAATTCTGACACTAAAATTATCTCTAACCATGTTCTCTTATGTTTACTCACAGGTCTGTCAATCCTCCGACTTCCGTGGACCGACCCACATGACCCAGCACGACCTAACCCGGCAACGACCCAACCCCAACCTCGTCTGGAGCTCGAACCGCCATCCAGATACCCGACCCGGCTCCCAAAGCGCCTGACTTGGCCTCCACCCACACGACCCAGCCCGACCCGCATCCGGAAAGGCCTGCCCAGCGCCCCAACTCGCCGGAAGACGAAGAGGAGGGAAAGCAACGTGGAGGCCCAACCAGGCCTCGTCGGAGGCTCGATGCCAAGAGCACCCGACCTGGCCATCGGTGCTGGTCCCGACCACGTGACCGCGCCCGACCCGACCCAGGAAGATTCTGCCAGCGTCCCAAGTGCAACATAATCACCCCCAAAGCAGAGAAGACCCCACGCGGAAACACGGATACGCCGGAAGGGAGACCCGAAATCGCACCCAGAGCCCAGGACCCCTCCAGGTGCAAACACCTACCGTCCATAAGGTCAGACGTCTCTTATTGGATCCCGGGACCACCCAGAAGCAGACGTCGACCTAGAAAATGGGGGAAATGCGCCGGTGAGACTAAAACAATGTGGTCCAAGTGATTGAAAAAAAAAGAGCTGGATGAGCTTAACGCTAGACTTACCTCTCAGAGGGAAGCGAGAGACTACTGTGTGCTCGGTTTCTTAGAGACATGGCTCACTCCTGCCTCAACGGACTGTACCATGCAACCTGAGGGCTTCTCAATTCACCAGATAGACCGCATGGCATCCTCGGGCAAGGCGAAGGGTGGAGGGGTTTGCCTCCTCATCAACTCCTCCTGGTGCTCAGACGGGGCAACCCTGGCGAACTACTGCTCCCCGGACCTGGAATACCTGACTGTGAGAAGTGCCGCCCATAAGACCTTCCACGGGAATTCACTTCAACCATCATCAGAGCAGTCTACATTCCACTCCAGATTGAAGTGAAGAAGGCGCTTGATGAATTGTACACCGCTATAAACAACCTGGAAACGGATTACCCAGAGGCCTTGTCCATCATAGCCGGTGAGTTCAACCAGGCCAATCTCAAGAGTGTCCTGCCAAAATTCCACAAACACATCTGTCCCACCAGGGGCCCTAAGATCCTTGATCACTGCTACACAGCCATCAAGGGCACCTACCGCTCTATCCCCCGACAGCACACCGGAAAATCAGACCACAAGGCGGTGCTCCTTTTCAAGCAGAAATTTAAGCGGGAGGATCGGGTTAAGAAAGTCTTGCAATGCCGGTCCGAGATAATAGAAGAACTCCTACACGACTGTATGTTACTACCATCACAGACTTCATCAGTGAGGACTGCGTGCCAATAATACGTTCCTTCCCAACCAGAAACCATGGGTGGGATTCTCCCGCAATTGGTGGGATGGCTCGACGCTGGCATGACTTTAGTGGATCTCAAACAACGATGTGTCAGAGCGCAGGAGGGTGACAGAGAACTTAGTGGCATGGTGCAACAACAACAGTCTCTCCCTCAATGTCAGCAAAACTAACGAGCTGGTCATCGACAGCAGGAAGCAAAGTATCGTTCACACCCCTGTCTGTATCAATGGTGCCGAGGTGGAGATGGTTGACAGCTTCAAGTTCCTCAGTGTAAACATCACCAACAATCTGTCCTGGTCCACCCACGGCAACGCTACGACCAATAAAGCACAGCAGCGCCTATACGTCCTCAGGAAACTAAAGAAATTCGGCATGTCCACACTGACTCTTACCAGATGCACCATACAAAGCATCCTATCGGGCTGCATCACAACTTGGTATGGCAACTGCTCGGCCCAAGACCGTAAGAAAAACTGCAGAGAATCGTGAACACAGCCCAGTCCATCACACAAACCCGCCTCCCATCCATTGACTCTATCTACACTTCCCGCTGCCTTGGGAAAGCGGGCAGCATTAACAAAGACCCCTTCCACCAGGGCAATTCTTTCTTCCAACCTCTTCCATCGGCCCTGGAGTTGTGAGGCAGCAGTGCTAACCACTGTGCCGCCCTGCCGTCCTTCCATTTTCTTTCATTCTTCTTGAAGTCAAGCGCTTGCTGTGTGCGAAGACGGGAGCCAAAGTTGATTTTTTAAATTCATAATAATAATGATCTTTATTAGGGTCACAAGTAGGCTTATCTTAACACTGCAATGAAGTTACTGTGAAAATCCCCCTTGTGGTACACAACTGAATGGCTTGCCGGGCCAATTCTGAGGTGATGGAAGGTTCAACCATTTTGCTGAGGCTCTGGAGTCACATGTTAGCCAGGCCGAGTACGGGTAGCAGATCTTCTCCTTTTGAGGATAATTGTTACCATTAGCTTTTTTTGTTTCAGATTTATTGAAGCAACTCCCAGCTGCAGTGGTGGGATTCGAACACCTGTCGCTCGGGTCATTGATCCCGTGCTTTGGGTTGCTAGACCAGTGACGCACCCCATGTGCTACTGTTGTAGGAGGACGTGGGAGGCTGAGGGAAGCTACGAGTTGGAGCGGTGATGATGCAAGGGCAACCAAGTGTGCACATTGAATTGAACAACGTCAAGTTGGACTGCCGCCAGTCGCCAGTGAGGTAAAATCTCTGTTCATTCATTTGTGGGCTGTTGTGTTTGCTGGGGTAACAGTGAACGGTTTTCCGTGATGGTTCGCTCCAGTAGGACATACATTTGGCAAGGAGAATTCGATGTCTAGGCCCTGGTGAACCGAATTTAGATTTTCAAAACTTTTTTAAAAATACATTTAGAGTACCTAATTCATTCTTTTCCCAATTAAGGGGCAATTTAGCGTGGCCAATCCACCTACTCTGCTCATCTTTGGGTTGTGGGGGCGAAACCCACGCAGGCACGGGGAGAATGTGCAAACTGCGCACGGACAGTGAGTCAGAGCCGGGATCGAACCTGGGACCTCGGCGCCATGAGGCAACAGTGCTACCCACTGTGCCACCGTGCTGCCCTAGATTTTCAAAACTTGTAGGAATGTGACAAAGGCACACCCACTTTGCAGTCAGGCTCTTTTGGCGAGGCTGTAATTGTCCCGGGAACGTTCCTCAAGTTGTTTGACTTATATTTTAAATCAGCAAAGCTCTCAGACCTGTGGAATTGCTGCTGTGAAAATGTGGCGGCGGTAAATCACCGAGATCTAGGCGATTTCAGTGAGGCGTCACAAGCTGCGAGGAACTGTAGTCACCAGTCAAGAGACGGACGAGGAAGGTCACCTCTACTGTCATTTTACAGTGTACAGGAGATGAGTAGGAACAAATTGGTTTGCATGGCACAGAACCTAGAGCAGAACGCAGGGAAACATATCTTCCGTCTGCCAGATATGGATGGGTCGATAACTTCTGTTGCATCAGCTCATAGCCGAGGACATCATGAACTCTGAGCAGCTCAGGCGGGAGGGCAAAGACAACCGAGCAGCAGGAATGAAGTGTGACCAAGCACAGGCTCCGAATGCCAGTGGACTGGAGGAAGAAGGGAAGGTGTAGCCAGCAGGAGTCCCGCCATTGAGGAAAGAATGAGTTTAATGTATGAACTCAAGACTGTGGGTGGAACAACGAACACCACATCACTTTGCATCTCATGGGATTGCAAGGTTGCACAGTGGTTGGCACTGTTGCTTCACAGCGCCAGGGACCAGGGTTCGATTCCCAGCTTGGGTCACTGTCTGTGTGGAGTCTGCACGTTCTCCCCGTGTCTGCGTGGGTTTCCTCCGGATGCTCCGGTTTCCTCCCACAAGTCCCGAAAGACGTGCTTGTTAGGTGAATTGGACATTCTGAATTCTCCCTCCGTGCACCTGAACAGGCGCCGGAATGTGGCGACGAGGGGATTTTCACAGTAATTTCATTGCAGTGTTAAGGTAAGCCTACTTGTGACACTAATAAAGAATATTATTTTAAAAATCCTGTAATCAGGTATGGTGTGGAATCAATAAGAATATAAGGCTTCTGCAGAGATGTCGTGCCCTAAGAAACTACCTCAGGCTTTTGCCTGGCGAATGTTAACACACTCTGAAATCTGATTCCCATTACAGTAGCTTCAACTTAGTGCCTCTGGCTGCAGATCGCAAACAGCTTCAGGGGTGCCTCAGATTCTTTGACTAATGCCTTTATATTACACAGAACCAATCTGAAGATCCGAACTTTGAATCAATAAGTGTCACCAGTGCCCCGGTTTTTCGTTAAACCTCACCAATCAAACACATGTGCTCACTTCGCCATGACGTCCCAATAAAATCAATGCAGAAAATCACAACACCTGTCAGCCACTGACTTCTTTCTACTCACCTTGAATCTTTCAACGAGGGCAGGCTATATCCTGTCAGAGTGACACCCTGTTATAATCCCTTTGGCTGCAAAAAAGGTGAAAAAAAAAGAACATTCTCCTGTCTTGTGAAGAAAGTGGCAAAGGAAATAAAGTTAATCGGATCTGAGGTAAGCACAATGTTAGGGTCCTGATGGGCGAGCGCCTGCCTCGCCGACGATCTTGGCCTATATTCTGTAAATTCGAGTGCTTCATTCACTGTGGCACTACACAATCCCCCAATTACTTTCTGCAATGTCAGCTTTCCTTGCCTTTCTTTGCTGCCCTCCAAACTCTCCTACTCGGTCCCTTTTAACCTCCAAATAGTGTTTATCTTAGAGGGGGCAGCTCGCCAGTGGGTAGCATGCTGCCTTCATGACTGTGGCACAGCGGCGCATGCACAGGGATCGTACATTTGTCGTGACAACATGCTGCCTTCCAACTCGAGCTGAACCAGGCTGACACTTGACGTGGGCAGTACGGTAGCATTGTGGTTGGCGCAATTGCTTCACAGCTCCAGGGTCCTGGGTTCGATTCCCGGCTTGGGTCACTGTCTGTGCGGGGTCTGCACGTTCTCCCTGTGTGTGTGTGTGGGTTTCCTCCGGGTGCTCCGGTTTCCTCCCACAGTCCAGAGATGTGCAGGTTGGGTGGATCGGCTATGCTAGATTGCCCTTAGTGTCCAAAATTGCCCTTAGTGTTGAGTGGGGGTTACTGGGTTATGGGGTTGAGGTGGAGGTATGGGCTTGGTTAGGGTGCTCTTTCCAAGAGCCGGTGCAGACTTGATGGGCCGAATGGCCTCCTTCTGCACTGTAAATCTATGATTCTATGAAATATACATCACCGTGAACAGTTTTCTTTTGATGTAGAGATGCCGGCGTTTTCTTTTGAAGAGGAGATATAAATATGAAGAGGAGGCATAAATATCCTGGCCGCGAGGTTTGCTAGTGTCACACGGGAAGGTTTAAACTAGTATGGCAGGGGGGTGTGCACGGGAGCAATAGGTCAGAAGGTGAGAGCATTGAGGGAGAACTAGGGAATAGGGACAGTGTGGCTCTGAGGCAGAGCAGACAGGGAGAAGTTGCTGAACCCAGCGGGTCTGGTGGCCTGAAGTGCATATGTTTTAATGCAAGGAGTATTACGGGTAAGGCAGATGAACTTAGAGCTTGGATTAGTACTTGGAACTATGATGTTGTTGCCATTACAGAGACCTGGTTGAGGGAAGGGCAGGATTGGCAGCTAAACGTTCCAGGATTTAGATGTTTCAGGCGGGATAGAGGGGGATGTAAAAGGGGAGGCGGAGTTGCGCTACTTGTTCGGGAGAATATCACAGCTGTACTGCGAGAGGACACCTCAGAGGGCAGTGAGGCTATATGGGTAGAGATCAGGAATAAGAAGGGTGCAATCACAATGTTGGGGGTATACTACAGGCCTCCCAACAGCCAGCGGGAGATAGAGGAGCAGATAGGTAGACAGATTTTGGAAAAGAGTAAAAACAACAGGGTTGTGGTGATGGGAGACTTCAACTTCCCCAATATTGACTGGGACTCACTTAGTGCCAGGGGCTTAGACGGGGCGGAGTTTGTAAGGAGCATCCAGGAGGGCTTCTTAAAACAATATGTAGACAGTCCAACTAGGGAAGGGGCGGTACTGGACCTGGTATTGGGGAATGAGCCCGGCCAGGTGGTAGATGTTTCAGTAGGGGAGCATTTCGGTAACAGTGACCACAATTCAGTAAGTTTTAAAGTACTGGTGGACAAGGATAAGAGTGGTCCGAGGATGAATGTGCTAAATTGGGGGAAGGCTAATTATAACAATATTAGGCGGGAACTGAAGAACATAGATTGGGGGCGGATGTTTGAGGGCAAATCAACATCTGACATGTGGGAGGCTTTCAAGTGGCAGCTGAAAGGAATACAGGACCGGCATGTTCCTGTGAGGAAGAAGGATAAATACGGCAATTTTCGGGAACCTTGGATGACGAGTGATATTGTAGGCCTCGTCAAAAAGAAAAAAGAGGCATTTGTCAGGGCTAAAAGGCTGGGAACAGACGAAGGCTGTGTGGAATATAAGGAAAGTAGGAAGGAACTTAAGCAAGGAGTCAGGAGGGTTAGAAGGGGTCACGAAAAGTCATTGGCAAATAGGGTTCAGGAAAATCCCAAGACTTTTTACATGTACATAAAAAGCAAGAGGGTAGCCAGGGAAAGGGTTGGCCCACTGAAGGATAGGCAAGGGAATCTATGTGTGGAGCCAGAGGAAATGGGCGAGGTACTAAATGAATACTTTGCATCAGTATTCACCAAAGAGAATGAATTGGTAGATGTTGAGTCTGGAGAAGGGGGTGTAGATAGCCTGGGTCACATTGTGATCCAAAAAGACGAGGTGTTGGGAGTCTTAAAAAATATTAAGGTAGATAAGTCCCCAGGGCCTGATGGGATCTACCCCAGAATACTGAAGGAGGCTGGAGAGGAAATTGCTGAGGCCTTGACAGAAATCTTTGGATCCTCGCTGTCTTCAGGGGATGTCCCGGAGGACTGGAGAATAGCCAATGTTGTTCCTCTGTTTAAGAAGGGTAGCAAGGATAATCCCGGGAACTACAGGCCGGTGAGCCTTACTTCAGTGGTAGGGAAATTACTGGAGAGAATTCTTCGAGACAGGATCTACTCCCATTTGGAAGCAAATGGACGTATTAGTGAGAGGCAGCACGGTTTTGTGAAGGGGAGGTCGTGTCTCACTAACTTGATAGAGTTTTTCGAGGAGGTCACTAAGATGATTGATGCAGGTAGGGCAGTGGATGTTGTCTATATGGACTTCAGTAAGGCCTTTGACAAGGTCCCTCATGGTAGACTAGTACAAAAGGTGAAGTCACACGGGATCAGGGGTGAGCTGACAAGGTGGATACAGAACTGGCTAGGCCATAGAAGGCAGAGAGTAGCAATGGAGGGATGCTTTTCTCATTGGAGGGCTGTGACCAGTGGTGTTCCACAGGGATCAGTGCTGGGACCTTTGCTCTTTGTAGTATATATAAATGATTTGGAGGAAAATGTAACTGGTCTGATTAGTAAGTTTGCAGACGACACAAAGGTTGGTGGAATTGCGGATAGCGATGAGGACTGTCGGAGGATACAGCAGGATTTAGATTGTCTGGAGACTTGGGCGGAGAGATGGCAGATGGAGTTTAATCCGGACAAATGTGAGGTAATGCATTTTGGAAGGTCTAATGCAGGTAGGGAATATACAGTGAATGGTAGAACCCTCAAGAGTATTGAAAGTCAAAGAGATCTAGGAGTACAGGTCCACAGGTCATTGAAAGGGGCAACACAGGTGGAGAAGGTAGTCAAGAAGGCATACGGCATGCTTGCCTTCATTGGCCGGGGCATTGAGTATAAGAATTGGCAAGTCATGTTGCAGCTGTATAGAATCTTAGTGAGGCCACACTTGGAGTATAGTGTTCAATTCTGGTCGCCACACTACCAGAAGGATGTGGAGGCTTTAGAGAGGGTGCAGAAGAGATTTACCAGAATGTTGCCTGGTATGGAGGGCATTAGCTATGAGGAGCGGTTGAATAAACTCGTTTTTTTCTCACTGGAACGAAGGAGGTTGAGGGGAGACCTGATAGAGGTATACAAAATTATAAAGGGCATAGACAGAGTGGATAGTCAGAGGCTTTTCCCCAGGGTAGAGGGGTCAATTACTAGGGGGCATAGGTTTAAGGTGAGAGGGGCAAGGTTTAGAGTAGATGTACGAGGCAAGTTTTTTACGCAGAGGGTAGTGGGTGCCTGGAACTCGCTACCGGAGGAGGTGGTGGAAGCAGGGACGATAGGGACATTTAAGGGGCATCTTGACAAATACATGAATAGGATGGGAATAGAGGGATACGGACCCAGGAAGTGTAGAAGATTGTAGTTAAGTCGGGCAGCATGGTCGGCACTGGCTTGGAGGGCCGAAGGGCCTGTTCCTGTGCTGTACATTTCTTTGTTGTTTGTTTGTTAGGACACCAGAGAGATAAGTCCCAAGATCCCATGGGGAGGATTTGGGCCTTGTGGACCAGGGACGCAGGCTAAAGCATAAATGATGTCAACAAGATCATGCAAAATCTAGGGCGGGATCGTAAGGGCCTGAAAAAGCAGCGGAACATCCACATTGACCCTGAGGAGGACGGCCCGCCATATCGTCTGGCCATCGGGCAGATAAGTGGATAGGGGCAGTACTGAGGACCCCGGAAGTTTGGTAGGGGGCGGGGGGGAACAATAGAGCAGGGAAGCCCACTCTTGATATTACGATGTATGCGAATGAGGTTGCTGACCTTGCACGGCGGGAATCCCATTACGCCATTGGCGGGGGTTGGGGACAATAAGAAAGGGAAATCGCGAAGGTGTGAAAGCCGTTTGTGGACTACTGTTGGCTCCTCTGCTCCTCTGCCATTCCCACCCATTAAAAATCCCCCCACCCCCCCAACATTACGAGTCTGAATGCCTCTTCTTTAGGTTTTAGTTTCAGTGCTGCACTGTTGGAGGGGCTGTTATTGTGGATGGGACAGTTTGTGGATGAGTCCTATCTGTCCACCCAGCTGGGAGGGCTGTCAAGTATAACAAATTGTATCCCTGAAGGTTACATTCACATGACTTTCCCCCCCAACCACCCAGCCATTCGTCAGCCAACACATCCACCCGTGTGACAGAAGGCCTTCCTACGCCGATTGGGAAACAAAAATAGCCAATGATGTCTCTCCAGGGTTGCAGACAGCAGTGTCCTGGAGATTGGTTCTCAATACCTGGAGACTCCAGGCCAGTACTGAAGGTTTGGCAACCCTACTTTCATTCTGTCGTGTTATTCACCCTGGGGTAACACGGACTGCAACTGGATGCAGTTGTACTTGAAAGTAGACTCCAAACTGTGATGTTGGTTCAATACACTTTATTGAACTTGTTAAGCAGTGCACACAGTTCGCTGTGGGTTTGACACTCTACTAATCTAAGCGTGCTTGTTATTCTTTATTTTTTATTTTATTTTTAAAATTTAGAGTGCCCAATTATTTTTTCCAATTAAGGGGCAATTTAGCGTGGCCAATCCACCTATCCAGCACATTTTTTGGGTTGTGGGGATGAGACCCACGCAAACACGGGGAGAATGTGAAAACTCCACACGGACAGTGACCTAGGGCCTGGATTCGAACCCGGGTCCTCAGCGCCGTAGGCAGCAAAGCCAACTACTGTGCCACCGTGCTGCCCCGGCGTGCTTGTTATAACTAACTAGACCAGACTAGCTCTGAGCCACGTGTAGAAGGTGCTAACTGATATATACACCCTGACTGTCACTACAGTTATCACCAGTGGAAAGAGGCAGAGTGCTGAGGCCTCGTGTGTTTTATAGTGGGAGACCACCCTCTAGTGTTCTGCCTGGTGATTGGTTGTGTTCTGTCCTATGTGTTGATTGGCTGTACTGGGTGTCTGTATCTCATTATGTACATGAGTGCATATCATGACACATTCCACGAAGAAAAGGGGAGTTCCTTTTGATGTCCTGTCCAAAGATTATTCCTCAACCAACATCACTAAAACAGACAAGAACGTGTCTATTTAATCACTTTTCGTGCTGTCTACGGGATGGCCACTACATTGCAATGGCGGCCACACACACACACACACAAACACGCACACACACACACACACACACACACACAAACACGCACACACACTCCCGCACACTTTATAAAAATCTAAATTGGCTGCGAAAAGTCTGTGACATGTTCTGAAAAAGTACTGCAGAAACGCAAGTCCTTTCAATTCCCCCACCATTTGGGGTGGACATATTATGCGTTAGTTCCAGCAGCACCAGAATTCCTAACAGGGCTAACGTAGCTTCGTCTAATGTCTGTTGCCATCCGCCTCCGCCCCCCCCCCTCCCCCCACCCCCCCCCCCCCCCCCCCCAACAATAAATCCAGTCCCAAAGCCTCAAAGTCAAATAGTTAGAAACACAGGCCAAAATGTGTTCCAGTTGTAATGATATGTATAGTACAAGTGTAGTAAAATGTTAACAACAGAAACTATGTGTGTCTCAACACTAGATGGTGTTACTAAGTTATTGTATATAAGGCAACATCTCCAGGAATTCTGGGAGAAGATGAAGAGAAGCTGATGAGAAAGCAGAGGGAAATTTCATTGTAGAAACAGAGAACAAGATTGAGTTATAATGTAGTTTAATACTTAGAGAGAATATTGATTACTGTACTACAGATTCAGTATTATTAGTTTATTATCTGTTACTTAGTAAAGTGTACGAACCTAATCAAGTTTAGTTTAGTTTTGGTTTATACTTATTTTTATATTCTTTGTCAACACTACGGGCGGGATTCTCCCCTACCCGGCGGGGTGGGGGGTCCCGGCGGGATGGAGTGGCGTGAACCACTCCGGCGTCGGGCCGCCCCAAAGGTGCGCCTTTAGGGGCCAAGCCCTCACCTTTAGGGGCTTCCGGCTGGCGTGGAAGGCCTTTGGCGCCATGCCAGCTGGGGCCGAAGGGACTAAGCCGGCCGGCGGAAGTCCGTGCATGCGCGGGAGCGTCAGCGGCTGCTGACATCATCCCCGCGCAAGCGCGGGGGGGGGGCACCTACGCGTCGGCCATCGCGGAGACCTACATGGCTGACACGTAGTAAAAGAGTGCCCCCACAGCACAGGCCCGCCCGCGGATCGGTGGGCCACGATCGTGGGCCAGGCCACCGTGGGGGCACCCCCCGGGGCCAGATCGCCCCGCACCCCCCCCCCCCCCCCCCCCAAGGACCACGGTGCCCGCTCACGGCGCCTGGTCCCACTGGTAAGGTAGGTGGTTTAAATCACGCCGGCGGGACCGGCATTACAGCAGCGGGACTTCGGCCCATCGTGGGCCGGAGAATCGCCGGGGGGGGGCCCGCCAACCACGCGGTGAGATTCCCGCCCCCGCCGAATCTCCGGTGCCGGCTAATTCGCCGGCCGGAGGGGGCAGAATTCACGCCGCCCCCCCTGCCGATTCTCCGACCCGGCAGGGGGTCGGAGAATCCCACCCGACATATCTTTCTATCTTGGAGAACAAGGCAAGGAATATAACACCAGTGTGTTCCATCTGGGATTTCAATTGCTTGCTCATTCCCGGGATGGAGTAACCAAAGTTTAGGTTTAGAGTAAAGGTCTTTCCAACTTGTCAAAGAACAAAGAAAGGTACAGCACGGGATCAGGCCCTTCGGCCCTCCAAGCCTCTGCCGATCATGATGCCCTAACTGAACAAAAAACCTTCTGCCCTTACTCAGTCTGTATCCCTCTATTTAATCCCTATTCATGTACCCATCCAGTCACCTCTTAAATGTTGCTAAAGTGCCTGTTTCCACCACATCCTCTGGCAGCGCGTTCCAGGCACCCACCACTCTCTGCTTGAAAAACCTATCCCGCACATCTCCCTTAAACCTTCCCCCTCTCACCTTGAACCTGTGCCCCACTTGTCATTGACGCTTCCACCCTTGGAATAAGCCTCTGACTATCCACCCTGTCTAAGCCTCTCATTATTTTGTAGACCTCTATCAGGTCTCCCCTCAACCTCCGTCTTTCCAGTGAAAGCAATCCTAGTTTATTCAACCTCTCCTCTTAGCCAACACCCTCGAGACCAGGCAACATCCCGGTGAGCCTTCTTTGCACTCTCTCCAAAGCTTCCACGTCCTTCTGACAATGTGGTGACCAGAACTCCACGCAATACTCCAAATGCTGTCTAACCAAGGTTTTATGCAGATGTAACATGATTTCGCGACTCCTGTACTCAATGCCCTAGCTGATGAAGGCAAGCATGCCATGTACCTTCTTAATCACCTTGGCCACCTGTGTTGCCCCTTTTAGGGAACTGTGGACCTGCATGCCCAGATCCCTCTGTATTTTAATGTTGCTAAGGGTTCTGCCATCTACAGTCACTGCAACCTTGAGCTCACTGGACTTCCCTCACCACGTGAGGTGCTTGGATCAAGGAAGGTGTCTCTCCACCCGAATATGTTGGTGCTATGAAGAAAAGTACATTGGTATCAATTTAAAAATGATAGGTTTCAGAAATGTGTCGGTTTGTTGTACGTTTCATACATTTCATTTTCTTCAGAGAAATGCAGAGATGACACTAGTTTCTGTGTGTGCAACAAGTTTGATTTACAGCACTTCTGGGTGCGGCGATGACCAGCTGAGTCGCACGTTTCGGCAGCTCCCTGTGAAACGGACTTTTGGGCTCTTGATAGGAGCCCCAACGGCAATTTTGACGGCTAAAAACACTGTGCGGTAAACCAGAAGGGAATCCCCCCTGGATACGGATGGAAAAAGGAGGAGAGAGTGGCCAGATTGCAGTGGATCCTTTAGAACAGCGACAAGGAAGGCAAGCAAAAACCAAGATGGCGTCGGAAGGTGGCAGTTTAACATGGGGCCCTGAACAACAAGAGTTCTTGAAATGCTGTGTGGAAGAGATCAAAAAGGAAATGAAGAAAGAGCTGTTGGCCCCGATACTACAGGAGGAACAAAAGACCCAGGAGCGGGAGCTTCGGGTCGTGAAGGCAAAGGCAGCCGAGAATGAGGACGATATACAGGGCCTGGTGGTGAAGACGGAGACGCAGGAGGCACATCAGAAACGATGTGTGGAAAGGTTGGAGGCACTGGAAAACAACGCAAGGAGGAACAACCTGAGGATTCTTGGTCTTCCTGAAGGTGTGGAGGGAGCGGACGTCGGGGCATATGTGAGCACGATGCTGCACTCGTTAATGGGAGCGGAGGCCCCGGCGGGTCCATTGGAGGTGGAGGGAGCATACCGAGTGATGGCGCGAGGACCGAGAGCAGGAGAAATTCCCAGAGCCATAGTGGTGAGATTCCTCCGTTTTAAGGATAGAGAAATGGTCCTTAGATGGGCGAAGAAAACTCGGAGCAGTAAATGGGAGAACGCGGTGATCCGCGTTTATCAAGACTGGAGTGCGGAGGTGGCGAGAAGGAGGGCGAGCTTTAATCGGGCCAAGGCGGTGCTTCATAAAAAGAAGATAAAATTTGGAATGCTGCAACCGGCAAGACTGTGGGTCACATATCGAGGGAGGCACCACTACTTTGAGACGGCAGATGAAGCGTGGACTTTTATTGTGGAAGAAAAACTGGAATGAGCGGGTTATTAAAAAGAACGTTCGAACAAAGTGGTGGGGCGAATGTGGGGGGCAAAGAGGGGTTTTATGTACTAATCCTGCGATGTGGTAACTTTTCTCTCTCCCACAGGTGGTGATGGGGGGAGGAGGGGAGGTGGAGGAGATGGGGCGTTGGCCATTGGGGGCGGGGCCAAGGGAGAAGCGCGGGCTTGGTTCCCGCGCTATGATAATCATGGCGGGAATAGAGAAGCAGGAAGGAGGGGGCGTCGCACGGTGCGAGCCGAGGTCACGGGGGGAAGCCGAGGTCAGCCAGAGTTTGCTGACTTCTGGGAGCAACATGGGGGGAGTAATTACGCTAGCGGGGGATCTAGCGGGGGGGGGTGGGAGGGGGGAATTACTGGGTTGCTGCTGCTGGGGAGAGGGGGGAGCTGGTATGGGAGAGGATGGGCGGGGGGGGCACCGCCTGGGGGAGATACAGCTGCGTGGGAACCGGGTGAGGAGCTGGAAAAAGGTGATGGCTAATCGACAAGGGGGGGGGTAGGAAGCCCCCCAACTCGGCTGATCACGTGGAACGTGAGAGGGCTGAACGGGCCGATAAAGAGGGCACGGGTACTCGCACACCTTAAGAAACTTAAGGCAGATGTGGTTATGTTACAGGAAACGCACCTGAAACTGATAGACCAGGTTAGGCTACGCAAAGGATGGGTGGGGCAGGTGTTCCATTCGGGGCTAGATGCGAAAAACAGGGGGGTGGCTATATTAGTGGGGAAGCGGGTAATGTTCGAGGCAAAGACTATAGTGGCGGATAACGGGGGCAGATACGTGATGGTGAGTGGCAAACTACAGGGGGAGACGGTGGTTTTGGTAAACGTATATGCCCCGAACTGGGATGATGCCAATTTTATGAGGCGGATGCTAGGACGCATTCCGGACCTAGAGATGGGAAAGCTGATAATGGGGGGAGATTTTAATACGGTGTTGGAACCAGGGCTGGATAGGTCGAAGTCCAGGACTGGAAGGAGGCCGGCAGCAGCCAAGGTACTTAAAGATTTTATGGAGCAGATGGGAGGTGTAGACCCGTGGAGATTTAGCAGACCTAGGAGTAAGGAGTTCTCGTTTTTCTCCTATGTCCATAAAGTCTACTCGCGAATAGACTTTTTTGTGCTGGGTAGGGCATTGATCCCGAAGGTGAGGGGAACAGAGTATACGGCTATAGCCATTTCGGATCACACTCCACACTGGGTGGACTTGGAGATAGGGGAGGAAACAGGAGGGCGCCCACCCTGGAGAATGGACATGGGACTAATGGCAGATGAGGGGGTGTGTCTAAGGGTGAGGGGGTGCATTGAAAAGTACTTGGAACTCAATGATAATGGGGAGGTCCAGGTGGGAGTGGTCTGGGAGGCGTTGAAGGCGGTGGTTAGAGGGGAGCTGATATCAATAAGGGCACATAAAGGGAAGCAGGAGAGTAAGGAACGGGAGCGGTTGCTGCAAGAACTTTTGAGGGTGGACAGACAATATGCGGAAGCACCGGAGGAGGGACTGTACAGGGAAAGGCAAAGGCTACATGTAGAATTTGACTTGCTGACTACAGGCACTGCAGAGGCACAATGGAGGAAGGCACAGGGTGTACAGTACGAATATGGGGAGAAGGCGAGCAGGTTGCTGGCACACCAATTGAGGAAAAGGGGAGCAGCGAGGGAAATAGGGGGAGTGAGGGATGAGGAAGGAGAGATGGAGCGGGGAGCGGAGAGAGTGAATGGAGTGTTCAAGACATTTTATAAAAAATTATATGAAGCTCAACCCCCGGATGGGAGGGAGAGAATGATGGGCTTCTTGGATCGGCTGGAATTTCCCAAGGTGGAAGAGCAGGAAAGGGTGGGACTGGGAGCACAGATCGAGGTAGAAGAAGTGGTGAAAGGAATTAGGAGCATGCAGGCGGGAAAGGCCCCGGGACCGGATGGATTCCCAGTCGAATTCTATAGAAAATATGTGGACTTGCTCGCCCCGGTACTGACGAGGACCTTTAATGAGGCAAAGGAAAGGGGACAACTGCCCCCGACTATGTCTGAAGCAACGATATTGCTTCTCTTAAAGAAGGAAAAGGACCCGCTACAATGCGGGTCCTATAGACCTATTTCCCTCCTAAATGTAGATGCCAAGGTCCTGGCCAAGGTAATGGCAATGAGAATAGAGGAATGTGTCCCGGGGGTGGTCCACGAGGACCAAACTGGGTTTGTGAAGGGGAGACAGCTGAACACGAATATACGGAGGTTGTTAGGGGTAATGATGATGGCCCCACCAGAGGGAGAAACGGAGATAGTAGTGGCGATGGATGCCGAGAAAGCATTTGATAGAGTGGAGTGGGATTATTTGTGGGAGGTGTTGAGGAGATTTGGTTTTGGAGAGGAGTATGTTAGATGGGTACAGCTGTTGTATAGGGCCCCAGTGGCGAGCGTGGCCACGAATGGACGGGGATCTGCATATTTTCGGCTCCATAGAGGGACAAGGCAGGGATGCCCTCTGTCCCCATTATTGTTTGCACTGGCGATTGAGCCCCTGGCGATAGCGTTGAGGGGTTCCAAGAAGTGGAGGGGAGTACTTAGGGGAGGAGAAGAGCACCGGGTATCTTTGTATGCGGACGATTTGCTACTATACATGGCGGACCCGGCGGAGGGGATGCCAGAAATAATGCGGATACTTGGGGAGTTTGGGGATTTTTCAGGGTATAAATTGAACATGGGGAAAAGTGAGTTGTTTGTGGTGCATCCAGGGGAGCAGAGTAGAGAAATAGAGGACCTACCGTTGAGGAAGGTAACAAGGGACTTTCGTTACCTGGGGATCCAGATAGCTAAGAATTGGGGCACATTGCATAGGTTAAATTTAACGCGGTTGGTGGAACAGATGGAGGAGGATTTCAAGAGATGGGATATGGTATCCCTGTCAATGGCAGGGAGGGTGCAGACGGTTAAGATGGTGGTCCTCCCGAGATTCCTCTTTGTGTTTCAGTGCCTCCCGGTGGTGATCACGAAGGCTTTTTTTAAAAGGATTGAAAAGAGCATCATGGGTTTTGTGTGGGCCGGGAAGACCCCGAGAGTGAGGAAGGGATTCTTACAGCATAGCAGGGATAGGGGGGGGCTGGCACTACCGAGCCTAAGTGAGTATTATTGGGCCGCTAATATTTCAATGGTGAGTAAGTGGATGGGAGAGGAGGAGGGAACGGCGTGGAAGAGATTAGAGAGGGCGTCCTGTAGGGGGACTAGCCTACAGGCTATGGTGACAGCCCCATTGCCGTTCTCACCGAGGAACTACACCACAAGCCCGGTGGTGGTGGCTACACTGAAGATTTGGGGACAGTGGAGACGGCATAGGGGAAAGACTGGAGCCTTGGGGGGGTCCCCGATAAGAAACAACCATAGGTTTGCCCCGGGGGGAATGGATGGGGGATATGGAATGTGGCAAAGAGCAGGAATAACGCAACTGAAAGATCTGTTTGTGGATGGGAAGTTCGCGAGTCTGGGAGCGCTGACCGAGAAATATGGGTTGCCCCAAGGGAATGCATTCAGGTATATGCAACTGAGGGCTTTTGCGAGGCAACAGGTGAGGGAATTCCCGCAGCTCCCGACACAAGAGGTGCAGGACAGAGTGATCTCAAAGACATGGGTGGGGGATGGTAAGGTGTCAGATATATATAGGGAAATGAGGGACGAAGGGGAGACTATGGTAGATGAACTAAAAGGGAAATGGGAAGAAGAGCTGGGGGAGGAGATCGAGGAGGGGCTGTGGGCAGATGCCCTAAGCAGGGTAAACTCGTCGTCCTCGTGTGCCAGGCTAAGCCTGATTCAGTTTAAGGTATTACACAGGGCACATATGACTGGAGCACGGCTCAGTAAATTTTTTGGGGTGGAGGATAGGTGTGCGAGGTGCTCGAGAAGCCCAGCGAATCATACCCATATGTTTTGGTCATGCCCGGCACTACAGGGGTTTTGGATGGGGGTGACAAAGGTGCTTTCAAAAGTAGTAGGAGTCCGGGTCGAACCAAGCTGGGGGTTGGCTATATTTGGGGTTGTACAAGAGCCGGGAGTGCAGGAGGCGAGAGAGGCCGATGTTTTGGCCTTTGCGTCCCTAGTAGCCCGGCGCAGGATATTGCTAATGTGGAAAGAAGCCAAGCCCCCGGGGGTGGAGACCTGGATAAATGACATGGCGGGGTTTATAAAGCTAGAGCGGATTAAGTTCGTCCTAAGGGGGTCGGCTCAAGGGTTCACCAGGCGGCGGCAACCGTTCGTCGAATACCTCGCAGAAAGATAGACGGAATGGGAAAAAGAAGGCAGCAGCAGCAGTCCAGGATCGGGGGGGGGGGGGGGGGGGGGGAGGGGTGGGGGGGGGGGGGGGAGGAACCAGAAGGACTCTCAGGGTTGTTAATATATACTGTATAGTATGTATAGGTCGTTGCTACAGATAATTATATATTGGACTGTTAAATTATATTTTTGGAGAGTGTTACTTGTGACAAGGCAGTTGCCAATTAGGGCTAGTTTTCATTTTTTGTTATTTATTATTTATTCATTTTTTGTTTCTAAAATAGGTCATTGTTATTTGTGTTGTTATAATATTGTGTAAAGGATGCACAATGTACTGTGTTGGTTGACCAAAAATTTTCAATAAAATATTTAATAAAAAAAAAAAAAGTTTGATTTACAGCACTTCAAATTACCTCTGCAATCACAAAATGGCCACCCTCACGCTTATCCCAGCTTGGCTTCCAGGAGCTTCTGGTGGTGTCCATCTACTTTGCTCAGTCAACACCCAGGCTTAACCAATCAAGCCCAGTGAGCATAGATCAGTTGCCAGACACAACTGAACCCAGAACAATTGGACATTACACTATGAAAGCTGGTCAAGCGATTTGATCGTATCCAAGTACAGCCAAGGGAGGTTGAAGAACTCTGTGCAACAGAGGGATCCGGGTGTCCTGGGGCAAATTAATTGCAAAACCTTAGTATGCCAGTCCAGCAAGTGATTAGGGAGGCAAATGGAATGTTGCCATTTATTGCAAGGCGAATAGAATATAAAAGTAGAGAGGTTTTGCTACAGTTATACAGGCTATTGGCAAGACCATATATGAAGTACTTTGCACAGTTTTGATCTCCCTATCTAATGAAGGTTATAATAGCATTAGAAGCAATTCAGTGAAGGTTCACTCGACTGATCTGGCTTGAAGGGATCATCTTATGAGGGAATGTTGGAGGGCTTGTATCCATTGGAGTCTAGAAGAATGAGAGGTGAACTTATGAAAACATATAAGACACTGAGCGAGCTTGTCAGAGTGGGTGCTGAGAGGTTGCCTTCCCTTATGGGTGGCACGGTGGCGCAGTGGTTAGCACTGCTGCCTCACAGCACCAAGGACCCAGGTTCAAACCTGGCCCTGGGTCTCTGTCCATGTGGAGTTTGTACATTCTCCCCGTGTTTGCGTGGGTATCACCCCTACAGCCCAAAAACGATGTGCAGGATAGGTGGATTGGCCTCACTAAATTGCCCTGGGGTGGCAAAGTAGCACAGTGGTCAGCACTGTTGCTTCACAGCTCCAGGCTCCCAGGTTCGATTCCCGGCTTGGGTCACTGTCTGTGCGGAGTCTGCACGCTCTCCCCGTGCCTGCGTGGGTTTCCTCCAGGTGCTCCGGTTTCCTCCCACAGTCCAAAGATATGCAGGTTAGGTGGACTGGCCACGCTAAATTGCTGTTAGTGTCCAAAAAGGTTAGGTGGGGTTATGGGGATAGGGCGAAGGTGTAGGGATAGGGTGGAGGAGTGGGCTCAAGTAAGGTGTTCTTTCCAAGGACGGTGCAGACTCGATGGGCCGGATGGCCTCCTGCTGCACTGTGAATTCTATGATTCTATGTAGAACAGAGCTCGGGAAATCAGTTTGAAAATAAGGGGCCTCCCATTTAAAACGGAGTTTCGGATTTGTTTCCTCTCCGAGGAGCGTCAGCCTGTGGAATCCTCTTCCCCAGGGAGCAGTGGGGGCTGCGACGTCACTGAATATTTCTAAGGTCGGGCTAGATGCATTCCAGATTGACAAGGAGGTCAAGGATCATAAGCGGAAGACAGAAAAGTAGAGTTGAGGCCACATTCAGATCAGACATGGGGCGAAATTCTCCGACCCGGCGTGAATCCCGCCCCCGCCGGTTGCCGAAGTCTCCGGCACCGGATATTCGGCGGGGGCGGGAATCGCGCCGCGCCGGTTGGCGGGCCCCCCCGCGCGATTCTCCGGCCCGGATGGGCCGAAGTCCCGCCGCTAAAATGCCTGTCCCGCCGGCGTAAATTAAACCACCTACCTTACCGGCGGGACAAGGCGGCGCGGGCGGGCTCCGGGGTCCTGGGGGGGGGGGGCGCGGGGCGATCTGGCCCCGGGGGGTGCCCCCACGGTGGCCTGGCCCGCGATCGGGGCCCACCGATCCGCGGGCGGGCCTGTGCCGTGGGGGCACTCTTTCCCTTCCGCCTCCGCCACGGTCTCCACCATGGCGGAGGCGGAAGAGACTCCCTCCACTGCGCATGCGCGGGAATACCGTCAGCGGCCGCCGACGCTCCCGCGCATGCGCCGCCCGGAGATGTCATTTCCGCGCCAGCTGGCGGGGCACCAAAGGCCTTTTCCGCCAGCTGGCGGGGCGGAAATTCGTCCGGCACCAGCCTAGCCCCTCAATGTTGGGGCTCGGCCCCCAAAGATGCGGAGCATTCCGCACCTTTGGGGCGGCGCGATGCCCGTCTGATTTGCGCTGTTTTGGGCGCCAGTCGGCGGACATCGCGCCGTTTCCGGAGAATTTCGCCCATGATCTTGTCAAATAGCGGAGCAAGCTTCCATGACAGAATGGCCTACTCTTATTTCAAATTGGTAAATTTGCATGTTGGTAAGAGAATTTGGCCTCCTTTGGGAGCGTGATTACCTTCCCTTTGAGGTCTGCGTGGAATGTCTAAAGTGATAAATCTTTTGTTCCTATAGGTTAAATACACTGATATCTCCCCCAACCCCTACTCCATTTTGCCTGCTAAATGTTTCAGTTGACATCTTTTGGCTGTATTACCTTAATTTACATACATTTCAATAATCCTATTACAACATGGAGTAAAGTCACATTCAAAATTAAACACAGCCCTACACTAAATGATGTACATCCCTTTTCTCATGCATTAGCGGGAGCGACGGATTTCCTCAAAGGGCCAGCATACATTAATAAATCAAAATGCGCATTGACAGCATTTACAGTGACTTTATAGCTGCCACCATTCCCAGCAGTCACATATCTCTATCTACATTCATCCAGGCATGGGATGGGGGTGCAGACCCCTTTAAATACACCTCCTGAGGACAATCCTTACAAAGATTTTTTTTAAAAACTTAGAGTACCCAATTATTGTTTTCCAATTAAGGGGCAATTTAACATGGCCAATCCCCCGCACCTGCACATCTTTGGGCTGTGGGGGTGAGATCCATGTAGACACGGGGAGAATGTGCAAACTCCACACGGACAGTGACTCGGAGTCGGGATTCGAACCCAGGTCCGCAGCGCCAAAGGCAGCAGTGCTAACCACTGGGCCACCGTGCTGCCCCCTCTATCCTTACAAAGATGGCAAAGGGGACAAGGAGAGGGCATTGTGAGCCTGTTCTGTTCTGCTTCTTCATGTAGCAGAAGCTGCTTCCTCGATGTATGCTCTGACAAAGGAAGGTTCAGACTTGGAGATAGGTTCAACACATTTATTGACAGTTAACAATTCTCCTACTTGAGTTCGACTCGCCTGCTGATCTAACTATAATAACTCAGTCTAACAAACCAGTCTGCTCTAAGCCATGCGGTGGGTATGATGCTCTGATCTGCCCCTGTGCTTCTCTGAGTGTCGCCTATGGAAAGAGAAAGAGCATGTGTGCCCTGTCCTTTTATATACCCCCTTGTGGTAGTGTCACCTCTGGGTGTCTTGACTACCCATTGGTCATGTCCTATTCTAAGTGTTCATTAGCTGTATGTCTGCATGTCATGATGTCTCTGGTGCTCCCTCTAGTGTTTACTTAGTCTTAGTGTATTTGCATTAACCCTTTGTATATTTACAGTGATGCATATCACCACAGGGGGCAAAGAAAGGGCATTGTGAGCCACACGCTTGATGGGTCGGGAGATTCCAAAGTAGATGGCATGCGTGGACACTGCACCTGGACATGAAGAGTTTGCGTGGGTGGGTTCTGAGGAACATACACGAGGATCGGATTTGGGGAGGGTGCGAGGTGTCAGCTAGTGATTTTTGGGGATGGGCGTTGGGAATTTGAGGGGTGGCAGGCAGACCTGATGCCAGGAGAGAGGTGGTAACTTACCCTTGCAGCTCGGCGAAGGTCGTCGGTCTTCTTCCGACATTGGTCGGCGGTCCTCCTGGTCATGCTGCCCGCACTGACGGCCGCTGCCCCTGCCTCCCAGGCGGCAGTGCTGACCCTGCTGATAGTTCTCCAAGCCGCCCGGGGGAACAGGGTGCCCAGTCTCTCATTCACAACATCGACAAGCCTTGTGAAGTCGGCATTCCCAAAGCAAGGAGCAAGTCTGTGCGCTGGCATGCTTGTGTGTTGACTAGGAGTGAGTAGCGAGGGAACATTTAAAAGCAGCTCTCCCTTGTTAGTGGCGAGCAGCTGAGGCACGGGTCCAGCGAATCAGACAGCCAGTAATGTCGAGAACCTCGTGGGGCTCATTTTTGGAACTAAATGCCATTGAATATGGGCCGTGATCTCGCCAATGCGGCCATCGAAAAATACTCCACCAAAGGCTCCCAAAGGGACACTTAGAAATGTTTCCATTGAATCGCGGCCACAGTCACTGGTGCAGTGTGGGAAATTTGGCAGCCGCACGACGTTGGAACGGCCTCAACGTGTCACCTGAAGCCCCTCCCCCGATGCTCCGTCGGGCCGGGTTCCTGACCAGGTGGGGGGACGTGTGGTTTCAGCGGTCTGAAATCCGGCGTGGCAGCTGCGGACTGTGTCCAGCTCCGCCACACTCGGCCGGGATCCGTGCTGCCGGCCGGGGGGGGGGGGGAGGGGGGGGGGGTTCCGAGAGGGCTGGGGGGGGCTGGTGGTGGCCGGGGGGCATTATCTGGCAGGTCAAGTCCGCGCATGGCCGGCGCCACGTACGCATGCGCAGCCACCGACCCGGCCATTCTCTGGCCGTTTATTTTGTGGAGGTCAGGAGTTTTGCGCAATGCGGCTGCCAGCCCCTCACTGGTCACAGGATCGGTGAGGGCGCACCGCCGATTTTTTCCACGTAAAACGCCATGGATCCTCCGCACGTAGCCTCAGAATCGGAGAATCTATCTCCCATTTGGTTCTTTTATTAATTATCGTGAGGGCTTTCAACAATTGGATAGCTCTATCAATGAGTAGGCTCAGATTTGATGGGTGAAATAGCCTCCTTCATTCCTGGAAACTGCCTAGAATCTGTGCTCCAATGTTTCACATTGTGGGCAGCCCCACGCCATCGGGAAACCCCCGGGCTGCCAGCAAAAATGGAGCATCCCGCCGGTGGAGAATCCAGCCCCTAATTGTTCTTATTCCTCTTTCTCTTGGCTGCGGTGAGCTTGAATGGGGCTTCACACACATGAAGCAAAGAGGGAATAGTCACTGCATTATAATACAGGCCAAGGTTGCAACAGCACTAACTAATTGGAAGAGAGAGTTTTAAAATTGAAAAATAATACTTTTTTAGCACAGATGCACAACATTAAAAATTTGACCTGGTAATTTGAAATCATCGCATGCGTTTAAACTTCTCATCAGAGCCATTTGTGCAAATGTATTGCTGTCCCTCGCTTTACAATGGTTATTTACATAATTTATTCATCGGCGGGGTCTGAGGATATTTTCCAGAATAACTGCTCCAGGAAGAGAGCGTTTTAATAGCTTGCCACGAGGTGAATCTAAATTTCCATCTCTATAACTCTGGCACTGTAGGAATAACTGTATTTTAAATTGTTGGCTTCGGGAGAGAGGAGCGGATGTCATGACGTAAAATCTACTGGATGCAAAAATGCAGTGCATAAAGTGCCTTAAAGCTCTAGGATTAGAATATGAGTCCGACTTTGTGACAAAGTTGTTGATATATGTCAGTATGCATCTGCTCCATGGTCTTATTCTCTTGCTATCGTTGTAACCTTCTCCAGTCTATCAGTCCTCCAAGGCAGTGATGGGCTACCTAGGCCAGTGAGTGGGTCGCATGAGTCACCCTCCATCTCAGTGGGCTGCATGATTGAGGTCAGGCTTGTTCACCAACCATGGATAAGATTAAATACATGTAATACACACTGCATATTTGATTTGATTTGATTTACTGTCACATGTGCAGAAGTACAGTGAAAAGTATTTTTCTGCGGCCGAGGGAACGTACATAGTAGACAAAAGAATAATCAACAGAGAACATTGACAAATGGTACATCGACAAACAGTGATTGGTTACAGTGCGGAGCAAGGGGCCAAACAAAGCAAATACATGAGCAAGAGCAGCATAGGGCGTCGTGAATAGTGTTCTTACAGGGAACAGATCAGTCCGAGGGGGAGTGGTTGAGGAGTCTTGTAGCTGTGGGGAAGAAGCTGCTCCTATGTCTGGATGTGCGGGTCTTCAGACATCTGCACCTTCTGCCTGATGGAAGGGTCTGGAAGAAGGCAATGCCTGGGTGGGAGGGGTCTCTGATAATGCTGTCTGCCAGAGGGAGATGTGGGGGTGGCAAACTTGCGTGATGCGTTGGGCTGAGTTCACCACACTCTGCAGTTTCTTGCGATCTTGGACCGAGCAGTTGCATTACCAGGCTGTGATGCAGCTGGATAGGATTACATAACGAGTTGTAGAAAATACTTATAATAATAATTTTGAGTGTCACAAGTAGGCTTTTCTTAACACTGCAATGAAATTACTGTGAAAATCCCCTAGTCGCCACACTCGGGCACCTGTTCGGGTACACTGAGGGAGAATTCAGAATCTCCAATTGACCTAACAAGCACGTCTTTCGGGACTTGTGGGAGGAAACCGGAGCACCCGGAGGAAACCCACTCAAACACGGGGAGAACATGCAGACTCTGCACAGTGACCCACACCGGGAATCAAACCTGGGACCCTGGAGCTGTGAAGCAACAGTGCTAACCACTGTGCTACCATGCCGCCAGGTGCTTAATCAATTATATATTAATAGAAGTCTCATCAACTTCAAATGGTAAAACCAAAATAAATATTTAAACTCGCTTGGACACAGAGGGAGCGCCCGGCTCTCACAGTCAATGTTGTGAGCAACCAGCACACACCTCACTTCACTCACCCTCGCTTTACGTGCGATTCACTTCAGCCATACCGGCAGGAAAAAAAAAACTACACAGGCGGAAATCAACTGTCAACAATATGTCTCTTGGGACGCATGTGGCCCCCAGGCCACAGGTTTTCTATCACTGCTCCAAGGTTACTGCACAATTCCCATCCTGACCTCTTGCGCGTCCGTAATCTTCTTTGCTCCGAAACTGACAGCTATGTCTTCAGTTGCCGGATTCTGTTTGATGACCCAAACCCCCACCCCACGTGGCCATTTTGCAAATTGTTGCCTTTGCCCACAACCTGCCCCGGAATGGTGGACTTGTTGACTCGACAGGTAGATCCTGTCCGGAAGGACAGCGCAGGTACTACTCCAGAAGGAAGAGACTGCACTGGCTGATGGGACTTCATCAGGACTGAACAGATGGCTCAAAGTCACGGAGCAGAGAAGGCACTTAATTGGGCAGCACGGTAGCACAAGTGGCTAGCACTGTGGCTTCACAGCGCCAGGGTACCAGGTTCATTCCCCACTGGGTCACTGTCTGTGTGGGGTCTGCACGTTCTCCCCGTGTTTGCGTGGGTTTCCTCCGGGTGCTCTGGTTTCCTCCCATAGCCCAAATTCGTGCAGGTCAGGTGGATTGGCCATGCTAAATTGCCCTTAGTGTCCAAAAAGGTTAGGAGGGGTTATTGGGTTATGGGGATAGGGTGGAAGTGACGGCTTAAGTGGGTCAGTGCAGACTCGATGGGTCGAATGGCCTCCTTCTGCGCTGTATGTCCTATGTTAATTAACGAGCGCGTCCCATAAACCATGCTTGCTGTCCAATCATGAGCCATTCAAGTGCCCCTCAGTCACAGGAGTGGTAATGACCTGGAACCTACTGCCCACGAGAGTGGTCGAAACAGAAACTAATCATAGAATTTACAATGCAGAAGGAGGTCACTCGGTCCCTCGAGTCTGCACTGGCCTTGGGCTGAGTAACCCCACCTGACCTTTTTGGACTCCAAGAGCTTGGCCAATCCACCTAACCTGCACGTCTTTGGACTGTGGGAGGAAACCGGAGCACCCGGAGGAAACCCACGCAGGCAGGGGGTGAACGTGCAGACTCCACGCAGGCAGTGACCCAAGCTGGGAATCGAACCTGGGACCCTGGAGCTGTGAAGCAACTGTGCTAACCACTGTGCTGTCATGCTGCCTTATCAGACAAGAGCAGGCGACTTCTCCCTGGTGACAACATTGCCCTGCCCGTCGGTTCCCCGGCTTCACTCCGCCCATAGAATCCACACAGTGCAGAAGGAGGTCGTTCGGCCCATCGAGTCAGCACCGACCCTCCAAAAGGGTATTCTCTAGCTCGGCCCACTCCCTCGCCCATCCCCGTAACCCCACGCGTTGACCATGGCCCATCCGTCCAACCTGCACATCTTTGGAGTGTGGGAGGAAACCGGAGCGCCCGGAGGAAACCCACGCAGAGAACATGCAAACTCCACATAGACTGTCACCCAAGGGCCGAATCAAACCCAGCTCTCTGACGCTGTGAGGCAGCAGTGCTAACCACCGTGTCACTGTGCCGCCCAGGTCCTTTTCCCCGCGGTGAGATGGGGAAGGTAGTAGGTCCACCTGCTGCAAGTTGCAGGTAGCCAATAAAGCTAATAAAAGGCACATGACGGGTTAGTGTTAGAGGTAGACTGGTTTAGTTGGCCACAAACAAGTCTGAACTGAATTGGCAAAAAGAAAACTATGTTTATTGCAAAGCAATTATATTTGCAATATACATCAGGGCCCAGCCAAATCGGCTCTGTCGGTTCCATACCTAGCTGGCTGGAACGACACGGTAGCACAGTGGTTAGCACTGTTGCTTCACAGCATCAGGGTCCCAGGTTGGATTCCCGGCTTGGGTCACTGTCTGTGTGGAGTCTGCGCCTTCTCCCCGTGTCTGCGTGGGTTTCCTCCGGGCGCTCCGGTTTCCTCCCACAAGTCCCGAAAGATTGATTAATTTGATTTATTGTCACATGTACCGAAGTACAGTGAAAAGTATTTTTCTGCGGCCGAGGAGTGCACACAGTACGTACATAGTGGACACAAGAATGTGCTTGTTAGGTGTATTGAACATTCTGAATTCGCCCTCTGTGTACCTGAACAGGCGCTGGAGTGTGGCGACTAGGGGATTTTCACAGTAACTTCATTGCAGTGCTAATGTAAGGTGACTTGTGACACTAATAAAGATTATTATTATTATTATTGAACTCAATCATGAATGTCCTCGGGCTCCCCGCCCCCTTAGTGAAGGAGCTCACACTCGACAAGACTCACGGGGAGACTGGTTGCTCCCACCCCATAGTTCTAGTGCGAGTTATAACAATTGGAATATTCCTGTTGACCCTGAGGCCTCTTCAGGTGATTGGGGGGTGGCTTGGCTACCCCTGAGGGCCTTCTGGCAGCAGACTGGGGGAACAGGGGCACAGTAGAAAGGCTTAGAGGCCTTCCCTGCCTGCTTGGGGGAACAGGGGCACAGTAGAAAGGCTTAGAGGCCTTCCCTGTCTGCTTGGATTGAACAGCTGCCATAGGCCAACCTGTAAGGGGCTACCCCACCCCTCACTGACAGTAGCCCAGTCGCAGAGGCCTTTTTTAGTTGACGCTTGAAAAACTCGAGAGAGGCAGAGAGTGCCTCCGTTCTGCGGCGTCCCTCCCTCACTTACCTGCCATGGCGTCCTGCTGCTGCTTTCAAGCTGGGAGACCTCCTATTTGGCCGTCCAGATTTTCCACGTAGCAAGCGGCCTCTGATGTCCCTGAAGGCGGATTGCCCAGTTTGAATTATGAGGCCGTCTCGTGGTGCTGACCCAGTTTCACAGCACACTGAATTAGAACTTCCTGCAGCTCGTTTCTCATGAGACTAAACTGCAACCCAAATTCCGGCTCTTTGAAGGAATCAATACAATTTAATAACCTTAGATTATATTCTGTGGACATTCATTACTTTCTGTAACTCTTCAATGAATGATTTATTCGTTCAATGTTGTGAGCCTCTGGTTGCTGCTATACTGCCCGTTGATGATAGTCTCGAGCCTATTTTGACCAGTCCGCCCATTCGAGCAAAGATTTGGAGGGTCCCCTCCACCCCCACTTACTTAAATCCTGCAGGGGAGCTCCAGGGTGTCAGAGATGGTGGTATAGTGGTAATGTCACTGGACTGATGATCCAGAGGTCCAGGTTCAACGCTCTTAATGAGTTGTGAGTTCAAATCCCACCACCACAGCTGGTGGGATTTAAATTCAGTTAAAGGTAACATCTGGAAAAGGGAGTGTGATGAATGCAGGATTTTAGATATATTTTATGATAAGCATTGGGCTAATGCAATGTTGTTTGACTAGGGTGAGCGCCTGGGGAGTGAGTGTGTTTTCAGCCTGGAGCGTTCAATTGTCTACAGCTTGGGGAGATGATGTAATTGCTAGTTGACAGATTTACCATTCGGTTTCAGCAGCACTTTGCGATTCCTGGAACTCAGTAACTCAGGAACTGGAAATTTAAATTAAAACTTCTCAGGTGCAAATAGGAATTGTTTTATTTGTCTTCTGTTGATTCAATTTGAAAGTCATTTAAAAGGCAATTCGTAGACAATTTGAAGCTTTCAAAGAATCACAGAAATTATCTTCTTGCTTAGGCAAACAGCTCGCAATAACTTTGAAAGTCAAAGTCTCAAAATGAAATATGAATACAGGGAGACAGTGAATAGTTCAGATCAAAGTATAGATGATTCAAGAAAAAGAGAGAGGGAAAGAAATCCAGCTAATGATTCAGCCCAGCTCCAGCTTCAACTAAAAATTGCCGAACAAAACTTACAGCTATTCTGTTTCATATCTGTCTCAAGCCATTTAATTACACCCCAATATAATTCTAATTGGTTTGGGTTAGACTCAAACACATCTGATTTGACGGCAAGCCGTCCATCTTTAATATGCAACATTAGTACTAATTGTTTTGTATCTGCATACTTGTGTATGTTAAAGAATGCGATATTCTGCTGTTATCAAGGCCAGTTTGAACTGGTCTTTTGCTGACTTAGCTGTTATGACAATACAGCCTTCATGTTACCTTGTCGTGCCATGATGTTGCTATGGATCCTGCCCTGTCCCTGGGCACTGTCTTGAAAAATGTATTCATTAAATCAGCTAAAGTGTTTGTTTTAATCTAGTAAAGTGAATTATGCTGTGTTATGCTGTTTTGTAAACTGTTATGTTTTGAGATGACCTGAGGTTATGAGAGTGTTGAAATAAAATGGGTAAAACTGGGGCTTAATATTTATCCTAAATAACTATCCTCGACCTATTAGGTGTGTCAGGAAACAGTTGACCTCCACATAAGGTGGAGCTAAGGTATTCCGACATTCTGAGAAAGATTTTTGAGCTGAGTTCTAATCTGGCTAACACTTTTATACCACAAGAAAGGTCTTTCTCTCACAATAGGATAATTTTAAAAGTGTAATAGTATTTAGAGCAGAACAGACTTGTCTGAGGACAAGGAAGAAGCTGAACCAAACCAGTTGAAACAGCTTTTTGAAGACATCCAGCCAGAGTCTGCAATGGTTCTAATAGGAACCAAATCTGTTTTTGAAAGCAAATATTACTCTTTGCCATTGGGATGGCAACAAACAGCGAGAGCTGTATGTTTCTTTCCTTTCTTGCTGTTTAGCTGGTATAGAGATAATAATTAAGAGTATTGCATTTACCATATTGCAGCATGGTAGCATTATGGATAGCACAATTGCTTCACAGCTCCAGGGTCCCAGGTTCAATTCCGGCTTGGGTCACTGTCTGTGTGGAGTCTGCACATCCTCCCCGTGTGTGCGTGGGTTTCCTCCGGGTGCTCCGGTTTCCTCCCACAGTCCAAAGATGTGCAGGTTAGGTGGATTGGCTATGATAAATTGCCCTTAGGGTCCAAAATTGCCCTTAGTGTTGGGTGGGGTTACTGGGTTATGGGGATAGGGTGGAGGTGTTGACCTTGGGTAGGGCGCTCTTTCCAAGAGCCGGTGCAGACTCGATGGGCCAAATGGCCTCCTTCTGCACTGTAAATTCTATGATATTCAGTAGTATTGTTTAAGGGATAATTGTACGCTGTTTTCAAGTGTGATTTGATTCGATTTGATTTATTATTGTCACATGTATTAGTATACAGTGAAAATTATTGTTTCTTGCATAAGAACATAAGAACATAAGAACTAGGAGCAGGAGTAGGCCATCTGGCCCCTCGAGCCTGCTCCGCCATTCAATGAGATCATAGCTGATCTTTTGTGGACTCAGCTCCATTTTCCGGCCTGAACACCATAACCCTTAATCCCTTTATTCTTCAAAAACTATCTATCTTTATCTTAAAAACATTTAATGAAGGAGCCTCTACTGCTTCACTGGGCAAGGAATTCCATAGATTCACAACCCTTTGGGTGAAGACGTTCCTCCTAAACTCAGTCCTAAATCTACTTCTCCTTATTTTGAGGCTATGACCCCTAGTTCTGCTTTCACCCGCCAGTGGAAACAACCTGCCTGCATCTATCCTATCTATTCCCTTCATAATTTTATATGTTTCTATAAGATCCCCCCTCATCCTTCTAAATTCCAACGAGTACAGTCCCAGTCTACTCAACCTCTCCTCGTAATCCAACCCCTTCAGCTCTGGGATTAATCTAATGAATCTCCTCTGCACACCCTCAAGTGCCAGTACGTCCTTTCTCAAGTAAGGAGACCAAATCTGAACACAATACTCCAAGTGTGGCCTCACTAACACCTTATACAATTGCAGCATAACCTCACTAGTCTTAAACTCCATCCCTCAAGCAATTAAGGACAAAATTCCATTTGCCTTCTTAATCACCTGTTGTACCTGTAAACCAACTTTTTGTGATTCATGCACGAGCACACCCAGGTCTCTGCACAGCAGCATGTTTTAATATTTTATCATTTAAATAATAATCCCTTTTGCTGTTATTCCTACCAAAATGGACAACCTCACATTTGTCAACATTGTATTCCATCGGTCAGACCCTAGCCCATTCACTTAGCCTATCCAAATCCCTCTGCAGACTTCCAGTATCCTCTGCACTTTTTGCTTTACCACTCATCTTAGTGTCATCTGCAAACTTGGACACATTGCCCTTGGTCCCCAACTCCAAATCATCTGTGTAAATTGTGAACAATTGTGGGCCCAACACTGATCCCTGAGGGACACCACTAGCTACTGATTGCCAACCAGAGAGACACCCATTAATCCCCACTCTTTGCTTTCTATTAATTAACCAATCCTCTATCCATGCTACTACTTTCCCCTTAATGCCATGCATCTTTATCTTATGCAGCAACCTTTTGTGTGGCACCTTGTCAAAGGCTTTCTGGAAATCCAGATATACCACATGCTGTACAAACAATGCATACCGTACATAGGGGAGAAAGGAGAGACTGCAGAATATAATGTTACAGTTATAGCAAGGTGTAGTGAAAAGATCAACTTAATACGGGGTAGGTCCATTCAAAAGTCTGATGGCAGTAGGGAAGAAGCTGTTCTTGAGTCGGTTGGTACGTGACCTCAAACTTTTGTATCTTTTTCCTGATGGAAGAAGGTGGAAGAGAGTATGTCCGGGGTGCGTGGGGTCCTTAATTATGCTGGCTGCCTTTCTGAGGCAGCGGGAATTATAGATAGAGTCAATGGATGGGAGGCTGGTTTGCGTGATGGACTGGGCTACACTCACAACCTTTTGTAGTTTCCTGCGGTCTTGGGCGGAGCAGGCTCCATACCAAGCTGTGATACAACCAGAAAGAATACTTTCTATGGTGCATCTGTAGAAGTTGGTGAGGGTCGTAGCTGATATGCCAAATTTCCTTAGTCTTCTGAGAAAGACTAATGTTAAAGAGTTTCCTATTATATTAATGATAACGTTTTGTTTTAAAATACTAAATCTCTAATTCTTTGTGAAATCCCTCCTGGAGCGAAATATTCTTTCCGTACAGTCTTACAAAATAAAATAAAATATTGGGTTTTGATTCAGTATCCTAGCCATTGTTGGGAGTCTGGTCTGGATCATAATAGAGGCTAGTCTCAGTTCATAATAACAATGAAGCTATAGCTGATTGTTAGCGAAAAACCCATCTGATCTCATCGCCATTGCCCTTTGGCAAAGGAAATCTGCTGTTCTTCATGTGTCTGCAGTGGCTGGCTGCCCTTTGAAAAGGCCTGGTAAAGCATTCAGTTTAAGGGAAGTTAGGAATGGGGCAACAAACGTTGGCCTTGTCAATGAGGCCTCGGGTGTGCCGCAGAAATGCTGATCGTAGAGTGTGGGGGTCCTGGGCTGAAAGAGGTATACTAATCATCTGAGGCCTACGGAAATAATTCTAGCCTTGCCTTGCCCTGGCGATTAATCATTAATTAAAACCACAGCGTCATAGAATCATAGAATTTACGGTGAAGAAGGAGGCCATTCGGCCCATCGAGTCTGCACCAGCCCTTGGAAAGAGCACCCTACTTTAGCCCACCCCTCCAACCTATCCCCGTAACCTTACCCATCCTTTCGGACACTAAGGGGCAAATTAGCACGGCCAAACCACCTAACCTGCCCATCTTTGGACTGTGGGAGGAAAGCGGAGCACCCGGAGGAAACCCATGCAGACAGGGGGAGCACGTGCAAACTGCGCACAAGCAGTCACCCGAGGTCGGAATTGAACCCGGGTCCCTGGAGCTGTGAGGCAGCACTGCTAACTACTGTCATGTTTCCTTATGGGTAATAAGGAGGGAATGGGGCCTGTTGTCAGGCACTCAGTATTTGTTGAGCGATCTGGCATTCAGAAAGGAAGGCACTGAGAGCCATCCCCCTCTCCTTTATTCTGATCATAGAATCTCTACAGTGCAAAAGGAGGCCATTCGGTCCATTGAGTGTGCACTGACCCTCTGAAAGACCACCCTACCTGGGTCCAATCCCCCACACCCTACCCCCGTAACCCCACCTAGGGACAATTTAGCATGGCCAATCCACCTAACCTGCACATCTTTGGACTGTGGGAGGGTCTGGATATCCTCTCTCAACCTTTCTACATTACAATCTCTCCCATTTCCTTTATGATGTTCCCTTACTACCTCTCTGAGCTAACTGACTCCGGGTTCAATTCCCTTACCGGCAAAGGTTATTCATGAAGGCCCTGCATTCTCAACGTCGCCTGAGGTGTGGTGACCCTCAGGTTAAATCACCACCAGTCAGCTCTCTCCCAAAGGGGACAGCAGTCCTCGGGGACTGAGGTGAGTTTTATTTTCACAACCTCCTTGACCAAAACTGTGGTCACCTATCCCAATGTTCTTGAGTGACTCGGTGTCAAATCTTGACTGACTGTGTTCCTGCAAAGCACTATGGGATGTTGCACCGACCTTTTGTTGTGATACGCGAGGGTTTGACCCTTGGCGAGAGTTGACTTCAGCCAGCGAGCATTGCGAGGCAAGCACCATTATTTTGTTTGGCTGAGGGAGAAGGGCAACTCGGCAACTTTCTCACCCCTGGTCACGATCCAGTGGTGCCGAACGGAATGTGAGTGCGGGCCGAGTGAAAACAGGACCGAATGTCAGAAGGCAGTAGACTGCTGTTGTTTTCACCGACTAATTCCATAAGATTATATCGCAGAGGGAGAAGAGAGCAATGTAGGACTAAATGCACATTTGGCTGCGACATGAACACACAGCTTACAGCACATCGGGCAGGCCTACTTAAGAAAAAAATATAATTGGCATTCTTTCCTCCTGTGTTGAGATTACCCCGTGTGACGACAGTCCCTCCACTCCCCGCCCACAGACATTGTCACCTTAAGGTGGAGCATCTGCATCACATACTGATCCGTGACCAGCTCAACAGTTCATTCCCTAATTGGCAATGAGGAGGCGTGCTTGTTGGAGGGCAGGACACACGTTGTCAGTTTCATCTCCCTCGAGGTGAAAGCGTCTGCGTGAGACCCCAGGCAAAGAACTCGGGCAACTGATTACAATCTGAGGTTGTCCAACATTTAGAGCAATGTGTCCCCAAGCTGCAGAACCAAAGAGCTTTGAACTTCAAAACCACATCCAGCCATCCCTCGTCCCTCCAGTTTCAATTTAACTCTTTCACGTCTCTAAACAAATGACTTATATACTGGGCACAGCACCAGGGACCCAGGTTCAATTCTGGCCTCGGGTCACTGTCTGTGCGGAGTCTGCACGTTCTCCCCGTGTCTGCGTGGGTTTCCTCCGGGTGCTCCGGTTTCCTCCCACAGTCCAAATACGTGCAGGTTAGGTGGATTAGCCAGGATCAATCGCCCCTTACTGTCCAAAGGTTAGGCAGGCTACGGGGATAGGGCAGGGGAGTGGGCCTAGGTTAAGGTGATTTTTTGGAGGGAGGGTGCAGACTCAATGGGCCGAATGTCCTCCTTTTACACTGTAGGGATTCCATGAAACATCAATGAGAGCAGCCCTTCAACGTGCATCCGATCACTTGAACACAGGACAAGGTCTGCCATGTTTTGGGATTGCGACAGTCCTCCATGCTCTTCCCACCACCACCCCTGCCTTTTCCCCATAAACCTGCACATGGTCTCTAATCAAGTCATCACCCAATGCCTCTTGATTGCCTCAATTGAACCCGCCTCCACCACACTTCCAGGCCGTGCATTCCAGACCCCAACCACACGCTGTGTGAAAAGGTTTTTTCTCACCTCGTATTTGCATCTTTTGAAAACCATTTTAAATCTGTGCCCTCTTGCTGATGCGAGCCGGGACAGTTTCTCTCCATCTACTCGAGCCCCCTCATGATTTTGAACACCACTACCAAATCTCCTCTCAGCCTTCTCTTCTCCGTGGAAAACAGTCCCGACCTCGCCAATCTATCCTCACAACTTTGCAACTCAGTAATATTATGGTTGCTCCCCTACATTAACTCGACTTTCGCACCTTACGCGCGTATCCTTCGATTTCTTTAATTACAGGGCCTCTGCGCACACGGGCCGGGATTCTCCGTGACCGCGCCAGGTCGGAGAATTGCCGAGGGAGGGGGCGGGAATCGCGCCAGGCCTCCCCGAGGCCGGGCCGCCGATTCTCCGGCGCCCGGAGAATCGGCAACACTCGCAGGATGGTCGCCGTGCCGGTCGGGGGCCGTTGAAAGGGCCCTCCCCCCCCCGGGCCATTCTCCGGCCCTCGACGGTCCGAGTGCCCGCCGAGTTCAGCCGAGTCCCGCCGGCGTGGGTTACGTATGGTCCCACGCAGCGGGACCTCAGAGTTCTGGCTGCGGTGGCCATCCTGGTGGGGCGGGGGGGGGGGGGGGGGCAGGGGGAACCGACTCCGGGGGGGGGGGGGGGGGGGGAGGGAAGGCCTCCACAGTGGCCAGGCCCGCAATCGAGGCCTATTGATGGGCAGGCGGGCTAATTCCGGGGCGGGCCTATATTCCTCCGTGCCAGGCCCCTGTAGGGCTCTGCCATATTGCCCGGGTGTAGAGATGGTAACCCACGCGCATGCGCGGACCCGCGCCGGCCGTGGCACACATGCCCGGACACACAGCAGCGGTGGCACACATGGCCGGACCCACAGCAGCGGTGGCACACATGCCCGGACCCACAGCAGCGGTGGCGCACATGCACGGACCCACAGCAGCGGTGGCGTACATGCACGGACCCGCGCCGGCCATGGCGCGCCAGCCAACACTCCGGCGCCGTACTAGCCCCCTAGGAAGGGGTGAATGCCTGGGCCTGGAGGCTGTTGACGCCGGTGTCGTTCGCGCCGCCTTTGACGCCGGCGTCACAACATGGCCGCGGGATCGGAGAATCCCGGCCAATGATTCCAAAAAAGGTAATAATTTCACAGGTTTACAGAGAAGCCTAATTATTACTTTTTTAAAAATTCGATCATGGAACATGGTCCTCGCAGTCTGGGCCAGTATTTATTGCCCGTCCCTAATTGCCCTTCAGGGGACAGTTAAGAGTCAACCACACTGCTGTGGGCCTGGAGTCACATGTAGGCCAGACCAGGTAAGGACGGCAGATTTCCTTCCCTAAAGGACATTAGTGAACCAGATGGGTTTTTACGACAAAAAACAATGGTTTCACGGTCATCATTAGACTTTTAATTCCAGATTTTTATCGAATTCAAATTTTCATCTGCAGTGGCGAGTTTCAAACCTGGGTCCCTAGAGCTTTACTTTGGGTGTCTGGGTTACTAGTCTAGTGGGCGACACGGTAGCACAGTGGTTAGCACTGTTGTTTCTCAGCTCCAGGGTCCCAGGTTCGATTCCCGGCTTGGGTCACTTTTTGTGCGGAGTTTGCACGTTCTCCCCGTGTCTGCATGGGTTTCCTCCGGGTGCTCCGGATTCTTCCCACAAGTCCCGAAAGACGTGCTGTTAGGTGAATTGGACATTCTGAATTCTCCCTCTGTGTACCCGAACAGACGCCGGAATGTGGCGACTAGGGGCTTTTCACAGTAACTTCATTGAAGTGTTGATGGAAGCCTACCTGTGACAATAAAGATTATTATTATTATAAATGACAATACCACTACACAAATGCCTCCCCGCATTATCTCCGTTATGTAAAAACAAATTACTGCGGATGCTGGAATCTGAATTAACTCCGTCAAGTGTTACCTCTTAATAACTGTCTCCGGCTCTCTCACAACAACCTCTTTGCTACTTTGACCTGCTTCCCCAGTGACTGCTGTGACTCACTTGAGGACTGACGAGATGCCGTAATTGGCGATCTCAGGGACCTCGGAGCTGTAAGGGGCTGACTGCAGACTGTAGCGGTGTGCTGGTATCTCGAAAGTCTGATCTAGCTTGCATTATGGCACCAGAATGGGCTTTGGTGGAGGAGCATTGCAGATCCTTAAGATAGAATTAGACTGAAATTATAGCAAATAAACTAATTATTCATTTAAAGTGGTGAACACGAGTGATGATGCTTCACAAAAATGTGCAGGTTAGGCGGATTGGCCATGCTACATTGCCCTTAGTGTCCAAAACATTTAGGTGGGGTTACTGGGTTAAGGGGATAGGGTGGAGGTGTGGGCTTAGGTGGGGTGCTCTTTCCAAGGGCCCGTGCAGACTCGATGGGCTGAATGGCCTCCTTCTGCATTGTAAATTCTATGATTCTATCTCCCCCATCTCATTTCATTTAAGCCTATCAGAGTATCCTTCCATTCACACGCCACCATATTTATCCATAGTCTCCTTAAATGCATCTTGCCTCAACTATTTCTTGTAGTAACACGGTCCATATTCCCACCACTCCCTGTCCCTGGGTGAAGATGTTTCTCCTCAGTCTCTCATTGGATTGATTCTATTCCCAATACAGGACCTCTCCTGCCTTCCCGCTGAGGATCAGCACTCTTGCCAATCTGGAAGAAACTTGGGCATGGGGGTCTGTAATCTGACCGAAACCCTTATCCATTCAGCCTGTCCAAGACTGTGGAGATGAATGGATCGAGAGTCAGCTCTATGAACGCTTGAGAAATGTTCTTACTAGCACCATAGTCTTCTCCAAGGAGAGGCCAGCGATGGTATCCATTGAGGTAAGAGTGATTGAGTGTTTGTGTCATGTTTCAGAACCTGATATACGTTGGCACAAGCAGTAGAAGGTATCTAGTGGGTAGCGCATTGTGTTGAGAGGTTGTTGCTGCACAGAACACATCTCAAGTCCTCAGATTCTCTTCAGCAGAGCCACGATGCAAGCAGTGAACTGACCCATTTCTCCCACCTACAACTCCTCACTTGTCCTTGGAGCTTCACCCAGAGCAGACACATCTCTCCTCCTCCTTAGACAGTCCCTTGGGGTCAAGGATGACGTCTTCCCACTCCTGTTCGAGGGCTGATAAATCCGATACATGGCCTGCGGATTTTGCCACCGGCACGGCAGGTGGTGCTTGAAGGGTTGGGTCGTTAGGCGGTTTGGAGGTTTGGGCACTCTTCCTAAAATCTCGCCTTCTCCTCTGCACGGCCCAGACAAAGTCTCTCAATGTGTTCAGTTCCATCACCGATGAGCCTTCTCCATCTCTGGTCACAAACCAGGGTCTTAAGAGGCTTGCCAGGGTAAATGTTGAGAGGATGTTTCCCTCATGGGAGAGCCTAGGACCATAGATACATAGAGCATTATAGCGCAGTACAGGCCCTTCGCCCCTCGATGTTGCGCCGACCTGTGAAACCACTCTAAAGCCCATCTACACTATTCCCTTATTGTCCATATGTCTATCCAATGACCATTTCAATGCCCTTAGTGTTGGCGAGTCCACTACTGGGCGGAGTCTCAGCACGGTAGCATGGTGGTTAGCACAATTGCTTCACAGCTCCAGGGTCCCAGGTTCGATTCCCGGCTTGGGTCACTGTCTGTGCGGAGTCTGCACGTTCTCCCCGTGTGTGCGTGGGTTTCCTCCGGGTGCTCCGGTTTCCTCCCACAGTCCAAAGATGTGCAGGTTAGGTGGATTGGCCAATGATAAATTGCCCTTAGTGTTGGGTGGGGTTACTGGGTTATGGGGATAGGTTGGAGGTGTGGGCTTAGGTAGGCTGCTCTTTCAAAGAGCTGGTGCAGACTCGATAGGCCGAATGGCCTCCTTCTGCACTGTAAATTCTATGATTTAAGGCTCAGATAGACAGAATCTTGATCAGTAAGGGAATCAAGGGTTACGGGGAAAGGGCAGGAAAGTGGGCCTGAGGAATGTTAGATCAGCCATGATCCTATTGAATGACGCAATGCGCTCAAGGGGCCGAATGGCCTACTCCTGTTCCTATATCGTTTGGTCTCATGAGTCGGCTGGGCTATCTGACCCCTTCTGGAATGCTCTGCGGACATTCATAAAGTGTTTCCAATGTAATCCTTGGAGTCTCCTGTCACAGCTGAGTTTCAAGTAGAATAGTTACTTCGAGAATCTGGTGGCGCAGGGGGTACAAACCCATCTTGCCTGCTTCCTAGGTTGTTGTTGGCTGTGCCGCTGTTTGGGCGGATGAGAGCGAGTGACGACACATCGCCAGGAAGATTCTTTGACGCTGCCTTTGCGACCGAGATGCCCGAGGTTCTTGCTGGATCCAGAAAAAGTAGAGAGGAGCAAGGGGAAGCACTTACGAGGCACAGCCAAGCTAGAGGCAGAGGAATGGAAGCACAATGCAGAACCAGATTGTCCCACTGAGAGTTTGAGTTCAGTCGAAAGAGGAAGGGATGTGGCATGCTGTGCTGAGTAACCAGCTTGGCCATTAACCATGCTTGCATGTCCTCTGTCTGCCAAGGATGCAGATGGCGGCCTCTTCCGTTGATGCCAGTTCCTGTTGACTAGCGTGACTGCCTCCTGTTCTGGTTGTCTCCTTTCCATTGTGTGCCAGATTCTCCAGTACAATAAGTGGAAATACGTTCAGACGTGGCTTTTCAAGATGTAGTATGTTGTTTAGCAGAGGGGAAGAAGGAGCAGTTTGGCTGCTGTGCAAACGTGTTGTGAGACACTAGCAGTGAGAAAGAGAAAAGTTGCGAGGGCAGGAATGAACGTCAGGTCACGCAGGGCTAAATAGAAAGAGAGATGAGAAGGGTAGTCTTACCTTGATAGTCCTGGTCAGGTCAATTATTGCTTTTGTCGCACCATATCTGGATCGTGAGGGGAATGCTCACACGCTATGAGAGGGTGGTAGGAGCCACTTTAGAAGGCACTAAATGTGCTTTAACCTGCTGCAGTTTGCCTGTGAGAATGAAAAAAGTACCGTTCCCGGGGCTGGTTTAGCACAGGGCTAAATCGCTGACTTTGAAAGCAGACCAAGGCAGGCCAGCAGCACGGTTCAATTCCCGTACCGGCCTCCCCGAACAGGCGCCGGAATGTGGCGACTAGCGGCTTTTCACAGTAACTTCGTTTGAAGCCTACTTGTGACAAAAAGCGATTTTCATTTCATTCCCCCCCCACCCCCCCCACCACGCCCTCCCTCAATCAGTGAATTACACAAATCGCACAAAGGAAGCATTCACCATGCTGCCAGATCTCCAAAGTATGGCCCAATAGAAACGATGGCACTTGCTCTATGTATAAGTCTCCAGGTTGCAACATGTCCTGACCTGTTACCCTGCCCACTGCCCTGCTCACTGTCCACAAAATTAATGGGTGCGTGTAAAAATTATCTCCGGATTGTAGGCTGATGATTTTTCGTTGCAGGAGAAGGGATGTTGGCTTGACGTAACTCAAGATGGCAATTGTATATTGGAAGACTGTAGAAATTCTGAGGGTGCTTTCCTTGTTGTTTTGCAGAGAAATAGTCTCCAATCATTGGCACTCCCTGTTCCATGTTGAATTCAAGTTATTCATGTGTTTGTCACCAATATAATCTTCTCTTCCCTCTCTCAATTCACCAGTTTGTTCTTCTTTTCCCACCCACCTGAATTGAGCTTGCGTTGGTATTCATCTCCCATGAGCCTGATCTGAAAACCCATGTATTTCTAGGATGTGGTCATTTCCTAGGTCCAATAATCTCCTCACGCAGACGACACGTATCAGAGCTCTGCGCCTTGGGGAAGAGGAGGAGCATCAACTTCTGGTATGGGCCTGAGAGGAGATTGTGGAGCCAAATCAGAATGCCACTGGCCCCAGTTACCAATTTCAGCACTTTGCAGGTGGCAAAATGACTTATGCTACCCTCTAGATGTTTGCTAACTACTTCCCAAAGCTCATCAGGGATTGACGTGAAGTCCCAGTGCACATGTGTTGAGGGTGAATCTCTGTTGTGGCCTCGGAAACAGGAAAATGGTACTAATTCCACTTTTTTGCTGTATTATTGCCATTGCATTGGTCTGTTGCAGCTATAAATGCCTTGCCCCTCCTCAGGGACAGTGTAGGAAGCCCTGGTGCTTTTTCAAAAGGATGGAAATCATCAGAAGTTTGTCTTTGTCTCTGAAGTATCTATCCCTTTAAGAATTTTCTCTTTAAGACTAATCTTATATGTGGCAAGTAACATTAGGTGGATTTGTCATGCTCAGTGGCCCCTTAGTGTCTAAAGATTTGAAGATTAGGTGGATTGGCCATGATCAATGTGCGGGTTATGGGGATAGGGTGGGGGAGTGGGCATAGGTAGAATGCTCTTTCAGAGGGTCAGTGCAGACTCGATGGACCGAATGTCTTCCTTCTGCAATGATGATTGAAATGAAAATGAAAATCGCTTATTGTCACAAGTAGGCTTCAAATGAAGTTACTGTGAAAAGCCCCTAGTCGCCACATTCCGGCGCCTGTTCGGGGAGGCGGTTACAGGAATTGAACCGTGCTGCTGGCCTGCGTTCAAAGCCAGCGATTTAGCCCTGTGCTAAACAGTAAAATCCACTGTAGGGATTCTATGGAATCTCGGGATTCATGCCACACAAATGCCTGCAATGACCATGTTCAATTGGAGAGAAATCGTCCCTTGGTATTACCATTTCTCAAAGCGCCACCATCAACAATCTCGGTGGCCTAATATTGACCAGAAACTTAAATGGACAAGCCATATTAAGACTGTGAAACTAATAAATACTAAGAGCAGGTCAGACGTTTGAAACTCTCCAGCGAGTAACTCACCTCCTGACCCCCGAAAGCCTGTCCACCATCTATAAGACATAAGTCAGGAGTGTAATGGAATACTCTCCACTTGCTTGGATGAGTGCAGCTCCAACAACACTCAAGAAGCTCAACATCATCCAGGACAAAGCAGCCCGCTTAATTACTCCCCCTTCCACTAACATTCAAACCCTCCACCACAAATGAACAGTGGCAGCCATGTGTACCATCTACAAGATGCACTGCAGTAACTCACCAAGTTTCCTTAGACAGCACCTTCCAAACTAACTGCCGCTACCATCTAGAAGGACAAGAGTAGCAGATATCTGGGAACCCCACCACCTGGAGGTTCCCCTCCAAGTCACTCAGCACCCTGACTTATATTGCTGTTCTTTCACTGACATTGGGTCAAAGTCCTGGAACTCCATTCCTAACAGTGCTGTGGGTGTACCTACACCACATGGACTGCAGCAGTTTAAGATGGGGATTCACCACCAACTTCTCAAGGGCAATTAGGGTTCGACAACAAAAGTTGGCCTCGCCAATTCATGTCCTATGAACAAATAACACTTTGCTTTAATAAACACAATAAGCGACATTCCACAAAAAGATTTCAAGGAGTTTGAACAGCAGGATTAATAAACTTATATTATTGTTTTACCAGAGAGGCATGTTGAAATTTATATCACAACGTAATCTTGCTCCCTACTTATGAATACAAAGTTGAAGATTAATATTTCTTCAGCATAAGTAAACTAATTTTGTTGATTGCAGCCAATGGAGCTGAAAATACTGAATATTAAATTAGCAAGCTCAGAACTGTGATTCTCTCAGGGTTTGTATTTTTATTACTGCAATATTAATAAAGGAAAGGCGCAGAGGTTGAGAGTTTTGTGACTTTGCATTACTTTCACCATACTTCTACCCCTTCGTCGTTACGTACTCTTATGGCTTGCTAAGGCAGTCTTGTGGTGTCGTAAGTAGACTCTTAACCTTTGGGTCATCAATTCTGGGTTCAAGTCCCACTTCAGGCCCTGGAAGGTGCATTTGTAATGTGGCCAAACAGGTTGATTATTAGCCTGTGAATCCTTCCAATATGGCAGGCGGTAAAATTGGGAACATTTTCTGATCGGCCTCACAGCAAAACACAAGGGCAAACCACTGCAGATTTTTGCTAAGCATGGGGGCACGGTAGCACAATGGTTAGCACTGTTGCTTCACGGCTCCAGGGTCCCAGGTTCGATTCCCGGCTTGGGTCACTGTGCGGAGTCTGCACGTTCTCCCCGTGTGTGTGTGGGTTTCCTCCGGGTGCTCCGGTTTCCTCCCACAGTCCAAAGATGTGCAGGTTAGGTGGATTGGCCACACTAAATTGCCCTTAGTGTCCAAAAAGGTTAGCTTGGGTTAACATAACACAGTCATAGAACATACAGTGCAGAAGGAGGCCATTCGGCCCATCGGGTCTGCACCGACCCACTTAAGCCCTCACTTCCACCCTATCCCCGTAATCCAATAACCCCTCCGAACCTTATTGGTCACTAAGGGCAATTTATCATCGCCAATCCACCTAACCTGCACATCTTTGGACTGTGGAGGAAACCGGAGCACCCGGAGGAAACCCACGCAGACATGGGGAGAACGTGCACACTCCACACAGACAGTGACCCAGCGGAGAATTGAACCTGGGACCCTGGTGCTGTGAAGCCACAGTGCTAGCCACTTGTGCTACCCTTGCTGCCCCGGGTTGCGGGGATAGGGTGGAAGTGTGGGCTTAAGTAGGGTGCTCTTTCCAATGACCGGTACAGACTCAATGGGCAGAATGGCCTCCTTCTGCACTGTTAATTCTATGATTCTAAATTTTTATGATCATGGCCCAATCCACTGTAAGTTCCTGGCATCCTCTTAGGGCATGGTACCTGGAGGAGGAGGATCAAATATTGACATGGTGCAGTGAGCTGTGTGGTATTATCATAACTGTAAGAACTGCAAGGGTTAATGAAGTGTCGGGAGTAGCCACTAGAGGGAGCTACAGTTACAAGTACATAAGGTATTGATGCTGAGCCTTGTGGGAGAGTGTGTGCAGGAGTTAGCTAGAGAGAGTCAGAAGTACAGATAGTGTGAGTGAGAGCAGCAGATCATAGTTTGTATCAGCATTAAGGTTAGCTGTAGATGAGTGTAGTTTAAATGTTAAAAATCAAATGCGTATTCTTTAGGAATACATGTTGAATCCAAGTTAGTCGTGTTAATGAATTTATAGCTTTGTTTAAGTTCAAGCTATTTGTGGTCTTTGTAAACACTACGCCAACCATCCTGAAATAAGCAACACAAAAAACACCACAAGTTGAGAAGAAGTGAATGGTAAGACTGTGTGAACACCTCAGTTGCAATTCTCTTGAAGGTGTCCCCCGAAAATTTTAACCAAGATTGTGTTTCGAATAACGTACACGGGGCAGTGTCGATTGTTCTCCCCCTGTGGCTCGAGGAGTATGAGCTCCCCCGCTAACTGCGGGGCTGATAACCATGTTGTATTAAAGGTCAGCCAGATAGAAACCGACCGATACAGAGAGATAGTACCCGGTGAGCTTCAACCGGGCCACATGTAAATAGTTGGTCTTCTACATAAACGCCTTCTTTTGTTTTCTTGTCGGATTCACCTCGCCTTTATTATACCCGTCACCGCTTTACATTTAACCCCTGACATTTTTCTTTTGGTCATTCATGGAATGGGTCGGTCACTGGCAAGGCCAGCACTTTTTTGCCTATCCCTAATTGCCCTTGAAACTCAGCCACTTTAGAAGGTAATTAAGAGTCGACAAAATGTAGGCCAGATCCGGTTTGTTACGGATGCGAGTTGGGTTTTAACGATAATTGGTGATAGTTATCATAGTCACCATTACTGAAACTAGCTATATGTTCCAGATTTATTCATGGAATTCAAATTACCATGGCGGTATTTTAACCCCTGTCCCCAGGACATTAGCCTGGGCCTCTGGATTATTATCCCAGTGACACTACCACAGTATTGTTATGCCGCTATCTGCCCTGATCGTGAGGCTGGACAGTAGTTGGCCACTGAGCTTCAGCTAGTGAGATAGATATTTTAGGGCAGAACGGTAGCATAGTGGTTAGCACAATTGCTTCACAGCTCCAGCGTCCCACGTTCGATTCCCGGCTTGGGTCACTGTCTGTGCGGAGTCTGCACGTTCCCCCCGTGTGTGCGTGGGTTTCCTTCGGGTGCTACGGTTTCTTCCCACAGTCCAAAGATGTGCAGGTTAGGTGGATTGGCCATGCTAAATTGCCCTTAGTGTCCAAAATTGCCCTTAGTGTTGGGTGGGGTTACTGGGTTATGGGGATAGGGTGGGGGTGTGGGCTTGGGTAGGGTGCGCTTTGAAAAGAGCTGGTGCAGACTCGATGGGCTGAATGGCCTCCTTCTGCACTGTAAATTCTATGATTCGATGATTCCTGATCTGTATTGCACACTTGGAGCAGAGTCTGGCAATTTCAATGCTTCAACACTGAAATGAAGTTTTAAAAAAAGAATATGTTCTGGGAATGTGGGCGTCCTTGGCTGGGTCAGCATTTAATGCCCATTCCTCACTCCCCTTGCACTGAATGGTTTGCTCGGCCATTTCAGAGTGCATTTAAGAGTCAACCACAGTGCTATGGGTCTGGAGTCTCATGTCAGCCAGGCTAGGTAAGGACAGCAGATTTCCTTCCCTAAAGGGACATTACTGAACCAGGTGGGTTTCCGGCAATCTACTATGGTTTCATGGTCACCGTCAGACTTTTAACTCCAGATTTTTTGTTTTATTCAAATTTCAGCCGTGGTGGGATTCGAACCTGATTCCCTAGAGGATCACTCGGGGACTTTTGGATTGCAAGCTCCAGTGACAATACCACTACCCCACCGATTGAGACCAGTCATTGGTGCATAACAGCATGGTGGCACAGTGATTAGCACTGCTGCCTCACAGCATCAGGAACCCGGGTTCAATTCCGGCCTTGGGTGACTGTCTGTCTGTGTGGAGTTTGTATGTTCTCCCCGTATCTGTGTGCGTTTCCTCCGGGTACTCCGGATTCCGCCCATGGCCCAGGTTAGGCAGATCGGTCATGCTAAATTGCCCCATAGCGTCCAAAGACGTGCTGGTAGGTGGGGTTACAGGGATAGGGTGGGGTAGTGTGCCTAGGTAGGGTGCTGTTTCAGAGGATTGGGGCAGACTCGAATGGCCTCCTTCTGCACTTTAGGGATTCTATCCATTCGAAATCCATCCTGCGGATGCAACTGGCCTGGTAGGACTTGATGCTGAAACTTAGTCCTCAACATAAACTCATTACCCAGCAGTAACAGCTTGATGAGCCTACACACCCACAGGAACAAGTCAACGCCTTGTAAATAGGCAGTTTGTATCCATGTAGTTCTCAATCTCAATTAGAGCTTCACCTTTTCCAGAGATGCCATTGGTAATTGGCCTGATATTGCCAAAGTTGGTCCAATGCCCTGTGTATAATAATACTGCAGAATTCAAGCAAATCATTAGACTTGCTAATTTGATGCCTTGTGTTTTGTAGCAATTAAAAGTGAACACATCGGTATCTACATTTGGCAATGGCCAATCGAGCATCTTGCTCAGCCAAGAATATGCTATTCACAAAACTAAAAGGGGTTAGATGTTAAATGTCGGCGGGAGACTGCTGAGCTCCCAGCTCTGATTAGACCATACTAATGAGTTGAACAGTGCAGCAATGTTTATGACAGAGGCAAAATTCCGTCTGGGGCTGCCGGAATGCTAACTGATAAATGCCCAACACGATTACAATATCAATCGAAAGAAAGATTTGTATTTATATAGCCCCTTTTATCACTGCATGAGATTTCAAAGTGCTTTACAATTAAATATTTTTTATGTTGTAGCCGCTGATGTGATGTTTAAAATGTTCTTTTATTCATTCATGGATTGTGGGTGTCGCTGGCTAGACCTGCATTTATTGCTCTTCCCTCATGGCCCATGAGCTGCCTTCTTGAAACGCTGCAGTCGCTATTGTGTAGGTACACCCACAGTGCTGTTAGGGAGGGAGTTCCAGGATTTTGACCCAGCGACAGTGAAGGAACGGCCAATATATTTCCAAGTCAGGATAGTGAGTAGCATGGGGGGGAACTTGCAGGTGGCGGTGTTCCCGCATTGTCCTTGTCTTTCTAGGTGATAGTGGTGGTGGGTTTGGAAGGGGCTGTCTAAGGAGAGGCCTTAACATCTCATCCCAAAGATGGAACTCCTGACAGTGCAGCACTCTGTCAGTATTGCACTCAAGCCTTGAGAGTACGACTTGAACCCACAACCTCCTGACCTGGAGGCAAAAGCACTGGGCCCCAGCTGGCGCAGTTGTCCGACTGAACCTTGCCTGAGATGTGATGACCCTCAGGTCAAATCACCACTAGTCAGCTCTCAACCTCAAAGGGGAAAGTAGCCTATGGTCATCTGGAACTATGATGATTTTACTTACTCACCTTTATTGGCAAGTTTGGTATAAGAGAATCTTTTTTGACCAACACCGGTTAGTAACCTACTACCAACAGTTGTTCACAATAACAATTTTTAAAAATACAATTGCAACAGAATACGAGGAAAGGTTTCGTGCCCAGAGGAAATCCCATTGGTCTACAGGCTGGATATGGACCGATAAAGAGTAATTTTGCAGAGCTTTTTTCATCAAGGTGTTATATTATATTGCTACTCCTGGTAGCATGTTGTATTACTTGGTTAAGGTAATATCTGTCGTTACTGGTTGCAGATAATCTTGAGTCTTAGGTGGAAAGTAAACAAATTTATTAAGTAACGATAAAACTAATAAATGAGTTTGACACTCGACCGAACTATCTCTAGAAATAAAGTAATGAGATCAAACTGTATAAACTGTATCTGAACTACACGTGGTGTCTAGGCTGTGATCTAACTATACTATACTACTGCTGTCTGACTACTCCTGTGTGGAAAGAGACCAAGAGCCTTTGGGAGCTTGGTTATATAGTGTGGTTTAGTGGTGCCCCCTAGTGTCACTGTCACAGCTAAGTGTTGTGATTAACCCTTTACTTACATGTCTGTCGACATTTCATTGCACAACGGGCCTCACTCGATAGGGTCATAGCTGTTGTATTATTGGTCTATCACTGACCTGAGCTCCCATGTAGTGACACTTTGCAAAATTACCCTTTTCAGCTTCATCAAGTTAAATTGTCCATCAGGATTCATTACTTTTGATAACCCTCTCAGTTCTCCTCCGGCACCAAATCTTGCCATTAATCTCATCTGTATAAGGCCAGTGTCTTTACTTGAATCCGGAGACTTTTAAGTTCTATCTTGATCTTTTTTTCTCTCATCTTTCTTCGTGAGTGAAGGAAATAAGAAGAGTGGAAACTTTTTCACAAAGGGCAAAACACCTACGTGTACTTACATCAACTTTCCTCACCATGGGAGATTCCACTGGGAACCATTCGATGCATTATGGCTCAGATGTTATCAGCAGGTTTTATTGACTATTTTTGTACTACAAAGCTGCACAGAAGCAATTTATGAGGTTGTGGTCCCAATAGAAACATACATTAAGACTTCAACCTCATTCCCCAATCCCCATGATTTCCTATATTTTATTAATAGATGAAAAGTCACACTGCACACGCACCTAAATCCCTGATTTGTGCCTTCAACAAGCAAGGTTCTGAATTAAGGGTATAAACTCTTACAAAGATCCTTGATGCCTGTAATAAGAAAGTTTCTGAAACATTAACTAGCAACTTGTTCTATATTTAATTCTATATGTAAGCACCATCTCATTTAATAAAGGAAAATATGTCATACTCTTTTCCTGATGCTTTTGAACAAATAATTTATTTTTGCAATGTAAATATTTCTTCATCAATAGAGTTCTTTCCACCGACCTCCACCAGCCCCCTTCCCATCACCAAATTACATTATCTCACTCAGTTATAAGCGGTTGAAACGATTGCTGTGAATGTAGAGTAAGGACAAAAGATGGCTATCGGTGTACTGGAGTGTGGAAACGTGGACACGATTATTACAGGCAGAAGGGATCATTTTGTAAGAGTTTAAATATGTCTCCTGCACCATGACACCATTGCTTTCACCTCAGCAGTGGTAGCCATGCCTTCATCTGGTAAAGCCCATATAAGTTGTGGAATTCTCCCGCCTAAATCTCTCTGTCATGGCCATACAATGATATGAAGGCGCCAATCATTCATAAGGGACTATGTAAATATTTTGTGGGTTTATTTATTTAGATTAGGTACTTGAAATCGTATATATAAAGGTAGAAAAATTGAAGACATTAGTGCTGTGATGTGTTCCTCTCACAGGTAAAAGTGAATCTAAAGCCGGGATTTCCCAACGCTAACATCATGGGCGTGAGGGACGGGAAAATTTGAAGAGCCGTTGACTTTTAACAGGTAAATAGGCTCTGGGTTCATTTATTGAGACTAGGTACATGAGAACAGTGATGCATAGGTATAAACCTTGAAGACATCAGAGCTGTGCGCCGTGTGCTCTGCTCAAAGCAAAAGTGAAACTAAGACTGCATCACATGACACATTTCCCTTCTAGTGATGTTATGCTGCTATCCCTTAAAGGCATATTCCGAGAGTTGTGTGTTATTAGTTCATTCAGGAAATCTGAGTTGCTCAGTCAATGTACACTTTTTTATGTAATATGTAGTCTGGTGCTATGGGCTGTGATGGGAGAGGTTCCAAATTTCTTTCCATCGCATAGTTGCCAGGAATCTTTCCCATTCCAGCCACCTGCCTTTGGCACATGTTGGAAGGATTTTTGTAGGTTGATACTCACCCTGTTTGGCTGCATTATGAGCACACCTTCCTTGGTCATCAAGTCCTGGGATGGGACTCGAAGCCAGACCTCTAGTTCAGAGGCAGGGTCTCCACCCGCTGCAATACAAGTTCAACCTCAGAGCAATTCGACGATGAACAAATAATTGCGGCCTTGCCAATCTCACCCACAACCTGAGTACTACTAAAAAGCACCCGTCCTGTTCGACGAACCTACTGTATGTTTACAAAATGGGACTGATTCAGAAGCAACTCCAGTTTTGCATCCACTATAGAGAGGTTCAGTTCAAAGGAAGTTTGTACTGAAAACCTGACAGCCTCCGCGACTTGTTCAGGCTTGTGTATGGAAACTCTTCTTTAATTATTAGTTATTTGCTGCGTTGCAGATGCCCGCTGGCAATTCTGCCGTGGTAATTTTTAAGATACTGATCCCTGGCTTCATGCTAATTTAAGTTTGCAAAATACAACGGTTCAGCTTATTGCAAGCTTGGCTGGTGGCATTTGGGCAGTCCACAGATTCAGTCCCAATGAACAAAAAACTGATCTTGCCTCAAGAAATGAAGAAGACAATCTTTCTGTGCACGGAGTTGCTATGGCAATTGGTTTTCCGTGGAGACAATTTAAATTGTTTTTTTTTCCGTCTCATTCATATGTGAAGAGGGGCTGGTTTATATAAATGATTGAAAGCCTGCAGAGCTTAAATTAAACCGGATATTTTTTGAGGGGGGCACCATTAGAAAAAATGTTGACTGAATTGTCATAACATCTTAACCATTTTAAGAAACAATTGGGGGATATATTCGTTTATTTAAAAAAAAATAAAGTTAGAGTACCCAATTATTTAGATTTTTTTCCAATTAAGGGGCAATTTAGTGTGGCCAATGTACCTAACCTGCACATCTTTGGACTGTGGAGGTGAAACCCACGCAGAAACGGGGAGAATGTGCAAACTCCCACAAGGACAGTGACCCGGGGCCAGGATCGAACCCAGGTCCTCAGAACTGTAGTCCCAGTGCTAACCACTGCGTCACATGCAGCCCTAAAATTAGTTTATTTTTAATGTGGAGAGTTGGTGGTTAGAACTGTTGCTTCACAGCGCCAGGGTCCCAGGTTCGATTCCCGGCTTGGGTCACTGTCTGTGCGGAGTCTGCACGTTCTCCCCGTGTCCGCGTGGGTTTCCTCCGGGCGCTCCGGTTTCCTCCCACAAGTCCCGAAAGACATGCTTGTTAGGTGAATTGAACATTCTGAATTCTCCGTCCGTGTACCCAAACAGGCCCTGGAGTGTGGCGACGAGGGGATTTTCACAGTAACTTCATTGCAGTGTTAATGTAAGCCTACTTAATAATAATAAAAATTATTCTCATTATCATCGTTATTTGTATTACCTGCAAGTGTAATGGAAGGAAATACAACAGTAATTCTCAAAAGGAAATTCAATACATTCATGGAAATGACGATTTTACGGGGGAAGTGATTACTTGGATAGCTCTTTCAAACAGATAGCACAGGAGTGATAGGCCAAATGGCCTCCTCTAGTACTGTGTGATTCTACATTTTTATTATGAGCAGGTACCTTGCGGAGATCATGTTGTGCGCGGCCTTCTCCTGGAGTGGGGGGCAAATACAAACAATGACATTGTTAGACGTTCCCGCGCATGCAGCCCAGGGATTGGGTAGATGATGGCCTCAGTGGCCAGGGCACCCAGCCATTGTGGCTGGCATGGGTGCAGGCATGTGGGGCAGGGTGGGAGTCCGGCCATTCCCTGGGGGGGGGGGGGGGGGGTCCGGGTTACATGTGTGTGTGTGGGGGGGGAGTTAGTGCCAGGGGAACAGCGCTGCCTACTCACCCTGAGGAGGTCGTGCAGTTTCCTCCTGCATTGGTGCATTGGATGCCAGCCCAGATGACTTCACCAACAGTGCTGACCGCGTCTGCCACCTACGCCCAGGCATGGCAAATGGCGGCGCCTGAAGCCCTTCCTCCAGGGCCGGGGCACATGGTCATCCACCTCACCTCCATGGTGTCTGGAAAGGTCTCCAGCTTATCGCCCTGGAAGCGTGGCTCTGCTCTCCTTCCAGCCATCTTGTTGACTGGTTCCAGTTCCGAGTGCGCACAGCTGCGCCGAGCGCCATGGCGGAACGCAGACCAACACGGGCAATGTAGACCCCCCCCCCGATCTGCCGCATGCTGCCGCATCGGACCGGCCTGATCGCTGCCCCGGCCGCCCATAAGGCCCCCCCCCTCAGTGCTCGATCCCCCCGCCCCCCCACCTTTGCTGCCGCGCGGCCATACCACATTAGTTCAACGCCGTCGGGAACTCGGCCGGTCGGGAGCGGAGTATTGCTGGGAGGGCCTCTGCTCATGGCCCCCCCCCCCAAGCCGCGCGGCGTAATTCGCGGATGAGCGATTCTCCAGGGCCCGGAGAATCGGGGGAGCGGCCCCAGGCTCGATTCGTTCGGGAACTTCGATTCTCCGCCCCTCGCGCCACACGCGATTTCGGCACGGGGCTGCGGAGAATCCAGCACCACAGTTTTCACGCCGGCATCAGCACTTAATCTCAAAATCGGAGAATCCAGCCCAATATTCCATCTGAGCACTAACCAGTATCTTGTATAAGTTCAGCATAACCTCCTTGCTCTTTTAATCGATGCTCTTATTAATAAGGTCCGGGATACCACATGTCTTATTAACTACGCCCTCCACCTGTCTTGCCAGCTTCAATAATGTTTGCACAAAAACACCCAGAACCCTCTGCTCCTGTAACCCTTTAAGAATTCTATCCCTGATTTTACCCGTCTCTCCATGTTCTTCCCAGCAAAGTGCATCATCACACACTTCTCCACAGTCAATTTCATCTGCCAATTATCTGTCTACTCACCAACGTGTCTAAGTCCTTGTGAACTTCTGCACCGTCCTCACTATTTGCAGTATCCCCAGGTTTTGTATCATCCTCAAACTTTGAAATTGTTCCTGAATATCAAGATCTTGATCATTAACATATATCAAGAAAAAGAAAGATCCCAAAAGCAACTCCTGGGGAACTCTGCTACAAACCTTCCTCCTGTTATATTACTGAATCGTAATATAAATATTACTAATTTGTCTTGCCGGGTTGTATTTAACTTGTTGGTAAACAGTCAGAGTCTTCCAGACGATGACTAATTATTTATTGAGTAAGTATTGTGAGTTCTTTCACTTTACTATTTTGACTAGTAAAACAAATAAGTAAGATTAGATTAAATTAACAATTATGATAATACACTACACTCTGATCTGGTCACGTCTTCACTCTAGCTGTCCGGCACACATACTAATGAAAGAAAGAGCGGGAAACCCCTTATATAGATCCTGTTAGTGTTGCCATCTAGTGATCATCTGTCTGTACTGACTTCACATTAACTAAACACAAACAGAGATCACTACACCTCCAACCCCAAAAATATCCATTGACCATTACTTTCTGCTTTCTAATAGCCAGCCAATTTTATGTTCACATTGCTATTGTCCCTTTTAGTCCATGAGGTGTAACTCACTGTTATTGAGTGCCTTCTGAAAGTCCATCACATCAACCGCATCACCCTCATCGACCCTTTCTGTTACGTCTTCAAAAAGCTCCAGCAAGTTAGTTAAACATGATCTCCCGTTTGGAAATCCATGCTATTTCTTTCTAATAAACCCACATTTTTCCATGTAACTACTAATTCTATTGCAACTAATTGTTCCTAGAAGCTTCCCCGCCACAGATGTTAGTCTGTAATGGCTTGGGCCATCCTTACACCCACCTTTGAACAATATTTGCAATTCTCCAATCCTCTGGCACCTCCCTTGAGTCGAGGGAAGACGGCAAGATCATGTCCAGCACTCCTGCAATTTCTATTCTCACTTCCTTCAATTTTCTTGGATACGTCTCCTCCAGTCCTGGTGTCTTGTCAACTTTAAGTAGTGACAATCCATTCAACACCTCCTCTTTCTCAATAGGGACAGAGTTTTCTCGTCTGTCACCATGTCCTGGGTAGCATCTACCTCCTTGGTAAAGACGGATGTAAAATATTTACTTAATATCTCAGCTATGCCCCCTGCCTCCAAGTGTAAATTTCCGTTTAGGTTCCTAATTGCCCCAACTCCCCCTTTTACCACCCTTGTACTACTTATATGCCTGCAGGACACTTTGGTCTTCCCCTTTCTGTTGGCTGCCAGTCCTTTCTCACAATCCCCCTTCGCTTCTTTTAATTTAGAGTACCCAATTCTTTTTTTTCCAATTAAGGGGCAATTTAGCGTGGCCAATCCACCTAATCTGCACATTTTTGGGTTGTGGGGCGAGACCCACGCAAACACACGGAGAATGTGCAAACTCCACACGGACAGTGACTCAGGGGCAGGATTCGAACCCGGGTCCTCAGCGCCGTAGACAGTAGAGCTAACCACTGTGCCACGTGCCGCCCTTACCTCGTCGCTCCTCTAATGTGCTTGTTCATATCCCCTCTGAACCTTCTGTATTCCTGTTGGTTGTCAATTGTATTTTCTACCTGACACCTGTCATACGCATACCTTTCCTTAATTTCAATCTCGTTTTGCATCCAGGGACTTCTGGATTTGTTTGCCCTGCATTTTCCTATTGAGGGAATATACCTTGAATGTGCCCGAACCATTTCTTCATTGAAAGTAGCCCATTGTTCAGCTACATTTTCTCCTGCCCACCTATTGTTCCATCCAGCCCAGCTCCTGTTGAAGTTGGCCCCCCTTCACTATCAGCATAGAACATAGAACGCACAGTGCAGAAGGAGGCCATTCGGCCCATTGAGTCTGCACTGACCCACTTAAGCCCTCACTTCCACCCTCTCCCCGTAACCCAATAACCCCTCCTAACCTTTTTGGTCACGAAGGGCAATTTATCATGGCCAATCCACCTAATCTGCCCATCTTTGGACTGTGGGAGGAAACCGGAGCACCCGGAGGAAACCCACACAGACACGGGGAAAACGTGCAGACTCCGCACAGACAGTGACCCAAGCCGGGAATCGAACCTGGCACCCTGGCGCTGTGAAGCAACAGTGCTATCCACTGTCCTACCGTGCCTGGGTGGTGTGAGATGTCTAACTGTGCCCACCCCAGTCTAGCGCAAGCATCTCCACATCAAGACAATTACAGATTGGAATGTGATGAATGGTTGGAATGCGAGTCTTTACAGGTACAAACAGTGCGAGTGGCGTGCGTGATAATCACACGTAATCGAGCTGTGAATTGTCTCAATCCTACTTAACTGTCCTGGATGATTTTTCTGGCTGAAGGAATGGGGCCATCTTGTACGCCAGGTTGACTTATATGTCGCCATTTGCTATTCTTGAGGTCTCGTGGAGCAATCTGCCATGACTGCAATTAATTTTGAAATGTTTCATTGTGCAATAAAAAAGTGAAATAAATAAATTCTCTGCCTTTCCACATCACGAGCTTTGGTATTGCTATTAGCAAAGACAAAGGGAGACTATATTATCATATCAGATGATATTAAAGGTGCAGATTAATATTACTTTTGACAAGTTCAGCCAGTGTAAAACTGGGGGCAAGTATCTGTGTCACGCCTGGCTGTTACTGGAATAATTAAACAGAACGGTGACTTTCCCAACTCCCAGGGATAATTGGCAACCTCCACGAGAGGCCTCAAAGTCAAAGGGAAAATGTTTCAGTTCAACCAGGTGAAGACGGGTGGGTTTAATTGAGTTGCGATGTTGCCAGGTTTATAGGGATGTTTTAACATGGACTGGTAACAGTAGCTGATCCGGTGCGATATTGTTTGAGTCCAGTTAGAGATATTGCTGTGTTACGTACACTGGGACAACACAGGCTGCAACCCGATGCAGCTTTGAGCAAAAGACACTCCAGACTTTGCAGTAAGTTCAATGTGATTTATTGAACCATTAGCACAGTTCTCTATGAGTTCGACTCTCCTGCTAATCTTGCTATAGTAACTCAATCTGACTAACCAGTCTGCTCCAAGCCATGCGGTGGGTGTGATGCTTCTGATCTGCCCCTGTCCTTCTCTCTAAGTGTCGCCTGTGGAAAGAGACAGAGCATGTGTGCCCTGTCCTTATATATGGGTTGTGAAGTGCCCTCTTGTGGTAATGCCACCTCTGGGTGTCCTGATTACCCATTGGTTGTGTCCTGTTGTAATGACCCATTGGCTGTATGTCTGTGTGTCATGACATTTCTGGTGCTCCCTCTAGTGTTTACTTAGTCTTAGTGTATTTACATTAACCCCTTGTGTATTTACAGTGATGCATATCACCACAGGTATGACACAGAGGTGAGTCTCACTTCTCATAAGGCAAAATGGAAGATTAGGGGTGATCTAATTGAGGTGCTTAAGAGAACTGAAAGACATGATCGGGTAAAGAGAGAGAAAGTAATTCCTCTGGCGGGGGGAGCGTGGGGGTGGGGGCAGAATCTAAAAATTAGAGCAAGGTTGTTCAGAGCTAGTGTCAGAACTTCTTTGGAAAAGGGCAGTGGAAATCCAGAATTCTATCTCCCTCAAAAAAGGTTGTTGAGACTGCGGCGGGGTGGGAGGGTGGGCGGGAGGGGGGGGGTGGGAGGGTGGGGGGGGGGTGGGAGGGTGGGCGGGAGGGGGGTGGAGGGGGGGGGGGGGAGTTAGGTTGATAGTTTTTTGTTCGATGTGGGTAAGAGAATTATGGAACCGAAACTAGTAGGTGGAGTTGAGACGCAGGCCAGCTATGATCTAATTGAATGGGTGAGCAGTGTGAAGGGGCTGAATGGCCTCCACGTTCTGATATAACTCCATCTGAAAATTGGGATCTACCTAATCCACCTGGGTTAACTACATCCTAAATCACGGCGTAAATATGGCACTTGATGTCAAATCATAGAATACATAGAATTTACAGTGCAGAAGGAGGCCATTCGGCCCATCGAGTCTGCACCAGCTCTTGGAAAGAGCACCCTACCCAAGGTCAACACCGCCACCTATCCCCATAAATCAGTAACCCCACCCAACACCAAGGGCAATTCTGGACACTAAAGGCAATTTATCACGGCCAATCCACCTAACCTGCACATCTTTGGACTGTGGGAAGAAACCGGAGCACCCGGAGGAAACCCACGCACACACGGGGAGGATGTGCAGACTCCGCACAGACAGTGACCCAAGACGGAATCGAACCTGGGACCCTGGAGCTGTGAAGCAATTGTGCTATCCACAACGCTACCGTGCTGCCCCAAATGGGTTGCCGTTGATTTTGTTTGCCTCTCCCAGACATTAAAGAGATGGAGTGATGGATGGAGCTGGTGGTGTGTGACCCTTACGGTACAAAGTGTTCCTTTTCTTTAGAAAGCAGAAGACTGACGGGGTGATCTGATCCAAGTCTTTCAGCCTATGATTCAGTTTGATAGGTTAGATGGATGTTTCCTGTGTTGCAACATTCAAGAAGCTCAACAGCATCTAGGACAAAGCAGCCCGCTTTATTGGCACCTCATCCAACACATTCACCCCCTCCACAACCGACGCACTGTGGCAGCCGTGTGTACCATCTACCAGATTCACTGCCGCAACTCACTGCGGCTCCTTCGAGAGCACCTTCCACACCTAAGACCTGGACCACCTGGAAGGACTAGGGCATCAGTTATATGGAAGTTCCCCTCCAGACCTCACAGCATCCTGACATATCGCCGATCCTTCACTGTCGCTGGGTCAAAATCCTGGAACTCCCTCCCTAACAGCATGGTGGGTGTATCTACATGACTGCTGCGGCTCACCACCACCTCTCAAGGGCAATTATGAATGGGCAATAAATGCCAATGACGCTCACATCCCATGAATGAATAAAACAAAAATTGTAGGAATTCTCACAACTGGTGGCTATATATATCAAACAGTCACCAATAAATCTAATCGGGAATTCAGAAGAAACCATTTCAAACGAGGGAGCAATTGAGGCCAATAGCATAGATACCTCCAAGGAAAAGTTAGATACTAATGACAATATTGAATTCTTTACCCGTCAGTCTGGCCTCAATAAAACTTGAGATGGATTTGTAGGCATAGTATTATTTATTTTTAGCCAACTTACAATTCTGACTCGCTTCACCGAGATCCAGAACACAAACTGTCTCCTGGGGTCTCCCGAACCGAGTGAGGGCGGAGACAAGAGGGCGTGATGTCCGCTGACCGGCGCCAAAAACGACGCGAATCAGTCCGGCATCGCGCCGCCCCAAAGGTGCGGAATCCTCCGCATCTTGAGGGGCCGAGCCCTCACCTTGAAGGGCTAGGCCCGCGCCGGACTGATTTCCGCCCCGCCAGCTGGCGGGAAAGGCCTTTGGTGCCCCGCCAGCTGGCGGGAAAGGCCTTTGGTGCCCCGCCAGCTGGCGCGGAAATGACTTTGCCGTGCGGCGCATGCGCGGGAGCGTCAGCGGCCGCTCACGGCATCCCCGCGCATGCGCAGTGGAGGGGGTCTCTTCCGCCTCCGCCATAGTGGAGACCATGGCGAAGGCGGAAGGAAAAGAGTGCCCCCACAGCACAGGCCCGCCCGCAGATCGGTGGGCCCCAATCGCGGGCCAGGCCACTGTGGGGGCACCCGCCCAGTGCCAGATCACCCCGCGCCCCCTCCAGGACCCTGGAGCCCACCCGCGCCGCCTTGTCCCGCCATTCAAAAGGTGATTTGATTCTCGCCGGCGGATTCACGCCAGCCCCCGGCGATTCTCCAACCCGGCAGGGGGTCGGAGAATCCCGCCCAAGAATCTCTACAAATACATTCAAATGGCATCAAGTTTCACATACAATGTTCCATCGGCCATCCTATACACCTCCTGACCTGGCCATATATCCTGATTGGCTCACTTCTCATTCCTTAACCCTGGGCCTCTTGTTACCCAGCATACTTTTCCCCACCCTCCACCAGACACCCCTCCCCCTTCCTTGCCATGCTTTCTGAAATCCTTTGTCTGTGAACTTACTACTATTAGACTGATCACATCCACATTACTGTAACTAATATTTGAACTAACTATTTTATATCACATTCGTTTGTTCAATTCCTCACTAACACACAAGAGAGAGAAGGAAGAGAATGTCAAATAGTTTGGATGAGATGAAGGGGGATGAGTGGAGACTTTTGTGAAACACAGAATGGACCAGTTGGTCCAAATGACCTTCCTATTCTGCATTCTATGTAATTTTGTGCAATGTTGTGAATGGACACCTAGGCTGGATGGAGTTATCTGTCTTTTCCTGTCATTTTGATGTATTTTCTATTTAAAGCCTGATGTAGATCTTACACACGTGACAATTCCAGGTCTGATGGGCACATTTATTGCAGACAGTATTTGTTCCTCTGAGGATGCCATTGCTGACACTACAAGCAGTCCCCAGGTTCAAATTCCTGGAACCCATGCTGGAGGTAAATGTGGGTGTCTATTTGCAGGGATGGAAGGATGAGGTGGTGGTAGTAGGGGGTGTCAGGCCGGTTAGGAGAGAGTGTTTGAGTTCATAATGGCAAGGCCAAATGGGGAGGGAGCACCCAGGGAGGGGTCGACCTTGGGAGGGAATGCTTGAACTCAAAGGGGGACAAGTAATGGAGCCCCCCTCCTTCCCACAAGCCCTGTCTTCCCTGCCCGAGGCCTGGGCAGAGTGATCTGTCAGCTTCCCTCACCACTGAAGTCTTCCGGCTAGCTGCAAAATTACTGTCGGGCGGGAATCGTTGGCCATTTATGGGCCTTAATTTGGGTGAGTGCGGGCAAGCTTCCCTAGGCCCCGAGAGTAAAATTACAGGCAGTTTGGGGACAGATGAGAAGATATCAGGAAGGTAACCCAAATAACTATCCAGACTGTTAAAGATTTGTTAATTATATTGTTAAAATACACAGGTAAAGGATATTGGTTAATTAAGTACTTGTAAAGAGAGACTGCTGGGACACGAGGTTAGGAGGCCATAAGCAGACTGATGAAATGCTGCATTCTGTGACTAAACCTATCAAGAAAAGTATTCAGTGTCTAGTTTCATACTTCACGAATAAGCTTGGGATAGACATAACACAGCCCAAAGTCAAGATCTACTGTTGCCCAACACTAACACACCATGACCCTCAGCGGCCAAGGAAAGAAACAAACTGCTTCTTCATCTATAACATTTTCCCACCACCTCCTCTACCACACCACCGAAACTTAGAAAGTGTGAAAGTGAAAGTGGTATTAGTGCCCGAGGACCATAGGCTGTTCTCCCCTTTTGAGAGAGAGCTGACTGATGGTGGTTCAACCCAAGGATCACCATACCCCAGGCGAAGAGCAGGTTTGAGAAGGTGGGGCCTTGATAGATCTCCTCAGCCGGTACGGGAATTGAACCCGCGCTGTTGGCGTCGTTCTGCACCACGAACCAGTCGTCCAGCCAACTGAGCTAAATGGGGGCCAATTGGCTCCTCCATCCTGCTCCGTCATTGAATGCAAGCGTGGCTGATCTTCTATCGCAGCTCCACTTGTTTCCCTTGGAGTCCAAAACACTTTGAGCCTCGGTCTTGAATATGCTCAACCACTCGCCATCCACAGGTCTCTTGGGTCGAGAATTCCGAAGAGGCACAACTTGCAGAGTGAAGAGATTTCTCCTTGTCTCAGTCCTACGTTGCCGACCCCTTATCCTGAGACTGTGATCCCTAGATGGGCGGCACGGTAGCACAGTGGTTAGCACGGTTGCTTCACAGCACCAGGGTCCCAGGTTCAATACCCGGCTTGGGTTACTGCCTGTGCGGAGTTTGCACCTTCTCCCCGTGTCTGCGCGAGTTTCCTCCGGTTTCCTTCCACAGGTCCCGAAAGACATCCTGGGCGGGATTCTCCGACCCCCCCACCGGGTCGGAGAATCGCCGGGGGCTGGCGTGAATCCCGCCCCCGCTGCTGGAATGCCTGTCCCGCCAGTGAGGTTCAAAGCACCTCTCTTCCCGGCGGGACTAGGCAGCGCGGGCAGGCTCTGGGGTCCGGGGGGGGGGGGGGCGGGGCAATCTGGCCCCGAGGGGTGCCCCCACCGATCTGCGGGCGGGCCTGTGCCGTGGGGGCACTCTTTTACTATGCGTCGGCCTTGTAGGTCTCCGCGATGGCTGACACGTAGGTGACCCCCCCTGCTCATGCGCGGGGATGACGTCAGCAGCCGCTGGCACTCCCGCGCATGCGCGGACATCCGCCGCCCGGCGAAGTCCTTTCGGCCCCGGCTGGCGTGGCGCCAAAGGCCTTTCCCACCGGTCGGCGGCGCGCAAACCACTCTGGCGCGGGGCGAGCCCCTCAAGGTGAGGGCTCGGCCCCTAAATGTGCGGAGAATTCCGCACCTTTGGGGCGGCCCGACACCGGAGTGGTTCACGGCATTCCATCCCGCCGGGACCCCCCGCCCTGCCGGGTCGGGCCCCTGTTCGGTAATTTGGACATTCTGAATTCTCCCTCCGTGTACCCAAACAGGCGCCGGAGTGTGGCGACTAGGGGCTTTTCACAGTAACTTCATTGCAGTGTTAATGTAAGCCTGCTTGTGACACTAATAAAGATTATTATTATTATTAGGTTTAGTCACCCTTAGCAGCTACCCGATCAAGAATCTCGTAAGAATTTAATCAGATTCATTTAGTTGTCCAGATCTCCCAACACGGAATTTCACTTGACAGGACTGCCCCGCAGAGAACCAACACTAACGCCATGAATAAATAATTGTGGAAGTTGTCGGATTATCATCGAACTCCAACTGGTTCACTAATATGCCACAGAAAAGCAATCTACCATCCGTCTGTGATTCCATGATTAAAACTGTGATAGAAATCAGAATTGGCAGTGGCAGACGTAAGAGCCACTGCAGCAGTTAGATAGCTGGTCCCGATATTTTATTCTTTCAGAAGATGTTGGTGTCGCTGGCTAGGACAGAATCTTTTGAGCCAGCCTCTTGAACCCGCTGCTGTCTGGGACCCGCGCGGGTACATCTACAGTGCTGTTAGGGAGGGAGGGTGTTGCAGGTTTTTGACCCAGCGACGGTGAAGGAACGGCCGATATCTAATCTTCCGGTCCCGCCACTGTCAATGGGTCTTTCCATTGTTCGAACCCACCCCCCCTCCCTCCGCCGGGGAACCCCGCAGTGGGGAGTCACTGTCGGCAGGACTGAAGGGTCCCGCCGGCAGTAACAGCCAGGGGATTTTGGCCATTCCTTAGCCACCGTCTCCCCGAGCAACTGAGGTTAAATCAAACTGTCCAACACCTTGGTGTTCTATTTAACTCCAAGATAAAGTTCTGACCATGTATGGGCAGCATTGTGGTTAGCACAATTACTTCACAGCTCCAGGGTCCCAGGTTCGATTCCCGGCTTGGGTCACTATCTGTGCGGAGTCTGCACGTTCCCCCCGTGTGTGCGTGGGTTTCCTCCGGGCGCTCCGGTTTCCTCCCACAGCCCAAAGATGTGCAGGTTAGGTGGATTGGCCATGATAAATTGCTCTTCGTGTCCAAAATTGCCCTTAGTGTTGGGTGGGGTTCCTGGGTTATGGGGATAGGGTGGTGTGGACCTTGGGTAGGGTGCTCTTTCCAAGAGCCGGTGCAGATTCGATGGGCCGAATGGCCTCCTTCTGCATTATAAATTCTATCTGCACCATTATTAAGACCTCTTATTTGCAGCTCCCCCTTCCAAAATTCATTGCCGGCAAATATTGCCCTCCCCTCAATCTCCGCTCCCCCCCTCCCGCACCCCACCCACCACACATCAATGCACCCTTCCCATGTGGCTCCCATTTGGGTCTGTCCCAGAACTGCCCCCCCCCCCCGGCACAGCTGGGCACAGACAACCTGGTACTGCCAACTTGGCAGTGCCAACCAGTGCTGGGGTCAATGCCAGGGAACTGGCACGATGGTACAGTGGTTAGCACTGCTTCCTCACAGCTCCAGGGGCTCCGGTCCAATTCCGGCCTCGGGTGACTGTCTGGGCGGAGTCTGCACGTTCTTCCCGTGTCTGCGTGGGTTTCCTCCGGGTGCTCTGGTTTCCTCCCACAGTCCAAAGATGTGCAGGTTAGGTGGATTGGCCACGCTAAATCGCCCCTTAATTGCAAGAAATGAATTGGGCATTCTAAATTTTAAAATTATATATATATATTAAAGATGCTGTATGAATACACGTTCTTGTTCCTATTGACTGGGTTGACTTGGGTGTGGAGCACAGTAATTAAATATTTGCTGTGGTTGATCACTTTCTAGATCTCTGTACAGTACCAATGCTGAATAATACTGCAGGCATTTCTGAAAGCATTTCCTTCAGAACTGTGTAAATCTCCAGCCCGATGCATATAATAATCATCTCCATTCAATCTCCTCAGCTCGTGTCAATAGCATAGCGGAGTCTGTTGCTTCTCAGCTCTCACCCTTAGACCAGGGGGACTATGTTGGTGACAGTACCGCACGTCAAAATTTATCAGGTGCTCGAGAAGAACACAGCATGTTTGTTTGATGGTGAAGCAGCTATCTTGAAATGAAGTGCTATAATTGAAGCTCTATCTCCTGGTTTCTTGATGGCGATGAGAAAGAAAATTTATTATCTGTTCATGGGGAGCAAAATAGCTCGAAACCAGATAATCCAATCTGAATGTGATGGAAAGAAAGCTATCTGTCTACTTATAGATTGGATTTTCAAAGCGTGCATCAGTAAGTACTCTAAATATCATCTTAGTGCTTGAGTATTCCTTTCAGACTGACCAGTAAAATGATGGACCAGGTTCTCCAACTAAGTGTTGACGCCGGGGCAGTTTTAGTGGAGTTCGACGACAGCAAAACTGGCGCCGCACCTGGACCAATTTAACGACCGTTAACAGCGCCCACCAGCGCCACGTGGAACACGATCGATCCCAATCAGAAACAGTGCCGGATTCACGATTGACACTCAGGAGGCTGCCAAACTGCAGCCACATACATATATATATACACACTTCACGCCCCACATAAACCATCCTAGCCAACAAGATGGCAGTGAGGAGAGCGGCACCAAGGTGCAGAAGATACTGGAAGTCTGCAGAGGGATTTGGATAGGCTAAATGAATGGGCTAGGGTCTGGCAGGTGGAATACAATGTTGACAAATGTGAGGTTATCAATTTTGGTAGGAATAACAGCAAAAGGGATTATTATTTAAATGATAAAATATTAAAACATGCTGCTGTGCAGAGAGACCTGGATGTGCTAGTGCATGAATCGCAAAAAGTTGGTTTACAGGTGCAACAGGTGATTAAGAAGGCAAATGGAATTTTGTCCTTCATTGCTAGAGGGATGGAGTTTAAGACTAGGGAGGTTATGCTGCAATTGTATAAGGTGTTAGTGAGGCCACACCTGGAGTATTGTGTTCAGTTTTGGTCTCCTTACTTGAGAAAGGATGTACTGGCACTGGAGGGTGTGCAGAGGAGATTCACTAGGTTAATCCCAGAGCTGAAGGGGTTAGATTACGAGGACAGGTTGAGTAGACTGGGACTGTACTCGTTGGAATTGAGAAGGATGAGGGGGGATATTATAGAAACATATAAAATTATGAAGGGAATAGATAGGATAGATGCGGGCAGGTTGTTTCCACTGGCGGGTGAAAGCAGAACTAGGGGGCATAGCCTCAAAATAAGGGGAAGTAGATTTAGGACCGAGTTTAGGAGGAACATCTTCACCCAAAGGGTTGTGAATCTCTGGAATTCCTTGCCCAGTGAAGCAGTAGAGGCTCCTTCATTAAATGTTTTTAAGATAAAGATCGATAGTTTTTTGAAGAATAAAGGGATTAAGGGTTATGGTGTTCGGGCCGGAAAGTGGAGCTGAGTCCACAAAAGATCAGCTGCGATCTCATTGAATGGTGGAGCAGGCTCGAGGGGCCAGATGGCCTACTCCTGCTCCTAGTTCTTATGTTCTTATGTTCTTATGTTCACAGATGCCGAGCTGCTCTTTATGCAGATCCCCCACCCTTCATACCGCCCCTTCACCCTGACTTCTCATGGGCGTGGCCCCCCTCCGGTCCCAACCCTTGGCAGCGCCAACCTGGCGCCCTGGCACTGCCATACTGGGAACCTTGTCAACCAGACACCCGGGCAATGCCATGTTGGGTCCTAAGCAGTGCCAAGTTTGCACTGCCAAGGTGCCGGGGGACCCGACCACCCTGGGGGCTCTAATGGCCTCAGATTCCCCCACAGTGGCCATAATGCCTGCGCTAATCAGGGCCCGGTGTGGCCTCGCCGGTGCAGCTGGTGACTCTCGGGCTCTGGGGCAATGTGGCCGCAACTAGGCCGCGCATATTGAAATGAGCCTAATGGGTCATTAAAATATCATTATCTGATCACGCTCAGTGATGGCGCGATCCAGATCCTGCCGGGTGCTGCAGGTCGGGTGACTCGCACAAGGCTTTGCGCCCAAATCCGGCACCAGGCGTAATGCGGGGGGGACAATCGTGCCCTATATTTCTATTGTTCCAAAGCAGCAAAACCCTCCAAATCTCTGTTGGCATTACAGCTGTCTTCACTCCCTCTCACACACACTCTTAGCTGCATAACCTTCTCCCTATCTCACACAGACACACCACACTGCTGCACACACACACTCGCGTGCACGTCTACCTGGTGAACACACACCATTTGCACACACACTCTTACACGCACAAAGTCACTCAATCACTTACATACACACAATTGTGCACAAATATACACACACTCGTGCATGCACACACACTTGTGCGCACAGACACAGTCATGCACACATACACATACGTACTCATGCATGCACACACTCGTGCACACACAGACACATAATCATGCACACATACACACATGCACACATACACTCACACTCACATACACGCACTCTTGCACACATGCTCGCACACAGACATACATTCGCGCACGCACACACTCACTCACGCACACTCTCTCACAGATGCACACACACACTCATGTGCACACATACACACACATCAGTGCACACACACATTCGCTCACACAAACATGCACGCATACTTCCTTTTTCTCCCTCATACAAGCACCTCACATACTCTCCCATATAAACAAAACTAATGTACATGTTCCGACGGGATTTTCTCTCTCTCTTACACACTCTCTCACTCTTTCTCTCTCGGGGCTGGATTTGGAGGCCTCCGTCCTTCTTGTAATGGAGGCAGGGATTTAAAAATGGTGTGCAGAGCCTGATTCTGATACTCCTGCACCATTCCTGTCATTTGGGACTTTTATGGGCCCGGGATATGGGGTGCAGGGAATGAGCCCACACCTCAACAATGCTACCCTTGCTTACTCCATTTGGGGTGAGCATTTTAAACCCTTGCTATTTTCATATTGTTGTGCCTGTTTTGGTCGGAAACACAATTCACGGCACCTCGGAGGAGTCATGATCATGGGGAGTAGCGTAATGTGGAGCTGGGAATCTAGCGACAGGTGAGTTTAAAAGGTCTTGCCAACTTCACCTGTCATGTAATATGTAGTATGATAAGTTAAATATGTTTTTAATTCTGTATTTGTCATAGGGCTCTGTTCTTATAATGGAAATTATCATTAAATTGACCAGTATTATTTAAATGTTCGCCAACACTAGAGCACTTTATCCAGTAAATAAAGGGCTCTTCTGCATTTAACATTTTGGAAAATCTTACTTTCATGTGTCACCTAGACTCTGATTTATTTGAATTCCAGTTGCACCTTTGAAGCAATCATCCTGTATCCACTATGGGTAGAACTCATTAGCCTATAATAATACAGACAATCTTTGAAACGCTTATAACACTATCAATATAAATGAACATCTAATTAAAAATCCTTTCAAATTCCCCAACAGCTCAAAAAGCTGGAAATCAAGCATAGCCATTATTACTCTCATTTCTCTTAAAACTTCTTAATCCTGTCTAAAAAGTCATTGAAGAACCAGTTCAAAGAAAGATAAAGTTATTACACACTCATAATTCTGTCAATCAAACAAAGCTGACAGTCCCCTTGACAGCTGTGTAAACAGGCCACCTACACAGCTGAATTCATTCACCAATTTGGAGCTCAGCCAAGCATTCCTTGGGAAACAGTGGGTACAGGGATATGTCATAAAAGTCGAGTTAAGAACGTCAGAACTAGGAACAGAAGTCGGCCATGTAGCCTCTCCGAGCTGCTTTACAATTCAGTAAGATCATACTACATCAAGGGAACATGCTATTTTAACTAGTACTCTAAGAATTCAGGGTGAAGTGCCATTTTCACATGAAGCTGCATACAACCCTACCCCACTGCCTCTCAATCTGTCATGCATTTTAGTATGAGTATTATAAAATCAAATTACATTGTGTAACAGAAAAGTCATATTATACAACTTTAAAATTGGGGTTGAATTACACCTATGCACCCTGGTCCAACCATCTCCTGTCCTCAAACTCCACATCACAAGAAAACTTTACACTTCCCCTTAACCCCTTGAAGGTAGTATTTTCCCACATTTAGCTTTGAATTGGAAAATAGATGAAAAACCAATTTGTTTTCTTATTAATCCCCTTCCAAAATACATGTTCCTCTAATTCTGGTCTCTTGTGGTCCCTGATTTAATTGCTCCATCATTGGTGCTTACAACTCATCTGCCTCGATCCCAAGCTCTGGAATTCCCTCCCAGAAGATGCTTGGCACCATTCAGGACAAAGCATCCCACTTCACTGGCTCCACTTTACGCATTTATTCTCTCAATCACCAGCACACAGGGGCAACACGTGTACCATCTCCAAGGTGCACTGCAGCAACCCATCAAGGTGCCTTCACCAACACCTTCCACCTCTACTGCCTAGAAGGGCAAGTGCAGCAGATGCCTGGGAAAGCCATCACCTGCACATTCCCCTCCAAGCCACACAGCACCTAAGTGGAACTCCATCGCCATTCCTTCACCGTCGGTGGTTAGAATCCTGCAACTCTCAACACTAACAGCCCAACACTAACTAACAGCCCAACACCAACTTGCAAATATTAACCGGCACACAAAAATAAAGAGGACAATTCCTCAGTCATATTAGCATGCAGGAATTGAGTCTAGTAATTGGCAAAAGATGGTGGGGCAGTGGTAATGTCACTAGAATAGTAATCCACAAGTCCTGGGGACAAGGGTTCAAATCCCACCTTGGGACCGGTGGAATTTGAGTTCAATTAACAATCTGGGGCAGAATTTTCTGTCCGTTCATGGCAGTGGGATTCTCCACTCCCGATGTAGTGGGTGGGAGAGTTGGCTGAGCGCAACATTCTCCGTCCTCGCTAGCAGCGGTAGCGGGACGGACTCGCGAATCCCGGCCCTGGAGTTGAAAAGTCTCAGTAATGTTGACGATGAAACCATTGTCGATTGTTGTAAAAACTTGTCTGTTTCACTAATGTCCTTTATGGAAGGAAATCTGCCGTCCGTACCTGGTCTGGCCTACATGTGACTCCAGACCCACGGCAATGTGGTTGACTCTTAACTACCCTCTGAAATGGCCCAGCGCGACACTCAGTCCAAGGGCAATTAGGGATGGGGAACAAATTCTGATGCCCACAGTCCTGTGAGAGAATACATTAAAAAAAACTTATTCAAGGTTCAGATCCTGTCCATTTTCAATGGGTTTTGAAATCAGAACATTGCCTCAAATCAGTCACGAGATGAGGTGAACTGAGTGCCCTCCCAAACAATTATCCTGTGATTAACAGGCGACATAAACCTATTTCCCAGTATTGCAGGCAGACACATGCATCAGTTGTAAGGAGGTGAATGCAGTGGGTAACGTTCTTGCCCCTGAACCGGAAGCTCTATGTTCAAGACCCACCCCAGGATGTGATGATTGAGGAAGATGTCTCCATAACATGGCTATGCTGGCGTCCACTAGTAGATTCTTCCAACTCGGTGGCACAGTGGGTTAGCACTGCTGCCTCACACCGCCAGGGACCCGGGTTCGATTCCGACCTCGGGTGACTGTCTGTGCGGAGTTTGCACTTCTTCCCCGTGTGTGCGTGGGTTTCCTCCGGGTGCTTCGGTTTCCAAAGATGTGCAAGTTAGGTGGCTTGGCCATGCTGAATTGCCCCTTAGTGTCCAAAGGTTGGATGGGGTTATGGGGATAGGGTGGGAGGAATGGGCCCAGGTAGGATGCTCTTTCAAAAGATCGCTGCAGACCCGATGGGCCGAATGGCCTCCTTCTGCACTATAGGGATTCTATGATTCTATGAACACACACCAATGGCAGGTGGTAGGCGTAGGAGAGATTCCTGGTCAGCCACGTGATGGGAAGAAAGTTGGAGCCTCTACTATCCCTATCCGTAGCTCCAGACTACAACATTCGTGTAAATGTGTACATTTCCTCATCGACTCAAACACTTGGCGTTGATGATTAGCTCAATTGGCCGGAAGGCCAATGTGGATCAGACTGGTGCCAAAAGCATGGGGTTTGATCGCCGTTCAATAGAAGAATAGTGTTTGCCCCCCATTCCGGCTGGGTTGAAATCAAGACCTGTTCCCTTTCCTGGCTCATGGCGGAGGTCATGACACTGTGGGTCAGGCTTGTCTCTGGGCAGAGAACTCAAGGAGGAGGAAAAGCATGAATTTTAAGTTACTCATTTGAAAATGCAGGTCGGGAGCATGACCTTAGCAGGCGCGCTATGTTGTATGGTCAGGGAACAGCAAAGGTTGCCTCTGAAGAATTCTAAAAGGGTGGGTGGGGGGTGTTGGATGGCTGAGTAAAGCAATACATTAAAGCAACCCCGTCCCCCGAACCAAACCCATGTTGCGTCGGGGTAACTACAATACAAAGATCAATTTTCATGATTCTAAGTGGGCTCGAAAACCCATCAGTTTACAGTAATTGCTGCTGGCATATCTGTAATTGAAAGACTATCAGTAATTCAGATTCAAAGTTGAGTGATAGTGTACTGTAATATAAGGGGATGGGAAATAGGTAATGACAACCTCAGAAGCCATCAGAATGAAGTTCAAACTCGATATGCGCTCTCAACGTTGCAGACGGGGCAGAGGGATTCTCTCTGAAAATGCAACCCGGTACTGATCTATTAGTGAAGGTGAGGAATTCTGAAGGCTCTGGGGTAAGTGTGGGGGAGCAGAACACATTGGATAGTCCTTTCAATGAGTCAGCACGAACGCATTGGGCTGAATGGCCTCCTTCTGCGTCGTAAGCTTCTCAGACTCCCTGTGATATAGCGACCCTGTAGAAGACCCAGCAAGGCAATGTGGTCACTCATGTTGAAATGACTGTCTTCATCACGGATAAGAGGGTGACCCCCATCAGGAGGAATTCAAGCCAGACTTAAGGGAAACCTGGAAATCCCAAAATTAAAATAAAAAACAGGGAAAGCTGAAAACTCAGAAACTCATTTGCTGCCCAATAGATAATCTGCTGGTATTATACGTAGAATCGTCAAATCCATAGAAACCCTACAGTGCAGAAGGAGGCCATTTGGCCCATCGAGTCTGCACCAACCCTCCGAAAGAGCACTCTTTAATAAGGACGCGAGAGTCCAAACCGAGTAAAAGTAAGAACGTAGTTTTATTTACAAATATTTACACCCCACGATAGAACCCTACCAGTCTCTAGTCAGTGCCTTACTAGGTCGGCGCAACATCGAGGGCCGAAGGGCCTGTACTGCGCTGTAATGTTCTATGTTCTACTCTACAACCTTATATACTCTACGTTAATGAGATACCCTGCCCCTAGTGAGGGGAGCTCATACTCCGCAAGGAGCACAGGGAAGACAAACATTCCCCCACCCCCCTAAGCCCTGTGTGGGATATTACACACTCTACCCAGGCTCACACCCCATCCCCGTAACCCCACCTAACCTTTGGACACCAAGGGGCAATTCAGCATGGCCACTCCACCTGACCTACACATCTATGAACTTATTGTTGAAGTTGGAGTTGCTCATGTTTATTTTAAATCAAATATCGGCATTTTCAGATCAAAACAAAGACGGAAACGTTCTTCAAGTTTATTCACAACACCTGTTGGAAAGGAGATTTGAAATGTTGAATTATCCTCCAGATTGTTCTATCCACCAGAGCAATCCCTCCGTAATGCTGAACAGTTAGCTTTGAGTTAGCCCACTATCAGTGTACACACACGGACATATCTGCTTCCTGGGATTCCTGAAACTTGTCCTTTCAACCCAGGTGAGAACACAATGGCCGGAAATGTCCGACCTTCAATGCTGGTGCGATTCTCTGGTCTCACCAGCTGTTTACCTCCTACCGCAGGTTTGCCAGCAGTGTGGGGTAGCTTCAATGGAAAGTCCCATTGACAACGAGGGAGAGGAGAATCTTGTTGCAGACTGGTAGCACCCCTACCTCTGGACCAGAAGCTCTTGGTTCAAGTCTAACTCCAGGGCTTTTTGACCAAGGTAGGAGCATTCATAACACGGTTCAAGGGGCCGTTAATCAGCTCAGGAATCCTTCCCCCATTTCTCCCCACTACTCCCCAAAGGGAAAGAAAGTGTGTGTACGTGAAGATACACTTAAAAAAAACAGCTGTGTGTGTCGCATTGGCGTGTAGATGGTTGGAGTTTAATGTGACTCTTTGAGTCTATCTCTGTGAATTCAGTTCGTGCATAGCCTGAAGATTGGTTAATATTTGGAAAAGCAGCTAAGAGGCAGCAATCCTTTGGATAAAGGGTAGTTAACCTCGTTGCAGTTGGGAGCTCTGGAAGTAATCAGCAAGGTTACAGTTTGAAACCATAATATTAGGCGATTGGAAACCAAGGGTGTTTCCTGCTCCGGGAGCCCAATACTTGAGCTGTGGAAAACAAGAGTATGAGGTTGGTAGATAAATTAGAGGATAAGTGGAATGATCCCCATGAAATTCTGTACCTTGGAATGCTGAGGAGAAATAGATTTAAGTTCCAGAGCGCTGCAATATATCTTTGATTTGGTCCCAGAGAAAAGTTGAATGAACCTTCAAAATTTCAGAAGGGAAGACTTCGGGGAAGCAAAAAATAGAACTTACAGCATAAGTCTTTATAAGCCTTCAAGTATTAATTTGCTATCAGTGCTTGCTTTGTTTAATTGCTTTCTGATGTAGGATCATAGAATCACTGCAGTGCAGAAGGAGGCCATTCGGCCCATTGAGTCTGCGGTGTCCCTCCGAAGGAGCAACCTATTTAGGCCCAAAACCCCACCTTATCCCCGTAACCCAGTAATCCCACCTAACCTTTTGGACACTAAGGGCCAATCCACCTAACCTGCACATCTTTGGGGAGGAAACCCGGACACCCGGAAGAAACCCACGCAGACCCGGTGAGAAAGTGCAAACGCCAGACAGACAGTCACCCAAGGCCAAAATTGAACCCGGATCCCTGGCGCTATGAGGCAGCAGTACTAACCACTGTGCCTCAGTGCTGCCCATTGCTGCTGTGCCTCCCATGTATAATGAAGTGACCCAGATCACCCGGTTTCCGGATATCTGAGATCAGACAACCCCAGAAGATGCTGTACAGGACCCCTCGGGAGTGCTTAAGGGATGTTCCCGGAATGTTTGAACCTCTGATGGGCAATTCCCCTGCTCCCCGGGACTTTCTGAGAAAGTCACTAATTCCGAGTTAGAATCACAGACTTCAGATGGTTCTGAGATAGGAGGAGAGATAATATAGGCTGGGGCTGTTTTCCTTGTCAAGAAGGTCCTGATGGAGGTGTAAAAGGTTAAGAAGGACGTGGTGGATAGGAAGGCGCTTTTTCCATTAGTAGATAATTCAATAATCAGGGTGTAGATTTAAGGTAAGAGGCGGCAGACTAAGAGGGGTGTTGAGGAGAAACATTTTTACCCAGAGGGTGGTGGGAATCTGGAACTCGCTGCCTGAAAGGGTGATTGAGTCATAAACTCTTGTAATATTTAAGAAGTATTTAGATATTCACTTGTGCTGCTGTAACCTCCAGGGCTGTGGGCCAAGTGGTGGATAATGGGATTCATGCAGTCAGATCTTTGTCGACCAGCATGAGCATGATGGGCTGAATGGCCTCCTTCTGAACATACGAATCTACAGTTCTACCTTACTCACTTGGATAGTTACTCAGGAAATGTTAGTCAGGAAAATCCTCGTCTAACTCCTGCGGAACTATACAACTGACACCCCAACTCCTCCTCCAGTACCTCCAACTTACCCCATGACCCCCGACTTCCCCCAATCCAACTTGACTAGCCGCACCACCCAATTCCCTCCTCTGACCCACAAACAACATCCCCTCCCCCTCCGCCCCGATCTAACCTGGCCCGACCTGCACATACATCAATTAAGAGATTTCTTCAGATTCATGTCAGACTTTCAGGGAATTGCCAGCGGCATTCGGCCTGAATCAAGGCAAGGCCCCTGCTTTCTTTGGGCCTGCAAGTGGGCCTCAGAAATAGCTGTTCGGCCACAAATTTGGCGAATGACACCCAGGGAAAACCCAACCGATCAGGTCCAAGAGCAAGCGGGTCAACGAGATCCAGGCGGCAGCCGCAATTGCCACGCTCAAGGTGTGCTTCAGGAGCCTGGATAGAGCTGGAGGCGCCTCCTTCCGTAAGCACTAACCAGGATCTCCAGCAGTGTAGTTGTGTGTTGTCCCCCGAACCTATGGATGAACTTGAGGAGGAGGAGATAGGAGATGCTGACCCCAATAAAGTACCAGACGCTCACAGCGTTGCCCAGATGTCTGGGGTTCAGGTATAGCTAAAAGCTAAATGAGTCCGATCGCTATCAGGATCAGACTCATGAGAACACCATATCCAATAATTGATTTGATTTGATTTATTGTCACATGTACTGAATGAAGTACAGTGCAAAGTTTTTTTCTGCGACCAAGGAAACGTACATAGTATGTACATACTAGACAAAATAGCCATTCCCAATCCCCTTCTCCCTATTCCCATTGACCCATTCTGTTACCAACCACCCACCCATTGCGTCTCGCCACCACTGCTACCCCCTCACGCTTCGACTTCCCATTCGTCAATGGGCAACTCAAAAGGCAAGTCACCATTCAGTACCCAGAAGCAGGGCAACACTGGAAAATGGTCCAAAGTAATTCACTTGATATGATTCCACTAACGAGTGGAAATTATAAAGCGAAACACTTTCTCGGCCATTTTCCTAACCTTGCACGTCAACAAAGCTGTAATCGTTCTTTTTCCACTTCTCCTACTGAGGATTCTGCAGGTGTCAGAGGAGTTGACACCCGGGACTCCTGAAATGTTCTTGGCTGACAACGTTTGAGATCTGGAAACTGTGAGGGCCGTGCTAAAGATCGTTTCACCTGCGCTTGTGCAGGGGCAGCCTTGGTCACCGGAAGGAAAGGCAGCATTGGTAATACGGGTTCAGGTGAAGTGGGGAGGGGGGGTGGGGGGGGGGGGGGGGAGGTGAGAAATGGGCGCATTTTGAGTAGAGCCCCTATATCCATTCCTCCCCAACCCCCCCTCGCCTTTATCTGGTTTAGCACAGTGGGCTAAACAGCTGGCTTGTAATGCAGAACAAGGCCAGCAGCGCGGGTTCAATTCCCGTACCGGCCTCCCCGAACAGGCACCGGAATGTGGCGACTTGGAGCTTTTCGGAGTAACTTCATTGAAGCCTACTTGTGACAATAAGCGATTATTATTATCTCTCTCATGGGCCAGCCGCACTTCACAGCAACCACTGCACTGGAGAGCAGATCGGTGCAGGCTGTGGCAGAGCTGTGTGGCTAAGGTGGCAGGAACCCCCGTGAAGTTGGTAGGCATGTTGGCATCCACCGCCGGCATGGCTGAGGACTGCGTGGACTCATTTGATTGTGGCGAGTGGTGTCCCGGGGGTTGGCCACTCTATTCACGGATGAAGACATCTTTGCAATTCCCTGCAACATCAACCCACTCACGCTTGAGATGGACTCCTCTATTTCTCTTCAATTTGTGGACAGCGTGCGTGGGAGACCTGTTCGTACATTCCACATCTTCCGCTGCACTTCAGGAATGGCCTCTTTCAGCGACAGCTCCCTGTGTCCAGCTGAGCAGAGCGTGCAGCGGGCTGTGCCATCAAACACGGACTCTTCACTTCTGTTCCTGCCCCCAACGCCTGCCCTTGCTTACTTCTGACCTGTGAGCTAACAGGTGAAATCCCAGCTCTCTGTCTGTGTTCATTGAAGTGTGGCATCTGATGGTGCAGAGCAAACATGAATCCTATGACGATGGACCCTTGGAAGGGATCCTCTGAGGATTGATTGTCTGTGAGATCCACTGACGGCTGCTGTATCAATGGAGGCCCAGGTGGAGAGGAAAGCAAGGAATTAGTATTGGCAAGGTGAGCATGTCACTACTTTTCAATGTGAAGGTGATAAAATTTAATTTGCTGCTGAGATCAGGCCAACACGACTGATGTTGCCTGGGTCTTTGCACGGCATTACATTCAATGTTGTCACCAGATTGCTGCTGTGCCCCCTTGCTCCCTGTCTCCGATGCCCAGGGCTGCCAATCAGCCACTGGTTTGTAGCTCTTCCATATTTGCTATAGTCAGCTGTGAGATCCGTGAATCACCACCTCCTGTTTCCTCCTCTCCCGTGTTCTGCGCCCTCGTCTCCTGCAAAGGCAGAAAGTACTGTGACTGTGATGGCATGCAGTGGATTGGGTGAAGATGACTATTAGGGGGAGGTGTCGGACTGCGTAGGGATCAGGATGAGCAGCAGTGTCAGATGGATATATGGGGTATATATGCATAAAGAGAAGGATATTGGACGTTTGCAAGGCAAGTGTGAGGAGTGATGTGGCGGAGCAGGCTTGACAAAGCAGAGTGAGGTGGGAACGGTGATGTGCATCGCAGGAGTGTGTGAATGTGCAGTTGTACTTATCTTCCCTGACCTGGCAAGGTCATTAAAGCACTTTCGTGTCCTTGTCCACCTTCTGCAATTGTGGCCTCTTTGCAAAGCCTTCCACCTGGGGGTTGGATTTTAAACGCTGGAATGAGGGAGACGTTGGGCGGCTCCTCATCGTGTCCACTGCCACACAATCGACACCAAACCTGACAGAATGATTATGAGGCAGCAGAGAAAATGTCACAGGCTGACTGCACTAACGTTTCTTCCCAGGTTCTGGGTGACTTCAAAAATAATACCGGGGTCACATTATTTCTCACAACACACACACATGCGCATGCACACACATGCACACACAAACACATAGGCACTAACACATATGCGACATACATATACACGCACACATACATACTCACACACACAAGCATACTCACACACACACACACACAACACACGGACATACACACAGCACATGGACACACACACATACTCACACCACACCCACCCACACAGGTCATTAGAGCAGCACGGTGGCACAGACCCAGGTTCGATTCCGGTCTTGGGTGACTGTCTGTGTGGAGTTTGCATGTTCTCTCCGTGTCTGCGTGAGTCACCTCCGGGTGCTCCAGTTTCCTCCCACAGTCCAAAGATATGCAGGTTAGGTGGCTTGGCAATGCAAATTGTCCCCTAGTGTCCCAAAGGTCAGGTGGGGTTCCTGAGTTACGAAGATAGAGTGGGGGAGTGGGCCTAGGTAGGATGCTCTTTCAGAGGGCTGGTGCAGACTTGATGGGCCGAATGACCTCCTTCTGCACTGTAGTGATTCTTTTATATTCATTGTATAGAAATCCCCCCCTGCTTTAACTTCCAATAAATGATGAGTGAGAAATACAATTGATGCACTAAGCGTCAAGAACCACAAAGACATGTGAGACTTTAACTAAGGCTTTAATATACGAGTCACTTTGGTGCACATTTTATTTGGCTATTTAATATAATAAATGAGTTCAGAATTTACATTTTCTTATTTTTTGAATACATTTTATTCTACATTTGATAAGTAAATAAAGAAAACAGTGAGGCGGTATTAAAAATGAAGACTACCCTAAACCTTCCCCCAACCCCCACCCCCCACCCCCACCCCAACACCATCACTCTCCCTTCCCCAGTGCTAATGGGGTGAGCACTTATACAGAGAAAGCATAATGGCCAGATTGATGAAAAAAAAAGAGCAGTTGATTTTAATTCTCTTCAGAAAATACACAGTAGGAACGGAACTGACAGCACTGTGTCACCAAGGCTACTCTGCCTATAACGTTGTGACAGCCAGGGTAGAAGTCCCGTGGGCAAATTGACATCACAGTTTTGCAGGTACAAAGCAGGGTGGCATTAGTGATACGAAAATTCTACAAAGCTAACACTGCAAGGTTTATCTTTTGATATAAATACATCTGTTTGATTTACAATAAAGTAAAAGCAATCCCGGTCTTAACGAAAATTCACGCTCTTAGATTCTCATCACGTTTTTCCCTGGTCACATTTCTGTCTCGTGTGCTGCGAGTTGCCAGTTTTAACTTTAGTTCGGGTGCATGCTTGATGAATAATCCTTATGGGCGGCACGGTAGCACAGTGGGTAGCACTGTCGCTTTACGGCGCCAGGTTTCCAAGTTCGATTCCCGGCTTGGGTCACTGTCTGTGCGGATTCTGCACGTTCTCCCCGTGTCTGCGTGGGTTTCCTCCGGGTGCTCTGGTTTCCTCCCACAAGTCCCGAAGGATGTGCTTGTTAGGTGAATTGGACATTCCGAATTCTCCCTCGGTGTACCCGAACAGGCGCCGGAATGTGGCGACTAGGGGATTTTCACGGTAACTTCATTGCAGTGTTAATGTAAGCCTACTTGTGACAATAAAGATTATTATTATTAATAATTGTGAGAGATATACCGGTAATAATGGGTGGCAAGGAATAAGTTACAGAGCTGAGCCACAATGGATATCAGTGCAGGACTATTTCAAAGGAAGGTTGCCCATTCACATTTTGCCAAGAACCGCAATGTCTTCCTTTAAGGGTCTCTCACAACCAAGTCTCCCTGAGGGTCACTCTCAAGGATGAAGAAACAAAGAGTTTCTACACTTGTATAAAGTGCTGCAGTAATCCAGGAGACACGAAGATAAAGGTTAAACCAAATTTATTTGAACTGAAAAGTAAAGCCGCACCTGTGGCGCACAACACTAGCGTCGCAACCCGGGATGAAGGGGAAATCCCTGTCCGGGTATGGGACTGTGTTTAAAATGCGCGATAACGAGTCCCAGCTAGGCCTGAACCCCTCATCATGGGAAGTGGTACTCCACGAGCCCCACAGGAAGAATCAGTGAGTGATCCCTCATGATCCTCGCGAGGGTTATCAACAGTGTGTTAGTGCTTCGGTCGTACTATTAGTCAACCACCTCCGAATTCAGATGCCGCGCACTCCCACTGTTGGATCAATAGTTCTAATTTTACTCTGAACGTTTCACTTAATTGTTGGACACAGAGGTGGCCCACCTTCTAAAGCCTGGTGCCTGTCTTTCCTTTGTGGGGCGCAAGGAAAAGGAGGGGGAATAACAGATAACAGATGGAAGGGTGCTTTTCTGATTGGAGGGCTGTGACTAGTGGTGTTCCGCAGGGATCAGTGCTGGGACCTTTGCTGTTCGTTGTATATATCAATGATTTGGAGGAAAATGTAACTGGTTTGATTAGTAAATTTGCGGACGACACAAAGGTTGGTGGTCAGTGATGAGGACTGTCAGAAAATACAGCAGGATTTAGATCGTTTGGAGACTTGGGCAGCGAGATGGCAGGTGGAGTTTAATCTGGACAAATGTGAGGTAATGCATTTTAGAATGTCTAATACAGGTAGGGACTATACAGTGGATGGTAGAATCCTCATGAGTATTGACAGTCAGAGAGATCTAGGTGTACAAGTCCACAGGTCACTGAAAGGGGCAACACAGGTGGAGAAGGTAGTCAAGAAGGCATACGGCATGCTTGCCTTCATTGGCCGGGGCGCTGAGTATAAAAATTGGCAAGTCATGTTGCAGCTGTATAGAACCTTAGTTAGGTCACACTTGGAGTATAGTGTTCAATTCTGGTCGTCACACTACCAGCAGGATGTGGAGGCTTTAGAGAGAGTGCAGAAGAGATTTACCAAGATGTTGCCTGGTATGAAGGGCATTAGCTATGAGGAGAGGTTGAATAAACTTGGTTTGTTCTCACTGGAATGGTGGAGGTTGATGGGCGACCTGATAGAGGTCGACAAAATTATGAGGGGCATAGACAGAGTGGATACTCAGAGACTTTTTCCCAGGGTAGAGGGGTCAATTACTAGGGGGCATAGGTTTAAGGTGCAAGGGGCAAGGTTTAGAGGAGATGTACGAGCCAAGTTTTTTACAGAGAGGGTAGTGGGTGCCTGGAACTCGCTGCCAGAGAAGGTGGTGGAAGCAGGGACAATAGTGATGTTTAAGGGGCATCTTGACAAATACATGAAAAGGATGGGAAGAGAGGGATACGGACGCCGGAAGTGTAGAAGATTTTAGTTTAGATGGGCAGCATGGTCGGCGTAGGCCTGGAGGGCCGAAGGGCCTGTTCCTGTGCTGTACGTTTCTTTGTTCTTTGTTTGTTTATAACAGTGATGAGATTTGGGTCTGTCAAGAGCCGATTAGGAAACTGGAAGATCGATGGACCCCCAAATACCCTCTGGGGTGATAGGCCCCAAAATCGATGGACCCCAAATAGTCTCAGGGTTGCTTTCTCAATATCTTAAAACATGAATTGTAGGCCAGGGGCTGGTTTAGCACACTGGGCTAAATCGCTGACTTTAAAGCAGGCCAGCAGCACGGTTCAATTCCTGTACCAGCCTCCCCGAACAGGCGCCGAATGTGGCGACTAGGGGCTTTTCACAGTAACTTCATTTGAAGCCTACTTGTGACAATAAGCGATTTTCATTTTCATTTCATAAATGGAGGTTCTTCCTCAAGCCCAGAGTTCAAAAAATTTGAATTGTCTGTTGAAACTCTGGCGGAATGTGGAGGACGATACAATTATCCATGACTTTCCCACCAAATTATTGTGAAAGTCCACACAGGATATCTAGACTCCTCGATATTCAGCCACAACTTATTCCTGGTAATCTCTAATTATGTGGGGTGACTTGTGATAAAAGATTACTCATCCAGCATTAACTTTTGCATTGAATGTTACCAAAATTGGTCCCTGTGATGAAAGCATTCACAATGCGACAGGAACATATGACAAGAGGGAAAATGTGATTAGCTTTTCTGCAATCTGTTACTGTTTCATATATATATATATCTTTATCTATATATATATATATACATATAATAGATTTATATGTACATACAGCAAAACCCAACTCCTTTCATTTTGAAAATAGTTTAGAATGTAATATCACAGTGCCTGCTATAACATACAGAGTTGTTGGCTTTGCTTTGCAAAAAAACATAAAAAGTATCCTCTTTATAATTTAGTTTTTCATATTCCAAAAGATGGCATTGTAAAAGGTCTACAGTGTTATTTACATATTAAGAAAACAAGGCATTATATAACATTGGTAACTTCATTGATATTTGCACAATATCACAAAATACTATACAGGTCAATTTCCTCATTAGCCTTTGCAGATAAAGGGCGGGATTCTCCCTTCTGGGGACCAAGTCCCCACGCCGGTGGGAGAACCGCGCCAATCACTCCAGCGTCAACAGCCCCCGAAAGAGCAGAATTCTCCGCTCTTTCGGGGGCTAGGTGGACGCCGGAGGGATTGGTGCTGCTCCAGCTGGCGCCGAAGGGACGGCGCGAGTTCGCGTATGCGCCAAAGGGCCGGCATGATCTCGCGCATGTGTGGAACTGCTGCCGTGGTTCTGCGCATGCGCAGACCGGCCGCCGTATTTTGGCGCATGCGCTGGGGGGATCTCTTCTCCGCGCCGGCCATGGCGGAGCCCTACAGGGGCTGGCGCGGAAGAAAGGAGTGCCCCCACGGAACAAGCCCCCCCGCAGATTGGTGGGCCCCGATCGTGGGCCTGGCCACCGTGGGGGCCCCTCCCGGGGTTGGATTCCCTGCGTCCCCCCGAGGACCGCCCCCGCCGACTTATCTGCTAGGTCCCGCCGGTACATGAGTTGAGTGATTCACGCTGGCAGGACTGGCCAAAAACAGTCGGCCGCTCGGCCCATCGGGGCCCGGAGAATCGCTGGGGATGCCACTTCCAACGGCCCCCGACCGGCGTGCCGTTTATTCCGCCCCCGCCTGAAAAACGGGGCTGGAGAATATGGCAGCCGGCGGCGGGGCGGGATTCGCTCCACCCCCTGGCGATTCTCCGACCCAGCAGTGGGTCGGAGAATTCCGGCCAAAGTCTTTCTTTGCCAAAAAAAGTATACAATTATTCTTCTTCCCATCTACAGAACAAGCCCACCCGCAGATCGGTGGGCCCCGATCGTGGGCCAGGCCACCGTGGGGGCCCCTCCCGGGGGCCGTTCACTAAAGTGTGTTTGACGATGGTGAAATCAAGACAAGAAGCTGAAGTTAGCGCCGATTGAAGTAAATTAAGATGTATCGTGTGTGGTCAAGCGCGGTGTAGCATTAAGCTTTTAAACGTTTTTTTGATTGCAACAGGAACGGAAGACTGAAAGGGTAAATGAATCCCCAGTTTTGAGATCCTGCAGGAGTTTGTCAGTGGAGTCAAGGGCCAGGAAACTCCATAGAATTTCTGGTGTCATATTGGAAACGTAAAAACGTAGAAAATAGGAGCAGGAGGAGGCCATTCGGCCCTTCGAGCCTGCTCCGCCATTCAATATGATCATGGCTGATCATCCAACTCAATACCCTGTTCCTGCCACCACCCCCCCCCCCCCCCCCCCAATATCCTTTGATCCCCTTTCACCCTTTGCACATCTCCAAAAATCTGTCCTGGTCCACCTACGTCGACGCTACCACCAAGAAAGCACAGCAGCGCCTATACTTCCTCAGGAAACTAAGGAAATTCGGCATGTCCACATTGACTCTTACCAACGTTTACAGATGCACCATAGAAAGCATCCTATCAGTCTGCATCACAGCCTGGTATGGCAACTGCTCGGCCCTGGACCACAAGAAACTTCAGAGAGTCGTGAACACCGCCCAGTCCATCACACGAACCTGCCTCCCATCCATTGACTCCATCTACACCTCCCGCTGCCTGGGGAAAGCGGGCAGTATTATCAAAGATCCCTCCCACCCGGCTTACTCACTCTTCCAACTTCTTCCATCGGGCAGGAGATACAGAAGTCTGAGAACACGCACGAACAGACTCAAAAACAGCTTCTTCCCCACTGTCACCAGACTCCCAAATGACCCTCTTATGGACTGATTTCATTAACACTACACCCTGTATGCGTCATCCGATGCCAGTGCTTATGTAGTTTTATTGTATATGTTGTGTTGCCCTATTATGTATTTTCTTTTATTCCCTTTTCTTCTCATGGACTTAATGATCTGTTGAGCTGCTCGCAGAAAAATACTTTTCACTGTACCTCGCTACACGTGACAGTAAACAAATCCAATCCAATCCAATCCTTAAATTTAGGGCAGGGTCATTCAGGGTAAATTGAGAAAGGTCTTCAAAACACAAATGGTCCTATATCCTTGAGACTCTCTTCCCCATAAAAAACATTGTTGAGGTTGGAGGGGGGGGGGGGGGGGGTCAACGAAAAATGTCAAAACCGTGATGTTGGGTTAATACATTAGAAGACAGCAAATAAAATCAAGGTCCATGTTAGACATGATCTAACTGAATTTCAGAGCAGGCTGGAGGAGCTGAACAGTCTATTCCTGATCCTAAGACAGGCATCCCAGATAATTCCTTTTAGGCTGTGCTTTATTTTAAATTCTCAAATCCTCTCGGGAGCCCTTCTATATATATTTTTAAAATTCATTTTGTCTCCGTCTCCTCAGTTTTAATCTTCAACTTCTCTTTCCGTGTCGCGATCAATATTCCTTTAAGTTTTTGCACAATATATTTGCCACAAAAGGCCAACCGGGCTATTAAATGGCCTCTTGACGAGCACATCATGCCGCTTAGCAGCAACATTAAACCTATTTCTTTCTTTTCACTTTTATCGATAGAGCTATAACTCTTCCAAATCATTTACCTTGTGAAGCCCATCGTGCACACCTCTTCCTCTTCTCTGTGACCTCACATGTCCATATCCAGACCAGAATTTTCCTTGTGCTGCATGTTGGCTTGGGAACGCACTGGGAATCTTGGTTACTGCCCTACTTCCGCTAAACGTCCCGTGGGATTCGCTGGAGTTCAGAAGAATGAATGGGCGGGTGATGGAATCTTATAGCAACCTATAAAATTCCAACGGGGCTAGACAGGGTAGATGCAGGAAGGATGTTCTCGATGGCGTGGGGAGTCCAGAACCAGGGGAGCATAAACCAATTACAGGTAACACAAAGTTATCCTCTCAATTCTGTGCTTCGGTTTTGGGCCTCACACAAATTAAAGTGTGAGTTGAGAATGGAATGACTTTCCACCTGCCTTCACTGGTCACTTAGATACTTCTATCATCACACTTAGCCAAAGCTGGGCTCCCTAGCATTGTCCTGGCAATCCATCTCCACTCCACCTTAGGAAAATCAAACCTTTTCAGCTGTAACATGTTACATTCTCCATACTCACCCTTTGGAGCCAAGGTCACCCCATTGGATTCCTAAACTCAAGTTGAGCTGTCTTGCCGATGCAGGCTAATTGTGCGTTGGAAGAAGGGAGCGGACATTGGGTTTAACACAGGAATAGCTGTATCGTATTTAGCAGCAGTAAGAGTTGATTTTCTCAACTGCACTAAAGTTTGGAAGTCAATGGCAAAGGTCATCTATATCCCAGAATACCTGTAAAAATCTCTGGAAAAAAGTGGAATCAGGTGCCAACTAACAATTGGGTTTAAGGACAAAATGCACCACTACTTCAGTTCGATATCCACCTTAACAATTCTTACAAACGCAACGAAACACACAGAGCATGCTACACAAAAGCATCATACTTTACCCATCATTGATAATATTGCCATTATAAAATAGTCACTGTGAGCGACATAACGTTGGATCAGCTGGTAATAAGTATGACTCAGAAACCTTTGTCCAATCATGCAGTGCCTGGCTACACACAGATATGAGCAATCCGCTGCTGTGTGACCTCATTTGGCGTCAGGTTAATGTGACAGGAAATAGATTTGAGCCGCTATTTTCTAATGCCCGCGTGTACCACGTAAATTAAAAAATTCCTCCTCATTTGCATTTCAAGATAAAATGAGAAACTTTTACATTGTGGCCTCGGTGTAACATTTTCCTTCTGAGGGCTCCGATAACCAGACAGTACACAGTAATCACTCCAATCCACAAATCTATCATTCAGAAACACCAGGGTGCCCAGACGTTGTTTGAGCAACTCAGACTCGCCATTCATAGGCGGCACGGTAGTACAGTGGTTAGCACTGGTGTTTCACAGCGCCAGGTCCCAGGTTCGATTCCCCGCTGGGTCACTCTGTGCGGAGTCTGCACCTTCTCCCCGTGTCTGCGTGGGTTTCCTACGGGTGCTCCGGTTTCCTCCCACAAGTCCCCAAAGACGTGCTTGTTAGGTAATTTGGACATTCTGAATTCTCCCTCTGTGTACGCGAACAGGCGCCGGAATGTGGCGACGAGGGGATTTTCACAGTAACTTCATTGCAGTGTTAATGTAAGTTTACTTGTGACAATAAAGATTATTATTATTCAATAGTTCGGGCTGCAACAAATCAAGATGCGTGGGTTCCGTGAAGATAATAAACATCTGACCTCCTTCTTCCTGGGAGACACAAGTGTTGGAGCAAGCTGAGCTGGTGTCCATCGATTAGTGAAATAATGCCATTGGCAACATTTTAACATAGTACGTTGGGACAGGAAACGTGATGGGGGAGGGGGGGGGGTTTCTCCGGGGAACGCCAGCCAGCGGCCGGAATACATAAGACCCGGTGATTCGGACATCGGGCAAAAAAACGGTTTCACGCTGGCCGTGAAACCCATTGTGTCTCCCGGCTGACCCCGTCTGCCCCAACGAGGTTCCTGCCCAGACCCGGGGGGAACATGCAAATAGGTCATGATCCCTAATCTGAATACCATTTACGGGAAGGACATCCAATCCACCTTCCCCCTGGAATGCTCCAGCAGCCCCCGGCCTCCTCCCCCCAGTCAGGAGTTCCTCTGCTGTTAATTGCTGCAAGTCCTGACAAACGGGGACCTGGCAGCTTGCACTCCAAGAGGGGGCAAGGACGTGAGATTTCTCCCTACACTTGCCTCCAGGATGCCAAGAGAGGTCCTTCATCGGAGGTGGTGGTCGGAGGAGGTTTGTGTTGGGCTGGAGGGAGTCAGAATAGAATAGAATAGAATAGAATTCCTACGGTCCGGAAGGAGGCCATTCGGCCCATCGAGTCTGCACTCACCCTCTGAAAAAGCACCCTAGCCAGGCCCACGCCCCCGCCCTATTCCCGTAACCCCACCTAACTTGGACATAATCAGTTTGGGGATCTTTCATGGGATGAGGGTCATTTGACTGGTTTTCCCATCTGCAGCCTTAAACCCTTTATAGCGTCTGTCGGCATCTCAGAATTACATTTCTCTGAGAATAAAGCGAAAGTCTTCCCATCTGCAGTCTTTATTTTCAAGCGCTTCTAAGTGAACATAGAACATACAGTGCAGAAGGAGGCCATTCGGCCCATTAAGTCTGCACCGACCCACTTAAGCCCTCACTTCCACCCTATCCCCGTAACCCAATAACCCCTCCTAATCTTTTTTCGGTCACAAAGGGCAACTTATCATGGCCAATCCACATAACCTGCATGTCTTCGGACTGTGAGAGGAAACCGGAGCACCCGGAGGAAACCCACGCAGACACGGGGAGAACGTGCAAACTCCGCACAGACAGTGACCCGGCGAGGAATCAAACCTGGAACCCTGGCGCTGTGAAGGCACAGTGCTATCCACTTGTGCGACCGTGCTGCCCTAAGTGCTCAGAACACAGAGACAGCTTCTTTAAATAAAATCCCAGTTGTAAAAACAGCGGCTCCTCAGAGTTAATGGACTCCTGTAGAACTATATAAATAAACAACAGTATACCTTTCTTTGAAACTGCCTGGACCTGTTAATCAACAGGCTTGTAAAAGGCAATGTCCCTTGAAATTGAATAAAAACAATGCAGTTCAAAGCTTTTAGGCTTCTAAGCTTACAGAGAGGCTTCAATACTTTCAAGGGCAATGGCTGTGCAAAGAACACTTCAAAGGTTTTCAACACATTAAAGGGAACATTTTTACTGTCATCTCACATATCTTTGAACGTGGCATGCTGACAGACTGTGTGAAGTGGTTAAGACTGCAAATGGGCAGATTTTCTCTTTACTATTCTTAGAGAAGGGGGGCTGAAGGAGGAGACGGGGGGTGGGTTTGAGGGGGGAGAAAAAGTTACAAAAGAGGAAGTGAAATGGCTTAGCTGCTTTGAAGTGGTCTGCAGCTGCCAATCATAACAAGGATATTTATAAACATTGTGGTTAGTATCAATGGAAAATTGAGATGCATCCAACAGTGAAGGAAAGATAAGTAAACAAACCGACCGGTAGCTGTGTTCAAACCATTAAGCTGCAAATCAAAGACTAGTTAAAGGTACTGACTATGAAATTGAATGCATGTTTACCATTTCAAAGGATCTAAGGACATTTCAGGCATTTAAAGTGATATGGGATTTCTCAGAAAGGTTTGACACATCAGAAAACAACCGTTTTACATTGGGCTGAGGGAACAGTTGTCAGGAAAGGGAATATCTTCCTGGCTTGAATCTTCAATGAACTTTATGATCTGCTCATCAAGTTTGGAAGTCAATGGTAAAGGTCACCAATATCCTAGAATACCTGTAAAAATCTCTGTAAAATCAGGTGCCAACTAACAATTGGGTTTTAGGACAAAATGCACCACTACTTCAGTTCGATATCCACCTTATCAATTCTTACAAACGCAACTAAACACACAGAGCATGCTACCTGAAACCTTCATACTTTGCCCATCACACTTCATTGACAATATTGCCATTCTAAAAGAGTACACCTTCTGAGTGACTGTGAGCGACACAACGTTGGATCTGCTGGTAATAAGTATGACTCAGAAACCTTTGTCCAATCATGCAGTGCCTGGCTACACACAGATATGAGCAATTCGGCTCCTGTGTGACCTCATTTGGCGTCAGGTTAATGTGACAGGAAATAGATTCGAGCCGCTATTTTCTAATGCCCGCGTACACCATGTTGAATTTCAAAATTCCTCCTTATTTGCATTTCAAGATAAAATGAGAAACTTTACATTGTGTCCTCGGTGTAACAGTTTCCTTCTTAGGGCTCCGATAAACAGACAGTACACAGCAATCTATCCTTCAGAAACACCAGGGAGCCTGGAAGTTGTTTGAGCAACTCATGCACTCAGCAGTCAAAAGTTCGGATGCTGCAAAAAATCAAGATGGCGAGGGCTCAGTGAAGATAATGAGCATCTTATCTTCTTACTGTGGGACACAAGTGTTGGAGTAAATTGGGCTGGTGTCCATCGATTAGTGAAATAATGTCATTGGCATTATTTTAACATAGTTCTTTGGGACAGGAAACGTGATGGGGAGGGGGGGTGGGGGGGGATTCCCCAGGACGCCAGCCAACGGCCGGAATCCATAAGGCCGGTGATTCGGATATCGGGCAATAAAACGGTTTCACGGGCGTGAAACCCATTGCGTCTCCCGGCCGACCCCATCTGCCCCAACGAGGTTCCCGCCCAGACCCGGGGGGAACATGCAAATAGGCCATTATCCCTTATCTGAATCTCATTCACGGGAAGGACGTTCAATCCACCTTCCCCCTGGAATGCTCCAGCAGCAACCCCCTCCCCCAGTCAGGAGTTCCTCTGCTGTTAATTGCTGCAAGTCCTGACAAATGCAGACCTGGCAGCTTACACACCAAGAGGGGGCAAGGACGTGAGATTTCCCCCTACACTTGCCTCCAGGATGCCAAGAGAGGTCCTTCATCGGAGGTGGTGGTCGGAGGAGGTTTGTGTTGGGCTGGAGGGAGTCAGAATAGAATAGAATAGAACCCCTAAGGTGCAGAAGGAGGCTATTCGGCCCATCAAGTCTGCACCCACCCTCTGAAAAAGCACCCCAGCCAGGCCCACGCCCCGCCATATTCCCGTAACCCCACCTAACTTGGACATGATCAGTTCGGGGGTCTTTCATGGGATGAGGGTCATTTGACTGGTTTTCCCATCTGCAGCCTGAAACCCTTTATAGAGTCTGTCGGCATCTCAGAATTACATTTCTCTGAGAATAAAGCGAAAGTCTTCCCATCTGCAGTCTTTAGTTTGAAGAGCTTCGAAGTGCTCAGAACAAAGAGACAGCCTCTTTAAATACAATCCCAGTTGTAAAAACAGCGGCTCCTCAGAGTTAATGGACTCCTGTAGAACTATATAAATAAACAACAGCATACCTTTCTTTGAAACTGCCTGGACCTGAAATTGAATAAAAACAATGCAGTTCAAAGCTTTTAGGCTTCTAAGCTTACAGAGAGGCTTCAATACTTTCAAGAGCAATGGAATTGGCTGTGCAAAAAAACACTTCATAGGTTTTCACCACATTAAAGGGAATACTTTTGCCTTCATCTCACATATCTTTGAACGTGGCATGCTGACAGACTGTGTGAAGCGGTTAAGACTGCAAATGGACAGACGTTCACTTTATTATTTTTAGAGAAGTGGGGCTGAAGGAGGAGATTGGGGGGGTCGGGGTGTGTGAGGGGGGAGAATAAGTTACAAAAGAGAAAGTGAAACTACTTAGCTGCTTTGAAGTGGTCTGCAGCTGCCAATCATAACAAGGGTGTTTATAAACATTGTGGTTAGGATTAATGGAGACTTGAGATGCATTCAAGTGTGAAGGGAAAGGTAAATAAACAAACGCTCTGGCAGCTGTGTTCAAACCATTAAGCTGCAAATCAAAGGCTGGTTAAAGGTACTGACTATGAAATTGAATGCATGCTTACCAGTTCAAAGGACCTCAGGACATTCCAGGCTTTTAAAGTGATATGGGCTTTCTCGGAAGGGTCTGACACATCAGAAAGCAGCAGTTTTATATTGGGCTGATGGAACAGTTGTCAGGAAAGGGAATACCTTCCTGGTTTGAATCTTCAATGAACTTTCTGATCTGCTCATCACCTGACAGGCGGAGCATTCAGAGTGAGTCAGCTACTTCAGCATTTTAACCGATTCAGAGCAGGATGAAGAATTTGAAGAGAGGTCTACCTGAGATCGCCATGCCAAGTGTGATATTCAGGTTGCCCAACACTGAAGGGGCATTTTATCCACGGTCCAGGGGTCCACCGCTTAACCTCAGCCCAAGCCCAACCAAACCCAGGACCCTTGGGGGAGCCTCCCTTTGCAGCCTGGTAGCAGCAGAGGGGCATGGGAGCAATGGGCTCACCTCCTTGATACCCCTCAGAATCCATTATGTACCGCCAGGGTATCACTGCCAGGGTGCAGGTGCCATGGTGTCAGGGGGCAATGTCAGGGACTGAGGGGCTCTTGGAGGAGGGGGTTCTAGGAGGGTGCTGACTGGGGGAGCTGGGTGGATTAGGTCACCTTCATGCTTCCTGGTGTGGAAGATAACCTATTATATGGGGCGGGGAGGGGGGAGGATGCACCTCCTTGATGAGGGGTACGGCATGCTCCCTTGCCAAAGGAAGGGGTCAACATTTGCTTTTGGTGAGGAGGGTTGGGAACACCAACCGGGCGACATTCCGAGCGCCAGCGAGGACCAGTCCTGATTCTCCACTGGTGGGAACTCATGGGGCGTCATTCTCCGACCCCCCGCCGGGTCGTTGGCCGCCGTGAATCCCGCCCCCACCCCGCCGAAGTCTCCGGTACCGGAGATTGGGCGGGGGCGGGAATTGTCCGCGCCGGTTGGCGGGACCCCCCGCTCAATTCTCCGGCCCGAATGGGCCGAAGTCCCGCCCAGAAATTGCCTGTCCCTCCGGCGTAAATCAAAGCTGGTATTAACCGGCGGGACCAGGCGGCGTGGGTGGGCTGCGGGGTCCTGGGGGGGGCGCGGGGCGATCTGACCCCGGGGGGTGCCCCCACGGTGGCCTGGCCTGCGATCGGGGCCCACCGATCCGCGGGCGGGTCTGTGCCGTGGGGGCACTCTTTCCCTTCCGCCTCCGCCACGGTCTCCACCATGGCGGTGGCGGAAGTGACTCTCCCCACTGCGCATGCGCGGGAAACTGTCGGCGGCCGCTGACGCGCCCGCGCAGCCACATTTCCGCGCCAGCTGGCGGGGCAACAAACGCCATTTCCGCCAGCTGGCGGAAATCCCTCCGGCGCCGGCCTAGCCCCTCAATGTTGGGGCTCGGCCCCCAAAGATGCGGAGCATTCCTCACCTTTGGGCCGGCGCGATGCCCGTCTGACTGGCGCCGTTTTTGGCGCCAGTCGGCGGACATCGCGACGTTGGGGGAGAATTTCGCCCCTGAATGGAGAATCCCGGCCTTTAGTCAATGTTTGGGAGAATCGCCGTCCTCTCTGGTCCCAACCGCCGGAGACCAGACCATGACCATGCCAGGGGATCTGTAGCACCCAGGTGGGTGGGGGCATGGTAGGGTCGTGTCACATCCCGGCCGTGCCGAAATGGTACATGGCACAACCAGGGTGCCAGGGGGCAGTGCCAGGTTGGCACTGCCGTGGGGCCGGACCTGAAAGGGAGCAGGAACCAAAATGGGGGAAGAGAGAGGGTGCTAAAAAGGGGGGCATGAAGGGGAGGCGTAATGGGGGGCATTTGGTGATCACGGGGGGGGGGGGGGGGGGGGCTGAAGCCCCGACGCTCATGACAATGGTAGTACCCTGATTTGTGTGAAGCTGGGCTTGTCAGCATAGAATTATCATAGAATTTACAGTGCAGAAGGAGGCCATTTGGCCCATCGAGTCTGCACCGGCTCGTCTGAAGAGTACCCTACCCAAGGTTCATACCTCCACCCTATCCCCATAACCCAGTAACCCCACCGAACATTAAGGGCAATTTTGGACACTAAGGGCAATTTAGCATGGCCAATCCACCTAACCTGCACATCTTTGGACTGTGGGAGGAAACCGGAGCACCTGGAGGAAACCCACGCACACACGGGGAGGATGTGCAGACTCCGTACAGACAGAGACCCAGCGGGGAATCGAACCTGGGACCCTGGAGCTGTGACACAATTGTGCTAACCACTATGCTACCGTGCTGCCCAAGGCACGTTTAGGCCCTGCTCCCCTCAGTGCCAGTGGTTGGTTAATGACGGCCCAAGTGATGATTGTTCTTGATGTGAAGTTTTGGCTACCTGATGATATAGTGAACGACCAGAAATGTCTTTCTGTTGGTGAGTGCTACCCCATCATTTTGGAGTAGGAAGCTGCTCCTTAAAGGCACTGTGGGTGCACCTTCACCACATGGGCTGCAGCGGTGCACGAAGGCAGCTCACCACCACCTTCTCAAAGGCAGTGCGGTTTGGGCAACTAATATCAGCCATGCCAGTAATGTTTTCATCCCATCAGCAAATAATTTTTGAAAAAGGTCTTGGCGTGCTGGATTTGGTTTCTTGTTCCCGAGGACCCAAATATGTTTTCAAGCCTTCAACGACTTCTGGACTAAGAAGTCAATCACAATTTGGGGTCATTTTAACCTTACACCAAATGGCCTTGTAGCCACCTAAAATGGCTGATTCCCTATTAATTTGGCCAAAACAAGATTTAAATGGCTAACCGAAAAGGCTGATGGGAAAAGCAGCCAACAGGACACAAACGGACAGCTGCAGACAGAATATCGTATTCGGCTCTGGGGAAGTCGGCCCAGATCGATACCTAAGACTATTAGCAGCACATCAACCCAGACATCTGCAGTTTAATCGGCTATCCCCGGGAACAATTGCAACATATTAGCAATTGAATGCCGGGCCAGACCTCACGGCGCCTGCAGTGGCCGAAACAAAGAAAGGTAAACGACCACCCCCCCGATCGAGGAATCGCCCCATTATTAGAGCATATCGAACCCAGTGATTGGGAACAAGTCCAATCACTTGGGACTCAGGGTCAAGGGCCGCCCCGAGAGGCGGGAAGCCCCATGGCCCTATAAATTGAGGGGCCAAGTTCAGATCTCGCTCTCTCACCCTTCTTCTCCTGCTCGCAACCTTCGCAAGAACATCGACCAGAAACAGTAAGTCTGACTCTAGCGATCGCTACCTGATAGAGATTCCTAGCCATCGACCCGTATCAGCCTTTTTGAATCCCGCAGGTCAGATCCAATTCGATAAACCATTTGTTTCCCTGACCTGGTGGGCCATCCCCAAAAGTTAAGTATTGGCCAGTAGTGGTAGGTTTTGATATAGAAAGTAGGATTATTGTGTAAGTATTGATTGCTGTACTTAATAAATGACCGTTGGTTTCAATCTTACTAAGCGGTGTGCTGACTTATTAATCATAATTCGAGCTTGAACCACGTGGCAGTATCAGAAAGATACCTGGCGACTCGTGAGCAAAGGTGACATTATCAGAGCTAATAAAACTAAGGCTAAAAAGAGCAACATAATTGGCGACTCCGCCGGGACCCGACATAGAAGTGGAAAACCACTCCGGGAGAACCCCAGAAATTTGAATAGAATCCAATTGGAAACAAAAAAAAAAAAAACACAAGTGTTCAAGCGGTTCTAGTTAATAATTCACAATTCGGAAGTGTGTGTATGCATGCGTAACTAACAGGGTTATAAGGTAAAACTGATAGATTTTGTTGCGTCAAAACTGTCGGAAGTCGGTATTTTTGGAAATTAGCGCAAGCCGTAACCGCATCTACGACACCACCTTAGCCCCCTGTTCCAAATTTGAACATAGCAAGCAGATAAGAGAGATGGCCATGCAGGCAATGCAACGCCTCACGAACCCCGAAGAATTTGCGGTCGCACCGATCAGCAGCATTAAAGTGGGACAGTGTCCCATTTGGGAAGTGGAAATTCGGAAATTTCTACAGGGCAAAGGATGGCCCGTGTGGAGCGGTTTCTGTAATAATGACGACTCAGGTCCCGGAAGTATAGGGCATACTTGGTGGGAGAACATGAGTGAAATTCATAAGAAAAGCTTAGCAAAAGCGCGCAAGCCGATGGCAATCGTGTCCTGTATGGCACAATTGCGAGGCACAGAGGAGGTCGTCAGGACGCTCCGAAAAGAAATAGAAGGCATACATCGAATGAGTAAAATCGATGTATGCGAGATGGAAAAAGAGAACCTGGAATTGAAAAGGCAGTTAGAAGCCAAGGACGAAGAGGTGGCTGACGCCAAACGGGGTCACCAGTCTTGTCTGGCGCATTTAAGCAGTTTTCAATCCCAGTATGAGAAGGCTTATCAGGACACGCAGCGTGCAGTACTGGTTAAGAAAGAGACAGAGAAGCAGGTGGAGACGCTACAGAAGCAATGTAGTGATCTCAAGGCAGCCTTGAGAGCGCTCCACGCTGCAACCACGGAACAAAGGCAGAGTACCTTAGACCATGCAAAGTGCCGAAAGCAAATTACAGACCTGCAATCAATGCTTTCTGTCCAGAAGGGATTCCAAGACACCTTTGGGGAAAGTTTAGAACAGGAAGACGGCCCTGATTGGGAAGAATTGCAGGAGACAGCGCAGAGATATTTTCAGGGGACATGTGCGCAGGGAAAGCCCCAAAGGAGGAAAGCACCCCCACCCCCCACACAGCAGGTAATACAGGCTCCCATGAACCCTGTAACAACCCACCGCACCGCCACAGCAGACGAGGCAGAAATCTTATATTCCACCCCCCTCACAGTGATCCAATTACGGGACGCGTGTGCTAAAATCACACCGTTCCTCCCCGCTTCAGACCCACACCATTTCTTTGCCACCATCAAACATCAGGCAACCTTGTACGGCCTGGATGAGAAAGAGCAGGTAAAGCTCACGGTCCTCAGCTTAGACCCATCGGTTGCAGCAGCCCTTCCCGACCCACAGAATGTAGGAGGAGGCACCCTTGCAGAAATGCATACCGCGATCCTGGATGCGATCGGGTATAACCGGGGCGACCCCGTAGATGGCCTAAATAAGTGCAGACAGAAAAAGTCTGAACACCCGACAGCGTTCGCAGGACGCTTGTGGATTCACTTTGAAGCCGTTTTCGGAAACGTAGACCGTGCCCATTTGTCCGCAGACAATATGGCCAAATGGACCCGCACCCTTATCTCCCATGCCACGGAAGCAGGACAGAATGCCTGTAGTAATTATGACCCCTCGGAGGAGGCTCGTAATGAGAAGTGGGTGGTCAAAAGATTGTCCCGCGTTTGGGAACAGTCGGCTCACAGTAAACCCGCAGCTAGAACCCCCGAGGAAAAACAAGCCGCCGCAGACGTGCAGGCAGTAAGAACCACTCTCCACAACCCCGCCTGGGTAAACGAGGGAAAGAGCAGCCCCCCAGCAAAACCGCAAGAATGCTACAATTGCGGACAGTTGGGACATTTTGCCAAAGAATGCAATGCCCCTAAAAAGCCACAGAGAGCCCAACAGACAGGCACTCTCAATAAGAAAAAGGCAGAGCCCATACATTGCGTTAGCGCCCAGTCCGATCAGACAGACTTGACTGGAACGGACTGACGGTGTACAGGCTCACCCAGTTGGGTCTGCGATACCCTTTGGGATAGGTCAGGATGACCCGTAGTCGCAGCGAAAGTTAGGGGACAGCCGATCGAGCTTCTCTGGGACACAGGAGGGTCCCGCACCACCTTAAATTCCTCCACCCTTGGTAAGGACACGTGGCCCACTACAGCCACTATCACCCTCAGCGGCTTCACAGGCCACTCACAGCAGGGACACATCACAACCCCTGTACCCATCCAAATCGGAACCATTAACACAAAACACCCCGTAGTTTTAGTCGACCTGCCCCCAACAGCGGAGCACATTTTGGGGATTGACTTCATGAATTCTCACCACCTCTCTTTCGATCTAATCAACCAGTTTGTCTGGAAGATGGCGAAATCCGCTAGAGCCCCTGCAACGCTCAATATAGGGGATTATATGAACAAAATTAGCGCAGTAGGCGAGTTTTGGTTCAACACCATCACAGTCAGCACGGACCGACAGGTTAGGGCAGTCCTGCAAAAAAACAGGGCAGCATTCGCGACCCACAAACACAACTGTGCACGGATGACTGGTTCCGTACAAATAACAGGACCGGACCCTAGACCCCAAAAGCAGTACGGATTCCCCCTAGAAGCAGAGGGAGAAATCCTAAAGGTCATAGAAAGTTTATTAGAGCAGGGCATCCCTAAGATCGGTAGCCTCATCTAATAATGCCCCGATTTGGCCAGTAAGGAAGCCCGACGGATCATGGCGCTTGACCATAGATTATCGGGAACTCCATAAAGTCACCCCCGTAGCAGCCCCCACCGTTGCAACAAGTCCCGAGACCATGCTCAAACAGGGACTCCATGCCCGATATTTCACGGTTTTGGACGTCAGTAATGGATTCTGGTCCATTCTATTGGCAAAAGCGTGCCAGTACAAATTTGCCTTCACTTTCCGAGCGCAGCAATACACGTGGACATGCCTGCCACAAGGCTTCCACAACTCCCCCTCCATTTTCCACCGACAGCTGGCAAATGGACTAGCAAAATTTTCTCGCCCCGAATGTCTGGTACAGTATGTAGACGATCTACTACTGCAGACAGACACAAAGGAAGAGCACATTGAGCTTCTGTCCGAACTCCTGGAATTACTACATTCCATTGGCTGTAAAGTCGACCCCAAAAAGGCCCAGATATTGGAAGAAAAGTTGGTATATTTGGGTACTATCATCACACACGGCAAACGCGAGATCGAGCACAAAAGAATTGACTTGATCGCTAAATTGCCCCTTCCCCAAAACGTTTCAGCCCTCCGGTCGTTTTTAGGATTGTTTGGCTACTGCCGAAACCACATTGACGGTTTCACCAGTAAGGCAGCGCCCCTCTCAGAGCTCTCAAAGAAAGGAGCCCCCTGGGAGCGGCTTCCGCAGCATACGGATGCTGTGGAATCATTAAAACAGGCGCTCATAGCCGCCCCCGCACTACAAGTTCCCGACCCGCTTTCCCCTTACGCAATAGAGGTAGCGACCACAGACCGCACCCTTTCAGCCGTGCTCCTGCAGGAACGGCATGACCAGCTAAGACCCGTGGGTTATGCCTCCCGGATTTTAGATGCTGTGGAGCAGGGATTCTCAGCCTGTGAGAGGCACCTGCTCGCAGTTTTCTGGGCAGTCCAGTACTTTTCAGACATTACCGGACTGAACCCCATCACCATTTTGAGCGAGCACACCCCCACCCAACCTTTACTAGACGGACGACTTAAAGACGGTACCGTCAGCCAAATCTGCGCTGCTAGGTGGACCCTTCTCTTACAAGGACGGGACATCACAGTCAAACGGACCAAGACACTCACATACTTAGCGGACAACCTACAGTACCTCGGAACCCCCCATGAGTGTGGAATCATCTCGCCCCACCATAATACATGCCCCTTTATCGCGAAAACACCCCCCAGAAAACTAGCCACTCCATCTCAAAGCCCCCCTCACCCGGACACGTGTGATCCCATTTGGATCTATGTGGATGGATCTTCCACAGTCCTGGATGGGCAACGCATAACAGGTTGTGGGATTTATGTGGAGGACGTGCAGGGACGTGCCCTCGAGGAAATCGCATTAAAATTACCCGGACACTTAGGCGTGCAGGTAGCAGAGCTTGCGGCCATCGCTTACATTGTAGAGCACCCCGATTCCTTCCCCAGCCCAGCAGACATATATTCAGACAGTCTATACGTTTGCAACAGCCTCGCCGAATTTCTACCCCTCTGGGAAACAAGAGGATTTGTTTCCGCGGATGGGAAACCCCTCCCCTCAGCCCCATCACTCCGCCATATTCTGAAAAAAGCCAAGGACAGGACCTTTGGCATTATAAAAGTCCGCAGTCACCATCGTTCCTTCCCCCCTGGAAATGTAAAAGCCGACGCGCTGGCAAAAGCAGGATCCAGGCATGGGTATTTTTGGAAGCCCCCCCGAAAGCGCCCCAGTGAGTGCGCCAGCGAGTGCAGTTCAGGTCACGCAGACTAGGATTGAAGACCTAGTAGAGGCCCAGAGGCAGGATAGCGCTCTCACTGAAATCGTGAAAGGGAAGTTTCCAGCCTCATACAAGAGGTACAGAAATATGATGACCACACATGACAGTGTGGTGTTGAAAGACACCCTTTATGTAGTTCAGAAGCAGGATCGGAACAAATTAATCTGTTTATTCCATGATGGTCATGGACACCAGGGAATCGATCCCACCGCAGCCCATCTCAAACAGCTTTGTTGGTGGCCAAGTCTCAAAGAGGATGTGTCCCATTACATTGAGAATTGCCTCATCTGCGCACAGAACAACCCAGATAGATATGCCAAAAAGGCACAACTCAGCCACACCCAACACGTTAACGGCCCCTGGACTAACCTCCAGATCGATTTTATAAGTCCATTGCCCCCTTGCAGGAATGGCTATAAATATGTTCTGGTGGTCATAGACACTTTTACAAAGTGGGTGGAAGCATTTCCAGCCCGCACCAACACCGCGGAAACCACAGCCAAGATCCTAACCCACCACATCTTCACAAGATGGGGACTCCCCCGCAGCATTGAATCGGACCAAGGTTCTCACTTTACGGGACGGGTCATGCAGAACGTCCTCACGATATTTGGCATAACCCAAAAATTTCACATTGCGTACCACCCACAGTCGAGTGGTATAGTGGAGCGCATGAATCGGACCCTAAAAACCACCCTTAGAAAAATGGTCCAGCAGAACAACACTTGGGATTCGGTCCTCCCCTTTGCGCTGATGTTTTTGCGTAACACTGTTTCCACCTCCACAGGTTTCACCCCACACACCCTCATGACCGGACGCCCCATGAAAGAGACAGAGTACTTGTTGGGTTTAGACCTGACCAGCCCTGAAGTTACGGCCCTCACCCATGAGAAAGCCGTTGAACAATTACTCGCAAATGTAAAAACGGCTCAGTTAGCAGCCGCTGTTAATTTGGGCACTAAAAGAAAACAGAGCAAGGCCTGTTTTGATAAGGCAGTGCATGCAACGGAGTATAATATAGGACAACAAGTGATGTTGTCTGTGTATAACCCCAGCACATTTCTGTCTCCAAAATACTCGGGTCCGTACTCCATTACCGATAAAGTAAGCCCATCGGTATATAAAATCAAATACCAAAATGGTAAGACTGCGTGGTTTCACATAAACCAGCTAATGGCTTATGGAGCACAGTCAAACCACGCCCACCACGTCATGCTTGACGCAGCAGACCAAACCCCGCCCACAGCCAATGTGACCACACCCAGCCCAGACACGGACTCGCCCCCGACTCCACCCACAAACTTTACACTCCGCCCCGGAACGCCCAGACTGCAGCAGCAGAGACAGCGACTGTGACTCTGACGATAGCCACAGCACGCCTCCCTACTATCCTGGTCCCACACCCAGCGACTCCGAGTTCGACTCCAGTGATCCCTTCCTCATCACTTTCTTAAACAAACCACACCACCGACCACCGAACCACACGGACGACCCTGACTTTGTCCCCACACAACTTGACGAACGCCATTGGCACCGCGACAACTCCTACAGACTCGTCCGCAACGACGAAAGCAACCCCAACTCATACCACGCAGGCCTCTCAGCATTAATTCACTCCAGAATTTGGCACCCGGGAGAAGGGGACGACCTCGAGTCAGACCCCCAATCCGCCAACCCCTTTGCGACCCTGTTCGCAACAGAGAACTGAGGTGTCCACATGATGATTTAAAGGAGACACTTGGGGAAAAGTGTTGTCCTTCCTGATGGAACCTGCAGGATGTTTTACGTTGTTTGTATGTTTGTTTAAGTGTTGTTCGTCCGACAGGAGAATTTTTCTCACCGTCACACACCCATTCACCTGAAACCTTTTAGCTCTTTCCAACACCCCCACCGCGGTCACACGCTTGTTCAGCAGTACCGACTTGTCCACAGATACCACAATGGTATCAACTTGTCCACAGATACCTGGTCAACAGACCAGATGCTTGTTCAGCGGAACTAGCTTATCTGCAGATACCTGGTCAGCAGACCGGACACCTGTTCAGTGGAACTAGCTTGTCTGCAGACACTTTAGCTGATACCTGTTCGGGTACCAGACGCCCGTTCTCATTCGAGGGTAGAAGCACAGCACTAGCTTTTCAGCTGGTACTGGTTCAAGTGCCAGATGCCCGATCTGATTTGACGGGAGAATCACAGCAGCAACCCCACCATGATGACTACATTTTTGCCCGTTCTTGTCGGTTGCTCAGGCAGTGGAGAAACGGTGTGAGACCCGCCCTGCCTGGGAACCCCCCGCTGGTCAAAAACGCTCGGGTAGGGGACATACGGTATTGGTAGCCATCCTACCCGGGGACTCCATCCAAATCTTACCCGTCGCGGCCCATACGCACCTCATTCGACCTTTTCCTTTCAAAACAGTTTTATTTATTTAGGCGACCCTTGGGTTGCTGCCTCATGCTATTTTCATCCAGGAACATTTGGATGATAAACTTAGCACTGGTCCACCATTGGGATTTGTGCCGTGTCCTAACATTTGTTTTGAAAAAAAAAAATGGGGGGAGAGTCACATATAGTGACCAATTATAAGGGTTTAATTGGCCCCAAGAAGGACAGACACACTAACATACCGGATATTATACCAAGGTAGTTACAGATACTATGCTTGTTTTACAGAACTCCAGAAGCTCCAGGACCGGAGGAAAACAGAACACGAGGAAAGAAAAAGAAAGAGGACAGCCATGAGGACTTCTTTCATCGTGATCAAAATTTTCATGATGAACATTTGGTTGCGCGGGAACGCGGACCCCATTACTCCAAACCCCCCTGCCGTTAATGTTTCACTGCCCCGCAGTACCGAGGGCCCAGTCACCAGCCACGCTGCATTATCCTGGTGTGCCAAGTTCATAAAAACTCCCTGTCGTACGTAATTGAAGCACTATTAGCGTTGGCAATACTCTGCTGTGCAGTGCAGACTATGCGCCTCCGCAAATGGAGAAGGAGAGCGTACCGCGCTCGAACCCTGGTATATCGGATCCGATCCCCTATATTCGGGTATGACCAGACCCCAGACACCCACGACCTATGAAACCAGAATAATAAAACATGCACTTGCGTTTTTCTGTAAATAAAAGATGTACAAAACGTGTCATGAACAAAAACATGTATGATCCTGAGCTTGACTGCCAAGCCAGGAAAGAGAATATGGAATGTTATGATTGTTGTTGTATGTTTTAGAGAGATAGGATGATGCAATGCTTGATGAGTGTATTTAGGTAAAATTAGATGTTCCACGTTTTTATTTTGTAGATGCAAGCCCCTGAGTGACATAGCGCCCTCAAGAATTGTTTAGGTAAATTTTTGTGCATAGCTAGGGTCAGAGTAGTGGCCATGTAGGAGGTGTCCCCCCTGGTCAGGGAACGGAAAGGACAAAATTTATGTGATCCTTCACGCTTCGCGTTAGGATCACAAGGAGGATCTGTACCGCCTAAAATGCCTGATTCCTTATTAATTTGGCCAAAACCCGATTTAAATGGCTAACCGAAAAGGCTGATGGGAAAAGCAGCCAACAGGACACAAACGGACAGCTGCAGACAGAATAGCGTATTCGGCTCTGGGGAAGTCGGCCCAGATCGATACCTGTGACCATTAGCAGCACATCAACACAGACATCTGCAGTTTAATCGGCTATCCCCGGGAACATTTGCAACATATTAGCAATTGAATGCCGGGCCAGACCTCTCGGCGCCTGCAGTGGCCGAAACAAAGACAGGTGGACGACCACCCCCCGATCGAGGAATCGCCCCATTATTGGAGCATATCGAACCCAGTGATTGGGAACAAGTCCAATCACTTGGGACTCAGGGTTAAGGGCCGCCCCGAGAGGCAGGAAGCCCCTGGGCCCTATAAATTGAGGGGCCAAGTTCAGATCTCGCTCTCTCACCCTTCTTCTCCTGCTCGCAACCTTCGCAAGAACATTGACCAGAAACAGTAAGTCTGACTCCAGCGATTGCTACCTGATAGAGATTCCTAGCCATCGACCCGTATCAGCCTTTTGAATCCCGCAGGCCAGATCCAATTCGATAAACTATTTGTTTCCCTGACCTGGTGGGCCATCCCCAAAAGTTAAGTATTGGCCAGTAGTGGTAGGTAGTGATATAGAAAGTAGGATTATTGTGTAAGTATTGATTGCTGTACTTAATAAATGACCGTTGGTTTCAATCTTACTAAGCGGTGTGCTGACTTATTAATCATAACTCGAGCTTGAATCACGTGGCGGTATCAGAAAGATACCTGGCGACTCGTGAGCAAAGGTGACACTATCAGAGCTAATAAAACTAAGGCTAAAAAGAGCAACAGCCTCACCCAGAGATGAATGGTGGGAGTCCACACATAGACATGGTGCAAGCTGACACAAGAATGTTTTCAAGTTTTGACATCAAGATTTAAACGGGCAGCATTGTGGCCTAGTGGTTAGCACAGCTGCCTCACGGCACTGAGGTCCCAGGTTCGATCCCGTCTCTGGGTCACTGTCCATGTGGAGTTTGCACGTTCTCCCCGTGTTTGCGTGGGCTTCGCCCCCACAACCCAAAGGAGTGCAGGGTAGGTGGATTGGCCATGTGAAATTGCCCCTTAATTGGAAAAAAAATTGGGTAATCTAAATTTATTATAAAGAAGATTTAATGTGGCATTGATTGACCTGACTGATTTTTTTTCTTTAGTTGACCACAGTAGGATATGGTCATGTCGTGGTTACGTTGCTGTACCAGAAATTTTGAGAATTCACATTCAAATCCCAGGTGGAAATTCTAATTTAAAACAAGATATGGAAATTATGAAAGGATAGAAATAAAAGTCACTATTAAACTGTCATAAAAATCCAACTAATTCACCAATGCCCTCTAGGATTATGCCTGCTGCCTTTACATGTCATCTGGTCTATATGTGCCTCCAGTTCCAAAACATGCGGTAGCACAGTGGTTAGCACTGTTACTTCACAGCACCAGGGTCCCGAGTTTGATTCCCACTTGGATCACTGTCTGTGTGGAGGGCGTGCTTGTTAGGTGAATTGGACATTCTGAATTCTCCCTCTGTGTACCCGAACAGGCGCCGGAGTGTGGCAACTAAGGGCTTTTCTCAGTGACTTCATTAATGTAAGCCAACGTGTGACACAAATAAAGATTATTATTATGTGGTTGACTCTTAACTGCTCTCTGAATTGGTCCAACAAGCCACTCAACTGCAGCGTAAGCAACTAAGGTATGGGCAATAAGTTTCCCGTGACACCCACATTTTGAGAATTAATATTAATGAAAGTGTACTCACCATTGACCATCTAATGCAGATTCATGGCACCAACATCAAACAAAATCAGCAGTTCCCATTCTTCAAATGGTGGGGGGGGGGGAAATAAAAGTTTATCATTCCCCCATTTGATCTGCTTGCTCCTTCTTCCCAATGCAACGGGTTGGTGGTCTTTTAGGCTACGCCAGCCTGCGTCATCTTCTTCTCCACCCACGCGACCTGCCTGCCCAATGGGTTGAGAGGGATTTTACAATAATTCTGCAGCCACGGGTTCGGCATTTGGTGGCCACGTCTCCCTTTGCTGTTTCCGACCTCTGGTTGGTCCCGTACCTGTGCTACTCAAACCTGTTCAAAGAAGACAAGTCGACAACTGCTCCAGCGCAGAGCAAACATGAACTTGGCTGGACCTCAGCAGGGAAAAGATGAAATAAAACCCCTTGCACTTTCGCATCTGTCGTTTTTGACAGACCTTGAAAAAAAATCGAATACTGATTATGAGCCTTTATTTATTTCCCTTTGAAGGTTCAAAGTCAGCTTTGCGGTTCAAAATAAATGCCAAAATTCTATTTGAATATGAGCAATAAAATAAACATTTTTTGAAAATTACAGAGCACTCCAATATTCTCCCCTGAAGACACACACACATAATGGTTCTCCATAGGCTCTCGCCATGTTCCAGAACCTTACCGACATGTCTGATCCCCATATGCCAGCCGAGATAGTCAGCACGGACAGGCTATTTCAACATGGAAGTGTCACAGCGAAGCCTGATTTTCCTCTCGCTTGCTAGCTACACGTGGCATGTGATAAACGGGTATACTGGAGTGCGAGGCCAAGGAGGATACTTGTCTAATCATTTTATCTCAAATAAAGGGTGCTGATGAAATTTATAAAACCTCAACTGCTCTCTTGGCTGCAAACAGTTAATCAGTTAGGGTGGCACGGTAGTACAGTGGTTAGCACGGTAGCACAGTGGTTAGCACCGTTGCTTCACAGCTCCAGGGTCCCAGGTTCGATTCCCGGCTTGGATGACTGTCTGTGCGGAGTCTGCACGTTCTCCTCATCTCTGCGTCGCTTTCCTCCGGGTGCTCCGGTTTCCTCGCACAGTCCAAATCTATGCAGGTTCGGTAGATTGGCCACGCTAAATTGCCCTTAGTGTCCGGGGATGTTGGGTGGGGTTGCGGGGATAGGGTGGAGGTGTGGGCTTGGGTAAGGTGCTCTTTCCAAGGGCCGGTGCAGACATGATGGGCCGAATGGCCTCCTTCTGCACTGTAAATTCGACGATTCTATCAGCTCATTCCAGTCCCGGGATCGAACCTGGATCATTGCAAGCTACACAGCCCATCTTCACACTGAACCATGAATGAAGCCACTGAGAGAGATCCTGAGCCCTGTCTACAACCTCTCTGATATTTAAAAATCTTGGAATCCACAGAATACCCCCACAGTGCAGAAGGAGGCCGTTCGGCCCATCGAATCTGCACCAACCCTCCAAAAGAGCCCTCTCCTGCCTCACTCCTGTAACCCTGTGCATTGATGGTGACCAGTCCAGCTAACCTGCACAGCTTTGGGACTGTGGGAGGAAACCGGAGCACCCGGAGGAAACCCACGCAGACACGGGGAGAACCTGCAAACACCACACAGACAATTACCTGAGGCGTGAATCAATCCTGGGTCCCTGGCACTGTGAGGCATCAGTGCTAACCACTGTGCTACCATGCACTGCCCTACTTATCTCATAAGGTATTTGCACATCATTGGGAGAAGTTTTGGTGTCGACATTTAATAGGTAATTCATTGAGCAAATTCACTGAAAAATTCCCAGAGTCATTCTATTAAAGTAATATCCACATACTATTTGCTTCCCAAGACTTTGCTTTTCAAAATCATCAGTTAATGTGTATGAATATGATGGAATAATGTGAAGCTTCTTTGGCAGTGATGACCGTGTTATGTTTTAAATTACCTTGCAGTCCTTCATTTCCTATTGTTCGCACAAAACATTTTAAAATTCCATCACGCTTGCCAAGGTTCCCAGCTTTCAGCTGGCTGGGGGAAGCTCGTTGTTAGCGGCGGAGCATACAGAACCGCGATCGACCCTCTCTTCCTTTAAGACACTCCACAAAATTATGATGCACATCAATGGGAGCACAAGGGTGGCGACGAGGCCCGAGTGCCTCGAGTTCAATGAGTGCTAACTAGGGAACTTGGCACAGAGGGGGCAGGAAGAGCCGGTCTTTGTATCTTTACTTTTATGCTTCAAAGCTGGTGGTGGTGGAGCGGGGGAGGGGGGTCACGTGAGGGGAGATTTGAAAGGTTAAAGGGAAAGGACAAGGTAATAGTGCAGGGTAGCGATACTGGGAATGATAACCAGGGTGTGACAGGAAGAGGCAAAGTGTACAAACGTAAGAGTGCATCAGCAAACAAAGTCAGAGTGGGGAAAAGACAGAATTAAGTCTGAATGCATGCAACATTCACAATAAGATGGTTGAACTGGAAGCATCAGTAGAAATAAATGAGTGTGCCATGATAGCCATTGCAGAGACTTGATTGTCAAAGTGACCCTGGCTGGGACCTGGATATTCAGGGGTATCTGATGTTTTGGAAGGACTGGAAGAAAGGAAAAGGAGGTGCGTAGCTCTGTTCACAAAGGCTAATATCAGTGTGCGGAACAGTGGCACAGTGGTTAGCATTGCTGCCTTACAGCGCCAGGGACCCAGGTTCAATTCCGGCCTTGGGTTGCTGTCTGTGTGGAGTTTGCACTTTTTGGTTGTACACACAACACTAAAAGTTAGTATGCAACCTTGACCTCTTTATTTAAGGAGGAATTTACTTGTATTGGAAGCAGTTCAGAGAGGTTTCACTTGGCTGGTTCCTGGGATGACAGAGGTGGCTTATGAAGAAAGGTTGAGCAGAGTGGGCCGATAGTCCTTGGAGTTTGCAAGGATGAGAGGTGATCTTATTGAAACATTGAAGATGCTGAGGGGGCTTGAGAGAATAGATGCTGAGAGAATGCTTCCTCTCATGGGGGTGTCTAGAACTAGGGGGTACAGTTTGAAAATAAGGAACGTCCCATGTAAGATGAAGATGAGGAGGAATTTATTCCCTCAGGGGGTCGTTAGCCTTTGGAACTCTCTTCCCCAGAGGGTAGTGGAGGCTGGGTCACTGAATTTTTTCAAGTCTGGGTTAGACAGGGTTTTGATCGACGAGGAACTTAAGGAAGACAGGCAGGACAGTGAAGACCACAATCAGATCTGCAACAATCCTATCAAACGGTGCAGCAGTCTTGATGGGCTGAAAGGCCTACTCTTGCTCCTATTTCCTATGTTCTTATGATCAAAGCCTCCTTGACCAAGCTTTAGGTTACCTGACCTAATGTCCCCCTAAAGTCAGTTGGTGTTGAAGTTTGTTCATTGACGCTCCTTTGAAACACCTTCTATATCAATGCAGAGTGTGTTGATAGGGCGTAAAGAGAAAAGGTTGCTTATAACATGCACCTGTTGACATCAAGGATGGCCCCATGATTTTATTTTTGTTTCTTTTTATAAATTTAGAGTACTCGATTCATTTTTTCCAATTAAGGGGCAATTTAGTGTGGACAATCCACCTACCCTGCACATCTTTGGGTTGTGGGGGCGAAACCCACGCAAACACGGGGGAAATGTGCAAACTCCACACGGACAGTGACCCAGAGCCGGGATCGAACCTGGGACCTCGGTGCCGTGAGGCAGGAGTGCTAACCACAGCGCCACCGTGCTGCCCTCTAGGGATGTCCCAATGATGTCACTGAGGTTCAAACACCCAATTTTAACCGCCTACAACTTATATTTGACTTTGCTTGGTTTGGCGTCTGCCCCTGTGCAGAACACCTCAGCATCATGCCACGGAAAGCTTCACCCAGCCTCGACCCTCCTGAATATAAACCTTGAATATCAATGAACATTGCAGCCCAGAACATTTGAGAGCTCTATTTACCCGAGAGCAAGGCTTCTCCCACTTGTGTATCCAGTAGAATAGAGTGGGACATCAGTTGAACTTCACATGACTTGACTCCTGACCCTGGATGCATTACTGGACTATTTGTTGGTGCTAAATTGTTTCTGACCTTTAATGAAGCTTCAAGAGTCATTAAATATGTTTTCTTTTTCAAAAAAATTACATTTTAGTGTCCTTATATCATTTTGCTATTAATTCTAATACTGCGAAAGAGGCCATACTATGTTTATACAGTTCCCTTTGTATGAAAATTTATAAAATAATGTGACACAAAACTATAGCTCTAGAGTAACTTGTTATCTAAAAAACAAATCACAGTTATACAGAAGAAAAGATAATTATATATATATATATATATATAATAAACTTGATTACTTGTGACCTGTTTAGGTGTTCATATAACCTCACAAGTTGGAAGGGAGTTTAGACCGGACAGGTTCCAAGTCAGAATCAAAGGTTACCGATCCTTGCTGAGGGACAGTTTCATCTTTAGATAATGGGCTTTGAAAAGTAGCAGCAGATGCTCCACATACTTGTCCTTGTGGCTGAGGTAAACAGGCTGATGATGTCTGCCTCGGTAGAGTCATGCACTCAGGGATGGAGCTGCAAGGTTTGCCCAGACGCATGGGTCTGGAAAAGGTGATCACACCGCCCACCGACTCTCTCGCTGAGGAAGGACTGCTCCGATGCGTTGCTTGTGCCAACTCTTGGGGCAAGGACGGCTGAGAGGCAGAGATCATCTTAACGTCCTGCGTGAAGCGCCCGACTGGCGACGGCTGCGTGCTTTTTAGCGTGACGATCTGTTGAAGGGCTGTAGGGGACTGCAGCATCAGGAGAGAGGAATGGGAGCCCGAGACATCGGGCGGGGCACAATGAAATGTTCTTTTAGTCACTGGGCTTTGAATGGGAGGCCTGGGAACAGTAGGGGTGCAGCACAAAGAAGTGGAGCCCGGGTGCTGTGGTGGCGACGCGGGAGCTGATGAATAACTGGATTTTTCCGGCTGGATTTGGATCACAGAGCTGGGCTGCTGTCCTCGCCCATCTTGTGGCACTTGGAAGCGTGCCGTTTGGGAGCTGGAAGCTGCTTGAGGGAGGGGGCTTGAGCTGGGCGAAGGGGAACCCGTTCCAAATGGACTAGCTGAGGGAGAGTTAGGTGTTAGATGAGGGAACTGCTTCAGTCCTGTTGATTGTGCACTGCCCAGAAACTGAAGGTGGCCAGTGCTCAATAGAAATGGCTTGGTAGCAGATTGGAATTGACTCAAGCCACTGGCGGTCGGGCTAGACGATGTCTGGCGGGGATGTGTGAAGACAGGGGATGATGACCCCAGGGAAGACGGTTGGACAGCAGGTGCAGGTGAGTTGCTCAAGAACTGTTGGAGTTGACCCAGGCTGGATGTAGGTGAGCTTGCTCTGGTCAGCTGGATTTGACTCAAACTGGTCGAGGTCGCGCCCGAGTGACTGGGCACCGGGCTGGCGGTGGGTGAGCCGCTCGCCAGCTGCTGCAGCTGGCTCAGACTGCTGGAGGCACTCCTGAGCTGGTGGGTCTGAAAGAGTGCGGCCGAGGGGGATTCTGCACAGGGAGTCTGTAACTGGGACGCTGTGCTGGATGGAGACCCAATGGACGGAGGAGAACATTGCATCCGCTTGAACTGCCTCGGCGTTTGACTACCTTGCTGCTGCCCCAGGGAATTTAGAATGGGCACTGGAGGTTGGAACATACTCCCCCGCAGGCGAGGGTGGTGATGGGTGAGGGCAATCGCCACGGAGGTGGTCGCTGCTGCTGCTTGTAGTGGAGCTTGTACCAGGGGTGTCCAGATGACTGGGGCTGGCATGGAATCCGAGGGCACTGGGTTATTCTGGATGTGCTCCGCCATCTCCCTGTCGTGCTGTACAATCTGCTGAATAATCTCATTCTCCTGATAGTTCAAGGCACCAGAGTTCAGGTCATGCTGCACTTTATGGAGCAAAATAGAGTTTTTCTTGCCTGCAGAGACAGCAAGTGGGAACACGTTAGATTATTTAAGGCGACTGAAGACGATGAGCCAAAGAGTAGAAGTTCAAGAGGTTTCGTTTTTATGTAAACATGCATGCTCTGCAAAGACGAGGTCAAACAGCACTCTGCTATCCGTGTGGAACTCGCAACATGTCCCCCTTCTCCCATCACCCCTGTGCTCGCTGACCTACACTGGCTGTGGGCCAGGCAAAGTCTTGATTTTAAAATTCTCACGCTTATTTTCAAATCCTGCCATGGCCTCTCCCCCCTGCTCCCCCCCCCCACTGCCCACCCTGCAACCTCCTCCGGCCATAGAACCATCCAAGATCTCTGCGCTCGTCTAATTCCGTCCTCTTGGACACTCCTTGATTTTAAATGGCTGGACCATTGGCAGCCGTGCCTCAGTTGTTACGTTAGGTGGATTGGCAGCACTAAATTGCCCCTTAGTGTCCAAAAGGTTAACCTTTTGGGAGTGGGCCAAGGTAGCATGCTCTTTCAGAGGGTCGGTGCAGACTCGATGGGCCGAATGCCCTCTTTCTGCACTGCAGGAATTCTATAGTTGGATGGTAGGTACCCACTTCTGTCTCCCTCCTTTTTTTGAGCAGACAAGCTCCATTTGCTATTTTCCAACCTGATGGGACCTTCCAGAATCTGGGGAATTTTGAAAAATTAAAACCAATGCATCTATGTCTGAGTTTTCACTTCTCAAAGACCCGAGGACACAGTCCATCCAATCATGAAACTTGTCAGTTCTCATTGTTTTCTCAGTACTCTGTCCCTGGCGATTGCAATTATTTTGAGTTCCTTCCTCTCTTTCACCTCCTGATTTACAAATATTCCTGGGATGTTAATTTGCATCTTTTATAGCGAAGAGAGACACATAGGGCTGGGGCAGCATGGTAGCATTGTGGTTAGCACAACTGCTTAACAGCTCCAGGGTCCCAGGTTCGATTCCGGCTTGGGTCACTGTCTGTGCGGACACTGCACATCCTCCCCGTGTGTGCGTGCGTTTCCTCCGGGTGCTCCGGTTTCCTCCCACAGCCCAAAGATGTGCAGGTTAGGTGGATTGGCCATGATAAATTGCCCTTCGTGTCCAAAATTGACCTTAGTGTTGGGTGGGGTTACTGTGTTATGGGGATAGGGTGGAGCTGTTGACCTTGGGTAGGGTGCTCTTTCTAAGAGCCGGTGTAGACTCGATGGGCCGAATGGCCTCCTTCTGCACTGTAAATTCTATGATATTCTATGATTCTCCGGTCCCCCAGCCGTGGGATGCTATTCCCTGGCGGCAAAGTTCTATGCTCCCGCCGCATGTCAATGAGATTTCCCATTGAAGCCACCCCCAGGCCACCAGGAAACCATGGGTTCCACTGCCGGTGGGAACAGAGAATCTCAATGGCCGGAGAATTCTGACCAAAGTTTCTGTGCAACATTTCTGACATTCTACCATCTCCCATTATTAATTCTCCATTCTTACTTTCTAGGGGACCAATGCTCCCTTTAATTATTCTTTTTCTTTTTAAATACCTGTAGAAACTCTTACTATCTGTTTTTATATTTCTCGCTAAGGGCGCTACTTTAATTATGATGCCATCAGTACCCGATCGGTAACTTTAACCTGAGCTCTAACCTGAATGAGAGACCAGTGTCAGATGGGACGCTACATAGATTTACTTAGATAAATAAGGCTTCTGCTGTCAAGATCGACAGATGCAGTGTATTGAAAATGGCACTTTTTCCACTTGAGACCACCATATACACATGTACCAGCAGAGGGAGTCTGCTAGGAAATAATGTTTAAAGGACCCGTGTTTAACAGTTCAAGCAGTTCTCATCTAAAATGTCTCTGGCTGACTATATAATGGATTCTGTCCCAAGAACTTCACAACAGAGTTTCTGCAATACTAATCTTCCCAGATTCTTGGACCAATACTGGGCAGGCCCACGCCCTCCCCACTCCCTTTGATAATCCACGCCTTAGAATCCAATTGCACACCGTGCACTGTTCCATTTCTTTTCTACATATCCGAAACGATAGCTGGCCTCTTTTCCTGTCATTAATGATAAGTGAGCTGAAACTTTCTTGTAAGCATCTCAATCAGACCGAGAGGCGCGGCGTGTATTGTGGTGGAGGAGGTGGCCCATGGTTAGCCGGCGAAAGGATCATACGGCCCCGCCACTGGCAACGGGGTTTCACGATGGTCACACGCTCCGCCACTGGAGAACCCGAGGCATAGGGGTCGCCGCCAGCAGGACTGGACAATCCCGCCAGCTGAAAGGGCCGGACAATCCCACCCATTATCTTTTCTCCTGGGAAAGAGCTTACTTTGTCTATGAGGCAGGCTGATAAACCTTTAGGCGGGTCGCACAATTTTGGAAGGTGCATTTGAGTTGAGGTTAAAGACCAAACACTTGTCAAAATAAAAATAATCTGGGGATGAACTGTAAATGTTCAGCAATGTGCAGTTAAGGTGAAAAGGCAGGTGTGTTTTTTCCTTATTACAGAAAGGGGCAGAGAGTGTACTAATGTACAAAATAAAGTCTTAGGACCCAGTACGAAACAGCACGGTTTGCAATGGTTGTCAGCAACTAGATCAGAATTAATTTGATTCATAATTTCTCCCTAAATATACTTTTGAATAGTCAGATGGATTCAAATACTTCCCTACAATGTCTATCAGTAACTCAAACTTTTATTCCAAGTAATAATGATTACCGGGTCTTATCGCTGTACCTTCTTGAGGTTAGCCAGGGCAAATCGGATTAAATTGTGCGTTAAATGTGAACTCATTCAGGGATCACAAGGCTTTGACATGCATTAATGGATTAATTCCAGTAATCCTACTAGCTAGTATAAGAGGCATTAATCTACTAATTATTTGCAACATGCGAGCAAATTCCCCATAGAGCTTTTTACCTTCAGCCATGTAATGGGTGAAAAGAGAATTATGCAAAGTCTCTTTCCGCCAAAGTTTCACTCATTCTTAATGGCTTGATCCAATTAGTGACTGGAGCCGAAATATTCACGAGGTTTTGATCTCCAGCTTCTACCCCGTTGAAAGAATGGGCTTCAGAGTTCATGCATGGATGGGGGAAAGACAATCAGTCTTCCATCAAGATTATTGTCAAGGTTTTCCTGCTCTTTTCGCTGAGATGGGTGGGGGTCTTCCGGTCCCACCGGTGGTGCCACACCGCTTACCCGCGGCGTCTTGATTCGCGGCACGCTAAACCCCGTAGACACCAGCGGGACCGGATGTTACCAACCACTAGTCAACAGTGGTCTGCCTCTGCCGTCGGAAAATCCGCTGAGGGGGTGGGAAAATCTCGCCATATGTTGTCATATGAGAGTACCTTTAAGACATGGATGTTTAAGCAATGTACCTTTAATGAATGGAGATGATCATATTACTGAAGTGATGTCACAAGGGGGGAGTTGAGCTCACTCCTGCTTTTGGTTTCAGTTTGAAAAAGTAGCTTGTGTGTGTCTGTGTGTTTCCAGAGAGCTGCAGGAAGAAAGGCAAGGTGCTGGAGCTGAAGTCAACCAAGCTGATATATCTCTGCCATCAAACAGAAAATATATATATTCTGTGACCTGGTGTGTTACTGTTTTGAAGGCTTGAAGCCTTTTGGACGTTTGAAGGAACACTTTGAGGGATTATTTAGTGTTGTATTATTTTCGGGGTTATCTTTGAAGTAAGGGGTGTTAAGAGATCCAATGTTTATCACACCTGGGGAACAAGCCGTGTGCTTCAAAAGCAACAATCCATTAAAGGGAGAGGTTTGTTGAGCTCCATGATACATTTTGGGGTTCTGAAAACACCTCGCCCATAACAATGTGTCTGCAGGACGTCCATGCGTGGAGGTGACATTGTGAGGATAGCATTGGGCTTTATTCTGAGTCTCACCTGACCCAACTGTTGGAAAATCCATTAGTGCCAGGAATCGCACATGAATCTCTTGGATGAGGTGACAGTGGGGCAACTGTCACCTGTGGGAATATAATGCTTCAGGAGCGGAAAGGAGATTGAGACAATGAAGTTCTCCATTCTAGCCAATTCTTTGTTCAAGGGGACCACCAGAACATTGGACAGAAATTTGAGATATGTTAGAAACATAGAAAATAAGAGCAAGAGTGGGCCATTCAGCCCTTCAAACCTGCTCCAGCATTCAATTTGAGCATGCCTGATCTTCTAACATTATGCGCCCATGCACTCCGCATACCTTAGAAGACTCGAAATCTATCTATTTTCTGCTTAAATATATTCAGTGACTTGTCCTCCACAGTCTTGTGTGGTTGAGAATCATACAGGTTCCCCACCCTCTGAGTGAAGAAGTTTTCCCTCGCCTCTGTCCTAAATGGCCTACCCCGTATCCTGAGACGGTGACCCCTTGTTCTAGACTCTGCACCCCCCCCCCTCCGCCCCCACCCCAGGGAGAGGAAACACCATCCGTGAATCCAATCTGCCAGCCTAGAAAATTCACCTCTCATTCTTCTAAAATCCAGTAAATACAGACCCAGCCAACTCAATCTCTCCTCAAATGTCGATCCTGCCATCCCAGGAGTCAATCTGGTGAACCTTCATTACCCTCCCTCGATGGCAAATATGGGTTGGATTCTCCTTTCCGCGATGCTGATTTCGTAATCGGCGATCAGGCGGAGAATCCCTTTTTATGGCGGAATCGAGGGCGGCTCCAATTGGACGCAGGTTTTGCATGCTCTGCCCCCTCCGAAATGGCGTCATCGCGTGCGCGCGCCACACGCCGTTGGGACGGCCTCGGGACACCGCCTCACCCGATGCTCCGCCCCCCAATGGGCCGTGTTCACGACCGTGCGGTTTGACCGTGATCTCAGCTGTGCGGGAACCCGGCCGTGCACTGTGTCCGGCGCTGCTACAGTCGGGCGGGAGCCACGCTGGCCGGGGGGGGGGGGGGCTTCCGCGAGGGCTGGGGGGGGGACTGGTGGGGGGTGTCCAGGAGGGCACTATCTGGCAGGTCGGGTCCACGCACGGCCAGCGCCATGTTGCCCGCCGCGACCGCTGCAGGTCGTTGTGGTGCGCGGCCATGGACCCGGCAATTCTCCAACCGTTCATTCGGTGGATGCCGGGAGGTTTACTTGGCGCAGCAGCTAGCCCCTCACCGGTCGAAGCATTGGTGAGGGGGTGCCACCGATTCTTTGCACGTAAAAGGCCAGGGATCCTCCGCACATAGCCTCAGAATCAGAGAATCTGGCCCATGCTTTCTGTTGACAATGATATATTGTATGGCAGGAAACAGCAAAGCATTGCTGTAAATTAAAGTTTTGTTATTGAGGGACTTTACACATTTTAACACTCTCCAGAATAATTAAATGTATTCTTTTGGACAAACTAACCATTAAAATATAATGAATGCTTTGTTCTTTCTGCATCATAGAGTCATAGCACTTGGGGAGAATGGGATCAAAGGCTATGCGGAGAAAGGATTAGGCTATTGAGTTGGATGATCAGCCATGATCGTGATGAATGGGGGAGCAGGCTCGAAGGGCCAAATGGCCTCCTTCTGCTCCTATCTTCTCTGTATCTATGTATCTATAGAGATCTACACCACAGAAAATCCCCTTTGGCCCATTGCATCTGCACTGACCAAAAAAGAACCACCTAAGTATTTTAAACGCATTTTGCAGCACTTGGCCCATATCCTTGTCTGCCTTGGCATCGCAAGTGCACATCTAAATACTTTGTAAATGTTATGAGGGTCTCTGCCTCCACCACCCTTTCAGGCAGCGAGTTCCAGACTCCCACCCCCCTCTGGGTGAAAAGGTTTATCCTCACATCCCCTCCAAACCTCCTGCCCCTGACCTTAACTCTATGCCCCCTGGTCATTGGTCCCTCCACCATGGGGGAAAGTTTATTCATGTCTACTCTATCCATGCCACTCATAATTTCATACACCTCATTCGTGTTCCGCTTCAGTCTCTTCTGCTCCAAGGAAAACAATTCCAGTCTATCCAATCTCTCTTCACGGCTAAGACTCTCCAGCCCAAGTGGTAAATCTCCTCTGCACCCTTTCCTGCGCTATCACATCCCTCCTATAATGTGGATTCCAGAACTGCACACAATACTCTACCTGTGGTCTAACCAATAGTTTATACAGTTCCAGCATCACCTCCCTGCTCTTAAACTCTATGCCTCAGCCAATAAAGGCAAGTATACCATATGCCTTCTTAACCACTGTATCTACCTGCCCTGCTACTTTAGGGGACCAATGTACATGCACACCAAGGTCCCGCTGATGCTTGGTGCTTTGTTTGTCCTGCCCGAATGCATCAGCTCACACTTATCCAGATTGAATTCTATTTGCCACTGATCAGCCCATCTGACCAGCCCGACTATATCCGCCTGTAATCTAAGGCTAACCTCTTCACTATTTACCATCCCACCAATTTTTGTATTATCTGCAAAATTACTGATCAACCTTCCTACACTTATATCTAAGTCATTTATAATATACCACAAACAGCAATGGCCCCAACACTGATCCCTGCGGGATTCCACTGGTTTCCAGTCAGAAAACTGCCCCTCCACCATCACCCTCTGCTTCCTGCCACTCAGCCAATTCTGGATCCAATTGCTAAATTCCCTTGGATCACTTGGGCTCTTGCCTTGGTTATCAGTCTCCCATGTGGGACCTTATCAAAAGCCTTGCTGAAGTTCAAGTTGACTCCATCAAATGCATTACACTCATTGAGAAACCTCTTCAAAAAATTCAATAAGGTTGTGCAGACATGTCCTCCCCTTAACAAAACCTGGCTGCTCTTGATTAATCCCGGCCTCTCCAAATGCAGATTAATTCTGTCTCGCTTCCAATAGTTTCCGCACCACTGAGGTTCGACTGAGGCCTGTGGTTTCTTGGTTTTCCAGAAAACGGCTCTCCTGCCATGACTACCCTGAAACTCCTTATTTACTCCCCTTTTTAACAAAATATTATGGCGTCTTCATCTCCAAAATGCTTTTCAAGTCAAGTATCATCCCGATTGATGGGATTATATTACTATTCCATCATTGTCACTGGGTCAAAACCCTAGAATCACCTCCCTAACACTATCACAACAACACCATGAGCACAAAGACAGCAATGGTTTATCAAGAAAACCCATCACCATAGTTGAGTCTTCCCACATGTTCAGACCAAATGTTGAACAAGGCACCTGCTTTTAGCATCTTTCTCATCAAAGAGATGCAACAAAGGAATGGACGATGCAACAATGGAAGATGGTTGTGGTGGTTGGATGTCAATCATCTCAGCTCCAGGACATCACTGCAGGAGGCAGGAGTTCCTCAGGGTAGTGTCCCAGGCCCAACCATCAGAAGTGGGGATGTTTGCGGATGACTGCACAATGGTCAGCACCATTCGCGACTCCTCAGATAATGAAGCAGTCCATGTTCAAATGCAGCAAGACCTGGGCAATATCCAGGCTTGGGCTGACAAGTGGCAAGTTATATTTTCATGCCGCACAAGCGCCAGCCAATGACTAGCTCCTATAAGAGAGGATATGACTACCGCCCCTTGACATTCAATAGCATTACCATTGCTGAATCCCCCACAGTCAACATCCTAGGGGTTACCATTGATCAGAAACTGAACTGGACTAGACGAATTAATATTGTGGTTACCAGGGCAGGTCAAAGGCTAGTAATCATATGGCGAGTAACTCACCTCCTGACCCCTCCAAATCCTGTCCACCATCTACAAGGCACAAGCCATCATGCGGGCTACTTTGTCCAGGATGGTGTTGAGTTTCGTGAATGTTGCTGGAGCTGCTCTCATCCAGGCAAGTGGAGAGTATTCCATTACACTCCTGACTTGTCCAGCAACATTCAAGAAGGTCGACACCATCCTGGCCAAAGCAGCCCGCGTGATTGCTCCCCCTTCCACAAACATTCAAACCCTCCATCACCGACGAACAATGGCAACCGTGTGAACCATCTGCAAGATGCACTGCAGTAACTCACCAAGATTCCTTCGACAGCACCTTCCAAATCTATCGCCACGACCATCTAGAAGGACAAGAGCAGCAGAGACCTGGAAACCCCACCACCTGGAGGTTCCCCTCCAACTCACTCACCACCCTGACTTGGAAATATATCGCTATTTTCATTGTTGCTGGGGCAGAATCCTGGATCTATCTCCCTATCAACACAGTGGGTGTACCTGCACTGCAGCGGGTCAAGAAGGCAACTCACCGCCACTTTCTGAAGGGCAATTAGGGATGGGCAATAAATGCTGGCCTAACCAGCAATGCCCGCATCCTGTAAATGAATACAAAAAAACAATCCATTAAGAGTGCCAAGCATGTTTGGGCTGGGTGCTGAACAGGCCACGACAGGAACTTGCTCATGTTGGATTCAGACGCATGTTCTAGGTTGTCTTGCATTTCTCTGTACAATCCAGTTCCCTTTAACCTGTTCTCTGTAAATGAGCAACCAATTCCTTCAAATGACACATTTTGCACAAAGTCTGAGCTGACCACATTAGATCTTCGCTGTAAAACAGGCATTGAGAAAGGTTCCTCGTGTGAGTAGAATGCAAGGACTCACTTCAATGTGAGTCACTTATCTTATCTAATAACCTATTTGTTGCGAGATCCATCTGTGCCCTGTCCCTACTCGACAATATTTAAGTGCAGATTAAAATTATTTAAGAACGGCAAAATGCGCTGAAAAGTTTAAGCAGAGATAAAAGAAAATACATAATAGGGCAACACAAGGTATGATGCTTAACTGACTATCAGCCAAATGTTCAAATAAATTGGCAAAAAAGTACAATGTTCCTGTGTTTTTTTTAAATCCGGGGTTGCTCAGAGCTATGTCTTGGGAATTGACTTTCAATGACTGGAGACTCCAGGCCAGTCCTTGAGGGTTAGCAACCCTGTCCATTGTTCATATCAAATCTGAAATTTATAGATTTCCCGTGAGCCAAAGGTCTTAAAGGATATGGGGCAGAGGCAGGTGAAGAGTTAGGTAACCGATTGGCCATGATGTCATTGAAAGACAGGAGAGGCAATCATTTTTCTCAAGACTAATGGCAACAATGCATATAGATCATCATCAAGGGCGGGATTTAATGTTCCCGATGCGGCTCCGCTCACCGGTTGGAGAACTGGTGAGAAACCTGTATCTTTTCTGAGGGAGACGCGGAACTATATTAAGTGCCTGTCGCCGGGCTACGTTGGGTCTTCTCTGGGGTGCAGGACCCAGGAGGCGGAAATCTCGCCCTCCTCGAACAATCAGAGGGCAGCAGCTCCCCCTAGCAGTCTGAACTACCAAGAGCAAGGATCACCGTGGGATCCCTGGACTCAGATGAATGAGGGTGAGATGAGGGGTTGTCACAGGGAGAGTTTAGGAGGAGGGGGAGAGTCTCTGCACACCATGCAAGGAAACATGGTGGCTTTCAGCGCAACACCCTTCCTGATGCCAGCCAGGTTCTTTGATTGGACACAGAGTGCCTGCCAAAGAAGGACCCCCCCACTGGAACCCCTCCCACCCCAAGATCATTGGGCAGCACGGCAGCACAATAGTTAGCACTGTTGCTTCACAGCTCCAGGGTCCCAGGTTCGATTCCCGGCTGGAACCTCTGTCTGTGCGGAGTCTGCACGTTCTCTCCGTGTCTGCGTGGGTTCCCTCCGGATGCTCTGGTTTCCTCCCACAGTCCAATGATGTGCAGGATTAGTCATGCTAAATAATTGCCCTTGGTGTCCAAAAAGCTTCGTTGGGGTGACTGTGTTACGGGGATAGGGTGGAGGTGTGGGCTTGAGTGGGGTGCTCTTTCCAGGGGCCGGTGCAGACTCGATGGGTCGATTGGCCTCCTGCTGCATTGTAAATTCTATGCTTCTATGAGCCCACTGGCAAACCCAGCAGGTATGTTGGATAGCCATCCGGCCATCCGGAAGGATGGGAAAGCCTTGCAACTCCCATTTAATCCCGAAGCCAACACTAAATTCTGGTGGTCTCTGGGATAATTGGTGTCAATTGGCTCATTAATGAAGGTAATTGCGATCCAGCGTTAGCTATCTTCCTACCTCGAGCAGGCTGATGTATGCCCTCTCTGGCCATTATGTGGACCCTGGACACCATACTTGCTGCTTCAATGGGCTGTATGAATTTCTTCACCAAATTTCAGTGGAAAGAACAGCGTTGAGAATTATTATTCCACAAAATATAAATGATTAATATTAATGAACCTCCGTCTGGCCCACATTTGGAATGTGAGTCAGATTGTTAGTTAAGTACCTCCAGATGAATAAGAATTACTCAAAGTAGCCAGCCAGTCACAGAGGTCTAAAATATTGACAACATTACATTAAGAACTTTGTCTGTGTGTAAGTGTATGTGAACATCCAGATTTGCGATTATGCCTACATCGTTAGCTCAAATACCTATTAAAATTAAATTGAATTTGGGTTCAAGCGTCAAATAATTCAGAACACTGCCTGCTGATTAAACAGACTGTTCTGTATCTCCCTTTCTGCTCTTCGAATGTTGTTCTAAAATTATAATATAGAAATATTACTTCACAGAAAATAATGGGATTGATGCTGTTTAATATTAATGAAATTCCACCTTTCCTGACCCAGAAAAAAAATCAGCATTTTTTATACATTTATTCGCTCTGCAGCTTGCTAACAAGAAAAGAGGGATAAGTTCACTAACTGCAGGAAAGTCAACTTCTCTTCCTAATGGGAAAAATATTTGTAGTAATAATCCGAAACAAAATGATCTGTCATTTGGTGTTATAACCCCAAAAGAGGTCCCGGGATCAGAACAATACGATTTCCCATGACCTCTCCAGAATATGGACTTCCCCTTTAAGGCAGGCCGGTCTTCCCCTTTAAAGGGATGGGGTTTCTGCTTTACAAGGAGAGCCCCAATTGTATAAAACCCCCCGGCCTAGCTCCATGGTCCCAGTTTCGATTCCCGTTTGGGTCACTGTCTGTGCGGAGTCTGCACGTTCTTCCCGTGTCTGCGTGGATTTCCTCTGGGTGCTCCGGTTTCCCCCCACAGTCCAAAGATGTGCAGGTTAGGTGGATTGGCCACAGCATTATCAGAGACCCCTCCCACCCAGGCATTGCCTTCTTCCAGACTTTTCCATCAGGCAGAAGGTACAGATGTCTGAAGACCCGCTCATCCAGACATACGAACAGCTTCTTCCCCACAGCTACAAGACTCCTCAACGACGCCCCCTCAGACTGATCTGTTCCCTGTAAATACACGATTCATGATTGTGGTAAACCACTGTGCTGCATTGTGTTGTGTTGTACATGCCTGGGCTTGTCCCGGCTGGCTCCGCCTGTGGCTCCTCCCCTCGAGCCGAATGGTTGACCAGTATGGGCTGCGGGCCACTTTCCCGTACTTAGACAATGTCAGCAGGACCATGACGAAAACCTCCGGTACTTTGTCCACACCTCTAAACTCCTGAATCTCACCTACAATTTTTAAAAATGCGTTTTCCGCACAAGTGGACCGTCTCCGTGCCCTCTACAATGACCTCTGTCACCGGGAGTACCCGTTTTTTTCACTTCATCAAGGCTCGCAACCTGCCTTGCTCCATCGAGGAGCTCAGAACCGTGACCAGGGACTACCAGGTCTGCGCGGAGTGCAAACCGCACTTCTATCGGCCAGACAGAGCACACCTAAAGGCCTCGCACCCCTTTGAACTCCTCAGCATCGACTTCAAAGGGCCCCTCCCCTCCACTGACCGTAACGTGTACTTACTCAACATTGTTGACGAGTACTCAAGATTCCCCTTCGCCATCCCGTGCCCTGACATGATCTCTGCCACCGTCATCTAGGCTCTGCTTTTTTCACTCTGTTTGTGTTCCCCGCCTACATCCATAGTGATTGGGGATCCTCTTTCATGAGCGACGAGTTGCGTCAGTTCCTGCTCAGCAAGGGCATCGCCTCCAACAGGACGACCAGCTATAACCCCCGGGGAAACGCTCAGGTAGAGAGAGAGAACGCAACGGTCTGGAAGGCCGTCCTCCTGGCCCTACGGTCTAGGAGCCTCCCAGTCTCCCGCTGGCAGGAGGTCCTCTCCGATGCGCTCCACTCCTTCCGGTCGCTCCTGTGCACAGCCAACAACAAGACTCCTCACGAGCATATGTTTGCTTTCCCCAGGAAATCCACCTGCCGGGGTCTCGCTCCCGTCCTGGCTGGCAGTCCCAGGGCCCGTCCTCCTCAGGAAGCATGCGAGGAGCCATAAACCTGACCCCCTCGTCGAGAAAGTCCTGCTTCTCCATGCCAACCCACAATATGACTACGTAGCACACCAGGACGGGCGACAAGTCACAGTCTCCCTTCGGCATTTGGCACCAGCAGGCTCCCCAGCGACCATCACCACCACCACCCCCGACCCTACACCGTCTTTCCCCACCCCTGCCCACCTCCCTCACGAACTAGCACCCACAGGCCCACCGGCGACCAAAACCACCACCCCCGCCCATACACCGCCCCCCCCCCCCCTCCCTTCACCAACCCAACAACTGGGTGAAGAAGAGGACAACACGCTGCCGGACACGCAGGTCTCGACACCGGTGGCCACACCACAGCCGGGACTGAGGCGATCACAGCGGAAGTTCAAGACCCCCGACGGACTTGACCTTCAAGACCACTTCACCCCCGCCGGACTCCTTTTTAAACAGGGGGTGAATGTGGTAAACCACTGTGTTGCATTGTGTTGTGTTGTACACGCCTGGGCTTGTCCCGGCTGGCTCCGCCTGTGGCTCCTCCCCTCGGGCTTATGTATAAAGGTGGCTAGTCTCCGCCTACGCCCCAGTTCGGGACCAGAGGCCAGGAGGCTAGCTGTTTAGTGTATTAAAGCCTCAGTTACATTCATCACTCATCGTGTGCTTATTGAAGGCATATCAACGACGCCCTATTCTGCTCTTGCTCATGTATTTGCTTTGTTTGGCCCCTTGTTCCGCACTGTAACCAATCACTCTTTTGTCGATGTACCATTTGTCAATGTTCTCTGTTGATTATTCTTTTGTCCACTATGTACTTAGTGTGTACATTCCCTCGGCCGCAGAAAAATACTTTTCACTGTACTTCGGTACATGTGACAATAAATCAAATCAAAAATCAAATCAAATAAATTGCCCTTAGTGTCCAAAAAAAGGTTTGGTTAGGTTATGGGGATAGGGTGGAGGTGTGGGCTTCGGTAGGGTGCTCTTACCAAGTGCTGGTGCAGACGCGATGGGCTGAATGGCCTCCTTCTGCACTGTACATTCTATGATCTATGAGCTGCCAGTCAGGAAAGGAGACCCTTAGAGGAGGGGAGGAGTATCGCAATTGTATCGAAATAAACCTTGGCCGGGATTCTCCGAAAATGGGGCTATGACCCCCACGCCCGGAGTGATTCTCTGATTTCAAGAGGGATAGCAGGGCCCCGGCGTGCGTCCCACAGCTCCTGCTGTCGAAACGGGGCCCTGCACTTCCAGCCACGGGTCTGAGCATGCGCACGGCGGCCGTTTACGCGCCGGCCCCCACGCAACACGGCGGAACCACACAGCGGGCCAACGCGGAGGAAGACAGGCGCCCCCCCCAATTGCGCTTTCCCGCCAATCGGTAGCCCCCGATCGTGGGCCTGTCCGTCGTGGAGCCCGCCCCCGGTGTGTGATCCCCCTGCACCCCCCCCCCCCAACCAGGACGGCCAGTGCCGCCGCGGGTCCGAGATCCCGCTGGGTGGAACCATTCGGGAACCACACCGGTGGAACTCAGCGGGAACTCGGCCGGTCAATCGCGGAGAATCACCGTGGGGGCCTCTTTCAACGGCCCCCGACCAGCGCTGCATTGTCTGCGCGGGCGCGGCTTGGCGCCGATTCTCCGGGTCCGTGGAGAATCGCATCCCGGCGCCGCGGGTCTGAAAGGTAACCAGAGAACAGGGTTCATTGTCTATACGCTTGAGCCAATTCCTGCTCACATGCAGGAATACTGCGCACTCAACAACACAAGTTTCTCCTGCGTTAATAATGGTTAGTCATTAACAACGCACTGCACTCGATTCACTAAAACCACACAAGACAAATAAATTGTTGAGGAAAAGCAACAGCCTTAGGTCATATGGCGGAGGAACAAGACAAAACGCGTTCTTCTGCAAGGGTCAAGAGGTTCTGGCAAGGAATTCTACCGCAAACGAAAAGTGGATACATGCCACCATTTTAGCACAGATAGGACTACCGGTGTTCCTCAGGGATCAGTGCTGGGAACTTTGCTGTTTGTAGTATATATAAATAATTTGGAGGAAAATGTAACTGGTCTGATTAATAAGTTTGCGGGAGACACAAAGGTTGGTGGAATTGCGGATAGCGATGAGGACTGTCAGAGGATACAGCAGGATTTAGATCGTTTGGAGACTTGGGCGATGAGATGACAGATGGAGTTTAATCCGGACAAATGTGAGGTAATGCATTTTGGAAGGTCTAATACAGGTAGGGAATATACAGTGAATGGTAGAACCGTCACGAGTATTGACAGTCAGAGAGATCTAGGTGTACAGGTCCACAGGTCACTGAAAGGGGCAACACAGGTGGAGAAGGTAGTCAAGAAGGCATACGGCATGCTTGCCTTCATTGGCCGGGGCATTGAGTATAAAAATTGGCAAGTTATGTTGCAGCTGTAAAGAACCATAGTTAGGCCACACTTGGAGTATAGTGTTCAATTCTGGTCGTCACACTACCAGAAGGATGTGGAGGCTTTAGAGAGGGTGCAGAAGAGATTTACCAGAATGTTGCCTGGTATGGAGGGCATTAGCTATGAGGAGAGGTTGAATAAACTCGGTTTGTTCTCACTGGAACGACGGAGTTGAGGGGCGACCTGATAGAGGTCTACAAAATTATGATGGGCATAGACAGAGTGGATAGTCAGAGACTTTTCCCCAGGGTAGAGGGGTCAATTACTAGGGGGCATAGGTTTAAGGTGCGAGGGGCAAGGTTTAGAGGAGATGTACGAGGCAAGTTTTTTACACAGAGGGTAATGGGTGCCTGAAACCCGCTGCCGGAGGAGGTGGTGGAAGCAGAGACGATAGTGACGTTTGAGGGGCATCTTGACAAATGCATGAATAGGATGGGAATAGAGGGATATGTACCCCGGAAGTGTGGGAGATTTTAGTTCTTTGTTCTTTGTTCTTTGGTCTCCTACACCATACAAATCCGAGATGATATAATATGGAGTAGACATGCGGATCAACTTTTGGCGATAAGAACCAATCTGCCAGAGATGGATCCGACAGAGTCCAATCAAGCTGTGCCAAGAGATGACCTGAATCCTCCCAAGAACCTGGCACTAATCGAACCAATTGAAGGACGGGTAATAACCCCAATTGTTCTCCCTGTGGGCCTTGAGGATTACGAGTTCCCAAGCTGAGTGGGGAGGCCTAACAGTGCGGCTCGTTAAAACGGACCAATAAAAGCCAGTCAGGAAGGGAACCGACATCTTCGGATGGTTCTTGATCTTGCATTTATATGTTGAATAAACCACTGAGTTTAAATCCCTCTCGGGACTCCTGTGAATATTATACTGGCGACGAGGAAAAACAGAACGGCAGGCTGTGATTCTGGACTTCCGGACCAAGGTTGAATCTTGCTACAAGGGAGCAAGGTCAGAACCGATATTAAAATGCCGATCTTCGGGAGGCTCAGTGCTTTTGACGGGAGCGTCAAAAACTAGGCCCTGTACACTGAGCGGATGCGTTACTTATTAGGATGAATGCCATTATAGAGGATTACCGCCAGAAAGTGATACTCCTGACCGATTGTGGGGCCCCTACCTTTAGCGTCTTCAAAAGCCTAACCTACCCTGGGGTTCCAGATTCCAAGTCTTTGATGCACGCTGGCAAACCGCTAGACCCGGTAATTGTAGAAAGGTACAGGTTCAACACAGCCGGGAGAACGCTGGGGGGGGGGGGGGGGGGGGGGGGTCAGTCACGCATTTTTGAAGCGCCTGTCCAAGATGTCCGAGCATTGGTATTATGGGCCATCCCTTCAGGAGATGCTGAGAGACCGCCTTGTGTGCGGAATCAACAAAATGGCAGCCCAACGTAAGTTGCTGGCAGAACCATCTTTGGACCTGAAAGGGGTCATAGAGATGTCCCTCTCACGTGAAAACGCAGGGAAGAGAATCCAGGAGCTCCAGCTTTCACTGGATATGGAGATGAATAGGGTTGGTGACCCCCCCCCCCCCCCCCCCTTTCAGGTGAACAATGCCCCCGAAGAGTAGAGCCTCTGGGACCCAGGCACTGCACGAGTAACGTCAGGGCCAGGCCCGTTGGACAAGAGCCTCTGCAGCCTGGCGAGACATCTCCTCGAGCCCCAGGAGGACTCACAGCGGTGCTGCACCTGTTGTGGGAGGAACAAGGATGCCAGATCCGGCAGCAAGCGCGCCGCCCTGGGTTATAACTGGCAATCTGCACATCAGCTTTGTCACTGAGAAAAGAATTGAATTCAAAAAAGAAATACTGAGACTAAATTTGTTAGTTAAATTTAAATTCACAATGTGATTTAAACCTTTGGGTTCAGAACCTGGGCCCATTGGATTACCAGCTCAGTGACATTACCACTATCACCATCACCAAAACAAAAGCCACCAACTATCTCTCACTCTCTCAAACTTTAGCTCAGTAGGCTGGACAGCTGGGGCGGGATTCTCCCCTACCCGGCGGGGCGGGGGGTCCCGGTGGGATGGAGTGGCGGGAACCACTCCGGCATCGGGCCGCCCCAAAGGTGCGGATTTCTCCGCACCTTTAGGGGCCAAGCCCTCACCTTGAAGGGCTAGCCCCACGCCGGAGTGGTTGGCGCACCGCCAGCCGGCGGGAAAGGCCTTTGGCGCCACGAGAGCCGGGCCCGAAAGGACTTCGCCGGGCGGCGGAGGTCTGCGCATGCGCGGGAGCTTCAGCGGCTGCTGACATCATCCCCGCGCATGCGCGGGGGGGGTGGTGTCTCTTCCGCGTCAGCCACGGTGAAGACTGTGGCCGAGGCGGAGGGAAAAGAGTGCCCCCACGGCACAGGCCCGCCCACGGACTGGTGGGCCCCGATCGCGGGCCAGGCCACCGTGGGGGCACCCCCCAGGACCAGATCACCCCGCACCCCCCCCAGGACCCCGGAGCCCGCCCGCGCCACCTAGTCCCGCCGTGAAGAGAAGTTGTTTGATCCTCGCCGGCGAGACAGGCATTCCAGCAGCGGGACTTCTGCCGGAGAATCGCCGGGGGGGGGGGGGTGCTCGCCGACCGGCGCGGCGCGATTCCTGCACCCGCCGAATATCCGGTGCCGGAGAATTTGGCAACCAGCGGGGGCGGGATTCGCGCCAGCCCCCGGCGATTCTCCGACCCGGCAGGGGGGGGTCGGACAATCCCGCCCCTGGTTTGTGATGCAGAGCTGAGACCAGCAGCGCGGGTTCAATTCCCGTACCGGCTGAGGTTATTCCTGAAGGCCCCGCCTTCTCAACCTTGCCCCTTGCCTGAGGTGTGGTGATCCTCAGGTTAAATCACCACCAATCAGCTCTCCCCCTCAAAGCCTATGGTCAGCTGAGATTACGGGGACTTGAAGTCAACTTTATCTCTAACCCCATACGCCCAATGGCACAGCTATTTTACCCAGAAGAGCACAAAGATTTGCAAAATGATTCCATAATGGTGCAGAAGCATAACAGTCGTGGACACTGTGCCATCTCCTGTGATTGTCTGGATGCCCACTCGCCAATCATTTGGAGGGCATGCAAGGATGCTGGGTACTGAGCTGTACCCAAAAGTACCATTGAAACTCCATATGACAATTCAGTCAACTGTTTCTGGGCCATTTCTATTTCGCCTACTCTCAATTGTTTTTTGATTTTGAGCTCCATTAATTGCCTTCCAGGTGAATATCTGAGATTGACAGATTCTTGTTAGGCAAGGGTCTTACTGCTTCTGAAAACATTGACAGTTTTCCCTCTATCCGTCCCTTAATAAATCCCAGGTAGTGTAGCTTTGAGCGGGCTGATACATTCCTCACATATATCAATCCCCAACGTTTCGCTCGCTTGTGTTTTTTTTGTCGTTGCTAAGGGACTTGTGGTACTCGTCCCTTCCCTGTGCATAATACACGAGCTAAGCCTCTCTCCGGTTACCCATCATGCAGCGTAAACGCCTGCTGGGAGAATGTATTCGCGTGTCCAATGCACCCCGCTTCAGAATTTCCATCGCACGCCGTGGGTTGAGCCAGCCTGGCCGATATGCGCGGTGAGAGATGAGGTTTCCTCTGGTTGGCACTTCGCGAGATGAGATCACGAACAGGGTGGAGGAAATGAAATCTTCAGCCCCAGCCTGCTGGCTCGATAACAACAGCTGCCACACTTCAAAGCAATTCATTATCTGTGAAGCATTTAGAGATATGTCTGAAGGACAGAATGATTCTTTCTAATGGCACCATGATCACACCTTCCACAGGCTGCTTGCTGTAGCTGGGGAGATCAGCGGCTTGGGAAATCCCATTGCAAACCTTCACTTCAAAACGGGTACTAATTTTTGCCTCAGGTTTTTATTAATGTAGAATCATAGAATTTACAGTGCAGAAGGAGGCCATTCGGCCCATCGAGTCTACACCGGCCCCTGAAGGAGCACTCTACCTCAGCCCACACCGTAACCCAGCAACCCCATCTAACGTTTGGACACTACGGGACAATTTAGCACGGCCAATCCACCCAACCCGCACATCTTTGGACTGTGGGAGGAAACCGGAGCACCCGGAGGAAACCCACGTACACACGTGCAGAGAACATGCAAACTCCACACAGGCAGTGACCCAAGCCGGGAATCAAACCTGGGTCCCCAGCACAGTGAAGCCACAGTGTTACCACTGTGCTACCGTGCTGTGTTCATGCCTTGAAGTGATTTCACCTTCAAGCTGAAACTCCTCTTGCAATGCAAAGTGCTTGTCCCAGTGCTGCCAATCTCCCAAGGAGCAGGGACATGCACTGCCGCTGCCAGTTTTACAAAGCACGATTGCAACCTGTCCGCATGTAACCTGCGAAGTCCGGCAGGAAAGCTCAGAGGAAGCTGAGTGCGTGAGAACTGCACTTCACGTCCCAGCATCAAGAGAGCAATATAAAAACAAATAAATGCCAGTGTTTTCTTGTTAAAGATTGCTTGCACGTAAGGGACTGTCAATTACACAACATATTTCACATCCTTAGGGCATCCCGAAAAACTCGACAGCCAATGAAGGACTTTTAAAACATAGTCACAAAAGTGGCAGCCAATTTGAGGACAGTAATGTCTCGCAAACAGCACAGTGACAATGATCAGTTAATCTGGTTTGCTGATGGCGAGTGAGGTGTAAATGTTGGTCAGGACCCCAGCGATCAGCCCTCTTCACAAATAGTGACAGCGCCTTCCACGTCCTCCCGATAGGGCCTCGGTTTAATGGCTCACCCCAGACACAGCACCTTCGACATGACATCCACTGCCTCAGTCAAGCACTCGAGCGTCAGCCTGGATTTTGTTCTTGGGCATCTCCAGTGAGGCTTGAGCCACAGCTGATGCGCTGAAGGGTTGAGGCTTTACTCGCTGAAATTCAAGTTACTCGGGAGGGCAGCACGGCGGCACAGTGGTTAGCACTGCTGCCTCACAGCACCAGGAACTCGAGTTCGATTCCGGCCTCGGGTGACTGTCTGTGTGGGTTCCCTCCGGGTGCTCCGATTTCCTCCCATAGTCCAAAGATGTGCAGGTCAGGTGGATTGGCCACACTAAATTGTCCCTTAGTGTCCAAAGATGTGCAGGTTAGGTGGGATTACGGGGTTAGATCATAAGATATAGGAGCAGAATTAGGCCATTCAGCCCATCAATTCTGCTCCGCCATTCAATCATGGCTGATATGTTCCTCATCCCCTTAGTGTTCAAAGGTTAGATTGGGTTAAGAGGATGGGGCGGGAGATTGGCCATACTAAAATTGCCATCAAGAGCCCTAAGATCGGCCGGTTAGGTGGATTGGCCACACTAAATTGCCCCTTAATGTCCAGGATGTGCCGGTTATCTTTTTGGCCATGATCAATGCACAAGGTTACGGAGATTGGCCGAAGGAGATAAGGTTTCCTTATCTCCACTTTCGGAGGATTGGTGCAAGCTCGATGGGCCGAATGGTCTCCTTCTGCGCTGTCGGGATTCTGCAATATCTAAAACAGCCCATTTGATAATTTTAGACAACAAGTGGATGCTGCAATGGTAAAGGTGTAAGAGACAATAAATGTACTTGTTGGATCGAAGGGGTTAATCCAACACCATTGTCCTTTCATAGCCAATGGTGCATTGTTCAGGGGGTGTACAGACATTGAGAGCTGCCCACAGTAATCAATTCTATCAGCAGTCAGGATAATGAATTGCCTCGACCGACCTAGTTAATAATGTATAAACCATTTGATTGCACAGAATAATAATACTGAGAAATGAAATGTCGGATGATGTTGAAGAACACTGTTAGTAGGGAAAAACCTCGTGGGTTTTCAATGCAGCAAACTGGGGCATACATTAAAAGATGTTTCGTTGTCACTACTAATGCTGAACAGAAACAAAGCAATTTGAGTACTTATCCATTGTTAGTGCCATTATTTAATAGCCTTTATTGAGTGCAGCTCATCCTTAGCTCTCTCATCTGTGAGTGAGAAAGCTGTGGATTGAAGACTACTCCAGAGAGCTGAGCACAACAAGGTAGGTCGGCCCTCCAGTGCAGAACTGAGGGAGTGCTGCACTGTCGGAGGTGCCATCCTTTCAGATTAAACAGTAAGCTGAGGCCCTGTCTGCCCGCGTCTCCCCCTCCCATGACACTACTTCAAAGGACGCGTTCTCCCCCGGTGCCCTGGCCAATTCTTCTCCCTCAATCACCATCGCGATAACAAATGATCTGGTCGGCATCACCTGGGATCCTGCTGTGCACAAATCGGCCGCCATGTTTCCGACATTACAACAGCGGCTGCACTCCAAGAATTACTTCATCGGCTTGTAAAGTGATCCTGACGCCATGAAAGGTGCTATATAAATGTTTTCTCTCTTCCCATTGGACGTCAAACCTTAATTGCTGCAAGCCCAGGGCTGGACTGTCAATGGGTTGCCGGGCCGGGACCCGGTGTGGCTGGGATTTGGAAACTGCAGTCTTGGCGGTCGGCTCGAAATCCCGACCCTTCCCGACCCACCCAGGATTCCAGGATAGTTTGCAATTTTCAAAGGCGAGGCCGGAGTTGGGCAGGGGGATGGGAGGGCGGGGGGGGGGGCGCGGTGCGGTGAGGGGAGGTGAGTGCTACAAACCCCATTTCCCTCCAAGCAATGTCCCCTCCAGCTCTCTCAGTACCTTGTTAAGGGCATTCGGGAAGGCAATTTTGAACACCGACTTTGGCGATCGTGGACAGTCTGACGCACATTAGTGAAGTGGAATCGCTCCGGCACAAACAAATTCAATTTGAGGAGTCGACCAGCGCTCGGGTGGAGAACTGTATCTCAAATTAGCGTCCATGGCTACATTCTGCCTTCTTTATCCTCCAGGCCCCCAACATGGCTGCCGTCTGCCTTTGCCGCTCGCACCAGACAGACAGCTCCCACTTCCTGGAGCCGCCCACTGCCACTAATTGGGCGGCACGGTAGCACAGTGGTTAGCACTGTTGCTTCACAGTGCCAGGGTCCAGGATTCGATTCCCGGCTTGGGTCACTGTCTGTGCGGAGTCTGCACGTTCTCCCCGTGTCCTGCGTGGGTTTCATCTCGGCGACTCGGGCGACTTCCTCCCACAAGTCCCGAAAGACGTGCATGTTAGGCGAATTGGACATTCTGAATTCTCCCTTGGTGTACCTGAACAGGTGCTGGAATGTAGCGACGAGGGGATTTTCACAGTAACTTCATTGCAGTGTTAATGTAAGCCTACTTGTGACAATAAAGATTATTATTATTAATTGAGCCACAAGTTCAGCTCCTGTTGTTCCTTTAGGCCATTTATATTTAAAAATATCATCGTGAGAGCGACGCAACTCAGACACTCAGGATTGGGAATTCATTCAAATGTCAAGTTCCCAAACCCATATTGAACATCTGGCTCCCAGGTAATAGTTTGTATCAAGTAATTCACAATTATGGGATTACTTCTCTTTTGACACCTCAGTGGTGTCCAGCATTATGGGCCTGTCAACTAACTTTGCAAATAAATAAGAAATGCCAACGGTTCATGGCGTTTAATAGTTTAATTCCAAATAATCCTTTGTGGAACCAAAAATGGAGAACTGGGGCGGGATTCTCCGACCCCCCACCAGGCCGGAGAATCGCTGGGGGGGGGGCGGCGTGAATCCCGCCTGGCTGCCGGATTTTCCGGCGCCGGTTTTTCGGCGGGGGCGGGAATCGCGTTGCGCCGGTCGGGGGCCGTTGGCAGTGGCCCACCCCAGCGATTCTCCGCTCCGCGATGGGCCAAGTGGCCGCCTGTTCGCAGCCAGTCCCGCCGGCATAAATCAAACAAGGTCCTTACTGGCGGGACCTAGCTCTGCGGGCGGCCTGCGGAGTCCTCGGGAGAGCGCGAAGGGATCTGGCTCCGGTGGGGGAGAGGGGGCCCCACGGTGGCCTGGCCCCCGATCGGGGGATCTGCATGGCGGGCCTTTGCCGTGGGGGGCACTCTCTCGCTCTGCGCCGGCCACTGTAACGGTCCGCCATGGCCGGCGCGGAGAAGAACCCCCCTGCGTATGCGCTGGGATCACGCCAGAACATGCTGGCGCTCCCGCGCATGCGCCAACTCGCGTTGGCCAGCGGTGGCAATTCAGTGCCGGTTGGCGCGGCACCAACCCCGCCGGCGCCAACCTAGCCCCTGAAGGTGCGGAGGATTCCGCACCTTCCGGGCGGCCCGAAGCCGGAGTGGTTCACCGGATAGCGGAGAATCCCGGCCCTGGTGTTCAATCAGCGACAGTGGAATAAATGATTCGGATGTTATAAATCAGCATGATCCACTGAAAATGACATGGACAACTCACTTGAGACTATTACTTACTTAATAAAGAGGGTTATTCTATCACTACAACCTTGAAAGTCACCATTTCATAGTCCCAAAGTCCAGCGTTGCTAATACTTGGTATTACACCGGAACATTTTTCACTCTTTGGCTATCACTGGAAGAAGGTTTTCTTGGTTGCAATGTCAAATCCAGGATTGTGACACCACGAGGAACACACACAAGATATTCACTGATACACCTTTAAATGAGATGCAATATTCATAGGTTAAGCTGTCTGCATTTCTGTCGCACTGTCAGCGGCATTCTGGGATTTCTATGTAGAACGATGTGGACTCCCTGCAGTGCTGAAGGAGGCCATTCGGCCCATCGAGTCTGCCCCGACCCTCCGAAAGAGCACCCTACCTCAGCCCACTCCCCCCGAGTCTTTCCCCGTACCCCACCCTATCCCCGCCACTAAGGGGCGCTTTAGCATGGGCAATCCACCTGACCTGCACATCTTTGGACTGTAGGAGGAATCCGGAGCACCCGGAGGAATCCCACGCGGACCCGGGGAGAACATGCAGACTCTACACAGTCAGCCTAGGCCGGAATTGAACCCGGGTCCCGGGCGCCATGAGGCATTAGTGCTAACCACTGTGCCACCGTGCTGCCTGTATTCTCTGTGAATGAAGGTATTTTGATTTGACCTCTTGCTCTTGTGGTCTTTAGGGTGTTGCCGTGGCATTGGGTGGATGTTCCAGGAATGTTGGTCTGATCACTTCTGCCACCCAAACCACTCGATCTCAGAAGTCGATTTGCACAGCCACAGCTGGAAAGAGGGTGCATTTTGACCAGTGGCTTGTACATTCTTTGTCACAAGGAAAGACAGACATGCCTTTCCCTCGGGCAAGCGCGGATTAATAAAGGAATGCCAGTTTGGATTTGTTAAAGGAAATCATGTTTAACTGGCCCAATTGAGTTTTCTGATCAGGCAACAGAGAGGATTGATAAGGATAATGCGATTGATACCACGTACATGGATTTCTAAAAGTCATTTGATAAAGTGCTACATTACAGGTTTGTCAATATAGTTCAAGCCCATCGAATAACATTTCCATGGCGAGCCTCGATATAATTGGACGAGGGACAGAAAACAGATTGTGTGGGTTATTGTTGATCTGTACCAAGAATAGTGAAGGGGTTTTAATTCTTCTAACTATTCCTAGGTAACTATTGGTGTAACGTAGTCGGAAACGTCCGAGGTTCGCGATTTACTTTCGGATGGTTCCCAGAGTGGGGCTTCCTGGGCAATTGCCATGCAATTCGTACCTGAGGCCTTCCAGGGTGGGTGGGGTTTCTGCAGTATATCTTTGGGGACACCCCCTCCCCCAGTTACGTTGCCCTGGAGTTTGGAGGCGATGGCCATTTATTTTTCAGTTAGAATCTGAAGAGGTGCAGGAGGCAGATTCAATTGTGACTTTCAAAAGGAACTGGATCAGCATTTGAAGGGGAAATAAATTGTAGGGCTCAAGGGAAAAGGCACCTAAGGGGGGATACCACTGGCTTTAAAGCAATGCATCACGGACGGCTGAATCACATCTCTGGAGAGGAGGCACTAATTTGTCTTTAAGCTAAGCAGTATTAACACAATTGATTATTTTTTTTAAACTTGTGTCAATCAAAGGAAACTTAATCTCCAGTTCATTAAAAGTCTGTAATCAATCTGTTTTGGTACAGCTTCTCACTGCCCCTGCCAGACTTGCACAGGTAACACTAATGATTCAATGTCATTGTTGGAATTATTTTAGTTTCTGTAACTCGAATTGTGAGTTAATTGATGAAAGACCACTACATTGCAATCCAAGTGCTAGGCGCCTGGTTGCGACTGAATTAAGCAGCACTGCTATCGACTACTCCTATTGTTAGCCAAGCTAATCTGAGCATCTTTGCTTTATTGAGGACTTATTGAAATGCATTGAAATCCATCTGAGGTCCGGCAACACAGTAAATCATAACCATTCAATCACCTGCAACACATTTAATCAGACCGGCTGCTCCTTGCAGACTCCTGAAGAATCTATACTTCATTTTTGTTCCCTGCCGAGGTGACATTTATTATCAGGAATTCGAGACTTGCGAACTAGGAATCCTTTCTTGCAAAGGAGGCGCAATACCAGGATTTGTGAGAGCAATCAGAAATAGGACAAATGACATTGTTTCAAAATTAATTGGACTGGAAGCTAAATTTGAGAATCGCATTGAGATTACAACCTGGAAACAGTTCGCGTATCACTCATCTTGTTTCGATAACTTTGGCAGATCGCGTATGCTTTCGGCGATGCCGCGCAATTTGCCCGTGTCGCACAGAGGAATTTGCGGTTAGGGATACCTCTCGACATTTTCAAATGGACTATCCACTCAAAGGGGAAGGTGCGAGGCAGAAAACTTGTTCACACAGCGGGTGGTTTGGGTCTGGAATGCACGACTTGGAAGTGTGGTGAAGGCAGGTTCAATCGAGGCATTCAAGAGGGCTTGAGATGATTATTCGAAAAGGAACAATGTGCCGGGGTAAGGGGGAAAAGGCAGGGGAATGGCATGAGTCATGATGCTCGCTTGGAGAGATAGTGCAGACACAATGGGCCAAATGGCCTTCTTCTGCGCCATAATAATTGAGGGTGGCATGGTGGCACAGTGGTTAGCACTGCTGCCTCACAGCACCAGGGACCCAGGTTCAATACCAGTCTTGGGTGACTGTATGGAGTTACATTGTATCCCCTTGTCTGCGTGGGTTTGCTCCGGTTTGCTCCCACAGTCCAAAGAAGAGCAGGTTAGGTGGACTGGTCATGCTAGTATTGCCCAAAAGTTAGGTGGGGTTATGGGGACAGAAGTGGGGGATTGGGCCAATGTAAGGTGCTCTTTCAGAGCAAGGGCCGGTGCAGACTCGATGGGCCGAATGACCTCCGCACCTCCTAACTGTTGTGCCCCGTCCAATTCCAACAATCTCCTGTCTACACCTTCTGACAGCCCGAGTCTTTAATTTCCCTGATTCTACACCAGTGCTCGTCCCCACTCAGCATCAACTCCAGCGTCAGCTGACAATCTTTCAGCCATGTTGTTTCTCTTTATTCTTTCGGGGGAAGCGGGTGTCGCTGGTTGGGTCAGCATTTGTTGCTGGCCCCTAATTACCCTTGAACTGAGCGGCTTGCTGGGCCATTTCAGAGTGGCAGTTAAGAATCAAACACCTTGCGCTGGGAAAGCCAGACCATATAAAGAATTAAAAGAGGGTGGTATTGGCTCATCCGGCCATCTGGAGAAGTACACGAGATTTGTGATTGCGCAATCACCAGCTCTTGGTCTGTAACATTGCAGGTAGCAGACGAAGAACATATCAGCCATGTTAGAATGGCGGAGCAGAATCAATGGGCCGAATGGCCTAATTCTGCTCCTTTATCTTACGAACTTTTGAAGATAGGTTCTTACAACAATCAATGTTGATTTTGTGTGGTTAGTTTTCAAATGCAGATTTATTATTTTAATTTCAAATCCACTGGGTTCCCTAGAGCTTAATCTTTATATTGTCATAATACACACCAGTATATCATGGTGCAGACACACACACACACACTGATGGACATGCAGTGGGACCAATCAGCATACACAACACCGCAGCCAATCACCAGTGAGAGCACACGCACTATAAAGACAGGGGACAGGAGAGATCCCGCTCATTCTAGTAGCAGCCAGCTCGGAGCACAGAGCTCACAGCCGGCAACACAGACATTCACCATGTGCTGAGTGCATCACCTGGTTAGGACTAGGCAAGGGTCAACAGTTAAAGCTGGTATTGCATTTACCCACAGTTCAAGTATGTTAATATAGTTAACCTTATAATAAAATAGAGTTGCACCACTTCCAGTGTTGGTGACCTGCTTGTGATCCAGAACACCCAACACATCACATATAACCAAAGGAGTGACCTAATCCCTGCACAACATTCTCCCCACAGTCCTCCAGCACTCACGTCCAAAACACTTTGCGTTGCTTTTTCCACCTATTGATTAAACATGCATTCCTCTACCCTGCCTGAAATCTTTCTATTTCCCCCCCCAAATCTGTTCCTCCCTTCTCATCCCCAACTCCTTCGCCAATCTCTCCTTACACCAAGATTCTTTAAAAAAATAAATTTAGAGTACCCAATTTAGTGTGGCCAATCCACCTACCCTACACATCTTTTGGGTTGTGGGGGCGAAACCGCACGCAAACATGGGGAGAATGTGCAAACTCCACACGGACAGTGACCCAGGGCCGGGATCGAACCCGGGACCTCAGCGCCGTGAGGCAACTGTGCGAACCACCTGCGCCACCGTGCTGCCCTGGGCTTTTCCTTTCTATAGAGCAACCAGGGGCTGGTTTAGCACAGTGGGCTAAACAGCTGGCTTGTGTAGTGATCTCTATATGTGCAGGTACACAAGGGGGTTAATGTGCAATCAATAGCACCACATGATCACTCGAGGGTCGAACCAACAGGGGTATAAACGGCAACCACATTGGGTCTCGGGCTCTCTCGGGGGTGCACTGTGACCAGGGCAATAGCAGAGTAGTTCAGATGGCTAGTGGAGTTACGTATAGTTACTGTAGTTAGATCTTGTTAACCTTATCACTAGTATCAAAGTTAAAGTAAAGAACTCATGCAATTATTGTTACAGTTACTCAATAAACCTTTTGTTACGACTGGATGAGTTCGAGTCTTCTTCATCACGATTCAGAAGACCTCTTCATTAGCCGAGGATTGAGTAGCACATGTTACCTACCACACAGGTAACAAAACAGCTTGTAAAGCAGAACAAGGCCAGCAGCGCGGGTTCAATTCCCGTACCAGCCTCCCCGAACAGGCGCCGGAATGTGGCGACTAGGGGCTTTTCACAGTAACGTCATTTGAAGCCTACTTGTGACAATAAGCGATTTTCATTTTCATTTTCATTTCACCCTTCTACCGCTGCTAAGAGACAAGAACTCATGGGAATCACCCAACTCTTTATGACTGGTGGTAAATCTTCAAGCATTGCAGGCTGCGCTGTGATCAATTATTTGGTAAGCTTAGTCATCAACACTGTCCACTGCCAAGTCATCCCTTCACAGCAAGTCAGGTTTTCCTCCGTTCTTGCAAATCATATCACCAGGGAGTGACTTTTTCCTCACCGATTGGCACGGTGTCTCGGCCATCATTGGCGTTCCCGCTGCTTCCCGTCCGGCTTAGAAGAAAGTGTTGAATGATCTGCAATCTCCTCAGAATTTACAGCCTTATTTAAAAACCTGTCAGCTTTCAATTAATTCCAGTAACTGCGCTCATTAGATTACATTATTCGCGGTGTGATGTTGACTGGATCCTAAGAGATACCTTCAGTTTTTCCTGTAAGGCAGTGTCAAACATTGCTTTGAACTTCTGAATTTATTATGCACTGCCTTTTGTAGCTTTAGCTTTGTGCTACAAAGAGCCTGCCAACCATTCTGCAGCTGTTCTGAATCTAGCTTTTCTTTCTGGCTACGGTTTTGATACTAGATTGTAACTTTCTGAGAGTCACTTTGCTTACAAGGTTTAGAATTAGTGCCTAATAGCCGATATGTTCAACCTCTCTTCTTTTATCTTTCTTTTGGCACAAAGGACCAGTGATTGCTTTACACCAGCCGCCAGGTGCATCAGCATGCTGTCGCTAATCTCAAGCATCAGCTGCTCTGCTTCTCCCCCGCTTTTAACAGTTGTCTCCCCAGTGAAGGTGCTCTCCGCTTTTCTCTCGATCAGAAGTGATGCCTCCTCCACAGGCAGTTCGAAGAGACGCTGAGCGACTCTTAGCGTTGGTGGGCTTTGGGAAGGTTGTGCAATTTATGTTCAATCCAACGCCTCCATTACTTTGGTTCCTCTCTGTGTGATGATTACTGCGTTCATTTCTCACTTCACACACCACTCTTGTCCACCTAACAGACAACTACATCCTCGTTGTGATGTCTATTAGCTGTTTCAGAGCTCTCACACATCTCTGTGTGATTTCTCCTCTTGGCACGGCTATGCTTCCTTTGTCTGTCTTGTGTAATCCTCATGCATTTTTCTTCCTTTCCCCAGTTCCTTTTTGTCAACCACAATCTCAATTGGACTAAAAAGCACTTGAAGAAATTCGGAAAGAGGATTCTGTCGAACCTCCCACCTAACGCTTGGAACGTGGCTTCTGACGAATCTCCAACCATTAATAAGCCCAAAAGACAATGGAACAGAATTAGCCATTCGGCCCACTGAGTCTGCTCCGCCATTCAATCATGGCTGGTATGTTTCTCATCCCCGTTCTCCGTTCTAATGGGATGGAGCTAGTCTTCCCCGCCCTAAGCAGGATTGCGTTTTTATTTTGAGCGAGCGTAGGTTTTCTAACTTCCCATCCTTGAGATGGAAAAAGACAATTAAGCTACCACAGCCAACAAAATGGTGGAGCATTGCATTAAATGGTCAGTATTGATTTTACCCAAGTCTCGGGGGGATCGAGTAAGTGGCTTCTGTGGCATATTTCTGTTGTTCCTCGAAAGGGAGGCTCGGTATCACAATGGTTAGCACTATTGATTCACAGCGCCAGGGACTTGGGTTCGATTCCCGGCTTGGGTCACTGGCTGTGTCTGCACATTCTCCCCACGTCTGCGTGGGTTTGCTCGGGCGTCCTGTTTCCTCCCAAAAGGCATGCTTGTTGGGTGAATTGGACATTCTGAATTCTACCTCCGTGTACCCGAACAGGCGCCGGAGTGTGCTGACTAAGGGATTTTCACAGTAACTTCATTGCAGTGTTAATGTAAGCCTACTTGTGACACTAATAAAGATTATTATTTCCAATGCCAAAGGTTTGTTGGTCTATACGTATGAATGCACATAACTGAATGGTTCATTAACAGACTATCCAGTGTAGCATCGACCAGTACACATCAGGCAGGTCCAAGGTTCAATCTCCAGTCTCTGTTGAGCTACATATGACAACCCAAAAGCAATTATTTTGTCATGTATTTTGAAGAGGTCGGATAAGGCTTTGTATGGGCGAGATCTTCCAGCTGTTCACGGCAACGGGATCTTCCTGTCCGGCCGATGGTGCAACCTCCACCGCGGAATGCCCAGCGGCGTGGGGTGGAATCAATGGGAAATCCCATGAACAGTAGCGGGACCACTACCGGGCAACGGCGGGTCACCTTCCGCGGCCGAGAAACACGCCACGGGAAGGCCAGAGAAGTGTCTTCCTTTCGACTATTGGACGCAAAAATAGAGAGGATGGTCTCACTTGCAGGCGAGACCGGGGGCAGGAGTTTCAGGTGCCCCTGCCACGTGTTTCTCGGTGGTGCAATGTTTCCGGGGTTCTACCTGTCCGGCGCTTGTCAATGAGATTTCCCATTGAAACCACCCCACGCCGCAGCAAAATCCACTGGCAGCGGTGCGCTGCCAGCGGGAAAAGTGAAACCCGACGGCCGGAGAATTCCGGCCCAGATCTCGGGGCGATCAATATAAGATGATTGCTAATAAATCTAAGAGGGCATTTAGGAAAAACCTCTTTAGCAAGTGGTTGAAACGTCGAACCTGCTATCGCAAACAGTAGTTGAGATGAATGACATGGATGCAAATGAAGGGGATGGTAGATAAGAATATGGGGGAGAGGGCGGCACGGTAGTCAGTGGTTAGCACTGCTGCCTCATGGCGCTGAGAACCCGGGTTCGATTATGACCCCGGGTCACTGTCTGTGTGGAGTTTGCACATTCTCCCCATGTCTGCGTGGGTCTCACCCCCACAACCCAGGGTAGGTGAATTGGCCACACTATATTGCCCCTGAATTGGAAAAATAAGAATTGGGTACTCTAAATTTATATTTTTAAAAAGAAATATGAGGGAGAAAGGGATAGAAGAATTAAATTGTGGGTCCTTTATGGTTTTATTCTATCATGGCATGTGAGCGACACTGAAAAGCCCAAGATTTGTTGCCCAATTTTTAATTGCCCCTTGAGAAGGTGGTGGTGAGATGCCTTCTTTAACCGCTGCTGTCCATCTGGTGCAGGTACTCCCACAGTGCTGTTAGAGAGGAAGTCCCAGGATTTCGATCCACAACAATATTGTTCCAAGTTGGGAATACTTGCGATTTGGAGAGGTCTTGCCGGATGACAGTATTCCCAGGCATCGGCTGCCTTTGTCCTTCCATGTGGTAAAGTTCAAGTTTAGAAGGTACTGTCGGAATTCTATGTAGTACACATCACTGCCACTGTGCACTGGTGGTGAAGGGAGTGAATGCTTAAGATGGTGGAGGGGGTGCCAATCAAGCCGGCTGCTTTGTCCTGGATGGTGTTGAGCTTCTTGTGTGTTGTTGGAACTGCACTCATCCAGGCAAGTGGAGACTCTTCCAACACATTCCTGACTTGTGCCTTGTAGATGGTGGGCGGGCTTTGAGGGGTCATGAAGTGAGTTACTCCCCACAGAATTCCCAGCCTCTGACCTGCTCTTTTAGCCACAGGATTTATATGGTTGGTTCAGTTCAGTTTCTGGTCAATGGTAACCCTCAGGATGTTGGATTATGAAAACAGAATCAGAGTCTTCCTGGAACTGCGGGGAAATGGGAAATCTCATTTCTCTTTCATCTTGACCTTATAAAAGGGCAGCACGGGTGGCGCACCCTGATGCCTCACGGCGCCGAGGACCCAGGTTCGATCCCGGCTCTGGGTCACTGTCCGTGTGGAGTTTGCACATTCTCCCCGAGTATGCGTGGGTTTCGCCCCCACAACCCAAAGATGTGCAGGGTAGGTGGATTGGCCACGCTAAATTGTCCCTTAATTGGAAAAAATGAATTGGGTACTCTAAAAAATAAAAAATCTTTACCTTATAACAAAAGGGCGGCACAATGGTTATTACTGAATGAGGAGGCGACCTTATTGAGACATATGGGATTCTCAGGGGGCTTGACAGGGTCGATCCTGAGAGGATGGTTCCTCTTAATAATAATAATATTTATTAGTGTCACATGTTTGTGGGAGATTCTGGGACCAAAGGACTCAGAGTAAGGGGTTTGCCCATTTAAGACAGAGATGGGGAGGAATTTCTTGTCTCAGAGGGTAGTGTATCTGTGGAATTCGTTACCGCAGAGAGCTGTAGAGGCTGGGTCGGTAAGTATGTTCAAGGCTGAGAGAGACAGACTTTTAATCAGGAAGGGAATCAAGGATTATGGGGATAAGATAGGAAAGTGGAGTTGAGGATCATGTTGGATCAATCATGATCTCATTGAATGGTGGAGCAGACTTGATGGGCTGAATGGCCTACTTGTGACTCCTACATCTTGTGGTCCTGTGATCATATTACAATCTCACAATAGCATTGTTCTTTGTTCTTTAGAGCGATATGGCACTCGGAAGTGCTGAGGGTTTTGGCCAAGGGTGGTATCATGGCCAGTACAGGCTTGGAGGGCCGAAGGGCCTGTTCCTGTGCTTTATTGCTGTTCGTTCTTAATCACACCAGTTAATCTACAAGACGCTGATTTGAAGTAAATTCTTCATACAAGAAAGCAGCGACGCTCCACTTAAGATACAACAACCAATCCAGCTTACTTGGTTGATGACTTTGGTGCCTCTGTTATAAGAACATAAGAACACAATAGATAGGAGCAGGAGTAAACCATATGGCCCAAAGAACCTGATCCACTATTCAAGCTAATCTTAGGCTTCACTTTCCGGCCTAGTCCCCATGTCCCTTGAATTTCCTGGCAGGCCAAACTCCAGTCTCAAATATACTCAACTGTAATGATATGTAGAATATCATTTGTGTATATAACATAATAACCAAACTGTATATTATGGCCTGAATGCATAGATTACCATTCTAGCACAAGACCAAGGTGGTGTGGCGATAGGAGAAGGTCACTGGAAGATACCCACTTGTGAGACAGGGGGCGCGATTCTCTGAAATGGTGACAAAGGGCGTCATTCTCCGACCCCCGCCGGGTTGGAGAATCGCCGGGGGCTGCCGTGAATCCCGCCCCCGCCGGTTGCTGAAGTCTCCGGTACCGGATATTCGGCGGGGGCGGGAATCTGGCCGCGCCGGTTGGCGAGCCCCCCCCCCCCCGCTCGATTCTCCGGCCCGGAAGGGCCGAAGTCCCGCCGATAAATTGCCTGTCCCGCCGGCGTGGATTAAACCACCTTTTGAACGGCGGGACAAGGCGGCGTGGGCGGGCTCCGGGGTCCTGGGGGGGCGTGGGGCGATCTGGCCCCGGGGGGGTGCCCCCACGGTGGCCTGGCCCGCGATCGGGGCCCACCGATCCGCGGGCGGGCCTGTGCCGTGGGGGCACTCTTTCCCTTCCGCCTCCACCACGGTCTCCACCATGGCGGAGGCGGAAGAGACTCCCTCCACTGCGCATGCGTGGGAAACTGTCAGCGGCCGCTGACGCTCCTGCGCATGCGCCGCCCCGACATGTCATTTCCGCGCCAGCTGGCGGGGCAATAAAGGCCGTTTCCGCCAGCTGGCGGGGCGGAAATTCCTCTGGCCGTCGGCCTAGCCCCTCAATGTTGGGGCTCGGCCCCCAAAGATGCGGAGCATTCCGCACCTTTGGGGCGGCGCGATGCCCGTCTGATTGGTGCCGTTTTGGGCGCCAGTCAGCGGACATCGCGCAGTTTCGGGAGAATTTCGCCCCAGGTGTGGCCGGCGCCAGCGGGAACCTGTCGAGTTGGGACGGCCACTCGGCCCATTCGGGCCGGAGAATCGCCGCTCGCCTTTTGCCAACGGCGAGCGGCGATTCTCCGAGCGGCCAGGCGTGATTCTCGCGGCGCTGGTTTGTGGGGGGTGGGAGAATCGCGTGCGGGTGTCGGGGCAGCATGGCGGGACTCGCGCGGCGCCCCGGCGATTCTCCCACCCGGCGTGGAGGGTGCAGAATTCCGCCCAGGATATATTCTCCTGGATAGCACAGAGACACAAGCTGGACAGTCGGCACAGACCACAGTAACAGATCGAGTAGCTCCTCAGTCAATGTAATTAATAATAGTTAATCATAGTTATTTGTATTTAGCCGTCGTATTCAACTGTAATCTTAGTAGACAACATAGAAACCCTTTGGTGTTTTAGTTAATTAATGAACAGTTTTGTTCATTTACAAAGCCGTATGTTCTCTGATCACTTCAACTACAAAGACCCCGCCATCCTTGCACACAGAGTACATTACATCAATGATCAAATATCCACATGAATACAAAATGTAATGCAGCTCAATATTCAACATCGTTTTGGTTCAAGCAGAGCTGCACTGAATTTCAGAGCAAAAATACATTTAGATTAGTCAACGTGGACAGCATAGTGGAATTAGCCAAGTAGAACTGCATACACTGGAAGGTGAATTAAAATGTATCAGAAACAACTCCAAATTAAACATATTACAAGGGTGTGAAACGATTCCTTCTGTAATTTGTTTAAACATCTTTTTACTGTCAGCTGCAATCCAAGGGTAGATTCACATCTTTGAATTCAACACAAAACAGATGGTATTGCATTCATCTCTCTGTGATACATTGGCCTTATTGTCACTTCCATTGACTTTGATAGAGCTGAATATGTATGGGCTTATGACAGGTCCTCATTGTGAGATTGGCCCTCGATGCTGTCGCTGTATAAAGCCTACTCCGCTGATAATTTTTCGGGATCTTGGATACCATACTGGTCCGTCTGCTACCTCACCCAGAATGAGTATTGCTCAATACACGTGCCTACGTGCAAACTTCACATGCGAATTGGTCACAGTTGAGCCCAAACCTATCGCACCCAAAATCCACATGACCAGAACAGTGAGCAGGAGTGGGGACCCTGGCCAATTTCTGCACCCCTTCCAACCCAGCCACACACACGTGACATTATGTTTCATGTCTCGCACATTGAGGGTGAATGTAATTTTTTATCCTCCCACCAGATGGAGCTGGGGAGCAGACCTATAAAAAGGAATGCCTCTCAGACTTCTGGGAGAAGGCAGGAGAAGGTTAGAGAGAGTAGGAGGAGAGCAGAAAACAAGTAGAGATAGTGTGTGTGAGATAGATGTTAGTAGAGTGCAGATTGTAATTATAGTTTATCAAATTGCTAGCTTTAGGAAGAGCGATCTGTATAATAAGTAGTGTAATAAAATTTAGCTTTGTCATTTTAACTTAGTTTTGTGGTCTTTGTGTAAACTACGTCCATAATCCATCCTGAGTATTAGCAACATGAAGGACACCACAAGACACACACATTCCAAACCCAGCAGTACCGAGGCCGACAGTAGCCCAGTTACTGCCACTTGTTTCTCGGTCAACAAATGCAGACTGGAGTTGCCCCTTCTGCTTTTTAACAGCTCAGCTATTTCTCTGACAGGCTGTTGATGGATAGATTTGGACACTCGTTGCATCTTGGCGGGAGAACCAGATTGCTCATATCCCAATCTTATAAGAATGGATAAGCAGGGCATATACTATATCAGGAATAAAAGAATGACTAGGGTAAGAGTAGGACCAGTCAAGGACAGGAGTGGGATGTTGTGCGTGGAGTCCGAGGAGATAGGAGAGGTGCTAAATGAATATTTTTCGTCAGTATTCACACAGGAAAAAGACAATGTTATCGAGGAGAATACTGTCAGGCTACTAGACTAGAAGGGCTTGAGGTTCATGAGGAGGAGGTGTTAGCAATTCTGGAATGTGTGAAAATAGATAAGTCCCCTGGGCCGGATGGGATTTATCCTAGGATTCTCTGAGAAGCTAGGGAGGAGATTGCTGAGCCTTTGGCTTTGATCTTTAAGTCATCTTTGTCTACAGGAATAGTGCTTAAAGACTGGAGGATAGCAAATGTTGTCCCCTTGTTCAAGAAGGGGAGTAGAGACAACCCCGGTAACTATAGACCAGTGAGCCTTACTTCTGTTGTGAGCAAAATCTTGGAAAGGTTTATAAGAGATAGGATGTATAATCATCTGGAAAGGAATAATTTGATTAGAGATAGTCAACACAGTTTTGTGAAGGGTAGGTCGTGCCTCACAAACCTTATTGAGTTCTTTGAGAAGGTGACCAAGCAGGTGGATGAGGGTAAAGCAGTTGATGTGGTGTATATGGATTTCAGTAAAGCGTTTGATAAGGTTCCCCACGGTAGGCTACTGCAGAAAATACGGAGGCATGGGATTCAGGGTGATTTAGCAGTTTGGATCAGAAATTGGCTATCTGGAAGAAGACAAAGGGTGGTGGTTGATGGGAAATGTTCAGACTGGAGTCCAGTTATTAGTGGTGTAACACAAGGATCTGTTTTGGGGCCACTGCTGTTTGTCATTTTTATAAATGACCTGGAGGAGGGCGTAGAAGGATGGGTGAGTAAATTTGCAGATGACATTAAAGTCGGTAGAGTTGTGGACAGTGCGGAAGGATGTTACAAGTTACAGAGGGACATAGATAAGCTGCAGCGCTGGGCTGAGAAGTAGCAAATGGAGTTGAATGCAGAAAAGTGTGAGGTGATTCATTTTGGAAGGAATAATAGGAAGACAGAGTACTTGGCTAATGGTAAGATTCTTGGCAGTGTGGATGAGCAGAGCGATCTCGGTGTCCATGTATATAGATCACTGAAAGTTGCCTCCCAGGTTGAGAGGGTTGTTAAGAAGGCGTAAGGTGTGTTAGCTTTTATTGGTAGAGGGATTGAGTTTTGGAGCCATGAGGTCATGTTGCAGCTGTACAAAACTCTGGTGCGGCTGCATTTGGAGTATTGCGTGCAATTCTGGTCGCCGCATTATAGGAAGGATGTGGAAGCATTGGAAAGGGCGCAGAGGAGATTTACCAGAATGTTGCCTGGTATGGAGGGAAGACCTTATGAGGAAAGGCTGAGGGACTTAAGACTGTTTTCGTTAGAGAAAAGAAGGTTAAGAGGTGACTTAATTGAGGCATATTAGATTATCAGAGGATTAGATAGGGTGGAAAGTGAGAACCTTTTTCCTCGGATGGTGATGTCTAGCACGAGGGGACATAGCTTTAAGTTGAGGGGAGATAGATAAAGGACAGATGTCAGAGGTAGGTTCTTTACTCAGAGAATAGTAAGGGCGTGGAATGCCCTGCCTGCAACAGTAGTAGACGCGCCAAAACTAAGGGCATTCAAATGGTCATTGGATAGACATATGGACGATAAGGGAATAGTGTAGATGGGCTTTAGAGTGGTTTCACAGGTCGGCGCAACATCGAGGGCCGAAGGGCCTGTACTGCGCTGTAATGTTCTATGTTCTACGGTGACGCAGTGGGTTAGCCCTGCAGCCTCACGAGGTCCCAGGTTCGATGCCGGCTCTGGGTCACTGTCCGTGTGGAGTTTGCACATTCTCCCCGTGTTTGCGTGGGTTTCGCCCCCACAACACAAAAGATGTGCAGGCTAGGTGGATTGGCCACGCTAAATTGCCCCTTAATTGGAAAAAATTAATTGGGTACGCTAAATTAAAAAAAAAAACCGGAACATATTCCAGGGGCGAGATTCTCCGACCCCCCGCCGGGTCGGAGAATCGCTGGGGGCTGGCGTGAATCCCGCCCCCGCCGGTTGCCGAAGTCTCCGGCACCAGATATTCGGCGGGGGCGGGAATCGCCCCCTGTCACACTCCCTCGCTCTCATCCTTTTCACCCCCATCCTTTTGCTTCCCACTGCTCTGATTTTCTCTGCAACTCCCTCTTGTCCCTCCCCCTGATCTCCACCCCCACCTTCATTTCTCCAACCGTGAGGAAAAAAATGGCCACTGGACCCTTCACATCAGCTGAGGCCAAAATAGCCGACCGGTGCCAGAAAAGGTTGAAAGGGCGGGATTCTCCCGTCTCATCCGTAGCGGACAAACTAAAACCCCATTCACTTTCAGCGGTAATTCCAGCCACGAACGAGAAAGGAGATTTTTGGCCATAGCATCAGCTCCTCAGAGATAGTGGTCTGGATTCTCCAGTTTCCAGGCTGGAGTGGGAACATTGGCGTTTCGAGCCAGGAAAAATGGAGTAAGAGCTGCATCGACTCCGGGACCGTTGGGGAGCTAGCAGCCGCGCTGGGTAAAGCTCCCGGCTCCCACGGCGAACACGGCTGGAGAATGGCCGGGCCCGTGACCATGCATGTGCACGGCGCCGTGCAACACGGCAGCGGCTGCGCGCGAACCCGGCCTGCCAAATAATGACCCTCCCCTCGCCACCCCCCGACCACTCCCCACCAGTCCCCGAAGCCCTCGCCGAAGACCCGCCCCGGCCAGCGGCATGGCATCCCCCCCCCCCCCCCCCCCCCCCACCCGACTGTGGCAATGCTGGACACAGTCTGCAGCCGCCACACGGGGTCGATGGAAAAAAATAGCATAAGTGTTCCGCGCCGTCGGGAACTCGGCCCATCGGGGGGTAGAGTATCGGGGGAGAGGTTTCCAATTGCCGCCTTTTACCCTCATTTTCACTGAATCTCAGCTAATTGCTTTCTTTTTCCCCTCTACCTTACCCCAAACTTCATTACAATAAGAGATTATTATTATTATAGTGCCAACTTGCTCTCAATCCTCAATTATCTGCTATCTCAATGGTGGGAATTACGCCGGGTGTTCACTGTGCATATTTCCTCTCCTCACCCCTTTTCAAATCATTCCATTCTCTCCTCTAACCCCTGTCCTCTCTCGCTCTCACCATCGTTATCCTCGCCCTTTTTGCTTCAGTTCGCTCCATCACCTCTTTCCTTACCCCACCCCGTTCCTCTTCTTCTTCTGCGACTCTGAAAGCTCTCCCTTCTTCTTGTTCTCATCTACCACCCTCGCCTCTTCTCCCTTGCCATTATTCTTCTCCCCTTCCTCTCCTTCACTCGTCTCCCCTTTCTATCCACTCCTCACCTCCTCTCCCCTGTTCTCCCTCCCCTTTCCGCCCCACCTCCTTTCCGAACACCTCCCCCGCCCTCCTCATAAACCTTTCTCTCCCCTCAAAAAAAGTCTCCGGTCCTGACTCCGCAGGGCCAACCTTTTGAGACATTGACCAGTTAGCGGGTAAAATTGAGGCAAGTGTCCTGATGCAAATAACTCTCAGCGCTTCGCCTGAGGGGAGCTGAGTGTTGCTAGGTTGGTGAAATTGGCCTTCTCTTTTAAGGCTATGAACATAACCGGGGCAACGGCATCCTTATCTGGGCCTTTTGAAGAAAATCTCGAAGCAACCAAGTAATGAAGTCAATTTGAGACTTCATTTTTGTTTTTGGTCAGGGTCACAAAGCAGAGGACACTCATTTGAGGCGAATATCAAAAGGGCCAAAGTCGACATGAGGAAAAACGTTTCTATAAAGTGAGTGGGTTGGGCCTGGAATGCACTGTCTGAGAGTGCGGTTGAAGGCAGATTAAATTGTGGCTTTCAAAAGGGAACTGGATAATTATCTGAAATTAAAGAATGTGCAGACAAGGGTCGCGAGACTCACTGACTTGATCTTGCAACGAGCTGGCACAGACATGTCAGATCTAATGGCCTCTTTCTGTGCTGTGATCATTCTCTGATTCTACGAAACACTCCTTGGTGCTGTGCGAGCGCTTCTCTAAGTCAACAGAAAAGAATAGTTTGTTGGTCTCAATGCCATAGGTTGACAGATGATTATAAACCCCAACGCCTTCCCTTGGAGAGCAATTGGATGATCAAAATTAGCAGAAACCAACCAGGAAGTATGTCACTTTATAAAAACATTTCCTCTTTTTGGTGGGTAAATGTGACCTTTTCCGCACCCACCCCCCAGTAAAATTATGGAACAATAAAGTCTGACACACACTTTGCATGTGGTACATTTCCTGTCCCCACTGTTGAAGTGTAGTTTCAAAGAACAAAGAACAATACAGCACAGGAACAGGCCCTTCGGCCCTCCAAGCCTGTGCCGGCCATGATACCGCCATTTTGTTTGGAAATATTGCAGGCGCGGCAATGTCTTACAAGACAAGAGAGGTAAATGTCCAGTTAGCCTGTTTGGTGATGTTAGCGGAAGAATTAATGCTTGCTTATCTTTTGAGTAGTGCCATGGGATCTTTGTGAGGTGTGCAACTGGCGGCCGATTATCAAGGTGACCACGCAGTGAAAGAGTAGTTCTAACTTACTGCTGGGAGCGTAGAAGGAGTTGCCAATGCAGCAAATCATGCCAATCACAGAGAGGTCGATGCAAGCTACAAGTTTATGCAAAGCTAATAATGCAGAGTAAATTTGTGACGATTCCCAGCTCAAGCCATATCTCTTCAATGCCCGATCTTTTAATGCACTAATTACTAATGCTATTTTTCCAGCAAACGCTGGCTTGTGATTCCTGGTCAAGAGAAAAACCATACAACCTGCTCTGTCAATGCCATTCCAAGGAGCTTGATAACCATCTGCAGTGACTGCTGATTCTCCATCCCTCCGTCTGGGTGAGGCCGCGACTCTCTCAGCACTGTCCCCTGCCGACATGAATCTGCCATGTAAAAGTAGCCGCTTCTCTTCAAAGGAAAATGCAAGTTGGGATCTCAAAATAAACCTTCTGGGGATGTAATTGAGCAAAACCTCAAAGAGAGATCTGAGGAACCCCCGGACAGACCATTTGAATTCCATGAGTCAACCAACATCCTTAACCTGTGCATAATTTTCATTGGCTGGCTACTTGATCAATGGAGTGATTTTCAGAGGTATCTCTTTTTAATTCGTTCATGGGACAAATGAGGGGCATAGATAAGGTAGATAGTCAAAATCTTTTCCCAAAGGTAGGGGAGTCTAAAACTAGAGGGCATAGGTTTAAGGTGAGAGGGGAGAGTTTCAGAAGGGCCCAGAGGGGCAATGTCTTCACTCAGAGGGTAGTGAGTGTCTGGAATGGGCTGCCAGAGGTAGTAGTAGAGGCGGGTACAATTGTGTCTTTTAAAAAGCATTTAGATAGTTACATGGGTAAGATGGGTATAGAGGGTTATGGGCCAAGTGCGGGCAACTGGGACTAGCTTAATGGTAAAAACTGGGCGGCATGGACTGGTTGGGCCAAAGGGCCTGTTTCCATGCTGTAAACTTCTATGAATCTATGATTCTATGTGGGTGTCGCTCAAGGCCTACAGTTGCTGCCCATCCCTCAGTGGCCAGTTTTGAGGCCAGTTAACAGTCAACCACATCGTGGCAGCGCGGTGGTGCAGTGGGTTAGCACTGCTGCCTCACGGCGCCCAGGTCCCAGATTCGATCCCGGCTCTGGGTCACTGTCCATGCGGAGTTTGCACATTCTCCCCGTGTTTGTGTGGGTTTCGCCCCCACATCCCAAAGATGTGCAGGCTAGGTGGATTGGCCACGCTAAATTGCCCCTTAATTGGAAAAAATGAATTGGGTACTCTAAATTTTTTTTTAAAGAGTCAACCACATTACTGTGGGTCTGGTTACGTGGAGACCATACCAGGTTTGCCTGAAAGGACATTAATGAACAAGATGGGTTTTTGGTCAACATTACTGAGACAAGCTTTTAATTCCAGATTTTTATTAATTGCGTTTACATTCCGCCAGCTGCCATGGTGAGATTTGAAAATGAAATGAAAATGAAAATCGCTTATTGTCACATGTAGGCTTCAATGAAGTTACTGTGAAAAGCCCCTAGTCGCCACATTCAGGCGCCTGTTCGGGGAGGCTGGTACGGGAATTGAACCGTGCTGCTTGGTCTGCTGTAAAAGACAGCGATTTAGCCCAGTGTGCTAAACCAGACCGTGTCCCCAGGTATTTAGCTTGGCCACTAGATTACTAGTCCAGCGATATTACCACTATATGCTACTATAATACCATAGTTTGGTCAACTAATCACATGAGAAAAACCAGGGGAAGTCCAAGTTATCAAACTAGTGAGATTAATTTGACCATGGACCTCAGGGCCTTGACATCAGGATGGAAAGTGGCACCAAGCGTTCACTTGGCGACAACGGGACCAGCGCAGTAATTTTAACACAGACAGCCTCCGGAATGGTCGCCTATGAATCCACTGCCCAACTAAGGAACATGGGTGGGCTCCTGATATTGTCCATCCAATGAGGGGATTGGTAGTTCTGAAGCTTCAGCAGAACCACCAAGAGAGGTGGGTTCCACTGGGCAGGGAGGAGAGCTAGAAGGCACCTTAAGAGTGGAGGTGCCCCCAAACGAGTAAACAAGAATAGAACTTTAGGAGGTCAAGGATATCAGGCAGAGGCTAAAACTCTCGAGGGGGACTGTTGGTGCTATGGGGTCAGCTGTCCATGTCTGAGGTCTTCTTTTTGAGCCGTGGAGCCTCAGTGTCCAAAGGCGCTCCAGAACCCCCAGAGGTAGGCCGACTTCACAAGGCCGGTAGCTTCCCCATGCAGCAGGGGGTTGATCCATCATCTCTAAAATGCCAGAGGCCCCAGAAAATGGCCATGGGGGGTGTAGTGTTCAACTGTTCATGTTAAATTATGTGTGTGTCTGACTCCTCTCAGTTCTCTGCGTGATGCGCTAAGTGGTGACTGAGAAACTGAACCAAGGTGAAGCCATGAGAGTGGGCACTTAAAATTATTGAATAAAACTCCTGAGGTCTGTCATCTCTACATAGCCCCAGGGCACAAAACACAAGAGCGAGCAGCCAATCCACCTCGTCGCACATTTCCTGCCTGCCACTGGGAAACGTCGCCAGTAGCAAGACAGTGATGGAGAGTCATTCTGACATGCCTCCTCATAATTCTACTGTTTCCCTGCCACTCACATCATTCCCACCATCTTGGCGCAGGTAAAATTCAGCTCAGAGTCTCAGCAGTTTTTCACATTAGACTCTCAGTGTAAAACCCATAATAATAATCTTTATTGTCACAAGTAGGCTTACATTAACACTGCAGTGAAGTTACTGTGAAAAACCCCTAGTCGCCACAGTCCGGCGCCTGTTTGGGGAGAATTCAGAATGTCCATAGGGGCTGGTTTAGCACACTGGGCTAAATCGCTGGTTTTTAAAGCAGACCAAGGCAGGCCAGCAGCACGGTTCAATTCCCGTACCAGCCTCCCCGAACAGGCGCCGGAATGTGGCGACTAGGGGCTTTTCACAGTAACTTCATTTGAAGCCTACTTGTGACAATAAGCGATTTTCATTTCATTTCAAATTACCTAACAGCACGTCTTTCGGGACTTGTCGGAGGGAACCCAAGCAAACACGGGGACAACGTGCACACTCTGCACAGACTATGAACCAGGCCGGGAATCGAAACTGGGACCCTGGAGCTGTGAAGCAACAGTGCTAGCCACTGTGTTCCATTATTTGACTCATGATACTGTGGGAATGAAGAATCTAATGATGAGGTTTGTTACACAGTCCTTTCTTCAGGGGAGACACGTAATCCACTTGAATAGTTAGCAATCAATCAGAATTTGGGCTGGCTTCTGCCAGATGCCATTCTGAATTTAGTGTATTCATTATCGCACTGCAGGTTGGGGGGTGGGGGAGGGTTGCTGTCCACAAATTGTTTGTTGTGTTACCATGACAGCAGTGACAATGCTTCAGAAGTATTTCATTCACTGGAAAGCACTTGGGGCCTCCTGAGGATGTGGCAGGCACTACACGAATGCAAGCTCTTCCTTTCTTCCCGTTGTATTTCAAAGGATATCGGGGCGGTAGGCAGGAATGTGGTGTGGCAGTCACACTCAGATCGCCATGATTTTACTGAATGGCGGTGCAGGCTTGAGGGGTTGAATAGCTCGTCCTGTTCATAATTTGTATGTTTGTATTCCAACATACTCATCTAATCAGCTGGAGGGAGATTTAAACTTGGAAGTTTGACAATGTTAGAAATGCAGAATCCACAAGATTCCCACAGTGCAGGAGGAGGCCATTTGGCCCATCGCGTCTGCACCGACCCTCTGAAAGAGCACCCAACTAGGCCTATTCCCCCACCCTATCCCTGTAACCTCACCTAACCTGCACATCCTTTGACACTAAGGGGCAAATTAGCCAGGCCAATCCACCTAACCAGCACATCTTTGGACGGTGGGAGGAATCCGGAGCACCCGGAGGAAACCCACGCAGACACGGGGAGAACGTGCAGACTCCACACAGACTGTCATCCGAGGCCGGAATCGATCCCGGGCCCCTGGTGCTGTGAGGCAGCGGTGCCAACCACTGTGCCACCGCGCCACCCTATTAAGAACAAACCAGGTCTTGCTTCAGAGGTGACTCGAACTTGCTGCTGAACAGGGAGGGGATCCCGAACAGAAGAGTGGAAACCACCATTTGTCCGGAACGATACTTTCCCAATAAAACTCCGCGAAACTTTCCCAATAAAACTCCGCGAATCATCGGAATGTCTTCTGCTGCCTCATTCGGTAAATGGAGATTCGCTTGCTTAACGAAATTTGATGAGTGTCAAGAAAACGGCTTTATGCTATTCTTCCCCCTTTTTATTGCACAGTCGAAAAGGTAATGGAGATCAGCAGTGGTAGAATGACTGGAGCGTTGCTGTAGTGACGGTAGGTATTTACATAACTAATGACCTGTATCCAGCACAGACTGCATTGGTCCCTAGATGGCATTTCTGCCAAGAAAGTAGGCTATCGTTATTAATTTGTGCCTCCTCAAGGAAAGGGGAATAAGTCTATAAAAATCTAGAACACTGCACAGACAAATTGCGGATACCATTGCCGATCTAGTTTAGTTTGAAGTACCAGTCCCATTGAGTTGAAGGTTGTTTATAATAGGGAATTAAACATTTTTCCACTGTTGTTCAGTCATTGGCGATCCCACATTGCGAAAAAGAAAGCCTTGCGTTATAATGCCACTTTTCACGTCAATGGTCAATGAAGCACTTGTGAAGTATAGTCACTGTTGTAATGTAGGATACGGAACAGCTAATTCGTGTTCACCAAGCTCCCGCAAACAGCATTGTGATAATGGCCAGGTGTTTTTGAGATGTTGGTTGAGGGATACATAGTTGCCAGGAGACCAGAGAGTCTCCCCTGCCCCTCTTCATAATAGTGCCGTGGGATCTTTCTCAGCCACCCCCTGCAGGTTCAACATTTCGTCTGGAAGACGGCATCCCCCGGCAGTGCAACGCTCCCGCAGTACCGCGCAAGAGTGTCAGCCCTGGAGTGGGATGTGAACCGTGTGACTCAAAGGTAAGTGGGTCATCATCTGAGCCACAGAGTACGACCAAGTGAATCACGGAGTGCTACCCAATGATCACTACCTGGGAAGTAGGGGGGTGGGGGTGGAATTACCATCTTGGATCCCGAAATACGAGGTAGCATTTTGCCTCAGTATAAAACGGACCTTCCCAAATGGTGGGTCGCGATTCCCCAATGGGGGGGGGGGGGGTCACAAGATGCAATTTTGAGGTCCCGTGCGCCGAGGCAGCAATGGCTCCCTGGAGCTCAGGCTGAGATCTGGCAGCTGCTAGGTTCCTTCAAATTATCTCTTTTTTCCATTGGTAGGTGTGACCTAAACATAGAATCGTACAATTTTACAGCACAAATGGAGGTCATTCGGCACATCGTGTCTGCACCAGCTCCCGAAAGAGCTACCTTTAGTGATATGTATAATGTAGGGAGTGTAAAGGGTTAACAAGGTGATGTTTATGTATCTCAACACTAGATGGCACCACAGAGTAGTCATATAAATATACTGTGACTCCTGGGATTCTGGGAGAAGGTGTTAGTGGCAGCTTAAGATAGGTTGTTCATTGTATTAGAGCATAGTTAGATATTATAGATTTTTGTAGCATAGATTTAATACTGTTATTTTCTTCGCTAATAGTAAGGTGTGAAAATTATTTAAAGTAGTGTAAATACACTAGCTCTGTTTGAAATACATAGCTTGATGTTCTTTGTCAGCACTACGACTTTTGGCCATCTTGAGGGACTCCACAGAGATATTACACTACCTAGCTAGCCCCCTTCCTCAGCCCTATCTCCGTAGCCCTCCAAATGCATCACTTTCAAATATCGGCCCTCTTTTGAAACCTCCTATGGAATCCACTCCACCACTCTCCCAGGCAGCGCATTCCAAACCCCAACGACCCTCTGAGTAAAGAGGTTTCTCCTCATCTCAGTCCTAGCTCTCTTGCTGACCATCTTGAAATTGTGACCCCTAGTCACTGACATACCAACTATTGGAAACAAAGTATCCTTTTTACCTTGTCAGAATTGTTCATAATTTCGAACACCCCAATAAGGTAATTTCTTAATCTTCTCTGCCCCAGGGCAGCACAGTGGCGCAGTGATTAGCACTGCTGCCTCACGGCGCCAAGGACCCGGGTTCGATCCTGGCTCCGGGTCACTGTCCGTGTGGAGTTTGCACATTCTCCCCGAGAACAAGTACAATTCCTCTAATCTTTCCTTGTACCCAAAATTCCCCTATCCCGGTAGCATTCTAGTAAATCTCCTCTGCACTCTCTCCAGAGCTTTAACATCCTTCCTTAAGGAAGGTGCTCAGAACTGAACACAATGGGAGGGATTTACCAGTTGTTCACGCCGGTGGGAAATTCCGGTCCCACACTGGCGCATGGGTTTCCCGGCAACGAGAGGTGCTATCACCGGGAAATCTCTGTTGGCAGCGGGGTTGGTGATCCCACTGGCGGGCTGCCTCTGTCGCCGAAAAACACATGGCGGGATGGTCGGAATATCGCGCCCAATATTCCAAATGTGGTCTGACCAATGACTTGTAGCGGTGTAGCATCACCTCCTTGCTTTTAAACTCTATGCCTCTATTTATGAACACAAGGATGCTATAAGCCTTCTTACCAACTGTTTGAACTTGCTTGGCCACCTTCAGAGAATTATGCACTTGAACTCCGAGGTCCCTCTGCTCCTGTACTCCCCTCAAAGTTGTACAATTGGGCCTGTAATGTCTCCCCATGTTTCTTCTCCCAAAATGCATTACCTCACATTTCTCTGCATTGAAATTCATCTGCCAGGTGTCTGCCCATTTGCCCAACTTGCTGATGTCTCTCTGAAGTCGCTCAGCATCATCCTAATGATTCTACTGTCCCCCCCTACCGGAGTATCATCTGCAAATTTAGGGATTGTTCCCTCAATACCCACTTCTAAATCATTTATATAAATCAGATAAAAGGTCCCAACACTGAGCCCTGGGGAACACCACTTCCAATTCCCAAATGCTTTTTACGGTCCATGCTGCATTAAAAAACTTGTGAGCGCTCGGTGTTGCTTTTCCTTCAACTGCCCCAATGCTGAGCTCCTGCTCCACCACCACTGGTCAAGAACCGAAGCTCACCCCCTGCTCAACAGCAGGAACCTCCACCCACCACACCTCCCCTGTCATAATATACACCAGTATATCATGGTGCAGACACACACACTGATGGACACACAGTGCGACCAATCAACACACACAACACCGCAGCCAATCACCAGTTAGAGCACACGCACTATAAAGACAGGGGGCATCAGAGTTCCCGCTCATTCGAGCTGCAGCTTCCGAGTAGGACAGAGCTCACAGCCTGCAGCACAGACATTCACCATGTGCTGAGTGCATTGACTGGTTAGGACAAGGCAAAGGTCTTTAGTTAAAGCTAATATCGTGTTAACCCACAGTGAGAGTATGTTAAACAGTTAATGACTCAAGAAAATAGTGTTGCACCATTTCAAGTATTGGTGACCTGTATGTGTTCCACGGATCCAGAGCGCCCAACACAACACTCCCCCACCCCTCCCACTCACCTCAGCAGCTCTCCTAACCCCCCCCCCCCCCCACCCCCCTCCCCACCCCCTCCAAACCCCAGACTTTCACTCTGGTGGGATCACACCGGAAAAAGACACCACTGTAAAGTAAAGGGTGGCACGGTAGCACAGTGGTTAGCACTGTTGCTTCACAGTGCCGAGTTCAATTCCCGCTTGGGTCAGTGGCTGTGTGGAGTCTGCCCGTCCTCCCCGTGTCTGCGTGGGTTTCCTCCGGACGCTCCAGTTTCCTCCCACAAGTCCCGAAAGACGTGCTTGTTAGGTGAATTGGACATTCTGAATTCTCCCTCTGCGTACCCGAACAGGCGCCGGAGTGTGGCGACTAGGGGCTTTTCACAGTAACTTTATTTGCAGTGTTGATGTAAGCCTATTTGTGACAATAATAAGGATTGTTATAATTAAAGGTACGTAACCTTTTCTGGGCTCCATCTGGTTTCCTGCTTCTTCTCGGGTCCCAACTGCGGTGAGAGATCCCGCATTTGGGCGTGCAGGTTTGGTGGAGAGGGAGTGGAGGGGGGTAGAGGGGGTAGCTGGGAGATGGATACATTTTGGAAAAATGAAATATTTCACGACCCATATTAATAGACGGAATTTTACATTTGTAGATTTGAAAAACAAAACCCCACCAGACTCTAATCGACACCAAGATCAAAATTAATGAATTGCTGATTGTTATTTGGTGACTGCGGAAAAGTACAGGTCAATGTCTTGATGTTGCAATCATGAGATCATAGAATATGGATGGGGAGTTGGAAGCTTTGGGCAAGGTCGTGTGTTACGGTGACCGTAGTCTAAAATTGCACGGCTTGGGGGTTTAGCACAACCTTATAATTTAGAATTATATCATCCCTTTAAAAAAAATCCACTTCTCCCACCATTTCTATGAAGCAACGTGACACGGCAAATTTAATGCAACATTTTCGAACTATCGGAAACTTTGAATTCAGAAACTTTTGAGTCAGCCATCCCAGATTGCGCTTCTTCACAAGCGAGACTTTAAAATTTTCTGGCAAAGGCACCATTTCAGTATCCTGCGAATCTACCAGAGAAGACGTTGCACAGAGACTCTAATTCCACCCATGCGAGGATACCGAGAGAAGCAAGAACAAGCGAGAAAAATATACGCAGCGTTTAGGAGACTCGCAAGAATCCAATGTCCAGGATTGAATCCAGACGATAGAGAAAGATGGAGAGAGTCGGGTTGGAGATCAGGGGCGTCATTCTCCGCCGGCGGGAGTCTCCATTTTGTCGGCGCACCGGGGGTTTCCCGACGGCGTGGGGCTGCCCCACAATGGGAAACCCCATTGACCGGCCGGTGTTACGGAGACTCCCGCCGGCCGGTCGACGCAGAAATGTGGCGGGGCGGGTAGGAGAATTTCGCCCCAGAGGTCAGAGGTGAATCATTTGGTGGTGCGACCATTGATAGACAATTCCATTCTGCTAATTTGGGCCAATGATTTCCAATTCCCTGTTTGCCAGCAGAACACGAAGGTAGTTAGTCAAAACATCGTTGCAAACGGATGCTATACATAGTGTTTTAATAAGGCTTAACATTCTGAAGGGTTCTAATTAGCCTGGGGGAAGCAGCATTTGTCTTCCTGTGTTTCTGTCATCGTCTCTTCAGGATGTGCGATCAAAACCTCTGGCAATATGTTGTCACCATTAGGAAATCATTTTGTTTTACAGAAAATCGACAGGGAACACAGGCCCAGAAAGCATTGTTGGTAAATGAAGGCCAACGCATGGTTAAACACAAATGCCTGCCGCCCCTTGTCCACTTGGAATGGCAGCGTTTAATCCTTTTGTTTTAAATGTGCTAACTTCTCTGTGGAAATAGTGGACAACTTGAACACATCAAGTGTTCGCTCACTCATATCATTAACAGTAGTTTCTCAGCTACAGTCTGTTCTACCGAGGATCTGTCGTTTTGGAGCAAAAATAAGGAACAGACAAGTGCGACAGTGAATGCTTTGACTAGTGTTAAAGAGATATTAAAAACAAGCTGAGTTTCCGTTCCAATTTCATTTTGTTGCATTGATGGCATATTGGCTGCAGGATTCTACTGTGGTTAGTGATTCAGTTCTACTGCGTTAGCCTTTGCTATATTGTTGGCAACTGTTCAGGGCTGGTACAATAGTATTGGATGCCCGAGGAGAATATTCAGCCTTGTGTTCTCCCTGCCCTGCCCCACATTTAATAATAATATAATAATCGCTTATTGTCACAAGTAGGCTTCAATGAAGTTACTGTGAAAAGCCCCTAGTCGCCACATTCCAGCGCCTGTTCGGGGAGGCCGGTACGGGAATTGAACCCGCGCTGCTGGCCTTGTTCTGCATTATAAACCAGCTGTCTAGCCCACTGAGCTAAAATGTAACTTTCAAAAGTGAATATTATGCATCAGCATGAATAGAAATTCTGCATTTATCATTACAAACTAATTTTACATGAGAAAGGAGAATACGATACTGTGTGCACATTCTCATTGTTCTACACTTTACACAGATACGTAGTTGAAGAAATTATTATATCTTCTTTTTTGTAAAATAAATTTAGAGTGCCCAATTCATTCTTTCCAATTAAGGGGCAATTTAGCGTGGCCAATCCACCTACCCTGCACATCTTTGGGTTGTGGGGGCAAGACCCACGCAGACACGGGGAGAATGTGCAAACTCCACACGGACAGTGACCCAGAGCCGGGATCGAACCTGGGACCTCGGCGCCGTGTGGCATCGGGAGTAACCCACTGCACCACCGTGCTGCCCGAAATGATTATATCTTGAGGGGCACACGGTAACATTGTGGATAGCACAATTGCTTCACAGCTCCAGGGTCCCAGGTTCGATTCCGGCTTGGGTCACTGTCTGTGCGGAGTCTGCACATCCTCCCCGTGTGTGCGTGGGTTTCCTCCGGGTGCTCCGGTATCCTCCCACAGTCCAAAGATGTGCAGGTTAGGTGGATTGGCCATGATAAATTGCCCTTAGTGTCCAAAATTGCCCTTAGTGTTGGGTGGGGTTACTGGGTTATGGGGATAGAGTGGAGGTGTTGACCTTGGGTAGGGTGCTCTTTCCAAGAGCCGGTGCAGACTCGATGGGCCGAATGGCCTCCGACTGCACTGTAAATTCTACGGCACCTCTCCACATCAAGCATGGCTGACCAGGAGTCTCTCCCGCTCTTACTGCCAGCTATTGGTGTGTTTGGAAGGAGTTGCAGGTTGGCACACTCGACCTTTTTGACCGCTGTTATGAACGCATCTTCCTTGGCTGTCAAGTCCTGGGATGGGACTCGAACGTGGAGCTTCTCGCTCAAAGGCAGGGACGCTATCTGTTGCCTCACAAGACGTCCACCAAATGTAAAGGGGACAACAATTTATATTTCATGAGAAGAGAGTGCTGATTGGTTAGCAAGTGGACTCTGAGCGGAGGAGGCTTTGCCATGGGAAATGCATCAGTTAACTTGGGTCATTCCCTGGGGCAGTGCATTGACCAATCAGAGCAAACCTGCCTGGTTTGAATTTAAACAAAGCTTGGCAGTTAACTGTCAGTTATCAGTTAACTGGTGCATTCTCCATGCAACACCTCTACCACTCAGTTGCGTCATTGTCAGTCGTGGCTCAGTTGTTAGCACACTTGCTTTTGAGTCCTTAGCTTCTAGGCTTAATTGAGCAGAATAATCAAGGCTGATACTTACAAGAGCACAAGAGTTAATCAAACCATTCGGTAAGATCATGGCTGATCTGAATACGGCCTCCACTCCACGCTCCTGCTCCTAACCATACACCCCTCCCCCGCATAACCCTTGACTTTCTTGCTGATCCAAAATGTATCTACATCAGTCTTGGCTATATTCCATAACCCAGCATCCACTGCTCCCCGGAGAAGGGAATTCCCAAGGTCCGATATGACACCCGAAGAAAAAAAAGCCTTGGGCAGGAGTCTCCGATCCCCCAGCTGCATCTTTCTCAGCTGCGCACCGGCGGGATTCTATCCGCCCCCCCCCCCCCCCCCCCCCGCCAGTTACTGGGATTTCCCATTGAAACCACTCCGCGTCTCCGGTGGCGAAGGTGCGCTGAAGCGGGAAAAATGAATCCCAACAGCCGCAGAATTCCGGCTCGTATCTCAATCTTAAATATGAGGCACCTTATTTTTAAACCGTGTCCCCTCGTTCTACCCTTTCCCACAAGAGGAAGCATCCTCTCAGTATCCACCCACTCAAGATCTTATACGTTTCAATCAGATGACATCTCATTCTTCTAAATTCTAATGGGAATAGGTCCAACCTGCTCAACCATTCTGTGGTGATATGCATATGCATAACAATGTAGATAGTTGAATGTATGACCTCTGACCAGCAGGTGGGGACGGTGATCCACCATGTGGCTACATAGATTGGCAGTTGGCAGTAAGTCGTACTAGAGGACAGTCACATTATAAGTGGCTCCAGGAGAATTCACTTATTCATTACCGTTTGTATTATAGTTTGTTAGTTATCTTTCCACGTGTTAATTTTGTTAATAAACTATCTTACTAGTTAAAGATCTAGATGTTCTGTATGCATCTGTACCACAGCCACAACACAGAACATAACACATTCCTCATAAGATCGCCCCTTTAGCCCAGGAATGTAGCACTGAGGGATACGCTGGGTGGGATTTTCCACCCCTCCCCCCTCCCTGGGGCATGTTTTTCAGTGGTGGAGGTGGCTCACCATTGGTTGCCGATGGGATTTTCCAGTCCCGCAGAAACCCATGGCATTTTGCGTGGCTTACTCGTCGTGTCGCGACGGGGGTGGGGTTGTTGGCGCCTTCGGCAGGACCGGAAGATCCGCCAATGGGAAGGCCAGAAAAATCCCACCCATTATCTAGTCTTCAGTCTGAAACTGTTTTTTCTCCACAGATCCTAGAATTTATAGTGCAGAAGGAGGGCATTCGGCCCATCGCGTCTGCACCAGCCCTTGGAAAGAGCACCCCACCTAAGCCCACACCTCCACCCCATCCCTGCAACCCAGCAACCCTACCTAACCTCCTGGACACTAAGGGACAATTTAGCATGTCCAATTCACCTAACCGCACGTCTTTCGGGACTTGTGGGAGGAAACTGGAGCACCGGAGGAAAGCCATGCAGACACGGGGAGAACGTGCAGACTGCGCACAGGCAGTGACGTAAGCTGGGAATCGAACCTGGGACCTTGGAACTGTGAAGCAACAGTGCTAACCACTGTGCTACCGTGCCGCCCACATGATGATGACTGATTAACTGGATATTTCCAGCATTTGCCGATTTTATTTCGGATTTCCAGCATCTGCAGTATTTTTGCTTTCCGACGATCACAACATTTAACGCTGATGCAGAAACCGGTCGCCCAAGAATGTATCCGCTGTCCTTAGGTGTTTAAAAATAGCATTTTACCTCAGCGATTTTTTTTTTGCTTCAAAGTCAATGATTGCAGTTACCTCAGTAATCTCCGCATTTAAAAAAAATAAATGCTCACTGAAGTGCAGCAAGAATGTTTTTCACAATACGAACCCCTGCTAAATCGCAGTAAGCATATTCCGAAAATCTGACAAGTAACAGATTAGTTATTAAGATTTCAATTATACTGTCAAATTTCCATGGCTTCCTCCTGCTCTCAAAGGGCTGTTCTGCTGATTAGGTCACAGGCTGACTCTCAGTCATCCTTCCATTATCTATTCAACCCATATTCAGCCAACAAAAAAGTAAAGAGCAACATAATTTTGGCAATTAAAAAATGAAAGGTCTGCATTCAAGTTTGAATGTGCCTGAATTGAAAAGACGTTAGGTTGTGGATTTAAAGTTTTTGAAATTACAGTTCATTGATTATAAAAGGCTCTCAATAACTGACCGCCTTAAATTGATATTATAATTAAAAAAAAAAAGATTTACGCTTTTGTCAATTCTTGTCATTGCGACGTGTGTATTTTAAAAATAAATTTAGAGTACCTAATTCATTATTTCCAATGAAGGGCAATTTAGCATGGTCAATCCACCTACCCTGCACATCTTTGGGTTGTGGGGGCGAAACCCACGCAAACACGGGGAGAATGTGCAAACTCCACACGGACAGCGACCCACAGCCAGGATCGAACCTGGGACCTCGGCGCCGTGAGGCAGCAGTGCTAACCACTGCACCACCATGCTGCCCTTTGTGGTTTTTTCCCGTAGTCTGTGCTGTGTTTGGAAATGTTGCGGATGCTACTGCGCACCCTATACGGTGTGAAGATCGTGAAAAATTCATATACTTTCAATTTACCTTCCATTCCTAAACTTCCAATTCCCTGCCCCCTCTCTTGTTGGGGTATGGTAGCCTTGATGCCTCTACTCCATAATGAGAGAGATGGTGCCGTGGTGATGTAACCTTGCTACTAATCTAGAGACCCAGGCTAACGGTCTAGGAATGCCGGTTGAATCCCACCAAGGATTTAATAAAGAAATCCTGAATTGAAAGCCCCTCTCAGCAATGGTGACCACAAAGCTGCCGTTGATTGTTGTAAAACCTCATCTCGGTTCACTAATGTCCTTCTGAGTGGGAATCCTGCCGTCCTTACACGGTCTGGCCTACATGAGACTCCAGACCCCAAAGCAATAATAATATTATAATAATAATCGCTTATTGTCACAAGTAGGCTTCAATGAAGTTACTGTGAAAAGCCCCTAGTCGCCACATTCCGGCGCCTGTTCGGGGAGGCTGGAACGGGAACTGAACCCGCTAAACCAGCATGTGGTTGACTCGTAACTGCCCTCTGAAATGGCCTGGCATTCCACTCAGGCAATTTGGGATGGGCAAAAAATGCTTTTGGCCTCGCCAGCGATGCCTGTGCCCCATGAAAGAAAGAAAGAGACAACCCTTCCGGGGCACCAGATGTTGACAGTCTACCACACTGTACGAATCATCGTACCCGAGATTGGCCAAGGTGGCCAAATGCGATATTTGACCAACTTCCCGCCCCCGACCCACCCCCGCCCTCCCCCACCCCGACCCCCATGTCAGCTCAAGTGAGGTCAAAAATCCTCCGGCAGCATTCCGCAGAAGGGAAGGGGAGCTATTTCCCCGTGCTCTGACCAATATCTAACCCTCGATAAATATCAGTGAAACAGACTATTTGGTTAGTCATTACCACACACACACACACACTGCTGTTTGAGGGATCATGCTGTACGCAAATTGAATGCTGCTGCGTTATCTTACAACAGTGACTACATTTCAAAAGGCTGAACCTGGACAGGCGCCATAGAAATTCATTCTCTTCTTCACGAACATTAGTTCGCTCAGCTCAAACCTTCTTGTCTAAGCATAATGTTCACACCAGCTGGTGGATGTACTTTATAAGCTTGTGAATTCACAGTTTGCAGTGCAATGTTCCAGATTTCATGAATGGAAGCTGCATCGATTCATTAACTGTGCAGCATCTAAGGATCCGGTGTATCTCTATCACTTTCCTCGCTGCCTTTACGGACGTTAAGGTGAGAGGCCACAAAAGCTATGGATGAAAAGGGGTGCCCACCGCTCAAATAGAATAAAAAGGAGATATACCTATCCTGTCGAGTCGGTCGAGAGCCACTGTTTCGAAGGCGCGCCTCATCATTGGATACTCCTCCAGCACTTCATTGAAGTGGTCTACAGAGAGGGAGTACAGCCTGCAGTAAGTGTCGGCTCGCACACTCGCTGTCCGACGGCCACGGGTCAGCAAGCAGATTTCTACCGAGAGAGGGGAAGAAAGAGTAATCGATCAACATGGTCAATGGCTTCACACACCTGTCTCACGGTCCAGCAAGGCATTGTCCGAATCTGAATTGGGCCGAAACCAAATAGTTCGGTTAAAATCGGAACTTGTGATGCATTCACACGGCAACTGTAATCTCAATGTGAAGTACCTTCGCTGTATAACAACACCGCTCTCCTGGTGAACATAGGAATTAGAAGCAGGAGTAGGAAATTCAGCCCCCTCGGGCCTGCTCCGCCATTTAATCAGATCATGGCTGATCTCTTCCTGGTCTCAAATCCACCTCCTTCCATGTTCCCCATATCCCTTTTAACCCATTTCTTAAAAATCAGAAATATATCTATCTCCTTTTTGAAATCATTTAATGACTCAGATTCCACCGCACTATGGGGCGGCGAGTTCCACAGATTCATCACCCTCTGCGGGAATTGTAGCATAGTGGTTAGCACAAATGCTTCACAGCTCCAGGGTCCCAGGTTCGATTCCGGTTTGGGTCACTGTCTGTGCGGAGTCTGCACATCCTCCCCGTGTGTGCGTGGGTTTCCTCCGGGCGCTCCGGTTTCCTCCCACAGTCCAAAGATGTGCGGGTTAGGTGGATTGGCCATGCTAAATTGCCCATAGTGTCCAAAATTGCCCTTAGTGTAGGGTGGGGTTACTGGGTTATGGGGATAGGGTGGAGGTGTGGACCTTGGGTAGGGTGCTCTTTCCAAGAGCCGGTGCAGACTCGATGGGCCGAATGGCCTCCTTCTGCACTGTAAATTCTATGATATGATACTATGCAGTCGTTCCCCTTCATCTTTCCATCCTTGAAAGGGGCCTTGTCTGGGCCGCTGGAGTGAAGCAGCATAGGAATGTCTGAAATTCTGGCTACCCTTCAGCTTCATGCCTGATTTTGGCTTGATACAAAGTCCTAAACTCACAAAGTTTAAAGTGTGCCATTGTTTGAAGATCGGGGCTGAAGGCTACAAGATCACTGTGAACTGAGAACAAAGCATGCTGAAGTCACTCAGCATGCTAACCTTTAGAAAAATGTTCCCGTTGACTACTTTGCTCATGATGGATCAATCATCGGTGAGATTTTAGCGAACTAACAGGGATTAGATAGAATAGCACTTGATATGTAACAGAACCACTTTCTTCTTCGTTCAAACTCTTAATAACTCAAGCAACACGTGCCTAGGGTTCTGCCTGACTTGGACCAGTGCTTAAGGCACAATAGATTCCACAGTTTTATTCATTGTTGACTCTGATGCAGATAAAGGGATCCCAATCCACCGGCCTATTATCTATTCATTCAAATCATGATCTCACTGAATAAGGCACTTCACATTTATTCACACTGTACAGAATCTCAGGAGTCCAAAGCCATTCCTTTATTCATTGTCATTGTAATGACTGCCTATGGACCAAACCACGGATTAAAACGCATCCTATTCATGTCCTCATTTATGCAGGGAAATCACCAATATCTTCTTCATTCTCAGTGCATACAATCTAATACACGCCAATTATCCACTGCTACTAAAGTGCAGAGTACATATTAAGTTAACCCAGTGCCAGACCTCACTTAGTGAAGCACAATTAATTACTTTTATCCGAATTTCTCCTCTCTTCTGTTTCGATTTACATTGATCTGCTGAACAAAATAATCAAGTCAATTTACCCCCCACTGTTTTTTAAAAGAATGCGCGCTTTATGTGATTCCTGCTCTGAACAAAAGTATTTTGACACCCCTGTCATATCTTTACTGTGTTTAGCTGAATCACATCATTGCTAGCCTCCCCACAAGCATTGTTGGGAACATTGCAAAATGTGGTTTACTACAGATAACAAATGCCACCCATGGTGCATTTATAACGCATTGCTTTGCAGATCAGCATTATAACTAGGTTGGATAATTCCAATCAACTTAAATGCAGTGAATCATTTTGTAATGTGGTGTTTACTGCATGTTCTACACCCCTCTCCCCCACATGTCAATATTAAAGAAGATAGCACTCGGCGCAAGGGACCATAAAAGTGAGGGATGAGGCAAATTGATTATCTCAAGTCAGAAGCGGCAGAAGGCTGAGATAAATCTTTTACTTTTCATTAGCCGAAACAAAACCATCCCTGAGCGAAACGCCAACCGAACTGAGAGGGTCCGGGCTTTATCCGAGTGTTGATGGCTACTGACTAAGCAACTTTAGATTCCATGGCGGGATCGCCCTTACTAAAAAAACAGGTCCTTGTACTTGTGCATTGTTCAAAAAAAAAAGAGATACTGCTGCCCAAACTTTTCATCTTGCTTCATCAGGAGAGGTGCAAGAGTACCAAATTTCAAAGGAAGCAATGATTTATATTGCATAAGAAAAGGGGCTGACTGGTTGATAAGATGACTGATTGTTTGAGGTGTTGTCATGGGGAATGCACCAGAGAACTATTGTTCCCCCGTGCTTTTGCTTAATTCGAGAAAGGCGCAATGCCTGGACATGTTACTTTTGTTTGCAGAGGACAGGTTTCTATATATAAACATATGTATCTTCCAGCAAGTTTAAGTAAGGCACATTGCAAGCCAGACAGGTAATCTTAAATTGTCTTTGTACTTAATTAGCTCCTTTTGTGTTCTTAGGTTGTCACAAAGTGCTTCACAACCAGTGGCCCCAATATTTAGGAAGAATATGCAGTTGAGTGTGATAGAGTGGGAGAGGCCCGGCAAGGCTGGGGGCATAAAGGTTTTCGATTTTAAAATTCTTACCCTAATTTTCAAATTGCTCCATGGCTTGCCTCTGTACCCCCTCCAGCCCCACAACCCTCCAAGATATATGTACTCCTCCCAGCTCTGCTCTGTTGTGCATCCTCGATTTTAATCGCTGCCTGGGCCCTAAGATTTTGAATCCCGCTCCCTCCCCCCCCCAAACATTCCGCCTCTCTCTATCTCTTTCATCCTTTTATGACGCCCTTTCAAAACCTAACCCTTTGCTCAAACCTTTAGTCACCTAATGGGATTTTCCACTCCCAACATTTCCTCACGGCTTGTTTTGCAACAGCAGAGGCGGGATCTTCTGACAGTTGTGCGGCTGGTATTCAATGGTATTTTCTGTTGTTCACACCCTCCACCACAGGGGAACCCACCGGCGGGGGAGGTCACTGTGGGCGGGACTGGAAAATCCTGTCAGCGGGAAAGTCTGGAAAACCCCGCCCCTAATATCTCTTCATGAAGGCAAATCATGTTTGTTAACTATTGTGAAGCACCTTGGGGTGTTTTGTTACATTAAAGGTGTTATATTAGTGCAAGTTATTGTTCGACTGCCAAATTTAATCATGGAGGCATCACGCTAATTTTTTTATTTAAAAATAAATAAATTTAGAGTACCCAATTATTTCTTTTCCAATTAAGGGGCAATTTAGCCTGGCCAATCCACCTACCCTGCACATCTTTGGGTTGTGGGGGCGAGACCCACGCAGACACGGGGAGAACGTGCAAACTCCACACGGACAGTGACCCAGAGCCGGGATCGAACCTGTGACCTCGGCGCCGTGAGGCAGCAGGGCTATTCCACTGCGCCACCGTGCTGCCTACGTTAATATTATCCCGCCGTCAAATGGACAAGTTCGCAGGGCATGATTATTCCAGAATATTCTGCTCCAAAATGCAACAGACTGGACGACAAGTTCTTCACTGGGGTAGATCTTCATTCCAACCCCTTAAGTCGGCCGGCAAGTGCAAACCTAATCAGATGTTGCACTGTGCTGCTGGATACTCGATTCCTTCTTTGTGAATGCCACTCAGTCTGAGAACATGTTCGGACAAAACTGCAGCTGTAAGAAATGATTGCAATTCACACCGTGTAATAAAAACTGACTCCTCTGCCACTGCCTGTTAATTGGGCTGGAGGAAAGCACTTCAGCTCACTAGAAGAAAGCGGAGAGCCCATCTTCAGAGGCGGTATGGGCTGGGCAAGCTAATGTATGTGAACAGCAGTGCAGTTGGACGATGGATTTAAGTACCTCCAGAGAGGGATTGAAACACACAGCAAAGTAGGATACATAAAACATAGAAAATAGGAGCAGGAGTCGGGCCATTTGTGCCAGCTCAGCCATTCAATATGATGATGGCTGATCCTCTATCTCAACACTATGCTCCCAAGCTCTCCCCACACCCCTTGACACCTTTAGAGTACAGAAATCTATCTATTTCCTTCTTAAATACGCTCAGTGACTCTGCAGTACTAAACCACAGAGAATGACAAGATCGGACTGCAAGACCAAAGAAAGAAATGGTTGTATTATAAAGACAAACCACTGAGAAAAAGGTTCAATGGAGGATTAATGTAGATTCAAAGTGAGGATAAAGGAAGGGAAACACTATAGGATTGAAGTGGAGAGAAGGAAGGGAGGAACCCATGTCCACAGGTTGAAGCGAGGCTAAGAATAGACCAGTTCAATCAATGATCTGTTAGGGAATGGTCAATTTGAAACAGCAGCGGCAGTGTTGACGCTGGGGCAGGATTCATGGACTTCCACGACAGCACAACTGGCACTGCACTTTGACCGATTTGGCGACCGTGGAGGGGCTAGCACAGTCGATTCCAATGAGAAGCCGTGCGGGATTCACCGGGTTCGTGATTGACACTCGGGAGGCTGACAAGCTGCAGACGCGTATAGACATTTCACTCTCCGCACACACTCATCCCAGCTAACAAGATGGCACTGGTTGCACTGGAGTGAGCCCAACCCACTGAAGGATCAGCTGGGGCCAGAGGGCACCTAGGGGGGTGCCCTGGGAAGGGACCCATACGATCTGTGGCCCAACGTTCACAGTGGCAGTCAGCGACGTTCGTAGGTGCATGTGTGCCTTGCAGTCCCATCCACCCCATCCCGATCCCACAGCCCAACTCCTGGCCACCCCCCCGCTACTCCCCCTGGCCCTGGCAGACCCCCCCCCCCCCCCCGGCCAGCCGCACAACTGTCAGCAAACTATGGAGCTGTTGGACACTTTCCATACAGCGTCTCTACCCCTCAGCAGCCATGACGCCGGTTTCACGAATTTTCAAAGCACAAGTGAACTTTGCCGTCGGGAATTCACCCCTGTGGAGGGAGAGCATCGCGGTGGCCCCGGAGAGTATCAGGTCAAGCCCGTTAATGATATGCCATGGGTGTCTAATGTATGTGCGTTCCGGAATGCATTGACGCCGCGTCGAGGCACCGGAGAATTGCAATTTGGCGTGAAACCAGCGGCCGCCACGTTTTCGCCGTCAAAACCGATTCGCCGCCCAATCGTGTTTCCCGATTTCAACATCGGCCAACGGAGAATCCGCCCCAAATGTATTCCATGCCAATTAATGTTAAATTTCGGGCACCATTACATCCATTGATTACCGCTGTTGCCCATCTCACGTGAACTAGCTTCTGAATAATCCTAATAAGACAATGAAAAGCTTCCAGGGTGTCAGGAGCAACAGCACACTTCTTCCAGCTCAGCCTTTCCTTTCTCCCCATTCTCTTTCTTCTCTACCTTCACCGTTTTAGCCATTTAAACACTCAGGTACGTCTTGGTCCTGGTATACTCTGGAAGCCACCAACCCTTTGGGTGTCAGGGGTCGGAACGTTCCCTGATCAGTGGCAATCATCCCTTCAAAAAAAGTGCAGCTCAATCAATTGAGAATTAGCCTTGGTTGCAAGATTGCAACAAGGTCTTGTGGCACAGTGAGTCACATCCCTACCCCTGAACAAGAAGCTCCAGGTTCAAGTCTCACTCCAGATCTTGATGGCCAAGGAAGTTGTGTTCATAATGTGGCCAAACAGGTTGAGTATCTACCCATGAACCCGTCTCGTTGAGGTGGTAAGAACAAAGAACAATACAGCACAGGAACAGGCCCTTCGGCCCTCCAAGCCTGTACCGGCCATGATACCAACCTTCAGCACTTCCTTGTGCTGTATTCCTCTATACCCATCCTATCCATGTATTTGTCAAGATACCTTTTGAATGCCGTTAATGTATCTGCTTCCACAACCTGTCCTGGGAACGTGTTCCAGGCACTCACCACTCTCTGTGTAAAAAAGCTGCCCCGCACCTTCTCCTCTAAACTTTGCCCCATGGACCTTAAACCTCTGCCCCCTGGTGACTGACCCCTCCACCCTGGGAAAGAGTGCCTGCTGGCGGAGAGATTTCTGGCCAGCCATTTGAAGGATAGGCAAATTGGAGCCTCGACCAATCACAATCCATAGATCCAAAGAAACATGGGTGCTAAAAAGAAAAGGTGCATGTCATCACAGCAACCAGTCCTCCGAGTGAAATGTAAAACACCACAACCACTGTGTACTTGTGGGGGGGGGGGGGGTTCAGAAGAGTAGGAGGTGACTTGATTGAAACATATAGTATCCTGAGAGGTGGTGACAGGGTGGGTGAGGAGAGGCTGTTTCCTCTTGTGGGAGAATCTAAAACTTGGGGGTCACTGTTTAAAAATAAGGGGTCGCCCATTTACGAGAGATTAGGAGAATCTCTTACTTTAGAAGGTCCTGAATCTTTGGAACTCTCCTCAGAAGGCGGTGGAAACTGCCTTTGAATATTTTTAAGGCAGAGGTAGATAGATTCTTCATAAGCCAAGGGGAGAAGGGTTATCGGGATTAGGCAAGAATGTGGGGTTGAGGTTACAATCCGATCAGTCACGATTTTATTGAATGGTGGAGCAAGCGCGAAGGCCGAGTGGACCATTCCGACTCCTAATTCGTATGTTTTCAAATGCATTGGTGTAGATCTTCTCTTTGTGTGACAGTGTAAAATGGATGATGTTGCATCGGGACAAATGCAGGAATGCAAAATTTCAAACAATATCAACAAACTGTACCACAGGAGAAAAGGATGTTGGTTGGTTCCCCATTTTCTCCTCCATGGCAACCCCCTAGCCAATCAGAGTCAACCAAACAGTACCATTTTCTCTGCTCATCTAAGTTGTTGAGATTGTTCGAAATTTGGCATTCCTGCGTTCGTCCTGATGAGTGCAAAAGTAAAAGTTTCGGCAATGTGTCTCTTTTTGCAGCAATACCCCTGAATCCATTCAAGGGCTCATGGCCTTCCTCTCCTTTCCAAGTCTTTTGTCAAATAAAGATCTCCTCACCTCCAAAATAGGACCCATCTGACAGTTTGGTCTCCTTGTTGCCTTTTGTAAGGACACTGACAATCCCGTGCTGAATGAAGAACATCTTCTTCCCTATCGTCCCCTCACGGATAATGTAGTCGCCGGGTTGGAAGACCTCGAAGAGCAGCTTCGTGAGCATGGACGTGACAAAGTTGGGATCCGCGTTGGCAAAGAGAGGCATGGAGGCTACCAACTTCCTGCAGTTAAAGTTTATGATTTCCTGTCACACAGAAGGAGAAATGTAAGGGGGGGGGGGGGGGGGGGGGGGGAAAGAACAGAGTCAAATCTGAGGAACAGGCAATTGATCTGAGTTGCAAAAAACCCGAATGATGGCGGACGTTTTCTGTTTCTGAATTCTAGGATGGCAAAGAAATAATCATTGCTGCGGCTGTGTTTGACTTTAAAAAAAATAAATTTAAGAGTACCCAATTCATTTTGTTCCAATTAAGGGGCAATTTAGCGTGGCCAATCCACCTACCCGGCACATCTTTGGGGGGTGGGGGCGAAACCCGCGCAGAGACGGGGAGAATGTGCAAACTCCACACGGACAGTGGCCCAGAGCCGGGATCGAACCTGGGACCTCGGCGCCTTGAAGCTGCAGTGCTAACCACTGCACCACCGTGCTGCCCCTGGCTTGTTTGACTTTGATCTGGCTTCATTCAAAATGGCTCGTCATTATAAACGGTGGCTTTATTCCTGTGGCAGGGATCAAAGGTTACTGCGACTGGTGTATACATTCTGCTGTCCATTTGTTACCTGGCAACCACAGATATCACCTTCATGTTGCAGATCCAAAACTACGCTGGGAGAAGGCATTGAGAGACTCAAGGAGATGGTGGCAGGGTGCATGTGAGCCTATTTTAAGTAAGCTGAGTGGAGAAGGTGTTCCATAATGTGGCTTGCGGTCTAACCTCTGGCCAAGTGTTTAGCTGAACGAAAGGATTCACAGCAGGGTACAACACGGCTCAACGTTTGGGAAAGTGAGTTTTTTCCCCCAATTTGACATTGCAGAGGAGGTCGAGTCGCAGTTCAGAGATTTGGGGAACTGCAGTCTTTCATCCTGTCCCGAATACGTGCCTCCACAGAGTGCTCCCACCCCCTCTCCCCCACCTCCCCCAATCCAGAGAATTGCCTCGGCTGCATTGAGGCCGTGTCAATGCAGTTATTAGGGCTGATTCTGTGATTTTCTGCTTCCACGGCGAGGGACAGAACTCGCAGAGGAAAGCAGGTCAGGAAATTGTAGACCTTGCATGCGTGGCAGAGGCATCCATCCTGCGAGTTTCATCCTTGGCTGGGAGCATCTGATCGAGAAATAAGCCAATATTCCAAATTCACTTGTGAAGGGACCAGGTGAAGCTCAAGTGCTGGAGATAATGGTGACTGAACTGCTGAGGGTCTGGCAATGGCGTCTCAGAAAGACCTTGTGTGGTTGATCAGAGCCCTTGAACTAATAGCTGTTAAGGTAGTGGCTCTCCGCCCCTACATAGCCCCAAACCCCATTCTCATTAAATGCTTTGGGAAGCTGTGAAAAAACTTTATTCCCCGATTTTTTTTAAACCTCCTCTCCGCTTTCCCGAAGACTCTGACTCAGACTGAAATACAGTTCCACAATTGTCGGTTGTTCGCTAATAAATCCCTCAAATGCTTAGTTGTTATACTCCAGCCTTGATGATGAGCATCAATGGAATATTTACTTCTGTTAGGCGTCACAGACAAGTTCCCACCTCACCTGTAGGTGGATACACTTTGCAGGCATGCGTCGCGGGACAGTGATCGCCAACCAATTTTGTACCAGTTCCAATCGAGGCCAGTTGAAGTGCCCGGGCTGATGTCTGGGTTCAATTTAAATCTGGTCTGTGCAGCTTAGTACAAAACTGGGTGCTGAGATTAATCCTGGGGATTTCCCGGCCTCCCATGTGCCCCTTCTCCCCGCCGCCGTGTTTTCCAGTAGTGGACGAGGCTCGCCATTGGCCGCCGCCGGGATTTTCCAGTCCCACCGAGATCAATGCCGTTTTGTATGGCTCATCTGGCCTGCTACCGACGAGCCTGCCATGGTGGGAGGGGGGTGGGGGGTGTTCACCTCCAGTGGGACTGGAAGACATCACCAGCGGAAAGGACTGGAAAATCTTATCCCTGGCCTGTGCAGCTTATTTCTAAACTGGGTTGCTGAGATTAATCCTGGGTCGGAATTTTCCAACCTGCCCCATCCCCGGTGGCGTGTTTTCCGGCAGCGGATTAGGTTTGCCATTGGCCACCATCGGGAATTTCCAGACCCGCCAAGGTCTGCGCCATTTTGTATGGCTCGCCTGCCCTGCCGCCGGGAAACCCGTCACGGGGAACGGAGGGTCACCAGTGGCGGGACCGGAAGATGCCACCGGTGGAAAGAACTGGAAAATCCCACTGGTCAGTACTAAATTAGATGGTTCTTTTATCTCCTAGATTCTGTTGGAGCTAAGTTCAGATCTTTGGACTGAGAGCATGACGTTGAAAATCACTTTTGTAAATCTTCGACTTCTTTCTTAACTCTACCTTTGTTACGTTTCTTTTAAGCTTAAGGTGAGAGGCTGGAAATCTACTCTCCATCCATAAGCGTTTGATAAGGTTCCCCATGGTAGGCTATTGCAGAAAAGACAGAGGCATGGGATTCAGGGTGATTTAGCAGTTTGGATCAGAAATTGGTGAGCTGTAAGAAGACAGAGGGGGGTGGTTGATGGGAAATGTTCAGACTGGAGTTCAGTTACTAGTGGTGTACCACAAGGATCTGTTTTGGGGCCACTGCTGTTTGTCATTTTTATAAATGACCTGGAGGAGGGCGTAGAAGGATGGGTGAGTAAATTTGCGGATGACACTAAAGTCGGTGGAGTTGTGGATAGTGCGGAAGGATGTTGCAGGTTACAGAGGGACATAGATAAGCTGCAGAGCTGGGCTGAGAAGTGGCAAAATAAGCTTAATGCAGAAAAGTGTGAGGTGATTCATTTTGGAAGGAGTAACAGGAATACAGAGTGCTGGGCTAATGGTAAGATTCTTGGTAGCGTGGATGAGCAGAGAGGTCTCGGTGTCCATGTACATAGATCACTGAAAGTTGCCACTCAGGTTGATAGGGTTGTTAAGAAGGCGTACGGTGTGTTAGCTTTTATTGGTAGAGGGATTGAGTTTCGGAGCCATGAGGTCATGTTGCAGCTGTAAAAAACTCTGGTGCGGCCGCATTTGGAGTATTGCGTGCAGTTTTGGTCGCCGCATTATAGGAAGGATGTGGAAGCATTGGAAAAGGTGCAGAGGAGATTTACCAGGATGTTGCCTGGTATGGAGGGAAGAGCTTATGAGGAAAGGCTGAGGGACTTGAGGCTGTTTTTGATAGAGAAAAGAAGGTTAAGAGGTGACTTAATTGAGTCATAAAAGATGATCAGAGGATTTGATAGGGTGGACAGTGAGAGCCTTTTTCCTCGGATGGTGATGGCTAGCACGAGGGGACATAGCTTTCAATTGAGGGGAGATAGATATAGGACAGATGTCAGAGGTAGGTTCTTTATTCAGAGAATAGTAAGGGCGTGGAATGCCCTGCCTGCAACAGTAGTGGACTCGCCAACATTAAGGGCATTTAAATGGTCATTGGATAGACATATGGACGATAAGGGAATAGTGTAGATGGGCTTTAGATTGGTTTCACAGGTTGGTGCAACATCGAGGGCTGAAGGGCCTGTACTGCGCTGTAATGTTCTATTCTATTGTTCTGTTCCTCCAGTCTCAGAGGCTGTTGAGATTGTTCACGCGTGGCACAGGGTGAGTGGTGGGTGCGCCCCCCCCCCCCCGCCCCCCCCCCCCCCCCCCCCCCCCGTCTATAGAGCCTCCCCATGGCAGCACAACTGAGCAAGGATGGTTACCCACATCCCAAATCTGAGGCGCGGCGCGTTAGTGCTTCTGCCCCCCAACCCCGCCACCCCCGACCCTCTCAGAGGAAAAACAACTCAGCTCCTGAGAATTATCGGCGACATTAACCTCCTTTTGTTGACTCTTAATTGATGAAGTGTCTTTGCACCGTGGATGGCATAATAAGCAGCACGGTAGCACAGTGGCTAGCACTGTTTCTTCACAGCTCCAGGATCCCAGGTTCGATTCCCGGCTTGGGTCACTGTCTGCGCAGAGTCTGCACGTTCTCCCCGTGTCTGCGTGGGTTTCCTCCGGGTGCTCCGGTTTCCTCCCACAAGTCCCGAAAGACGTGCTTGTTAGGTGAATTGGACATTCTAAATTCTCCCTCTGCGTACCCGAACAGGCGCCGGAATGTGGCGACTCGGGGATTTTCACAGTAAATTCATTCCAGTGTTAATGTAAGCCTACGTGTGACAATAAAGATTATTTTTTTAAAATGGGGGCGGGTTACCCACAGCTATCACTGCAGTCTGAGGGAGCACAGTTCGAAGTGAATCACCCTCCCCCTCCTCCCCCCACTCCCAGCTCACAAACAGAAAGTAGCCACTAATATTATTTGACTGCAGTTGAAACTATGGAGCTCAGAAATGCCTCAGGCCGTCTCCTCCATGGACGCTATCAAAATTACTTAATCAGAAATGCCCAAAAATAGCAGCAAAAAAAAATGAGAATAAAATGGTAAATCCGTGCATATGAAGTGCAGGGCTAAATTTTTTTTTTTCCCTTTCTTAGGAGCCCGATGTCTGAAGTGGCAGAAGCCTCTTTAAAATGTCAGCCCCTCTTCCAGCTTTGCAAAAGGTTGCTTCTCGCTGCAAGGGTCAGAGTGAGGCTAAGTGAGTCATTTTGATGCTAATGCCCTGAACTTTGTGCTGATAGGAGATACGCTTTCAGCAGGAGGGCCGTATCTTTGAGTCTCTTTTTCATTTCTGTGATAAGGCTGCTCTCACTGTCGCAAGGTTTTCTAGTGAGCAGCTCTCCCGTTCGTGCACTGATGTTATTCTATGTTGTGGCTGGTCACTGTGAAATCAGAGTGTGTTTGCATCAGAAGCCACAGGGATTGACTTGCAAAATACAGCCCCAGCCAGGCACGTCAATGATGTTAAATAGCATTAATACCCGACAGCGTCATTGCCTACAGTATCTATATTACTCATGGTCTTTGGGGGCCCATATAAGACCTCCGGAGGGAAAGCCAGCAGCCTAAGAGGTGCTATCTTTCCTTGCCCAGTAAGCAAATGCTGCTGTCAAAGGCAATGGTGAATACTTGTTGTCAAGCTCTCAACCCACAAGGACAGTGGAAGGCCTCAACCAGTGTGGGATAATTTGTCACAGCTTGTGAATGGATCATGAAAAGAATGTGTGTCTACCTCATAATTCCCAAGCCCCTCATGAAGGAAGTTCTTTCCAAAGCTCTGGGGCGGGATTCTCCCCTAACCGACGGGGCGGGCCGCACCGGCTGAGGAGTGGCGTGAACCACGCCCCAGATCTGCATTCCAAAGCTTGACCTTCCTTCCATCTCTAATATGTACCAACTTACACTTCCGCCTCGGAATTGGCCACGGAAAGTGCAATGGGGATCGATTAACCGTGCAAACCAAGTCAGTGAATTCTGACCCCAATTACCTGAAAACCTTAAGAGCAAAGTTTGTGAAAATATTTTTTAAAGTTACGCCTAAAAGAGAAATATCTATTTTTGCTCCTCACCTCACGTAGAGGATCACTCAGCTCGCCAAGTATGTTCTCCTCATCAAACATCTTGCCCTGAAATCGATGCTCGTAGTAATCGTGGATCCGCTGTCGCATGTCAGCTGGCAACTTGTGGAAAGACATATACTGCTCCACTTGTTTGTACTGTGGAGGGAGGAGAGAAAAGATAAGTTATTGAACATCGAGCGCACTTACTCAGTCGCTGGTGCCAGGCGAAGAGAACTTCTAATGGCCTGTACACTGTACCAATGATGATGACCATGCTCAGAATGGCTGGACCAAGAAATCTTCAGAGAATCGGAGACTGAAGGACTGGACCCAAAATATCCAGTTTGTTACCACCAGGATTAAGTTGTACTGGTAGTACATTGAAATGACCCAATGACTGCACTGCCTGAGCCATCGCATTCTCCATGATTCTTAGCAAACTTTAAAAAAAATTTAGAGTACGTAATTCATTGTTTTCCAATTAAAGGCCAATTTAACACGGCCAATCCACCTAACCTACACACCTTTGGGTTATGGGGGTGAAACCCACGCAGACACGGGGAGAATGTGCAAACTCCACACTGACAGTGACCCGGGGCCGGGATAGAACCTTGAACCTCGGCGCCGTGAGGCAGCAGTGCTAACCACTGTGCTGCCCTGATTCCTAGCAAACCTGATCCATAATGGCAAAGAATTGTGAGGTATGTCTTGGCATCGACTTACGTTGCAGAAGCGCTTGAACATCATCAACAGATGAATAACAGTAAGATCAAGCACAAGCAACCTTTCTCCAGCTTCCTCCAGCCAGTCTGAGGGGTCACCTGACTCTAACATTCGCTTATATACTAGTGAGACTCTGAGTGGTCAGTCGGTGAATTACAACACAACCATGATATCACCACACCTCTGTCAAAATCTCCTCTCAAACTTCTCATACCCAAGGAAAACAATCCCAACTTCTCCACTCTATCTACCTAATTGAAGGCATTGTAGCTTGCTGACATACAGTTCAAATTTACCAGGAGGTCTTGACTCCAATGCTTTGGGTCATGGAATATGCAAATAGACTGCAAGGGCATCTCAACCAAGACTAACTCTGGCCCCAACCGACCTCCTTTGGCACTGCAGCAATGACAGCTTGCATGAATATAGCAGCTGTAACATAGCAAAACAGCCCAAGCAATTTCACGCGGGCGTTATCAGATAAATATTTTGACAGTGAGTCAGACAAAGAGATATATACAGAGATAACCCAAATCTTGGAGAAATTGGTTTGGATCGCAAAGGAGGAGAGATAGCTAGCAAAGTGGAGCTGCTGGACTCTATTACGGGCCAGGGTTTAGAGAACCACAAAGTGTACCATGGAGTTCACCTGACCCACAACTTTAACTAGATTTTGGTTATGGGGAGCACAAGGGCCCACTTTACAGATGTGATGCAACAGAGAACTAAAATATGTTTAAACAAAAACACAGTTTATTCTATGAACCCAGTTAACATTTTTAAACACACACAGTGAACATCTTAGCAACTATTAACTCACATACACCACCCAAAGAATACAGTACTCTATAAGTAACCCTTAATCTTTCCTTACAACATCCATAAGACAAAAAAAACGTTTTTACAGAAAGACAGCAGGTTTAAATTCTCTACTGAAAGCAGTAACCACTGTTAAATTAGCAAGTGATCTGAAGACATTCCTTTCATACAGAGAGAGACCAGAATTACACCTTGTTTCTCTGGATGCAGCTCCCAATCTGCACAATGAAACCAAACACACTCTGTAGCTGCTAGCTCAAAGCGAAAGTAAAAGCAGAGTCACAGCTCCACCCACACACTGACATCACTGCAGCTATTTGACAAACACCCTTTTCTTAACGGTACATCCACTACAGCTATTTGATAAACATCCATTTCTTAAAGGTACTCTCATATGACAACTGCTCAACGACTCTCGCTCGGACTGATATGTTCCTTGTAAGAACACTACTCACGACGTCCTATGCTGCTCTTGCTCATGTATTTGCCACCTAAAGCTATAAACGATTTATTAACATTAACTGTCAATAAATGGCCCCTTTTTCCGCACTGTAACCAATAACCATTTGTCAATGTACTCTGTCAATTAGTCTTTTTTTGTCTGCTATGTACGTACTGTGTACGTTCCCTCGGCCGCAGAAAAATACTTTTCACTGTACTTCGGTACATGTGACAATAAATTGAATCAAATCGACCTAATTACCCTTGAAATAAATAGCTTGCTCGGCCTTTTCAGAGGGCAGTTAAGAGTCAACCACAATGTCTTGGAACTGTAGTCACATGTAGGCCTGGCCAGCGAAGGATGGCAGATTTCCTTCCCTAAAGGACCAAATGGGTTTTAAAAACAATTAATTGCCAAGTTTCGTAGGTCACCATTACGAAGAATGGCTTCATGTGCCAGAGTTATTAATTAAATTTAAATTCCACCAGTTGCTGTGGTGGGTTTCGAACCCGTGTCCTCAGAGCATTAACCTGGGCTTCTAGCAATTAGGCTAGCAATATTACCACTAAACCACCATCGCCCCGAAAGACTTAGTGCTGTAGATTGCAATCGAGCTATCGCTTTGTCAACTCACTACTTGTTTGAGCAAAAAGCTTCATAAAGGCTATGTGAACATGAAACCAAAAACAAAACGCACCTCTCCCACCGATAACATGCTGCTAGGGGTAATTTCTGTCCAACTACAAGTGCTCGGATAATCGCTGTGCTTTTAGATTTTTCACCTGAGGGAAGACAAATCTACAGACATTACGCGCTGCTATTGTACACAGTCATCACCCCCAATGGCCTCGCTACAATATATCCAGCAACTAAAGCACATTTGCAGAACACATTTTTTGATGTGGAGTGTGAAAAGTTATTGGGCACGAAATCAAATTTTCAGCATCAAAGGATTAAAGTGAGGCTCAATATTCCCCATGTACTTTCGCTGGACAGATTGATTTCAGGGTTGGTGGGACTGTCATATGAGGAGAGATTGACTAGGTTAGGATTGTTCTCGCTGGAGTTCAGAAGAATGAGGAGGGATCTCATAGAATTCTAACAGGACTAGTCAAAGTAGATGCAGGGAACATGTTCCCAATGGTGGGTGTGTCCAGAACCAGCAACTAGGGGATTTTCACAGTAACTTCATTGCAGTCTTAATGCATGCCTACTTGTGACAATAAAAAGATTATTATTGTTATTATTCATGGTGAAAGGGTTGCTTAATCAGGGTAAGATAAAGAGGGGTGGGAGGAGACTTAAGATGGAGCATAAAGCCTAGCATTAGCCAGTTGGGCCGAATGGTCTGTATATTCTACAGGGAAAAATTCTACAGGGCCACGCGATTGAGTCAGCTACAAAGCACAGGCACCGACTAATGCACACAGTTTGCACTACTGCACACTCTAAAGTTTACTCTGAACTGCCACCATTAAGTCTTGTTATTTGAGACCAAACAATGGCCTGACCTCTTGCTTTAATTGGAGATTTGATCCTAAAGTGTCAAATGCACACTTCCTGCAGCGCCTTGCTTCATTCAAAGCGAAACGAAATCTTGTTGAATTGTTCCGGGAAACTGATTCTGCTGCTGGACAGTTCTGGTAACTGCCATCGCTGCGGGATTTCCGGTGGCGGCATGTAGGAGGAGGTCGCGCAGTAGATAGCTCCCGCCAGGGCACTTGATTTTGGCCCTTTTTACCTGGCGCACGGGATTTTCTTTGGTGGATAAATTCTACCCATATGAAAGTAGAAGGACTCTATTGTTGAAGAGTATCACCAAAGGCTGGAACTAAGAAGTCTGCGGGCGGACGTTCTTTGACTGACTCAGAGGTTTCGCATGGCATCACAGCAGGGAAGATGGCGGCGGTGACTCCGGAGGTTGAGGAGGCCCCGATCACGGCAGACATGCTAACCGGGATACTGAATTTGACAAGCACTTCGCGAGGCAATGGAGAGTGACGTTTGAAACCCTCCGTAAATCGATTGAGGAGGCAGGAAAGGTTGGAGAGAATGTCGGAAGCTGCGAAGGAGCATGGTGAGGTATTGAGGTGGGGGGTGGGTGGAGACGGCTCAGTCGAAGCGCAGCGAGCAAATTGTCTCACTGGAGGCCGCGACAGAGGGAAATAAGGGTCTGAGGGCGACGGTGGACCACCTGGAGAATCAGTCAGGGAGGCAAAACTTCGGGGTCATGGGGTTGTGGAAGGGTGCGCAGGGCCCGAATCCAACTGCGTATTTTTTCGCAGATGTTCGGTAAGATAATGGGGGAGGATGGACTGGCGTACCCTCCCGAGCTGGACAGGGCCCATCGACCACTCCCAGGTGTTGGGCGGAAAAGGCACCACGAGGTGTTATCGTCAGATTCCATAGCTTTCAGGAGAAGGAGCGGATCCTGAAGTAGGCCAAGGAGGACTATGATTCGTGGTGGGAAGGGAGCCACGTTGGAGTCTATATGGGGACAGTAATCAAACTAAAAAGGGGACAAATGGAGGTGAGGTCGTGTAGGGGATCTCGTCTTGGTGCACTAGTGACGGCCTTGCATCCGCTTTCTCCGGCTAGGTTCTCCTCGAATCCGCTGGTGGTGTCCACTTTAAGGATATGGAGGCAATTCGGGCAGCACTTTAAGCTTGGATCCATATGGAGGATGGCCACTATTTGCGCCAATCATCTATTTGAGCCGTCGCGTTTAGGCGCCACGTTTGGGGCATGGGGAGGGAATGGACTTGAGAGATTTGGGGATTTGTTTTGTGAGGGGACGGTTTGCCAGCTTGGAGGAATTATTGATGAAGTTTGGGCTTTCGGGGTGGGACTCGTTCAGCTACCTCCAGATAAGGAATTTTCTCCGAAGGGCCTTCCCGACATTTCCCATGGCACCGCTGACGTCCCTCATGAGGAGGATCCTTTCGCTGGCGGGGTTGAAGGAGGGTAGCATGTCCGTAATTTATGGACGGATTCTGTTGGAGTATTTGGACCCCGGTGGATGAGGAGCAGTGGGGGAGGCAGTTGGGACGTATACTGGATGATGAGATGTGGAAGGAGGCCCTTCGCAGGGTGAACTCCACGTCTTCGTGTGGCGGCTTGGTCTGATCCAGCTCAAGATGGTGCATAGGGCGCACCTGACCAAAGCTAAGCTGAGTGGCCCCTTTCTGGAGGTAGAGGACTGCTGCGCGTGGCGTTCCTGGGGTCCGGCCAACCACACACACAGGTTCTGGCCTTGTCCCAAACTGGTAAGCTTCTGGTCCTCCTTCCTCGGCAAATGTCAGCGATTCCCAGTATTGAACTGGCGTCATGTCCTCTGGTGGCCATTTTTGGGATGTTGGCCTCGCCGGGGCGGCGAGCAGGGGTGAAGGCAGGTCTCCTCGCCTTCGCCTCGTTGATTGACTGGAGGCGAGTTCTGCTGGGGTGGAGGCCCTCTAATCCGCCCAGCGCCTCGGTATGGTTGGGTGACTTAATGGAATTCTTGTTGCTGGAGAAAGTTACACCATTAGGGGGGGTCGGTTGAGGGGTGCGATCGCATATGGCAGTCAGTCCTTGCCAACCTATTGAATTAGTCAGCATCAGTTGCTGGGGGATGGGACGGTGGGGGGGGGGAAGGTTTTGCAAGGCAACAGAGGGTACATACAGACAGGAATAAGAGTAGTTAAGAAACAACCATGCTGAGTCACATATAAACCAGTATGGGTATAGCAAGTCTCCTTAAAGCACAGTTGTCAACGAGAACCTGGCTGCTTTACATCAAACCCAGCATTTAATTTCCTCAATTCAATTGTCAAACTGTCATGGTGGGAACTGAACTCATGTTCTGGGGATTACCGGCTAATTAACATAATGACTACATTACCATGACCTGTGGTGCATGAGCTGAAAGCTTCCAAAGATCTCATTCAATGAGACTGTCAGTTTTCTAAATTAAAAACCTCGGGTAACAATCAAGGTTTCAATAATCACCGATGTGTAGTCCCACCGACAATCTTCTGTGTCTTGCCCAAGTGACCATCATCGGAGTGTGATTGGAAACAAAAACAACATACACAGTCTCAGGATATAGGGTAGGCCACTGAGGACCGAGATGAGGCAAAACCTCTTCTTTCAGAGGACGGTGAACCTGTAGAATTCTCAACTACAGAAGGCTGTGGAAGCCAAGTCACTGAATATATTGAAGAAGAAAATGGATAGATTTCTGGACTCCAAAGGTGTCAAGGGGTTTGGGGAGAGTGCGGTGTGTGTTCAGATAATCAGCCATTATCACTAGACTCTGGGGTGGTCCCGGCGGATTGGAAATTAGCAAACGTGACACCACTGTTTTAAAAAGGAGGTAGGCAGAAAGTGGGTAATTATAGGCCAGTGAGCTTAACTTCGGCAGTAGGGAAGATGCTGGAATCTATCATCAAGGAAGAAATAGCGAAGCATCTGGATGGAAATTGTCCCATTGGGCAGACGCAGCATGGGTTCATAAAGGGCAGGCCTTACCTAACTAATTTAGTGGAATATTTTGAGGACATTGCCAGTGCGGTAGATAACGGGGAGCCAATGGACGTGGTATATCTGGATTTCCAGAAAGCCTTTGACAAGGTGCCACACAAAAGGTTGCTGCATAAGATAAAGATGCATGGCATTAAGGGGAAAGTAGTAGCATGGATAGAGGATTGGTTAATTAATAGAAAGCAAAGAGTGGGGATTAATGGGTGTTTCTCTGGTTGGCAATCAGTAGCTAGTGGTGTCCCTCAGGGATCAGTGTTGGGCCCACAATTGTTCACAATTTACATAGATGATTTGGAGTTGGGGACCAAGGGCAATGTGTCCAAGTTTGCAGACGACACTAAGATGAGTGGTAAAGCAAAAAGTGCAGAGGATACTGGCAGTTGCAGAGGGATATGGATAGGCTAAGTGAATGGGCTAGGGTCTGGCAGAAGGAATACAATGTTGACAAATGTGAAGTTATCCATTTTGGTAGGAATAACAGCAAAAGGGATTATTATTTAAATGATAAAATATTAAAACATGCTGCTGTGCAGAGAGACCTGGGCGTGCTAGTGCATGAGTCGGAAAAAGTTGGTTTACAGGTGCAACAGGTGATTAAGAAGGCAAATGGAATTTTGTCCTTCATTGCTAGAGGGATGGAGTTTAAGACTAGGGAGGTTATGCTGCAATTGTGTAAGGTGTTAGTGAGGCCACACCTGGAGTATTGTGTTGAGTTTTGGTCTCCTTACTTGAGAAAGGACGTACTGGCACTGGACGGTGTGCAGAGGAGATTCACTAGGTTAATCCCAGAGCTGAAGGGGTTGGATTACGAGGAGAGGTTGAGTAGACTGGGACTGTATTTGTTGGAATTTAGAAGGATGAGGGGAGATCTTATAGAAACATATAAAATTATGAAGGGAATAGATAGGATAGATGTGGGCAGGTTGTTTCCACTGGCGGGTGAAAGCAGAACTAGGGGGCATAACCTCAAAATAAGGGGAAGTAGATTTAGGACTGAGTTTAGGAGGAACTTCTTCACCCAAAGGGTTGTGAATCTATGGAATTCCTTGCCCAGTGAAGCAGTAGAGGCTCCTTCATTCAATGTTTTTAAGATAAAGATAGATAGTTTTTTGAAGAATAAAGGGATTAAGGGTTATGGTGTTCGGGCCGGAAAGTGGAGCTGAGTTCACAAAAGATCAGCCATGATCTCATTGAATGGTGGAGCAAGCTCGAGGGACCAGATGGCCTATTCCTGCTCCTAGTTCTTATGTTCTTATAATCATATTGAATGGCGGAGAAGGTTTGAAGGGCTGAATGGCCTACCCTGCTCTATTTTTCTGTTCTTCTGGTCAAAGGGGTAGGTTTTAAGGAGTGCCTGAAACCAGGAAAGTGGGGTAGAATCCATACATTCATGGAATCCTCGTAATGTGACAATAATCTATATTGTCCCAAGTAGGCTTACATTAACACTGCGATGAAGTTACTGTGAAAAGCCCCTAGTCGCCACACTCCGGTGCCTGTTCGGGTACACTGAGGGAGATTTCATAAATTTCCAATTCATCTAACGAGCATGTCTTTCGGGACTTGTGGGAGGAAACCGGAGCACCTGGAGGGAAACCCACGCAGACACGGGGAAACCCACGCAGACACGGGGAGAACGTGCAGACTCCACACAGACAGTGACCCAAGCCAGGAATCGAACCCGGGACCCTGGCGCTGTGAAGCAACAGTGCTAACCTCTGTGCTACCGTGCCGCGCAATAGAGAAGGAGGCCATGCGACCCATTGGGTCTGCACCGATCCTTCAAAAGAGCACCTTGCATAGCCCCACTGCCCCACCCTGTCCCCATAACCCCACCTAACCTTTGAATACTAAAGGGCAATTTTGCACAACTAATCCACCTAACCTGCACATCGTTGGACTGTGGGAGGAAACCAGAGCAGCCGGAGGAAACCCACGCAGACATGAGGAGAATGTCCAAACTCCGCATCAAAATGGCAGAAGTAGAGGAGGACAGCTATCTCGGAGGGTTGTTGGACTGGAGGAGATTTCAGAGATAGGAAGGGGCGAGGTTATGGAGGGATTTGAAAACAAGGTTGAGAATTTTCAAATCAAGGTGCCGCTTGACCGTGAGTCAATGTCAGTCAGCGAACACAGGGGTGAGAAGGGAATGGGACTCGGTGGGTGCCAAGCCCACCATCTTCCCACCCAGTCCAATAATATGGGAGGTAGGGGGAGAAAGGGTAGGTGGGCAGGCAAATAAACAGGGTCGATTTTGGCTTGATATTAAGCCAATTAACATGTCAATACACTGACATCACCACAAAACTGTTGGCGTGGTCAGTCGGTCGAGAGAGGCGTGGTTAGTCAGCCGAGAGAGGCATGGTCAGTCGGCCGAGAGTGGCATGGTCAGTCGGCTGAGAGTGGCATGGTCAGGCAGCCGAGAGTGGCATGGTCAGTCGGCCGAGAGTGGCATGGCAGGCAGCCGAGAGTGGCATGGTCAGTCGGCCGAGAGTGGCGTGGTCAGTCGGCCGTGAGTGGTGTGGTCAGGCAGCCGAGCGTGACGTGATCAGTCGGCCGAGAGTGGCCAGCCTGTTAGAGTCGAAAGAAAACCCTACAATTTCAAAGGTGGGTTGGAAGGGGGGTGGGGTTACGAACGTTGCGGCGATGCCGTTTGATGATCGTGGAGGAGGTGGAGGGATCAGCTCCCCCCACCCTTTCTGCCTACTCACCTGCAGCATTAAACACCCTGTCACCCACCCCCCTTCTCCCCCCCACCCTCCCACCACCACCAGTCTAACCTGCCCAAACCCTCCCTGTAAATACTAGTTGACTGAATGAGAGAACCATTTTACTTGTTTTTTTTTAAGTAACCTAACTATTTTTGGGGCTCTACAAAACCTTCCACAATCCTGTCACCTCAAAGTAGAGCCAGCCAGGGAGTCTTCTGTATGGGGATATGGGGTCACCATCCAAGTTTTGGTCACGGCATATTGTGGCTTATGCCCCTACCTGAAAACTCTGTTCCTAGCTATGCTCCCCACCACTTGCCATGGGGGAGTGGTCCCTTCCATCAAATCACATCTTACTGTCCTTCTTTAGGTAGTCAAGAAGGCATACGGCATGCTTGCCTTTATTGGCTGGGCCATTGAGTATCAAAATTGGCAAGTCATGTTGCAGCTGTACAGAACCTTAGTTAGGCCACACTTGGTGTATGGTGTTCAATTCTGGTCGCCACACTACCAGAAGGATGTGGAGGCTTTAGAGAGGGTGCAGAAGAGAGTTACCAGGATGTTGCCTGGTATGGAGGGCATTAGCTATGAGGAGAGGTTGAATAAACTTGGTTTGTTCTCACTGGAACAAAGAAGGTTGAGGGGCGACCTGATAGAGGTCTACAGAATTATGAGGGGCATAGACAGAGTGGATAGTCAGAGACTTTTTCCCAGGGTAGAGGTTTAAGGTGCGAGGGGCAAGGTTTAGAGGAAATGTACGAAGCAAGTTTTTTACACAGAGGGTAGTGGGTACCTGGAACTCGCTGCCGGAGGAGGTGGTGGAAGCAGAGACGATAGTGACTTTTAAGCGACATCTTGACAAATACATGAATAGGATGGGAATAGAATGATATGGACCCCGGAAGTGCAGAAGATTTTAGTTTTGACGGGCAACATAGTCGACGCAGGCTTGGAGGGCCGAAGGGCCTGTTCTTGTGCTGTACTTTTCTTTGTTCTTTGTTCTGCCTGAGACCAGGGACTTTGCTGTCTCTGGGATCCATTAGTCCTCCTTCATCCGGGTTGTATGTCGGGAGCGCTTACTGATGCACTCTAGATTACTACAGGGACTGATGGACTTGGCTGGCAGCTCATGAGTCCGGGACCCCCCCCCCCCTCCACACACACACACACTGAGGGGATAATAGTCCCACTGGCTGACTATTTAGCTCATTAGCCCACTCCCAGCGCATTATGGCTGTGAATGGGGCTGAAGTGGAGCAGGTCGGTTCCACACCAACTTTGCTTCCAGGGTGGGGTGGGGGGAGGGGGGTAGGGGACGGGATTGGGGGTTACGAGTCATCCTGCCTCCCCTTCCCTCCTGCAATATTCTGCTCGTGGTTTATGCCAACGTGAACATAGTGAATTCTGAAAGCCAGCAACGATTCATCAGAACTTCGGGGCAGCACGGTAGCATTGTAGTTAGCACAATCGCTTCACAGCTCCAGGGTCCCAGGTTCGATTCCGGCTTGGGTCACTGTCTGTGCGAAGTCTGCACATCCTCCCCGTGTGTGCGTGGGTTTCCTCCGGGTGCTCCGGTTTCCTCCCACAGTCCAAAGATGTGCAGGTTAGGTGGATTGGCCATGATAAATTGCCCCTAGTGTCCAAAATTGCCCTTAGTGTTGGGTGGGGTTACTGGGTTATGGGGATAGGGTGGAGGTGTGGACCTTGGGTAGGGTGCTCTTTCCAAGAGCCGGTGCAGACTCGATGGGCCGAATGGCCTCCTTCTGCACTGTAAATTCTATGAAACGTTCCAGAAGGTGAAGTTCTGTTCACTTAATTTTGCTCTGAGTTATGCGAGGTGCTCCCTGCTGATTTCTGAGCCATCCCTCACGCCTGCCAATTTTCAATACGAACCACAGTCAGCAGACCCAGACGTCTCATTTAGTCATTTCTCTCGTTTCAGTATTGAGCTGCAGCCAGCTAGATTTATTAGTTTTCATGGTATAAACCAGTCGCCCCTTTAACTCACTCCAGTCCGGTTTGCAGCTCACTGACTGAGGATTTCACAGTCAGAAAACAAGAAGCGAGGGAGGGGGGAGTTTTTTTTTAAGAGTACCCAATTCATTTTTTCCAATTAAGGAGCGATTTAGCGTGGCCAATCCACCTACCCTGCACAGAAGAACATAAGAACTAGGAGCAGGAGAAGGTCATCTGGCCCCTCGAGCCTGCTCCGCCATTCAATGAGATCATGGCTGATCTTTTGTGGACTCAGCTCCACTTTCCGGCCCGAACACCATAACCCTTAATCCCTTTATTCTTCAAAAAACTATCTATCTTTATCTTAAAAACATTTAATGAATGAGCCTCAACTGCTTCACTGGGCAGGGAATTCCATAGGTTCACAACCCTTTGCAGAAGATGTTCCTCCTAAACTCAGTCCTAAATCTACTTCCCCTTATTTTGAGGCTATGCCCCCTAGTTCTGCTTTCACCCGCCAGTGGAAACAACCTGCCCGCATCTATCCTATCTATTCCCTTCATAATTTAACATGTTTCTATAAGATCCCCCCTCATTCTTCTAAATTCCAACGAGTACAGTCCAAGTCTACTCAACCTCTCCTCGTAATCCAACCCCTTCAGCTCTGGGATTAACCTAGTGAATCTCCTCTGCACACCCTTCAGCGGCAGTACGTCCTTTCTCAGGTAAGGAGACCAAAACTGAACACATCTGTGGGTTGTGGGGCGAGACCCACGCAAACACGGGGAGAATGTGCAAACTCCACACGGACAGTGACCCAGAGCCGGGATCGAACCTGGGACCTTGGCGCCGTGAGGCAACAGGGCTAACCCACTGCGCCACCATGCTGCCCCTCGGGAGGGAGGAGTTAAGTCACTGGCAGCCAACGGGTCAGATTGGTTTAAATATGAAAGAAAGAAATGGGGCTGGATTCTCCATTTCAGTAGCTAAGTACCGGTGCCAGCTGAGCATGTGCGGTCTTTTACAACCACGAAATTGGCGTGAAACCCTCACCCATTCTGGGACTGGTGAGGGGCTGGCACCAGAGGCGGGTGAAACTCCCGCCTTCCACAGCCGGAGAATGGCTACGTCCCGGGTTGCGCGCGCGCACGGCTGACGTCCTGCAGCGGTCTCGCCGTACAATATGGCACCGGCCGTGCGCAATATCCAACCCGCCATCCGCGACCCCACAGCCCACCCCCTGGCCCAGCCCTAGCAGAAGCCCCCACGGCCAGTGGCATGGACCCCGGCTGAGCGTGGCGACGCTGGACATAGTCCGCAGCCGCCACACCGGGTTCCCGCACGGCTGAGACCACACGTGACCCGCGGCGTCGGGGACTCGCCCCATCGGGGGCGGAGCATCGCTGGTGGGCTGGCCGGTGAAGCGCTCATTCCGTTGCAATAGCGCGCGACGCCATGACGTCAGTTTGGAGGGGGCGGAGCAAGGCTGACCGGCATCAAACGCCGTGGCGCCACACCCGATTTTGGCCTTGGAGCCCATTCTCCGCCCGATTACCGATCACGATTTTGGTGGCGGGCAACGTAGAATCCCGCCCCTGATCTTACGTAAATATGTGAGGTTCTGAGGGGGGGGGGGCTTGACAGAGTCGGTTTGAGAGGATGCCTCCTCTCGTGGGGGGATCTAGAACTCGGGGTGACGATTTATAGATAAGGGGTGGGATCCTCTGACGCTACCTGCCACGTGATTGGCCGGCCTCATCAAAGGTCAATGGCCTTTTGGTGGGCTGATGAATCCCTTTGGTAGGTCCTGTTATGCCAGTAAATCCCAGCCAATGGGGGTCTCCCATTTAAGACGCAGGTGAGGAGGATTTTTCCTCTCAAAGGGTCGTTTGTCTTTGGAATTCTCTTCCCCAGAGTTAGTAGGGGCTGTGGGCCATTGAATATATTCAAGGCTGAATTAGACAGTTATTTAATCAACATAGAAGTGAAGGATTATGGTAAACATGCAAGGAAATGGGCTTGACGGCTACAATCATTTCAGCCGTGATCTTATATAAATGTACGGCAGGCTCGACAGGCTGAATTAATCTTGATCCTATTTCCTATGACCTTATTTGGAGCCTTTTTCAACCCAAAGTGAGATTACCATCAAAGTGTAGTCACTGTTGTAACATACACAATGCAGCAACCAATTGATGCACAGCATGCTCCCACTCACAGCAATGGGCAGGATTTCCTGGCCTTGAATGCTGGCGGGATCGTCCACACAGTCCGCAGCCGCCACGCCAGGATCCTGACCGCTGAGCCCACAGGTCAACCGCGCGGCCAGGAACTCGGCCCACCAGGGGCGGATTCCGGCATCAGGAGGGATTCTCCGCCCGATCGGCGATTACGAAATCGGCGTCGGGGTACGTTGAATCCCGCCCAATGTCTTTACCCGGTCTGGCCTGTACGTGACTCCAGACCCACAGCAATGTGCTTGACTTCTAAATGCCCACAGGCATTGGCAATTAAATGTTGGGCCACACAGTGCCGCCCACATTCCAGGAACGAATAGGAAAAAATTAATGAATGTCTCGAAAGGCCCTGCACTCCCCCATTACAGTGTTCGCTAGCTTCGTAAAAGATTCCAGGCTTTTTATGATCAATGTCCTGAAAGTTCTTTCTAAACACTTACAACTGTCCTCTGGAGAAAAACTTTCTGTCATCTGTCCTAAATGTATTTTTATCTGGCTCCAAGTGATGCTGCCAGATAATTGACTTTTAGCAAAAATTTTAAGCTGTGGGCTTAAAGCAGGAGTGGCAATGTCGGCACTGGTGGATGCGGCAATTAACATTCATAATCACACAAGTGCTAAACAATAACCATCCCCAACAGGAGGGAATCTAACCATCTCCGCTTGACATTCAATGGTATTTCCATCACTGAATCTCACATCAACATCAAGATGGCTGCCATTGACCAGAGACTTAACTCAATCGGCCCTATATAAATACTGTGGGCTACCAGAGCATTTCAGAGACTGGGAATTCTTCAGCGAGTAACACACCTTCTGATTTCCCAGAGCCTGTCCAGCATCTACAAGGCTCAAGACGGGAGTGTGTTGGAATACTCTCCACTTGCCTGGATGAGTGCAGCTCCAACAACACTCAAGAAGCTCAGATCCATTCAGGACAGAGCAACCCGCTTGATTGGCACCCCTTCCACCACCTTAAACATTCACTCCCGCTATCACCAGTATACAATGGCGGCAATGTATATCACAAAAAACATACAACTTTGCAGTAACTTGCACAAGCCTCATCTGACAAGACTTTCCGAATCCATGACCGCTACCCCTTAGAAGAAATTTTGTCCTTGCCAGTGACAGCTACACCCCGTGAAGGCATTTTAAAAAACCTTTGATTTCTAAGCACGTGATCAGGGTCAAGTCCTTCCTCAGAGGCCACACCTGACCCCGATACACCTCTCTCATTACATTTCGAAGCACAATTACAGAAGTAGTGCATTGGGCCATCTCTGATGAGGAGCTTAATAAATACAGGTATTGCTTCATTATTATTGAAGAGGGGTAGGACACAAGAGATCGACTGGAAAGAAAAATCTGCTGACACTCTTGTAATTTTACTCCGATAAAAATATTGTGGGGGTGAATCTCCGATTGCAGGACTAAGTGTCCGCGCCGTCGTGAACGCCGTCGCATTTCACGAAGGTGCGAAACGGGCGCGGGGACGACCGATTCTGTCCCCCACAGGGGGCCAGCATGGCACTGGAGCGGTTCACGCCACTCCAGCCTCCCTTCCCGGCGCCAAATGGGCGCCGCGCCAATCCCCGCGTGCTCAGTTGGGCCGCGCCAACCCGCACATGCGCGGGGGACTTCTTCAGCGCGCCGGCCCCTACGCAACATGGCGTGGGGGTTCAGGGAGGGGCCGGCCGCGCAACAAAGTAGGCCCGAGGGGGGAAGAGGCCGGCCCGCCGATCAGTGGGCCCCGATCGCGGGCCAGGCCTCATCGGAGGCCCCCCCCCCCCCCCCCCCCCCACGGTGAAGGAGCGCATTTCCCTGCCTCACCGGCCGCCACCCGACCCTACGCACAGAGTTCCCGCCGGCAGTGACCATGGGTGAACAGCGCCGGCGGGACTCTGCTTTTTCCGCGCGGCCGCTCGGCCAACCCGGGCCGGAGAATCGGCAGCCCCGCCGATTCCAGCGGCCCTCGACCGGCGGCGCGGCGAACACGCCGGCGCAAATGGCGCCGATTCCCCGCACATCGGAGAATTGCCCGCCGGCGCCGTGGCACGGTTGTGGCGATTCTCCTGCCCGGCGCGCGGCTCGGACAATCGCGCCCACTATTCCCACAGAATACAATGTCATCATGATTATTGTCTTTGTAAAAGTCAGAATGATTTTGTTAGGGATGTGCCCAGCTCTGTTAATCCTCCTGTCTCTTTTTTTAATTAAGTTATTTTTCCTTTACTTTGCACAGAGACAGCTTGAGCCTGGACCTCTGACACTGCTGCTCTCGATTTGACTGTTTGAAAGGTCTGTGATGCATTAACGAGGGCGTTGAAAGGTATCGTTCCATTCACCGAATTGCGAAATTATAAAATGCATTCCCAAAAACGATTATCAAGGCCACATCAACTAAAGAGACAGTTAAGGGGCTGGTCACGGAATCACCGAAGCTTAAAGGGGGTTTTTATTTTTAATCCTTTGCGTGAAGTGGGTGTCGCTGACTAGGTCAGCATTTGATGCCATTCCTAACTGCCCTTGAGAAGGTGGTGGTGAGCCGCCTTCTTGGACCACTGCAATCCACCTGGTGTAGGTACACCCACAGTGCTGCTAGAGAGCAAGCTTCAGGATTGCTGAAAAACCTAGAGAAATAGGAATAGAATAAATATCACCAACAGTCAGTCACCAATCAAACAAAACTAGCCCAGGTCAGAACATATAGCTGTAACATAATGGCACAGTGGTTAGCACTGCTGCCTCACAGCGCCAGGGACACAATTTTGATTCCAGCCTTGGTTGACTGTGTGGAGTTTGCACGTTCTCCCCGTGTCTGCGTGGGTTTCCTCCGGGTGCTCCAGTTTCCTCCCACAGTCCAAAGATGTGCAGGTTAGGTGGACTGACCAATGAGAAACTGAAGGAATTTCATATTAGTAAAGAAATGGTTTTGGGGAAATTAATGGAGTTGAAGGTGGACAAATCTCCAGGGCCTGATAATCTTCATGCCAGAGTATTTAAGGAAGTGGCCCTAGAAATAGTAGATCCATTGGTGGTCTTTTGCCAAAACGCTTTGGACTCTGGAATGGTTACTACAGATTGGAGGATTGCGAATGTAACCCCGCTATTCAAAAAGGTAGGCATGATGTGGAGATGCCGGCGTTGGACTGGGGTGGGCACAGTAATAAGTTTTACAACACCAGGTTAAAGTCCAACAGGTTTGTTTCAAATCACGAGCTTTCGGTGCGCAGCTCTTTTATCAGGTGAAGGATGAGATAGGTGGAGAGAAAACAGGGAACTATCGACCAGTGAGCATAATGTCGGTAGTGGGGAAGTTGCTGGAGTCCATTATCAAGGAATTCAGATCAAGCACAGCATTTGGAAAGTGGTGGTGTAATCAGACAAAGTCAGCATGGATTTACGAAAGAAAAATTGTGTTTGACAAATCTATTAGAATTCTTTGAAGATGTAACTCATGTTGACCAGGGAGAATTGGTAGATGTGGTTTATTTCGACTTTCAGAAGGCTTTCGACAAGGTTTCAAATAGCAGATTAATATGTAAAGTTATAGTGCATGGGATTATGGATAGTGTCTTGAGATGGATAGAAAGCTGGTTAGCAGAAATGAAGCAAAATGTTGTAAGAAATGGGTCTTTTTCTAATTGGCAGACAGTGACTACTGGGGTACTGCAGAGATCTGTGCTAGGACCCCAACTATTCAAGTTAAATATTAATGATTTGGACGAGGGAACTAAATGTATTGGGCAGGGTTCTCCCCCCCTGCCGCTCCACATGTCTGCCCCGACAGAAATGCGGTTTCCCATTGTGGGGCAGCGCCACGGCGTCGGGAAACCCCTGGGCGCCAGCATAACAGAGAATCACGCCGGCAAACAATCGCGGCCATTATCTCCAGATTTGCAGATGATGCAGAGTTGGGTGGGAGGGTGAGCTGTGAGGAGGATGCAGAAGAGAAAATGCTGGAAAACCTCTGCAGGTCTGGCAGCATCTGTAGAGAGAGAAAAGAGCTAACGTTAGCTCGAAACGTTAGCTCTTTTCTCTCCCTACAGATGCTGCCTGACTTGCTGAGATTTTCCAGCATTTTCTCTTTTGTTTCAGATTCCAGCCTCCGCAGTAATTTGCTTTTATTAGGAAGATGCAGAAATGCTTCAGCGGGATTTGGACAGCATGAGTGAATGGGCACGTGCATGGCAGATGTGGATAAATGTGAGGTTCTCCGCTTCAGTAGCAAAAATAGGAAGGTAGATTAATAATAATCTTTATTGTCACATGTAGGCTCACATTAGCACTGCAATGAAGTTACTGTGAAGAGCCCCTAGTCGCCACATTCCGACGCCTGTTCGGGTACACAGAGGGAGAGTTCAGAATGTCCAATTCACCAAACAAGCACGTCTTTCGGGACTTGTGGGAGGAAACCGGAGCGCCCGGAGGAAACCCACGCAGTCACGGGGAGAACGTGCAGACTCCACACAGGCAGTGACCCAAGCCGGGAATCGAACCTGGAACCCTGGAGCTGTGAAGAAACAGTGCTAACCACTGTGCTACCGTGCTGCCCCTTATTATTTGAACGGGTGTAAATTGAGAGAAGTGGATACTCAGCGAGACCTTGGTGTCCTTGTGCATCAGTCGCTGAAAGTAAGCGTGCAGGTACAGCAGGCAGTAAAGAAGGCAAATGGTATGTTTGTCTTCGTAGCGGGAGGATTTGAGTAGAGGAATAGAAACGTTTTACTTGTATAGGATATTGGTGAGGCCACACCTGGAGTATTGTGTGCAGTTTTGGTGTCCTTATCTGAGGAAGGATGTTCTTGTTATGGAGGGAGTGCAGCAAAGGTTTACCAGGCTGATTCCTGGGATGGCGGGACTGTCATATGAGGAGAGACTAAGTTGGTTATGATTATATTCACTGGAGTTTAGAAGAGTGAGAGGGGATCTCATAGAAACTTACAGAATCCTAACAGGGTTAGACAGGGTTGATTCACGGTAGCCTTGTGGATAGCACAATTGCTTCACAGCTCCAGGGTCCCAGGTTCGATTCCGGCTTGGGTCACTGTCTGTGCGGAGTCTGCACATCCTCCCCGTGTGTTCGTGGGTTTCCTCCGGGTGCTCCGGTTTCCTCCCACAGTCCAAAGATGTGCGGGTTAGGTGGATTGGCCATGATAAATTGCCCTTAGTGTCCAAAATTGCCCTTAGTGTTGGGTGGGGTTGCTGGGTTATGGGGATAGGGTGGCGGTGTTGACCTTGGGTGGGGTGCTCTTTCCAAGAGCCGGTGCAGACTCGATGGGCCGAATGGCCTCCTTCTGCACTGTAAATTCTATGAAATCTATGAAAGAATGTTTCTGATGGAGGGGGATAATTAGGGGTCATAATTTGAGGATAAGGGACTGAGGTGAGGAGAAATTTCTTCACCCAGAGAGTGGTGAATCTGTGGAATTCGCTACCACAGAAAGTAGTTGAGGCCAAAACGTTGTGTAATTTCAAGAAGGAATTAGACATAGCTCTTGGGGCTAAAGGGATCAAGAGATATAATAATAATAGCCCTTTATTGTCACAAGTATGAAGTTACTGTGAAAAGCCCCTAGTCGCCACATTCCAGCGTCTGTTCGGGTAAGCCGGAACGGGAATTGAACCCGCGCTGCTGGCCTTGTTCTGTATCACACACCAGCTGTCTAGCCCACTGAGCTAAACCAGCCCTAGATACAGGTGGAAGGCAAGATCAGGGTATTCAACTTGATGATTAGCCATGGTCATAATGAATGGAAGAGCAGGCTCGAAGGGCCGAATGGCCTCCTCCTGCTTCTATTCTTTGTTTCCATGGCCTCCTTCTGAACAATGATTCTTCAATGATTCAATTCAATGGTTCAGAACCAGCTCTGCTGGGCAGGACACCATTCTCCTGAAGCAATCGCTCCACTCTGACAGGCGACTCTCGGGAAGACGAGTCATCCCTGAAGATGTCGAACTCATGGGGAGTCGGTGGATTGTAACTGGTCAAAATGGAGAAGCTGCGTTCGGGAAGGCACTGCACGCTCAGAGAGAGAGACGGGAACACGCAGACCTGAGGCGTTGGCGAGACCGCCCAAACTTCCAAACTCCAACCGTCCGAGCATCCCCTGCCCCACATGTGGCAGAGTCCCCAGATCGCCCTTTGGGCTTAGCAGCCCTCTCAGGACCCCCCTCGATTCAGAGTAGGTGCAAGTCACCCTCGATCCTGAGGGGCTGCCCCGGAAGAAAAAGACCTTGGACCATAGGAAACCACACCACTGCCTTCCCTTCTAGAATCCATCTGTAATGATCAACATGTCACACAGGGGATGGACGATTTGAGTTTTACCATGCTTGCAACATGCATGAACTGCCCTGCAAACTGTCACTGTTGCTCAGAGGGTTACTGATACATATGTCCACTTACACTGTCAGCTGCTGCATTGAAGTCTTGCACGGTCAGACAAGGTCCTGAGCAATGCTGTCATGCTTCCCCCACACAAGGTCAATTTCCCTGACTGGTTAATGTGCGTTTTGGTCAATCCCTATCCTACCCAGACAATTCAAGCATTTGAGTCGCCCAGATCCTCTTATTTCTTTCGCTGCGGTCCTGACAGATGTAGCACATGTGCCACGAGCTCCAGCAGTCAGTGAGCATGGTTGTAAATAATGAAGTTTGCACCGGAGGGAGCAGACTGGAAGTTAATTAGGGCCTGAAACTCTCAGGATTATGCAAATTTCTCCAGAGACAGCCAGATTTGATTTTTTAAAAATTTATGATGATTACCAAAAGCCGGAGTGCTAAGGTTGGGCAGAGGGCTGTTTCCTGAATCCACCAGCTTAATGTTCGCATGAAGAGCAATTTATAATTTCATTAAAATTCAATGGCGTTTTCTCTTGGTCTAATTTTACAGAAACTGCCAAAGTGGATCATAACAACGTTTGATATATCTTCTGAATTTAAAAGATAGTCTGTGGCCAGAATTTTATGCTCACGCCCAGCAGGGTCTGAGGGAGGGAGGGAGAGCGAGCTTGTAGCGGGGCTGGCAGGGCTTTGAATGGGAAGCCCAAACATGGCCCAAACATGGGCGGCATGGTGGCACAGTGGTTAGCACTGTTGCTTCACAGCACCAGGGTCCCAGGCTCAATGCCAGGCTTGGGTGACTGTGGGGAGTCTGCACGTTCTCCCCGTGTCTGCGTGGGTTTCCTCCGGGCGCTCCAGTTTCCTCCCGCAAGTCCCGAAAGATGTGCTTGTTATTGGACATTCTGAATTCTCGATCTGTGTACCCAAATAGGCGCCGGAATGTGGCGACGAGGGGATTTTCACAGTAACTTCATTGCAGTGTTAATGTAAGCCTACTTATGACAATAAAGATTATTCTGAAGATTATTATAATAAGCTCCATAATTCTTGTTTCCCACCCAACCTTAATCTTTAGCTCGAAGGCGCCTGATAGTTGGGGGGGGGGGGGGGGGGGGGGGGGGGGGAGACCCGAAATTGAACCAAGTTCAATCTCAGGTGGGAACTGGGGCTCCCTCCCTTAGGGCACCTTCTGGCCTCCCTCTCCCCCCGACCTATCCCATGACATCCCGATCTCACCTGCGTGACCCTCCAGGCCTTCCGTACCTTGACCCCTGCCATGGTAACTTTCCTGGCAACACTGGAGGGCCGACAGCTCTCCAGGGATGAAAGTCCCACCTTCTGCTCACCAACGCTTGCTGGAGCATGAAGTGGCATCAGGCCTGCTGGAGTTCCCGCCGGCTCCTCGGGCAACAGTGGCCGAACCCCCAGCCCAGGTGGGTGGTGGTGTGCGCCCCAGTCATCCTGAAATTCAGGCTGTTGAAATCGGATGCACAGTGATTATGTGATGCAAAGTGGCGGACTTGAAACGTGAACTCTGGTGGAGATTTACCACCATCTTTATTGGTGGTGGGGGGAGGCTGGGTTGACGGCGGGAGCGGGAAATTCCACGGGAGTCCTGAAATATGGTTCACATTGGCATGATTTCCCATTGGGATTGTATCTGCCCTCCCGCCAATGACGTAATGGGAACCCCGACGTTGAACAGGACTGTACGCCTGATAACTCCCCCCTCCTCCATTAGATTTTCCAATCACGTCAGTGTACCGAATCAGGCCAGGTCTCCCAGGGTGTGCACCTGACGAACAAAACCCGCCAGAGGAGTCCAGGTGAGTGCATCGCTCAGGTGGCAGAGGGCAGAGCCATGGGGCACAGTGCCGGGGAAGTGCCAGGAGGGTTTCATGAGGGAGGGGGGGTCTGAGTGGGGTGGGAGGTGTGTTCGGCGGGGGGGGGGGGGGGTGTTTCTATTTTTAATTTATTTTATTCAAATAAAAACTGCTGGTGAGGTGAGTTCAATCAGAGATGACCTCCCCTCACTCTCGCCCCCTCTATCACCCCCCCCCCCCCCACCCCCATGGAAAGGAAATCTAGAGCGAAGGGACATGGTTTCAGATACAGGGTCACCCACTTGAAAGAGATGTGAGGAGGGCTTTCTTCCCTCAGAAGGTCATAGATCTTTGGCATTCCCTATCGCAGTGATCCTCATCACTGAGTGTAATCAAGGCTGAGTTAGCCGGATTGTTGAGCTAATGGGGAGTCAAGCATTATTGGGAATAGGCAGGAAAGTGGAGTTGTGGCCAAGTTCAGATCAGCCACGATATTACTGAATGCTGGAACTGGTTCTAGGAGCAGCACAGCTGACTCCTGCTTCTATTCACCATCATCTTACACTCCAGCATCTGCAGTGTTTGCATTTGTATGCAATCTGATTGGAGTGGAAATGTGATCTGACTGTAGTTAAATATGATGTGATTGGATTGTACATGTGATCTGATTGAATTGTATATGATCTGATTGCGGTGTATATGCGATCTGATTGAATTGTATATGATCTGATTGTGGTGTATATGTGATTTGATTGAATTGTATATAATCTGCTTGGAGTGTATACATGATTTGATTGAATTGTATAAAATCAGATTGGAGTGTTTATGTGACCTGACTGGATTGTATATAATCTGATTGGAGTGTATATGCGACCTGATTGAATTGTATAAAATCAGATTGGAGTGTTTATGTGACCTGATTGGATTGTATATGATCTGGTTGTAGTGTATATACGACCTGATTGGATTGTATATAATCTGATTGGAGTGTATATGCGATCCGCTTGAATTGTGTATCATCTGATTGGATTGTATATGTATCTGATTGATTGTAGATGATCTGATTGTAGTGTATATGTGATCTGATTGAATTGTATATGTGATCTGATTGGATTGCATGTTATCTGATTGGAGTGTAAATATGATCCGGCCAATATTAGAAACAGTAAATAGGTGCAGGAGTAGGCCATTTGGCCCTTCGAGCCTGCACCACTGTTCAATATGATCATGGCCGATCATGCAAATTCAGTATCCACTCCCGCTTTCTCTCCATATTCCTTGATCCCTTTAGCCACAAGGGCCACGTCCAGCTCCCTCTTGAATAAATCCAACGAACTGGCCCCAACAGCTTTCTGTGGGAGAGAATTCCACAAGTTCCCAACTCTCTGAGAGAGGAAGTTCTTCCTCATCTCAGTCCTGAATGGCTGACCCCTTATTCTTAGCCTGTGACCCCTAGTTCTGGACGTCTCCAACATGGGGAACATTCTTCCCGCATCCAGCCTGTCCAGTCCCATCAGGATTTTATATGTTTCTATGAGATCCCCTCTCATTCTTCTAAACTCCAGTGAGTACAAGCCCAGTCGATCCAGTCTTTCTTCATATGTCAGTCCTGCCATCCCGGGAATTAGTCTGGTGAACCTTCACTGGACACTCTCAATAGCAAGAATGTCCTTCCTCAAACTAGGAGACCAAAGCTGCACACAATACTCAAGGTGTGGCCGCACCAAGGCCCTGTATAACTGCAGCAACACATCCCTACTCCTATACTCAAATCCTCTCGCTATGAAGGCCAGCGTGCCATTAGCTATCCTCACTGCCTGCTGTACCCGCACGCCAACCTTCAGCGACTGTTCCACCGTGACACCCAGGTCTAGTTGCATTTCCCCTTTTCCTAAACTGCCACCATCTAGATAATAATCTGCCTTCCTGTTTTTTTGCCACCAAAGTGGATAACCTCACATTTACCCATGTTATATTACATTTGCCCACACAGCCAGCCTGTCCAAGTCACCCTGTAGCCTCTTTGCATCCTCCTCACAGCACACACTGCCACCCAGCGCGGTGTTGTCTGCAAATTTGGATATATTGCATGCAATTCCTTAGTCCAAATCATGAATGTAGTTTGTCTCTTGACACACGCCACAGAACGATTATCTGGCTATGACCTCATTGCTGTCTGAGGGAGCTTGCTGTGTACAAATTGGTTGCTGCGTTTCCTATATTGTAATGGTGACTGGGGGTCGGTTAGCTCAGTTGGCCGGACGGCTGATTTGTGACGCGGAGCGATGCCAACAGCGTGGGTTCAGTTCCCGTATCGGTTGAGACTATCTATGAAAGTCTTTCCTTCTCCACCACGCCTGAGGTGCAGTGACCGCCAGTCAGCTCTCTTTCAAAAGGGGAGAGTAGCCTATGGTCCTCGGGGATGATGGCGACGACACTTCAAAAGTACTTTATTGCGCTGCGCTGTGCTTTGCGGTGTCCTGTATTTAAGAAAGTCCTTTTTTTCTCTTGTTTTATCCATCTCGGTCTTTTTTTCCTAAATGTGGGCAAGATTAATAATCATAATAATCTTTATTATTGTCACAAGTGGGCTTACATTGACCCAAGCTGGGAATCGAACCTGGGATCCTGGCGCTGTGAAGCAACAGTGCTAATCACTGTGCTACTGTGCTGTCCTATTTGCTAGTCCTGAAGGTCGTACGATGATACTCGATGAATGTGCCGGTCACGAAGTATGAACAATGAAGAAAAAACAGATCTATCCTGCCACCCCCCCAACCCCATAATCAGTGAAGATGTTTCCTGTGTATCAGGACTGTGTATATGTAAACTTGATTAAATTCATAAATCTTTTAGAATTAGTTAATTATAGTTCATGGGATTAGGAGCACAAATTTTGTAACTTTAATTTAAGTCTGTGACAACCAATTATTCGGATAATCAAATATCCTATTGATTGGTTTTACGTATTAAATGAATATTTAATGGCATGAAACAATGCTCTAATTGTGTTTTATGTTTATTCAGGGTCCTGTGAAATACTGCGTTAAGTCAATGCCCGTGTTGGCATTCTTGCCCACTTTCAATCTTTCGCAAGGGGATTGGCAGACATGGCCATTGATCCAGTGAGAGGTGGGGGCGACTGGGTGTGAGGTGGGCAGCAAAGCCAGCAGCAACCCATCATGTGATCAAAGGAAAGAGAGTGAAGGGAGATGCCTAGAGGTGCACGTGTGAAGAGTTCGGCCTTTGAAAGTAGGAAGGCAATTGAGAAGAAACCTGATGACCGATGAGTGTGACACTCCTGGCGGAATTGCCACAGGAGGAGACCGGAATTTGGAGGAGCAGAGAGTCCGGATTGGAAGAGAGCTGGAGGAGATCGCACAAGGAGGGTGGAAAGAGGCTGATGTTCAGATCTTTGTCCTTTTTTGCAAGTCCATGTGCTGGCGTAGATGGGACGAGTGGAGATTGGTCTAAGCTCCAGACCCTGCTCCCTAAATCTCTCCAGCTTTCTCTACACTGCTAAGGTTAAAACCAACCTCAAAACTGCCCTAATCCCCGTATGTGAGTAAATGTGAAATCCTGCTTGATAACGCTCCTCCTACGAAGCACTTTGAGATGTTTTGAAGGTACGATATAAAAGCAAGTTGGTGCTATTTTTCTACTAATGCCTTGAGTTCAAATCTTGGAGAAAAACATCGAAGCCAGAGGAAGAACTGATAGCACCTGAGCCAAGATGAGCTTCCTTAAATTCCAGAGACCTCAATATTGAACAAGTCCAATGAATGAAGTTTTCAGCTACAGATCTGGGGCGGGATTCTCCGACCCCCCCGCCGGGTCGGAGAATCGCCGGGGGCTGGCGTGAATCCCGCCCCCGCCGGTTGCCAAATTCTCCGGCACCAGATATTCGGCGGGGGCGGGAATCGCGCCGCGCCGGTCGGAGAGCCCCGCCCCCCCCGCCGGCGATTCTCCGGCCCGCGATGGGCCGAAGGCCCGCTGCTGGAATGCCAATCCCGCCGTCGAGAATCAAACCACCACTCTTACCGGCGGGACCAGGCGCGGGCGGGCTCCGGTGTCCTGGGGGTGGGGGGCGTGTGGGGTGATCTGGCTCCGGGGGGTTCCCCCACGGTAGCCTGGCCCGCAATCGGGGCCCACCGATCCGCGGGCGGGCCTGTGCCATGGGGGCACTATTTTCCCTCCGTCTCGGCCACAGTCTTCACCATGGCCAACGCGGAAGAGACACCCCCCCCCACGCATGCGCGGGGATGACGTCAGCAGCTACTGACGCTCCCGCGCATGCGCGGACCTCGGCCGGCTGGCGAAGTCCTTTCGGCCCCAGCTGGCGTGGCGCCAAAAGCCTTTCCCGCCGGCCGGCGGCACACCAACCACTCCGGCGCGGGCCTAGCCCCTCAAGGTGAGGGCTTGGCCCCGAAAGGTGCAGAGAATCCGCACCTTTGGGGCGACCCAACGCCGGAGTGGTTCCCGCCACTCCATCCCGCCGGGCCCTCCGCCCCGCCGGGTAGAGGAGAATCCGGGCCCATGTTTCAGAGCTGTCCTATAAGACATAGGCGCAGAGGTAGACCATTCGGCCCATCGAGTCTGCACCACCATTCAATGAGATCATGACTGATGGATCTGATGTGATAATCTTCCACTCCACTTGCCTGCCTTATCCTCATAACCCTTGATTCCCTCTCTGATTAAAAATCTGTCTCTCAGCTTTGAACATACTTAATGACCCAGCCTCTACAGCCCTCTGCGATAAGGAATTTCACATATCCACTACCCTTCCTCCTCATCGCTGTCTTAAATGGGTGGCCTCTTACTCTGAGAATATGCCCTTTGGCCCGAGATTCTCCCACGAGGGGAACAAACCTCTCAGCATCTACCCGGTCAAGCCCCCTGAGAATCCTATATGTCTCAATAAGGTCACCACTCATTCTTCTAAACTCCATTGAGTACAGACCCAACCTACTCAACCACTCGTCATAAGAAAATCTCTCCAAAAGTGATTTGATTTGATTTATTATTGTCACATGTATACAGTGAAAAGTATTGTTTCTTGCATGTTGTACAGACAACGCACACCGAAGGAAGGAGAGACTGCAGAATGTAATGTTACAGTCATAGCTAGGGAGTAGAGAAAAGATCAACTTAATACGAGGTAGGTCCATTCAAAAGTCTGATGGCAGTAGGGAAGAAGCTGTTCTCGAGTCGGTTGGTACGTGACCTCAAACTTTGGTATCTTTTTCCTGACGGAAGAAGGTGGAAGAGAGTATGTCCGGGGTGTGTGGGGTCCTTAATTATGCTGGCTGCCTTTCTGAGGCAGCGGGAATTGTAGACAGAGTCAATGGATGGGAGGCTGGTTTGCGTGATGGACTGGGCTACATTCACAACCTTTTGTAGTTTCCTGCGGTCTTGGGCGGAGCAGGCTCCATACCAAGCTGTGATACAACCAGAAAGAATGCTTTCTATGGTGCATCTGTAGAAGTTGGTGAAAGTCGTAGCTGACATGCCAAATTTCCTTAGTCTTCTGAGAAAGTAGAGTCGTTGGTGGGCTTTCTTAACTATAGTGTCAGCATTGGGGGACCAGGACAGGGGGCGAAATTCTTCGTAATCGGCGCGATGTCCGCCGACTGGCGCCAAAAACGGCGCAAATCAGTCCGGCATCGCGCTGCCCCAAAGGTGCGGAATCCTCCGCACCTTTCGGGGCCAAGCCCTCACCCGCGCCGGACTGATTTCCGGCCCACCAGCTGGCGGGAAAGGCCTTTGGTGCACCGCCAGCTGGCGCGGAAATGACATTGCCGGGTGGCGCATGCGCGGGAGCGTCAGCGGCCGCTCACGGCATCCCCGCGCATGCACAGTGGAGGGGGTCTTTTCCTCCTCCGCTATGGTGTAGACCATGGCGAAGGCGGAAGGAAAAGAGTGCCCCCACAACACAGGTCCGCCCGCGGATCGGTGGGCCCTGATCGCGGGCCAGGCCACCGTGGGGGCACCCCCCGGGGCCAGATCGCCCCGCGCCCCCCCCAGGACCCCGGAGCCCGCCCGCGCCACCTTGTCCCGCCGGTAAGAGAGGTGGTTTAATCCACGCCGGCGGGACAGGCATTCCAGCAGCGGGACTTCGGCCCATCAGGGCCGGAGAATCGCCGGGGGGCCCCCGCCAACCGATTCCCGCCCCCGCCGAATCTCCGGTTCCGGAGGATTCGGCAACCGGCGGGGCGGGATTCACATCCAGCCCCCGGCGATTCTCCGACCCGGCGGGGGCTCGGAGAATCCCGCCCAGGTTGTTGGTAATCTGGACACCTAAAAACTTGAAGCTCTCGACCCTTTCTACTTCGTTCCCATAGATGTAGACAGGGGCATGTTCTCCACTACGCTACCTGAAGTCGATGACAATCTCCTTTATTTTGTGGACATTGAGGGAGAGATTATTGTCGCCGCACCAGTTCACCAGATTCTCTATCTCCATACCCAGGATTAACCTAGCGAACCTTCTCTAGATTGCCTCCAATGCCAGTATATTTTTCCTTAGATAAGGGGGCCAAGGGCAACATGGTGGCGCAGTGGGTTAGCACCACTGCCTCACGGCGTCAAGGTCCCAGGTTCGATCCCAGCTCTGGGTCACTGTCCGTGTGCAGTTTTCACATTCTCCCCGTGTTTGCGTGGGTTTCGCCCCCACAACCCAAAACGATGTGCAGGGTAGGTGGATTGGCCATGCTAAACTTTGACCCTTAATTGGAAAAAATGATTTGGGTGCTCTAAATTTAAGGGGGCCAAAATGATCCCTTTTTTATTTGTGATGCACTATCAATTACGACGAGACGAGAGTAGGATGTAATCGAGGTTTTATTACACAGAGATGTGTGGCCTCCTACAGCAGCTTACGAAATGGCTGCTGTTCGGAGAGCACACACATTTATACTCCGCCTACTGGGCGGAGCCAGAAGGCAGGGATCTACCCCGTACCTCTAGTACAGGGGCCTTACCGTAATACCCATATATACAATATAATACTGATGTGGAGATGCTGGCGTTGGACTGGGGTGAGCACAATATAATACAACAGTGGTGACTACCACAATTTGTTCCTTTCTCTCTTTTAACAGTTCACCTGGCCAAGGGCCTGCTGCAGATTACATGTATTACTTATGCACTAGCTTTGGCAATCCATTGGTTGGGTGAAGTCTCAATTGAGCGTGTGAGTTTGCTACCGAAAGAAGGAGAGTTGGCAGGCCTGTTAACATGCCCATCATAACAACCTGAAAGCAGAGGGTTTTGTGAGAAACCACTATCCCGTTCCTTTCGTTAGAGTTTGAAGATCAGGGTTCAGTTTGCAGAGACTTGTGGCCAGCCACAGCGAGCAGGATTTCCCCCCCCTGGCTTTGGGGCCCCCGATGTCAGGGCCAAAATGGGGGTCCCCTCAGCCAGCACCATCCTGGAGCGATTTTCCTGGAGGTGGTCATCTCCTAATAATTCAGGATGACGAGTCAGCTCCTGATGCTGCTGGCTCAGTCAACAGGAGAGGTGGGCACAGCTCCGGCAGGTGGGTGACCTTTGAGGCGCCTCAAAATGGAGATGCCCCTTGGAGATGAAAACCATCAATAATAAATGATTTTAGTGCGGCTGAGCAGGCAAGTCCCTCGAATCTGAGGGGTAGCCCCCATCGGTAGCAGTGTTTGGGTTACAGGCATGGCCTTTGCTACCAGCTTTGGAGCATGGAGCCTCCGACTACTCCACCCTTGCCCCTCCCATGCAGGGAGGCCTCCTCCATTGAGCTGGCAATGTGCCCACACGGTGGGTTGAAGGTGGAAGGTGGGCAGCCGGCAAAATGCCAACGGTCCCTCTTTTATATGTCCCCAATTGGGACGTGAATTATTTAGATCCGCATCCCACCACATCTCTGAGGAACCTCCGCAGCAGCGGGAATGCTTTCCCACTATTTTCCCGGCACCCTGGGTGGGGTTCTCCCAGCCCGGGGCCGGGCCGGAGAATCCCCGCAACCGGGGCCATGCCGCCCCGATGCCGGCATGCGATTCTCCGTTCCGGCGGATTTGGCGCGGCGCTGGTCGCGGGCCGCTGTACGCGGCCAGGTCGCCGATTCTCCGGCTCGGGTGGGCCGAGCGGCCACTCTAAAAAGGCAGCGTCCCGCCAGCGCCGTCCTCACCTGGTCGCAGCCGACGGGAACTCTGTGCACAGGGTCGGGGGGGGGGGGGGTCTCCGACCCCGGGGGGGGTCCTCCGAATGGGCCTGGCAGGCCAGCCTCTCGCTTCCCGGGCCTATTTTCTTTCGAGCGGGTCCCTGAACTCGCCCACCATGTTGCGCCAGAGCCGGCGCGTTGAGGGAGGCGACCGCGCATGCGCAGGTTGTCACCGGCGCCGCTGCGCATGCGCGGATCCCCCCAGCGCTGAGCTAGCCCCCTGTAGGGGCCAGAACCGGTACTCCCAGCGGCCTGTTCGCGCCGTCGTGAAACGCGACGGCGTTTCCGACGGCGTGGACACTCTGCTGCCGAATGGGAGAATCCCGCCCCTTCCCTCCGAGCCTGCCACCGCGGGAACAGGAAGTTTCTGCTCGGTGAGTGGCCCCGTGACAACTGAGTCAGACCAAAATTGTGACAAAACCTTCCCACTCCTTCAGATATTAATCACGGCTTTCACTGGATGAAGTGGGTTGCCGCTCTCTCAAGATCATGGCTGTTATTTGTCATTTATCAGGAAGGTGAAGAGAAATCGAGCGTTTTATTTCAATGGAACTGCTATGAGTTTGCAGAGTCCCAGCTGAATTGCTGTAGTGTAACATCCTTACCGTCAAGATACGGAGTTATGATAAATGACTGGCGGTACTTGGATTTGGCAGCTTGGATAGGAGGCTTTCCAGAGCTGATCTTGAATAGTATGATCAAGGGAATGGAGTGAAGGTGGAATATTATGTTAAATTAGATTATGTGCGGAAGACAAGGCAACATGGGTTCAAAGAAAGAACTAGCTGTATTTATGGAGCACTTTTATGACCTGAGGTTATCCCAAAGCACTTCACAGGCAATGATTGCTCTTGAAATGTAGCCTCTGTTACAATAGAGCAAATTAATAAAAGCAGAAGTTAAGAGTGAAATCAAGAAATTATTCTTTGTCCAACAGGTGTTTATCACATAGGATGGAGTTCCCAATGGAATGATGGATACAGAAGTGGAGATTGAGGTGCATATGGGTGCACGGAGAGTTTTTTATTCAATTGGTGTGGAGTCGAGGACTAGGGCGGTATTGAAGCAAGCATCCAGGAAAGTCCAGAGCAAACAGGGGAAACACTTCTTCGTACAAAGAATGCAAAACAACACTTCCTCCACAATAGTCCTCAATACCGAGGCCTCGCAAGGCTGCATACTTAGCCCCCTACTATACTCCCTGTACATACACGACTGCGTGGCAAAATTTGGTTCCAACTCAATCTAGGGGCTGGTTTAGCACACTGGGCTAAATAGCTGGCTTTTAAAGCAGACCAAGGCAGGCCAGCAGCACGGTTCAATTCCCGTACCAGCCTCCCTGAACAGGCGCCGGAATGTGGTGACTAGGGGCTTTTCACAGTAACTTCATTTGAAGCCTACTTGTGACAATAAGCGATTTTCATTTCATTTCATCTACACGTTTGCTGACGACACGACCATAGTGGGTCGGATCTCAAATAACGACGAGTCAGAATACAGGAGGGAGATAGAGATCCTAGTGGAGTGGTGCAGCGACAACAATCTCTCCCTCAATGCCAGCAAAATGAAAGAGCTGGTCATTGACTTCAGGAAGCAAAGTACTGTACACACCCCTGTCAGCATCAACTGGTGGAGGTGGAGATGGTTAGCAGTTTCAAATTCCTAGGGGTGCACATCACCAAAAATCTGTCCTGCTTCACCCACGTCGATGCTACCACCAAGAAAGCACAACAGCGCCTATACTTCCTCAGGAAACTAAGGAAATTCAGCATGTTCACACTGTCTTAGTTACTTTTACAGATGCACCATAGAAAGCATCGTATCTGGCTCCATCCCAGCTTGGTATGGCAACTGCTCAGCCTAGGACCGCAAGAAACTTCAGAGAGTCGTGAACACAGCCCAGTCCATCACATGAACCATTGATCTATCTACACCTCCCGCTGCCTGGGGAAAGCGGGCAGCATGATCTACGACCCCTCCCACCCGGCTTACTCACTCTTCCAACTTCTTCCTTCGGGCAGGAGATACAAAAGCCTGATAACACGCACAAACAGATTCAAAAACAGATTCTTCCCCGCTGTTACCAGACTCCTAAATGACCCTCTTATGGACTGACCTGATTAATACTACTTTCCTGTATGCTTCATCCGATGCCGGTGTCTATGTATTTACATTGTGTACCTTGTGTTGCCCTATTATGTATTTTCTTTTTATATTTTATTTTCATGTACTAAATGATCTGTTGAGCTGCTCGCAGAAAAATACTTTTCACTGTACCTCGGTACACGTGACAATAAACAAATCCAATCCAAAGTGTGGAACCATAAAAATCAGTAGCTGCTAGTTCAATTGATCTGTCTGAAGCTGCGATGTGGAAAAATGTGGGAAATTAACCAGTTATATCCTGTCCATAAAAGGCAAGACAAAACGGGGTGACACGGTGGCACAGTGGTTAGCACTGATGCCTCATAACGCCAGGGACCCGGGGCCAACTCCGGCGTTAGGTGACTGTCTGTGCGGAGTTTGCACTTTCTCCCCGTGTGTGCGTGGGTTTCCTCCGGGTGCTCCGGTTTCCTCCCACAGTCCGAAGATGTGCAGGCTAGCTGGATTGGCCATGCTAAATTGCCCCTTGGTGTCCAAAGATGTGCGGGTTAGGTGGATTGGCCGTGCTAAATTGCTCTTGGTGTCCAAAGATGTGCAGGTTTGGCTGGGTTATAGGGGGAGGGAGGGGGATGGGCCTAGGTATGGTGCTTTTTCAGAGGGTCGCTGTAGACTCGATGGTGCAGACTCAATAACAATTTGCTCACTGATGATCGGTTGGCCCATTTAACTCCTGACGTCATTACAACCTTGCTCCAAACACGGACAATGGCGATAAGTTCAACAGGTGAGGCCAGAGTGACAGCCCCCAACATCAAAGCCGGAGTCATACCGAGCAGATTGTTATGCATGTGGGAGGCCAAGATCAGCCCCACAACCTTGCTCCAGAAGTTCCTCAGTGTAGTGTGCTAGGCCCAACCATCTTCAGCTGCTTCATCAATGACTTTGCCCCCATCACAGTGGGGATATTCACTAATGATTGCAGCACCGTTTGCGACTCCTCAGATACTGAAGAGGTCAGGTGCAGCACGACCTGGTCAATATTCAGACTTGGGTTGCTAAGTGTCAGGTGATGGAATATTCTCCCCTTGAATAAATGAGTGCAGCTCCAAAAGCCATCCAGGACAAAGGAGTCCCCTTGATGGGCATCCCACCAACCACAATCAACATTCATTCCCTGTACCCCGACATGCAGTGGTAGCACTTTTTTGCCATGGAGAAAATGCACTGCGGTAACTCACCAAAGCTCCTTTGAAAGCACTTTCCAAACCGGCAACCTCCAATCCCTCGAAGGACAAAGGCAACAGGCTCATGGGATCAACACCACCTGCAAGTTCCCCTCCAAGCCACTAGACTTGGAATTATATCGTCTTCTTTATTGTAGGGTCGAAATCCTGGGACTCACTTCCTCACAGCACTGTGGGTGCACACAATGGTTCAAGATGTAGTTTCACCACCACTTTCTCAATGGTAATTAGGGGCGGGTAATAAATGCTGACCTTGCCAGTGATGTCCACATCCTAAAATAGAATACATAAAGCACTAACATGGACTCTTGGGGACAAATAGCCCTGTTATGTGCCATTTATTTCATGCAATCCTTTGCACTTGGAGGGGAAGTCTTGCTGGGTGTTTTCTGTCTGTTTCCCAACTTGATCACTTTTCATGCGATATCAATGAAAAGGGCATGCTGCGATTGGGTGCTTCTGAAGATGTTCTGAATTCTGACGAGAGGATTGGGGGACCAGGGGCCGAGGGGGAGGTGGGGGGGGGGACCAGTGGCTTGGGGGAAACCAGAAATTGGGGGGAAACCAGAGGTTTGGAGGAACCAAAGGCAGGGCGGAACCAGAGGATTAGGGAGCAGCAGGGTGGGGAACAAGATACTGGGGGAACCAGAGGCTGGGAGGACTAGAGGATTGGGGATCAGGAGGGTGGGAGGACTAGAGATTGGGGGAACCAGAGGCTCGGGAGGGTTCAAGGCACTGAGGAGCAGCAGGTGCTTAGGAACAGTGCTCGGCTAAGTCAGCCAGCTTGACTCGATGACTGTTTTTGTGCCATTTCTTCCCCAGGGATCCACCGCAGATCCTGCCTCCTTTTCGCCTCTGAAAACATGTTGTTTACCCTGATGAAATCTACAGAACCCTTCAACAATAGATATTCAGAACTTCAGGTGTCCCTGTGACATTGGGACTGCTTCAACAAATAGTAGGCAGCAGGGCATGATGTCATCAATTATCATTTTAGTATTTGAATTATGTTCCCACCTGTGTAGGTTTTCTACGCCAGATGAACAGAAGGAGATACTGAACTTGGCACGTATGAGATTAGCTGGATAAAAATGGCCATATTGAGTCTCTTTGATGGGTCTGTAACTCCATGCTTACACCAGTTCTTATGGGGCATAGTGAACATAAAAATCATTCAACGTCTACCTCATCATGCACCAAGGTCACAGCAAACTCCACACAAGTCGGAATCGAACCCGGGCCCCTGGCGGCGTGAGGCAGCAGTGCTAACCGCTGTGCCACCGTGCCGTTATGCGGGGTGCCTGGAAATTAGTGCCACGTCTTTAGACAGCTGGTTCCGGCTGATGCTTAAAGCTGCAGGATGGGGGAGGAGAGGCTGAGGGAGGAAAGTCTGGGGGAGGACAGGCTAGAGAAGGAGAGGCTGAGGGAGCAGAGGCGGAGTGAAGAAAGTCTAGAGGAGCAGGAGAGGCTGGGGGAGCAGCAGGTGCTTAGGAACAGTGCTTGACTCAGTCACCCAGCTTGACTTCAATGACTCAAAAACAGAAAACGCTGGAAAATCACAGCAGTTCTGACAACACCTGTCACGAGAGAAGGAAGCTAACGTTTAGAGTCTGGGTGACTCTTTGTCAAAGTCATCCAGACTCGAAACGCTAGCTCCCTTCCCTCTCCGCAGATGTTGCCTGACCTGCTGTGATTGTCCAGCTCTATCTCTTTTTGTTTCAGATTCCAGCATCCGCAGTAAGTTGCTTTTGACTCAATGACTGTTTTTGCTTCACTCCTTTCCCGGAGATCCCCTACAGCTTCTGTCCCATTTTGCTGTCAAAATAATGTTGCTTGTCCTGATGAAACGCGTTGACAATGCAGCAGCGGCGTCAAATTCCGAGACCTCAAGAGTTCGAATCTGTGATAATGATGCAAGATTAAATTAAACTGGCATAATTGAGTTTGTTAAATTTTCAAATGTCTAAAATTCAGTCTGCGTTGGCCTGATCATTTTCATTTAACGCATCCCAATGTTTTAACCTAATAATGTGGCCTTGTGTGTAGCGTTAGTCAAAGAAGTCCTTTAAGACCAACCTCCCTTTTAAAATCTTTCTGTCAGGGTCTCAGCTGTTGCAAGGTGCCTGCAATTATTTCTTTATAGATCGCGTCTGGAGATGCCAATCTCCTTGGTAGTGTTAGCGGCTGGTGTCTTGAAGGTGTGACAGCACTCTGATATACAGTCGCGCACTTGGTGATCTAGAGCAGGCAAGAACCTGCAGTTTGTGGTGACATGTGTCACATCTCCTTGAATACCAAGAGCTCAGTGGCCTTTTATCTCTCCCAAGATTTGTGAGCAGGTTCATATCATAACCGCAGCCATCTGGATATCAGCAGACCCCACAACAGGGCTGGCTGCACACTGTGACACTGCCCTGACCACTCAAGCTAATTTCGACGCATTACTATCTGGTTGCAGTCTTCAGCCGCGGATTTCTTTCAACTAAAACGGTTCAGTAAGGCTGCTGATTTTAAAGTGGGGTGTTAAGTTCCCACGGTACGAGCAAATCTGGAGTTAAGTGTAAGGAGGGGTCCTACCTTTTTGTCAGAATTCATGCATTATGGTGGGAAAATGCTGATCCTCCTTGGCCTGACACCGGTTTAGTAACTGATAAATACCTAACGCACTAACACACACTAACACTAACATGCACCAACAGATTCAAAAACAGCTTCTTCCCTGCTGTTGCCAGACTCCTGAATGACCCTCTTATGGACTGAACCGATGTCTCCAAGCATCTTCACTATGTGATGATAGGTAGACTATCATCTGTATATAATCGTAGAATCATAGAATGTGCAGTGCAGAAGGAGGCCATTCGGCCCATCGAGTCTGCACCGGCTCTTTGAAAGAGCGCCCTACCCAAGCCCACACCTCCATCCTATCCCCATAACCCAGTAACCCCACCCAACACTAAGGGCAATTTTAGACACTAAGGGCAATTTAGCATGGCCAATCCACCTAACCTGCACACCTTTGGACTGTGGACTGTTTTAGGTAATATTGAGTAGATCATCATCATCTGCATGTGTATTGTAAGTTTTATGTTTTACTGTTGTAGTTCCATACATCCGATCAGCAGGTGATGCAAGTATGCAGGCACGTGACCCGGGCACACCATGTGTTCCAAGACAAGGTGTTAGTAAGGAGTTTATAGCAGTTGCATATTCGAGTAGCTCTGTAGTAGTGTAAGTTAGTGTTAGACCATTATTTCCAACTGTATTAATCTTAGACATTACAGTTATCCTTTAGAGTAGTGTTAGTAATAAATAGTTTTGTTGTAAAACAAAGTCTAGTGTTCTTTGTTAACACTATCACATCAAGATTCAACATCAGCATAATCAAAGAACATTACACTCTTTGTTAACACTATCACATCATGATTCAACATCAGCATAATCAAAGGACATTACACTCTACTGAGTTACATTACACTCTGTATGCTCACCCGGTGTCTGTGTCTATGTATTTACATGGTGTATCTATCGTGTGTCCTATGTTTTTCATGTTTGGAACGATATGTCTGGACTGTATGCAGAACAATACTTTTCACTGTACCTCAGTACAAGTGACAAAAAACCCAAATCCAAATCCACCTGATTTAATACTGGTCTAAAAATGTCATTTTTCTCCTGACGCTTCTCAGGTTAGTGTGGTGTGGCATTGTGTCTCGTACAAATCTTGATGCTGGTTCAGGAGTATCCCAGAGCAAAAGGCCTCAAGAGAAGAGAGGAGGGCAATATTCTGGAGACCTGTTCTTGTCCAGTCTTGTATCCACACCAACAACTTATATTTGTAAAGCACCTTTAACGTAACAATGCCCTGACAGCGGCATTATAAAACAAAAATATCACACCGAGCCAGACAAGGTGATGTTAGGTCAGGTGGCCAAGAGCTTTGTCCAAGCGGTAAGTTTTAAGGAGCATTTCAAAAGGGGGAAAGGAAGGCAACGAGACGGAGAGATGTACACAAGGACATTCCAGAGCTCAGGGGCTAGACAACTGAAGATGTGACTACCAGTGGTGGAGAGATTAAAATCAGGGATGGTTAAGAGGCCAGAAATAGAGGAAACATTGGAGTGTAAGTAATGCTGGAGAAGTACCTTGAGTACTTTACTCCATGATTGGTGTTTGGAGGAGGTTCGGGAATACATAGCTTGGGAGAAAGTTGTTCAATATTGGTGTCAAAATGCAATATGCTTAAGAGTGGATCTGCTGTCCATCCTCTTAACGGATCCATTTCCCAGAATATGATCTCTTAATGCCAACTTGCAACAGCAGTACACAGTAGAATGGTCCAGCTTTAAGGAGATAAAAGTTATGCAGGAAAGGAAAATGCCTTACAAAATCCATTAAGGTGGCTGAGTAGCAGTAATGGACCTTTTATGTATCTCCTTGTAGGGGGAAAGGATATGGTGGGAGACTGATGGAATTTTTAATCCGTTAATCAGTTAATTTAGCCTTAATTTGACGAGACGACTGCATCTCCTACTTCCATATTCTGAAGGCTATTCAAATAGTCAATGGCCATTTTCAGGCACTGGCTTTTGAAAGAATATGGGCGCCGTCTCCAAGCGAGTGCATTTAGCTGCACTTTTCCCGGCACTCGCAGAGCGACTCGTGTTGAATAAGGGGCCTGAACGGGAAACGGGCGGCCATGGTCGCACATCGCACCGTTTTTTACAATGGGGAGCTCCTCTTGCCGGGACCCCCCCCCCCCCCCCCCCGCCACTCGCCACAGCCATACATCAGATAAGGTGACCAAAAGCTTGGTTCCACCGACAGGTTTCGAGGGCTCAAAGGAGATGAGTGACGGGGGCGAAGTGGAGTGACCCAGCGAGGGGGACATCCAGGCAGCTGAAAACATGGCCGCCAATGACGGGTCAATTAAAAATCGGGGGTGTTTGAGAGGCCAGAGTTGGAGCAGCGCAGATAGCTCACGGGGGATGGAGGTGATGACAAGCAAGGCCAGTGAAAGTCAAGGAGCACAGCTGATAAAAAAAACAACTTACTTGGATTTCTGCTTTGATATTTTTAAAGCAACAATCTTAATGTCTAGCTATAGACTGGCAGCATCAAACAGATGTGCACAGCAATGACTGAATGTCAAGTTTATACACTCCATATTTAAGATGGCTATACGTAAGCCCTCTACAACACAACCTTGCATATGTCCTCTATTTTTAAGTAGTTCTGAGATACACTTTAATGCGAAATACAATTATAGGAAGTTGCCACTTGTCAAAACCGCATTTTTTTTTCTATCCGTTCTTGTGATGTGGGCGTTGCCGACTGGGCCAGCATTTGTTGCCAACCCTAATTGCCTCGCTCGGACATTTCAGTGTGGGGTACAGTTAAGAGTCAACCACATTGCTGTGTGGGAGTGGAGTCACATGTAGGCCCGACTGGGTAAGGACGGCAGATTTCCTTCCCTAAAGGGCATTAGTGACCCAGGTTTTTACGTCAATCGGTAATGGCCACCGTTCGACTTTTAATTTCAGATTTTTATTGAATTAAAATTTCACCGTCTGCCATGGAGGGATTCAAACCCTGTTGAAAGAGCATTACTTTGGGTCTCCGGTTTGCTAGTCCAGTGACAATACCACTACGCCACTGCCTCCCCCATTGTTGCATATGGCTTCAGTCCCACATACTGCAAAGCTTTTACTGAACAAATCCAGGTGAAGAGAGAACTTCCAAATTCTATGATCCTCTGTGTACAACATCGCCCTGTTCAACAACAATTGACACCAGTTTAACAATCTCATCAGGCTAATTTAAATACACAAACCCTGAATTCACCCGGCGCACAGTAATCAGCGGCCACGCCTGGGTGAGCTCGCCAGGGCGCTGTTTAGACCTGGTCCATATGAATGTGTACCAGGCATAACAGAACCTGGAAGGTCTCCCAGGCCAACGGAGTCCCCAGGTGGGTTGGAGACAGGACAGGCTGGCACCCTGACGCACCTCCCGCCATCCGGGCACCTTGGCACTGCTAGCCTGGCACACCGGGCAGAGCTACCCAGACACCCTGGCGGTGACTGAGTGTTATGCATGGATGACAGGGCACTTACAGGATGCCAGGTTGGCAGTGCCAGGGTACCCAGGTGCCAGGTTTGCACTGCGAGGGTTCGGGCCGGGGGATTGGGGGTGGGGGGGGTTCTTGCCAGCTAGGTATGGTGACATGCATCACTGTAAATACACAAGGGGTTAATGCAAATACACTAAGACTAAATAAACACTAGAGGGAGCACCAGAGACATCATGACATGCAGACATACAGCTAATGAACACATAGAATAGGACACGACCAATGGGCAGTCAAGACACCCAGAGGTGACATTACCACCAGGGGGCAACCCATATAAAAGGACAGGGTACACATGCTCTTTCTCTTTTCCACAGGAGACACTCAGTGAGAGGCACAGGGGCAGATCGGAAGCATCACACCCACATGTGGATTAGAGGAGACTGGTTAGTTAGATTGAGTTACTATAGCAAGATCAGCAGGAGAGTCAAACTCAAGTAGGAGAATTGTTAACTGTTCAATAAATGTGTTAAACCTATCTCCAAGTCTGAACCTTCCTTTGTCAGACCATACATCAAGGAAGCAGCTTATGCTACATGAAGAAGCATAACACAACATGGTACCAGTAGCGCCCTGTTGAATCTCTATAATTCAACTCAACAAGTCCGTGACTACTAGCAACAGCCGAGGTGGGGGCGGTGATTTGGGGTTCCCGGGGGACTCCCCAAGATTGGGGGTGGGGGTGGGCAAAGGAGCGGAGTGGGGAGGGTGCCTGAAATGGCGTGGGGGTAGGGGTGGGGGGAGATCCATGCAGTTGTCCAAAATGGCGCCCCAATCAGCAAAGAAATCCCTCTGAGTGTCGCCTCAGTGGGCAGAATCTCCCCAAGGCCAAAATAAACCCAGCACAATTCCATTAGGTAGCAGGGTATTTGTCACTGCTATAGCCGCCGAGAAACATCCCACTATTCGAACTCTTCAGCGGACTTTAACTTGAGCCCGCTGAATCGCACCCAACATATCTGTTTAATTTATTTTTTATGCCATTTTATTTTAAAAGCTATTTCATTCATCAACATAGGAAATTGGCAATGTCAAGTATTTCAACTAACAATATTTCATGTTAAGTATTTCAACTTAATTTTCTGATGAGGAATGTCAGAAACTAGCTCCAGCTTTTCCATTTGTTTGTTTTAATATAATTTAGAGTACTCAATTCATATATGTTTTCCAAAAAAGGGGCAATTTAGCGTGGCCCATCCATCTAGCCTGCACATCTTTGGGTTGTGGGGGTGAAACCCACACAGACACGGGGAGAATGTGCAAACTCCACACGGACAGTGATCTAGAGCCAGGATTGAACCTGAGACCTCGGCGCCGTGAGGCAGCAGTGCTAACCACTGCCCCACCGTGCTGCCCTAGCGTTTGTTTTGATGAGAAAATGCTATTTTCATGAAGAAATTTCACTTAAAGTTGCCATTTTCAGAAACGCAACTCATAACCTTAGAACGGAGGACTTAGTGTAGTTTAAAGACAGCATCCAGCTGCATTTAATACAGCAGTCTCCCGATGCACTGTTGCTTCACAGCGCCAAGGACCCAGGTTTGATTCCTGGCTTGGGTCCCTATAACCTCACCGAACCTGCACATCTTTTGACACTAACCAACAATTTCAGCATGACCAATCCACCTTTCCTGCACAATTTTGGATTGTGGGAGGAAACCAGAGCATCCGGAGGAAAGCCATGCAGGAAGTGCAAACGCCACACATTCCGTTACCCAAGGCCGGAATTGAACCCGGATCCCTGGCGCTGTGAGGCTAACCAACGTGCCAACGTGCTGCTCACTTCAAAGGTAAATCAAATGTCTGACGCCATTTCAATAATCGAGAGTTAAAGCAATTGTGAACAGTTTGTAAAGATGTCAAGGCAAAGAGGTCCTAATGGGTTGGTGCAAAATCCTGGACTGGAGTCACTGTTAAAAATGGAGTGGAGCTTTGTTTAAAAGAGTCATTTGTAAAACTTGGACTGGAGTATAAACCACCAAGGAAAAACATTATTATGAGAGAAGATGTTAAAGTGTGTCTTTGGGAGTGGAGTTGGAAGCTCTTAAGGTGACAATCATCTGTGGAGAAATCCAGACACTAACTTGTCTTCAGAATGGAATGCATGTTTTTGGCCACAGCCAATCTGTGTGCTTCAAAGAGACTTTGTGTGAATGAGGTGATTGTAGCTTAAGCTGTACTTTGTAATCCATGTTATTCTTAAAATCTGTGTGTATTTGTTAAGATAAGGGGGGAGTAAAGGGGTATTGTATTGTATTCAATTTTTCTGTTCAAACTAATTTGCAGTCCTGTGACTTTGTTCCTCCATATTTTATTTTTAAAAAGTAAAAGTAATGGGGCGGGATCATCTGCTTTTCCGGCAGCACACTCAGGACCGCGGATTTCCCGACGGCGTGGAGTGGCCACAATGGAAAGCCCGTCCTTTGAGGCAAGGTTCCATTCTGGGATCTTCCCGTCCATTTGTAGCACCGCTGGGTCACTGTCTGTGCGGAATCTGCACGTTCTCCCCGTGTCTGCGTGGGTTTCCTCCGGATGCTCCGGTTTCCTCCCACAGTCCAAAGACGTGCAGGTTAGGTGGATTGGCCGTGATAAATTGCCCTTAGTGACCAAAAAAAAGGTTAGGAGAGGTTATTGGGGTACGGGGATAGGGTGGAAGTGAGGGCTTAAGTGGGTTTGTGCAGACTCGATGGGCCGAATGGCCTCCTTTTGCACTGTATGTTCTATGTGACACCAGAATCTATGACCTCAACCTTTAAAATACTGAATGACTGATCATCCACAACTGCTGCTGGGTTGAGAATTAACCCTCTCAGTGAAGTAATTCCTCTCGATCTCAGTCCTGACTGACTGGCCCGTTCTCCTCAGAGTGACCCTGAGATGTAGACTCTGCAGAGAGGGGAAAACAATCTCTCACCATCTGCCCTATCAAGCCCCATATGTCTCAATAAGTCTGCCTTGCTCTTCCAGGGTGGAGGATACATAGGGTCAGTCGACGAGATCTCTCCTTGGGTCAATCATTCAACCCAGAAATATTCCTCTAGTTTTGGTCTCTCCCAAGGCCTATATTTGCAGCAAGACCTCCTTACAAGAGATCCCTAGAGGGGGTCACCACAGTACAACGCAGGAGATCGCTGTGGTAGGACATCATGGTGGCAAGTTGGAGCCAATCACCAGAGTTAAGCTGAGGCGAGTTAAATCCAATGTGTGGTTTGAAGAACATTGATGTGTCAGAAATATATGCACTACAATTTCAAAGTGACAGTCTAGACAGCGCATTAAGCATAAATGCTTAACGCTGATAATAGTCAGGCTTTTACTGGGAAAAAAGCATCATGGAAATTTTGTTTTGCTACATTTCGAGCCGTCAGGAAGTGCTGCATCACCTCATCGGCACGGCAACTGCCCTTTTACTCAGGTATGAGTAAGATTAAGGTGAGGAGACTTTAGCTTAGTCAGTGTTGCCTTCCACTGAGCTGGTCTGCAGGTCAGATACAGTGACAGACATGATCGCAAGCCTGCTGTGTTAGCCCATTGAATCACCCGTTGCCCGGGAAACCAGGTTATCATGCAGGTACGGCCAGAACACAAAGTCGCACACTGGCCTTCAAACTGTTTTCGATAGATGCCGACTTGGGTTTCGACGTTTTCAAAAAGAAGTATGGGGAGATTCTCTTAAAATAAATAAGATTAAATGGCATTCGGTTCGCCTGTTTGAACATTTGGAATACAAGGATTTACAAATCTAGCCTCAGGTATCTCAATGGGTTTGGCGTACATGATAAATACTGCAACACATTTTTTGAAGTAAAAGAGTAGTCCTGCATTTCCAAATATGTTCCTCCACTCTTTGATCAATCCAGGGATGGGGTAAGGTATATAGCGACCGAATACTTGAAAAATAAATCAATTGTCAGGGCTACGAGGTTAGAGAAGGGGCATGAGACCAATTGGCTCGCTCTTTCGAACAACTGGAAGTGGTGTGATGGGTTGATTGGCCTCCTCCTGTGCTCAATTCGTGTTTGGAGATTACCATGCCTGATAGGTGTGCTGTGTGACTTTCTGCTCATTATTCGCACCAGAAACAAATCTTCCAACCTAGTATCCTCAACGCATCCTCCACAGTATCCCATGAATGCTGAAGCGAAGAACTTACCTTATGAAAGAACTTGCATTACGCGACCTCGGGATATCACAAAGTGCTTTTTTTTTTAAAGCGTACCTTCACACCCACACTGACTTTCCCTTTGGGGAATAGTGGGGAATGTCATGTCCGATAGACTGGCCGAAGTGTATGATGAACTACAGAACATCTAGTTTAAATAATTTATTACAAAACAACTGCGTGATAAAGATAACTAGGATAAATAAAATAATAGACTCCTAATGCTAATTAACTATTGTAGAGCTACTGCAAAATATGTCTATTCTCCATATATTGCCCAAGGCATGGGGAGAACGCCTCTGCTCTTTTTGAAAACTATACCATGGGACCTTTTTACAACCAGCCGACTGTTTAATGGTTTATCAGAAAGACAGCACCTCCACCAGTGCAGCACTCCCTCAGAGTGTCAGCTTAGATTTCAGGCTCAAGATGCTAGAGTAGGGCTTGAACCCACCACCGTCAGACATGAGATAAAAGTGCAACAACTGAATGATTGATGACACCTTGCACAGTGGTATATAAGCTGTTCTATACCAGCACTTTCCCAGATCATATTTTGGGAGCCCAACACCAAAATTTATAGAGATTCCAATTCCTTTATCCGCGAGGTGTCAGGAGGGGGCAGGTTGGACGTGATCAATAAAACTGTATTTAAGAATATGAAAAAATACGGTATAGGAGCCGGAGTAGGTCACAAGTTCTCATTAATAATATGCCTTCTTCATCAATTCCACTTTTCCATAGTGTAGTGTATTAAAAATAGCACTGTGCATTTTGTCTCTTAAGGCTACCATACTTCTTTCTAAAAATAAATTTAGTGTACGCAATTATTTTTTTTCCCAATTAAGGGGCAATTTAGCGTGGCCAATCCACCTAACCTGCACATCTGTGGGTTGTGGGGGCGAAACCCACGCAGGCACGGGGAGAATGTGCAAACTCCACACGGACAGTGACCCAGGGCCAGGATTTGAACCTGGGTCCTCAGTGCCGTAGTCCCAGTGCTAACCACTGCGCCACATGCCGCCCCAAGGTTACCATACTCACTTGTACCAGCAGAGGGAATCTACTAGAAAGAGAAAATAAAGGATCCATGTTTAACAAATCATGCAGTGCTGATTCTAAATGTTGCTGGCTGAATATACAGCTGATTCTGTCCCCTGAACATCGCAACACCCTCCGGATATGCTTTGATCCCCTTAGTGCCTAAGAACCCCGTGATCTCAGTCCTGAATATATTCCATGGCTGAGCAAGTACAGCCCTCTGAGGTACAGAACGCTACAGAATTCCTTCGAAGTACAACCACCAGGATCCAGGTTCTGTAATGTGCAGATTCATCAACATTGATCTCTTCGAGTCTGACCTACGCACAGACCATGATAAAAGTGCCAGTGCTTTTCATAATATCGCAATGCTTGCATTTATGATTTCATCGCGAAAATTGATTAAAGAAACTCTTCCCCAACGCATTTAAAATATTGCCCAATTCAACAGGCAGGGGAAATCTTATTCCAGAGTGTATAAGGAATAATGAGCATTGCAATCTGTGTGACCTTATTGTGATGGGGATAATGTATACTTTTTAAGCTTTTTGTCTTTCAGAAAGGTGCTGCCTCCTTAGGGACTACTGCGAACTTGGCATGGTGGTAGAACGCTCTCCTCTGTGTTGGAAAGCTATTTGTGGGATCTTGCTGTGCACACAGGGGCCCACAAGAACAACAATCACCAGCCCACTGGCTGTGTGAGGAATATCTTATGTGTATGGAGGGTATTAGCTGTGAGGAGAGGTTAAATAAACTTGGTTTGTTCTCACTGGAACGATGGAGGTTGAGGGGCGACCTGATAGAAGTCTACAAAATTATGAGAGGCATGAACAGAGTGGGTAGTCAGAAGTTTTTTCCCAGGGTGGGAAGAGTCAATTACTAGGGGACATCGGTTTAAGGTGCGAGGGGCAAGGTTGAGAGGAGATGTGCAAAGTAAGTTTTTTTACACAGAGGGTAGTGGGTGCCTGGAACTCGCTGCCAGAGGAGATGGTGGAAGCACGGACGATAGTGACGTACAAGGGGCGTCTTGACAATTTCATGAGTAGGATGGGAATAGAGGGATACGGACCCCGGAAGTGTAAAAGATTTTAGGCTAGACGGCAGCATGGTCGGCGCAGGCTTGGAGGGCCGAAGGGCCTGTTCCTGTGCTGTACTTTTCATTGTTCTTTGTTCTTGGCGAGAGTGCTGCACTGCCAGAGGTGCCACATTGCTGATGAAAAAATTAACTAAAGCCTTGTTGACTGGGAGGACGGGTTATGGCGGGTGTATTAAGTAATATTTATCCCTCAATCAACACCATTCATTCGCGGGATGTGGGCTTCGCTGGCTAGGCTAGCATTTATTGTTCATCGATAATTGTCCTTGAGAAGCTGATAGCGTGCTGCCTTCTTGACCCGCTACAGTCCCTGAGGTGTACACCAACAGTGCTGTTAACGAAGGAGTTCCAGGTGTTTGACCCAACGACAGTGAAGGAACGGTTGTTGTTCTTTGTGGCGCGCTTGCTGTGCGCAAATTGGCTGCTGTGCTTCCAGGGTTAGACCAGTGACTATACTTCAGAAATGATTTATAGTGCTTTGAAACTCTCGATCCAGGGTTTGAGCTTAGAATGCCAGACCACATTTCAATGCAGTAGGGTCAACGAGAGGGCTGTCGCTTACCCCGACGAGAGGCCAAACGGGGGAATTATCTGCCTGTGCAGGATTTCACCACGGTTTTAGTAAAAGGGTTCCCGACCCACAATCATCCTTTAATCAACACCAGCAGAATGGATCAGGTGGCCATTTATCCCTTGCTAACTGTGGGAGCTTGCTGTGCGCCAATTGGCCGCAGCATTTATCGACGAAACAACAGTCACAGCACTTCATTGACTCCCACGCACTTTGGAATGTGTTGAGGGTATGGAGGTTGTTATAGAGAGAGCTATCTAATTAGTCCCACTCTCCTGCTCTCTCCTCTTGGCTCCGCCAAATGTTTCCTATTTAAGTCGAGATCCAACTTCCATTGGAAAGCTACCACTGAATCTGCTTCTGCCAACCCTCCAGGCAATGAAGTCCAAATCAGAGCTTGTTACATGCAAAAGGAAGACAGGCTTGCATCGAGTGCCTTTCATGACGATCCAAAGGCCTTTGTAGCCAATGATGTGCTTCCAAAGTGCTTCCAAAGTGCTTCCAAAGTGGAGGCACAGCTATAATGTAGGGACACAGCACATAGCAAACTCCCACAGCGGCGGGGTGGGTTAGCGTCCCTGCCTCCGAGCCAGAAGCTGCGGGTTCGATACCCTCCCCAGGACTTGACGTCCAAAGAAGGCGTGTTTATAACGTGGCCAAACAGGTTGAGTGTGTCAACCTGCAAAATCCTTGCAAACCCGCCAATGGCTGGCGGTAAGAGTGGGAGAAGAGCGGGAGAGATTCCTGGGCAGCCTTGTTTGATATGGAGTGGTGCCCCTCAAGCTATAAGACTCTGGTGACAGATCAGTGACCTGTTCCAGGAATTACTAGCCATGGAAACAGATGAAAATCTGCCTTTGTACAATAGGAGGGGCGAGATCGACTGGCCGTGTCATGCCCGAAAAGCAGTGCGGTTGATGCCGGGCAAACCGTCTTCCGGGATCTACATGGCTCGCCCTGCTTCGTGAGATTAACACGATCTCGCGAGACTTCGTGATGTGAATCCTGCCCATTGTGGGTGGGATTATTTTCTGGCAAATCTGCATATTAGAGTGAGAGAGCTACACTCACGCAACAATGCATTCCGAGATCTAACCAAGGCGTGTGATCTAACTCCCTCGCCTCGGAGACCTCGGGCGGGCATCATTCAGTGCTGGTCTCCAGAAAAGAGGACCAGATGGAATGGCACTTGTGGGGGTCTCCCAGGGGATTGGAGGCCTCCAGGTGCTTGCCCCCTGGGCAGCGTGGCACCCTGGCACTGCTGGTGGTGCCACCTGTTCACCTGGCAGGGCACTACCAAGATGCCAAGCTGGCATTTGTCACGTGATGGTGATCAGGCCTGGGGGTGCCGTGCGCAGGTGCAGTGGGGGGATTTGTGGGTCGCGTTGGCGGGAAGGGGGTCAAGAGATTGTGATGCCCTCTGCTGAGGGGTTCCGGCAAGCAGAGCCCCTACAGAAAATGGGACTAAGTACAGCCTTGGCCGCACATTCCCCTTGAGGCCCTCCCTCTACTCAAATGGCTGTGGTGTTTCTCTGCTCTCCGAGTGCCCACAAGCAACAATGTGATGATAATTATGATGTTAATTGAGGGATTAATATTGGCCAAGACATTAGGAATAGTCCACCTGTTCTGGGATCTTTTACAGCCACTGAAGAGGGCAGACAAAGCCCGAGTTTGTTCTTTCAGTGCAAACATGGCGTTCCCTGGGTCCAGATACAGGACTTGAACCCACGACCTCCAAGGTGGAGGTGAGAGTGCTACCCGCTGAGCCAATGGCGGATGCACGTTTACCAGCACGACTCATGTGACATGAGACTGGGCAATGCTTTCTCTTCCTCATCAAAGGCTGGAGATTATACTGTGGGCTAATCACATTGCTGCATCTAACATTAATGTGTCAATATGATTTTGGGGAAGAAAATGCCCAAGGAACACCAATACAGATCAGCCAAGAGGGTCACCTGATCCCTGCATGTGAGGTTAAAATCTTTCTGTCCTGAAATATCACCACCAGGTGTCACTGTTTTTGGTCACACTTTTTATGTCAACATTTAATATTGAAAATCCCGAGGCGATTATTTATCGACGGGATTCTCAATGTAAACAGGATTCGGTGATTCTGTAGTAGCAGACATAGCCCACCAGGTGGCATTGTAGCTCCACTGTGACCTCTGGAAGCCACGAGCAATGCCACGGGTGATCTGCTGATACTTGCACGGTAACGAAGGGCGATTTGTGCCGTGTGTAGCCCGGCAAAACAAACTTGTGTCAGAAATGGCAGAAAATATGGCAAATGCTCGGCAGGTATGACAGAGTCCGTGGAAAGAGGAGAGCGGGGTTAGAGGGATTTTCCAGTCCTTCATTTCTGCTGGATATTCAGGTTGCGCTGAAGCCAACCTCTCGGCAGGGCGGGTGAGCCACTAAAAAGCCCGTAGAATTTGGCGGGGCTAGAAGATCCCGTTGCCGGCCAATGGCTCGCTGGCGGGGTGGCCAGAAATCCCCGCCCAATGCTTTGAGTCGAATATAACTCTTTTTCAGAACTGATGGAGCAGACAGTCCCTGGAAGCATCAAAACAGGGAAACCGAAAGAAAACAAAACCATGAATCGACCTGGTAGCATTTTACCGGGGGTCGGTTAGCTCAGTTGGTTGGGCAGCTGGTTTGAGATGTGGAGTGGCGCCCACAGCGTGGGTTCAATCCCCGTACCGGCAGAGGTTATCCATGATTGCCCCTCGCCTGAGTTGGGCTAACTCTCAGGTTAAATCAGTCAGCTCTCTCTATCACAGGGGAGATTAGACGATGGCGACTTTCAATTTACCTCATGTGAATAACAAGACTAGACTCATCTGAAAAAAAATTCAAAGTCATTTTTTTAAGTTAATGTACTTGATTCAACGAGACAGTCATATGGTGAAAATTAGTTCCAACAAAAATTATTTGGCAAGTTTTGCATTTTGGTGAGTGATCGGTTTAATAAATTATTTTTAGTTGTGAGTAGGACCAAAGCTTCTGTGCTCTATGTCAGAAAATGAATTAGAAGCAATTTTCTATTTTGCTTATAGATGGTCTCAATATTGCCCAGCATGTCTCACTGCAGACACTGGCAACCTCACCAAGACCACCATCACTTCCGTCCAAATGTGCCGCCATATGTAGCCTGCTCATTTACTCGTTTCCAGATTTCTATATCCACTCAAATGTTCCTAGTTTCATGCACAATCCACCACCAAGAAGTGCAATGGAATGCTCTCCATCTCCCTGGATGAGCGCAGCTCCAACAACACTCAAGAAACTTGACACCTTCCAGCACAAAGCGGCCCCGCTTGATTGGCATCCCATCCTCGACCTTCAGAATTCACTCCCTCCACCACTGAAGTGCAGGGGCAGCGGAGTGTGCCACCTACATGGGCACTGCAGCAACTCGCCACGGTTTCTTCGACAGCGACTTCCAAACCCACAACCGCTACCACCCGGAAGGACGAGGGCAGCAGACGCATGGGAACACCACCACCTGCAGTTGCCCCTCCAAGCCACATATCATCCTGACTTGGAAATACAACTCTATTCCTTCAATGTCACTGAGTCAAAATCCCTCCCTCAAGGCACTGTGGGTGCACCTGCATCAAGTGGACTGCAGTGATTCAACAAGTTGCCAAGAAGGCCTGGCCCACATCCCGTGAAAGAGTACATTAAAATAGAGAGTGGGGAAGTGGGGCTAATTAAGAGCACTTCCAAAGTGCTTGCACAGACAAGATAGGCTGAATGTCCTCCTTCTACGCTGTGTGATTCTTGGACTCCCTGAAAGAAAGAGAAGGGTACTTTCTGGTTTTCATATATATTTGATGTATTTAAGCTTTATTGAAGACAGAGAAGATTATTCATAATGCAGATCATTTTTAGTCACAAAGGAAGAGGCTTTTGCATATTCATAGCGCAGCTTAGGTGCCGAGATATGTTTGAGAGGTACAATTGCTTTTCAATTGTCACCTGTTGCCCTTCGATTGTTTTGTGGTCTGAAACTTTTTTTTTTGGTTTTACTTGTGAGGTTAATTATCAAAATTACAAAAAAAAACTCATTCTGTTTTACAAGATTGCTTTTTCTACCCGGTGAGAGCATTCGATGTGAAACTGCAGTTTTATTCCCTATTTGAAAAAAACGTTTATTCAGTCATATTAACCCCCTCGCGTTTCATCGGCAATGTTTTATTTCTGAAGTATGTTCATTCATAGGCAGGGAAATGTGACGGTCGATTTGCGCACAGAGAGCAAATGGGCTGGATAATCTGTGCTTTTGCCGATGTTAGTTGAGGGAAGAATGTTGGCCAGGTTGCCGAGAGGGCACTTTTGGGTGAGCTCTCCTTTACCAGCAGATGGATTGGATTGGATTATTGCCACGTGTACTGAGGTACAGTGAAAAGTATTTTCTGCGAGCAGCTCAACAGATCATTAAGTACATGGGAAGAAAATAATATAAAAAGAAAATACATAATAGGGCAACACAAGGTCCACAATGCACAGTTAGCTAAACTGTAATGCAGAACAAGGCCAGCAGCGCGGGTTCAATTCCCGTACCGGCCTCCCCGAACAGGCGCCGGAATGTGGTGACTAGGGGCTTTTACAGTAACTTCATTGAAGCCTACTTGTGACAATAGGCGATTATTATTATTACAATGTAACTACATAAACACCGGCATCTGGTGAAGCATACAGGAGCGTAGGATTAATCAGGTCAGTCCATAAGAGGGTCGTTTCGGAGTCTGGTAACAGCGGGGAAGAAGCCGTTTTTGAGTCTGTTTGTGCGTGTTCTCAGACTTCTGTATCTCCTGCCCGATGGAAGAAGTTGGAAGAGTGAGTAAGCCGGGTGGGAGGGGCCGTCGATTATGCTGCCCGCTTTCCCCAGGCAGCGGGAGGTGTAGATGGAGTCAATGGATGGGAGGCAGGTTTGTGTGATGGACTGGGCTGTGTTTACGACTCTCTGAAGTTTCTTGCGGTCTTGGGCCGAGCAGTTGCCATACCAGACTGTGAAGCAGCCCGATAGGATGCTTTCTGTGGTGCATCTGTAAAAATTGATAAGATTCAATGTGGACATGCCGAATGTCCTTAGTTTCCTGAGGCAGTATAGGCGCTGTTGTGCTTTCTTGGTGGTAGCGTCAATGTGGCGGACCAGGCCAGATGGAATCTTGGTTTAACTTTCCATCTGAAAAATGACAGTGTTACAGTGCCTCAGTGTTGCACTTAAGCATTTATGAGTGGAATTGTTTTGGCAGCAGACAGCTGCATGTGGGCAAAACACCCATTCAGTCCAACCTGTTTGTTTCCCATCCAAGTCTTGATTCAAGGTCAAATCTGATGCTACTTTTTTTCCATCCACCTTTTGCCTTTCTATCACTCGCCTCTCGCTGCCGAATTGTAAATCGATCTCTTCAGCTTTTAACATTTTCGGCTAAACTATTGCAGTCAGCAGTGAGGTTCACTTCGCTGACAGCTGTCCCACTAACTACTATGGGATTTTGAGCAAAGGCTTAGCCTGATCAGCTGTCTAACCCAACATGGTGCCCTCTACAGGGAACCTGCGGCATGTGCGAGCCAGGAATTTTGCTTTGCGCCCAGTCAAGTTGAAAATTCTCACTGAAAATGCAAAGTTTAAATCAGGAAGGGGAAATCAGTGAAATAAAGATTTTGAAAGATAGATGGGATTATGAGGGAAAAATAAAAGAGACAGACAAAAAATGATCATGAGAATTTGTTCACAATCTCCCACATGAATTAGCACACGAAGGAATGATCCTCCACACTTGTAAAATGATATTTTCAGGGTTGTTTGCCAGTAATTATACCTTATCACGTCGTTAAAAATTCCTGAATACATCAGCCCTAACTTTTTCTGGGTAGCTCGTTGATTCCACCAACTTCAATCCGTTGCGTATATCTAAATGCCGAGCCTTTCTGTGAGCTACAGTATAATTTAATGTTAACTCAGAATGTATACTTCCACATGTAGCTGCACATGCGTTGACTCCTGGAGTTTGCTGTCTGATTTACGCTATAATAGCAATAAGCGATCGGGAGGGGTGGGATCCTGGGGGGCTTAACTCAAGGCGAAAGAGAGGTAGGGAGATTGGCAAATGAAGGGAAACGACAAAGGGATTGATAAGTGTTTCAATGGAAATCTCTAGTTACCGCTCAGGGACTAATTTCTAGTTTTCTTCCTCCGAGCATTAGAAATATTGAAAGTTGAGTTCTAATATAAACTAGGTACTGCATTAAATGACGTCTGAGTTACTGCAATGATCAAACATTCCTATTTCCTGGAGTGGGTGTTAGATCTGCTGGTTTAGTGTCAATGTAAGTCATACTGTCCCAAGTTATATTGCCAACTTTAAATGTAACAAAACCACTTTGCCTCCCTTCAAAGGCAGCAGTACCATTTGATGGAGATTTCTAACAAGAGAGCCACTCAGAAAGCAAATGCTTTTGACATCTGAATATAGATGCTACAAATATCAAAGCTGGATTTTCACAGATGCAGAGACTGAAGTCCAGGGAATCCTTTCATCAATATTGTAGTCAGGCAACAAGGGTGTCAGCTGCCTGTCAGATTCCACGCTTTAGTTTGGCTTTCGCTCGATTCACTCGGAATGAAGTTGCCAACGCACCATGCACCGAGCTGTGGCAATGCAACGGTTAGAAATGCAAAACGATTCATGGTGCAGAAGGAGGACGTGCTTGCAAAAATAGGGGCCCCCCCAATTTGTTCATGCCTTCCAGTTCTTGGTGCATAGCCCTGTAAGATACACCACCCTTGTACTGCAAGTAGGTTTCCTCGCATTCAAAGATATTTGTCACTCAATTCATCCCTTGTTTAAAAAGAAACAGAAGCGCCTTAAATCCAGTAGTCCAGTGGTTAGCACTGTTGCTTCACAACTCCAGAGTCCCAGGTTCGATTCCCGGCTTGGGTGCTCCGGTTTCCTCCCACGAGTCCCGAAAGATGTGCTGTTTGGTAATTTGAGCATTCTGAATTTTCCCACTGTGTACCCGAACAGGCGCCGGAATGTGGCGACTAGGGGCTTTTCACAGTAACTTCATCGCACTAAATTTCCTTGGGGCGGCAAACTAGCACAGTGGTTAGCACTGTTGCTTCACAGCTCCAGGGTCCCGGGTTCGATTCCTGGCTTGGGTCACTGTCTGTGTGGAGTCTGCACGTTCTCCCCGTGTCTGCATGGGTTTACTCCGGGCGCCCCGGTTTCCTCCCACAAGTCCCGAAAGACGTGCTTGTTAGGTGAATTGGACATTCTGAACTCTCCCTCCATGTACCCGAACAGGTGCCAGAATGTGGCGATTAAGGGATTTTCACAGTAACTTCATTGCAGTGTTAATGTGAGCCTACTTGTGACACTAATAAAGATTATTGAAAATCTGCCGATATGGGGGTGGGTTAGCCCAGTTGGCTGGCCAGCTGGTTTGTGATGCGGAGCGAACAGCACGGGTTCAATCGCTGTACCGGCTGAGGTTATCCATGAAGGTCTCGCCTTCAGTGACCCTCAGGTTAAATCACCGCCAGTCGGCCCTCTCTCGAAAGGGGAAAGCAGCCTGTGGCCCTTGGAGACTGTGGCAATCATCATTCATTTCATTATCACAGACGCAGAGGAGTAAAATCAAACGATGGTTGCAACTTTTTTTAAAAACCGAGTGGTTCAGTCATGTTAAAATCTCCAGTCCTCAGTTTGCCCCTATTAGTCGAAGAATGCTGGGTCATGAATTATGATTCCAGTATTTTCAGAATGGTGAATTACATCTATTATCAGCATCAGTATCGCACAGAGAGATGGTGGAGGATAAATGAAGAGGAGAAATAGATTGTCTGTCAGGCAAAAATTCAGATGGATTAACGATAATGCTGGCGAACTGACAAAATTGCTTCTCTATCTGAGAAAATTACCCAAAGTGTGGCTTAATTGCTGTTTATTTGTGAATGCAGCTGTCCTTTGGAAGAATAGCCATTTAAAACAATGAATCGTTCTCAATAAAGACAATGTGACTCCACGGCTGGTTCAGCGGCTGTCTGCATTAAGCTGTGAAGTCAGATGATGCCAGGTTGAATTCCCCAGTCTGTCCCGGAGTTAACGGATCTCTGACCGGGCAGCGGTGAGACTGACATGAGTGGCCACTCCTGCTCTTGAGGAGGGGGTGGGGGAGGGGGAGAGGGAGGGAGGGGGGGAAGATGGTCCTGAATCGCTGCCCCCGAGTGTGGCCTAGCAGTCTGAGCTTAAAATGTCTGGAGTGTGTGAGGGTGAGCCGTGAGCAACTTGCGATGACTCACGTGTGTACTGGCAACAAAGGGTAAACAAGGAGGTGTGCAGCTTCCGATGATGTTGACGCCACATCTTTAATTACAACGCAATTAGGAGACTCGCGTTGATGAGGCTAACCTTCTGTGAGAGAGCCTACCCCACCAACAGGGTGCCAGTCTGGCAGTGCCAAGGTGCCCAGATGGCAGGTGGCCTGTGCCAGAGATAGGGCCCGGGAGTACCCTGTTCTTTTGAGGTGGGGTGATGGGAGGGGAGGGGGGTAGGTTGCTGGAGGACCCCCTAACAGGTAGGGCGGCACAGTGGTTAGCACTGCTGCCTCACAGCGGCAGGGACCCGGATTCAAATCCAACCTCAGGAGTCTACGCGGAGTTTGCATGTTCTCCCTGTATCTACGTGGGTTACCTCCGGGTGCTCCGGTTTCCCGCCACGGTCCAAGGATGTGCAGGTTAGGTTGATTGGCCATGACCAATTGCCCCTTACCGTCCAAGGGTTAGGTGGGGTTACGGGGATGGGATGGGGGATGGGGAGGGTCGGTGCAGACTCGATGGGCCAATTGGCCTCCTTCTGCACCGCAGGGGTTCTATGAAGTAAGTTGGGGCATTGGCGGGGCTCCAGAGGCCGCGGTAGGAGGTTGAGAGATCAGGGCGCCATTTTAAATGCTGCCCCATCTCTTCCTGTACAGGAAATTAAGGTAAGTGCAGCCTTGGTGGGCATTAGGCCCGGAAAAACCCCAGAGTCCCGTTTGATAGCGGGACCGTTCTCGGCGTTGTCTAGAAGCACCCCCTAAACCCGCCTGTCGTGTTGGGCGTTCCGATACACAAATGATCCAACACGGTTGTAGATGGTACAACTCTGTTTTATTGTCTTAAACAATAACAACTACTAACTGCTGGCTGAGGTTCATGCTTCACCAGCTAACCTGTGGGCCCAGCCCTATCACTATCTTAGTGAGGCACTCAGCACATGGTGTATGTCTGAGTGGCGCGCTGTGAGCTCTGTGCTCTGAGCTATCTCCTGGTAGAATGAGCGGGAACTGTGGTGCTCCCTGTTTTATAGTGCGTGTGCTCTCACTGGTGATTGGCTGTGATGCTGTGTGTGTTGGTTGGTCCAACTACCTGTCCATCAGTGTGTGTGTGTGATTGCACCATGATATGCTTGATGTGGATATCATGACACCGCCCAAAACAGGACTATGTTTTTCCCCATTAAATCGAGCCATATGTTTCTGCTTCACTTGACCTGTATGCAACCTCCCTCATTGAATGCAATTGAACCAGACAGTTCGCCCATTCCTGCAGACTAATGCTACTGAAGAACGTCCTAGATTCGACACTGGATGATGCTTGAAATCTTGATTGTATGATTTGGATCTGAACAGGCTAACATATGGCCAAATTGTGTCATTCCTCATTGCAAGCATTAGCACAGGGGAGACGCTATTCAAATGAAAACATAAGCAATGGCAGAAACACCGGACCATTCAACCTCTCGAACCTCCTCTGCTTCTCAATAAGCCCGTGGCTCATTTGATCAGCGCCATTGTCCCGCAGGCCCCCATAGCCCTTAACCCTGGGGCTGGTTTAGCACACTGGGCTAAATCGCTGGCTTTTAAAGCAGACCAAGGCAGGCCAGCAGCACGGTTCAATTCCTGTACCAGCCTCCCCGAACAGGCGCCGGAATGTGGCGACTAGGGGCTTTTCACAGTAACTTCATTGAAGCCTACTAGTGACAATAAGCGATTTTCATTTCATTTCATTTCAAGCCCCTTCCAGGTCAAAAATCTGTCTCACCCAGTCTTGACTGCTTGCTGGGGGAGAGAACTCCAAACACTGCTGATCCACTGAGAGAAGAAATACCTTCTTGTTTCCATCTTAGAAAGGAGTTGCCTTGTTCTGAAACTGAGCACCTCAGTACTGGACATCCCCCGGAGAGCAAACAAGCTCACAGCATCTATCCTATTAAGCCTTTTCCGAATCTTGTATGTTTCAATAAGATCACCTCTCATTCTTTTAAACTCCAGTCAGCATAAGACCAACCTGCTCAGTAGTGTATAACTAGAATCATTGTTGAGTTATAAAAACGAACCACAAGACTGTTATAGTGACATGATAGACCATCCAAGTCAGACATTAAGCACGTGTACAGTGCATATGTACATGTTTCCACAGTTTGGGGCATTTGTAGAAAATCTACAGCAACACTGATGTTATAAATGCAATGGCTTATATAGTTTCAATATTAGAGAGTTGCATCATTTTGTAACAAGGGAAGTCTTGTGGCACAGTGGTAGCCAGAAGCTCCATGCGAGCAGGAAAGGTGCGTTCATAATGTGGCCAAACAGGTTGACGATCAGCCTGTAAATCCTTCCCCTGTGCCTGAAGACAGGTGGCAAGAACGCATGAGTTTCCTGGTCAGCCATATGACAGAAGGCAGCGGCAATCCCACCAGGGCAGATGGTGGAATTTGAGTTCACTACACATCTGGAATGGAAAAAAAATTCTAATGACGAGCATGAAAACATTGCCGATTGTTGTAAAAACCCATCTGGTTCACTTTAGGGAAGGAAATCTGCCATCCTTACGTGGTCTGGCCTACATGTGACTCCAAACCCTCAGCAATGTGGTTGACTCTTAAATGCCCTCTGGGATGGACAATAAATGCTGGCCTGCCCACATCCCGTGACCGAATAAAAAGAAAAAACACTCCAGTGCTTTGCCAAGCATGATCATGGACCAAATCAATGTAAATCGATGGTTGCTCATGGCCTATTATGGTACCTGGAGGAGAGGGATCATTTTGTTGTTGTATCAGAGGTTTGGGTCTACTTTGGAGCATCATATAAAAGATAAATGGACAACCTTTCTTCTTGCCCTCTTGCACAAAGTGGTTCACTTAGGTAAAAAGGCTGAGAAATTTTCCAAGCGAAACAAAAATGAAAAGTGCTCGAAATGTACGGGACATGAATCACCATCGGAAACGTGGGCGTGGCCTTGTATTCAAAATCAGCACCATCAGGCCTCTGTTGTAGGCCCGATGAGTGTATGCTGAAGATGCATATGGGCCAGGGTTGAGAGAACCCCAAAGTGTATCATGGAGTTCACCTGACCCACAACTTTTATTAGATTGTGGTATGGGGAGCACATGGCCCACTCTACAGGTGTGGTACAGCAGAAAGGGAAAAGTTATTTTTTAAAGCAAAACAATGTTTATTCTATGAACTCAAGTTAACCTTTTTAAAACAAACAGTGAATATCTTAGCAACCATTAATACAACACTGAGTAACCTGTATGCTGTGCTTTTAACTCCAAGAAGACTTAACAAACCTTTAAACATAAGCACATCAGAGTTTACAGTCGCTACTGAAAACATTTATAATTCTTCTGAATTCACCAAATGATTAAGAGATAGTCTTTGGATGGCAGAGAGAACAGCAGTGCAGCTCTACTTCAGATGCAGCTCACTGAAAAACACAGACACACCCAAGCTTTTTCTCAAACTGAAACTAAAAAGCAGAAGTAGAGCTCAGCTCCACCCACACTCTGACATCACTCGAGTAACATGAGCAGCTCCATTTCCTAAAGGTACATTTCTTAAACACCCATTTCTTAAAGGTGCTCCCACATGACAGGATCATGATCCGGACAGGCTTGGCGGGCCGAAAGGCCTGTTCCTGTGCTGTATTGTTCTTTGATAGAATCATAGAATAATGGCACAGAAGGAGGGCATTCGGCCCATCACGCTTGTTCTCTCTCTTTGAAACAATCACAGTGCACAGTCCCACATTATCTCTCCTTGCCCATAACCCTGTAGGTTTCCCATCGTCAAGAACCTGTCCATCTCCCCTTTTAAAAATATTATGGAAACAGCTTCCACCGCCTTTTCAGGTCGAGTTAAAAACTTCTCCCCATTTCTCCTCTTCTTTGCAGATCGATCTATACCCCTGAATTCCAGCACCTTTTTATTCTTTAATGAGATGTGGGTGTCATGATCTTATGGCCCTCACGGGTCTTAGGGGGTAGGGATGATTAACTACCCTGCGGATCTTGCAGAATACGAGATCCCCCCAATCAGGGAGCGGGGGACCCTGAACAATACTTGGCTTTTTATAAATAGAGGCGGCCAATAAAGCGGCGACTAGTGAAGACCCAGTAGAGAACTACTGGAGCTCTGTATAATAGTAATTGTAAAATAAAGTAACTTTATGATTCGGCCTACTCAGTGTGGACTCTTCATTCCCCTGACAAAACACGGGTTGGGCCAACATTCAGACATAGAATTTACATTGAGTCTGCGTTGACCCTTGTAAAGAGCACCCCACACCTCCACCCTATCCCCGCAACCCAGTAACCCCACCTAACCTTTTTGGACACTAATTTAGCGTGGCCAACCCACCTAACCTGCACATCTTTAGACTGTGGGAGGTTACCGGAGCACCTGGAGGAAACCCACGCAGGCGCGGGGAGAGCGCGCAGACTCCGCACAGACAGTGACCCAAGCCGGGAATCGAACCTGGCACCCTGGCGCTGTGAAGCAACTGTGCTAACCACTGTGCCACCAACATTTGTTGCCCATTCCTAATCGCCCTTGAGAGGATGGTAGTGAGTCGCTTTCTTGAACTGCTGCAGTCCTTGTGCTGTGAGTACAGTCCATGGTATTGTTAAAGGGAGGAGCACCCGTATTTTGACCCAGCGACAGTAAAGGAACGGCGATATAGTTTCTCGTCAGGATGGTGAGTGACTTGGAAGGGAACTTGCAGCTGGTGGTTGTAATAGCTCTGCACAGAGCCTACGGGGTGGGAATTATTATCTTCCCCGACGTCCTTGCGGAGTACGGGCACCCCCGCTAGGGATGGGGGATGTCTATTAACCTCTGTGTAAAAGGTCGGCCAGCAAGGCATCGTCCAGAGAGGAACCCGATAGGGATCTAGCGGGCAGGGTAAATATCGTGTGTAAATAAAAACAAAGTTTCTTTAGTTTACTCAGTGTGGCCTTCCGTGTCCTTATTGAAGTGCCGTTCCCATGTGTGTGCTGCCATTGGCCTGCCAAGTGGTAGAGTGTTTGGAAGATGCTGCCAAAGGAGCCTTGGTGAGTTGCTAGTTGAATAGTACCTGAACTAGGAACGCTACTTAAGGCTATGTTATTGCACCTCTCTTTTTCTAACTTTATTGTTCAAACAAATCGGAAACTAGCTGCAAGAGTTGAAATTACTTAATTTGGCCTCATCAAGGAGGCATCTCCCTCTCCCTCCAATTGGGAGCAACGCCAAAGATCAAGACAACAGCATCGCAGGAGTCTCACCTGTAACATCTCAGCATCGGCCGCCTGGTGTGTGACATGTGGCCGAGGTCGCCAACCCTGCCGCTTTGTCAAACTGTTCAAACGTTGATGCACTATCAATTACGACGAGACGAGAGTAGAGAGTAATCGAGGCTTTATTACGCAGAGATGTGCGGCCTCCTACAGCTGCTGCCGAAATGGCTGCCGTTCGGAGAGCACACACATTTATACTCTGCCTACTGGGCGGAGCCAGCAGGCAGGGACCTACCCCCGTACCTGTAGTGCAGGGGCCTTACCATAATACCCTCATATGCAGTGCAGTATATACAATATAATACAACAGTGGTGACTATCACAAACGTTAATGACCACAGCCCTTGGCAGCGCAAAGGAAGCATTTGCGTTAACCTCCTCAAACCCCCGTGACTCAGCATTGTCCTCGGCAGTGCCCACGGTCAGCTGTGTTCCGCTAACTATCATTATAAATAACGGAAGTAGAGAAGGTAAGCAAGATTCCGACAGTGCAGCTGCTGCAGTCAAAGGTTACGAATCTCGTTGTTGGTTTTTTTAGGCCCCAGATTCATGTCAGGCCAAGATGGCTGAGCAGGAGGTCAGCCCTGAATGAAACGTCTGCGTTGAATAGCTTGGTGCCCAGCCAGGCACATGGGAAAGTGAGCACTTGGACTAAATTACTGGAAGGCTGTGGGGTCTGGATTCAGCAGTAGTCAACAACCTTTGGAGGCACAGTAAGTATACGCATGAACATTGAGGATGGGGAAGGACTCACTTGAAAGCAACCACACAATGATTTTACCGGGTTGCGAACAAGATAAAGGAAGAGCTTGGAGAACGTTTCCAAATTTTAAATTTCCTGCTTTAACCATTGAGTGTCTTTGACACATTGAGTCATAGAATAGAATTTACAGTGCAGAAGGAGGCCATTCGGCCCATCGAGTCTGCACCGGTTCTTGGAAAGAGCACCCTTCCCAAGGTCCGCACCTCCACCCTATCCCCATAACCCAGTAACCCCACCCAACACTAAGGGAAATTTTGGACACTAAGGGCAATTTATCATGGCCAATCCTCCTAACCTGTACATCTTTGGACTGTGGGAGGAAACCGGAGCACCCGGAGGAAACCCACGCACACACTGGGAGGATGTGCAGACTCCGCACAGACAGTGACCCAAGCCGGAATCGAACCTGGGACCCTGGAGCTGTGAAGCAATTGTGCTATCCACAATGCTACCATGCTGCCCAATAATGTCATAGAGTGATAGATGTTTACAGCATGGAAACAGGCCCTTCGGCCCAGCTTATCCATGCCGCCCAGTTTCTATCACTAAGCTGGCCCCACTTGCCCACATTTGGCCCATATCCCTCTATACCCACCCTGCCCATGTAACTGTCTAACTCCTTTTTAAACGAAACAAATCGTACCCGCCTCTACCACTGCATCTGGCAGCCCGTTCCAGACACTCACCACCCTCTGCGTGAAACAATTTCCCCTCTGGTCTCTTTTGTATCTCTCCCCTCTCACCTGAAACCTACGCCCTCTAGTTCTAGACTCCTCTACCTTTGGGAAAAGATGTTGACTATCGATGCTCCTCATTATTTTATCGACCTCTGTAAGTTCACCCCTAAGCCTCCTGCACTCCAGGGAAAAAAGTCACAGCCTATCCAGCCTCTCCTTATAGCTCAGACCATCAAGTCCTGGTAGCATGCTGGTAAATCTCTTCTCCACTCTTTCTATAATGTGGAGATGCCGGCGTTGGACTGGGGTGAGCAGAGTACGAAGTCTTACAACACCAGGTTAAAGTCCAACAGGTTTGTTTCGATGTCACTAGCTTTCGGAGCGCTGCTCCTTCCTCAGGTGAATGAAGAGGTCTGTTCCAGAAACACATATATAGACAAATTCAAAGATGCCAAACAATGCTAGGAATGCGACCATTAGCAGGTGATTAAATCCTTACAGATCCAGAGATGGGGTAACCCCAGGTTAAAGAGGTGAGAATTGTACCAAGCCAGGACAGTTGGTAGGATTTCGCAGGCCAGATGGTGGGGGATGAATGTAATGCGACATGAATCCCAGGTCCCGGTTGAGGCCGCACTCATGTGTGCGGAACTTGGCTATAAGTTTCTGCTCGGCGATTCTGCGTTGTCGCGGGTCCTGAAGGCTGCCTTGGAGAACGCTTACCTGGAGATCAGAGGCTGAATGCCCTTGACTGCTGAAGTGTTCCCCGACTGGAAGGGAACATTCCTGCCTGGTGATTGTTGCGCGATGTCCATTCATTCGTTGTCGCAGCGTCTGCATGGTCTCGTCAATGTACCACACTTCGGGACATCCTTTCCTGCAGCGTATGAGGTAGACAACGTTGGCCGAGTCGCACGAGTATGTACCCCGTACCTGGTGGGTGGTGTTCTCACGTGTAATAGTGGTATCCATGTCGATGATCTGGCACGTCTTGCAGAGATTGCCATGACAGGGTTGTGTGGTGTCGTGGTCACTTTCTGAAGACTGGGTAGTTTGCTGCAAACAATGGTTCGTTTGAGGTTGCGCGGTTGTTTGAAGGCAAGTAGTGGGGGTGTGGGGATGACCTTGGCAAGATGTTCATCGTCATCAATGACGTGTTGAAGGCTGTGAAGAAGATGACGTAGTTTCTCCGCTCCGGGGAAGTACTGGACGACGAAGGGTATTCTGTCGGTTGTGTCCCATGTTTGTCTTCTGAGGAGGTCGGTCCGGTTTTTCACTGTGGCGCGTTGGAACTGTCGATCGATGAGTCGAGTGCCATATCCCGTTTGTACGAGGGCATCTTTCAACGTCTGTAGATGTCTGTTACGCGCCTCCTCGTCTGAGCAGATCCTGTGTATACGGAGCGCTTGTCCATAGCGGGATGGCTTCTTTAATCTGTTTAGGGTGGAAGCTGGAGAAGTGGAGCATCATGAGGTTATCCGTGGGTTTGCGGTAAAGCGAAGTGCTGAGGTGACCGTCCTTGATGGAGACGAGTGTGTCCAAGAATGCAACTGATTTTGGAGAGTTGTCCATGGTGAGTCTGATGGTTGGATGGAACTTATTAATGTCATTGTGTAGTCGTTTCAGTGATTCTTCGCCGTGGGTCCAAAGGAAAACAATGTCATCAATGTATCTGGTGTATAACATTGGTTGAAGGTCCTGTGCGGTGAGTAGGTCCTGTTCAAACTTGTGCATGAAGATGTTGGCGTATTGGGGTGCAAATTTGGTCCCCATGGCTGTTCCGTGCGTCTGGATGAAGAACTTGTTGTCGAAGGTGAAGATGTTGTGATCCAGAATGAAGCGGATGAGTTGCAGAATTGCGTCTGGAGATTGGTAGTTGTCGGTGTTGAGTACTGAGGCTGTTGCAGCAATGCCGTCGTCATGGGGGATGCTGGTGTAGAGTGCCGAGACGTCCATTGTGACGAGGAATGTTCCTGGTTCAACTTGTCCATGGGTGCTGAGTTTCTGTAGGAAGTCCGTCGTGTCGCGACAGAAGCTGGGTGTACCTTGTACGATGGGTTTCAAGATGCCCTCGATGTAGCCAGAGAGGTTCTCACACAGGGTCCCATTGCCTGAAACGATAGGGCGGCCTGGTGTGTTGGCCTTATGTATTTTCGGGAGGCAGTAGAGATCTCCAATGCGGGGAGTACGTGGGATGAGAGCATGTAGGGTGCTCTGAAGATCTGGATCCAAGGTCTTGATCAGTCTGTTAAGTTGGCGGATGTGTTCCTTGGTCGGATCTGCGGGTAACTGTCTGTAGTGTTCTTGGTTGTTCAGTTGTCGGTATACTTCTTTGCAGTAGTCCATTCTGTTCAGTACGACAGTGGCCCCCCCTTTGTCTGCTGGTTTGATGACGATGCTGCGGTTGGTCTTGAGAGTGCGGATGGCATTGCGTTGTGCTTGGGTGACGTTCGGGGCTGTCTTGTGAATGCGACTGATGAATCTGGCATTGACGCGACTCCTGACGGTGTTTCTGGACCAGACCTCTTCATTCACCTGAGGAAGGAGCACCACTCTTTCTAGTTTAACAATATCCTTCCTATAATAGGGTGACCAGAACATTTGTTCTGCCCAGATTCCACTGTCCCAGTTCTCTCTTCCCGTTACTCTCTATCAACTCAAACTGTGTTCAAAAGTCTAATACCCATATTCTTATTCCCTCCTGCGCGGCTTCAGACCACTACCCCGTTCATTTATACTGCACGCAGAGATAGCATTGATTGGTTGGCAAATGGAAATGATTGGCTGAGGCATTGCCATGGAGAATGCACCAGGAAGCAGTTAACTGCTAAGCTTTTGTTCAAATTGAAACCAGGCAGGTCGGCTCTGATTGGTTAAGGCATTCCCATGGGGAACGAAGCTGTCCCCCAAGGTTTCACTCAGTTGAAAAAAGCAATGTCTCTTTTCCTCAGCAATATTCAAGTTCTGTACTTCCAAACTGCCATAGAACATATCAATAACATGTATGGATCAATTCTACATGTACTTGACTGAATACATTTCTGAGCAAAACTTCATTGTAATCATTAAGCCTTCAGATCAGCACCACCATCGATCAACAGTGCAGAACACAAATAAATTCTTCCAAAGTTAAGTGGCAACATGCTTCCATTGAATTAATAGTGTTGTGTTTGACACAAATAGCTTGGAGCAGTTTAAAAAGAGCAATACAATCTCTGAGTTCAGGTGACACACCTAAATATTCTCACAGTTTACGACAAGAATGGAACCCTCGATTAGATTTCAGCCTTGTATTCACTCTCGGGTATCTATTATTCACCACAATATTGCAGGTTCCTGAATAAATAATCTTTCTCAAATAAACAGGACGGCATCATTTTCAGGTGGACCGTCTCACCAGCAGCACCCTGCTGTCCAGTGATACGTCCAGAGCCTCCTGCAAGATGAGTTTATCGATGAAGATGTGGGTGGAGGTGTGTGCCGGCGAACTCTTACCTTCTCTTGATACTGTCGCCGAGAAGAGTCCAATGATTGGATGAGGGCCGTGGCGTGGCCGATGAACATGGCGTAGCAGGTCGCTCCGACGATCATGCTAAGCATAGTCAACCAGACGTCAGACATTCCGACCGGGGCCTGCTTCCCGTATCCGATGCACAGCATGTGACTCATCGCCTTGAACAGTGCGTAGGAGTACTGCTTCGACCAGGAGTCATCCTGCGAAGGAGAACAAACTGTCAGAGATGTGGCACGAACACTGGTGCTGGAGCGGTGGGGGTGCCGAAAATTCGGCAGCGTCCTCAATAGAGCCAAGGAATGTGTATCTTGCCTCCTCGTTAGATGAACCTGAAAAAGGAGCGTGGTCCAAATAATGCTGTGCACTGCACTCCCCAGCCTTTCGTAATAATAATAATCTTTATTGTCACAAGCAGTACATTAACACTACAATTAAGTTAGTGAAGAGCCCCTAGTCGCCACACTCCGGCGCCTGTTCGGGTTCACAGAGGGAGAATTCAGAATGTCCAATTCACCTAACAAGCACATCTTTCTGGACTTGTGGGAGGAAACCGGAGCGCCCGGAGGAAACGCACACAGACACGGGGAGAACGTGCAGACGCCGCACAGACAGTGACCCAAGCCGGGAATCGAACCTAGGAACCTGGCACTGTGCTACCGTGCTGCCCGACCATTTCTGCCATGGTCAAGCAGCTGTGCTCTGTGAAGGCAGAGCAGGGAACAAGCAGCATATCTGAGGAAACGGAAATAATAATGTTTCTTTCTTTCCTCTTTCCCTTCCGTTCATCAATCTCCTCTTCCCCCCCTGCACCCATTCTGAAGAAAATGATAAGGCGACTAAGACCCAGGATGCGGAAGTAGGCCATTCGGCCCATTGAGTCTTGCTCTGCCATCCAATGAGATCATGACAGACCTGATGTGATAATCCTGAACGCCACATCCCCGCCTTATCCCCTTAACCCTTGATTCTCTTCCCCATTAAAAATCTCTCTGTCTCAGTCATGTACATACTTAACGACCCAGCCTCTACAGCCCTTTGCGGGAAAGAATTCAACAGATTCACAATCCCCGGAGAGAAAAAATTACTCCTCATCTCTGTCTTAAATGAGATTAAATGAGATCATGGCCGGGATTCTCCCCTACCCGGGGCCGGGAACCTCTCTGGCTTCGGGCTGCCCCAAAGGTGCGGATTTCTCCGCACCTTTAGGGGCCAAGCCCTCACCTTGTTGGGCTAGGCCCGCACCGGAGTGGTTGGCGCGCCTTCGACCGGCGGGAAAGGCCTTTGGCGCCACGGAAGTCCGTGCATGCGCGGGAGCGTCAGCGGCTGCTGACGTCATCCCCGCGCAGGCGCAGGGTGGGGTGTCACTTCCGCATCGGCCATCGCAGAGGCTATGGCCGAGGCGGAAGGAAAAGAATGCCCCCACGGCACAGGCCCACCCGCGGATCGGTGGGCCCCGATTGCGGGCCAGGCCACCGTGGGGGCACCCCCCGGGGCCAGATTGCCCCACGCCCCCCCCAGGACGCCCTATGCTTCTGGTTCTAGTCTCTCCCACATGGGGGAAACAACCTCTCAGCATCTACCCTGTCAAACCCCCAGAGAATCCTTTATGTACTTTCGGAGTTTAGTAGAATGAGAGGTGACCTTATTAGAACATTTTTCTATGTTCTAATAAGGTCACCTCTCATTCTACTAAATCCAAAGAGTTCAGGTCCTGATACATGTTAAAATATAATTCAACAACAACAACCTGCATTTATGTAGCCCTTTTGCATGGCAAAATGTTACAAACTACTTCAGGTGCATTATCAAACAAACCGTGACACCCAGTGACATATCAAGGCAGATGAACAATAGCTTGGAGAAAGGGGTAGATTTGAAGGAACGACATAAAAGCGAAAAGAGAGTGAGAAATATGGAAGTGTTTAGGATGGGGGTGTAGGGGCACGGCTGTCAATGGGGCAAATGAAAGAGGAGACATGCAAGAGGCTAGAGTTTGAGAATTACCCCCACCATGCTGAGATCAAACCTGGGACCTTTCCGAGCTGTCAGAGAAACCTGTATTCATAAATTGAATTTGATATTGTTTCAATCATAGAATTTACAGTGCAGAAGGAGGCCATTCAGCCCATCGTTCTTCACCGGCCCTTGGATAGAGCACCCTACCTATGCCCCACGCCTACCCCCTATCCCCTTTATCCCCGTAACCTAACCTAACCTTTTTGGACACTAAGGGCAATTTAGCATGGCCAATCCACCTAACCTGCACATCTTTGGACTCGTGGGAGGAAACTGGAGCACCCGGAGGAAACCCACGCCCACACGGGGAGAACATGCAGACTCCGCACAGACAGTGACCCAAGCCGGGAATTGAACCTGGGACCCTGGAGCTGTGAAGCTACTGTGCTAACCACTGTGGTACCCTGCTGCACCACTTGTTTGACACGTGTATCATCAGGTTCGATTTATTGTATCCATTCTCCCGACCTCCATATGATTCACTGGACAAGTTCCTGGTCCATTATTATTCATGCCGGTCCGATGCCAATTGGGCAGCTAGGGCGGGCTGGGATGCTCATCCTGGACTCTCCCTCATTCCTTGTCGGGAAATTCTTAACTTAACACTATCCTATGGCAGGGAAGCTGAAAACAGGAAACCACTGGCTGATGAAAGAAGGGTGCACACCGAAATCCAGCCAGAAGGTGAGACGGAGGGCGGGTTTCTCCGACCCCCCACCGGGTCAGAGAATCGCCGGGGGGCGGCGTGAATCCCGCCCCCGCCAGCTGCCGAATTCTCCGGCGCTGGAGATTTGGCGGGGGCGGGAATCGCGCCACGCCGGTCAGGGGCCGCTGGCAGCAGCCCCCCCCCCCGGCGATCCTCCAGCCCGCGATGGGCCGAGTGGCCGCCCGTTTTCGGTCAGTCCTGCCGGCGTAAATTAGAGTAGATCCTTACCGGCAGGACCTGGCTGCGTGGGCGGCCTGCGGGGTCCTCGGGGTGCGCGGGGGAACTGGCCCCGGGGGTGCCCCCACGGTGGCCTGGCCGCGATCGGGGCCCAGCGATCCGCAGGTGGGCCTGTGCTGTGGGGGCACTCTATTCCTTCACACCGGAGGCTGTGGCAATCCGCCATGGCCGGTGCGGAGACGAACCCCTCTGCGCATGTGCTGGGATGATGCCAGCACACGCTGGTGCTCCCGCGCATGCACCAACTCACACCGGCCGGTGGAGGCCCTTCGACGCCGGTTGGCGTGGCGCCAAGCCCCTTCCCCGCCGGCCGGTGCGGCGCAAACCACTCCGGCGCCGGCCTAGCCGCTGAACATAGAACATAGAACAGTACAGGCCCTTTGGCCCTCGATGTTGCGCCGACCTGTGAAACCACTCTAAAGCCCATCTACACTATTCCCTTATTGTCCATATGTCTATCCAAAGACCATTTGAATGCCCTTAGTTCACTACTGTTGCAGGCAGGGCATTCCACGCCCTTACTCTCTGAGTAAAGAACCTACCTCTGACATCCATCTTATATCTATCTCCCCTCAATTTAAAGCTATGTCCCCTCGTGCTAGATATCACCATCCGAGGAAAAAGGCTCTCACTGTCCACCCTATCCAATCCTCTGATCATCTTGTATGCCTCAATTAAGTCACCTCTTAACCTACTTCTCTCTAACGAAAACAGCCTCAAGCCCCTCAGCCTTTCCTCATAAGATCTTCCCTCCATACCAGGCAACATTCTGGTAAATCTCCTCTGCACCCTTTCCAATGCTTCCACATCCTTCCTATAATGCGGCGACCAGAATTGCACGCAATACTCCAAATGCGGCCGCACCAGAGTTTTGTACAGCTGCAACATGACCTCATGGCTCCGAAATTCAATCCCTCTACCAATAAAAGCTAACACACCGTACGCCTTCTTAACAACCTTCTCAACCTGCGTGGCAACTTTCAGGGATCTATGTACATGGACACCGAGATCTCTCTGCTCATCCACACTGCCAAGAATCTTACGATTAGCCCAGTACTCTGTCTTCCTGTTATTCCTTCCAAAATGAATCACCTCACACTTTTCTGCATTAAACTCCATTTGCCACCTCTCAGCCCAGTGCTGCAGCTTATCGATGTCCCTATGTAACTTGTAACATCCTTCCGCACTGTCCACACCTTCACTGACTTTGGTGTCATCTGCAAATTTACTCACCCATCCTTCTACTGCCTCCTCCAGGTCATTTATAAAAATGACAAACAGCAGTGGCCCCAAAACAGATCCTTGTGGTACACCACTAGTAACTGGACTCCAGTCTGAACATTTCCCATCAACCACCACCCTTTGTCTTCTTCCAACCAGCCAATTTCTGATCCAAACTGCTAAATCACCCTGAATCCCATGCCTCCGTATTTTCTGCAGTAGCCTACCGTGGGGAACCTTAACAAACGCTTTGCTGAAATCCATATACACCACATCAACTGCTTTACCCTCATCCACCTGTTTGGTCACCTTTTCAAAGAACTCAATAAGGTTTGTGAGGCACGACCTACCCTTCACAAAACCGTGTTGACTATCTCTAATCAAATTATTCCTTTCCAGATGATTATACATCCTATCACTTGGAAACCTTTCCAAGATTTTGCCCACAACAGAAGTAAGGCTCACTGGTCTATAGTTACCGGGGTTGTCTCTACTCCCTTTCTTGAACAAGGGGACAACATTTGCTCTCCTCCAGTCTTCTGGCACTATTACTGTAGACAAAGATAACTTAAAGATCAAAGCCAAAGGCTCAGCAATCTCCTCCCTAGCTTCCCAGAGAATCCTAGGATTAATCCCATCCGGCCCAGGGGTCTTATCTATTTTCACACTTTCCAGAATTGCTAACACCTCCTTATGAACCTCAAGCCCTTCTAGTCTAGTAGCCTGAATCTCAGTATTCTCCTCGACACCATAGTCTTTTTCCTGTGTGAATAATGATGAAAAATATTCATTTAGCACCTCGCCTATCTCCTTGGACTCCAAGCAAAACTTCCCACTACTGTCCTTGACAGGCCCTACTCTTACCCTAGTCATTCTTTTATTCCTGACATATCTATAGAAAGCTTTAGGGTTATCCTTGATCCTACCTGCCAAAGACTTCTCATGTCCCCTCCTGGCTCTTCTTAGCTCTCTCTTTAGGTCCTCCCTAGCTAACTTGTAACTCTCGAGTGCCCTAACTGAACCTTCATGTCTCATCTTTACATAAGCCTCCTTCTTCCTCTTGACAAGTTTTTCGACTGCTTTCGTAAACACGGTTCCCTTGCTCGACCACTTCCTCCCTGCCTGACAGGTACATACTTATCAAGGCCACGCAGTAGCTGTTTCTTGAACAAGCTCCACATTTCCATTGTGCCCATCCCCTGCAGTTTTCCTCTCCACCCGATGCATCCTAAGTCTTGCCTCATCGCATCATAATTGCCTTTCCCCCAGATATAACTCTTGCCCTGCGGTATATACCTATCCCTTTCCATCACTAAAGTAAACGTAATCGAATTGTGGTCACTATCACCAAAGTGCTCACCTACCTCCAAATCTAACACCTGTCCTGGTTCATTACCCAGTACCAAATCCAATATGGCCTCGCCTCTCGTTGGCCTATCTACATACTGTGTCAGGAAACCCTCCTGCACACAAACGGACCCATCTAAAGTACTCGAACTATAGCGTTTCCAGTCAATATTTGGAAAGTTAAAGTCCCCCATAACAACTACCCTGTTGCTTTCGCTCCGATCCAAAATCATCTTAGCAATCCTTTCCTCTACATCTCTGGAGCTTTTCGGAGGCCTATAGAAAACCCCTAACAGGGTGACCTCTCCTTTCCTGTTTCTAGCCTCAGCCCATACTACCTCAGTAGACGCGTCCTCATCAAACGTCCTTTCTGCCACCGTAATACTGTCCTTGACTAACAATGCCACCCCTCCCCCTCTTTTACCACCTTCCCTGAGCTTACTGAAATATCTAAACCCTGGCACCTGCAACAACCATTCCTGTCCCTGCTCTATCCATGTCTCTGAAATGGCCACAACATCGAAGTCCCAGGTACCAACTCATGCCGCAAGTTCACCCACCTTATTCCGGATGCTCCTGGCATTGAAGAAGACACATTTTAAACCACCTTCCTGCCTGCCGGTACACTCCTGCAACTTTGAAACCTTACTCATGACCTCACTACTCTCAACCTCCTGTATACTGGAGCTACAATTCAGGTTCCCAAGCCCCTGCTGAACTAGTTTAAACCCTCCCGAAGAGCATGAGCAAATTCCCCCCCCGGATATTGGTACCCCTCTGGTCCAGGTGTAGACTATCCCGTTTGTAGAGGTCCCACCGACCCCAGAATGAGCCCCAATTATCCAGAAATCTGAAACCCTCCCTCCTGCACCATCCCTGTAGCCACGTGTTCAACTCCTCTCTCTCCCTATTCCTCGTCTCGCTATCACGTGGCACGGGTAACAACCCAGAGATAATAACTCTGTTTGTCCTAGATCTAACTTTCCACCCTAGCTCCCTGAATTCCTGCCTTACATCGCTATCCCTTTTCCTACCTATGTCGTTGGTACCTATGTGGACCACGACTTGGAGCTGCTCCTCCTCCCCCTTAAGGATCACGAAAACACGATCCGAGACATCACGCATCCTGGCACCTGGGAGGCAACACACCAACTGCGAGTCTCTCTCATTCCCACAGAATCTCCTATCTATCCCTCTAACTATGGAGTCTCCAATGACTAATGCTCTACTCCTCTCGCCCCTTCCCTTCTGAGCAACAGGGACAAACTCTGTGCCAGAGACCTGTACCCCATGGCTTACCCTTGGTAAGTCATCCCCCCCAACAGTATCCAAAGCCGTATACTTGTTACTAAGGGGAACAACCACAGGGGATCCCTGTACTGACTGCTTCCTCCCAGCCCCTCTCACCGTCACCCATCTATCTTTATTCTTCGGAGTAACTACATCCCTGAAGCTTCTATCTATGACTACATCTGCCTCCCGAATGATCCGAAGTTCATCCAGCTCCAGCTCCAGTTCCCTAACGCGGTTTCTGAGGAGCTGGAGATGGGTGCACTTCCCACAGATGAAATCAGCAGGGACACTGACGGCGTCCCTCACCTCAAACATTCTGCAGGAGGAACATTGCACTACCTTCCCTGCGACCCCCTCTAGATAAAAAAAAAGAAAGAAAGAGCTTACCTGTTATTCACTCCCCTTCTCAGCAAGCACTCACTCAGCAACCTCTGCACCCCGCACGATAACACCCGAAGGAAAATAAAATAAAAGCTACTTACCAGTCACCAACCAATCCCTTACCTGCAGGCTGTGACATCACGGTTCAACATCTTTCTACTTCTACCTGCCCTCGAAACTTCCTCTTGATCTTTACAGCTTTTTTTTGGTTAGTTTGGAAGGTGCGGAGGATTCCGCAACTTTGGGGCGGCCCGACACCAGAGTGGTTCACGCCGCTCCTCGGCGCCTGGACCCCCCGCCCCGCTGGGTAGGGGAGAATCCCGCATGGATTTTATTTATTATGGCTCTGTGCAGCTGCTTAAAATGAATTTTCTCTGCAGATTCTCCAATAATGGGGCTATGTCCCCAAGCCAGTGTCAAAACGCTGGCGTTTCACTCTGGACTTTCCTTAAGAAAGCCCAGAGTGATTCTCCAACTTGTAGGGGGCTGGCAGGGGACGGGAGGGCTCCTTGCAGCTCTGTCTGTGGATATGGGCCCCCGCACTTACGGTCGGTAGTCCGTGCATACGCACGGCGGCCGCCACCCTGTGCGACATGGCCGACTCACTCTGCAGACCATGATGAACAAAGTAGGTCCCTCCGAGATCGCACATGCCTGGCCGTCCATGAGGCCCCCCCCCCCCCCCCCAACCCGGTGAAGGATCCCCCCGCCCCCCACCAGGGCAGGCACGGACTGAGTCCGCAGCCGCCACCGGTCGTTCCCGACAGGCAAGACGTGGTTAGAACCACAGCGTCGGGAACTCGGCCAGTTACCCTCAGTGAATCGCGGTGGGGGGCTCTGTCAATGGCACCCTACCCGCGCTGCACAGACTGTGCCCGCGGATCGCGGGAGCGGCGCCGGTCCGGAATTCCGGGTTGACGCCCATTCTCCACCCCCCGCGCCGAACGCGATTTTGGCACTGAGACTGGGAGAATCCAGTCCATTCGGAAAGAATCACTACCTAACAATGCTGTGCAATCTGTATAAATGCAATGGCTGTATTTAAGATAGCATCCTCATAAATGATTTTTTTGGAGCTATGACACTGAAGGAAAACATTGCCTTTTTATTTTGTGTAGGGTGCTTCCCGATGAATCACTTATTTCCCATTTTTGTTTTGCCGTTATCATTTTGATCCATGGATGATTAATGCGGAGTTAACATTCCTCCTGTTCACAAATTCTTAAATACATGAGAGTAAGCTTTCCCACAAAATCACGGTCAGGTCTCTCTGACACAGGACCATCTCTTGTTGTGCAGGTGGACATGTTAAGCCATGGCTGTGAAAACAAAATAAAATAATCCAAACTGCAATTTGCCTGTGGCCAGTATTTCAGAGCCCCCTGCCATTGCTTAAAGTTCAGAAGGCAAATTTCTGGCATTTTATCACATTCAAAGTTAAGGTCAACCAGTTTGCCTAATTATTCAAGTACCAGCTGGATTTGCAAATGATTTACGGTTCAGTGGCAAAACTGTCAGTTTCGGTCATCTTCCATCCTTTGCCAGTAAATCTCCAATGTCGATTCTCAGGCTACAAGTGAGAGAATGTTCTGCTTTGCAAGGACCACAATAAAATATTTATGTCTCAATGGGACACTCCTCCTCACGTACTGTGGGCAGGATGCTCCATTCCTGAGACTAAGGGCTGGATTCTCCCATTGTGAGACAATGGGCGGGATTCCCCGACCCCCCCCCCCCCCCCCCCCCCCCCCCCCCCCCCCGCCGGGTCGGAGAATCCGCGGGGGGAGGCACGAATTACGCCCTGCCGCCCTGGCGCCGGCTTCCCTATTCTCCGGCGCCGTTGTTCGGGGGCTGGCGGGATTCCCGCCAAGCCGGTCGGGGGCCGTTGACAGCGGCCCCTCCGGCGATTCTCCGGGTCCCGACTGGCCGTCAAGTTTTGCCCGCGTGAGTTACTCACCTCACACACGGCGGGATCTGGCAGTTAGGTGTGCGGGGGCCGTCCTGGGGAGCGGGGGGGAATCGACCCTGGGTGAGCTGGTTCCGTGGGGGCCTTCTTTTCGCCACACCGGGGCCCTGTAGGGCTCTTCCAAATTTCCCAGGGGCCGGCGCAGAGCAGGGAACCCCCACGCATGCGCGGAAATATGCCGGCCATTCTGCGCATGCGTGGAAATACCCCTGTCGTTCTGCGCATGCGCGAACTCGCGCCGGCCCTTTGGCGCTGGCTGGAACTGCGGGAACCACTCCGGCGTCAACCTATCCCCCGAGAAAGTGGAGAATTCCTCACGCCGGAGTGATTGGCGCCGGTTTTCACGCTGGCGTGGGGACATAGCCCCATTATTGCAGATTCCCGCCCCATGTGTCTAGTATTACGACCAAAAAGGTCAGCGACGCCCCCGCACCTTTGCTCTGCCCAGTGGGGGGCTACCAGCCGCGCCACATAAAATCCCCGGGCTTTCCCTGCCGATACGGACGGAGAATTGCCGGGCCTGTGGCCGTGCACGCGCACAGCGGCGACCTGTAGCGGTCGTGCCCTAGAACATGGCACCGGCCGCGCATGGACCTGGCCTGCCAGATAGTCCCCCCCCGTAACCCCCTCGCCACTCCAGAACCACTTCCCACCAGTCCCCCCAGCTCCCGCCGAAGCCCCCCCCCCCCAGCTGGACACACTCCGCAGCCGCCACACGAGGTTGACGAAACCTCCGACCGTAAGTGATCCACGCTGTCAGGAAGTCGGCCCTTCGGAGGCGAAGCATCGGGGGAGGGCCTTCAGGTGACGTTTTGGAGGGGGCGGAGCATCCTAAAACATGCGCCACCCCCGATTTCAAAAGGGATTCTCCGTCCAATCGCTGAATGCGATTTCGCCGTCGGCAATCGGAGAATCCCACCCTAAGTGTTGACGCCAAAGGAGAGTCCGTGGACTTTTACCGCATGAAATCTCAGCACCACACCTGGACCGAATCCGCTCCCATTGAAGAGCGAGTAATGGTGCCGCATGGAGCACAATCGATTACAATAAAAGCAGTGCGGGATTCGCCAGGTGTGATCGACACACGGGAGGCTGACAAGCTGCAGCCGCACATGAAAATGCAATGAAATGAAAATCGCTTATTGTCACAAGTAGGCTTCAAATGAATGTGCCACATTCCGGCGTCTGTTCGGGGAGGCTGTTACGGGAATCGAACCGTGCTGCTGGCCTGCCTTGATCTGCTTTCAAAGCCAGCGATTTAGCCCTGTGCTAAACAGCCTCTAACACATACACATTACAATACTCACACACATTTACCCCAGCCAAAAGAATGGCACTGATTGTGCTGGAGCGCGCCCAGACAGCAGATGGGTCGTCTGGGGCCAGAGGGCACCCAAGGGGTGTCCTGTGGAGACACCTGTACGACCCATAGCACCAGGTTCAAAGTGGGCTGGTAGCAGTGTGCGCAGCTGCATGGCTCCTTACCAGCTTCAGCAATGGAGCTCCGTGCCCGTCCACCCCGACCTCACAGCCCACCTCCTGCCCACCCCTCACTACTCCCCTCGGCCCTGGCAGAATCCCCCCGGCCAGTGGCACAATTGTCAGCAAACTATGTCGATGTTGGACACTTTCCGTACCCCCTACTTTTGTCTCCCTCGGCAGCCGCCGGGAACTCGCCTCATCGGACGCAGAGAACCGCGGACGACCTGGCGAATACCGGGTCATGTCCGCCAATGATATGTGAACAGTGCCTAGAGTATGTGCAGAATGAAATGCATTGACGCCGTTTTTGAGGTTTGGCATCAAATTGGCGCCTTCAATGATTTTGGAGTAGGAAGCTATTCTCCGCCCGATAGCGTTTCTTGATTTTAGCGTCAGCTAACGGGGAATCCTGTCCCATACCTCTCACCAAAAAATAATTCTATGTCCGGTTTCGGGTGCGTTTAGCAGGTTGCTATTCAACGACGCTTTGCTGGTTTTTCTGGCCTTAATGTGGAATTCTCCGTTGAGGCCGCACCTTTAGGAGGACTACAGGCGGGCCAGGGCAACATTTTTAAAGGCAGCCCCGATCTTTTGACCCTAGCTCAGCGACCCCATCCCGGCGTCCAGACCCCGCACTTCACCCAACTCAAATCTTCCGGGGTCCTCGAGCCCTACCCGCACCCCGCCTCTTATGGGCATGGCACCCCTGGGATTGACCCCTGGCATGGGCAAACTGGAACTGGGCATGTTGTCACTGCCAGTCTGTCAGCACCAGTTGGGCATACATGGCATTGCCAGGGTGCCTGGGTGGCAATGCAAATGTGCCAGGCTGACAGTACCAAAGCGCCCAGGTGCCAGGAGTTCCAGGGTGCCACACTGCCCCATACCCGACCACCCGGAGGTCTCCAAAGACCTGGGAACACCCTCCTCCCCCCCCCCCTCCTCCAGGTGCCATTATGACTGGTCCACGTTGGTGAGGACCAGCACTAAATGGTGCTCCGGTGAGGTCTCCCAGACACACGACAGGTGAATCCCGGGCCCCGGGAAAATATGGTAAACGTGTACTTAAATCAGCCTACTGGCTCATTTCAATATTCAGATCTGGATCTCACCCAGCGAGAGGCTTCTTGCGAGATTCAATGGCCTCCTCCCAACACCAAGCCGTGCAGATTAGGTGGATTGGCCATGCTGGACTGCCCCTTGGTGTCCAGGCGGTTGGGCGGGGTTGCTGGGTTGCGGGGATAGGGTGGAGGTGTGGGCTTGCGTGCGGTGCTCTTTCCAATGGCCGGAGCAGACTCAATGGGCTGAATGGCCTCCTTCTGCACTGTAGGGATTCTATAAATGTTCCCTCCAATTCACCTAAGAAGTACGTCTTTCGGGACTTGTGGGGGGGAAACCGGAGCGCCTGGAGGAAACCCACGCAAGACACGGGGAGAACGTACAGACTCTGCACAGGGACCCAAGCCGGGAATCGAAGCCGGGTCCCTGGCGCTGTGAGGAAAAAGTGCGAACCATTATGCTACCGTGCCGCCACCATCAGACTCCTCTGCGTCATTATACCGAGTTAAGCAAATATCAGGGTTAGTTGGAATCTAATTGCTGTTGCAGATGCTTAAATGGAGCAGAAATGGAGCATGGACTGTTTGATCTAATTGGCCTGTTTTTGTGTCATATATCCGATGTAATACGTATGCATTATCTCAAGTGTGACATGTATAGATGTGTCAGATGTGTTAGATATAAGATACAACTACACAAAATCCGTGCCCTAAATTGCTTGTCTACTCATGGCCTCACTGAAAATTGGCACTGATTAAAGATAATTAACAACAGAACCAGGCATCGAGATGAAAATCAGTTATTGAATGCGGTTAGTGGCTTTGATCTGAAACATGTTTCCCTAAAGGGTGATAGAAGCACATTCAAAAGTAACATTCGAAAGGAAGGGTGCATGTTCCAGAGGGGAAAGGATTGACGGGCTACGGAGAAGCAAGTGAGTGTAACTGAATGGATCGCTCCTCCTAAGATTGTCAGTGACTGATGGGCTGAATGGCCTCCTTCTGTGCTTCTATAACCATGCTACTTGGAATTCATTACAATATCACACAGAAGACCACACGGTGTCTCGTGTTGTCTACCTTAGGAAGCCCGTGCATAGAAGTGTCATCACTTGCGTATCTTGACGAGGAAAGGACAACAGCTTTCAGCACCAACGTGGATCCTCCGGCCGATCGCCGGACGCGATTTCGGAGTCGGAGACTGGAGGATCCCGCCCCAGATTTGTGCTTGAGGTGCTGTTACCCACAGGGTTACCGACTGCAGTTCATTAGCCATGAGGGGATAATGTTAGTTCTCCCTTTTCCACCGGTTCGAGTAAGGTTCCCTTCTTGTCACGTTGGAAAGGCAGTTTGACAAAGAGACCAATGGCAGACTTAGTACACAGTAAAGGACAGGCCGGTAGTTGTTCAGAGATGCACCTCGGCACTTTTACTCTTTGGGTGTGGGACCGCTGGATTCCACCGGCAGGCAGGGCCACAATATCCTGCCCGTGCGCCACATACCCTCTCGCCATTCCGAAACCCTTTAAAACCCGTTAAATACTTTCGAAGTGGAGTCACTGTTGGAAAGTCCAGCGCGGTTCTGTTGTGTGATGCTGCTTCGGATAACACAGGCTGCTACTTGATGCAGTCTTAACTAAAGGATGCTCCAGACTCTGAAATGAGTTCAACGTGTTTCATTGAACTATTAACACAGTTCTCAAATGAGTTTGACTCTCTGCTAATCTAACTGTAGTAACTCAGTCTAACTGTACCAGCTTGCTCTAAGCCACGTGCTGGGGTGTGATGCTGCTGATCAACCCTGTCTCACTCTCTAGATGTCTGTCTGTGGAAAGAGGCAGGGTGTGAGTGCCTCATCCCTTTTATAGTGTTTATGTCATGCCCCCTTATGGTGATGCCACCTCTGAGGGTCCTGACTGCCCATTGGTTGTGTCCTCTTCTGAGTGTTCATTGGTTGCATGTTTGTATATCATGACAGGTTCCACAAATGAGATTAAGCTGAGATGATCTGTTTTAGTGGTGATGATTGAGGGATAAATGTTGACCAGAATAGGGAGGACCCCTCTGCTGTTTTGCCAAAATAGTTGCGTGGCAGTCTGGGCGTCCAGCTGAGAGGGGACGCTGGGCCCCAGTTTAACAGCCCATCTTGTGACATTATAAGAAATGTACGATTACAAAGGGTTAATGTCATATCATAACTAACCGCTAGATGGAGCTAGATGCAGGACTACATAAAGCAGTGACTCACAGGTCTCTGGGAGAGAGCTGGAGAGGAGAGTGAGAGAGAGCAGTGATAGAGAGTTCAGTACAGTATTGGATAGTGTTGAGACTAGTGCAGTTGAGTATAGATTGCAAATTAGATTATTGTTTACTTTAGGAATAACTGTTTGAGCTTAATTAAGTAGTGGAAATAAAAGTTAGCTTTGTTCATGAACTTAGCTTCCCTGGGGAGCGGAATGTGGGGGGCTTCTAATCCCGAGAAAACGTTGCTCTTGTGACACGGGTTCCAACCCTGCCCTGTCAGCTGATGGAATTTCAATTCAAAATCACTGTCTGAAATGACCGAGCAAGCCAGTTGGTTCAGGGGCAATTAGGGATGGCCACCACATTCTGGCTTTTCCAGCGACGTCCACATCCCATGTGTGGTATTATCATCAATGTAAGAACTGCAAGGATTAATGAAATGTCTAGATCAGCCATTAGAGGGAGCTAGAGTTACAAGTATATAAGACATTGATGCTAAGCCTTGTGGGGGTGCAAATTGAAGGAGTTAGCAAGAGTACAGACTGAAGGAAAGGTAGTGTGAGTAAGAGCAGATCATAGTTTATTATAGTGTAGAGATTAGTTGTAGATGAGTGTAGATTATATGTTAATTATCAACTGTGTATTATTTAGGAGTACGTGTCAAATCCAAATGAGTAGTGATAATAAATGTATAGCTTTGTTCCAGTTAAAGCTATTTTGTGAACACTCCGCCAACCATCCTGAATTTAGCAACATAAAGAACACCACATCATGGAAGAATTTTTTAAAAGTGCAACTCACTGAGCCATTATTGACAATGTTGATCGAACATTGCAAGATCTGTAATGTAAGTACGTTTGTTTTTTGACGAGCAATCTGCTACCACCACACGCTGAATACATGCTTCGTTTAGTGCCAATCATGCTTTGCCACTTTGTCTGCCAGAAACCCCTCAGGGGCGGTTTTGAGCTGTACTAGCCGTGCGCGGGATCGACGCTGTGGGCGAAAAATCCGGAGAGAATCGGGAACTCTGATTCTCCCTGGAGATATTGTGTTTCCCGATTCTCACCCCCCCCCCCCCGGAGGTGGGGTGGCCAAGCGAATGCTGGTGATAACTGTCAGGGTCGGTGGGGGAGAGTCCCCGTTACGTCTGCGATGGGGCCTGGGGGGCCATTAGGCCTCAGTGCTGATCAGAGCGCCCATCAGAGATGGCAACCCGATCTCTATGGAGCCAGTTGCTGGCTCTATCCGGCCCTGATGGTGCAAACCCCCTTAAGGAGGTCCAATATCTGGAGACTCTGTGCTACTGGAGAGTTGCTCTCTGAACCTGACTCTGCCAAATTCTGGTAAGATTCCACCCATCTTATTGCCATGGATTAGTTGAATGTCACATTTAATTTCCGATTGGTTTCGAAGCAACCCTTCCATCTAGAACTGTCCAACAAGAGAGTTTTGTGCGTGGTTTTGTATTCGGCATTTGGAGTTACTGAGCGAACTACCTTGGCCGGGGCTATATCCGCACTGCCTCAGCCATGCGTGGCGTGTCTGCTTGCCAAATAGATCGCACATTGCAATTCCACATGACTTTCAATTAGAGCTGTACGGTTCTCCCGGCGAGGCACAAAACCAATTTAACAGCAAATGAGATCGACGTCTGGAGTAGCTGGGAAATTACTGCACAAAGGGAGCGGAGGAATGACTCGAGGAAGCTCAAGGAGCTCTGAGAGAGCTTGGCAGCAGAGCCCCTCACAGAAAGGCTGGCTCTATCCAATTCTGTAAGTGGTTCAGGTAATGAGCAAAGCAAAACATTATTTTCTATGAAGCACTTGTCTGTCCCCTGCCACCCTGTACGATCTAGGACTTTACATGACAATGACTTTGTTACCTCAAAAATCAATTTCCAACCAAATTGCTTGCGTGAAATATTTTAATGAACACTCACACCAACTCAATCGGTTTGTTCCATATTAAAACATCTTTTTTTCTTCTTCTGGTTCAGAATATATTGTACTGCTGCCCGCCATGATCATTCCGAGCAGTGCTTCCTTCCAGCTCTGCGATTGGGGCATGCTCCAGTCCCAAGAGCACTGGTAGCTGGGACCCAGCGAAAATATTTTATTATTGTCCAGTTATTGCAGATCGGCAAAAGCAAGCAACCGCCTCCTCATTTGCGGAGTTTAAGATGATTAGTCCATCATTTAGTCTTTGGAGGGGACACCGCAATGGACACTGGTTTAGCTCAGTAGGGTGAGCAGCTGGTTTGTGATGCAGAGCGAGGGTTCAATTCCTGTACCGTTCATGAAGGCCTCCGCCATAGGGTAGCACGGTGGTGCAGTGGGTTAGGCCTGCTGTCTCACGGCGCCGAGTTCCCAGGTTCGACCCCGGCTCTGTGTCACTGTCTGTGTGGAGTTTGCACATTCTCCCCGTGTCTGCATGGGTTTCGCCCCCACAACCCAAAGATGTGCAGGGTAGGTGGATTGGCCACGCTAAATTGCCCCTTAATTGGAAAAAATGAATTGGGTACTCTAAATTTTTTTTTAAATGAAGGCCTCCGCCTTCCCAACTATCCCCACTCAGCTCTCCCCCCTGTTCTACCATAGCAGCCTATGGTCATGTCTGACTCTGCTTTACCTCCGTAATGTGCGTCATTGCTTGCGTCTTTCAATAAGTGCATAAGGGATGGATGACACCGGTCTACCCAAAGGACCTTTTGTTCTGTGAATTGGCCACTGGGTCATGACCTGCTGGACACCATAACCTGTGCTACAAGGACACCTGAAAGTGAAATATGAAGATGGCGGACATTGACACTGACCTTTGGGAGATGGTTTCTGGCTCTGTGACCTCTGGAGATTGATTGCTGGAAGGAGCATTGGGTAAGGCGAGGAGGAGCAAAAAAAGTTCAGTTGGCCAACGGGAGTGCCCAGAGAAAACAAAGGCCAGAATCATGCATCTTCTCAGCCCCCTGTCTTCCTCTGCAGCAGGTGCAGTCGAGAATGCCGGGGGGAGGGGGGGGGGGGGGGGGGGGGGGGGGGGCGGCTCCTGCGCCACGGCACAGCCTCGTGAGACGGTAGGCTGCCAAGAACCGAGCAAGGGCGGCATCAGCACGAGGCAACGTGGCTCCCCACCGATGCCTGCGTCAATGTGGGTGAGGGGCAAACCTCTCAAGAGCCGTGCCTCAACCGGAGACTCCACCCACCACCCCCTCCATCTTCCTCACGATCCCCCCTCCCTGTTATTTCTGGGGTCTGTTCCCACGCGATCCGGCTGCATTAGAACATAGAACATACAATGCAGAAGGAGGTCATTCGGCCCATCGAGGCTGCACCGACCCACTTGTCATGTGAGAGTACCTTTAAGAAATGGGTGTTTAAGAAATGTACCTTTTAAGAAATGGGTGTTTATCAGTGATGTCAGAGAGTGGGTGGAGCTGGGCTGTCTGTCAGCCTTTTACTTTCATTTTAGGCTGTTTGCTGCAGGGTGTGTTTTAGTTTTGTTTTCCGTGTTGGAGCTGAAGCCAGACAGAGCAGATGTACTGTTGATCTCTCTACCATGAAAAGACTAACTCTTGATCATTTGGTGAATTCAGAATTATAAATGTTCTCAGTAGTGAATGTAAACCTAAAGTGCTTCTGTTAAAAGGGGTTTCTTAAGTCTTCTGGATGTTAAAAGGACAGCTTACGGATTACTTAGTGTCGTATTATTTGGGGGTTGTATTTGAATTGATGTTTGCTAAGATGTTCACTGTATGTTTTAAAAAGGTTAACTTGAATTCCTAGAATAAACATTGTTTTGCTTCAAAAAATACTTTTCCATTTCTGCTGCACCACACCTGTAGAGTGGGCCGTGTGCTCCCCATACCACAATCTATTAAAAGTTGTGGGTCAGGTGAACTCCATGATACACTTTGGGGTTCTCTAACCCCTGGCCCATAACACACTTAAGCCCTCACTTCCACCCTGATTGCGGAGAATCCCACCCCTGGTACTTACCGGCGGGATCTGCCTCTGGTGTCCTCGGGAGGGTGGGGGCGCGGGGGATCTGGCCCCGGGGGAGTGCCCCACCGATCCACGGGTGGGCCTGTGTCGTGGTGGCACTCTTTCCCTCGGCTGCTGTGGACCTCCGCCATGGCTGGTGCAGACACGAACCCCCCTGCGCATGCGCTGGGATGTCACCAGCACTCGCTGGTGCTCCCGCGCATGCGCCAACTCGCGCCGGCCAGCGGAGGCTCTTTGGCGCCGGTTGGCACGGCGCCAATCCCACCGGTATCGCCCTAGCCCTTGAAGGATTCCACACATTCCGGGTGGCCCAATGCCGGAGTAGTTCACGCCACTCCTCGGTGACGGGACCACCCGCCCTGCCGGGAAGGGGAGAATCCCTCCCAAGGTGCTTAGGATCCTTGGATTGACAGAACATAAATCCCTTTTAATTACTCACTTGAAACTGTGGCCAGAAACCATAATGAGAGAGTGGTCGTGGATGGAAAGTATTCCGCCTGGAGGTCGGTGTCCAGTGGTGTCCCGTAGGGGTCTGGACTGGGACCTCTGCTCTTTTTTATAAATGAGGAAGTGGAAGGGTGGGTTAGTAAGTTTGCTGACAACACAAAGGTTGGTGGAGTTGTAGATAGTGTTGAGGGTTGTTGCAGGTTACAACAGGACATTGACAGGATGCAGAGCTGGGCTGAGAAGTGGCAGATGAAGTTCAACCTTGATAAATGTGAAGTGATTCATTTTGGAAGGTCAAATCTGAATGCTGAATACAGGGTTAAAGGCAGGATTCTTGGAAGTGTGGAGGAACAGAAGGATCTTGGGGTCCATGTACATGGATCCCTCAAAGTGGCCACCCAGGTTGAAAGGGTTGTTAAGAAGGAGTATGGTGTGGTGACTTTCATTAACAGGGGGATTGAGTTTAAGAGCTGTGAGGTATGTTGCAGCTTTATAAAACTCTAGTTCGACCACACTTGAAATATTGTGTCCAATTCTGGTCGCCTCATTATAGGAAGGATGTGGATGTTCTGGAGGGGGTACAGAGGAGATTTACCAGGATGCTGCCTGGACTGGAGGGCATATCTTATGACGAAAGGTTCAGGGAGCTAGGGCTTTTCTCACTGGAGCGAAGAAGGCAGAGAGGTGACTTGATAGAGGTGTACGAGTCGATGAGAGGCATGGATAGAGTGGATAGCCAGAGACTTTTCCCCAGGGTGGAAATGGCGGTCACGAGGGGACATAATTTTAAGGTGATTGGAGGAAGGTATAGGGGAGATGTTAGAGGTCAGGGGCGAAATTCTCCCCCAACGGCGCGATGTCCGCCGACTGGCGCCAAAAACGGCGCCAATCAGACGGGCATCACGCCGCCCAAAGGTGCGGAATGCTCCGCATCTTTGGGGGCCGAGCCCCAACATTGAGGAGCTAGGCCGGCGCCGGAGGGATTTCCGCCCCGCCAGCTGGCGGAAATGGCGTTTGTTGCCCCGCCAGCTGGCACGGAAATGCGGCGCATGCGCGGGAGCGTCAGCGGCCGCCGACAGTTTCCCACGCATCTTGGGGGGCCGAGCCCCAACCTTAAGGGGCTAGGCCCGCGCCGGACTAATTTCCTCCCCGCCAGCTGGCGGAAAAGGCTTTTGGTGACCAGCCAGCTGGCGCGGAAATGACATCTCCCGGCGGCGCATGCGCGGGAGCGTTAGCGGCCGCTCACGGCATCCCCGCGCATGCGCTGTGGAGGGAGTCTGTTCTGCCTCCGCCATGGTGGAGACCGTGGCGAAGGCGGAAGGAAAAGAGTGCCCCCACGGCACAGACCCGCCCGCAGATCGGTGGGTCCCGATCGCGGGCCAGGCCACCATGGGGGCACCCCCCGGGGTCAGATCGCCCCGCACCCCCCCCCAGGACCCCGGAGCCCGCCCACGCCGCCTGGTCCCGCCGGTAAATACCAGCTTTGATTTACGCCGGCGGGACAGGCAATTTCTGGGCGGGACTTCGGCCCATCCGGGCCGGAGAATTGAGCGGGGGGTCCCGCCAACCGGCGCGGCCCGATTCCCGCCCCCGCCCAATCTCCGGTACCGGAGGCTTCGGCGGGGGCGGGATTCACGGCGGCCAACGGCCATTCTCCGACCCGGCGGGGGGTCGGAGAATGACGCCCCAGGTTTTTACACAGAGAGTGGTGTGTGTGTGGAATGCACTGCCAGCGGAGGTGGTGGAGTCAGAGTCATTAGGGACATTTAAGCGACTCTTGGACAGGCACATGGACAGCAGTAAATTGAAGGGGTGGAGGTTAGATTGATCTTAGATGAGGATAAAAGGTCGGCACAACATCGTGGGCTGAAGGGCCTTACTGTGCTGTACTGTTCCATGTTCTATGTTCTAAAACGCAGTTTCACCAGTGCCCTTCAGGAAACGGAACCTGCCAATTGTGCCATCGGCTTACATGGGACTCCCGTCCCGTACAATGGAATTAACTCTTGCAAATGTGCATTAAAATCTGTGTTGCACACATTATAACCAAGTTCTTTTTTTAAAAAATCATGACCTCGCAGTCTGCTCGTCTCCACCCTTCTGTTCAATTATATTTTTGAAAACACTTGACACCTGAGAGATAACAAAATGAAGTCACCCTTACGATGACCTGTTGACTGAATAGATGTTGAAACGTTTGACACTCAAACCAATATTAAAAGAAGCATTAATCAGCTTCTGAGAAACAGTCAGTCAGAGCTGGTCAACCTACAAAATTGTAAAGGAAACGCTCGTTACAAGATAAGACACAAAACAGGCTGCATCAGAGATAGAAAGGAAAATGTATGAAGAAAGACAAATTCTCAGAGCTAAACACTCACTCTTCCCCTACGGGAGTCCAGTCAAAGCTCTGTTCAAATCGCCTGTTTCATCGAACAAAGACCCTTGAAGCTATGTGAGTATTAACCAATTACTTTGTTGAGAAATGTATTAGGTAAATGTTTGATAGATACTTTTGCATTTCCACGTTTGAATATATCCTTCTCTATAAGAAGTTAATCTGTTCGCAGATAACAAAGGACTGTTAGCAGATTTATATTTGAAAGGCTCTGTAACTTGTTTTATAATCTAAAATGTTTTTATAATGGAATTCCACAAAAAGCAAACTGTATATTTTTACTTTGAATAGGTTTTATGCTCATTTAGGATGTCTCAGATCAGGCTTTGTCAAACTCGGGGGCGCGACCCGCGAGTGGGTCGCGGGCGGGTGTTGGGAGGGTCGCGGAGGCGTCCGTCGCGGCGCTCCCGATCGCGCAAATCTGCGCGCAACAGCCGCGGCAGCCGCCTGTTAATAACGCCGGCTGCAAGTGGCCTTCAAAATGACCGCGAACATGCAAAATAAATGCGCCTGCACTGCGCCTGCGTGCCAGATCATCGGCACACATGCGCAAAACTATGTGCGCCAATGATCGAGCACGCATGCGCAGTGTGGCCGCTTTGGTTTTAAATTGTCGCAGCCTTTTGTTTTACAAGTTCGGGGGGGGGTTTATTCATTTTATTCATTTATTTCATTCATTTAATTTTTATAAATTAAAAATGTATAAATTTGTGGCGTGGCGCCAGAGGCCTTTCCCGCCAGCTGGCGGTACGCCAACCAATCCGGCGCGGGGCTAGCTCCTCAAGGTGAGGGCTTGGCCCCTAAAGGTGCAGATTCTCCGCACCTTTGGGGCGGCCCGACGCCGGAGTGGTTCAAGCCACTCCATCCCGTGGGGACCCCCGCCCCACCGGGTAGGGGAGAATCCCGGCCACTGTCTTCGGGGCGAAATTCTCCCCTAACGGCGCGATGTCCGCCGACTGGCGCCAAAAACGGCGCCAACCAGGCGGGCATCGCGCCGGCCCAAAGGTGCGGAATGCTCCGCATCTTTGGGGGCCGAGCCCCAACATTGAGGGGCTAGGCCGGCGCCGGAGGGATTTCCGCCCCGCCAGCTGGCGGAAATGGCGTTTGTTGCCCCGCCTGCTGGCGCGGAAATGCGGCGCATGCGCGGGAGCGTCAGCGGCCGCCGACAGTTTCCCGCGCATGCGCAGTGGGGAGAGTCTCTTCCGCCTCCGCCATGGTGGAGGCCGTGGCGGAGGCGGAAGGGAAAGAGTGCCCCCACGGCACAGGCCCGCCCGCGGATTGGTGGGCCCCGATCGCGGGCCAGGTCACCGTGGGGGCACCCCCCAGGGTCAGATCGCCCCGCGCCCCCCCCCCCAGGACCCCGGAGCCCGCCCACGCCGCCTGGTCCAGCCGGTAAATACCAGCTTTGATTTACGCCAGCGGGACAGGCAATTTCTGGGCGGGACTTCGGCCCATCCGGGCCGCAGAATTGAGCGGGGGGTCCCGACAACCGGCGCGGCCTGATTCCCGCCCCCGCCCAATCTCCGGTACCGGAGACTTCGGCGGGGGCGGGGGCGGGATTCACGGCGGCCAACGGCCATTTTCCGACCCGGCGGGGGGTCGGGGAATGACGTCCTAGATGACAAAAGACCTATGCTGAAAAAGCAGGTGATCATGGGCGAGATTCTCTGACCCCCGCCACATCATGGGGGGCCGAGCCCTAACGTTGAGGGGCTAGGCCCACGCCGGACTGATGTCAGCCCCGCCAGCTGGCGCGGAAATGACATTGCCAGGCGGCGCATGCGCGGGAGCGTTAGCGGGCGCACCCCGCGCATGCACAGTGGAGGGAGTCTCTTCCGCCTCCGCCACGGTGGAGACCGTGGTGAAGGCGGAAGGAAAAGAGTGCCCCCCATGGTACAGACCCGCCCGCGGATCGGTGGGCCCCGATCGCGGGCCAGGCCACCGTGGGGGCACCTCCCGGGGCCAGATCGCCCCACGCCCCCCCCCAGGACCCCGGAGCCCGCCCGCACCGCCTTGTCCCACCGGTAAGGTAGGTGGTTTAATCTACGCCGGCGGGACAGGCATTCTAACAGCGGGACTTCGGCCCTTCCGGGCCGGAGAATCGCAGGGGGGGGGGCCCGCCAACCGGCGCGGCGCGATTCCCGCCCCCGCCGAATATCCGGTGCCGGAGAATTCGCCAACCGGCGGGGGCGGGATTCACGCCAGCCCCCGGCGATTCTCCGACCCGGCGGGGGTTCGGAGAATCTCGCCCCTGGTTTCGATTCCCACTTGGGGCACCGTCTGTGCGGAATTTGCACGTTCTCCCCGTGCCTGCGTGGGTTTCCTCCGGGTGCCCCGGTTTCCTCCCACAAGTCCCGAAAGACGTGCTGTTAGGTGAATTGGACATTCGGAATTCTCCCTCTGTGTACCCGAACAGGTGCCAGAATGTGGCGACTAGGGGATTTTCACAGTAACTTCATTGAAGTGTTAGCACGTTTGTGACAATAATAAAGATTCTTTATTTAATTATTATTTAATAGATTAATCATTCGGTTTAGGGAGTCCTAAATCGACCGCAACTGCTCCTTTTTCTCATGATCTTATGACGTTATTTGAACATATTTTGATGACTTTCTCTCACACCATCTTGAAAACCCTGAAGAATTAATCTCACAAAATGTCTGTTGCCCTTTCCCGTCTGACAAGCCTGTGAAAGGAACAAACCTCCTAAGCTGAGTGACCTTTTCTTATTCCATCATGCTTCTATCCGTGTGAGAATTGGTGAAGACAGACTGGCCGTTTTGTTGCCGATAGGAAGAGCTAAGACAGGGCAGAAGACAATTTAGAAACTAGGGCTTATAAAGAAATGAACAAGGTTCCCAAATGCATAGTATTGCTACAGTACAGAAGGAGGCCATTCAGCCCATCGAGTCTGCACCAACCTTTGGAAAGAGCACCTTACCTAGGCCCACGCCCTGACCCTTTCCCCGCAACTCAGTAACCCCTCCTAATCTTTTGGACACTAAGTGGTCAATCCACCTAACCTGCACATCTTTTGACTGTGGGAGGAAACCAGAGCAAAGAACAAAGAAAAGTACAGCACAGGAACAGGCCCTTCGGCCCTCCAAGCCCGTGCCGACCATGCTGCCCGACTAAACTAAAATCTTCTACACTTCCTGGGTCCGTATCCCTCTATTCCCATCCTATTCATGTGTTTGTCAAGATGCCCCTTAAATGTCACTATCGTCCCTGCTTACACCATCTCCTCTGGCAGCGAGTTCCAGGCACCCATTGCCCTCTGTGTAAAAAACTTGCCTCGTACATTTCCTCTAAACCTTGCCCCTCGTACCTTAAACCTATGCCCCCTAGTAATTGACCCCTCTACCCTGGGGAAAAGCCTCTGACTATCCACTCTGTCTATGCCCCTCATAATTTTGTAGACCTCTATCAGGTCACCCCTCAACCTCCGTCGTTCCAGTGAGAACAAACCGAGTTTATTCAAACGGTCCTCATAGCTAATGCCCTCCATACCAGGCCACATCCTGGTAAACCTCCTCTGCACCCTCTCTAAAGCCTCCACATCCTTCTGGTAGTGTGGCGACCAGAATTGAACACTGTACCAGCCACGTCAGATAGTGGAGGTCAATAGAGAAAGGGAGCAGCAAAATGATGCACTTGTTTATGAGACTGTGCAAAATGACACAATATTATTGTAATTGTTGCTATCTGCCTTTGCTAGTCACTTCATACCTCTCTCTTACTGGAGGAGCTGAGGAACCTGCACCTTACTGATATGAAAAGAAAATCATAATGATTTGAATTGTCATCAAATGATTTACAAACTCAGCATTTCCAAAATGAGCTCTCGAGGTTTGCAAGCACTATAATTGGTTAAGGGCCATTTCCGCTATTACTCACTTTCCACTGTTACAAAATCCAGCATCAGCCTACACGTATATTTTACAATCTATTCCAATACTGCTATTATTAACACTGCCACAACTTAATACCTTGCATTTAGACCAATTCCATTTCCCTTCCCTGGCTGGAAGGTCACGAACTAAGGGTCCTGTCTCAGGATAAGGGGTCGGCTATTTTGGCGCGAGGTGAGGAGACATTTCTTCACGCAGAAGGTTGCGAGTCTTTTGGAATTCTCTTCCCCAGGCAGCTGCAGATGTCCAGTTATTGAGGAAATCAAAGGCCGTGATCAATCGATCTTCGGATTCGAACAGCGTGAGGGGAAAGTGGGATTGAAATTGTTATGGGTCAGGGTTTAGAGAACCCCAAAGTGTATCACCTGACCCACAACTTTTAATAGATTGTGGTATGGGGAGCACACGGACCACTCTCCAGGTGTGGTACAGCAGAAATGGAAAAGTATTTTCAAAAACAAAACAATGTTTATTCTATGAACTCAAGTTAATCTTTTTTAAACAAACAGTGAATATCTGAGCAACCATTAATTCAAAGATAACCCCCCAAAGACTACAACACTAAGTAATCCTTTAAGCTGTCCTTTAACATCCAAAAGACTTAACAAACCTTTAAACAGGAGCACATTAGGTTCACATTCACTACTGAGAACATTTATAATTCTGAATTCACCAAATTATGCCTTTGGATGGCAGAGATCAACAGAGCAACTCTTTGTTTAACTTCAGCTGCAGCTCACTGGAAAACCCAGACACACCCAAGCTTTTTCTCAACGTGAAACTAAAAAGCAGAACCAGAGCTCAGCCCCACCCACACTCTGACATCACTGCAGTAACATGAGCAGCTAACCATTTCTTAAAGCGACAGTCTCATGACAAAATTAAGGATCACCCATGAACTTCTTAAATTGCAGAGCAGGCTGAAAGGGGTACATGGTTCCTATTTCACACGTTTAGCTCCAGGAACATGCGAGTTGTCTACAATCTCATAATCCTACTTTGCAAGCCTGCTCACAGAGTGAAATTTGAGGTCGGCCCTCCCATTATTTTACCCTCACATTGCAGGAAATGTACAATTCAACCTGGAAGCACTCCCTAACGGAAGCATGATTTTGTAAAATGGTTTCCATGTTGTAAGAAATTCAGTCGCCATATCGACGAGTAAGATAGAGGTTGGTGCCATTCAAAGAAATCTAAGATAATTACGTGCGCAGGGTGAGAATTTTAAATGCAATTAAATGTAGAGATAAATGTAATATTCTAACCATTGACTTACAGAACGTGTAATCTGGAGAGCATTAACATGAACTGTGTAATTGGTGTCTCTGCAACTTTGCAAAGATGATAAAGAAATGCATTTGCGTTGGTAATTCATTGAAAGCACACAGTCAATCGGGTTTGCAGGAGATTCCTACTCCTGAGTCCAAATACGTACAACAGAAATGGAAAAACATGGCACCCCATGTTTCCTGATCCTGGCAGAAAATGGGGCTGCATTGGTTCATTGTGAATGACTCTTAAATGTGCGAGGAAATCACACAGTTTTCTACAGGTGGGCAATAAATACTGGTCTTGGCAGTGACGGTGACCCCCAGGATGAACAATAACAAATGAATACAAGGTGGAACAGTTTTGTGCCTGTCTGGTAAGGAGGAGATGACAAAAATGGGGCTTCCCTAACCTGTCCAGGTACTTGAAGGGTCTGTAAAATTAAATCCAGAGGTCCTTTCCACTTGCCTGGATGAGCGCAGCTCCAACAACATTCAAGAAGCTCAACGCCATCCGCGACAAAGCAGCCTGTTTGATTGGCACCCCATCTCCGAATATTCCCTCCGCCACCACTGGGGCACAGTGGCAGCCATGTGTACCAATTACAAGATGCTCTGTAGCCTCCTTGGACCTTCCAAACCCACGACCACTACCATCTAGGAGGACAAGTATAATTGACACATGGGAACACCACCATCTATTGGTTCCCTTCCAAGCCACACACCACCCTGACTTGGAAATATATCGGCCGTTCCTTCACTGTCGCTGGGGCAACATCCTGGAATGCCCGCCCTAACAGCACTGTGGGTGTACCTACACCACATGGACTGCAGCTCACCGCCAAGGGCAATTAGGGATGGACAATAAATTATGGCCTTTCGAGCGATGCACAAATCCTTTGAATGAATAAAGTACTTCCAAATGGGGCAGAACAGTAGCATAGTGGTTAGCAAAATTGCTTCACAGCTCCAGGGTCCCAGGTTCGATTCCCCACTGGGTCACTGTCTGTGCGGAGGCTGCACGTTCTCCCCGTGTGTGCGTGGGTTTCCTCCGGGTGCTCCGGTTTCCTCCCACAGTCCAAAGATGTGCACGTTAGGTGGATTGGCCATGCTAAAATTGCCCTTAGTTTCCAAAATTGCCCTTAGTGTTGGGTGGGGTTACTGGGTTATGGGGATGGGGTGGGAGTGTGGGCTTGGGTGGGGCGCTCTTTCGAAGAGCCGGTGCAGACTCGATGGGCCGAATGGCCTCCTTCTGCACTGTAAATTCTGTAAATGCTACAACTTAATGCCTTGCATTTAGACCAGATAACCAAGATTGTTTCCTTTTAATGGAAAGTGTAGAACACACGAGCGTTAAGTTATTCAGTTATCTTTAGAGCTGTCGGCAGGATTTCTCCCCCCAACCCCCCACTGCCGCAGCATATTCTGGAATCTTCCGGTTCTGCCGATGTCCATGAGGTCTTTGCAAGGCCCGCACCCTCCACCACTGGGAACGCAAGGCCATTGGCAGGACTGGAAGGTCGGAAAAAGTTTATCCGTAGAAAAGCACAGGTCGGTGGATCCATCGACACTGCCAGTGCAACTGTTCAGCTGCAAAAATGGAATCCAATGCAGGCTCCAATAGCAACACAACGCATTGATGTAGCATTAAAGTGGCACGGCATAGCATAGGAGCCATATAAAGAAATGTTCAGACAGATGAGCAAGATCTTAATCAACGAGATAGGTTTTAAAGGGCAAATTAAATGAGAGCAGAGAGGCAGAGAAGCAGGTAGGCTTGGGGAGGGAGTCACGGAGTTTCACGCTCAAGGAGCCGAAGGCATGGTCATTTTGAGTAACCCCAGGTCAAATGCAGGGTCAGATTGTCACGTCTTGCACCAAAAATGCTTCAGATGCAACCACAGAAGGATGGTCTCCAGCATGACATTTCACAACCAGAGTTTCTAAAGCCTCGCTGGGCCCTGCTGGCCACCTTGTGATTGATGATGGTGACTCCTGTATTAAAATTGATTGCTCTCCATAAACTTGGGTTGGATTATTCAAATTAGTTTCACTTTAGAATTCTCGCAGGCTACAGAAAGAATAGATCTTCCGCTTATCCAATTAGATTGTATTGTACAAACCCTGGTCCAGGAATCAGTGGTGAAGCTATTTCTTTATCCATAATACTACCAAATCTTCCTTTGGCTCAAGGGAAAACATTACGTTAGTTTGTGAGGCCAACCCTAAGGACGTAACCAGTCCAATGAAAACACCATTGATATTTCAAAGAACAAAGAAAATCACAGCACAGGAACAGGCCCTTCGGCCGTCCCAGCCTGCGCCGATCCAGATCCTTTATCTAAACTTGTCGCCTATTTTCCAAGGACCTACTTCCCTCTGTTCCCCGCCCGTTCATATATCTGTCTAGATGCATCTTAAATGATGCTATCGTGCCCGCCTCTACCACCTCCGCTGGCACCCACCACCCTCTGCGTAAAAAACTTTCCACGCACATCTCCCTTAAACTTTCCCCCTCTCACCTTGAAATCGTGACCCCTTGTAATTGACACCCCCACTCTTGGAAAAAGCTTGTTGCTATCCACCTTGTCCATACCTCTCATAATTTTGTAGACCTCAATCAGGTACCCCCTCAACCTCCGTCTTTACAACGAAAACAATCCTAATCTACTCAACCTCTCTTCATAGTTAGCACCCTCCATAACAGGCAACATCCTGGTGAACCTCCTCTGCACCCTCTCTAAAGCATCCACATCCTTCTGGTAATGTGGCGACCAGAACTGCACGCAGTATTCCAAATGTGGCCTAACCAAAGTCCTATACAACTGTAACATGACCTGCCGACTCTTGTACTCAATACCCCGTCCGATGAAGGCAAGCATGCTGTATGCCTTCTTTACCACTCTATCGACCTGCGTTGCCATCTTCAGGGTACAATGGACCTGAACTCCCAGATCTCTCTGTCCATCAATTTTCCCCAGGACTCTTCCATTGACCTTATAGTCCGCTCTTGAATTGGATCAGATTTGTTTTATCCCAGGAGATAAATATTGACTGCCAAATTTCAAACAATCACCTTATGAATACTGTGGCTACAAGAGCAGATCACAGGCTGGGAGTCCTGCAGTGAGTAACTCTCCTCCGGACTCCTCAAAGCCTATCCACCACCTATATGGCACAAGTCGGGAGCGCTGATGGAATGCTCTCCACTTGCCTGGATGAGTACAGCACCAACGCACTGAAGAAGCTCAACATCATTCAGGACAAGTCAGCCCATTTGATGGGCACCCCATCTCCAGACATTCACTCCCTCCACCTCCGAATCACAGTAGAAGAGTGTGCACCGTCTACAGGATGTGCTTCGGGAACCTCACCAAGATACCTTAGGTAGCATCTTGCAAACCCACAACCACCACTACTTAGTAGTCCAAGGGCAACAGACACATGGGAACACCACCACCTGGAGGTTCCCCTCCAAGGCACACACCATCCTGACTTGGAAATATATCGCCACTCTTTCACTGTCGCTGGGGCGACATCCTGGAACTCCCTCCCTAACAGCACTGTAGGTGCACCTACCCCACATGGACTGCAGCGGTTCAAGAGGCAGCTCACCACCACCTTCTCAAGGGCAATTAGAAAAGGGAAATACCTAAATAAATAAATAAATGCTCGCCTCGCCAGTGAAGGCAATATTCCGAAAATGAATTTTCATTTATAGTTCCATATCTTCCAATACAAATAAATTAAGCCAATATACAAGATTAAATCCTACAGAAAACTTAAATTGATTGCAGCACATGCTGCTTACTCTAGAAGTCTCTAGGCACAAACAATAATGGGTTAATGAAGCAATAGCAACTTACATTTTTATAGCACCTTTCACACAGCAGAACATTGCAATGCATTGAGCAGGAACGCAATCAGGTAAAAATTAGCAGCCAAAGACATGCTCAGCACGTTAGTATGATCGGGATTGCAACTTCTGAACGAATCGTGGTGTCAGATTCAATGGTAACCTTCAGCAAGGAATTGGATGAGTATCAGAGAAGGAGAAGGTTAGATGGGGCTGTGGGCTGAAAGCAGGGAAATGGGGAAAGAGCCAGCACAGGGATGCCGGGCAGAATGACCTCTTTGTGCAAAGTATGTTCCAACATATAGAACCAGTGACCAAAATCTAGGGGTGGCATTCCCCCCCCCCCCCCCCCCCCCCCACCCCACCCCCCACCCCGCCCTCACCTGCGAAGGTGGGCCGCTGGCCGCCAATGGGATCATCGACAGTGCAGAAGGAGGTCATTTGGTCCATCGGGTCTGCACCGATCCGCTGAAAGAGCAGCCTATCTAGGCCCAATCGCCCACCCTATCCCCGTAGCCTAGTCAATCCACCCAACCTGCACGTCTTCGGAAAGTGGGAGGAAACAGGATCACCCGGAGGAAACCCACGCAGACCCGGGAAGAATGTGCCGACTCCACACAGACAGTCACCCGAGGCCGGAATTGAACCCGGGTCCCCGGCGTCGTGAGGCAGCAGTGCTAACCACTGTGCCACCATGCAGGGATCTTTCGGTCCCGCTGATGTCTGCAAGGTTTTGCGTGGCTCGCCCTTCCCGCTGCCGGGGAAGCAGCTGCGGAGGCGGTGGAGGGGGGTGGGTGGAATGGGGTCGGTTTCGATGGGACCGGACGTTCCCGCTGGTGGGAAGGGCTGAAAAATCCTGCCCTAGGCTTTGAAGCAAGATGGAGAGATAGGATCAAAGCGAGGTGGAGTGGCGGAAAGTGCTCGGGAAGTGTCATGTTCTGTAGACTGGCCGAAGTGAGTGATGAACTACAGAACATGTAGTTTAAATAATAAATTGTGGAACAACTGTGTGATAAAGATAACTAAGATAAATAAAATAATAAACTATGAACACTAATCAACTATAGTAGAGCTACTGCAAAATACGTCTATCCTCCAGCACGACCTGCTCCCAACTCCCAGACTACAGTCACATGGTGGGTTTACCGTGCAACCTAGTGGTCGGAGGTCGTGCATAACACTATGTACAAACTTGCTTTATGCGTATCATCACAGGAGGAACTTTAAGGTTGAAGGCACAAATTCCAATGGTGCGGGCAAAAGAATTTGAAGTCTAAGTGGCTTTGTTGGAAGCGGATGCTGTTTGTTTTTGCTGGCAACATGTGTAAACATTGGCCACCGATTCATTTCGCTAATCTTACAAACTTGACAGAGCTGGACATGAACCTTAGCTCATATTGAGAGAGCACTCACTAAAAGCTGCATTGTAAGCATCAACAGCTCCATTTCACGCAGGCCCTGTTTTCTCCACGGAATCAATCGCTACCTTTATTTGACTCAGGTTAATTAATTATACCGTTCGTTGACATGCCGACAATATCTGGGCAATTGGCTGGACGCTTACAGAATCCTGAGAAACGGAGACACACTGCGATCTAGAGTGGTACAATGGAGGTGAGAGAGTTGAAGTCCTCTGCGGAAATAACATCATCAATCAATGTCCCTCGGCATTAACACGTGGAAAGAGAAGGCACTTTGTTTGAGGTAGGTGTTTTCTATTCCAGGGCTGGGTTTCTTTTTAAAGGGGCATGCGCGACGAGACATTCAGTTTGCCATCAAACCAGCCCTCACCTGTTGGCAAGTTCCGGATCTGAAAATCGCTTATTGTCACAAGTAGGCTTCAAATGAAGTTACTGTGAAAAGCCCCTAGTCGCCACATTCCGGCGCCTATTCGGGGAGGTTGGTACGGGAATTGAACCGTGCTGCTGGCCTGCCTTGGTCTGCTTTAAAAGCCAGCGATTTAGCCCAGTGTGCTAAACCAGCCCCTGGGATCTCGCCCAAATATGGGGAGCACATCATTAATCCTAACTTGCATTAATTTCAATCTCATCAGCAAGACTGAAGTTAAACGTAATGGCCTCCCGGGAATTAGCCGGCTCCCCAGCGAGAAATCCCGCGGGCGTCGCTGCGCGTTCCTTTTTAGAAACGTGAAGCTGGCGCATCGGCTGCTGAGGGGACCAGAGGAGGTGAGCAGCCATGTCCATTTTCAGGCATGCAGCGCAAGGGCACTGGACCTGCTGCCCGCCATGCTCCGGGGTGGGTGCCCCATCAGGGGGTCAATAGCAGGTGGCATGTGTGGGCACCACATCTGGACATAAACGGGTTGTGCTCATGGGTGCCGGGGGGGGGGCTGAGGAACAAGGACGAAGATTGCATGTGGGGAGGGTGCGACATGTCAGCCAGTGATTTTTTTTTGGGGGGGGGGGGGGGCGGGGGGGGGGGGGGGGGGGGGGTTTGGGAGGAGATTGAGAAATTGAAGGGTGGCAGGCGGAACTGATGCAAGGAGAGAGTTGATAACTTAACTCTAGATAACTCGTTGGAGGTCGTTGGTCTTCTTCCTACATTGTTCAGCGGTCCTCCTGGACATGCTCTACTCTGACAACCGCTGCTACTGCCTCCCAGACGTATTGGTGGCTCTGCTGCTGGTCCTTTGACCCCCCCTCGTGGGAACAGGACGTCCCGTCTGTCATGATATGCAAACATGTAGCTAATGAACACATAGAATAGGATACGACCAATGAGCAGTCAGGACACTCAGGGGTGGTATCTCACTATAAAAGGGATGAGGCACTCACACCCCACCTCTTTCCACAGATCAACATCTACAGAGTGAGACAGGGTGTATCCTCAGCATCACACCCCAGCACGTGGCTCAGAGCAAGGCTGGTTCAGTTAGACTGAGTTACTACATTTAGATTAGCAGAGAGTCGAACTCATTGAGAACTGTGCTAATTGTTCAATAAAACACATTGAACTCACTTCAAAGTCTGGAGCATCTTTTACTCAAAACTGCATCAGCATGTGTTATTCCAAATTACACAACACAACACCGTCTAGCATCCACTGCGTCCAGAAGCTTTGCTAGGTCAGCATAGCCAAAGCGAGGAGCTGGGTCGGCGTGCTGCCAGCCATGCTTGTGTGTTAGACTGGGGGTGAGTGGTGAGGGAGTGTTTAAAAGCAGCTCCCTCTCGTTAGTGGCGAGCTGCTGAGGCAAGACAGACCGTAATGGCGAGAAGATCGTGGGGACTCATTTCCGGCACTGAGTGCCGTTAAATACGAGCTGCAATCTCGCCAACACAGCCCTCGAGAAACACCCCGCCAATCGAGCCCAAATGACACTTAGAAACCTTTCCGTTAAATCATGCCCAGAATCTCTTGTATACAATTTGTTGTTATGTTTGACGTTGTCTTTCTGGTGAAACTTCTCTTTAGAGATAGCATAGCACAGCGCCAATGTTTGCATTGCTCCTTTTCCCTCGAGTGGAAATGAAAAATGAGCTACCTTAGGGCAGCACGGTAGCACAAGTGGACAGCACTGTGGCTTCACAGCACCAGGGTCCCAGGTTCGATTCCCGGCTTGGGTCACTGTCTGTGCGGAGTCTGCATGTTCTCCCCGTGTCTGCGTGGGTTTCCTCAGGGTGCTCCGGTTTCCTCCCACAGTCTAAAGACGTGCAGGTTAGGTGGATTGGCCATGATAAATTGCCCTTAGTGACCAAAAAAGGTTAGGAGGGGTTACTGGGTTACGGGGATAGGATGGAAGTGAGGGCTTAAGTGGGTCGGTGCAGACTCGATGGGCCGAATGGCCTCCTTCTGCACTGTATGTTTTATGTCTATGTAATAGCAATAACTTACGCCATTAATGTAATTAAGTGTTCCAAGGCACTTCATCAGACTTCCATCAAACTAAGTTCAACCGAGCCACATCAGGAGATTGGGAGACCACGGAAAAGGGAGGATTTCAAGGAAGGTCTTGGAGGTAAAGAGGCGGAGGGATCCCAGAGCTCAGGCAGCAGAAAGAATGGTCACCAACGAGTGGCCAGTGATTTAAAGTGGGCCGATATAGAAGGCCAGAGCTGGGGGAGTGGGGGCATTGCAGAAGGTTTGTAGAGCTGGAAAGAATTGTGAATGACGAGAGAGGCGAGGCCATGGTGGAAACTTGAGAAAGGGATTGTTGGACCTAGAGCCATTGTAGATCAATGCGGGGGGTGGCGGAGGGGGGGTAATTTTATGCCCTCCCTGGAGGCTAGAATTGAGGCAGAGAGGCAATTTAATCGGGTGGGATCGGGATGTGAGGGGAGCTCACCGTCTTCCTCCCTCCCCCTCGACTAAGTTCGACTAAGGCCTTCCCGCCCTGCCACTAATTGAGATCTTTCAGTGGGCAATTAACATTCACTTCAGGGTGCGATTAACCCGGCGGCAATACAGGGAGCATGAGAAGCAAACATGTGCGAGATTGCTTGTGCTCTCTGGGGTGTGGAGGGAGGGGGCAGGTGGGTCTATTATTCAAAGGCAATGTAAACTCACCATTGTCCCGGATGACGATAAGCTGCTTTCCCCTTTGAGGGGAAGAGCTGACTGGTGGTGATTTAACCTCAAGCACGGGGAAAGGTTGAAGAGGCAGGGCCTTCATGAAAATGTTTTTATAATTTGTTCTCGGGACGTGGGTGTCGCGGGCTGGGCCAGCATTTGTTGCCCATCCCTAATTACCCTTGAACTGAGTGACCCCCATTTCAGTGGAGTCAGTCAAGAGTCAACCGCATTGCTGTGTAGGACTGGAGTCACATGTAGGCCAAACCAGGTAAGGATGGCAGATTTCCTACCCTAAAGGACATTAGTGAACCAGATGGGGTTTTACGACAATTGACAATGGTTTCATGGTCATCATTAGACGTTTAATTCCAGATTTTTATCGAATTCAAATTTCACCATCTGCCATGGTGGGATTCGAAGCCAGGGCCCCCAGAGCATTGTGCTGGATTTACTAGCCCAGTGACAATACTACTAAGCTACTGCCTCCCCTGAATAACCTCAGCTGGTACGGGAATTGAACCCGCGCTCTTGGCTTCGCTCTGCATCACAATCCAGCCGTCCTGCCAACTGAGCTAAACCAGCCTCAGTACCTGAGCGAGGGACCCAGCAGCGGGAAAGTGCGCCGCTGGGAGCCACACCCTACCCTTGATTTCAAACCACCTATACTTCGCCCCCGACCCCCCTCCCACGCCCCCCACCACACGAAAACCCTCCTGCCATCGCTTCATTCTGGCCTGAGTTGCTGCTCGACCCTGGACCACCAGTGGGTGCCGTTCCAGCAGCAGCCCCGTGACGCTGGTGAGCAGAAGAGCTGACGGCCTTTGATTGGCTGGCAGGACTCGGTGGGCGGGACTTCCTGCCACCAGAGTCCTGATGGTGTGGAAGGCCCTCTGGAGGCCGATTAGATGCCTGATTGGCCCATGTTTCGGCAGGCCTCCCCCCCCCCCCACCCCCCGAGGAGGCAACATGGGTCTTTTGCTGGCGGTCTGGCGGGACCCCTGTCACCACCATAAAACACCCCCTCCCAACCCCCCTTGGGTAAGATGGGTGAATGGGTCTTGGTGCCACAAGCTCACGTTTACGGAGAGTACAATGTGGGAGACCTGTTCGGAGAGCACTGAGATGTGGAAAGGACATCTTTTAATGGATGAAATTGGTGAGGACTCTTCAAAAAAATAGTTGATAGGAATCTGTCAAGGGAAATTGGGAAAAAAAAGTGAACACATTTTCTTTTGAAGATACAACAAGATTTTCTCTTTGAGAAATGGTGGGACTAAAAGAAACAGACCTAATAAAAATCTATTTGAAAGGGGTGGTGGTGATATCGCCCCAACTTTAAAAGAGTACAGAATCAGGGATCTGTTGCTGCAATTGTACAGGGCCTTGGTGAGGCCACACCTGGAGTATTGTGGGCAGTTTTGGTCTCCTTCTCTGAGGAAGGATGTTCTTGCTGTCGAGGGAGTGCAGCGAAGGTTTACCAGGCTGATTCCAGGGATGGCGGGACTGTCGTATGAGGAGAGATTGACTAGGTTGGGATTGTTCTCGCTGGAGCTCAGAAGAATGAGGGGGGAATCTCATCACGACTTATAAAATTCTAACAGGACTGGACAGGGTAGATGCAGGGAAGATGTTCCCGATGGTGGGTGTGTCCAGAACGAGGGGTCACAGTCTGAGGATTCAGGGTAAACCATTTCGGACAGAGATGGGGAGGCATTTCTTCCCCCAAAGAGTGGTGAGCCTGTGGAATTCATTACCTCAGGAAGTAGTTGATGCTAAAACATTGAATATATTCAAGAGGCGGCTGGATATAGCACTTGGGGAGAATGGGATCAAAGGCTATGGGGAGAAAGCAGGAATCAGGCTATTGAGTTGGATGATCAGCCATGATCGTGATGAATGGCGGAGCAGGCTCGAAGGGCCAAAAGGCCTCCTCCGGGTCCTATCTTCTACATGTTGAACTGGCAGTGGTCAGATTTTCAGTCAAGAAATGGCACAGACGGCGGCTCTCTTTAGTTAGCTGGAAGTCATGAGAAAATCTCCCTGAAAGAAGTTGGGTGGCGGGATTCTCGAACCCAGGGGAGCCAAACAATTTGTTTCAGCAAGAGCGGGCTGGAAAATATGGGAGAAGAGGATTGATGAAAGGTAGACGACAATGTCAGCATCTCTGACACATTCAAACGAATTTGGTCAACGTTATTGTAACACCGTTGAATAGCTTGAATAATAAATAAGGGATTAGCCTGACAATTTACTTCATGGCATTGTACAGGTCCTCCATCATTTTTATCACAGTTGAGGAGCTACTGTCACCTGCCGTGTTCCCTTTGTCAAAAAGAAAATTTGAAAAGAAAATCACAATTATCAATAATTTGAAACCCCCCCCCCCCATTTAAGCAGTGACTCTAATGGCAATGCTGGAAGTTACTGACAGCATGGTAGGACTGGATTAAAATGTTGAATCAATCACTTGGTTAACGACTGTCTCTTTCCACTGAGCTTCAATTTGGCTGTCAGGCTCACCAGCTTATCCAAACCTTCTCCTCTGGAAAAACATTGGCACTGACTGCTGAAGAAGAACCCGCCAAAAAAGAAAAAGGAAAAGTTTGAGAAATTAATAACAAGGGAATGAAAGTCCATGATGCCTGATGTGGAGAGGATGTCTCCTGTTTCCTCTTGTCGGAGATATGGCCAGCACGGTAGCACAGTGGTTAGCACTGTTGCTTCACAGCGCCGGGGACCCGGGTTCAATTCCAGGCTTGGGTCACTGTCTGTGCGGAGTCTGCACGTGCTCCATGTGTGTGCCACGGTGGTAGCCTTCACATTGGGTAGATGGTCATGATAATGTCGCTGGACTAGTAATCCAGAGGTCCAGGCTGATGGTCGGGGAACATGGGTTCAAATCCCACCGCGACAGTTGGTGGAATTTAAGTAAAGTTAATAAAATCTGGAACATCGGTAATAGTGACCAAGAGAACAATCATCAATCTGGTTCAGTAATGGAGGGAGATCCTGCCGTCCTTGCCAAGGCTTGACAGGCCCACATGTGGCTGATCAAGCGTCAACTGTCTTCTGACAAAGTCAATCCAAGGGCAATTGGGGACTGGCAATAAATGCTGGCCCTACCGGCAAAGCCAAAATCGCATGAAAGAAAAAATTGATCCCCTCTCCAGCCTGTATTGGAGCTGCGGTCGAACGGGGCGGCACGGTAGCACAGTGGTTAGCACTGTTGCTTCACAGCTCCGGGGACCCGGGTTCGATTCCCGGCTTGGGTCGTTGTTTGTGCGGAGTCTGCACGTTCTCCCCGTGTCTGCGCGGGTTTCCTCCGGGCGCTCCGATTTCCTCCCACAAGTCCCGAAAGTCGTGCTTGTTCGGTGAATTGGACATTCTGAATTCTCCCTCTGTGTACCCGAACAGGCGTCGGAGTGTAGGATTTTCACACTAACTTCATTGCAGTGTTAATGTAAGCCTACTTGTGACAATAATAAAGATTATTATTATTATTCTTGGAAGGTGGAGCAGGCTCGAGGGTCTGAGTGGCCCATTTCTGCTCCTAATTCGTATGTACGTGTGGTTTTACACAATATGTTCGGTAATGATACCGCCTTAAAGTCACATGTTTACATGCTAGGGTGCGATTTTCAGAGCCATCAGCTGTGCAGAGGTACGTCTTTTGTCACGAACGCAACCGGAGTGTCACAGTCCGGAAGATTTGTGATGACGCTTTGCAGCAAGCGAGGGTATTTCCCACAGCTGAAGGCTCCAAGAACCTCTCCCTTTCTCTGTACCATAGTGACTGTGTGGACACACAGCTTCAGTTCCTGATTAATACATGTCATCATAGATTATCATAGAATTTACAGTGCAGACGGAGGCCATTCAGCCCATCGAGTCTTCACCGGCTCTTGGAAAGAGCATCCTACCCAAGTTCAACACCTCCACCCTATCCCCATAACCCAGTAACTCCACCCAACACTAAGGGCAATTTTGGACACTAAGGGCAATTTATCATGGCCGATCCATCTAACCTGCACATCTTTGGACTGTGGGAGGAAACCGGAGCACCCGGAGGAAACCCATGCACACACAGGGAGGATGTGCAGACTCCGCACAGACAGTGACCCAAGCCGGAATCGAACCTGGGACCCTGGAGCTGTGAAGCAATTGTGTTATCCACAATGCTACCGTGCTATTGCGTAACAGTTTTAAAACCCTTTGCACAGATCGATTTACGCTCACTGTATTGAGGCGAATGTTGCATCAGAAAAAGCAACTTCAAAAAAAGGGAGAACTGGCTGGAAAAATACCGCAAGAAATAATAATGATTTTCATTATTGTCACAAGTAGATCATAGATCATAGATCATAGAATTTACAGTGCAGTAGGCTTACATTAACACTGCAATGAAGTTACCGTGAAAATCCCCTCGTCGCCACATTCCGGCACACTGAGGGAGAATTCAGAATGTCCGATTCACCTAACAAGCACGTCTTTCGGGACTTGTGGGAGGAAACTGGAGCACCAGGAGGAAACCCACGCAGACACGGGGGGGAACGTGCAGACACCGCACAGAGAGTGACCCAAGCCGGGAATCGAACCAGGATCCCTGGTGCTGTGAAGCAACAGTGCTATCCACTGTGGTACCGTGCAGCTCATTAATGGACTACTGTCCACATCTACATAATAGGCAAATATATTTCGAACCGACATCTTCACCATTCTGGTCTCGATACCCCACAATATCATTTCAAAGCTACAGAGTTTTCCTGCCTTTTCCGGCTGAGAATACCATGTCCTATAAAATGAAGAGATTGGATAGCACAGTTGATTATGGCACTGCCCTTGCGTTTTCTATGAAGCGATAGTTGTTCGGGAGTACAGAATTAGAGAGTTGCTGAAAAAAGAGACATGCTGTCGAATCTTTTCATCTTGCACTCATCAGGAAAGATTGGCAAGAATCCAGTTGCTAAGGGAACAGCAATTTGTACCGCATGAGAAACGCCTCAGGCAATCAGACTCCACTTGCCAGCCATTCAGCACTCTCTTCTCAAGCAGTGTAATTTGTGATGCCCTTTACAATCTGGCCTGATGAGTGGAAGATGGAAAACTTTGACAGCATGTCTCCTTTATTCAGCAACTGTGCTGACTCAGGAAGGTGGCTCAGCAATCGTTTCTTATGGCCACCTTCGCTTAAAATTGCTTTCTGTGCTATTTTACCTTATCTGATACCTGATGATTGTAACAGATTAACAACTGGGTAGTATCTATATATCTCAGCGTCAAATATACATATGCAGTGATGAAGAATCCACAATCCTTTGGAGCAGAAAATTCCAAAGATTAACAGCGTTTGCGTTGAGACATTTCTCCTCATCATAATCCTAAAGGATCAGCCCTTTATGCTAACTCTGTTCTAGATTCCCCAGCCAGGGAAAACAATCTTTCTGCCTCTATCCTGTCAAAGCCCCTTCAGAATTGTGTACGTTTCAATGAGGTTAACTCACTCATTTCAAAACTCCGGAGAGTAAAGGTCCAATTGATCCAATCTCTCTTCAAAGGATAATCTGCATATTTTGGAACCAGTTTAATGAACCTATTCTACAACACCTCTAATACAAATGTATCCTCCCTTAAATATAGAGACCAGCTCTCTGTCCTGGTCCACCCACGTCAACGCTACAACCAAGAAAGCACAATACTTAGTCAGGAAACTAAGGAAATTTGGCATGTCTACATTGACTCTTATCAATTGCATGATAGAAAGCATCCTATCTGGCTATATCACAGCCTGGTATGGCAACTGCTCGGCCCAAGACCGTAAGAAATGACAGAGAGTCGTGAACACAGCCAGTACATCACCCAAACCCTCCGCCTGTCCATTGACTCTGTCTACACCTCCCGCTGCCTGGGGAAAGCGGGCAGCATAATCACAGACCCCACCCATCCGGCTTATTCTCTCTTCTAACCTCTTCCATCGGGCAGGAGATACAGACGTCTGAGAACGCACACTAACATGCAAAAACAGCTTCTTCCCCGCTGTTATCAGACTCCTGGCTGACCCTCTTATGGACTGAGCTGATCTCTCCACACATTTTCTCTACTGTTGTAGCACTACACTCCGTATGCTTCACCCGATATCTATGTATTTACATTGTGTATTTATGTATGTCCTATGTTTTTTCATGTATGGAACGATCAGCCTGGACTGTACACAGAACAATACTGTACATTGGTACACGTGACAATAAATCTAATCAATTAATAGATCGCCACACAGTACGCCAGGTATGGTCTCACCAAAACCCAGTATAATTGCAGCAACACTTCCTTGTACTTCAAACTTCTTGCAACAAAGGCCAACATGCCATTTGCCTTTAGTAGATTACTGTCGCTAATTTCCTGTGATCCTTTTTTAGCCGGAATTCTCCACCCGTTCGCTGAGGCGGTATTATCTGGGTCCACTAAGTGCCTGCACGTTTCCCAGTGGTGTCGGGTGGCTTCAATGGGAATTCCCATTGGCAGCGGCGGGACCAGAGATTCCAGCCGCCAGTAGGCGGTGAGCCACCTTCTACTGCCGAGCAGCACGCGGCTCGGGGGAATAGAATCCCTCCTTATGAGTGCACTCAAATCCCTCTGAAAATCAGACCAACAAGTTCAGCACATTTTAAAAAATATTCGGCTTTTTCATTCTGACCACCAAAGTGTCTCACTCCTCGACATTGTACTCGACCTGCCATCTTTTGTTGCCCACTCGCTCAGCCTGTCTTGCTTCCGTAGCTGTCACTGTCTTATGGATGAGACCCGGCCCAGAGGCACCAACCGCCTCTCAGGTCGATAGAAAAGATTCGCTGAACCATCTCAAGGGAGAGCAGTGGGAGTCCCCTCCCCGGCGTCCTGGCCAATATTTATCCCTCAGCCGACGTCACTAAAAACAGATTCTCATTCATTATCACATCACTGCTTGTGGGAGCTTGCTGTGCACAAATTGGCTGCTGAGATTCCTACATTGCAACCGTGGCTACACTTCAAAAGTACTTGATTGGCTCTAAAGTGTTCTGCGGTGTCCTCAGATTGTGAAAGTCGCTTTTCTTTTACTCTTTCACAGGATGCTGGTGAGGCACGCATTTGTTGATCATCCCTAATTATCCATGAGAAGATGGTGGTGTGCTGCCAGTGGTTTGTCAGGAAGGGAGTTTCAGGACTTTGGTCCAGCGACGGCGAAGGAACAGCGATATAGTTCCAACTTACGCCAATGTGTGACTTGGATGCAAATGCTAGTGTTTATCCCTCAACAAAATCTGCTGATCTTGTCCTTCAAGATGGTAGAAGGTCTAGAAGATACTGGTGAAGGAGCCCTTGGTAAGTTCCTGCAGTCTTGCAGATGGTGCACACGGCTGCTACTGTGTGTCGGTGGTGGAGGGAGTGAATATTTGTGGATGGGGGAGCAATCAAGCAGGGCTTCTGTGTCCTGGATGTTGTTGAGCCTCTTGAATGTTGTTGGAGTTGCATCCGTCCAGCCAAGTGGAGAGTATTCCATCACACTCCTGATGGTAGTCAGGTTTTGGGTGTCAGGAGGTGAAGTACTCATCACAGAATTGCCAGCCTCTGACCTGTTCTTGCTGCCACACTATTTTTGTGGTTAGTCCAGACTTTGGTCAATGGTAACCCCAGGAAGTTAGTGGAGGATTCAGCAATGGTATTGCTCGTGAATGTCAACAGGTGAAGGTTAATTTCTTTCTTGCTGGAGAGGATCATTGTCTGGAACTTGTGTCGTGCAAATGTTCCTTGACTTGTCAACTCAAAACTGGATGTTGTCCAGGCCTTGCTATGTATAGACACGGGACTGCTTCAGTATCTGAGGAGTCACGAATGGCGCCGAACATTGTGCAATCATCAGCGAATATTCCCACTTCTGACCTTGTGATGGAAGGAAGGTCATTGATGAAGCAGCTAGAGACGGTTGGGCCTCAGACACTACCCTGAGGCACACCTGCAGCGATTAATTATAAATGCAAGTCTTTCTCTGACTGAGTGACATTTGCAAATGTTTGGACATTGCAGTTCCTAATGCGTTGCTGAGCTTCCCAAAACTGCAAACACCTTAACATTCATAGAATCATAGACGCTCTACAGTGCAGAAGGAGACCATTCGGCCCATCAGGTCTGCAGCGACCCTCTGAAAAAGCACTTCACCCAAGCCAGCTTCCCCACCCGGGGCGGGATCCTGTGATCCTGAGGCTAAGTGTTGACGCCGTCGGAAACGCAGTCGAGAAACGCGACCTCAGGATCAGCAATTCTGGCCCCTACAGGGGGCCAGCATGGTACTGGAGCGGTTCACGCTGCTCGAGCTACTGATCCTGACGTCAAATGGGCGCCGCGGGATCCGCGCATGCACAGTGGCACCAGCACCAACACGCGCGTGCGCAGTGGCTCCCTTCAACGCGCCGGCCCCGACGCAACATTGCGCAGGACTACAGGGGCCGGTGCGGAAGAAACGAGTACCCCAGCCAGAGAGGCCGGCCCGCCGATCAATGGGCCCCGATCACGGGCCAGGCCACATCGGAGGCCCCCTCCCTCCCCGGGGCCGGCCCCCCCCCCCACAGGACGCCCGCGGACCCTTCAAAGCCGAGGTCCCGCCGGCTGAGAGCAGGTGTGGATGGCGCCGGCAGGGCCGCCGTTTTTCCGACAGGAATCGGCCGGCCGTTCGCGTGGAGTGGCCCCCGACCGGAACCGCGCCAATCACGCCGGCGCCAAAGGCACCGACTCTCCGCTCTGCAGAGAATCGCGTGCCGGCGTCGGGGCGGCGTGATGCGATTCGCACCGGTCACGGGGATTCTCCGGCCCGGCCACGGGCTGAGAGAATCCTGCCCCCTACTCCGACAACCCCTTAACCTGACCTACACATCCCTAGACACTGAGGGGCAATTTATCATGGCCAACCCACCTAACCTGCACATCTTTGGACTGTGGGAGGAAACCGGAGCACCCGGAGGAAACCCACGCACACACGGGGAGAATGTGCAGACTCCGCACAGTCACTCTAGGCCGAAATTGAACCCAGGTCTCTGGCACTTTGAGGCAGCAGTGCTAACAATTGCACCACCGTGCCCCCACTATGGGGAGGCAACCCCCTGATTAAATGGCTCTCATGCGCACGAGGTGCCAACTCCATTGGTTTGTTAATTTATCGAAACTTGCTGGGGGAATCACCTCCCTATTTGAAAGGTTTGTTTCATTTTATTGCCGCCTTATCAGCGAGGGCGGCATGGAGGGAGGGGGGGTGCAGTGGTTAGCACTGCTAACCTCACAGTGCCGAGGACTCGGGTTCGATCCCGGCCCCGATTCACAGTCCGTGTGGAGTTTCCACATTCTCCCCATGTCTGAGTGGGTCTTGATGTGTTGGGTAGGCTGGGTCGATGTGGACTGCACTTGATGCAGTGTAGCGAGAGACAGACGTCCAACACTTGATAAGATGCAACACGATTGTATTTAACATCTAAACTATTATACATGTTCAACTGTGGGTTGACACTATGCTGACTTGACTGGAGACCTGATACTAGCCTAACCAGACTTACTAGCTACCACATGGTGTTTGCACTGGCCAGCTCACTAACTCTGACTGTCTCAGAGGCTGGGTCCCGAGAGAGCGGGAAAACTGGTGCCCTCTGGCTTTATAGTGGTTGTGTCCTATCTGGTGATTGGCTGCTCTGTTCTGTGTGCTTACTGGTCATCCTGTGTGTCAATCACTGCCTGTCTGCACTCCATTATATACATAGACGTATATTATGACAGGTCTCACCCCCGCAACCCAAAGTAGTGCCGGGTAGGTGGATTGGCCACGATAATTGCCCCTTAATTGGATTTTTAAAAAATATAGATAAAAATAATCATGTTTCATAGAATTCACAGTGCAGAAGGAGGCCATTCGGCCCATCGAGTCTGCACTGGCTCTTGGAAAGAGCACCATACCCAAGGTCCACACCTCCACCCTATCACCATAACCCAGTAACCCAACACTAAGGGCAATTTTGGACACTAAGGGCAATTTATCATGGCCAATCCACCTAACCTGCACATCTTTGGACTGTGGGAGGAAACCGGAGCACCCGGAGGAAACCCACGCACACACGGGGAGGATGTGCAGACTCCACACAGACAGTGACCCAAGCCGGAATCGAACCTGGGACCCTGGAGCTGTGAAGCAATTGTGCTATCCACAATGCTACCGTGCTGCCCGTGTGATTTGATCAAATCGTTCACTCCAAGAGAGGGCACAGGATTTGCTCACAATTAATTTCAGTTTGCGGCTGCCAGTGACTGGAACGAAAGCTGAAGCCAACTAACTTTATTACCCAGGACACATTTCGCCAAAGGGTTAAAGCTCTTTGACCGATACTTGTGATTGCTGAACTGCCAATTCTCCTTCGCTGCCTTAACTTACCTGGCTAAATACAAGTTAAATAAGTGAACAAAACACACATGCATGTTTGCCCCTTCAACCTGCAGTGGCCCCTTCTCCCACAGAAAGGTGCTCTGCCCAGGTGTGCAAAATTGTGCCCTTGCAGCCTCCATCCATCAGTGTTATTTGTTCCAAGGGAGGAGGCAAAGGCGATAAAGATTAATCCTTTAAATTGTCCCGGTGTACCACAGTTGGATAGGAGGAATTTCCAAATCAGCTTTCATGCAGATGTGCAGTAATTAGCAGAGCTGTCAATATCAAATAGATTGACATTTATATTTCAGGCACTGTGATTATCACAGCGTGTGTCAGGTTTGGGCTCCTGAGCAGGATTATCGCATGCACTGACTTAACTACCCAACTGTATTAGTCACTGACACAGTCTCCAGGCTCCCCACATCAAGTCACCGTCTCTGTTCGCAGTTCTCACCTTCACCTTTGACACTGTGGCACGGCGGCACAGTGGTTAGCACTGCTGCCTCACAGCATCGGGGACCCCGGGTTCGATTCCGGCCTTGGGTCACCGTCTGTGTGGAGTCTGCACCTTCTCCCCGTGTCTGCGTGGGTTTCGTCTGGGTGCTCTGGTTTCCTGCCACAGTCCAAAGATGTGCAGGTTAGGTGGATTGGTCACGCTAAATTGCCCTTTAGTGTCCAAAAGGATAGGTGGGATTACTGGGTGTGGTAATCGCTACTGTTGTATATATTAGGAGATGTGTGGTAAGGCCCTCTGCTACAGGTACGGGGGTAGTCCCTGCCTGCTGGCTCCGCCCCGCCCAGTAGGTGGTGTATGAATATGTGTGCTCCCTGTACAGCAGCCATTTCGTCAGCTGCTGTAGGAGGCCACACATCTTAGAGTAATAAAGCCTCAGTTGTATTCAACTCTCGGCTCTGTGCAATTGATCGTGCATCACTGGGTTACGGGGATAGGGCGGAGGCATGGGCTTAAGTAGGGTGCTCTTTCCAAGGGCTGGTGCAGACTAGATTGACCGAATGGCCTCCTTCTGCCCTGTAAATTCTATGATAACTATGATAACCATAAGACCATAAGACATAGGAGCGGAAATAAGGCCATTCGGCCCATCGAGTCCACTCCACCATTCAATCATGGCTGATTTCAACTCCATTTACCCGCTCTCTCTCCATAGCCCTTAATTCCTCGAGAAATCAAGAATTTATCAACGTCTGTCTTAAAGACACTCAACGTCCCGGCCTCCACCGCCCTCTGTGGCAATGAATTCCACAGACCCACCACTCTCTGGCTGAAGAAATTTCTCCTCATCTCTGTTCTAAAGTGACTCCCTTTTATTCTAAGGCTGTGCCCCCTGGGTCCTAGTCTCCCCTGCTAATGGAAACAACTTCCCTGCGTCCACCCTATCTAAGCCATTCATTATCTTGTAAGTTTCTATTAGATCTCCCCTCAACCTCCTAAACTCCAATGAATATAATCCCAGGATCCTCAGACGTTCATCATATGTTAGGCCTACCATTCCTGGGATCATCCGTGTAAATCTCCGCTGGACCCGCTCCAGTGCCAGTATGTCCTTCCTGAGGTGTGGGGCCCAAAATTGCTCACAGTATTCTAAATGGGGCCTAACTAATGCTTTATAAAGCTTCAGAAGTACATCCCTGCTTTTATATTCCAAGCCTCTTGAGATGAATGACAACCAGTTCGAACCCCCAGTGATGTATATAATAAGGGAGGAGACCACCAGACAGGAAGGCAGAGGTGCACAGAGCAGGGCCAGTCAAGAGATAAAGCGGGAAGGGCACCAGACAAGTGAGTGAGCGCTAGCCACTGGATAAGGTGTTGGAATGGTTGCTGCCTGGACCGGGAGGACAAAGGGTGAGGGGAGGGTCTGAAGGTAACTGGCTGGGACACCAACCTGACTGTCTCTCTCTCTTCCTCTCTCTCTCTTGCTCTGTCCGTGTCTCATGGTTGTAGTGCTTGGCCCGGTCAAGGTTTTGGACAACAGAAAACTCACTTGAGACCGGTCATCTAGGTGAAGGTGCAGTGTCAACCTTGGCACCTGTGCAGGCCCACTACTGGTCTACCCCTGTGAGTACCATGACCCTCTCCACGAAATAAGTCAGGAGCCTTAGTCAGGCTGCTGGCACTGACCGGTGCTGCCACCGTCTCCCAAGTGGGATTGGTGACCTTGCTGAGTGGGGTGGACCAACCCATGGCCCGCCTCTCCTCCACGGCATTGAACAATCGAGTGAGGGCCCCCTCCGAAAATCGTGGAGCTGGTCGTCTCGCTGCCATTCTCCTGGCTTGACTCTGAGCACCTGCTGTATAGCCGTTTAAATTCAGCGTCCCGTTGATTGGAGAGCTCAGGCTGGGGCGGGATTCTCCGACCCGGCGGGGGGTCGGAGAATCGCCGGGGGGGGGCAGCGTGAATCCCGCCTCTGCCGAATTCTCCGGCACCGAAAATTCGTCGGGGGTGTGAATCGCGCCGCGCCGGTCGGCAGCCCCCCCCCCCGGCGATTCTCCGGCCCGCAATGGGCCGAAGTCCCGCTGCTGTCATGCCAGTCCCGCCGACTTGAATCAAACCACCTACCTTCCCGGCGGGACTGGCAGCGCGGGCGGGCTCCGGGGTCCTGGGGGGGGGGGGGCGCGATCTGGCCCCAGGGGGTGCCCCCACGGTGGCCTGGCCCGCGATCGGGGCCCACCGAAACGCGGGCGGGCCTGTGCCGTGGGGGCACTCTTTTCCTTCCGCCTCGGCCACAGCCTCCGCGATGGCCAATGCGGAAATGACCCCCCCCCCCCACTGCGCATGCGTGGGGATGACGTCAGCAGCCGCTGACGCTCCCGCACATGCGCAGACTTCCGCTGACCGGCGAAGTCCTTTCGGCCCCGACTGGCGTGGCCCCAAAGGCCTTTCCAGCTGGCTGGCGGCACGCCAACCACTCCGGCGCGGGGCTAGCCCCTCAAGGTGAGGGCTTGGCCTCTAAAGGTGCGGAGAAATCCGCACCTTCGGGGCAGCCCAATGCCGGAGTGGTTCCCGCCACTCCATCCTGCCGGGACCCTCCGCCCCGCCGGGTAGGGGAGAATCCCGGCCCAGATAACTCCCGGGATGGGCGAATCTGGGGTGAAATTCTCCGTAATCGGCGAGATGTCCGCCGACAGACGCCAAAAACGGCGCAAATCAGTCCGACATCGCGCCCCCCCAAAGGTGCGGAATCCTCCGCATCTTGAGGGGCCGAGCCCTAACCTTGAGGGGCTAGGACCGCGCCGGACTGATTTCTGCCCCGCCAGCTGGCGGGAAAGGCCTTTGGTGCCCCGCCAGCTGGCGCAAAACTGACATTGCCGGGCGGCGCATGCGCGGGAGCGTTAGCGGCCGCTGACGGCATTCCCGCGCATGGGCAGTGGAGGGAGTCTCTTCCACCTCCGCCATGGTGGAGACCGTGGCGAAGGCGGAAGGAAAAGAGTGCCCCCATGGCACAGGACTGCCCGCGGATCGGTGGGCCCCGATCGCGGGCCAGGCCACCGTGGGGGCACCCCCCGGGGCCAGATCGCCCTGCGCTTCCCCCAGGACCCCGGAGCCTGCCCGCGCTGCCTTGTCCCGCAGGTAAGGTAGGTGGTTTAATCCACTCCGGCGGGACAGACATTTTAGCGGCGGGACTTCGGCCCATCTGGGCCGGAGAATCGCGCGGGGGGGGGGCCCGCCAATCGGCGCGGCCCGATTCCCGCCCCCGCCGAATATCCGGTGCTGGTGAATTCGGCAACCGGCGGGGGCGGGATTCACGCCAGCCCCCGGCGATTCTCCGGCCCCGGCGGGGGGTCGGAGAATCTCGCCCCAGATGTTTTGCACCTCAGGCACTGCGTTTTCTACATAGGGAAAAAAAAAATTCCAAGTGAAGATTATGATCACGATTGCGCCATCGGGGCAGACAGGATTGGCACCAATTCCCGCGCCGAAAATTACACTTTGCCATTTTCTGTAAAATTCCGCCCAAGGTTTAATCTTCCAGGAGCCTTTTCTCCCCTTAGATCCAAAAGCATTCTGTGAGACAATGCACAAACGGTGCTCGGTTACAATTACAGATGTCCTCTCATTTGTCAAATCCTTACCACTTGTTATAAATCTGATAAGCGAAGCAGATAGTTATTATGGTGATGTTTAAATGTGCAGAGCGGCTCTGACTTTGATGTCACGGCGGCCAGTGCTTCACGGCAAATTAACAGTGATAAATGCGGGAGAAGGAAGCACATGGGGGATTCTCCCTTCCTGTGGCTAAGTGTTGACGCTGAGGTAGGATTCGTCGACTTCTACAACAGCATAACTGCCGCCGTACCTGGACCGATTCAGCGACCGTTGAGGGGCGCTGGCGTCACGTGGAACACAATCGATTCCGATGAGAGATGGTGCTGGATTCGCCGGGTCCGTGATTGACACTCGGGAGGCTGACAAGCTGCAGCCGCTTAGACACACCTCACTCCCCACACACACCATCCCAGCCAACAAGATGGCATGGTTCTGCTGGAGCGTGCCCATACAACTGTTGGCTAGGCTGGGGCCAGAGGGCACCTACCGGGTGGCCTCCGGGGACATCCATGCGACCCGTGGCACTAAGTTCACAGTGGGCAGTCAGCGGCGTGTGCAGCTGCCTGGCTGCCTTGCAGGCTACGGCATTGGTGCTCCATGCCCGTCCACCCTGACCCCACGGCCAACTCCTGATCGCGCCAGCTACTCCCCCCCCCCCCTGCCCTCCGTGCGTCCAAAGCCAGATGGTATAATGTGGGGGGACAGTTAGCTTGTCGATCAGATTAATGCCAACAGAACGGGGTTCGATCCCTGTTCCGTCTGAGATAGACTTGGGGCCTTCCTCCGCACCCTAACTATGGTAAACATCACAGTTCCTTTCCACAATTCAGTGAATAATCGGCAGGGACCTGGTGCCATGCAGTGAAAAGAAAAATGTGGCATAATGTGGTAGTGTAAAGTCATCATAATCCCAGATGACCATAGGCTGCTTTCCCCTTTGAGGGGGAGGGCTGACAGGTGGTGATTTAACCTAAGGGCCACCACACCTCAAGCGAGAAGCAAGGTTGCAAAGGCAAGGGCCTTCATGAATAATGTAGAGGAACGCATAATGTTACTACAGGACTATTTATACTATTTTGGGTGCGATAATATTAAATGCTTGGTCAGCTCTTGACAAATTCAGAAAGTCAGAGGATACCTTCATAGAAGGTATTTAACAGATTGTATACACGGCTGCAAAAGTTCTGTCTAGAAATTCTCAATCAGTGCTGCCGTTCTGGTTATTGGACTGTGCTAATGTTACGGATGTGGATAGGCTGCTGGTTTTGACGGGAGTTTGATTTGTAGAAAAATACATCCCGTTGGGACGAATGTCAGCCATTCTAAAAAATGTTCCTGGGCGGATATTCCTTCCCAGCAGCCTCTAAGACACTAATGGGCCATTGAGAAATAAGCCAGATTACGGAAGACACAATGCTAACAGGATGGCAAGGTGGTCTGGTAACAGGCCACAGGTCAATACGAAAGAAGATTTATAACGAAAAATAACGAGGAGAGAAACATCTTTAGCAATTATGCCAGGACAAATTAATTCATAGAATCCCTACAGTGCAGAAGGAGGCCATTGGGCCTGTCGGGTCTGCACTGACCCTCCGAAAGAGCACTCCACCCAGGTCCACATCTCCGACCATCTCGCCCTATACCCCACCTAACCTGCACATCTTTGGACACTAAGGGGCAACTTAACATGGTCAATCCACCTAACCTGCTCATCTTTGGACTGTGGGAGGAAACCGGAGCACCCGGAGGAAACCCACGCAGGCACGGGCAGAATGTGAAAAGGCTACACAGGCAGTCACCCAAGGCCGGAATTGAACCTGGGTCCCTGGCACCGTGAGGCAGCAGTGCTAACCACTGTGTCACTGTGCCGCCCTATTGGGAAATTTTAACAGAGAAATTAACTCCAGAAATCCCCAGGGTGCCGTCAATCTGTGTTTAAGTGTGATTCAAAGTTCCATTATGCAATAAACTGTCCTAAGCGATGTAATAAGTGTTTGAAGCCAAGCACGAGACAGAAGACTGAGGAACTAAAGGAATATATTGAGCAAAGAGAAGGCATTGTCTTAGTAACAAGAAGTTTCAGTCTGGTGATGAAAGTGCTGGTTGCAGAGTCCTTCAGTTGTGCCATATTAGACAATATTGTCTACAGTATATGGAAAGGACTGATTGAAATGTTACCCGGACTCTTTATGTGACAGAACAAGGTGAAGAAATTTGGAAATTCCCCGAGTTTCAGATTTGCGGATGGTAATACCCATAAATTACTGAAAAGAGTAGTGATTCCTTGTAAAATCACCAGATGAATCACTTTATTAGCAGGGATGCCGTATCATGCGAAATGCCTTTATTATTGACCATCGATGAAGAAAGCACACATGAAACTTGACATGGAAAACGACAAGGCCATTACATTTGGAAAAACTATGGACTTACAATTCACACAGACTGGTTACTATTTCATCCTGTTAATTAATCCTAATGTTTCTGATAAAGAAATTAAGGAAGTACTGTGAGCATCAGAGAACGGGAATCTAGAAAACAAAAAGTTGTTAAAGTTGCACCAGCAATTTACCCATCTGTCTTCCCAAGATTCAAAAATGTTCTCAGGGATGCGGATGTAAGAGATGACTAGTACACCAAGCTTATAGAGCAGATAAGCGATAGGAGGAAGACAAATCACTTGGTTGCATGGTGTACCAAAAACAACCTCTCTCTAAATGTTGGAAAGACCAAGGAACTGATCATCGACTTCAGGAAGCGCAGCACGACACACACTCCCGTCTGCATCAATGGCTCCGAAGTGGAGATGGTCGATAGCTTTAAGTCCCTGGGGGTCACCATCACCAACAGTCTGTCTTGGTCCACTCACATTGATGCAACAGTCAAGAAAGCCCAACAATGTCTCTACTTCCTACGGAAGCTAAAGAAATGTGGCATGTCTGCGTCGACTCTCACAAACTTCTACAGATGTGCCATAGATAGCACCCTATCTGGCTGTATCACAGCCTGGTATGGCAACTGCTTGGTCCAAGATCGCAAGAAACTGCAGTGTGGTGAACTCAGCCCAACGCATCACACAAGCTTGCCACCCTCCCCTTGATTCTGTCTACACCTCCCGCTGCCTCAGGAAGGTAGACAGCATTATCAGAGACCCCTCACACCCAGGCATTGCCTTCTTCCGGACTCTTCCATCAGGCAGAAGATACAGAAGTCTGAAGACTCGCACATCCAGACATAGGAACAGCTTCATCCCCACAGCTACAAGACTCGTCAACGACTCCCCCTCGAACTGATCTGTTCCTTGTAAGAACACTATTCACGACGCCCTATGCTGCTCTTGCTCATGTATTTGCTTTGTTTGGCCCCTTGCTCCGCACTGTAACCAATCACTGTTTGACGATGTACCATTTGTCAATGTTCTCTGTTGATTATTCTTTTGTCTACTATGTACGTACTGTGTACGTTCCTTCGGCCGGAGAAAAATACTTTTCACTGTACTTCAGTACATGTGACAATAAATCAAATCAATCAATCAATATGGGGCTGGATTCTCTGAAGCCCGGGGGCAAAATTGCAGCCGACGCCGGGGCGGAGAATCCAGTTTGACGCCGTAATCAGGCCTGGCGCCGGTTTGGCGATTCTCGGGACACTGAAAATCGGCGCCACCGCGGAGTACGCCGCGCCGCCGGGGGACCGTTGCCAGAGGCCCGCTCAGCAATCCTCCGCTCCCAACCGGCCGAGTTCCCGACGGCGTAGAACTAACCACCTATTATCATAGATATCATAGAATTTACAGTGCAGAAGGAGGCCATTCGGCCCATCGAGTCTGCACCGGCTCTTGGAAAGAGCACCCTACCCAAGGTCCACACCTCCACCCTATCCCCATAACCCAGTAACCCCACCCAACACTAAGGGCAATTTTGGACACGAAGGGCAATTTATCATGGCCAACCGACCTAACCTGCACATCTTTGGACTGTGGGAGGAAACCGGAGCACCCGGAGGAAACCCACGCAGACACGGGGAGGATGTGCAGACTCCGCACAGACAGTGACCCAAGCCGGAATCGAACCTGGGACCCTGGAGCTGTGAAGCAATTGTGTTCTCCACAATGCTACCGTGCTGCTTGTGAGAATGCTCGTGTGGCGGCTGCGGACTCAGTCCACGGCCGCCCTGGTCCGCGGCGGGCGGATCAGAGACCAGGGGGAGCCTTATAGGTGGCCGGGGCATTAACGTGCGGTGGTTGAGGCTCGGGCACGCGGCCAATTAGGGGGTCTCTTTCATCGGTCTGGCGCCACGGCCTGAGTCCGCCATGGAGCACGGCGCTGGAGGCCGCCACTGTGCGCATGTGCGACCTCTGACACCGAAGTGCGGGGGCCCGTATCTGCAGCAAACGCTGCGAGATTCACTCCGGGTCCCTGCTAGCCCCCTGCAGGGCTGGGAATTCATTTAACTTTTTTGCAGGAATTTCAGGAATAAAACTCCACCGTTTTTACGCCGGCGTGGGGACTTAGTCTGAATAATGGAGAATCCAGCCCATGATATATGTAAGAAATATAGAAGAACACTATCGTGATCCATAGTGGGTATAACCTACGTGCCAAATTTAAATTAAATTCTGGCTATGAATCTCAAGGTGTGGGATAAAGAAAAGAACATTTTCATTTTACAACTTGAAGAATTGGCAATGAGGTTTAGTCAGTCGACGATTATACATAGTAAAGAAAAGAAAATAATTGTGGAACAGAGGATGGATAAATGGATAGGGACCGGACTAGGGCCACCGGCAAAGTTCCTCACTCATAGTGGGGGGGGGGGAGGGCGAATTTGTTGATGATGAATACGTGAAAACATGAACATAATAGTTATGAATACAGCTGCAGGAAGCCCATTTAGCAATGGGCTGCGTGAGAAAAATCATGCTGGGATAGATTAAATGCTTCGTAAAATTTTGGCAGATAGGACAAATTGGAAATTAACTTTGGCTTTAGTATGGACCATCCATGTAAAAAAATCCACTACAGATGGTTGGGGGCGACAGTCCATGTCAGTTGTTTTTTGGGAAAAATCCCAAAATTCCTATGTCATGATGATCGCCCTCCAGTTTGGGAGGGGACTACGATTAGCTTTACTCTTACTGAGCATTTGAATGCACTGTATGCAGGCAGGAGAGCATTCCTTAACGAAGAAATCTCAAAGAATTCGGAGAGCTTTGAGACAGAATGTACGGCCATCGGAAACTATTTTCAAACAGGGAGACTTGGCATACTATAAAAGAGATGGATTTAACAAGTAGGTCCAGGAATGGTTACAGGTACTGATGGTAAAACAACCATCTAGCAGCATGGAAACCAGACTGTTTGGGTACACCAGTCGAGATTAGTGGGCACAGATTACAAGTTTGCAGATTCAAAATGGGTTATTGAACATGCTGAGCAACCAGGTACTTCTCACACACACATGATACAGAATTAGGAGGACCAGATCGCGGAAATTGGCAGGATATCTGAAGAGAGGCTGAGTAATTCCAACAAATCGGATGAGGCTATTTGTCCCAAAGGACAACTGCCAAAAGTTGGCACAAAAGAAATAAGGTAGAGACCTGGAATGCTACAAGGAGCGGTATGATCGAGAGGTCTTAGTAGCTTCCAAAAAAATTAGATGATAAATTAACAAAAGATGCAAAAAAAGCAAGAACTGCAAAGTTGGAAGGAATTTGGGGTGTACACGGAGATCCCAGATAGGGGACAATGAGTTCTATCTCAACGAAGGATATGCACGGAAAAGGTGCTTCTTGATGGAATATACATGGCCAAAGCCAGGCTGGTGACTCTGTTATCCACAAATGCTTGTGAATGCAGGTCGAGAGATATTAAAGCTTCTTTCTTCGAGGGACACCAGCTTGAAAGATCAATTTTTCTTTGTCCTCTGAGAGAGGCGGCAAAGACAGAGAGGGTACTGTGGAAGTTAAATAAATGTGTATACATTGAATGGCATCTCCAAGGTTTGGTATTTCTCAGTGAGGACAGTTTTGGTAAAGTTGGCTTGTCTTCAGTGCAAAGAAGACCCTGCGACATTTATTGGCGCCATAGAGGGAAACCTTTGAGCATCTTCATGATGCGTGTAGATGATTTTTTTGTGGGGAGGTAGTAATGAATTTGAAAATATTGTTATTACCGGCTTAGAACTGATTTCAAGATTGGAGTCAGGCGTACTGAAATACATAGTGTTAGAAGCCGGGCAGAGTGGTTTGCATCTTACTTTACATCAGCATCCTTATTTGGAGAATATTAACCCCATGGCAATTATTCAGGGCAGGGCCTCGCAAAACGATGCGGCAGCTTCTAAAATTGAAAAAGAGGAACTCCAAAGGTTAATCGGGCAGCTGAAATGGTTCGGTAGACAAACGTGACCGGACACCAGTTTTAATGTTTTGGAACTAAGCGCTAAAATGAACAATCGCGAGGTTGAATAAATCATTAGAGCAAACAAAACATTGGCGGAATTAAAATTGGAGACGTGTCTTTTGAAATTCCCACCTTGGGTGATATTGTCCACCTGAAACGGATTGTTTTTGTGACACATCTTATGCTAATCTCTGTGATGGTTTTTCGTATGAGGGAGGATTCATAGTTTTTCTCCTGGGGGAGAGAGGTAAATGCTGCCCCGTGGAATAGGAAGCTAAAAAATAAGAAGAGTGGGAAAAAAATCCATTGGCAGCGGAGACACTTGTCCCTGTGGAGGCAGTAGAGATGGCATTTCCTGTATCCAGAATCATGACTGTGATTACAAATAGAACAGGGATTTTGGGAGTGTACCTATAGAATGTCACATAGACAGTAAGTCCCTTTGGGAAAATGTCCACTCGATAAAATGCGTCAGTGAAAGGAGACCACAGACTGATATAGTGAGCCTAAAATAACTGCTAGCGAACAGGGAACTTCGTAAGATCGTGGGTTGACATCAGTTACCAAATATCTGACTGTTTGACAAAAAGTGGGGCTAGCTCCGAGAAGCTATCACAAGTTATTCAGGAGGGACATCTTGCATGATAAGGAAGAGATACGTGAGTGAAAAAGAAAAAAGAATAAAAGGGGGAGGGATACGCTTCATTTATTGCAGAAGAAAAAATATATATACATTTGTGTTTTGGTAGATCATTGACAGATAGATCTACAGTGCAGAAGGAGGCCATTTAGCTGATCGAGTCTGCATGGGCCTATTGTAATTTACGTCAAAATTAAAGATTAATTTGTTTTCTTTTGAGAGGGCTGTCTGTTAGGAAAGAATTATTGTTCTCTAATACTTCCAATGTTAGAACTAGGATTTTAATTGTTTAATAGATTGCACTTATTGTTCAATGGACTATGTCGGTATAAAGAATTATAGAATCATAGAATTTACGGTGCAGAAGGTGGCCATTCGGTCCAATGAGTCTGCACCAGCCCTTGTAAAGAGCACCCTACCCAAGCACACACCTCCATCCTATCCACGTAACCCAGTAACCCCACCCAACCATTTTGGACAGTAAGGGCAATTTAGCATGGCCAATCCACCTAACCCGCACATCTTTGGACTGTGGGAGGAAATTGGAGCACCCGGAGGAAACCCACGCACACACGGGAAGAACGTGCAGACTCTGCACAGACAGTGACCCAAGCCGGGAATCGAAGCTGGGACCCTGGAGCTGTGAAGCAACTGTGCTAACCACTGTGCTACCGTGCTTCCCCCACTGTGCTACCGTGCTGCCAACCTATAAAGGGGATGCAGGTGGCACTGGGTCATTGTCGGAGGAGTTATTACTGAACACAAGAAACTTGGGACTTGAACAAATCAAGGCTCTCTTCCTAGTTCCTATTACATAGTTACCATCAGAGCTTAACATCCCCTGTGGTGACTATCAGACAGTGACAGATGCTAGATTGAGCAATCAATGGGAGCAAACTCAACATGTTTCCTATCAACATAAATGGTCCGGACTATTTTCACTGTGGGTCAATGGATTGGGAGCATTTACAATATTGAAAATCTGAAAAGTTCAGTTCTTCATTTGCACCTACAAGTGCTTCAGAACAGACCACCAATTGTTTATGAAATGTTCTTCTAGTTCCGTGCAATGAAGGTTTAAAATGGTCTTAAAGAACTGCCGTCTTCGTATCGAAATCTTCATATTCTCACATTTGCAAGTTCGTAAAACCACAATGATTGAACAGGAGTCACGGCGGCACTTACACTCAATGGTCCGTGCTTTCCATTCCGGCACCACCACTCCATGATTTTCCTCTCCAGGGAAAAATAACGGGCAAACGGGAAAATTGAGAAAACCTGGGTCTGTGTGGCAGTTTTGATGCAGGCGCCAGCCGCGAACACACTTCTCCCTTCAGCAGAGGGTCTGGGTTTAAGTCCTGCTCCGAGATACTTCAATACAGAAGCCATGCTAACGCTACAGTGCAGTACCAGGCGAGTACTGCACTGTCAGGGGTGCTGTCTTACAGATGAGGCATTAAACTGAAGCTCTCTTGGAGAATGGCGAAGAATATATTTTGAAACAGAACGAGGTGGGGGAGGGGGGTGATTCTTCCCATTGCTTCGGCTAATTAGGTTTATCACTTAATTAACTTTCTTTTAAATAAATTTACAGTACCCAATTCTTTTTTTCCAATTAAGGGGCAATTTAGCACGGCTAATTCAGCTAGCCTGCACATCTTTGGGTTGTGAGGGTTGTGATCCACGCTGATACAGGAAGAATGTGCAAACCCCACACGGAGAGTGACCCGAGGCCGGGATCTAACCTGGGCCTTCAGTGCTGTAAGGCAGCAGTGCTAACCACTGTGCCGCCGTGATGCCCTTTTCACTTAATCAACATCACCGAAACTGGGGACTCATTCTCCGACCCCCCGCCGGGTCGGAGAATGGCTGTTGGCCGCCGTGAATCCCGCCCCCGCTCCCGCCGAAGTCTCCGGTACCGGAGATTGGGCTGGGGCGGGAATCGGGCAGCGCCGGTTGGCGGGAACCCCCGCTCAATACACCGGCCCGGATGGGCCGAAGTCTCACCCAGAAATTGCCTGTCCCGCCGGCGTAAATCAAAGCTGGTATTTACCGGCGGGACCAGGTGGTGTGGGTGGGCTCCGGGGTCCTGGGGGGGGGCGCGGGGCGATCTGGCCCCGTGGGGTGCCCCCACGGTGGCCTGGCCCGCGATCGGGGCCCACCGATCCGCGGGCGGGCCTGTGCCGTGGGGGCACTCTTTCCCTTCCGCCTCCGCCACGGCCTCCACCATGGCGGAGGCGGAAGAGATTCTCCCCACTGCGCATGTGCGGGAAACTGTCGGCGGCCGCTGACGCTCCCGCGCATGCGCCGCATTTCCGCGCCAGCTGGCGGGGCAACAAACGCCATTTCCGCCAGCTGGCGGGGCGGAAATCCCTCCGGCGCCGGCCTAGCCCCTCAATGTTGGGGCTCGGCCCCCAAAGATGCGGAGCATTCCGCACCTTTGGGCTGGCGCGATGCCCGTCTGATTGGCGCCGTTTTTGGCTCCAGTCGGCGGACATCGCGCCGTTGGAGGAGAATTTCGCCCCAGGTGTCCGGTTATTATCACTTTGCCGTTTGTGGGAGATTGCTGTGTGCAAATTGGCTGCCTTGTATCCCATGTTACAGTTGTCGCTGTTCACCAAAAGTACTTAATTGGCTGTAGCTTTGGATTTGGAACATGCTGAGGTTGCAATGGGCGCTATATAAATGTAAGTTGTCCTTTCTTTCTCCTTCTGGGCATGTAAGACATTTTGACATGCACTTTTCCTGAAGACAGTGCCTTTGGGAACATAGTGAGTGGGGGGGGGCATACTTTTGGGAATTTGGGCGATTCTCCGAGGTCCGATAGGCCGAGTGGCCGTCCAGTTTTGGCCAGTCCCGACGGCGGGAATTGCTCACCTCACACACAGCGGGACCTGGCAGGTAAATGTGCGGGGGGATCCGAATCCGGGGGGGGGGGGGGGGAGCCCACGGTGGCCTGGCCCGCGATCGGGGCCTACCGATCTGCAGACGGGCTGGTTCCGTGAGGGGCCTTCTTTTTTCCACGCTGGGCCCCTGGAGGGCTCCGCCATATAGCCCGGGGCACGGCGCGGAGAAGAGAACCCCCATGCATGCGCGGAAATACGCCGGCCGGTCTGCGCATGCGCGGGAATACGCCGGCCAGTCCGCGCATGCGCGAGATCAGGCCGGCCGTTCCGCGCATGCGCGAACTCGCGCCGGCCCTTCAGCACCGGCTGGAGCGACGCCAACCACTCCGGCGTCAAACTAGCCCCCGAAAACTTGGAGAATTCCTCACTTTCGGGGGCGGTTGACGCCGGAGTGGTTGGCCCCGGTTTTCCCACCGGCGTGGTGACATAGCCGCATTTTCGCAGAATCCCACCCAATTGGCTCCAGATTTGATGCGAAGGAAGAAGTCCAGCTTTAATCCCGGTCCGAACTGAATTTCTCGATCCCCAAAGAACAGCTGCCGCAACTGATTTCACCAGCCCCAGTTGGCCCCATCCTCTCCCTCCCCACTTCCATGTCTCGCTCGTGAGTTTTAGTTTTTAAAGCTGCTTTTCATATCCCCCTGGTCTCCAGTTTATATGGTCATAATTGTATAAATACCCCTGTGCTCAAGATTTCGAATAGTCTGAAAACCGAAAAGCGGGCAACTTTAGATCAGTGTGACAGGTTTGAGGCACGTATCAGCCATGAGGCAGTGGGGAGCACAATCGTCCTTTGGTCAGAAGGGGGTGAATTGTAGTCCCACTCCAAAGGCTTCAATACAGGACCGAGGCTAACACTTGCAACGAGTGTTGCACTGTCAGATGTCTTTCGATGAATCCCACCACAAATAAAGTGCAGCAAGGCTGAGAAAATGTTATGCCCACTCCCCTCATCAACTTTGTGTTTACGTTTAGTTTGTTTCTGGTGCAAAGGTATTGAGCTGATGTTCTAATGCCGCAATGGGAGGGGTACTGCCCCCATGTTGGTGGTGCCGTCATTAAACCAAAGCCCCTCAAGTGAATGCCAAAGATCAGAGACCATACAGTGCAGAAGCAGGCCATTCAGCCCATCGAGTCTGCACCAACCCACTTAAGCCCTCACTTCCACCCTATCCCCGTAACCCAATAACCCCTCCTAACCTTTTTGGACACAAAGGGCAATTTAGCATTGCCAATCCACCTAACTTGCACGTCTTTAGGCTGTGGGAGCACCCGGAGGAAACCCACGCAGACACGGGGAGAACGTGCAGACTCCGCACAGCCAGTGACCCAGCAGGGAATCGAACCTGGGACCCTGGTGCTGTGAAGTCACAGTACTATCCACTTGTGCTACCGTGCTGCCCAACAACACTTTCCAAACAAGGAGACTTCCAAGTCAATATTTATTTGGGCGGCACGGTGGCACAGTGGTTAGCACTGCTGCCTCTCAGCGCCAGGGACCTGGGTTCAATTCTGGCCTTGGGTCACAGCCTGTGTGGAGTTTACACTTTCTCCCTGTAGAAGATTTTAGTTTAGATGGGCAGAATGATCGGCACAGGCTTAGAGGGCCGAAGGGCCTGTTCCTGTGCTGTATTTGTCTTTGTTCTTTGTTCTATCTGCGTGGGTTTCCTCCAGGTGCTCTGGTTTCCTCCAACAGTCCAAAGATGTCCAAAGGTGGATTGGCCATAATAAATTGCCCTTTAGTGTCCAAAAGATTAGGTGGGGTTACTGGGTTTCGGGGGTATAGGTTGGAGTATGGCATAGGTACTTTGCTCTTTAAGAGGGTCGGTGCAGACCTGATGGGCCGAATGGCCTCCTTCTGCACTATAGGGATTCTCTGATTTATCCCTCAACTAACAATTATAAAACAGATTATCTTACCATTACCACAGTGCCTTTACACGTGAGTTTGCTGAGTGCAAATTAGATGCTGACGTTCTTCGTTAGAACAGGGTCTACACTTCAAGAGTACCTCATTGGCTGCAACGCGCTTTTGGACATCCTGATCCCTTTTTTTATAATATCCTCTCCTGGGGCATGAGCATCAGGCTAGCATTTGTTCCCCATCCTTACTCGACCTTGAAAAGGTAGGCTGGCGCCTTGAACTGGGAAATGTGAGTTAAGTAAATGTAAGTTGATTTGATCTTTTGTTTCTTGTTCCAGTAGATTTACTCGTGAAAAGGTGGCCGACTGCAGCCGGGATTTACGGCGGGTTATTTGGTTGACGCCCGCTGGAACTGTTACAAGGTGCACGCAGGGCAGGCAGTGGGAGTCCCACCTCAGGAGCAGAAGTGCCCAGCAGTCTACTCATGGCTGTCGGAAACTCGTCTGCGATCGCCTGCCACACATCACTTTCACCACTGATCTGAAGTATTTGCATTTCAGAGACGGGAGATAGGCAATCCCTCATCCTTTGATCTCTCCCCAACACTGTGTGAGGCTGCATGACAGATTTCACATCAAGCACAGGCAACTGAAACACGTAGTTATCTTCATTGGAGTTACCGCTCATTCTGCAAAACGGTTATGGAGAAAGAAAGGCTGGTGCATTGATCATAGGTGAAATATAATAAAAATTTGCTGCAGCTTCACTGAATCATCGGGCAGCTTTATCGGCTGGGTGCTGAGGCGCTTTTTGGTGCATGTGCAGAACTGCTTTTGATGTGATTTTAATAATAATAATAACAATCTTTATTGTCATATGTAAGCGTACATTAACATTGCAATGAAGTTCCTGTGAAAAAACCCTGGTTGCTACATTCCGCCCGCCTGTTCAGGTACACAGAGGGAGAATTCAGAGGGCGGGATTCTCTCACCCCGGGGCCGGCCCGGAGAATCGCCGGGACCGGCGCGAATCGCGCCACGCTGCCCCGACGCCGGTCCGTCGCTTCTCCAGAGAGCGGAGAATCGGCGCCATTGGCTCCGCTGCAGTCGGCGCGGCGGCGGTTGGGGTCCGCTCTACAGGGCCCCCCAGGCGATTCTCGGCCCGGGATGGGCCGAACGGCCACGCCAAAAAAGGCGAGTCCCGCCGGCACCGTTCACACCTGCTCTTAGCCGGCGGGACCTCGGCGTGGGTGCAGCCGGGGGCGGCCTGGTGGAGGGGAGGGGTGTCCTACCCCGGGGGGGGAGGGGGCCTCCGCTGTGGCTTGGCCCGCGATCGGGGCCTATCGATCGGCTGGCCGGCCTCTCGTGCTGGGGGCCTCTTTTGCTCCGCGCTGGCCCCTGTACCCTACGCCATGTTGCATCGAGGGCCGGCGCGGGGAAGGGACCCAAAGGGCAATTTATCATGGCCAATCCACCTAACCTGCACATCTTTGGACTGTGGGAGGAAACCGGAGCACCCGGAGGAAACCCACGCGGATAGGGGGAGAACGTGCAGACTCCGCACAGACAGTGACCCAAGCGGGGAATTGAACCTGGGACCCTGGAGTCGTGAAGCAATTGTGCTATCCACAATGCTACCGTGCTGCCCTTCAGAACAAATTAATCTACACTATATCATTCTACTGTAATCCATGTACCTATCCAATAGCTGCTTGAAGGTCCCTAATGTTTCCGACTCAACTACTTCCACAGGCAGTGCATTCCATGCCCCCACTACTCTCTGGGTAAAGAACCTACCTCTGACATCCCCCCTATATCTTCTACCATTCACCTTAAATTTATGTCCCCTTGTAATGGTTTGTTCAACCCGGGGAAAAAGTCTCTGACTGTCTACTCTATCTATTCCCCTGATCATCTTATAAACCTCTATCAAGTCGCCCCTCATCCTTCTCCGTTCGAATGAGAAAAGGCCTAGCACCCTCAACCTTTCCTCGTAAGACCTACTCTCCATTCCAGGCAACATCCTGGTAAATCTCCTTTGCACCTTTTCCAAAGCTTCCACATCCTTCCTAAAATGAGGCGACCAGAACTGTACACAGTACTCCAAATGTGGCCTTACCAAAGTTTTGTACAGCTGCATCATCACCTCACGGCTCTTAAATTCAATCCCTCTGTTAATGAACGCTAGCACACCATAGGCCTTCTTCACAGCACCATCCACTTGAGTGGCAACTTTCAAAGATGTATGAACATAGACCCCAAGATCTCTCTGCTCCTCCACATTGCCAAGAACTCTACCGTTAACCCGGTATTCCGCATTCATATTTGTCCTTCCAAAATGGACAACCTCACACTTTTCAGGGTTAAACTCCATCTGCCACTTCTCAGCCCAGCTCTGCATCCTATCTATGTCTCTTTGCAGCCGACAACTGCCCTCCTCACTATCCACAACTCCACCAATCTTCGTATCGTCTGCAAATTTACTAACCCACCCTTCAACTCCCTCATCAAAGTCATTAATGAAAATCACAAACAGCAGAGGACCCAGAACTGATCCCTGCGGTATGCCACTGGTAACTGGGATCCAGGCTGAATATTTGCCATCCACCACCACTCTCTGACTTCTATCAGTTAGCCAGTTCGTTATCCAACTGGCCAAATTTCTCACTATCCCATGCCTCCTTACTTTCTGCATAAGCCTACCATGGAGAACCTTATCAAATGCCTTACTAAAATCCATGTACACTACATCCACTGCTTTACCTTCATCCACATGCTTGGTCACCTCCTCAAAGAATTCAATACGACTTGTAAGGCAAGACCTACCCCTCACAAATCTGTGCTGACTATTCCTAATCAAGCAGTGTCTTTCCAGATGCTCAGAAATCCTATCCTTCAGTACACTTTCCATGACTTTGCCTACCACCAAAGTAAGACTAACTGGCCTGTAATTCCCAGGGTTATCCCTAGTCCCTTTTTTGAACAGGGGCACGACATTCGCCACTCTCCAATCCCCTTTCTTCAGTTCCCTCCTGGCTATCTTGTATCCCTCCAGCGCCCTGACTGAACCTTGTTTCCTCAGCCTTACATAAGTCTCCTTTTTCCTCGTAACAAGACATTCAACCTCTCTTGTCAACCATGGTTCCCTCACTCGACCATCTCTTCCCTGACTGACAGGGACATACATATCAAGGACACGTAGTACCTGTTCCTTGAACAAGTTCCACATTTCACTTGTGTCCTTCCCTGACAGCCTATGTTCCCAACTTATGCACTTCAATTCTTGTCTGACAACATCGTATTTACCCGTCCCCCAATTGTAAACCTTGCCCTGTTGCACGCACCTATCCCTCTCCATTACTAAAGTGAAAGTCACAGAATTGTGGTCACTATCTCCAAAATGCTCCCCCACTAACAAATCTATCACTTGCCCTGGTTCATTACCAAGTACTAAATCCAATATTGCCCCTCCTCTGGTCGGACAATCTACATACTGTGTTAGAAAAGCTTCCTGGACGCACTGCACAAACACCACCCCATCCAAACTATTTGATCTAAAGAGTTTCCACTCAATGTTTGGGAAGTTGAAGTCACCCATGACTACTACCCTGTGACTTCTGCACCTTTCCAAAATCTGTTTCCCAATCTGTTCCTCCACATCTCTGCTACTATTGGGGGGCCTATAGAAAACTCCTAACAAGGTGACTGCTCCTTTCCTATTTCTGACTTCAACCCATACTACCTCAGTAGGCAGATACTCCTCGAACTGCCTTTCTACAGCTGTTATACTATCTCAAATTAACAATGACACCCCCCCCCCACCACCTCTTTTACCACCCTCCCTAATCTTATTGAAACATCTATAACCAGGGACCTCCAACAACCATTTCTGCCCCTCTTCTATCCACGTTTCCGTGATGGCCACCACATCGTAGTCCCAAGTACCGATCCATGCCTTAAGTTCACCCACCTTATTCCTGATGCTTCTTGCGTTGAAGTATACACACTTCAACCCATCTCCGTGCCTGCAAGTACTCTCCTTTGTCAGTGTTTCCTTCCCCACTGCCTCATTACACGCTTTGGCGTCCTGAACATCGGCTACCTTAGTTGCTGGACTACAAATCCGGTTCCCATTTCCCTGCCAAATTAGTTTAAACCCTCCCAAAGAGTACTAGAAAACCTCTCTCCCAGGATATTGGTGCCCCTCTGGTCCAGATGCAACAGGTCCCACCTTCCCCAGAATGCGCTCCAATTATCCAAATACCTGAAGCCCTCCCTCCTACACCATTCCTGCAGCCACGTGTTCAGCTGCACTCTCTCCCTATTCCTAGCCTCGCTATCACGTGGCACCGGCAACAAACCAGAGATGACAACTCTGTCTTTCCTGGCTTTTAACTTCCAGCCTAACTCCCTAAACTCGTTTATTACCTCCACACCTCTTTTCCTACCTACGTCGTTGGTACCAATGTGCACCACGACTTCTGGCTGCTCACCCTCCCCCTTAAGGAACCTGAAGACACGATCCGAGACATCCCTGGCCCTGGCACCGGGGAGGCAACATACCTTCCGGGAGTCTCGCTCGCGACCACAGAATCTCCTATCTATTCCCCTAACCATTGAATCTCCTACAACTATTGCTTTTCTATTCTCCCCCCTTCCCTTCTGAGCCCCAGAGCCAGACTCAGTGCCAGAGACCTGGCCGCTAGGGCCTTCCCCTGGTAGGTCATCCCCCCCAACAGCATCCAAAACGGTATACTTGTTTGAAGGGGAATGGCCACGAGGGATCCCTGCACTGTCTGCCTGTTTGTTTTCTTTCCCCTGACTGTAACCCAGCTACTCTTGTCCTGTATCTTGGGTGTGGTTACCTCCCTGTAACTCTTCTCTATCACCACCTCTGCCTCCCAGATGATCTGAAGTTCATCCAGCTTCAGCTCCAGTTCCCTAACACGTTCTTTGAGGAGCTGGAGTTGGGTGCACTTCCCGCAGGTATAGTCAGCGGGGACACTGGTGGTATCCCTCACCACCCACATCCTACAGGAGGAGCATGCAACTGGCCGAGCCTCCATCCCTCTTGCCTGCACATCATGAGGTAAAAACAGGCAGTGACAGACACCCAGGTGAGCCAATCAATGTACAGAACAGAACACGACCAATCACAAGAAAGAGCGGGATTTACACCTAGAAAACACACGAGGCATCAGCACTCTGCCTCTTTCCACTGGTGATACCTGTAGTGACAGTCAGGGTGTACAAATCATTCAACACCTCCTACACGTGGATCAGAGCTAGCCTGGTCTAGATAGTTAGCTTTAGTTTACTTTGGGTAGTAGAGAGTCAACCCACAGGCAGCTGTGTGTTTTGTTGCTAGAGTTCAATAAATCTTTCATTGAACCAACGCCTTCGTTTTGTGATTACTTGATCAGTTAATTGAATTGTGTGCAACCCAGGGTGAACAACACGACAGATATGTTTTTAAAGCATGTCCGATAAAGATAAATTGATACATACATTGACCAGTATTTTATCATTTTCACGTGCATTACAGTACTTTTGCAATGGAGCAAGTGCCATAATGCATTAAAAATATTTTTTAAAGTGTTCTGCTCTCATGTTTTTGTGATCTGATATGACTGGACTGGTAGAACTGGCTGTTTTAAATAATAATAATAATCTTTATTAGTGTTACAAGTAGGCTTACGTTAACACTGCAATGAAGTTACTGTGAAAAGTCCCCTAGGGCGAAATTCTCCGGTATCGATGTGATGTCCGCCGACCGGCGCCCAAAATGGTGCAAATCAGTCGGGCATCGCGCCGCCCCAAAGGTGCAGAATCCTCCGCATCTTTGGGGGCTGAGCCCCAACCTTAAGGGCTAGGCCCGCGCCGGACTAATTTCCGCCCCGCCAGCTGGCGGAAAAGGCCTTTGGTGCCCCGCCAGCTGGTGCGGAAATTACATCTCCGGCCGGCGCATGCGCGGGAGCGTTAGTGGCCGCTCACGGCATCCCCGCACATGCGCTGTGGAGGGAGTCTCTTCCGTCTCCGCCATGGTGGAGACCGTGGTGAAGGCGGAAGGAAAAGAGTGCCCCCACGGCACAGGCCCGCCCGCGGATCGGTGGGCCCCGATCGTGGGCCAGGCCACCGTGGGGGCACCCCCCGGGGCCAGATCGCCCCGCGCCGCCCCCAGGACCCCGGAGCCCACCCGTGCCGCCTTGTCCCGCCGGTAAGGTAGGTGGTTTAATCTACGCCGGCGGGACAGGCATCCTAGCAGCGGGACTTTGGCCCATCCGGGCCGGAGAATCGTGGGGGGGGGGGGGCCCGCCAACCGGCGCGGCGCAATTCCCGCCCCCGCCGAATATCCGGTGCCGGAGAATTTGGCAACCGGCGGGGGCGGGATTCACGCCAGACCCCGGCGATTCTCCGACCCGGTGGGGGGGTCGGAGAATCTCGCCCCTAGTCACCACACAGCGGTGCTTGTTCGGGTACACTGAGGGAGAATTCAGAATGTCCAAATTACCTAACAGCATGTGCGGGATTCTCCGTCCCATCGCACCAGGGGCGAAATTCTCTGGAAACGGCACGATGTCCGCCGACTGGCGCCCAAAACGGCGCAAATCAGACGGGCATCGCGCTGCCCCAAAGGTGCGGAATGCTCCGCATCTTTGAGGGCCGTTCCCCAACCCTGAGGGGCTAGGTCGGCGCCGGACGAATTTCCGCCCCGCCAGCTAGCGGAAAAGGCCTTTGGTGCCCTGCCAGCTGGCGCGGAAATGACATCTCCGGGCGGCGCATGCGCGGGAGCGTCAGCGGCCGCTGACGGCATTCGCGCGCATGCGTAGTGGAGGGAGTCTCTTCTGCCTCCGCCATGGTGGAGACCATGGCGGAGGCGGAAGGGAAAGGGTGCCCCCACGGCACAGGCCCGCCCGCGGATCGGTGGGCCCCGATCCCGGGCCAGGCCACTGTGGGGGCACCCCCCGGGGCCAGATCGCCCCGCGCCCCCCCCAGGTCACTGGAGCCCGCCCGCGCCGCCTTGTCCTGCCGGTAAGGTAGGTGGTCTAATTTACGCCGGCGGGACAGGCATTTTAGCGGCGGGACTTCGGCCCATCCGGGCCGGAGAATCGCGCGTGGGGGGCCGCCAACCGGCGCGGCGTGATTCCCGCCCCCGCAGAATATCCGGTGGCATGGAGGAGTGTGAGATGGCATGGATAATTGTGAGGTGGCATGGGGAAGTGTGAGGTGGCATGGGGAAGTGTGAGGTGGCATAGGGGAGTGTAAGGTGGCATAGAAGGAATGTCAGGTGGAATTGCGGTATGTGAGGTGACATGGAGTGGCTGGGGGGGGAGGAGGGGTGTGGGTTTGGGAGCCTTGCATGGTACGCAACAATAATTTGCATTTATTTGACATTTGCACGCGCATGAGCTCCTCCGCACCTGAACTGTCTACATTCCTGGCACTCAATACCTCGGTGCCCAGGAGCAAGAAAAACCAACCCCCAACATCGATTAAATTTTAAAAATTCATCCCAGAGACACCGGCATTGCTGGTTAAGGTGATTATTATTACCCCAGTTTCCCTTGAGAAAGTGGTGGGAAGCTGCCATCGTGAACGACTGCAAGCACAGTGGTTATGTACAACTGAGTGGCTTCCTAGGCCACTGCAGGGGGCTGTCAGGAGTCAGCCACATTGCTGTGGGTCTGGAGTCACATGTAGGCCAGACCAGGTAAGGATGGCAGATTTCCTTCCCTAAAGGACATTAATGAACCAGATAGGTTTTTATGTATTTTTTTTAAAAAACAATTCCAATTAAGGGGCAATGTAGCGTGGCTAATCCACCTTACCCTATGCATCTTTGGATTGTGGGGTTGAGACACACACAGACACAGGGAGAATGTGCAAACTCCACACGGTCTGTGACCCGGGGCCGGGATCGAACCTGGGACCTCGGCGCCGTGAGTCAGCAGTGCTAACCACTGCGCCCGCATGCCACCTAGATGGGTTTTTGTGACACAAGGCAGCCGCTTCATTACTAATGCTCGCTTTTTATTACATTCCATATTTAAATTTAATTGTCCTGGTGGCTTTGAAACTCATGCTTACATGCCATTTGTCCAAACCACTGGATTATTCAGCTAGTCATGTGACTACCATGCCACTGTTCCCAGAAATCCAGTGCCTGACCCACTCGGTGCACACTGAGCTATAATGAGACAAATAGGCAATAGGCAAACCCAAATCTTTTGCCTATTCCATGCTAAAGGTTACTTAAAGATTTTGACCAATGACTGATTCAGTTTAGTGCCAAGGGTTGTATACTTTTACAGACCACCGGCAAGTGATGCAGCGAGATCCCCCTCCCCTCCTCCCTCTTGCCTCTGTTGGGGAGGGAGGACTGCACCTTGTGCCACTCCGGCATAGAGCAGGCCAGCAGCAGACTGTCCCCGGAATCAAGGATCCCAGGGACAAAATTCCTGCGCGCCCAGACAAATCGGAGACCGTCACCTCTTCTATACTGAGCGGTGCCAATGGGGAGGTGGGGACTCCTTTTGGTACTACCCCCCATCCAAAGAGCCTTCGGTTTGAGAAGGGACTCAGCCACAGGTGAGTGATAGCGGGAGAGGAGGGGAGGATTACAGGACAGGGGAGGGCTTTGGCAGCGAGTGCAGGGGATATCTCCCAGGAACCCCCGCTTCCCGATGCCTAGTTCCTCGATCAAGAACTGTGTGCCTTTAAAGAGCACACCTAATGTGTCTAATGTTGCCAACCTCCTTCCTGTCCTATGTGATGATATGCATAAGCTACAATGTATATCATGATATACACGACCTCCGACCAGCAGGTGGCAGTGTAAATCTACCATGTGACTCTGTAACTCGAGGAGTTGGGATTTAGTTGTGTTGGTGAATAGTCATAATTGCAGTAGGTCTAGAATAATGTATCAGTATTAGTAGTTTGTAATATATTTCTTACAGTTATCTTTACCACGCATTTATTTTACAATAAATTACCTTAACTAGTTAAGAAGTAGATGTTCTATTGTGCATCATTCCTACTGGCCTTAGCACAAGGACATGACATCCTGCACACATCAATCACTCCTGACCCTGCCGACCCTGGCCATAGTGAATCCCACACGTCCCTTTGTAGTTCCCTTCCCTTTGCTTGGAAACGTGTAACCTCGTCATCTGCGATTCTCTGGAGGATCGCATTGATAGTATGGCCTGGTCGGAAACATGACAAACGGGTGATGATGCCATACATCAAATCCAAATCCAATGTTACTTGGCCCGTAAGCCAAAGGCCCTGGCTAATGTCTTGGGGACCATGGATTCAAATCCTGTCATGGCAACCGGTGGAATTTGAATCCAATTGATGTATCTAGCGTTGTAAAAGTAGTTTCAGAAGTGGTGACAGCTGTCATTGATTGATGTAAAAAAACAACATATATGGTTCATTAATCCTCCGCCCCCGCAGGTGAGCAGATCTGTTCTCTTACCCACAAGATGGTGGACTAACTGCTAGACAGCGACCTAGCAAGCCACTCAGTTCAAGGTTAGCCAACGGTGGACAACAAACGCTGGCCTTGCCAGCGACTCCCACATCCCAAAAAAGAGCGAGGTAGAGGCAAAACTGAGATATCTGAAGAGGCGAAGGAGAGTTTTCAAGTGGACATGTTGCTGGGACCATGAGCCAATGCAGGCCAACAGCGCAAGGTGAAGGGTGCACAGAGCCTGGCACAAGGAGGGATATCGGCATTTAAAATGAGCTCATGTGAACACGTCGGGTCATGGGAGGGCACTCAAGCGCGCAAAGAGTGAAACCTGAGACGCCTATTCTCACCCAAGACCAGCAGGGGGAAATTCTACAGGGCTTATTCTGCAACCCTGGCACCTTAACGTTGACGGAAATGCAGTTTATTTATGAAGTTAGCCGGCAGAGTGGGGAAAGAAAAGCCCCAAAGTGAAAATTCCCAGCGCAGACTTTGACTGGACTTTCATGTTGCTTCAAGCTCATTTGAACTCCTCAAATCACGAAACCAACACTTCTCCCGAAGCCAAACACGTAGAGTTTCCCAGACACTTTTGCCAGCGTTTCATAGAATTGAACACTGGATAACACATAGAATGGCAGCTGTCCAGGGAGATATAAACACTGTACACATCTCTTTGGGCAAACAAGATCTTCACAATTGAACAAAGCCATTCTTTTCACTTTGCAGAAACAATGGTCGAGCCACATCCCATAAATGAATTTTTTTAAAGACTGAAAGAAACAATCAGTTTGTTCTTTGAATAAAAGACATAAGGTGAGCTATTTTGAATAAAAAAGCCTTTGTTAACAAGCTTCTCAAAATATTACCCAAAGCCTCACCTTTTTTTTCTCTGTCTTTTCTTTAAGGATTCTGCGTGTGTAGTGTTTCAAAGTTTGACTTTTAATAATTTTATTTGTTTTCTGTTCGGAGTGGAGATTTCACAGGCAGTCAGGGGCTGACAGGACCGAGGTCCATGGGGTGGGGGTGTGCTACTCTTACACAGGGAGCTCCCGTTCACCCCAACAAAAATGAAATGAAATGAAAGTCGCTTATTGTCACAAGTAGGCTTCAAATGAAGTTACTATGAAAATCCCCTAGCCGCCACATTCCGGCGCCTGTTCGGGGAGGCTGGTACGGGAATTGAACCATGCTGCTGACCTGCCTTGGTCTGCTTTCAAAGCCAGCGATTTAGCACTGTGCTAAACCAGCCCCTACAGCGCACGGGAGTTCTTCGAAAAAATGAGAAACTTACATTTCTATAGCGCCTTTCACAACATCAGGCTATCCCTAAGTGCTTGCCAGCCAGTGAAATACTTTCAAAAGGGTGGTGCAAAAACAAAAAGCGTTAAGGGAAGGTGACTACGTTCAAGGATGCGGGCTTTCCAGAATTATGGGATTTGGAGAGCATTTGCAGCTTCTCGAGACGATGGGAGTACCTGGGCCTGCAAGGCTTTTGGAGCCTCCTGCCCGCCATAACTTATTTGAAAGTGTAGCCCAAATCTCGAGCATGAGGAAATGGGGTTTGCGCCATGCTTCTGGGGAAGTGACAGTAGCAGAGGGCGAACAGTAGGTTCCGGAAACACAGTTATGTGGCGAGGAAATGTGCAAGTAAATTGGGAAAAGGAAATAGGGCAAGGAAAATGTGTAAATAAAAAGGGAATTATTTGAAAAGACTCAAAGTGCAGAGGTTACGGGGAGAAGGCACGAGGTGAGTTGTTCATCGGGACAGTCAGCACAGATACGATGGGCCGAATGGCCTTCTTCTCAGCTGTAACAATTATGTAATAATATGGTTGAGCATCATAAAGGTAATCTCCCCTGTCAGTGGCCTCCAGAGCTATCTCATCCAATGGGCCAAGAGGGACCCAGGAGTCACATACTGGGCAACGGTCTGTCAGACACCAGGCAGGAATTTTTGCCCCCAATGGGACAGGCATGAAGGTGGGCACCTGTGGGGCTTTGGACCCTGGCCAGCAGGCTAGCTGGACCGGCACCGCCCCTCCCTCGACCGGGCCAATTTCCCAGTGGCAGGATGGCGTGCGCAAGGTGACAAACTGTCCCGTATTTTATGGGATTGTCCCTCACTTTGATTGCCCCAAGTCCCTCAAGGGATGCCCTTTGTCCCATATCCCGAGGAGAGCCTGTGGCAGGCTGAGCCAGGAAGTCTCCAAGGTGAGTTTGAGTGAGTGTGGGCAGCATAGTAGCACAGTTGCTTCACAGCTCCAGGGTCACAGGTTCGAGTCCCGGTCTTGGATCACTGTCTGCGCGGAGTCTGCAGGTTCTCCCCGAGCCTGCGTGGGTTTTCTCCGGGTGCTCCGGTTTCCTCCCACAGTCCAAAGATGTGCAGGTTGGGTCGATTGGCTATACTAAATTGCCCTTAGTGTCCAAAAAAAGTTAGGTGGGGTTAGGGGATAGGGTGGAGATGTGGGGATAGGGTGGAGGTATGGGTTTAGGTAGGGTGCTCTTTCCAAAGGCTGGTGCAGACTCGATGGGCCGGGTGGCGTCCTTCTGTATTGTAAATTCTATGATTCCAAGTGAGTGAGACAGCAGAGAGATGATAACATTAAACGTTGTGATTCAACAATACAAACTGTGGCGGGATTCTCCGGTATCCGGCGAACGGGCCGTACTGGCGCCAAAGAGTGGGGTGAACCACTCTGGCATTGGGCCGCCCGGAGGGTGCGGAATCCTCCGCACTTCCGGGGGTTAGGCCGGCGCTGGCGTGATTGGCGCGGCGCCGAACGGCTTCTGCCGGCCATGGCGGAGCTTTACACAGGCCGGCGCGGAAGGAAAGATTACCCCCACGGCACAGGTACGCCCGCAGATCGGTGGGCCCCGATCGCCGGCCAGGCCACCGTGGAAGCCCCCCCCGGGCCCGGATCCACCCGCGTCCCCCCGAGGACTCCACAGGCCGCCCTCAGAGCCAGGACCTTGAGTAGTTCACACCGGCGGCACTGGCCGAAAGCAGGCGGCCGCTCGCCCCAACGGGGACCGGAGACTCGCCGGGAGGGCCACTGCCAACGGCGCCCGACCGGAACGGCGCGAACCCCGCCCCCGCCAAAAACCAGGCGCCGGAGAATTCGGCAGCCGCCGTCAGAGCAGCGGGGCGGGATTCACGCCGCCCCCCCAACGATTCCCTGACCCGGCGGGGGGGTCGAGAATCCCGCCCTGTAAACTTTAAAGGGTTTTGCCCCCCCCCCCATAGCTATAATAGCCTTAGGACCCCCCCCCCCACCCATCTCACGCATTCCAACCCCTCCTAAGCTTTCATGGCCAACACCACCACCTCCACCAAACCCCCACGCCCACCCCAGTTTATTTTGTTAGAGGTCGTCTTTGCAACAGGTCTATCGAGCCGTAAGCGGTAGGAAAACAAGTCAGGGGAATTATGGGGCAATTATGAGCTACCTGTCGGAGGCTTGACTTGAATTTCCACCCTCTGGCCACCTTTGGGGAAAATCGTTCCCGGAGGACTGTTCGCCACACAGCGCAAGGTTATGACCGCCCGTTTGGCCCTGACTTTGAGGTTCCGACCCAATGGGCAAAATCCGCATTTGCTTGTGTAAATAAAATGACAAAGTCCCATAAATAAGTTACTCTCATAATAACTCAGGAGGAAGCTGAACCAGTATTCTTCATTGGAGGGAGGATTTTGATTGTTGCAGGGTCCGGGTTTGGGGGGGGGGGGGGGGGCGGAGGGGGGGGTGTCAGCAGTGGTAGGGATGATAAGCCCAGGCCCCAGTATTATAAGTGTTCGCAGTGATCACAAAGCCAAGCGGTCGTAGCTCAATGGAACTATCAGAGCCCTCCACTGAATTTTGTCAAGGGGCAGCCTTCAATGATGTGTCATTGATTGGGGCACACCACAGGTGCAGTCAGGGTTCCCTGCAAGGCCCCACTTGTGCCAATGTGCAACACAAAGACTTTGGCCAGTTGAGGTACTGCGGGGTGCCCGAAGTTGGTGCGGCAGGTTGTAGGCCCCAGTGGACGTACTGGTTGGCAAAGTCAACCAGAGAGGAGGATGAGGCCAATGGGGTTTGGCACTCATAAGGAAATGGGCATGGGTACCATGGTGATCCCTTTGGAGAATGCCAAGGGAAGCACCAAAGGAATTCTAAGCGATGTTGACAGGTGGAATTGTTAAGAAGTACCCAAAGCTTCTTCGGAGCTGATAGAAACACATAACATAGGAGCGAGGAGTAGGCCATTCGGCCCTTCGAGCCTGCTCTACGATTCAACTTGATCATGGCCGCTCCTCTATCTCAACACCACACGCCCCTTGACACCTTCTTACCCACCTCAGCCCCGAACCCCTGTCAGTTATCGTTGTGAGTAAAGCATTCAGCAGTTCCTTGGACAGATGTAAAGAGTTTTGCAAACGAGTTGATTTATTGAAACCATTTTCTGGCTTCCCGCCCATTGCATTTTTTACTGTACCGCACAGTACATGACGCAGCCGAAAGCTGAGGTCATAAATTTTCTATAAAGCCAGTACTCTGTCAAATCCTTTATGATATTAATTATCATTTTCCACTTTAATATTTATCACTTGTGTGCAAACTGCCTTCAGATGTGTGTCCTCTGCACATATTACATATATTCCCTCACAGTTACATCTTAATTTGACAAGTGGGCAAGAAGTCTCTAAATACAATAAACTGATGAATTTATACTCTGACATAATGGATTATGTTCATCGATGTTTCAAGGCATTAAATAATAGTCTCTCACTTCATCTGGCACTGAAGTGATACAACGGTTGAAGTGGACCTCAGCTGGCATTGCTCATGATAAACTGGGGCCTTTTTTCTGACGAGCGGTCACGTCCAATGTCCTGCTGGAGGCAAGCTGACAAGGCTGGAATTTCCCCGGTTTCTTCTGATCCTGGCAGATGGTGAGCCCTTTCTGCGTGTTCCTCGGCAACGGGGAGGTGCTAACAGCAGGACCAGAAGATCCCCGTAGGGGGTCAGTGATGGGGGTCACAGAAAATCCAGCCTAAGCATTAACGAGCCGGTTCCTTACGGGCACGGGGGCGCAGTGGATAGCACGGTTGCTTCACAGCGCCAGGGTCCCAGGTTTGATTCCCGGCTTGGGTCACTGTCTGTGCGGAGTCTGCACGTTCTCCCCGTGTCTGCGTGGGTTTCCTCCGGGTGCTCTGGTTTCTTCCCACAAGTCCCGAAAGACGTGCTTGTTAGGTGAATTGGACATTCTCCCTCCGTGTACCCGAACAGGCGCCAGAATGTGGCGACGAGGGGATTTTCACAGTAACTCCATTGCAGTGTTAATGTAAGCTTACTTGTGACAAAAAAGATTATTATTGTAAGTTTGGAACTCTATTCCATGGACACAATTTTGCCAGGACATGAAATTTTAATTTCCGATCTGGGATCGATAATGTTTTGTTCAGCAAAACTATGAAGGGACTCGGGGTGAAAGCAGACAAATGGGAACTGGGTCGCAAGTCACCCCGTGCACGTGTTGAATGTGAAACAAGCTCAAGGGGCTGAATGACTTACTCGTGTTCCTTTAATGGCATTGATTATTCCCAGAGGCTAATTCATAGAATCCCTACAGTGCAGAAGGAAGCCATTCGGGCCATCGAGTTGGTGCCAAGCTTTCGAAAGAGCGAGGCCCAATCCCCGCCCCAGTCCTGTACCCCACCTAATGTTTGGACACTAAGGGGAAACTTAGCGTGGCCAATCCACCTCACCTGCACGTCTTTGGACTGTGGGAGAAAACCTGAGCACCCGGAGGAAACCCACGCACACACGGGGAGAATGTGCAGACTAATTGTTTCAGAAGAATATGTGGATTCCACACCAAGCAAAGGATTAGATTTATTTGCAACATGGTGTGGGATTCTCCGTTGGCCGACGTCAAAATCGGGAACGACGATCGGGCGGAGATTAGCTCCTGATGGCGATATCACGGCAGGCGCCGGTTTGTCACCGAGTCGCGATGTTCCGTCCCCTCCAAATCAGCGTCATTGTGACACGCGCAGCACATAGTTGCAACCGCGTTCGCATCTCATTATCGGGCCCACCCGCGATGCTCCGCCTCCAATGGGCCGAGTTCCCGACGGCGTGGTGCACGTGTACTCTCAACAGTCGTGAACCTAGCGTGGTGGCTGCGGAGAGAGAGAGAGAGAGGGGGCATACGGACAGTGTCGAGCTCCGCCATACTTCGCCGACAGTTGTGCCGCTGGCCGGGGGGCTTCTTCCAGCACTGGTTGGGGGGGGGGGGGGGGGAGCAGTGGGGGTTGGCCAGGAGGTGGGCTGTGGAGTCGTGGTGGATGGGGATGCGGTGGGGGGGGGGGGGGGGTTGGGGGTGTATAATGTACGCGTGGCTGCAGATTTTCAGCCCTGCGCGTGTCCATCCCGTACCCGGCAATTCCGCGGGTGTTCCACGCGGCGCCGGTGCTAGCCCCTCGCCGGTAGCGGAATCGGTGCGGGTGTGGCGGCGATTGTTCTGACGTGGAACTCCACGGATCCTCCGTTGGCATCAGCACTCAGCCTCAGAAACGGAGAATCCATGGACAGTTCCCTGTCGGTCCTGAGCGGGTCCCGTTCTGGTTGGTGTTTTATTGGCCGACCTTGGTTAATCAGAGTTCTCCTGCCCTTAGTGTGGGAGCTCGTACTCTGTGAGGACCAGGGGGAAGATAATTAGACCCACCTAGTGGGACCCGTGCGGGGTATTACACATTGCTCTTAGACATTTCCTCAGCTTAGTCGAAGGCTATCTTTCTGTTGCAAGAGAAGTGCCTCTGAGTGAGGAAACAATCAGCATAAGGTTGTCCTTTTATGACCTTCAAGTAAAAACTCCACTGTGTGATCTCAGTCGCAAACAGGTTTGCATGAAATCGTTCTGTGCACTATTTGTTTTGATGTTAGTTCACTTTCAACAAAGCCTTCTGTTTTCACCCCTGTACTGCGGCCGTTACAATTGCTGGAGGATCTATTGTTGGCCTTCTCACCTGCCTGCTTCCCCTCAGTGAAATCATCTCTATGCACAGGATCAGCTTGCACCTGCTTGCTGACGACAACTGGCTCTCCCTCCGCCCCCTCTCTTTTGACCTCGCAATTGCCTTTGTGCTATTAGGGATGAGTCACCACTTTTTTCAACCCGTGCATCGGGCAGGTGGCGGTGATTGTTTGTGGCGGCTCGTGAAAACGACACTCCGTGTGCCCTTCATCAGCTCGCATACTCGGGCAGAGGCGTGCCAGAGTAAATGCTGGCACGTGTACAAACAGTCCTGAGCCTCACACCCTGTATCTAGCCCATCCGGAGTGGCTTGTTTTCCCCACTGCCTCGCTCCACCCCTCCCTCAGCCCTCCGCAGAACCGCATTCTGCTTTTTAAAAAAATTAATGGCGAGGACGGGCATTTATTGTTCTTTTCTTGCTGCCCTTGAGAAGGAGATGTTCTCTTCTTGAGCCTCTGGAGTCCTCGCGGCGAAGGGACTTCGAGAATGTTGTTTGATTGAAAATGAAAGGAGTTTGTTCCAGCGATGATGAAGCAACATCGATAAACATTATAATGCAGATAGGCAGATGGTGGAGGATGTAACTGGAGCCTTGGCCTTTGACACTTAAAAAGCTTTTATTTACAGAGACGCACGTTACATATTGTGCACCTCCAGTACAACGACTACAGTTTTGGTGTGTCCTAATAGATAAGGAGTTGACAGGACAGAAACTGAGATAATGAGAGGATCTAGATCGAGGGGTATCGTTCAAAGATTATGGGCGGAATTCTCCATAGCCCGACGCCAAAATTAGAATCGGCGATCGGGCGGAGATGGGCTTCCGACGCTGGAATTGAGGCAGGGGCCGGTTTGACACCGATCCACGATGCTTTGTCCCCTCCAAACCAGCATCATCTGCACGCGCCCCGTGCTCAGTTGCAATGCCGCTGGCGCGTCATCAGCTAGCCCACCCGCGATGCTCCGCCCCCAATGGGCCGAGTTCCCGACGGCACGGGCCATGTGTGGTCCCAGCGGTCAGGGGCCCTGCGTGCCAGCGACAGTGTCCAGCGCCGACACACTCATCCGGGATCCGTGCTGCTGGCCGGGGGGGGGCTTCTGCTAGGGCTGGGGGAGTGGTGGGGGGTGGACAGGAGGTGGGGTATGGGGTCGGGGTTGGCGGGTTAGGGTTCCAGCATGGCCGGCGCCATGTTTTCTGGTGAGGCAGGTGCAGGCCGTCAGCCGTGCGCATACGCGGCCCGGGACCCGCCGATTCTCCGGACGTTTTCCGCGCGATCCGCGGGTGTTACACGCAACGCCAGTGCTAGCCCCTCGCCAGTACCGGAATCGGTGAGGCGTTCATGCCGATTTTCCCATCGAGAAACTCCCACGGATTCTCCTATTGAATGGTGTCGCAGGGGCGATGGGCCGATTGGCCTGCCCCTCTGCTATCTCTTATAATCTGTGCGCACTTATAATCTCAGGCCTGTAAACCCAAATACAATTGAACACCCAATTAGTACAGTCGTCAATATTTGTTCAAGTCAGCACGGTTTATGAGTTTTAGGAGAAGGTCCCACGCACCTGATGCCCTTGTCCATCAAGGAAGTAGGTGTTTTGGAGGTCACAGGATTTTTCCTTTTGCCAGCAAACCTACTCAATAAACCGCAACTTACCTCATGAAGTCACCCCTGCCCCTATTCTGTCCCACCCATCCATCACAGCTGTCCTTGGCTATCTTATTTTGGCTCCCTTGCACAGTTTAACATCTTTTTCTTCACCTTCAATGACTGACATCAAACCCTTGGACGTCACAAGGACACTGAAAATTAGATACATGGCAAAACATGACACAAAAGGGACATAAAGTAATATGCTCGTAAGTTGTTCACTCTTTTTTTATAAATTTAGAGTAACCAATTCTTTTTTTCCCCAATGAACGGGCAATTTAGCGTGGTCAATTCACCTACCCTGCACATCTTTTTGGATTGTGGGGGTGAAACTCACGCAGACATGGGCAGAATGTGCAAACTCCACACGGACATGTTGTTGATTCTTAATCACCACAAATAAACAGGACATGATTCGGTTTTAACCTTCCTTCCCTAAATTAGCAATACCCTGACAAGAATAATTTAGCTGTACTGTATACTTTCCCAGACATCTTTCTGCCTATAAAGAAAGAAAGACTTGCAAAGACTTTCACGTCCTCAGGAACACCCCAAAGCCCTTTACAGCCACTGAAGTATTTTTTGGAGTGTAATCACTGTTCTAACGTAGGAAACGAGACAACAAAATTGCACACAGCAAGAACCCACAGGCAGCAATGTGACCTTGGGCAGCTATTCTGTTTTCAGTGAAGTCGGTCGAGGGATAAATATTGGCAAGGACACCGGGGATAATATCCTACTCGCTCTCCTTCGTGATTGTGCTGTGAAATCCGAGTGAGCTAGTGGGGTCGCGGCTTAACATCCCATTCAAAAGGCACACCTCCGGCAGTGCGGCACTTCCTCAGTACTGCACAGGAAGTGTCAGACGTGAATTTGTGCTGGGGTCTGTGAGCTTGAAGCTACAACTTAATAATAATAATAATAATAATAATAACCTTTATTGTCACAAGTAACCTTACATTAACACAATAATGAAGTTACTGTGAAAATCCGCTAGTCGCCACATTCCGGCGCCTGTTCGGGTACAGTGAGGAAGAATTCAGAATGTCCAAATTACCTAACAAGCACGTCCTTCGGGACGTGTGGGAGGAAACTGGAGCACCCGGAGGAAACCCACGCAGACACGGGGAGAACATACAGACTCCACACAGACAGTGACCCAAACCGGGAATCGAACCTGGGACCCTGGCGCTGTGAAGCCACAGTGCTACCCACTGTGCGACCGTGAATGTTCTGGCTCTGATAAACTGTGTTTGGTGATGTTGGCGGATAAATAATGTGTGCGGTGATACAAAACTCAAGTCTACTATCTGGGAGAAGATAAAACTTGCTCTGCTACATAACATTCTGATTGTGTTGCGTTCAATGTCCAGAAGGTGTTACTGTAGCATTTAGAGTTTGTATTCTTAAAAACTCCTAACACCTTGAAGATGTACTTAATGTATTGATAAGAGTGACGGCATGTAGGATTGATTGAGTGTCACGAGAAGTGGCCATGTTCACCCGTTGAAGGTGCTTAGTGTAAAATGGCAGTCTGTCACGGCCATTATCTCCTTCACTTTCTGCCTGTTCTTATCGGATTCTGGCTGAAAGACGAGTGAAAACATATGAAGGCTGCCAGGGCAGAGGAGTGAATAACAAGATCGTTATCGGGGCAGTTTGGTTAATGTCACAGTGCCTGCACAGCTAATGGGCTTCAGAATGAATGGGATTAATTGGAGAGCTTTCAAGGAAGCTCAGTTTGTGATAGTGCCCTAATCAGCAACTGCATTTAAACATTGCCACGCAGGCTAGTGCAGACTGTTCATGCTGGAAGGACACTTACTGTGAAACCTGCCGCACCAGCACCCGTAGTTTGGCGCACGACATCGTAGCGGTAGACGTGCTCGCCAGCGATTGGCAAATGATCTGTCGAAGGCAAGCAGGCCGGGCAGATTGCGACACTGTTTCGGAACCACTGCAGCCATTTTTGAGTCCAATGCTCTTCCCTCTGTTAACCTCGCCTGGCCGAACACACGTTCGGCTGCAGATAGGCCCCTGCCCCACACACCCGCCTCCCCCGCCCCCCCCCCCCCCCACCCCCCCCCCCCCCGCCACCCCCACCCCTCCCCTTCCCAGACCTCCCGCCGACTCACGGGAAACTCGGGCTTGTGACCGAACAAAATGGAGAAGGCTCATCCAGGAAGCCCACCCACTGTTGTAGAAGGAAGGTCACCGAGGCATTTTGTTCAATGATCATCGGGAACGTGCAGGGCTGAAGTCGAAGCATCAGAAGGAGTGCACGAACCTCCAAACAACTCATCTACCCAAAGCAACAAGGACGTCCCGCCCCACATGTAGACTGTGTATTGGACTTAATAGCTATCTCAGAACCCATGAAGCTGGTATGGAAGCAAGCCGACCTCAATCCTGAGGGACAGCCTGAAAAGAACTATTCATATGGATCGTCAGCTACTTACAGTTTAGGTGCTAACTGATTTATTCTGGGTGTTGATGAGATTCTACAAGTGTATGGAGCTTTGCATAGCTGTTTCAACTTGCAAGTGTCCAAAGGGAGTGATGTGACAGGCGCTAAAGGATTTCTCCTGACTTCAAGGACTTCTAGTCTTCTACACAAACCAGCTGCTTCCAGGCACAGAGGCATGTGTTGGCCCTGTGGAATACAGCCTATCCGGGAGAGTGTCAGAGGTCACATAAAGTAGGACAAGTTGCTGGAAGGGGGTGGAGGAGCATATGCTCAGGGTGTTCAGGGGAACAGCTGACCTACCTAAACCTCAGTGAGGAATATTGTGTCATGGTCACTTAAATCTGCCACCTACTACAGCCATAGCTGCAAACCCGAAGCAGGGAAAGGACAGGATTTGCCAGTGGCCGTGAAGACGAGCCCTGAAAATGAACTTTTCTGCATCTAACTCCTTCCTGGCTGGACCTGGAGATATCACATCATTTCAGTTTGCCACCCACTGTTGTAGAAGGAAGGTCACCGAGGCACTTTGTTCAATGAAAGCTGATTACATTTCATTCTCCCCTGCCAAAGACCAGCAGGCTTTCTGGCAGATTTCCCAATGCACCAAGCATTTTAGTATTCACGCTCATCAACTTTCATCTGTAGCCTGCCCCATCGAAGTCCTCATTCGAGTCCTCTGGAGCAGAGGAGGTGTGCGGTATCACCCACCTGCGAATTAGCACCTGCACTATCCTTACCGTCTACTCTAGCTGCAGATCATTCATGTCCGATGTCACATCAGGTGCAGGTCCCTACTCAATGCTATGCTCGAGATTACGCGCAGCGACAGTATCTGAGCTGGTGGGCTGTGCTTGTGAAATTGAGTGACAGAGTGTCGGCACCTTTGCCGTCTATTTGCTGTTTCCTCACTGCCTGACCAGATTGCCTTTCTTGGATAGTAAGAAGTCCTACAACACCAGGTTAAAATCCAACAGGTTTGTGTTGATGTCACTAGCTTTCGGAGCACTGCTCCTTCCTCAGGTGAATGAAGAGGTATGAAGAAGCTATCCCCTATGGACAAGCTCTCTGTATACACAGGATCTGCTCAGACGAGGAGGAGCGTAACAGATATCTACAGACGTTGAAAGATGCCCTCGTACAAACGGGATATGGCGCTCGACTCATTGATCGACAGTTCCAACGCGCCACAGAAAAAAAAAACGCACCAATCTCCTCAGAAGACAAACACGGGACACAACCGACAGAGTACCCTTCGTCGTCCAGTACTTCCCCGGAGCGGAGAAACTACGACATCTTCTTCACAGCCTTCAACACGTCATCGAGGAAGACGAACATCTTGCCAAGGTCATCCCCACACCCCCACTACTTGCCTTCAAACAACCGCGCAACCCCAAACAAACCATTGTTTGCAGCAAACTACCCAGTCTTCAGAACAGTGACCACGACACCACACAACCCTGTCATGGCAATCTCTGCAAGACGTGCCAGATCATCGACATGGATAGCACCATTACACGTGAGAACACACCCACCAGGTACGCGGTACATACTCGTGCGACTCGGCCAACGTTGTCTACCTCATACGCTGCAGGATGTCCCGAAGCGTGGTACATTGGCAAGACCATGCAGACGCTGCGACAACGAATGAACGGACATCGCACGACAATCACCAGGCAGGAATGTTCCCTTCCAGTCGGGGAACACTTCAGCAGTCAAGGGCATTCAGCCTCTGATCTCCGGGTAAGCGTTCTCCAAGGCGGCCTTCAGGACGCGCGACAACGCAGAATCGCCAAGCAGAAACTTATAGCCAAGTTCCGCACACATGAGTGCGGCCTCAACCGGGACCTGGGATTAATGTCGCATTACATTCATCCCCCACCATCTGCGAAATCCTACCAACTGTCCTGGCTTGACACAATTCACACCTCTTTAACCTGGGGTTACCCCATCTCTGGATCTGTAAAGATTTAATCACCTGCTAATGCTCACATTCCAAGCATTTTCTGGCATCGTTGAATTTGTCTATATATATGTTTCTGGAACAGACCTCTTCATGCACCTGAGGAAGGAGCAGCGCTCCGAAAGCTAGTGACATCGAAACAAACCTGTTGGACTTCAACCTGGTGTTGAAGACTTCTTACTGTGCTCACCCCAGTCCAACGCCGGCATCTCCACATCATTTCTTGGATAGGGTTCTGCTAAAGAGAGGTGGGGAGTGCGGAGGGTGGGAGTGGGGTGGGGAAGTGAGTGGACCCTGCTTATACCACCTGCAGCTTGTCTGTCAGAAGAGGTTACGATATCAGGTGGAAGTGGACTAGAAGGATGATTAGGTATGGGGGCACCAACATCTTTCATTGATTCAGCCTCATTCAAACGATGGCCAACGTTGCCCTGGGTTAGGACATGCACGCATGTCAGTGTTCCTCTGGTTAGCTCCTGCTGCTTCTGGTTGTGTGCCAACTTCTCCTGCAAAATAAATCTAAAGTGTGTCAGTGAATGTGGAGCAATGTGTTTGGCTGATGTGTCTGTCTTGGTTGAGTAGCGGGAAATATGTGGGGCGGGATTCTCTCAGCCCGGGGCCGGGCCGGAGAATGCCCGCGACCGGCACGAATCGCGCCGGGACGGGCCGAGCGGCCGTCGTTAAAAAAGCCACGTTGAGTCGGGGCCGGCGCGGAAGCCACTGCGCATGCGCGGATCCCGCGGCGGCCATTTGACGCCGGGATCGGGAGCTGGAGCGGCGTGAACCGCTCCAGTGCCCTGCTGGCCCCCTGTAGGGGCCAGAATCGCTGATCCTGAGGCCGTGTTGATGCCGCCGAGAAATGTGACGGCGTTTCCGACGGCGTCAACACTTAGCCTCAGGATCACTGAATCCCACCCGTGAAGTCTGATAGTTTTGAGTCTGACGTGACCAGCAGTGTTAAATGTATGATGTTGAGTTTGAGTCCTGATTGAACGGGATAGCTGGTCGATAAGTGATGGAGGTGAAGAGAATTAAGCAGTGTGTTAGGCTGATGGTGTCATTGGTAGAATTTTCTTTTAATCATTCGCAGGTTGTGGGCATCGCTGGCTAGGCCGGAATTTGTTGCCCATCTCTAATTGCCCCTTGAGAAGGTGGAGGTGAGCTGCCTCCTTGAACCGCTGCAGTCCAGGTGGTGTAGGTACACCCACAATGCTGTTAGGGAGGGAGTTCCGGGGTTTTAACCCAGAAACTGTGAATGGACGGGGGTGTATTTCCAACTCTGGTGTGAGGCTCGGAGGGGAACTTCGAGGAGGAGAACCCTGCCGTTCCGGGTTGGTAAAGGTTGTAGGTTTGGAAAGTGCTGTCAAAGGAGCCTAGGTGATTTGCTGCAGTGCTTCTTGAAGATGGTGCACACGGCTGCCACTGTGTGTCGGTGGTGGAGAGAATAAATGTTTAAGCAATCTGAAATGTGAAGATGAGTTCACTGACCTTGACAACTCATGTAAGGTCATTGAGCTTCTTATGGTACTGCATTCAGGTCCGCAGGGTTTGACTCTTGCCATTAAACTCCATGGCGTTCTGTTCTGTTTCCCTATTGTCTGTGCGCATGGAAGACCAACTGAAACTTTGAGAATATGGGACATCTCGCTTACTTTGCACCTCCTCAACCCAGGCTCCGGCATCTGCAAAACCTGAAACCTAGACGTCTCACATGTTGTGCCATTCTTCCCCGCATCAGAGGTCAGACTGAGTGTCAGGCAGTGCTTGTTCCAGCTACAAAGCACCTTCCCTTTCGTGATGAAGACTAGCTTTAAGCGCTGCAGGCTAGCTTTGAGTAGCGCTAGCAGGTATCGCTTTTGGGATGCCCCCCTGCTGAAGCACGCTGCCACTCAAGTGCACAGTTCGCACCGACTGTATTATTATAATGAGTGTGCAGCACCAAGTTTCTGTGCTGCCTGCATAGCAATCAACAGACATAGCTTAATCAGATATTACCACCCCCTTGCATGTTTTAGGAGGGGGGGGGGGGGGGCGGGGGCATCAAATTTATTCCCAGTAACCTTTTCCTGTCCAAAAATACTTTGCGTTTCTTTTCTCCATTTTGCACGCCAATATTTTGTAGCAGCTTCAAAATATTAAATTGACCTCCCAACTTGTGAAATGAAATTCGAAGAGCATCATTTACCCAAGGCAGTGAGACAGAGATGCATTCAGGTCTTACCCAATGTCAGGATGAGTCACGGTTGTTATCGTCAGCTCGAAACCATTGTCGCAGACTTGAGCATAAGGATGCTCAACATGCCTGAACGGCATTTCTCTGCCTGCTAATAAACTGATTGGTCCGGTGTAGCTTTTTGCCAAATACCTTAAATCTGTGGCCTTTCGTTCTCAACCTAGCAACCAGTGCCGTACAGATTTTCCCGGTCCAGGCCTCTCATGATTTTGAATATCTCTGTCAAATCTCAACCAATTCTTCTCTTCTCCATGGTAAATAGGCACGGAGGCACAGCGGTTAGCACTGCTCCCTCACAGCGCCGAAGACCCGGGCTCAATCCCGGCCTTGGTGACTGGCTGTGTGGAGTTTGTACATTCACCCCGTGTCTGCCTGGGTTTGCTCCGGTTTCCTTCCACAGTCCAAAGATGTATGGGTTAGGTGGACTGGCCAGGCTAAACTTGGTGTCCAGGGATGTGCAGGTTATGGGGATAGGACGGGGGTGCGGGCGTAGGTAAGGTGCTCTTTCAGAGGGTCGGTGTAGACTCGATGCGCCAAACGGCCTCCATTTGCACTGTAGGGATTGTATGGTTCTTAAGAGCCCCTTAAATCTGTGCCCTCTCGTTCTCAACCCTGACACCAGTGCCACACAGTTTTTCCTGGCCCAACCTCTCGATTCTTTCAATGTAATCTAGGTTCATCATCCCCGGAACCAATCTCGTGAATCTTTCCCCCCCCCCCACCATCACAAATGCCTTCACCAGGGGCAACTAACTACGTACGACAATTGGCCCACCTGGCATACCCAAGGCTCGAGGTAGGATTGGTTAGGATCGAAGCATATTTTCCCTTGTGTCGCGAGGGCTACTCACCACCATGTTGTTGAGAGACACCCAGCAGTCAGCTGGGAATTCCTGCAGCATGGGTACCAGGAACTGCAGGCAGCCATCCCAATGACATAGCAACAGCATCATCCCAATGAGATTAACAATCCGCACCACTGCACTTGCCAGGTCGTAGGTCATATGGAAGATCTGTCCAATCAGAAAAACAATAACATAATTCATTAGTTTCTGTTGAGATAGGCCTTTATTGATTGGCAGATCAATGAATGGTAATACACTTGCAGAAGAAACCAATTTCAGTGCACTAAACAATTCAACATCCTCTTTTTATTAAATCCGCTTGTCTAATTCAATTCAATTCAGTCCACTGGCATTCAGCGTATCGGGTCAGGAAAAATAGAATGACCTTTTGGGTTCAAAGGTGCAAGGATTTCAAGGATGCCATTGATTGATTGGAATCTCTAATGCTGCCTGTGACACCATTAACATTTACTTATGTTTAGCCCTGAGGGATCGTTCTGCCTCTTGGTCGTGTATAATGTCACAGTTACGATGCTATCCTGGGTTATGCTTCGGAACTTTTAGCATGGGCAGTGAGACATAAGGAGACCCATCAATGAATTATCTAATGCAATTCAGGGTAGCCCATTCTGTCAACGTAAACAAGAGACCATTGGTAAGGAGGCAAACAGAAGGATGCTTAATCTGTTTATACTGTGTGTTTCTATCTCTTAAGCAGTCCACAGAAAGGCATGAAGCACTCATTACTCTTACGGCTAACACTTCACTCCACCAATATTCACGAACCAAGTATTTATTGTGATACATCAATTCACATAGTCACAGCATCATTATTAATTAAGGTCAAATGAAATATACAGCACCAAATCAGTCCATTGGGCCCCATCGCTGCACGCCCATGTTCCTTTTTGATTCGAGTTTCCTCCCATCTTTCTTTATCTAAATCATCATAACGCTCTATTCCTCTTCTCCCTCATATCCTTGTTTAGTTTCCCTGTGAATGCATCTATATTATTCACTTCAACCACTGCCTGCCTTAATGGATTCCACATTTTCATTTGGGTTGAAGACGTTCCTTCTGAATTCCCGAATGGATTTCTTGCTGGCTATCTTAGATTGGTGGCCTCCAGTTACGTTCTTCCCCACAAGGTGAAAAGTATTCACTCTATCAAAACATTCCATAATTTTAATGACCTCCATAATAATAATAATCTTTATTATTGTCACAAGTAGGCTGACATTGACGCCGCAAATCCCCGAGTCGCCACACTCCGGCGCCTGTTCGGGTACACGGAGGGAGAATTCAGAGTGTCCAATTCACCTAACAAGCATGCCTTTCGGGACTTGCGTGAGGAAACGGGAGCGCCCCCGAGGAAACCCACGCAGACACGGGGAGACGGTGAAGAATCCGCACAGACGGCGACCCAAGCCGGGAATCGAACCCGGGACCGTGGCGCCATGAAGCCACAGTGCTAACCACTGTGCTACCTTGCCACCCGGTTTAGGTCAGCCCTCAGCACTCTTTTTCCAGAGAAGTGTGACCCCCTACTGTCCTGGCATTTATACCCACACATTTCTGACACTGTCCTTCTCTGCTCCCTCACCAGTGCCTCTACCTCTTTTTTACAATATGGCGACCAGAACTGCACACAATATTCCAAGTATGTTCTAACCAAGGTGTGATACAGGTTTAGTATAAATTTCTTACCGTTCAATTGACTAGAAATAAGGCCTTTTTTAAAAATTGCCTGTGGCACAATATTTGGTGATTGATATATTTGTACCCCCAAGATCCTTTTATTGCTCATCCTCACCTAGACTCGCACCTTTCAATTTTTCCTACCAATATACGCTACCTCACATTCACCTATGTTGAACTCACTACCAGCACAGTGTGCTAAAGACTGGTATAGAGTGATGGAATCCCGAGAGTGCAGAAGGAGATCATTCAGCCCGTCGTGTCTGCTCCGCCCACCCCCCCCCCCATGAAGGAGCATTCCACCCCGCTGCCCTGCCCAACCCGTCCTATCCCCGCAACCTAACCTGCACATCCCTGGACACTAAGGGCAATTTTAGCATGGCCAATCCACCTAACCTGCACATCCTTGGACTGTGGGAGGAAACAGGAGCATCCAGAGGAAATCCCCGCAGACACGGGGAGAAGGTCTAAACTTCACACAGACAGTGACCGCAGGCCGCAATCCGAACCCGGGTCTCGGTGAGGCGGCAGTGCTAACCACTGTGCCACCGTGCCGCGAATTATATGACTTTCTGCAGCACATTCCCTCCATCATCATAGAATTTACAGTGCAGAAGGAGGCCATTCTGCCCATCGAGTCTGCACCGGCTCTTGGAAAGAGCACCTTACCCAAGGTCAACACCTCCACCCTATCCCCATAACCCAGTAACCCCATCCAACACTAAGGGCAATTTTGGACACTAAGGGCAATTTATCATGGCCAATCCACCTAACCTGCACATCTTTGGACTGTAGGAGGAAACCGGTGCACCCGGAGGAAACCCACGCACACACGGGGAGGATGTGCAGACTCCGCACAGACAGTGACCCAAGCCGGAATCGAACCTGGGACCCTGGAGCTGTGAAGCAATTGTGCTATCCACAATGCTACCATGCTGCTCCATGTGAGAGCTTTAACGAGCCCTCGACATTTAAAGAGTGATGAAGAGAAAATCTGAGGACAAATCACCCCCGGCAGCTCTAATGCATTCCTTAGCAGTCAATTATACTGCAGGAACTTTGAGGAAGTGGATTTATGTGGCACATATCAGCTATGGCTGACTCTGAGGCAGAACGTTGTGGACTCAACTCCTTCTCCAGAGGTGTGGGCCTAAAACTCTCGGCTGAACTCATGTGTCACACTGGCAAGAGTGCTGCACTGTCAGTGGCGCTGTTTTTTTTGGATGAGGTGGTTTAACATTCCAACAATCCCTGCTCAAAGAAGATCAGGCGAATTGCTTCAGTCATCTTTAATCTTCAAACAACATCATTAAACAGATTAGCAGGTAATCTCTTTGCTATTTGTGGGATCTTACTATGTGCAAATTGGCTGCCACGTTTCCTAATTGAAAAAATAATAATTTATGGGATGTGGGCATCACTGGGACTGCATTTGTTGTCCATCGCTAATTGCTCTTGAACTGAGTGGCAAGGCGAGGCCATTTCAGAGGGCAGTTAAGGATCAACCACTTTGCCCTAGGTCTGGACTCACATGTAAGCCAGACTGGATAAGGATATCAGTGCAGTCTCGTTGGGCTGAAGGGCATATTCTGCACTGTATTTTCTGAGATTCCGGGAAGGACGGCAGCTCTCCCTTCCTAAAGGGACATGAGTGAACCAGGAGGGCTCTTACAACAACAATCGACAACCTTTTCACGGGCGCCATTAGACTTTGAATTCCAATTTCTTTTCATTGAATTCGAATTTCACCCATCTGCCGTGGTGGGATTCGAACCTGGATCACTAAATCGTAGACAATGCTACTGTGCCACCACCTCCACGAAATGACCAAAGTAACTGAGACGAAAGACGCAGTTCGCTGGCTGAAACGCACCGTAGCCTGTCCTGAGGTTGTGAAGGTGGCCAGACTTCAATGCAATCATTTTTACATGGTTGTGAAATGTTGGTGACGAGGTTGTAGGAAACCATGGGCTGGATTTGACAGCCCCCCACGTGGTAGGTTGACGGGCCCGGTGGGGTGTAAAATGCCACGTGTATTGTGCCCACCCTACTCGCCACAGTTTTACAGGGGAGGTGTTGGGCTGGCTTGTGGAACAATTGAGGTCCTTAAGCAGCCATTTAATGGACTCTGAAGAGTTTCATCCCATCACCGCTGGGGTTTTACCGGCGGCGAGAGAACCCCATGCCAAGCGTTGAGTTCGACAGCTATCACTGCACAGTGAACACAAGAAAGAGTGCCTCCTTAATGCCCGCCATTGGCACATCAGTGATCCAGACCCCCTCACCTCAGTTCCCCACACCTGCTGGCTGTCTACCCTACGCCCCCATTCTCTCTCACCACCACCCTGTCAATAGAGCCTAGGCCCCATCTCCAGCACAGCACAACATGCCTTCCTCCAGGCCTCGCTGCAGTACCGGTAGTGGCCACACAACCGGTGACACATCCAGTAATGGACAGCTGCCAGCCTCTGATTGGCCGGCAGTTCATAGAACAGATAGTGCAGAAGGAGGTCATTCGGCCCATCGCGTCTGCACCAACCCACTTAAGCCCTCACTTCCACCCTATCCCCATAACCCAATAACCCCTCCTAACCTTTTTTGGACACTAAGGGTAATTTAGCGTGGCCAATCCACCTAACCTGCACATTTTTAGACTTTTGGGAGGAAACCGGAGCACCCGGAGGAAACCCACGCACACACGGGGAGAACGTGCAGACTCCGCACAGACAGTGACCCAGCGGGGAATCGAATCTGGGACCCTGGCGCTGTGAAGCCACAGTGCTAGCCACGCGTCCTACCGTGCTGCCCGAAGTTCTCTGAGGCTTCCTGTTTCTGAGGAGCAAAGGTCCTGCCTCTAAGACAATTGACGGCTAATTAAATGCCTGCTGGGCAAGCTCGTGAACGGAGGTGGGCATGACCGCAGATATTACCCATGGGGGAAGGACTACCGCCCCCTAATGTAAAATCCAGCCCGTGGAAACACAGGAACAGGAGGAGGCCATTCAGTCCCCCAAGGTTGCTCCACCTTTCAATTGTATCAGGCTGATTTGTATATTAACTACATTCTGCTATCTTGATTGTATGTTGTTTGATACCCTTGACAGGCTAAAATCCATTGATCGCAGATTTAAAATACTTAATTGAGGTAGGATCCACTGCTCTTTGTGGGAGAGTTCTATGCAAATAAGATGGAAAGACTAATAAACAGCGAGAACATAAAGGGATGAATTTTATGGGTCAGCGCGTTGCCTGCACTCCCATTGCAAAAGTCGGTCAAGAACCCATCAGTTTTAATAAATGTCCACCTCCTGGCGATAACACACTGCCGGAAGCCTCAATCAATCCCTCAGTGGGAGGAATTCACAGCCTCAAGTGCTGCCAGCCATTTTGATCGGCCAAAAACCCTCGCAGTTTCAACAGCGCCACCACTCATGAGTGGGCATCACTGGAACTGCAAGCAAACCCACGGAGAAAACAGCAATAGATCCTGGGCTCAGCTACGTCCGGAAATTGTGGGGCGTGAATGAATCAGGCACCCTAGGGAGCCGGTGAGGGGGTGCAGGCTTTGGAGGCCAGGCGGCGAGGCACAAAGCGGTGGGGGAAGTCACCTTGGCGAGGGTGCCGCCCCTGATCAACCCAGAAAACCCCTTGTCTCCCACCCTGAAAGAATGTAATCCCCCTTTCCTTCCCGATTTTTCACATCAGATGGTTTTTCACATCACCACTCTCGCCAACTCCCCCTCCCCACCACCCTATTGCAAACACTTTGTGGTGGGGACAATATAATATAACAATTGCCTCGTTAGCGAGTTCAATCGCTGACAAGTGATTTTTTTTTTAAAAGTGCCGCCGTATTTGGCACCCCAGCCGATCATGTTAAGGGAAGCTGGCGTGCTGATGATGGGTTCATGCCCACCACGCTAGATACGGTCCATGCGGTCCTGGTTCGCAAAGGGGAACTCCCAGCCAAAAATAAAGAAAATATAAAACGGTGCGCCATTGCACGGTAAGTGAGGTGACTTACAGACTCATTTCTGTACTAAAATGTCATTGCACCAGCAGTTTATTGATGTGTTATGTACTCTGGGGTAACACAGGCTACAACTGGATGCAGCTTTAACCAAAAGATACTCCAGACCTTGAAGTTAGTTCAAACTGATTTATTGAACCAGTAGCACAGTTAGCACAGTTCTCTATGAGTTTGACTCTCTGCTAACCTAAGTGTGGTTATTCTGTCTGACTGAACCAGACTAGCTCTTCGCCACGTGCTGGAGGTGTGATACTGTACATACACCCTGACTCACTCTGTAGATATTCATCAGTGGAAAGAGGCGGAGTGTGAGTGCCTCGTGCCTTTTATAGTGAGATACCATCCCTGAGTGTCCAGCCTGCTCATCGGTCATATCCTGTTCTCTGTGTCATTAGCTGCCTGTCTGTATATCATGACATTTATTAACTTACTCTAAAATTCAGACCTTGATTCCACCATAGGCGCCTCTATCAATTTTTATTCTGGTCTTCGCGACTGTGGCTGTACAGATTATTGCAAAGATGCTACTGTCTGTAGGTTCACGCCTTTCGTTGTTCCCTGCTGTTACTATAGAAACAGCAACAAAACAGGGACAAATCAGAAAGCACCAGGCACTTCAACCCTGCAGGAAATCACTGTATGATTTGCCTGATCTTTGTGAGTAGACAGAACTCTTCCATAATCTTATTTCTTTTGAAACCGTACAGCTCCAACCAACATACTTTATTTAGTAAGGGCCAATGATGCTTCTATCAAATGATCTGAATGTTCTGGGAAATGACTTTCTCGCAAAGCACGACCAAACCAATTGGCATCAAACTGTGTGAAGAAAGGAAATTGAAAAAGCCAACAACAACCTGCATTTATATTGCAACTTTTATGTTGCAACTGTTCCAAGGCACTTCGCAGGAGCATTATCAAACTACATTTGATGCCAAGCTACATAAGGCATCAAATTTATGGATACCTGTCCATAAATTTAAGGCAAAAAGATACATTTTAAGATGTATCTTTTTTTTAAATTCTGGGGCAATTTAGCGTGGCCAGTCCACGTCTGCACATCTTTTTGGGTTGTGGGGGTGAGACCCACGCAGACACGGGGAGAATGTGCAAACTCCACACGGACAATGACCCCGGGGCTGGGATCGAACCCGGGTCCTCGGAGCCATGAGGCAGCAGTGCTAACCACTGCACCATTGTGCCACTCAGAAGTATCTAAAAGGAGGAGGGCAAAGGAATTCCAGAGCTTTGGGTCTATGTAGTATGCCCCCCCCATGGTGGAATGAGGTAGACAAGAAGTGGGACGCAGAGGTGTGTCTGTTTGTTTGTTGTTTACAGCACAAAAGGAGGCCTTCGTCCCAACGTCTGCACCAGCTCCCAGAACAGCAACCTAGCTAGTCCCGTTCCCCAGCCCTATCTCCGTAACCCTCTAACTTCATCACTTTCAAATATATATCCAGCACTCTTTTGAAGCCTCCGATGAAATGCACCTCCTCCACTTTCCCAGGCAGCGCATTCCAACCATAAGAACATAAGTACTAGGAGCAGGAGTAGGCCCCTCAAGCCTGCTCCACCATTCAATGAGATCATGGCTTCATGGCTGATCTTTTGTGGACTCAGCTCCACTTTCCGGCACAAATACCATAACCCTTAATCCCTTTATTCTTCAAAAATCTATCTATCTTTATCTTAAAAACATTTAATGAAGGAGCCTCTACTGCTTCACTGGGCAAGTAATTCCATAGATTCACAACCCTTTGGATGAAGAAGTTCCTCCTAAACTTAGTCCTAAATCTACTTCCCCTTATTTTGAGGCTATGCCCCCCAGTTCTGCTTTCACCCACCAGTGGAAACAACCTGCCCGCATCTATCCTATCTATTCCCTTCATAATTTTATATGTTTCTATAAGATCCCCCCTCATCCTTCTAAATTCCAACGAGTACAGTCTCAGTCTACTCAACTTCTCCTCGTAATCCAACCCCTTCAGCTCTGGGATTAACCTAGTGAATCTCCTCTGCACACCCTCCAGCGCCAGTAGGCCCTTTCTCAAGTAAGGAGACCAAAACTGAACACAATACTCCAGGTGTGGCCTCACTAACACCTTATACAATTGCAGCATAACCTCCCTAGTCTTAAACTCCATCCCTCTAGCAATGAAGGACAAAATTCCATTTGCTTTCTTAATCACCTGTTGCACCTGTAAACCAACTTTTTGCGACTCATGCACCAGCACACCCAGGTCTCTCTGCACAGCAGCATGTTTTAATATTTTATCATTTAAATAATAATCCCTTTTGCTGTTATTCCTACCAAAATGGATAACCTCAAATTTGTCAACATTGTATTCCATCTGCCAGACCCTAGCCCATTCACTTAGCCTATCCAAATCCCTCTGCAGACTTCCAGTATCCTCTGCACTTTTTGCTTTACCACTCATTTTAGTGTCGTCTGCAAACTTGGACACATTGCCCTTGGTCCCCAACTCCAAATCATCTATGTAAACCTCAGAAACTCTCTGAGTAAAGAAGTTTCTCCTCATCTCACTCCCAGCTCTCTTGCTGGCCATCTTGAAATTGCCACAGACATACCAATCCAGTGGAAACAGAATATCCTTCTTTAACTTGTCAAAATTGTTCAGGATTTTGAACACCTCAATAAGGTCCCCTCTTAATCTTCTCTGCTCCAAGAAGAACAAGCCCAATTTCTCAAATCTTTTGTTGTAAAATTTTTCATTCCTGGTATCATTCTCGTAAATCTCCTCAGCTATCTCTAGGTGTTTAACATCCTTTCTTAAATAAGGTGCCCAGAACTGAACACAACACACCAAATGTGGTCTGACCAATGACTTGTAGCGGTGTAGCATCACCTCCTTGCTTTTATACTCTATGCCTCTATTTATAAACCCAAGGATGCTGTAAGCTTTTGTCACAATATGCAAAGCACATAAAGGGTTCATGTAATGTTACTACTCCAGTCACTAGATGGTGCTGTAGAGCAACCATATAAATATCACGGCCGGGATTCTCCGAGCCTTCGCGCCAAAATGGCGCTTGGCGTGGGGGCAGAGAATGGGGTCACAGACTAGAGATCGGGTTCAACGCCGGGACATGATTATCCAGCGACCGGGGAATCGGCACCAGTAACGCACGCGTGGTTGGCGCGCCGCCGGTCGGAGGCCATTGAAAGAGGTCCCTGCGGCAATTCTCCGCGGTCGATCGGCCGGGTTCACGTATAGTTCCACCCGGTGGGAGCTCGGCGTCGTGGCTGCAGTGGCCGTCCTGGTGGGGGCATCAGTCTCCGGGTGGGACCTCCACGACGGCCAGGCCCGCGATCGGGGGCCACCAATCGGTGGGCACGCGCGATCTGTGGGGGCCTACCTTCTTCCGCGCCAGCCCGCTGTGTGGCTCCGCCATGTTGCGCAGCGCCGGCGCGGAAATGGCTTCCTCGCACATGCGCGGACCCACGGCCAGCCGCCGCTCACATGCGACGTCCCGTGGCCAGCAGATGGAGCAGCATGGAGCAGTCCGGCGCATGCTGGCCCCCTGTGGGCTACAGAATTGCTGGCCAAGAGGCCCGTTGATGCTGGCGTGAAACACTCCAGTGCTTACGCCGGCTTCAACATTTAGCCGCGTTTTTGGAGAATCCCGACCCACAGACCTCCTTGATGGAGATAGATGAAGATAGCTAGAGAGAGTGGCAGAGAGCAAGACAGAGTACATAAGAACATAGAACATACAGTGCAGAAGGAGGCCATTCGGCCCATCGAGTTTGCATCAACCCACTTCCGCCCTATCCCCATAACCCAATAACCCCTCCTAACCTTTTTGGACATTAAGGGCAATTTAGCGTGGCCAATCCACCTAACGTGCACGTCTTTGGACTGTGGGAGGAAGCCGGAGCACCCGGAGGAAACCCACGCAAACACGGGGAGAACGTGCAGACTCCGCACAGCCAGTGATCCAGCAGGGAATCGAACCTGGGACCCTGGTGCTGTGAAGCCACAGTGCTAACCATTATGCTACCATGCTGTGAGATAGTTGAACTAATAGCATAGTTAAAAGTGTAGATGCATTGTAATCTTTACTTAACTAATTGCTTAGTAATATGTTCAAATCTAATTCAGTGTAGTGTAATAAATTAGCTTTGTTTATTAAACACATCTTGCTGATCTCTGTTAGCACTACAACCTTCACCATCCTGAAAGAACTAAAACGTAGAACACAACAACCTTCTTACCAACTGTTTGAACTTGCTTGGCCACCTTTAGAGAATTATACACCTAACCCGAGGTCCCTCTGCTCCTGCACTCCCCTCAAAGTTGTACCATTGAGCCTGTATTGTTTCCCATGTTTCTTCTAACAAAATGCATTACCTCACATTTCGCTGCTTTGAACTTCATCTGGCAGGTGTCTGCCCATTTGGCAAACTTGTCAATGTCCCTCTGAAATCACTCAGTGTCATTCTCACAATTGAATGTTCTCCCGAGCTTAGCGTCATCTGCAAACTTAAAGATTTTGCCCTCAACTCCCATCTCTAAATCATTTACATAAACCAGAAAAAGCAAGGGTCCCAAGACTGAGCCCTGGGGAACACAACTTTCAACTAGTCTCCAGTCTGAGAAATGCCTATCTCAGAGAGTTGCAGGATTGGGGGGGGGGGGGGGGGGGGGGAGGGGGGAGGCCATTGCAGAGGGTGAGGCCATGGAGGAATCTGAAATCAAGAAGAAGAATTCAAAAATCGAGGTAATGCGCAAGAGGCCAGAACTGGTGAAAAAAATAGTAGCCATGATGTGGAGATGCCGGCGTTGGACTGGGGTGGGCACAGTAAGAAGTCTTACAACATCAGGTTAAAGTCCAACAGGTTTGTTTGGAATCACTAGCCTTCGGAGCGCTGCTCCTTCCTCAGGTGAATGAAGAGGTGGGTTTCAGAAACATATATATAGACAAAGTCAAAGATGCAATATGATACTTTGAACCCTGCCATGGCAATCTCTGCAAGACGTGCCAAATCATCGACATGGGCAACACCATTACATGTGAGAACAGCACCCACCAGGTACATAATACATATTCGTGCAACTCGGTCAACATTGTCTATCTCACACGCTGCAGAAAAGGATGTCCCGAAGCGTAATACATTGGCGAGACCATGCAGAAACTGCGACAATGGATGAACGGACATCGCGCGACAATCACCAGGCAGGAATGTTCCCTTCCATTCGGAGAACACTTCAGCAGTCAAGGGCATTCAGCCTCTGATCTTCGGGTAAACGTTCTCCAAGGCGGTCTTCAAGACGCGCGACAACGCAGAATCACCAAGCAGAAACCTATAGCCAAGTTCCGCACACATGAGTATGGCCTCAACCAGGACCTTGGATTCATGTTGCATTACATTCACCCCCCCACCATCTGGCCTGGGCTTGCGAAATCCTACCAACTGTCCTGGCTTGAGACAATTCACACCTCTTTAACCTGTGATTATCCCTCTCTCCAGTTGCTCCATCTGGACCTGTAAAGACTTAATTACCTGCAAAGACTCGCATTCAAAATATCGTACTGCATCTTTGACTTTGTCTATATATATGTTACTGGAACCCATCTCTTCATTCACCTGAGGAAGGAGCAGTGCTGTGAAAGCTAGTGATTCAAAACAAACCTGTTGGACTTTAACCTGGTGTTATAAGACTTCGTGCTGGGGAAAAAGAGACCAAAGACCACAGCAACGATGGACAAAAGAGATGGTGCCAGGGGCATTGAGTGAGGGAAACCTGGGTTTAGAAGGTACAAATCCAATCTGATTGGTAATTAATTAATTGGTAATGGGTTGAAGGGTTACGGAGAATGGGCAGGATGGTGGAGTTAAGGCCAGGATGTGATCAGCCATGATCGAAAAGCGGAGCAGACTCGGTGGGCCGAATGGCCTAATTCTGCTCCTATATCTCATGAACTTATAAAGGATGAGTGAATAAAATGGAAGGATGTTGAGAAAACCTGAAGCCACGTTTCAATGTCCATGGATCAATAGCTTAATGAGCTCCAAGGGTGGCTGCTAGAGGAACAAATATAGGACCATCAGGGTGGATTTAATAAACATCTTACATTACTTTCTGGGAAAAAGAACTAAATTAAATAAACTGAGCTCCGCCTGTCCATTGCGAGTAGATATGAGGCCACAGCATTAAGATTCAGTAATGTAGCACTAAACTCACATCCACCACAAAGACATAGTGTGCTTGGTGTTTGAAATGGAGGTGTCACCTCATTCAGTACTGATGAGTTTGAAGTTGGATTTAAATCACGTAAAAGAAGGGTTTCTGAGTGACACTGTATATATTTTTAGGGAAGGTGGTGGATTAGTGGTTGTGACATTATGATAAATGTACAGAACTGTAAGGGTTAATGTTATGTCCAAATCAACCACTCGAGGGAGCTAGGTGCAGAACTATATAAGGCATCAATGCTAAGCCTTCTGGGAGAGAGAGTGTTGAGGAGAAAGCTAGAAGGCAGACTGTGGGAAAGATAGTGTGAGTGAGAGCAGATCATAGTCATTGTATCAGTGTAGAGATTAGTAGTAGATGAGTGTAAATTGTATGTTTATTATCAACTGTTTGTTACATAGGAGTAAGTGTCGAATCCAATTAAGTAGAGGAAATAAATCTTTAGCTTTGTTTAATATAAAAGCTAGTTGTGGTCTTTGTGAACATCCTCGGATTAGAACCACAAAGAACACCGCAGTGTGTTAAGTAATGGTTAAGAGTTAAGTAATGCATTAAGAGACATTGCAATTAGTTGTCTCATTTATGTTAAGTATCCAATGATTGACACTGATATGTAAAGGGGCTTCAGGTGGCCTTTGTGTCAGGTGGTGTGTTGTTGGAGTTTTAGCAGAGGCTGTGGAAGTGAAATAAATGGTGTTTGGTGAAAAGAAACAGGACTTCTGACTCTTCATACAACGGTGGCTAGAACGTATAACAATGTAAAGGTTTGAAAGATACAACTTTTCCTGATCAAACCAAGGAGTGAGTGATAAGGAAAAAAAAAGATACATGGCTGAACCGAGGATAAAGATGGCCGGATATGACTATCCTCCCTTATTTTCTGAAAGGGAATCATACGACCAATGGAGAAGTGCAGTAGTTATGTGGACTAAGGTAACTGCTTTGGGAAAGAGAAAACAAGGTATGGCATTGGCTCTTTCTCTACCATATGGCAGTAAAATCCGAAACAAAGTGCTTTCTGAGCTGGAATTGGAAGAGTTAGACTCAGAAGAAGGTCTGGGGACTCTATTACAATCTATGGATAAGATTTACAAGAAAGATGACTTGTTAAGTGCGTATGAAGCATGGTCGGAATTTGATAAGTTCCGGAAAATAGGAGAATTCTCCATGGAAGACTATATAATGGAATTCGGCAGACTATATAAAAGGCTTCAGAAACACAACCTGGAATTTCCACAGTCTGTGTTGGCCTTTAAATTACTTGACTGTGCTAGAGCGAGCAACATGGATAGGTCCTGGTTTTGACAGGAGTTCAGTTTACGGATGAGGATACCTTATTCGATCAGATGACAAAAGCTTTAAAGAAGTTTCTGGGGAAACATTCGACTCCGTTGGCTATGATGACTCAAAGAGGTCAGCCTGCTATAAAGCAGAATATGGAAGATACACTACTAACAGGATGGTGAAATTGTACGGCTACGAACAGGGCCCAAGACTATAGAAGGAGATCGAGACAAGGAAAATATGAAGACAGAAACCCAGTTAGAACTTACAATAGGAAGATGAACCCCAGAAATGCACGGGCATGATAAATCGATGTTTTCGATGTGACTCTCAATACCATTATGTCTTCAACTGTCCAAAACGTTATGATAGAGTGTTTGAAGCGACACATGACATGGAAGAGTCAGAAGAGGAAAAAAATAGTGTTCAGAGAGAAGACATTGTCCTATTAACAAACAGTTTTACGCCGGTAATGAGGGTGTTGGTAGCAGAATCTTTAAATTGTGTTGTATTGGACAGTGGCTGCACATCTACTGTGTGTGGAATTGACTGGTTAAAATGTTACCTGGACTCCTTCAATGCTGAAAATCGTAACAAGGTTAAGGAATTTGAAAGTTCCACAAGTTACAGATTTGGGGATGATAATACTCTGAAGTCGCTGAAAAGTGTGGTGATCCCTTGCAATATTGCTGGAGTGAATCATTTCATTAGCACGGATGTTGTATCAAGTGAGATACCTTTGCTTCTGAGCAGACCATCGATGAAAAAGCACACATGAAACTGGATATGAAACAGGATAAGGCAACAGTTTTTGGAAAGACGGTGGACTTACAATTTACACAGTCGGGACCATAAGACCATAAGACATAGGAGCGGAGGTAAGGCCATTCGGCCCATCGAGTTCCCTCCACCATTCAATCATGGCTGACTTCAACTCCATTTACCCGCTCTCTCTCCATAGCCCTTAATGCCTCGAGAAATCAAGAATTTATCAACTTCTGTCTTAAAGACACTCAACGTCCCGGCCTCCCCCGCCCTCTGTGGCAATGAATTCCACAGACCCACCACTCTCTGGCTGAAGAAATTTCTCCTCATCTCTGTTCTAAAGTGACTCCCTTTTATTCTAAGGCTGTGCCCCCGGGTCCTAGTCTCCCCTGCGAATGGAAACAACTTCCCTACATCCACCCTATCTAAACCATTCATTATCTTGTAAGTTTCTATTAGATCTCCCCTCAACCTCCTAAACTCCAATGAATATAATCCCAGGATCCTCAGACGTTCATCGTATGTTAGGCCTACCATTCCTGGGATCATCCGTGTGAATCTCTGCTGGACCCGCTCCAGTGCCAGTATGTCCTTCCTGAGGTGTGGGGCCCAAAATTGCTCACAGTATTCTAAATGGGGCCTAACTAATGCTTTATAAAGCTTCAGAAGTACATCCCTGCTTTTATATTCCAAGCCTCTTGAGATGAATGACAACATTGCATTTGCTTTCTTAATTACGGACTCAACCTGCAAGTTTACCTTTAGAGAATCCTGGACTAGGACTCCCAAGTCCCTTTGCACTTCAGCATTATGAATTTTGTCACCGTTTAGAAAATAGTCCATGCCGAGGTTAGGCTAATTGACCTATAATTTTCCATCTTTCTCCTTGTTCCCTTCTTGAACAGGGGGGTTACAACAGCGATTTTCCAATCCTCTGGGACTTTCCCTGACTCCAGTGACATTTGAAAGATCATAACTAACGCCTCCACTATTTCTTCAGCTATCTCCTTTAGAACTCTAGGATGTATCCCATCTGGGCCTGGAGATTTATCAATTTTTAGACCTCTTAGTTTCTCTAGCACTTTCTCCTTTGTGATGGCTACCATATTCAACTCTGCCCCCTGACTCTCCGGAATTGTTGGGATATTACTCATGTCTTCTACTGTGAAGACTGACGCAAAGTACTTATTTAGTTCCTCAGCTATTTCCTTGTCTCCCATCACTAGATTACCAGCGTCATTTTGGAGCGGCCCAATGTCAACTTTTGCCTCCCATTTGTTTTTAATGTATTTAAAGAAACTTTTACTATCATTCCTAATGTTACTGGCTAGCCTACCTTCATATTTGATCCTCTCTTTCCTTATTTCCCTCTTTTGTTATCCTCTGTTTGTTTTTGTAGCCTTCCCAATCTTCTGACTTCCCACTACTCTTTGCCATATTATAGGATTTCTCTTTTGCTTTGATGCATTCCCTAACTTCCTTTGTCAGCCATGGCTGCCTAATCCCCCCTCTGATAACCTTTCTTTTCTTTGGGATGAACCTCTGTACTGTGTCCTCAATTACTCCCAGAAACTCCTGCCATTGCTGTTCTACTGTCTTTCCCACTAGGCTCTGCTCCCAGTCGATTTTTGTCAGTTCCTCCCTCATGCCCCTGTAGTTACCTTTATTTAACTGTAACACCTTTACATCTGATTCTACCTTCTTTCTTTCAAATTGTAGATTGAATTCTACCGTATTATGATCACTGCCTCCTAAGTGTTCCCTTATTTTAATATCTTTAATCAAGTCTGGCTCATTACATAACACTAAGTCCAGAATGGCCTGTTCCCTCGTGGGCTCCATCACAAGCTGTTCCAAAAAGCCCTCCTGTAAACATTCAATGAATTCCCTTTCCTTGGGTCCACTGGCAGCATTATTTACCCAGTCCACCTGCATATTGAAGACCTCATGATCACTGTGACCTTGTCTTTCTGACATGCACTTTCTATTTTGTGGTGCATTTTGTGCCCCCGGTCCTGACCACTGTTAGGAGGCCTGTACATAACTCCCATTATGGTTTTTTTGCCTTTGTGGTTCCTCAACTCTACCCACACAGACTCCACATCATCTGACCCTATGTCGTTTAGTGCTATTGATTTAATTTCATTCCTAAGTAACAAGGCAACCCCGCCCCCTCTGCCCACCTCTCTGTCTTTTCGATAGGTTGTGAATCCCTGGATGTTTAAATGCCAGTCCTGAACCCCCTGCAACCATGTCTCTGTGATGCCTACCACATCATACCTGCCAGTCACAATCTGGGCCACAAGCTCATCCACCTTGTTCCGTACACTGCGCGCATTTAAATATAGCACCTTTAATTCTCTCTTGACCGTCCCTTTTTGTTTTCTTAGTGTGGTGGACCTTGGTTTACTGAGCCTTTCCATACACTGTGTCATATTTTGTGGGATGGGGACTATCGTAACCTCTCCTGAGTTTTGTCTTTTCGTGCTTTTTTGTATTCCTAAGCAGCTACGCTTCCCACTGATTACTTCACCTCTTGGTTCCCTGACTTTCCCTTCCCCCCCCCAATCTTTAATTTAAAGTCCTATTGACCACCCTATTTACTCTTTTCGCCAGGACACTGGTCCCAGCTCGGTTCAGGTGGAGACCATCCCAACGGTATAGGTCCCCCCTGTCCCAAAACTGATGCCAGTGTCCCATGAAAAGGAACCCCTCTTTCCCACACCACTCTTTCAGGCACGTGTTAACTTCCCTTATTCTTGCCTCCCTATGCCAATTTGCACGTGGCTCGGGCAGTAATCCGGAGATTATGACACTTGAGGACCTGTTTTTTAATTTGAATCCTAGCTCTTTATAATCTCTAAACAGGTCCTCTTTCCTAGACTTGCCTATGTTGTTGGTACCGACATGGACCACAACAACTGGATCCTCCCCCTCCCTCTCCAGTATCCTTTCAAGCCGGTCAGAGATGTCCCGCACCCTAGCACCGGGCAGGCAACATACCATGCGGGACTCTTTATCCTGCTCACAAAGGGTACTATCTATCCCCCTGATAATAGAATCCCCTACAACTACAACTTGCCTATTTACTCCCTCCCCTTGAATGGCCTGCTGAACCATGGTGCCTTGGTCAGCTGACTCATCCTTCCTGCAGCCCTGTTCGCCATCCACACAGGGAGCAAGTGCCTCATACCTGTTGGACAGGGTCAAGGGCTGAGGCTCCTGAGTTCCTGACTGCTGCTTCCCTTTACCTGCCTGACTTGCATTCACACCCTGCTGTCCCTGGCCACTGGCAGGATTTAAACTACTTACTTTGACAGGTGTGACTGCCTCCTGAAACGCAGTGTCCAGGTAAGTCTCCCCCTCCCGGATGTGCTTCAGTGTTTGAAGCTCAGACTCCAGCTCGTCAACTCTGAGCCGGAGCTCTTCGAGCAGCCAACACTTACTGCAGATGTGGTCGCTGCAGCTCGCAATGGGATCTGCCAGCTCCCATATCAAGCAGCTCAAGCACATCACCTGACCAGCCATCACTAATTAATTAATTAGTTTAATTTACGTTTACGAGTTTAGCTGTGTTTTTTTTTAATTTGGGCAGATTTGCTATCAACCAATCAGATCACAGCTTCCCTCTGACGTCATTACTGACAAATAATATTTCAAGTAGAGTGGTTAAGGATGTGTTAATGGCAGTTGAAAATGGGACTTCCGCTGATAAAAAACTTGTTGTATTAAAACTGCATAGGCAATTTGCACATCCGTCTCCTCGGAGGCTGAAAAATTTATTAAAGGATGCAGGGGTAAGGGATGACGACTATACTAAACTGATAGAACAGGTTAGTGATTGCTGTGAAGTTTGTAGGAAATACAGAAGGACACCAGCATGACCGATAGTAACCCTACCTTTGGCCAGGGATTTTAATGACATTGTGGCTGTGGACCGTAAGATCTGGGATAAGGCCATTTTTTTCGAAAGGACAACTACCAAAAGTTGGTACAAAGGTGACATACTTGCCTGAAGGGCCTAGTCAATGGAAGGATGCAACTGTTATTAGAGCAGGGAAGGCCACTGGAAAGTACAAACATTGGTTGAATGTACAGCATTCAGGGGAGGGAGTTAAGACAATGGATTGGGAACACGAAGTTCAAAAATGGAGGTCACAGAAACGCAGTGCCAGTTCAGATAGTACATCGGTTAATGAACAGGTCCGCAGGAAAAGGTCGAGAATTTTGAAACGACATCCCACAGCAGATAGGAAAGATCAAGCAGTAGCAGTATAGAACAAGTTACCAGGCGGGAGAGGGGACGTAGTTTATCAAGGTCTCGGAACATGAGTAAGACTACGAATACTAATAGGAGTAGAAGCCCACATGAACGTGAGATTTTGGTGGCTTCCAATAAATTATATGAAAAGTTATCAAAGATGCTAAACAGCAAGAACTGCATAGTCGGAGTGAATTTGGGGTATACACGGAAGTACCGGATAGGGGACAAAGAACTCTATCCCACAGATGGATTTGCACGGAAAAGGTTCTTCCAGATGGAACTTATAAGGCAAAAGCCAGGCTTGTGGCAAGGGGTTTTGAAGAAAGCTTAGAAGATCAGATTCACCTACAGCAGGAAAGGTTAATTTTAAAGATCTTCTTTTAGCCACAAAGGCATGGGAATGTAAATCTATAGATATGAAAGCTGCCTTCTTGCAGGGGCATCAGCTCCAGAGAGACATTTTTCTCCGTCCTCCTAAAGAAGCAGCTAACACAGAAAGGGTATTCTGGAAGGTGAACAAATGTGTCTGTGGTTAAAATAAGGAAAGTGGTCAAAAGCACTTTGGCTGCTGAGACGTTAAGCTTTGTAGAGGCGGTGGATATGGCCTTTTGTATATCTCAGATATTGACAGAAATGTAACTTTTGGATATTGTTAATGAAGGGTGCCTGTTTCTGTGATTTTTTTTTTCTTTAAAAAAAAATGTTGAAAAATAAAAAGGGGTGAAATTACGTATGTGTTTTTGAGTTTCTTTAAATTTTGTTTTCACCTAATTATTTTTTTCTTCAAGGAATGGGAGACTGTTATATAATGGGTTAAGAGTTAAGTAATGTATTAAGAGACATTGCAATTAGTTGTCTCATTCATGTTAAGTATCCAATGATTGACATATGTAAAGGGGCTTCAGGTGGCCTTTGTGTCAGGTGGTGTGTTGTTGGAGTTTTGAGCAGAGGCTGTGGAAGTGAAATAAATGGGGCGCGATTCTCTGAAATGGAGACAGAGTGTTCGTGCCGTCATGAACGCCGTCGAGGTTCACGACGGCGCGAAACGGCCTCTATCCCGACCGATTCAGGGCCCGAAAATGGGCCAGGAGCGGCGCCGCGTCATTTACGCACGCCAGGCCTTGGCGCCGCGTAAAGGTGGTGCTGCACACATGGCGCGGCCGGCGCCGCATAACTGGCGTCACCTACGCATGCGTGGTTGCCGTCCTCCCCGAGTCCGTCCTGCAAGAAGATGTCCGACGGATCTTGCAGGGCTGCGGAAGAAAGGAGGTCCTCCTTCAGAGAGGCCGGCCCGACGATCGGTGGGCACCGATCGCGGGCCAGACCCCATTTGAGGCCCCCCCGGTGCAGGATCCCCCCTCCCCCCGCGCCCCCCCCCCCCAGCGTTCCCGCGCTGTTCCCGCCGGCAGCGACCAGGTGTGGACGGCGCCGGGGGGAACCCGCCGTTTTGGGCAGGCCGCTTGGCCCATCCGGCACTGAGAATCGCGGGGGTACCGGTGAATCGCCATTTTGGCTGTCTCGGGCGATTCACTGGACCACGCCGTGCAAAATGCGATTGTGCCGATCTGGCCGCTTCCGTGAATCGCGGGAGGGCGTCGGACCGGCGTCGTGGGAAAATTTGGCGACCCAGGCGATTCTCTGAAACGGCGCGGGAGCAGAGAATCTCGCCCACGGTGTTTAGTGAAAAGAAACAGGACTTCTGACTCGTCATACAATGGTGACTAAAACGTATAACACAGTGGACCCAAGGTAATGCTCTGGTGACCTGGGTTCGAATCCCACTTTGGCAGACGGTGGAAATTGAATTCAATAGAAATCCGGAATTAAAAGTCTAACGATGTCAATTGTTGGAAAAAACCATCTGGTTCGTCAATGCCCTTTTGGGAGGGAAATCCGCCATTCTTACCAGATCTGGCCCACATGTGACTCCAATCGCACAGCAATGTGGTTGACAGTTAAATGCCCTCTGCAAGTGAGACTCAGTTCAGGGAGCAATTAGCGATGGGCAACAACCTTGCCAGCGACGTCCATACCTCACAACATAATTTTTTAAACTGTTTTTTTGCACATACTTCAACATCGATGCGAACGAGAGAAAACACTGACCACAGCTACTCCTCGTCCTGTATCAAAATAATTAAAAGAGGCCATTGCCCTGAAGATCCTGCATGCATCTGATGTGGGAGTGCTCAGGAGTTCATAGAATCATAGAATTTACGGTGCAGATGGAGGCCATTCGGCCCATCGAGCCTGCACCAGCACTTGGAAAGAGCACCCTCCTAAGCCTCCATCCTCTCCCCGTAACCCAGTAACTCCACCTAACCTTTTTGGACATTAAGGGCAATTTAGAATGGCCAATCCACCCAACCTGCATATCTTTGGACTGTGGGAGGAAAACCGGAGCCCCCGGAGGAAACCCACGCAGACACGGGGAGAACGTGTAGACTCCGCACAGACAGTGACCCAAGCCGGGAATCGAACCTGGGACCCTGGAGCTGAGAAGCAACAACGCAAACCACTGTGCTACCGTGCCGCCCCTTGTTGACAGTAAAACGGGTCAATGTTTCCACGCTCCTTATCAGCTGGGACCAGATATTAGGCATATGTTCGATTTCTAGATGTATGCCTTGGATATATGACGCTCATGCCAAGAGCATAAAAGACTGGCCTTTTGTTTATTACCCGTCAAAAGTATTTAATTTTCGAGCCGTGTAGTCTGCCTTACTGCGGATCACAAAAGCAAATCAGCTGGAAAGGTGCTGCAATCATTATTAATCATTGCATTTGATAAACAAGCATCAAAGTTGCCTCCTTTGCAGGTGCACAATGTACTCGATAATCATTGTTATTTTATTTATTATTCTTCTGCTCTTTGGGGTCTCAGGCACTTTGCAGTATTATCTTGCCCTGACAGGAAATAATCAAATGAAGGCACATCGTTGAAGTGACAAAGATTGCTGCTGCACTTTGGGGAACATCAGTTGGAAAAAGCAGAACAGTTGCCTGTTCCACTGCAGTAAGTTTCTCAGAAATGAATCCCTACAGCCATCGAGTCGTTTTACAAATCAAACCATCACGGAAAATAATTGAATGGTCCTTTATTCCACACCCCACCCCCAACCCATATCTGTTTCTTCAGGCTTTGTGGATGTTCTACTTCAAAGATGAACGCTGGTGTCTGGGGGTGAAGGTGGCATGGTGGTGATGTCACTGCCCTTGTGATCCAGCGGCCCAGCTTAATGGTCTGGGGGCACGGGTTCAAATCACACCACGGCGGCTGGCGGCATTCAAATTCAGTGAATACCAATAAATCTGAGCTGAAAGTCTCAGTGATAGTGACCTTCAAGCTGATTTCAATTGTTTAGAACCTCATCTGCTTCACCACCACAATTTCAAGAAGGAAATCTGGAGCGGAGAATCGGCGCCCTTTGCGCCGGTGCGTTTGGCGCGACGCCGGTCACGGGCCGCCGACCGCGGCCGGGCCGCCGATTCTTGATGGGCCCGCCGCGCGGACACGGCAGAGTCCCGCCGGCGCCGTCCACAGCTGCTCGCAGCCGGCGGGAACTCTGCGTGCAGGGTCGGGGGGCGGCCTGTGGGGGGGGGGGGCTCCGAGGAGGTCTGGCCTGCGATCGGGGCCCACCAATCGGCGGGCCGGCCTCTCCAGCCCCGGCCCTATTTTTTTACGCGACCGGCCCCTGAACCCCCGCGCCATGTTGCGCTGGGGCCGGCGCGCTGAGGAAGACCCCGTGCATGCGTGGGTTGGTGCGGCGCCACTGCGCATGCGTGGGTTGGTGCGGCGCCAGTTGTTGCCGGAAAGGAGGCTGGAGCGGCGTGAACTCTGGGGGCCAGAATCGGTAGTGCCCGCGCCCGTTACGCGCCGTCGTGAAATGCGACGGCGTTCACGACGGCGTGGACACTCTGCCTCCATTTCAGAGAATCCCGCCCCTGGCCTCCGCGTGACTCCGGGTCCACAGTCATGTGACTGACTCTTAACTACCCTCTGAAATGGCCTAGCAAGCCCCAGCAAATCAGCTCAAGGTCAATTTGAGATGGGCAACAAATGCTGGCCTTGCCAACGATGACCAATTTGTTTTTAATCACGAGGAAAGCTTACAAGGGACAGCGCTGAAGTTGACAGTGCAGTGCTGGGAAACTGATTTAATGTCAGGGGGGAAAGCCATTCACCTCGGGGACTTCCATGATCCTGTCACCTCCACTACACATGTTAAAGAAAGATCAAAGTGTTTGCATTTATATTGCGCTTTTCATGACCGCCCATGTCTCAAAGCTCTTCACGGCTAATTCAGTGTTTGTCACTATTATAATGTCGGAAACACGGTGGTGCAGTGGTTAATACTGCTGCCTCATGCCGCCGAGGACCCGGGTTTGATCCTGGTCCTGGGTCACTGTCCGTGTGGAGTTTGCACATTCTCTCTGTGTCTGCATGGATCTCACCCCCACAGCCCAAAAGATGTGCAGGGGGGGTCGGTGGATTGGCCATACTAAAATCTGCCCCTTATTTGGAAAAAAAAGAACTGGGTACTCTAAATTTTTAAAAAATTAAAAACGTTATAATGTAAATTGGCCAAATTGCATGCAAGCAAAGAACAATGCGATTATGGCCCTGTTTTTTGTGGCATTGACTGAGGGTAAATATTGGTCAAGACGCCAAAGAGACTTTTCTTCAAAAATAATGCTGTGGGATTTTTTACATCCCCCCCCCTCAAAAAATAAGTCATTGAGGTTAAACATCTCATCTGAATAAACACCACTTCTGACAATGCAGCACTCCCTCAGTACCACACTGGCATGACAACCTCCTTTTATGTACTCAGCTCCTGGAGTGGGACATGAACTCAAAGCCTTGTGACTCAGAGACAAATGTCATGCCAAATGAGCCTCAGCTGATACCACGGGCAGCGTTTAATAGAGGCGTCAAGGGTCTTGCCAGTTGGCTGCAGTGCCAGCAAGGGCCCCATGTCATGCCTTAGAGGAAGGCCCGTCGAAATTAAGTACCATCAGGCACATACGTGGCCAGCAGTGGGCCTTACGCAGGACCAAGGATCCCCAGGGGTGTAAATCCCGACTGGGTTGCTGAGCAATCAGAGGCTGGTGGTTGTCCAGTATGCAGCAGTGGGGAAGCGGTGGCAGCTGCCAGTTAATGCACCCAGCGGGCATCACTGAGGGACACAGGCAACTGGGGGGGGAGGGAGGTTGGCAGGCGGTGGAAAATGGGGATCGTGGGGTGGCAGGACATGGGGGAGAGGTAAGTGAGGGGTTTAGGCTGCAACTGAGCTGGCTGTCAGTAGGTCCCCATTCCCGGAATGCCTTTAAAAGAGGAACTCCCCAGGAAGCCTGCAAGGAGCCACGACACGGCCGGTTGTTCAAGTTTCCCACCCGCTGCTGGTTGATTGACAGCTGTGGCGGGATCAGGGCTTATGCAGGCATTCAGTGTAAGTAAGCGTTACCACCCCAGACATAAACAGGTAAGAGTCAGGAAGACAGCGAGATTCCCAAAGAACACCCTCCTGCCCAATTGAATGCCCTCCCCCCACCCCCACACCTCCAACCTCACCTCAGGGGCGTGCAATCAATTCCACCCTCAAGTTCAACATTCCACTAACTATTTTAGTGAATTCAACTTCTTGCACTATTTGACACTGAAGTTTAAGATTAACTCAGTAAATGATGGGGGGGGGGGGGGGGCGGGGGATTCTCCGGGGACTGCCAGCCAATGGCCGGAATCGCGATGGCCCGGTAAACTGGCCATGGAACCCATTGTGAGTTCGCCGGCCCATTCCGCCAGCCGCAACCAAGGTCTCGGCAATGTTCCCACCTAGGCCCACCAGGAACATGCAAATAGGTCATTGTCCCGAATTTGAATCTCACATAAGGACAGCAAGCCTAATCCACCGGCCTCCTGGGGTGCTGCAGACACCGCCCCCCCCCCCCCCCCCACCCCCTCCCACAGCTGGGGGTCCCAGTGTTGTGAATTGGTGCAAGTCCTCAGCAACAGGGACCTGGCAGCTTGCAGTCTGAGGGGTGGCAAGGGGGTGAGTACCCTCCCTACTATTGCCTCCATGGTGCCTTCGTGGGAGATGGGAATCGGGGAGTGTGTGGGGGGGGGGGGGGGCTTGTGCTTGGATGGAGTGCCATGCTGGCAGCCTGTTTAAAGGGTTTAAAGGCTGCACATGGGAAGACCAGCCAAACGGACCCTCATCCCATTTGGGAGAATCGCGCCCGCTACGTCACCCAAAACAATTTGTTTTTCACGAGACCTGCGCTTCATCGGCAAGACCAGAAACTGTTACCCACCCCTAAATGCCCTTGAACTGAATGGCTTGCCACACCATTTCAGAGGGTAGCTAAGATCAACCACCTTGCCAACAACTTTCAATTCCTCTCTAGCCAAAGGAGAAGTGCTGGAGGACTGGTGGATAGCCAATGTGGTTCCATTGTTCAAGAAGGGAGGAAGAGTTAAAGCAGAAAACTACAGGCCAGTCAGTCTAACCGCAGTGGTGGGCAAACTACTGGAAGCAATTCTGTGCGACAGAATTAATCTGCATTTGGAGAGGCAGAGATTAATCAGGTACAGGTAACACGGTTTTGTTTAGGGGAGGTGATGTCTGACCAACTTGATAGAATTTTTCAAAGAAATGATCATGTGTGTCAATGAGAGAAATACATTTGACATAGTCTACTTGGACTTCAGCAAGGCTTTTGATAAGGTCCCACGTGGGAGAATGATAACGAGTGAAGAGCCCAGGGGATCCAAGGAAATTTGGCAGATTGGACCCAGAATTGGCTGAACGGCAGTAAGCAGAGGGTGATGGCCTTGGCGTGTTTTTCTGACTGGAAGCCTGTGTCCCGTGTCCCACAGGGATCAGTGTTGGGGCCCTCGCTGTTTGTGGTTTATATTAATGATTTAGATATGAATGTAGGAAGGTTGATCAATAAGTTTGCGGATGAATGAAAATTGGTGGGATGGTAACTAGTGAGGAGGATAACCAGCAAGGGGGATATAGGTGGGCTGGTCAAATGGGCTGATCAGTGGCAAATGGCATTCAATCTGGATAAGTGTGAGGTGATGCACTCGGGCAGGACAAACAAGGTAAGGGAATATATGATAAACATCAAGACCCTGGGAAGCACCGATGATCAGAGGGACCTTGGTGTGCATGTACACCTGTCCCTTAAGGTAGCAGAGCAGGTGAACCCAGTGGTTAAGAAGGCATATGGTATACTTGCCTTTATTAGCCGAGGCATAGACTTTAAGAGTAGGGAGGTTATGCTGGAGCTGCATAAAACATTGGTTAGGCCACAGCTAGAGTATTGTGTGCAGTTCTGGAATCCACATTACAGGAGGGTTGTGACAGCGCTGGAGAGGGTGTGGAGGAGATGTACCAGGATGTTGCCTGGGCTGGAGAGTTTTGTGAAGAGAAATTGTGTAGACTGGGGTTGTTTTCCTTGGAGCAGAGGAGACTGAGGGGCCGGGGCGGCATGATTGAGATGTGTAAAGTTTTGAGTGGCACAGATAGAGTAGACAGGAAGAGACTTTTCCCCTTGATGAAGGGATCAATGACCAGGGGGCGTGGCTTTAAGGTAAGGGGCAGGAGGTTTAGAGGGGATGTGAGGAAAAGCTTTTTTACCCAGCAGGTGTTGGGAGTTTGCAACTCGCTGTCTGAAAGGATGGTGGAGGCAGAGACCCTCAGAACATTTAAGAAGTATTCAGATGTGCACTTGTGATCCCAAAGCAGACAAGGCTATGGGCTGTCATGTGAGAGTACCTTTAAGAAATGGGTGTTTATAAGTGGGTGCGTATATAAATTTCTGTAGTGATAGTACCTTTAAGAAATGGGTGTTTATTACTACAGTGATGTCAGAGAGTGGGTGGAGCTGGGCTGTCTGTCAGCTTTTTACTTTCGTTTTCGAGCAGGCTGCAGGGTGTGTTTTAGTTTCATTTTCAAAGCTGGATAGCTGCAGTCACAGCCAGAAGGTGTATGAATCTCGCTCTGTAATCTAAAGACTGTAAATCGATCCTGGTGATTTAAAACTTATAACAGTAGTGACTTTAACCTGATGTGCTTCTGGTAAAAGGTGTTTTAAGTCTTATGGATGTTAAAAGAAAAGCTTAAAGGATTACTTAGTGTTGTATTCTTTGGGGGTTGTATTTGAATTAATGGTTGCTGAGATGTTCACTGTATGTTTTAAAAAGGTTAACTTGAGTTCACAGAATAAACATTGTTTTGCTTTTAAAAAATACTTTTCCCTTTCTGCTGTACCACACCTGTAGAGTGGGCCGTGTGCTCCCCATACCACAATCTATTAAAAGTTGTGGGTCAGGGGAACGCCATGATACACTTTGGGGTTCTCAAACCCTGGCCCATAACAGGGCCAAGCACTGGAAAATGAGATTAGAATAGTTAGGTGGTTGTATCTAACCGGCGCAGACACGATGGGCTGAACAGCCTCTTCTGTGCTTCATGACTGTACTACTGTGGGTCTGGAGTCACAAGTGGGCCAGACCAGGTAAGGTTGGCAGATTCCCTTCCCGAAAGGACATGAGTGAACCAGATGGGTTTTTACAACATTCAACAGTGATTTCATGGTCATCATTACTGAGACCAACTTTTCAATTCCATTTATTAATTCCAGCCCAAAGACTAATGTCACACCACAACCAAACTACTCTTTCAATAGAAGAAAAACCTTCAACCTTCTTAACAGATGTCAGCTCACATGGCGGTTTGGGACATGCTTAGAATGGTTATCATATCAGTTGCACGCAGTGGATATGACTGACCGAAGACACCGGCACAATCGCAGGTGTTTATAGGCAGCTAGAGAAGCTGGTCCTTCACTGCAGGCGACCGATCAGGAACGTGAGATCTCGACCAGCTACACGGAGTACAGAATGACCATCAGTCCCAGAGGTCCACCAATCCCCAACAACAGAAATGGAACAGCATCAACAGTTACCACGGCAAAAACATGTACAAGGAGACATTGAATCGGTTAGGATTGTATTCGTTGGAGTTCAGAGGAATGAGGGGGGAATCTCATAGAAACCTATAAAATTCTAACAGGGCTGGACAGGGTAGATGCAGGAAGGATGTCCCCGATGGTGGGTGTGTCCAGAACCAGGGGTCACAGCCTGAGGATACAGGGTAGACTATTTAGGACAGAGATGAGGAGAAATTTATTCTCCCAGAGAGTGGTGAACCTGTAGAATTTGTTACCACAGGAAGTAGTTGAGTCCAAAATATTGTATAGTTTCAAGAAGCAGTTAGACATTGTACTGAGGGAAAAGGGGATCAAAGAACACGGGGGAAAGCAGGATTAGGCTATTGAGTTGGATGATCAACAAGATCATAATGAATGGTGGAGCGGGCTTGAAGGGCCGAATGGCCTCCTCCTGCTCCTATTTTTTCTATGTTTCTATATTTCTAACGGCACTTCCTGGAAAGGGTACATTACCCAGATGAACAGCCAATGAAAATGCACATGCACACAATTAAGAGACCTACATGACTTAATGACTGCATGTGCAATGCACATGTAGAGACTGACTATAATAATGAACAGTTTTTTTAATCGAATGTGAATAGTTGGGTATACTGGGCAAATTGGGTAACTCACAATGCATACAAATTTGTATTTTGCCCGCTATGAAAAAGGGCGTGTTTGGATTGATACGCGATCGTATACTAAAGGTGGCTTTCCATGGTCATGTGACCCTGCCACGGGGCACTGACTGGAAGCAGCCATGTTACATTCAGTTCTGATAAAGGCCGAATACAATAAGCACTGTGCTCTTGGAGCTCGTAGCAAGGCAGATCTTTAAACTGCCATCAATGGGCTTGTGGTATTATCAGGTATTGCAGTACCCAAGAGGCTGTAGACCATTGGGTAAACCTAGGTGTTTACCATTGGCTGTTTGGTATGTAGCTCCGCCCTGACAGTCAGGGTATAAGAACCGGTGCCGTCCCAGCAGCCCTCATTCTGTACCGAAGCTGCTGGGGAACAGATCTAGTCTATTAAAGCCTTCAGTTATGTTACAACCTCGTCTTAGAGTTTAATTGATCGTGCATCAGGGCTATTGTGAGCAAGATTTTAATCATTCAAAGGACTGATGGTTAGATGGGCTTCTTAAACACTGAATGCTCCAGCGCTGCGTATTTTAGTAGATGCTGAATTTTGCTGCTTAATCAGTAGCTTTGGATGAATCTGCACAACAAAGACATTGAAAGCTTCCTCTGAACAGGGGACATTAAAGGTGCTCTCACATGATCAAGCCTGATGATGTCTAAGGAAATATCTCACTTACTATTAATAAGCAAATCCCTGCTTAGAAACACTTAACATGTTATTATATAAAATGCAGATTGCAAATGTTGGTATTCGACAAAACCACCTTCTTATTAAAATAGCATTTATGCCAATGATGCTTCACTATGAATTTGCTTTATCCTCGTGGTCATGTCTTGTTAGTATAATGCCAAAATCAAAAGCAACATTTCATTTTAATTGTGTGAATGATAATCCTACTGACCAGAGATGTGGGGCTGGATTCTCCATTGCCCGACGCCAATGTTGTAATCGGCGATCAGGCGGAGAATGGGCTCCGACGCCCAAATCAGTGCCTGCACGATGATGCCATTTCAGAGGCGGCAGCTCATGGGTGACCGGCATGCTCTGCCGCCTCTGAAATGGCATCATCGCGTTGCACAATGCCGTTGGCGCATCATCGGCAGGCCCTCCCGCAATGCTCCGCTCCCAGTCGGCCGAGTTCCCGACGGCGCCGGACACGTATGGTCTCAGAGGTCAGGAACCCGGCGTGGCGGCTGCAGACTGTGTCCAGCGCCGCTACACATGGCCGGGGTCCATGCCGCTGGCAGGGGAGGCTTCCGCGAGGGCTGGGGTGACTGGTGGGGGGGGTGGGGGGTTGGCCCGTGGGGTCGCAGATGGCGGGTCGGGTCCGCACACGGCAGACGCCATGTTGTACGGCGCGACCACTGCAGGCCGTCAGCCGTGCACATGCACGGCCACGGACCTTGCCATTCTCAAGCCGTTTCCGACGCAGGAGCCGATGTTTCACGCTAACCCAACACCGGTCCCGGAATCGGTGAGGATTCGTCACCAATTATTTCATCGCAGAACTCGCGCTTATTCTCCGTTTGAACCGTCACTTAGACCCTGAAACAGAGATTCCAGCCTGTGATTCTTCACAGTCGGAATAACGTAGGGTGTAATAGTAGCTATGAGACTCAGAAGTGTCGGGCCTTGAACCTGGGAAAGCTAAGCGATCGATAATATTTAGCCTCCCAACTGATTGTTGGAGTTCCAACATTTCCAGCCAGCTTTGTTTGGGGTGGGATGAGGAGGCTAGGATAACATTGGGTCCCTCTGTCAAGAGGCATGTGCACATACCTAAGAGCACAAATGGACAGCGGAAAACATTAGACTTAACAAACCCTCCCCATCTCGCAGGCAGTCTAACCTCAGCCTTCTACTCTTCAAATAATGCTTTTGCCAGGGGGAAATTGAAAAGGAAAATGTAAAAGCCTGCAGTCAATTCAGGAAAATTGCTGGAATTTCCTCTCCATCATCCCGAAGCGTATGAATTAGGAGCAGGAGTAGGCCACTCGGTCCCTTTGAGCCTGCTCCGCCTTTCAATAAGGTCACGGCGGATCTGATTTTAAGCAGTTAAACTCTTGTTGACCACTCATGATACATTCCAATCGAGCAAACCATTTATCGACTGACAATACCCTCAAAGTGAAACCACTCAATGAATATCCACAGGTTCTATTTTCAACTGAGGAATAATGGGATGAAATGACACCGGGCCTTAACAGAGAGGAAGATTAGGAGAAATAAATAAAAGTAAAACTTAATAGTTCATGTTTAACTTAACATGGCAATAAAAAGGCCAGCTAGATCCACTGGGCCAAATAACCTGTTTCTGTGGATCTCCATGTAAGATCCTGGGTCACTGTCTGTGCGGAGTCTGCACGTTCTCCCCGTGTCTGCGTGGGTTTTCTCCGGGTGCTCCGGTTTCCTCCCACAGTCTAAAGACGTGCTGGTTAGGTGGATTGGATATGATAAATTGCCCTTAGTGACCAAAAAGGTTAGGAGGGGTTATTGGGTTATGGGGATAGGGTGGAAGTGAGGGCTTAAGTGGGTCGGTGCAGACTCGATGGGCCAAATGGCCTCCTTCTGCACTGTATGTTCTATGTTCTAGCGTAATAAATTGGAGCAAAAGTAGACCATTTGGCCCCTGGAGTCTGTTCTGTCATTCAGTAAGGTGTGGCTGAGGTGATTATGGCCCCAGCTCCCTTTCAGATCGAAAATCTATCTCAGCCTTGATGGTGTTTAATGATCCAGACCCTCCTGCACTCTGGCAGAGAAAATTCCAAAGGCAAAAATCCTCCGGGAGAAGAAATCCCTCCTCATCTCCGTCTTAAGTGGGAGACCCCCTATTTTGAAACTATGCCCACTAGTTCTAGATTCTCTCACAAAGGGAAACATCCTCTCAACATTTCTAGCCCCTTCAGGATCTTGTATGTATTTGCTTGTTTGGCCCTTGTTCTGCACTGTAACCAATCACTATTTGTCGATGTACCATTTGTTCAATGTTCTCTGTTGATTATTTTGTCTACTATGTACGTACTGTGTACGTTCCCTTGGCCGCAGAAAAATACTTTTCACTGTACTTCGGTACATGTGACAATAAATATCAATCAATCAATCAATCATTCTTCTAAACCCCAGAGAGTATTCATTGAATCCCAACAGTGCAGGAGGAGGCCATTCGGCTCATCAAGTCTCTACTGACCCTCCATTAAAGCACTCTATCTAGGACCACTCCCCCGCCCAGTCCATCCCCGTAACCTAACCTGCACATCTCTGGACACTAAAGGACAAATTTAGCATGACCAATCCACCTAACCCGTGTTATATTACGTTTAGTAATATCTTGTTACTCATTTGCTTACTGCCAGAATGGTCGTATGCTTGATGTTCAGTAACACTCAAAGTCTTCAAATAAAAAAATACTGTTTATTGAGTAGCGATTATAAATTAACTACGAGTTTGTTCACACTTCTATAACTATAACTGTAGATTAGATTATTAAGATTAAATATATATAATGATTAACTATACCTGCACACTAAGCTATATCTCTATCTCTGTTCACTAGTCACTCCTGATACGAAGAGGTGGGAACTCTCTCTGAATTTATCTTATATACATATATCTGCTGCTGCCATCTAGTGGCTATATAGCACTTGCTTATGGATGTTAACCCTTTACATACATTCAGATATACAGATCACTACAACCCGCACATCTTTGGACTGTGGGAGGAAACCGGAGCACGTGGTAGAAACCCACGCAGACACGGGGAGAACGTACAAACTCCACACGGACAAGGCCGGAATCGAACCAGGGTCCCCGGTGCTGTGAGGCAGAAGTGCTAAATACTGTGCCACTGTGCCATTCGGCCCAACTCGCTCAATCTTTCCTCATAAAACGATACCTTGAGCCTAGGAATCAGCCGAGCGAACTTTCTCCGCTTCCAATGCAAGTATATCCTCCGTAAAGTAAAGAGGCCATAACTGTACACAGTGCTGCAGATGCCGTCTCACCAATGGCCTACAGCTGTAGCAAGGCTTCCCTACTTTTATATTCCCGCCGCCTAATTGCATCTAAGAAACACATTGCAGCTTTTTCAGGACTATTTTTTCGTTAAGTTTTAGTAATGTTTTCCCTTCTTTCATTAATTCTGCTTCCCTTTTCCCTCACTCTTCCATAGCCAAGACATTGGAAGAGTATCTGCTCCATCGCCTACCCCCTAGTTGTAGGTTGAGATCTTTCCACCTCAGCATAAGTGAAGGAAAATATTTTGCGAACTAAAAATGGTTGGGACTTCATTGGCCGAAATAAAAATCTATTTGGTTGGCGCTACTTGAATACTCAATTCAAGGGTGGGATTTTCCACCCCAAGGCGTATCCTCCAGCAGCAGAGGCAGCCCACCCTTGGTTGGTGGCGAGATGTTCCAGTCCCGCCGTTGTCTAAGGGGTTTTGCATGCCCCGCACCCTCCGCCACCGGGGAAAATGGGTTTGGGGGGGCTGGTCGCCATGGTCAGGAACAGGAGATCTTTCCTGCGGGAAGGGCCAGAAAATTTCGGCCCAAGTTTTCATTGCAATCCTTTTAAGGACAAGGGCAGCACTGTAGCACAGTGGTTAGCACAGTTGCTTCACAGCTCCAGGGTCCCAGGTTCGATTCCGGGCTTGGGTCACTGTCTGTGCGCAGTCTGCACGTTCTCCCTGTGTCTGCGTGGGTTTCCTCCGGGTGCTCCGGTTTCCTCCCAGAGTCCAAAGATGTGCAGGTTAGGTGGATTGGCCGTGATAAATTGCCCCTTAGTGTCTCAAAAAGGTTATGTGGGGTTACTGGGTTACGGGGATAGGGTGGTGGCATGGGTGCTCTTTCCAAGGGCAGGTGCAGACTCGATGGGCCGAATGGCCTCCTTCTGCACTGTAAATTCTTTGATTCTATGATTCTAGGAACATGAGGACCTACATAACATGAGGTCACTGTTAAATTGATCATTAGAGGAAAAAGTTGTTCGCAACAATGGAATTCCCTCCCTATTGCTCTCCACGTTGCTTTGCTCCTTCAGGACATTACTTATAACCAACCCTGTTGCCCAAGCTTTTGGTCATCTGACCGAATATCTCCTTTTGTGTCTCAGTGCCGTACTTTGTTTTATAATGCTCCTGTGACGTGATGCGAGACATTTTATTCTGTTAAAGGAGCTGTGTTTGTCGGGAAGAATGCTGTGAGTGTTGAAACCGATGTTTTCAAGTCATCTACAGATTCCAAAGAGTCCATCAGATGAGTTTTGTTTAGTATTTATTGACCAAGTGAGAGCAGAAATAAAGAAGCTGTTTCCTGCAAGAACAGCACTCCCTTGCAATCCGCAGGACAGGGAAATTCTGGAAGTGTGTCAGTGCAACTGTTGTGTTAAGGGAAGAGCAAATACTGTCAAGTGTTAAAAGCAAATGGACCTCCGAGGAAAATGCTTTTAGCGTTTAATCATTTTCGCTCCTTACCACTGGTGTCGGGTCATTTTGGCCTTACGTTGAGGCTCATTGTCAGCTGTCTTTGTTTTTTATTGCTGCCCCTGTCAGATATTTTGCTGCAGCAGAACGAACTTTAGGTAATGTTCACAAAATAAACCAATGTAGTTATAGAAGCTGATGATAATCGGGTGACAGTCGGGACAAGTGGCAGAAGAGGTAGATGATTTGTTTGAAGGGCTGTGCAAGCTCGATGGACCAAATGGCCTGCCTTCTTCAATAAAAATGTTTTTCCCCCAGTTAAGGGGCCATTTAGCGTGGCCAATCCACCTACCCTGCACGCGTTGGGTTGTGGGGGGGGGTGAGACCCACGGAAACAATGTGCACCTCCACACGGACAGTGACCCGGAGCCGGGATCGAACCCGGGCCCCTGACGCTGTGGGGCAGCAATGCTAACCACTGCGCCACCATGCCCGCCCCTATGCCTGCTCCTACTTCCTCCGTTCCTATGTTAACAGTCACAAGCAATCTTTTAGATTTCTTACTGTTAATCTACAAAGAACAAAGAACAAAGAAAAGTACAGCGCAGGAACAGGCCCTTCGGCCCCCCCAAGCCCGTGCCGACCATGCTGCCCGTCTAAACTAAAATCTTCTACACTTCCTGGGTCCATATCCCTCTATTACCATCCTATTCATGTGTTTGTCAAGATGCCCCTTAAATGTCACTATTGTCCCTGCTTCCACCACCTCCTCCAGCAGCGAGTTCCAGGCACCCACTGCCCTCTGTGTAAAATACTTGCCTCGTACATCTCCTCTAAACCTTGCCCCTCGCATCTTAAGCCGATGCCCCCTAGTAATTGACCACTCTACCCTGGGGAAAATAATTTTGTAGACTTCTATAAGATCGCCCCTCAACCTCCGTCGTTCCAGTGAGAACAAACCGAGTTTATTCAACCGCTTCTCATAGCTAATGCCCTCCATACCAGGCAACATCCTGGTAAATCTCTTCTGCACCCTCTCTAAAGCCTCCACATCCTTCTGGTAGTGTGCCGACCAGAATTGAACACTATACTCCAAGTGTGGCCTAACTGAGGTTCTATGGCCTAACTAAGGTTCTACAATCGTAAGTATCGAGGCGAACCATTTACCTTTAAATTTAATTTGATGAATTGCGGACACTGCTACATGCAGTAGATAAATTCAGTTAATAAAGAGATTATGGGGTCATATATCTCACGGACTGCTCGTAACGGTTTCCACGGCATTAACACTGGTTCCCGAAGGGTAGACTATTATGAGCGAGTCGGTAACCCGACTGACTGGGGGATCATCCCTGCTCTTCAAATCGTGTCGTTGGATAATTTATATCCACCTGAATAGGCTTGATGCAGCACCTCATCTGAAAGCTATTGGAGGACGCTGAAGGCAAGTGGAGTGCTGAAGTAGGGTTTGAAGCATCAAAGTTCTGACTGAGAAGTAACACTGCTGCCACAAGCTATGACTGAGTTGACGTGGAAGCGAAAACCTGAAAAGCCTGAACTGAATGTGAACTATTCAAATGTCACAATACATTTGGCACGGCAGAAAACCTAAGGTGCATTAGAAGGAAGTCATTGGCTTTATTTGAAAGCTAGTCCAAGGGAAAACGTAGGAATATCACAGAACTAAAAGCAACTAAAGTGACCCATGAAAAATTGCTTTGCATCGTCTCTCACAGATTCACGGAGACCTTTCAGTGCAGAAGGGGGTCATTTGGCCCATCGAGTCTGTACTGGCTGGCTGAAAGAGCATCCTACCTAATCCCACTCCCCTGCCTTACCCCTATGACCTTGCATGTTCTTTCTTTTCACAATAAAATTCTTCTTTGAATGCCTTGATCAAACCGGCCCCCACCACCCTCTCAGGAAGATCAGTCTTATACATTATATAAGATTTAGGACTGTGTTGAGGAGGAACCTCTCCACCCAAAGGGTTGTACATCTGTGGATTCCCTGCCCAGTGAGGCAGTTGAGGCCACCTCGTTGAATGTTTTTAAGACAAAGATAGATTTTTGAATAGTAAAGGAATTAAGGGTTATGGTGAGTGGGCGGGTCAGTGGAGCTGAGTCCACAAAAAGATCAGCCATGATCTCATTGAATGGCGGAGCAGGCTCAAGGGGCCTGATGGCCTACTCCTGCTCCTAGTTCTCATGTTCTTATTCTTTTTCTTTTATAAATTTAGAGTACCCAATTCATTTTTTCCAATTAAGGGGCAATTTAGCATGGCCAATCCATCTACCCTGCACATCTTTGGGTTGTGGGGGTGAAACCCACGCAAACACTGGGAGAATGTGCAAACTCCACATGGACAGTGACCTGGGGCCAGGATCGAACCTGGGATCTCGGCGCCGTGAGGCAGCAGTGCTAACCGCTGCGCCACCGTGCTCTTATGTTCTTATTCTTCATGCTCCTCAATTTGCCTACTGTTAGAAATCTATCCAGTTCCCACTCAAATCTTCCCACGCCATCCTTCATCAATGCCTGCCCTGATAATCCATTCAATATATTTCCCATCCTCCAGTTAAACCATCTCTTCACCCTTCCTATTTTCGATTTGAGCCTTTACTGTGGAGTTTATGAAATATGCTAGACAGGGCAGCAGGTTGGCGCAGTGGGTTAGCCCTGTGCCTCACGGCGCCGAGGTACCAGATTCGATCCCGGCTCTGTTCACTGTCCGTGTGGAGTTTGCACATTCTCCCCGTGTTTGCATGGGCTTTGCCCCCACAACCCAAAGATGTGCAGGGTAGGTGGATTGGCCACGCTAAATTGCCCCTTAATTGGAAAAAATGAATTGGGTACACTAAATTTATTTTAAAAAAGAAGAAATATGCTAGACATCTGAGGCTAAGCCATTTCAGTGACCAGTAGCCCAGTTACAAAGATGGCATTCAACTGGCTTGCGTTTCAAAGAAGTTAAACTTTGAGTTTGAGCATTCTCCCCACGTGTCTGCATGGGTTTCCTCCGGGTGCTCCGGTTTCCTCTCCCAGTCCAAAGATATGCAGGTTAGGTGTATTGGCCACGCTAAATTGCCTCTTAGCATCCAAAGGTTAGGCAGGGTTATGGGGATAGGACAGGGGTTTGGGCCGAAGTAAGGTGCTCTTTCGGAGGGTCGGTGCTGACCCGATGGGCCCAATGGCCTCCTTCTGCACCGTAGGGATTCTCTGATTCTCTGAACCGCACTACAGATGTCCTGTAACACCATTGATTTAATCAATCACAGAAGCTTTGTATGTCTGGGATTGCCTTTAATCCATGTCACCTTCGTCTTCTAAAATTACTTGTATCTTTTCTAAGTCACGCAGGAAAACACAATTTTCACAAACATATGTGATGTACCATCAATTCACTACAAGGTAATTAGAACGAGTGTACATAGGCTTTATTATCCAAGAACTTGAATGCCTGTGACTGCTGTAACAATGAGCGCCGCCCACAGGCGGCAGGTCTATGTACCGCCCGGGAGGGGACGAAATAGACAGAGGCGGAGCCCACCAAGGTTCCAGTACAGTACATGAAAGGAGATCATGGGAGGGATTCTCTCCCCCCCCCCCCCCCCCCCCCCCCCCGGCCGGGTTGGAGAATCGCCGGGGGCGGCGTGAATCCCGCCCCACGCCGGCTGCCGAATTCTCCGGCACCGGAGATTCGGCGGGGGCGGAAACCGCGCCGCGCGGGTCAGCGCCCCCCCCCGGTGATTCTCCAGCCCGCGATGGGCCAAAGTCCCATTGCTGTAATGTCGGTCCCACCGGCGTGGATTAGACCACCTCCCTTACCGGCGTGACCAGGCGGCGCGAGCGGGCTCCGGGGTCCTGGGGGGGGGGGGGGGGGCGCAGGACGGTCTGTGGGTGGGCCTGTGCCGTGGGGGCACTCTTTTACTACGCGTCAGCCATAGCCTCCGCAATGGCCATAGCCTCCGCAATGGCCGACGCGGAGGTGACCCCTCCCCCACCTGCGCATGCGCGGGGATGACATCAGCAGCTGCTGACACTCCCACACATGCGCGGACTTCCGCCGGCCGGCGGAGTCCCTACAGCCCCGGCTGGCGTGGCGCCAAATGCCTTCCATGCCAGCCGGCGGGACAGCAACCACTCCGGCGCGCGGCTAGCCCCTAAAGGTGAGGGCTTGGCCCCTAAAGGTTCCTGCCACTCCATCCCGCCGGGACCCCCCCGCCCCGCCGGGTAGGGGAGAATCCCGCCCCATATTACCATTCCCTGGCCAAAGGCCACAGTACTATACAGACAACTTATAATGTGGTGAATACATTCACCACACGGAAAGGAGCTCATTCGAATATGATCACATAGGCCAATTTAAAACTGATTTTATTTGCATCCTGCATGTATTGATTTTTTAAAATCGAAATGTGGCGGGGATGTTTCAGCTAGTACTGATCCAGTAAACCCAAAGCTTGCACTAAGGAATTGAACAGTTTCTAGATGGAATATTGATTGGAATGTTAAAGTTTGCAAGGCGAAGCTTTCACACATGGAAGGCCTGTTGCTCTCCATTTAATTGTCATGGGGGTCTTGGAATTTAATCTGGAGGAGCCGGTTTGTGCACACAATGGAACTCGGGATTTACCTTTTCCATACCGATTTTCATCTTGTCTATCCCTAAAATATCCTCTTACTGGCCTCCTCTCAAAGCTAACAGTTACCCAATTATTGAATATCCTTTCTCAGTGAAATCTGTCTCTGGGAGCCTTCATTAGAAACATGCTCAAATCATCTGGTTTCCGGAATGTCAGAAACAGTGAGCTGGGAGTGTACGTCTGCACTGTAGGAATGCCATGATTCTATAAAAACACCCAGCGATTCAGACATACCCTTGAGTTGAAGTGGAAGTTCGGTGCATGATACAAACTTCTACAGCACATGTTGCAGGGTTGTTATTAAGAATAGGATCCAAGAGGCGGCGCAGTGGTTAGCACTATTGCCTCACAGCGCCGAGGACCCGGGTTCGATCCTGGCCCTGGGTCACTCTCCGTATGGGGTGTAGCGCACAAAGACTCCATGAGACGAATATGGTGAAGTCGATGAGGCTTTATTAAGCGTGTCTGTTCCCCAGCAGCTCGATAGTAAACTGGCCTGCGGGGGAAGACACCGGCTTCTTATACTTCGCCTTCAGGGCGGAGCTTGAGGTCAACGGCCAACCAGGACCCGGGATCTGTCAGCCAATGACATTAGGGCTTCCAGTCCCACATGACCCCCAATACATACTACCACATGGGGTTCATACATTCTCCCTGTATCTGCGTGAGTCTCACCCCCCACAATGCAAAGATGTGCAGGGTAGGTGGATTAGCCACGCTAAATTGCCCCTTAATTGAAAAAACCTGAAAGAAAAAGAATATGATTCAAGATCGCACGGTCATATTTTTCTTTCATTGGGCACGCTTCATTGCTGGAATTCAGATTTTTTGAGTCATTTAATGTACATTTTTTCCCCATTAAACTCAAAAATATATAGAGTTTAACAATCTTTCAGCTCTGTTATTTATGGTCTTTATGCAATGCATTCTGGAACTGAAACAAAAGTGAGGAAATTGTACCTATATATCAGGTAATGGAACTTTATTAAAACAAATCCTAATTCTATACTTCAAGGCAGATTTACATTTAATCATTGCAAGTAATGAATTAATAATGCTGTAAAATGTACCAAGTTGTCAGCATCACTGATGGCCCTTTATACTGTTACTTTTGCAGTATAATTTAAGTTCAAATCAATAATGGTAGCCAAACTCCACAATCAGATCATGTTCTGATTCTCAAAGTCACGAGATGCAGTTGGCATTAGATGCCCTCAGGTAGGTTCTCTCACTGGGGCTTGGCACTGTGTGGAGTACGGCTCTAATGTGACATGAAACATTCAGATCCTCTGCTGACATCCTGGGGACCACACAAAACATGCTGTGGAGTCTAAATAGAGTCTATTGAACAGTATGCAAAAGGGCACTTTTCCTGTCTCTCCTCTTGTTATTTTAAAACAACCAGATAGTTGCGGGGATAGGGAGGGGTGAGGGGCCTCTGTGCATGTGGGAAGAGAGGGAGAATCAGCCTCAAAAGGTCATGGATCTTCACAAGACGATTGTAGTTGAGCAATTTCACCCGGTGCGCCACCTTGGTCAAATTCCTGGAACTCCCTCCCTAATAGCACTGTGGATGTACCTACACCACATGGCCTGTGGCGGTTCAAGAAGGTGGCTCACCACCACCTTCTCAAATGCAATTAAGGTAACAAATGCTGGGCTTGCCAGCGACACCCATATTCCGTGAAAGAATGAGAAAATAATCCATCAAGTTCCCCAGCAACCCCAGCCCTGCTCAACCTCTGCATCATAATAAACCGTAAGTCCCAAACTCCGAGGTCCAGTGCTATGTATTCCAAGTGGTATACATGTATCCAGAACTAGCACAAGAAAGGTTACCCTATACGAGAAATGGAAGTAAAACAGTAAAACTTAAGAATTGCTGGGAAAAGAAACATGCTGTTGAAGCTTTTTGTCTTGCACTCATCAGGTCAGATTTGCAAGAATATCAGACCAGAAAAGTCGACTCCGATTGGTCAAGGCATTGCCATGGGGAATGAACCAGGGAAGCATGGGAGGGCAAAATGAAAAAAATCGACAGTATGATTTTTTTGGCAGCACGGTAGCACAGTGGTTAGCACAGTTGCTTCACAGCTCCAGGGTCCCAGGTTCGATTCCCGGCTGGGTCACTGAGTGTGCGGAGTATGCACGTTCTCCTAGTGTCTGCGTGGGTTTCCTCCGGGCGCGCTCCGGTTTCCTCCAACAGTCCAAAGATGTGCGGGTTAGGTGGATTGGCCATGATAAATTGCCTTTAGTGTCCAACAAATGTTAAGTGGGGGTTACTGGGTTAGGGTGGATACGTGGGCTTCGGTAGGGTGCTCTTTGCAAGAGCCGGTGCAGACTCGTTGGGCTGAATGGCCCCCTTCTGCACTGTAAATTCTTTGAAAGTTTTGGCAGTACAAAAGTAAAGTGGTCCTAACCAACTCTACAATATTACCTGAGAAGTATGTTAACATTATGCATCTTAAAGGTCTATAACGCATCATATTCATGTCAACCATTCAGTAAGAACATAGAAAAGAAAAAGACTTGTATTTATTTAAATTGCCTGATTCAACACCTCATGATGTCCCAAAGCACTTTAGAAAACAATGGAATACTTCAAAGTCAGTCACCGTTGTAATGTAAAAAAAGACAAATGCACGCAGCAAGCTCCCATGAACAGTTATGAAGAAAATGTCCAGATAACCTGGGGGCTATTTTAGTGAGGTTTGGTTGAGAGTAAATTGTGACCAGGACACCAGGAGCAAACCTCTTGCCCTTCCTTAAAATAATGCCATGGGAACTTACACATTCATCCGAGAGGGCTGGCTATGTCTCGGTTCAACGTCTCACACAAATGAAATGAATCTTGGATATCTGTCCAAAAATACACGTTGATGTTTCTTTCGCCTGTTGCAACGTTGCTTTCGTAGGCGCAGGAACAGACCTGTTCTGCCTCTTGAGCCTGTTTCGAGGGGGGTTTGCTTTTGGCATTGACCAGCACTCAATTTGGTAGGCATGCCATGCTCACCAGTAAGTGAAGACAAAGTTTGAGATCGGGTACGGTGAAGAATGGGCACTGAACCAGTTATCACTCCTGCCAGGTGGAGGAAATGCTACTGTGCTGCCTGACTCAAAGCAAATTGTTCTTCTCAATTAATTTTCAAAGCACAGTCTTGCTGAGAAAAATAATAGCTCTCTCACCATGGTAGTAATTATGTTTCGAACACCCCCAATGTTTTTTTCCTCCTGGTGTCCCATCTTGTGAGGCTGATTCATCTGCCTTTCATGGGAGTAATTTTAGAGACTGGGGTGGTGGGGGGGGGGGGGAGCGATTATTTCAAAAAGCTCCCCATATTTCTGATTCCCTGAGAGATTAAAATTCTGCACGTTCCAGCCTTGGATTTACATCGAAATATAGGCCGGGGTTTTCCACGCACCCCACCCGCTCTTCCCCGCCCCCCTCCCCCACTCCCACACCCATGATGGAGTGCCATTATCCAGCGGCAGGGTCTCCCGGTCCTGACGGAGTCTGAGACGTTTTGCATGGCTCGCCTAGCCCGTCATCAGGAAACCCGTCACGTGTGGTTGCCTTCAGCAAGACCGGAAGATCTCACCAATGGGAAGTGCTGGAAAATCCTGTCATTAGCAAATAAGGAGCAAGAGTAGGCCGATCGACCCTTTGAGCCTGATCCACCATTCAATGTGATCAGGGCTTATCTTCAATCTCTCTTTTTTAAGTTTTAGAGTACCCAATTCATTTTTTTCAAATTAAGGGGCAATTTTTTGCGTGGCCAATCCACCTACCCTGCACATCTTTGGGTTGTGGGGGGCGAAACCCACACAGACACGGGGAGAATATGCAAGCTCCACAGGGACAGTGATCCAGGGCCGGGATCGAACCTGGGACCTCGGCGCCGTGAGGCAGCAGTGCTAACCACTGCGCCACCGTGCTGCCCATCTTCAATCTCAATGATAAGCTTTGACAAAGAGTCATCCAGACTCGAAACGTTAGCTCCCTTCTCTCTCCATAGATGCTGTCAGACCTGCTGAGATTGTCCAGTATTTTCTGTTTTTGTGTCAACTCTTATGCTCTCCCCATACTCCTTGACACCGTTCAAGTCTAGAAATCGATCTATCTCTTTCTTGAACCTATTCAATGACTTGGCCTCCACAGCCTTCCGTGGTAGAAAATTCCACAGGTTCACCATCCTCCGAGTGAAGAACTTTCTCCTAATCTCAGTCCAAAATGTGTTCCGAGACGATGACCCCTTGTTTGCGACCCATAACCCAGGGGAAACGTCATCTCAGCATCCAATCTATCCGGCCCTGACAGAATTCTGTATGCTTTAATGTGATCTCCTCTCATTCTTCTAAATTCCAGCTAATACAGGTTCAGCCGACCCAGTCTCTCCTCATACGACAGTCCTGCCATGCCAGGAATCAGTCTGGTGAACATTCGCTGCACTTCCTCTCAGGCAAGTATATCCTTTCTTCGGTAAGGAGACCAAAACTGCATACAATTACTCCAGGTGTGGTCTCACCAAGGCCCTGTACAGCTGCAATAAGACATCCTCGCTCCCGTTGGCAAGTCCTCTTGCAATGAAGGCCAACCTACCATTTGTCTTCCTAACTTCTTGCTGCATCTGCATACTTGCTTTCAGCGACTGGTGTGCAAGGACACCCAGGTGCCTTTGTACATCAACATTCCCCAGTCTATCAGTGATAGATAGTGATAGATTTGCTCTGTTTTTCCTGCTAAAGTGGATAACTTCACACCTATCCACATTATGCTGCATCTGCCATGTATCCAACTCTGGAGAAGAGAATTCCAAAGATTCATAACACCCTTTGAGTGAATAATGTTCTCCTCCTCCCAGTCCTAAATTATCAATGTCTTCTAGATTCCCCAGCAAGGGGAAACAACATCTCATTTTGGCTCCCAGTCCTGGTTGTGGGAGTCAGGAAATTTCCTGGTTTGTTGCACCTGCCTCAGGAAGAAATGTCCCAAATGGTGGCATTTGTGGGGAAGTGAGTGGGTGGGGGGGAAGTGGGGACGGGATGGAATTGGGCCCATGGCCCCTGTATGCAGATTCGAGGGGGTCACATTGACTGCCGAATGCCGAGGAAGGCTGGTTAAAAGGCCCAACTTCGTCCTCTGGGACTCATCCCAGTTATTTTCTTAAACAGTAGGTCCTCTAATATATATATAATCTTTATTTTTACAAGTAGACTTACGTTACCACTGCAATGAAGTTACTGTAAAAATCCCCTAGTCGCCACATTCCGGCGCCTGTTCGGGTGAACGGAGGGAGAATTCAGAATGTCGAAATTACCTAACAGCACGTCTTTACGGGACTTGTGGGAGGAAACCGGAGCCCCTGGAGGAAACCCACACAGACACAGGGAGAATGTGCAGTCTCCACACAGTGACTCAAGCCGGGAATCGAACCTGGGACCCTGGTGCTGTGAAGTAACAGTGCTAACCACTGTGCTACCCGGCTGCACTCACACCCTTCACCAGCCCACCCCACTCTTTCATGTCTATTCATGCCAGATTATGCCAGACCATGCCCTCATCCACTTACAATGACTCTTTATAGCCACTACACCAATTTAGTGCTGACTTGTTGCAATTCTTGACCTCCAACCATCCCACAGCCCTTCATAGCCTTTATGCCAACTTAATACCAACTTTGCCCAAGTTATGGTAAATCCATCCACCCCCAATGGTCCCTTGTACTCCTGCCAGCTTAATGACAACTCATGCCAACTCTTAACTATGTACCCACTACCCATTGTCCTTACACTCTCCATGCCAACTCACCCAGTATCCATGGGTAGACCTCAGGAGCCATGCTGAGATGTAATACAATCAAGATTAAATAGCTATTAAAGAGCTAACCATATAGAAACAGTCCCATTCATGAAATCACACTCAACATATTTAAATCCTCTCACGTACTTAATCCCATATCAAAACAGTCATGTATTTATAATCCCATTGAAGGAGGGCTAATCCTTTAATAACCTCTCTAAACTATCAATAAATACAAGTCACACACCCCAGAACTCCACGCCACTGTGATGGATAGACTGTGGAAAGCAACTAATCATTAATAATGCTATAATGATAGCATTTAAGATTATGGCAATCACCAGTTATTGAAACTGTGAGAAAATAAGCTTTGCAACTCACCCAGATACGAGCAGGTTGTTGCCTTCAATTTTTAAAGGGACAGCCATTTAAGAAACTTGACAGTTTGACTGTCCTGTAGACTTTATCCACCCTGCAAAAGTCTTTACTACTTCTCCAAAGACTTGTTACTCACATAATCCAGGTGATCAGCCTTGCTCCAGCGAACATAATGTCTGTTTGAACGACAAATGGCCCTGGTCAGATTGGGATTCCCGCATGTGGGAGCCACTTCCCAACCATATCCGCCCCTCCCTGTTTCATCCCCACTACACCCCCCCCCCAACATCATCCCCAGCAGAAATAGGGGGCGCGATTCTCCGCTCCCGTGACTAAGTGCCCACGCCGTCGTGAACGTCGCAAAACAGCCCCGAACTCGACCGAATCAGGGCCCGAAAATGGGCTAGGATGAGGGCCGCGAGAAACTCGGGGGGGGCGTGTCGCTAAAGCAGTGTCGTCAGCGCGCGCGGGGCATTGGCGCCGCATAAAAGCGGCGCCGTGTCATCCGCCGCCTAACTGGCGTCACCCGTGCATGCATGGTTGCCGTCCTCTCCGAGGCCACCCCACAAGAAGATGTCGGATGGATCTTGCAGGGCGCGGAGGAAAAGAGGTCCTCCTTTAGAGAGGTCGGCCCGCCGATCGGTGGGCACCGATCGCGGGCCAGACCCCTTTTGAGTGCAACCCCGGTGAAAGAACTCCCCTCGCCCCCCCCACAGGCTGACCCCTCAGCATTCCCGCACAGTTCCCGCCGGCAGCGACCAGGTGTGGACGGCGCCGGCAGGAAGCCGTCGTTTTGGGCAGGCCGCTTGGCCCATCCGGGCCGGAGAATAGCGGGTGTAGCGGAGAATCGCCATTTTGGGTGTCCCGGGCGATTCTCCGGCCTGCGCCGCGCAGAACTCGACGGGGCCGTTCCCGCCGCTTGGGTGCATCGCGGGAGGGCATCGGACGGCGTCGCGGGGAAAAATGGCGCGCCAGGCGATACTCCCAACCGGCGCAGGAGCGGATCTGTCAGAAATGGGGGTGGGACTTTCATATCTGGGTCTTGCGCACCATTTCGGGAGGTTCCCAGAGTCTCCATGACTCCATGAAAATCCAGGTCTCAATCTATTCTGACAAACTCCTTCAGACGCAGCAACTTCATTGCAGTGTTAATGGAAGCCTATTTGTGACACCAATAACGAATCTTGTGTGCTTCTAAACCTCAGAGAGTTTGAGCCAAATTTACTCAGTCATAAGAGAGCTATATCACCCCAAGACCCAATCTAGCAAACATTCACTGTAGCCTCTCCAAAGCAAGTTTAAGAAACCCTGCAATGTGATAATGTCATCTGCACTGCCTGTGCATGAATCCAGTGATAATAGCTGTTCCTTATGGTACTGTGCACTTAAGCAACACCAACAATTTAAAAAGCACCTTTAACCCAGTCAAACGTCCCTAGGTCCTTCACCGGAGGGATTATCAAACTAAATTGAACACTAATCTACATCATGGGGTGGCACAGTGGTTAGCACTGCTCCCACACAGCTCGAGGGTCCCAGGTTCAATTCTGGCCTCGGGTGACTGTCTGCAGGGAGTTTGCACTTTCTCCCTGTGGTGTTGGGTGCTCTGAGGTACAGACGAACCAACACGGTTGCGATTGGTACAACGCAGTTTTATTCCAACTAGTTATTTACACATCTGACTTGGTACTCAGCACGTGGTGACAGTGTGAGTGTCTTGTTAATGAGGTCCTGGCCTTGTCCTGTCTCCAGATGGACTCGCCAGGAGGTGTCATGTTTCTTGTCTTATACTGTGTCTGCTCTTGTCTGTGATTGGCTGTCGTGTTATGTGTGCTAATTGATCTGTTGGTCTGTCTATCATGATGTGTGTGTTGTGATGTGTGTTTGAATATCATGACATCCCCCTTTTTTTACAAGATTATGTGCCTACGTGGTTATAAATATAAATGTGTCATGAGTGCAGCTAAAGGTGTGTGTGCGTGATATTTACAGCATGTACATGTGGCGCAATTATATACAAGGAGCGATGTCAGGTGTGACATGCTAACGAGGTTGTACCATAACAAAAGAAGAAGAACGTTGAAATTTGGACCGATCAAACGAGGCCTGGAACGATAAAACAGTGACATGTTACAATACAGTAGTTGCTAAAATTTGACGTGTGAACAGGCTCATAAGTCCAGTCTAGTAGATGGGCGACGAATTCGGGTTGACCGCCTCAAGGGTGGGTCGAGAACCACCGGCTGAGGTGCGAGCCTGGCCACGGGCGACGACAGAAGGGGCATGGTATATGGCAGCTCCACAAAGTCGCTATCAGGAACCAGTGGAGGACACGGCGTCTGTGTATGGTTCCGTTGCGAGCGTGGAAGTAGGCGAAGGGCTCGGCGATTGCGCCTACGCACGGATCCATCCGGCATGCGTACCAGGAACGAGCGGGGAGCCAAGCGTCGGAGAACTTCGGCAGGTGCTGACCAGCCACCGTCTGATAGGTGAATGCGGACGTTGTCTCCAGAGGCCAGGGAGGCAAGATCAGTTGCCCTTGTGTCATACGATCTCTTCTGGCGATCGCGCTGCAGTTGCATCCTATGCAGTACCGGAGCATGGTCTATTGTTGGTGCCAGGATGGAAGGCACAGTGGTTCTGAGGGCGCGACCCATCAGCAGCTGTGCTGGCGAGAGACCCGTGGCTAGTGGGGCCGAGCGATAGGCCAGCAGGGCGAGGTAGAAGTCCGATCCGGCAGCAGCAGCCTTGCAGAGGAGCCGCTTGGCAATGTGAACGCCCTTCTCCGCCTTTCCATTGGACTGGGGATGCAGAGGGCTGGGCGTCACGTGTGTGAAGCCAGACGAGGCCGCAAAGGACGACCAAATGCCGTGGCGAGCAAAGGTGTCTTTGCAGGCCCTGATGACAGCAGACGATTTGCGCGTAGCGCTGCTCTGTGGGGGTCATGGCCCGCGATGCATAGGCAACCGGGGCCCATGACGACGTGTCATCCCTCTGCAGGAGCACTGCTCCAATGCCAGATTGGCTGGCATCAGTTGAGATTTTGGTGGGACGAGACGTGTCGAAGAACGCCAGCACTGATGCCGTGGTGAGTTTGCGTTTGAGCTCCTCCCATTCCAGCTGGTGTGTATGTTGCCACTGGAACTCTGTAGATTTTTTGACAAGGTGGCGCAGAGTCGTTGTGTGGGAGGCAAGGTTGGGAATGAATTTCCCTAGGAAGTTGACCATGCCAAGGAAGCGTAGGACAGCCTTCTTGTCTGCCGGCTGCGGCATGGCTGTGATGGCGCTCACCTTGTCTGCATCCGGACGGACCACTGGCCGGGAGATATGGTCCCCCAGGAACTTCAATTCAGTCTGGCCAAAGGCGCACTTGGCTTGGTTGAGGCGCAGGCCGTTTTCCCGTATGCGGGCAAAAACACGTTGGAGACGATGTATGTGCTCCTGCGGTGTGGTGGACCAGATGATGACATCGTCCACATATAGGCGCACCCCTTCGATGCCTTCCATCATCTGCTCCATGATTCTGTGGAAGACCTCGGATGCCGAGATGATGCCAAATGGCATCCGGTTGTGGCAGAATCTGCCGAAAGGGATGTTGAAGGTACATAGCTTTCGGCTGGATGGGTCCAGTTGGATCTGCCAAAATCCTTTAGAAGCATCCAGTTTTGTGAATATCTTCGCTTGGGCCATTTCACTGGTGATCTCCTCCCGTTTGGGTATGGGATAATGTTCCCGCATAATGTTATTATTGAGGTCTTTGGGGTCTATACAGATGCAGAGCTCGCCAGAGGACTTCTTGACACACACCATGGAGCTGACCCATGGCGTGGGCTCCGTGACCCTGGATAGGACCCCTTGGTCCTGGAGATCCTGCAGCTGCAGCTTGAGGCGGTCTTTAAGTGGCGCAGGAACCCTGCGAGGTGCATGAACGACCTGGATGGCGTCCGGTTTCAGGCGAATTCGGTAGGTGTATGGCAGTGTTCCCATGCCTTCCAATGCCTCCTGGTTGTGGGCGAGGAGCGATTGGAGCTGTGCGTTGAACTCTGCATCCGGGAAGTCAGGCGTGCCGTCTGGAGGGAGAGATAGAATTTGTTGCACAAGGTGGAGAGCCTTACATGCCTGTGCGCCCAGCAGGGAGTCCTTCGATGAGCCAACTATCTTGAACGAGAGTGTGGCCGTGTGTGTTTTGTGTGTCACCTGGAGCTGGCAGGATCCCATGGCTGGGATAACGTTCCCGTTGCAGTCGACCATCTTGCACCGGGGTGGCTGGATTGGTGGTCTGACCTTCATGGCATAGAATGCTGACCATGCTATGAGGTTGGCGAAGGCGCCAGTGTCCAGGCGGAAAGTGATCGGCGATCGGTTGACCGTCAGGGTGGCACTCCATTCATTGCCCGGATTGATGGTGTTGACCCGGTTCACATCAATGACCGCAACCCGGAAGGCGTCTTGGTCATCTGTGTCGTCGGTTTGGGTGTCGTGATGTGGAGGCTGAATGGTCCGCACGTGTCTGCGTGGTTGTCGGAGATGTGGCAGATCCACAGGTTAAGCCGCTCGACAGTAGGCAGCGTAATGGCCCATCTTGCCACAGCGTAGGCATTGTCGGGTTTTTGCAGGACATTGCCCTTTTAAATGTGCAGCTCCACAGTTGCCGCACGTCATGACGTCATGGCGTTCGTTACGCCACTGCGCATGCGCAGTTCGGTCTTGCATCAGGCGCGCCTGCGCAGTACGTCCCTCAATGTTGCCGTTGGTTTTGGCGCGCACAAACGCGGGAGGCCTCAAAAAGCGCGCGAAATGGCCGCCCTCGTCCGGGTCGTGGGCCGGGAGAAACCCGATTGCCTGGATGCATTCGGCCTCGTGGGCGGCCTGGCTTGCCGATTCGACCGCTTGGGACCCCCTCCGTGCCGATTCGGTCGCCTGAAATTGGGCATAGCGGCTGGTCGCATTTTCATGCAGGACACAGGCTTCCACTGCAGATGCTAAGGTCAGGCCTTTAATTTTTAGAAGCTGCTGGCGTAGGCCACTGGAGGCAACGCCAAAAACGATCTGGTCCCGGATCATGGACTCTGAGATGGTGCCGTAACCGCAGGACTGCGCGAGTATGCAGAGGTGCGTCAGGAAGGACTGAAAGAGCGCATCCTTACCTTGTAGGCGCTGCTGAAAGATATACCTCAAAGCTTTCATTGACCTCTACGTTGAAGTGCTGGTCGAGCTTGAGGAGGACCGTGTCATATTTAGATTTGTTCTCGCCTTCCGTGAACACCAAGGAGTTGTATACATCGATGGCGTGCTGACCTGCGGTAGTGAGGAGCATGGCAATCTTTGTTTTGTCCGAGGTTCCCTGTTTTTCATTGGCTCGCATGAACAGTTCGAATCGCTGCTTGAAGAGCTTCCAATTGGTGCCCAGGTTCCCAGCGACTTGCAACGGCTGCGGTTTGTTGTGGGTGTCCATGGCTCAGGATGGCAGGTTTGCCGGTAATTATCGATTCACTCACTGGTACCATGTGGTGTTGGGTGCTCTGAGGTACAGACGAACCAACACGGTTGCGATTGGTACAACGCAGTTTTATTCCAACTAGTTATTTACACATCTGACTTGGTACTCAGCATGTGGCGATTGTGTGAATGTCTTGTTGATGAGGTCCTGGCCTTGTCCTGTCTCCAGATGGACTCGCCAGGAGGTGTCGTGTTTCTTGTCTTATACTGTGTCTGCTCTTGTCTGTGATTGGCTGTCGTGTTATGTGTGCTAATTGGTCTGTTAGTCTGTCTATCATGATGTGTGTGTTGTGATGTGTGTTTGAATATCATGACACTCCCCATGGGTTTCCTCCGGGTGCTCCGGTTTCCTCCCACAGTCCAAAGATGTGCAGGTTAGGTGGATTGGCCATGCTAAATTGCCCTTAGTGTCCAAAAAGGTTAAGTGGGGTTACTGGGTTACGGGGATAGGGTGGAGGTGTGGGCAGGGCGCTCTTTCCAAGGGCTGGTGCTGACTTGATGGGCCAAATGGCCTCCGTCTGCACTGTAAATTCTATGATCAGGAGTTATTGTGGAAGGTGACTTTGAGAGAATGAGAGAGAGAGAGAGAGAGAACAAGAGAGACAGTTGTTTATGGAGCAAATTCCCCTATTCAGAACCTTGGAAGGTGGAACGATGAAAATCAGGGATGCTCATGTGGGTGGCTAGTCGGGCTGGCTGAAACTACAAAACCATGGAGGGTGAGACTATCGATGAGTTTGAAAACAATGGTGTGAGTTTTAACATTTTCACAGAACCATCTTGCCTGCCCAGCTGAAAAGAGTATTTATGGAGCATAGATATGAAGTTGCTACCTTATCTAGTGTTAAAACCAGCACGTGGATCTGTTGGTGTTTATGTCTAATGCTCCCTGCGTATAGCTAGCTAACTGATGAAGTATACTGCCACCGAGCGCGACCTAGTCCGTGGTACTTTGTTCTTTGTTAATTTGTTTTCCTGTGTTTGAATTGTCTTATCGGCTGCTCCATTTGGAAAAAAGGACAGAGTGAGCCATAGCGACGTCAGATTGTGACGAACTGCAGACAGGAGGATCGCATCTGTGAACACAGATACCACTGTGTGCTATTTTGGTGGCTGGTATCATCATCTCAAATTTCAGAGGTTACTCCAGTCAGCCTTTTCCTGTTTAATTCATCAAGACCGAGACAGAAAATTGTCCACTGTGCTGGCTGCCAGTGGTAGCTCGAGGTTTTTAAGATGCAAAATGGATTCGATAGGGCAGCTACTCAGAGACTCCTGTCCTTCAGTGGGGAAACCATGAACAAGGGAACCAGGCTTCAAAATTAGTGCCAGCCCATTCAGAACCCAAAGAAAAAGGGGAAAGAGGATGCCCCAGAGGAGTGGAGGACAGAATTTGTTTGGCCAGAGATAGGGAACAATAAAGGAGTAATTAATTACATTGCTCAGTGTAGTCTATAGACCACCAATTAATTGAGCAACAAAGAGCAATACATGTATGAGGAAATTACAGAAAGGTGCAAACGTTATTGAGTATGGATAAATGGGCGACGTTAATTGCTTGAACACAGACTGGGATAGTAACAGGCTAAAGGGCGTACAGTCCATCAGGGTACAGTCCATCACGCAAACCAGCCTCCCATCCATTGACTCTATCTATAATTCCCAATGCCTCGGAAAGCCAGCCAGCATAATTAAGGACCCCACGCACCCCGGACATACTCTCTTCCACCTTCCTCCGTCAGGAAAAAGATACAAAAGTTTGAGGTCACGTACCAACCGATTCAAGAACAGCTTCTTCCCTGCTACCATCAGACTTTTGAATGGACCTGCCTCGTATTAAGTTGATCTTTTTTCTGCACCCTAGTTATGACTGTAACATTACATTCTGCAGTCTCTCCTTCCTTCCCTATGTACGGTATGCGTTGTCTGAATAGCATGTAAGAAACAACACTTTTCACTGTATACTAATACATGTGACAATAATAAATCAAATCAAAGGCAGAGATAGGCAATAGTTCCTAGAGTGCGTTCAGGAACACTTTTAACAGCAGTGTGTTTCCAGTCCAACAGGAAAGGAGGCACTGTTAGACCTGGGAATGAGGAGGACCGAGTGTCAGTAGGAGAACATTTAGGGAACATTGATCATTGTATCACAAGGTTCAGGCTGACTGTGGAAAAGGACAAAGAACACTCCAGAGTAAGAACTGGGGGAAAGTCGACTTCAATGGGTTAAGAATAGATCTGGGCTGGATAAATTGTAGTCAAAGGTTGTCAGGAAAACAGGTGGCTGAATAATGGGCTACCTTTGCATCCGTCTTTACCAAGAAGATTCTACCCAGTGAAAGGGAAGCAGCACGGTAGCACAGTGGTTAGCACAGTTGCTTCACGGTTCCAGGGTCACAGGTTCTATTCACGGCTTGGGTCACTGTCTGCATGTTCTCCCGGTGTCTGCATGGGTTTCCTCCGAGTGCTCTGGTTTCCTCCCACAAGTCCAAAGATATGCGGGTTAGTTGGATTGGCCATCCTAAATTGCCCTTAGTGTCCAAAAAGGTTAAGTGGGGTTACTGGGTTACAGAGATGAGGTGAAGGCGTGGGCTTGAGTAGGGTTCTCTTTCCAAGGGCCGGTGCAGACTCGATGGGCCGAATGGCCTTCTTCAGCACTGTAAATTCTATGATTCTAATTCAGACATGAGAAGAGTTTACAATTGATCTGGAGGGATTATCGGGTCTTCTGTCAGTATTTTTATAAATTTATAAGGTAACAGGACCATAAGAGATGCATCCAACGATATTGAGGGATGTGAGATTGGAAATCGCAGCCATAACTGGCCAGAACCTTTCAGTATTCCTTAGGCTTGGGGTGGTGCCAGAGGACTGGAAAACTGCAAATGTTACACTCTTGTTCGAAAAAAGGATGTCAATTTAAATCCAGCAACTACAGGCTGAGAATCTGCCAGTTTATTCACAATAATCTGTATTGTCACAAGTAGGCTTACATTGCAATAAGTTACTGTGAAAATCCCCTAGTCGTCACATTGCGGCGTCTGTTCGGGTGCACACAGGGAGATTTCAGAATGTCCAATTTACCTAACAAGCACGTCTTTCGGGACTTGTGGGAGGAAACCGGAGCATCCCGGAGGAAACCCACACAGACACGGGGAGAACGTGCAGTCTCTCCAAAGTGACCCAAGTCAGGAATCGAACCTGGCACCCTGGAGCTGTAAAGCAACAGTGCGAACTACCGTGCTACCCGTGCTGCCCATCATGGGAATGGCTCTAGGGATGAGGCTCCAGTTAAGAAGGTAGCTTGGAGAAGTTAGAATTGCTTTTCTTGGAGGGTGAGAGGTGATTTGGTCAGAGATCCAAAAGCATGAAGGCTCTGGACGGACTAGATCGGAGAAAGTATTCCTGCTCGTGGAAGGACCGGGCGTGAGAGACGCTGGAAATGACGAAAGAAGCAAAAGTGGCCCGAGGAAAAACCTTTCCACTCAGTGAGTGGTTAAGGTTTGAAATGCCCTGCCTCAGAGTGTGGCAGAGGCAGGCACAAGCAAAGCATTCCAGAGGGGATTAGACACTTATCGGCAAAGGAAGAATGTGCAGGGTAACAGCTGGAAATAGGAGAATAGCACTAAGTGAATTGCTCCTTGAGGGAGCTGGTGCAGACAACATGGGCCGAGTGGCCTCCTTGTGCCTTGGAATAATTCTGTGATTCTGTGAAATCAGGAAGCACTTTTTTTTTTGTTGCATGGAGACGGGAATAGAAATCTGGGATTCTTAATGGAAGCCAATCAACAATTGGAGCTTTCTGGGCTGAAATAGGTAGATGTTTGTTCAGCATGGGTGTTAAGAAATAAGAACCAAAGTTAGGCTGTGGGATTCTCCGTCAGCGGGGTCCTCCACTTTGCCGGCAGCGCGCCCACGCCCGTGGGCTTCCCGAAGGCGTGGGGGTGGCCACAATCGGAAACCCCATTGGCCGCTGCCGGGAAGGAGAATCCTGCTGCCGGACGGGGTGCGCAGCGCTGGACAGCTTGGCTGGCGGGCGGAGAATCCCGCCCAGACACTGTAAGGGAGGTACAGATGATGTACTTGATCCAGGAGAATAGGTGTGCAAGCCCGAGAGATCGAATGGCCACCTCCTGTTGCCATGTTTGTAACTGTGTATTATGCAGATTTCAGCATTGTCTTCAGCTACTCTCTAGTTATACATAGATACATAGATACATAGAAGGTAGGAGCAGGAGGAGGCCTTTTGGCCCTTCGAGCCTGCTCCGCCATTCATCACGATCATGGCTGATCATCCAACTCAATAGCCTAATCCTGCTTCCTCCCCATAGCCTTTAATCCCATTCTCCCCAAGTGCTATATCCAGCCGCCTCTTGAATATATTCAATGATTTAGCATCAACTACTTCCTGTGGTGATGAATTCTACAGGCTCACCACTCTTTGGGTGAAGAAATGTCCCCTGAGATCTGTCCAAAATGGTTTACCCTGAATCCTCAGACTGTGAACCCTGGTTCTGGACACACCCACCATCGGGAACATCTTCCCTGCATCTACCCTGTCCAGTCCTGTTAAAATGTTATTAGTCTCTATGAGGTCCCCCCTCATTCTTCTGAACTCCAGCGAGAACAATCCCAACCTAGTCAATCTCTCCTCATATGACAGTCCCACCATCCCTGGAATCAGTCTGGTAAACCTTCGCTGCACTCCCTCGAGAGCAAGAACATCCTTCCTCAGAGAAGGAGACCAAAACTGCACACAATACTCCAGGTGTGGCCTCACCAAGGCCCTGTATAATTTCAGCAACACATCCCTGCTTCTATACTCGAAACCTCTCGCAATGAAGACCAACATACCATTAGCCTTCTTTACCGCCTGCTGCACCTGCATGCTTACCTTCAGCAACTGGGACACCGAGGTCCCGCTGCACACTCCCCTCTCCCAATTTACAACCATTTAGGTGGCAATCTACCTTCCTGTTTTGCTTCCAAAGTGAATAACCTCACACTTATCCAAATTATACTGCTGACCGTTATTTAAATGCCGATTGTTGATGTTTTTCTGTGTCTGCGAAGCACTGAATCATAGAATTTACAGTGCAGAAGGAGGCCATTCGGCCCATTGAGTCTGCACCGGCTCTTTGAAAGAGAGGCCCACACCTCCACCCTATCCCCATAACCCAGTAACCCCACTGGGCAATTTTGGAAACGAAGGGCAATTTAGCATGGCCAATCCACCTAACCTGCACATCTTTAGACTGTGGGAGGAAACCGGAGCTCCCGGAGGAAACCCACGCAGACACGGGGAGGACGTGCAGACTCCGCACAGATAGTGACCCAAGCCGGGAATCGAACCAGGGATCCTGGAGCTGTGAAGCAATTGTGCTAACCACCATGCCACCGTGCTGCTCCAATCACTGGTAATTACATAGTGGATAATGGACACCCAGGGAATGATTGCAATGCAGAAATCTCATTGATGGGCACAGTTGCTATTGGCGTATGAGAATAGATTAGTAGCCAACAAAGGAGGGAACCCAAAAATCCTTTATAAACATATAAATGGTAAAAGTGGTGCAGGGACGTGCCACTCCATCTGGGGCAGAAGCTTCCAGTTCAGGACTTGATGGCCAAAGGAAGGTGCATGCATTACCTGGCCAGACAGGTTTATTCTCAGCCTACAAATTCTTCCAATCCTTCCGATGGCAGGCAGTGAAGAGCGGTAGATTTTCCTGGCCAACCATGCTGCAGGAGACAATGGTGAACTACTGCAGTAATTTGCCAAGCGTAATTCAACATGAGTCCATGGTCACCAGTGCCCTCCGAGGGTATGGTGCCTGAAGGAGGGTGAGTTAAAGGGTAGCCAAAGGTAGAGTGGAGCTGATTAGGGACCAAAATAGGGATCTTCTTGTGAAGGGAGCGGGTAGGGCTGAGGGGCACAATGGTTCCTCAGCATCCGTCTTCACGAGAGAAAAGGACACCACCAATTTCGTGGCGGCGAAAAAAGATGGATAAAAATTCATAAAGAGATGGGACTTAAAGGGATTGACTGCCCACAGAAGCCCACCTCATCTGGATCGCAGAATCCCACGAGAAGTAAAGATGGGAATTACAGAAATCTCAATTGTCCATGGCCAAGGGAAAGGTGTCAGCGTTCTGGAGGATTGCAAATGTTACTCCCGGTTTGAAAGGTGAGAGAGGAAAAAAACCCTGAAAATGATTGGCCATCCGTATTGTTGCTATTGGTGGGGATACTTCCAGGAAAAAAGTAATTGGCACCATGGACGAATAAATGAACGGATTTGTTCATGACAATTTCTGTTTGACGAATTTGGGTTGAGTGAAGTAACGGACAGGCTGCTGTGGGTAGTGCAATTGATGTTGCGCATGTGGGTGTAGTTGATAAGGCGCCATCGAATAGATTTGTTCGAAAAATTAAAGTGGTTGGGGTTGATGACCAAGCACAGCATTGTTACAGAACTGGCTGAATGGACAGACAGCAGGAAGCAGTGATGACAGATTGCATTTCAGAACAGAAGGAGGCATACCCTCATGTTCCGCAGGGGTCATTGTTCGGGCCACCGGTCATTTTAATAGATATCGGCCGGATTTCTCCGGCCGTTGAGATTTTCCCTTGCCACTAGCAGCGCACCCCCGCCTGTGGATTTCCCAGTGGATGGGGTGGCGGCAATGGGAAATCCCATTGACAAGCGGCGGGAAGATAGAACCCCACCACCAGCGGACGGTGCGCTGCCGAGAAGCGCGCGGCTGAAGGACCAGTGAATCCAGCCCATTAATAGTGTTGCAGATTTGATCCCCTTACCTAAGGATGGGCCCGCTGGCCATAGAGGGAGTGCAGCAGAGGTTCGGCAGACTAATCCCAGGGGATGGCGGGATTGTTGTGTGGAAAGGTTGAGGAGACTGGACCTGTATTCTCTGGAGTTTGGAAGAATGAGCGATGTACAACATTCACACAGGTCCCAGCAGACTAGTTGCAGGAAGGATGTTTCCCCTGGTTGGAGGGGGTCTATACTCAGGGATACAGTCTCACAATGAGAATTGGGCTACTTAGGACCGAGAGGAGGAGGGATTCCTTGAATCAGAGGGAAGCGAACCTTTGAAATTCTCTATCCCAGAGGGTTGTGCAGGGTCAGTCATTGAGCATGTTCAAAGCAGAAGCCAACAGATTTCTAGATACCAATGATATCCAGGAATGTGGGGATAGCACGGGAAGATGGCATTGAGGTAGAAGACTAGCCATGATCTCATTAATTGGTGGATGAGCTTGAGGGGCTGAATAGCCTACTTCAGTTCTTATGTTCCTATATTAATGATCATGACTTTAATATACAGGGCATAAATTCAAAATCTTCTGATAATACCAAACTCAGGAATGTAGCAAGCAACGCAGAGCAGTGACGGGCAACCTGGGTCAGTGAGTGGGCCGCCTGGGCCAGTGAGTGGGCATCCTGGGCCAGTGAGTGGGCCGCATGAGTGACCCTCCTTCATCTCAGTGGGCCGTAAGTTGGAATTGGGGCTTGTTCACTAACCATGACCCCATGGATAAGATTAAATACATTTAATACATGTTGAATATTAGATCACGGGCTGTAGAAAATGCTTTATCATTCAGATCAATAAAACTAGCAACTTCAAATGGTCAAAATAAGATAAATAGTTATGCTTTGTTTGGACGCAGAGGGAGTGCACCGTGCTCGCAGTCAATGTTGTGAGCAATCAGCACGCACCTCTCTTCACTCGCCCTCGCTTTACATGAGTCATACCGATAGGAAAACTACTCGGACGGAGAACTGTGAAATGTGATGACCCTGCGCGGGTACCAGTCAAGAAAATGTCTCGTGGTCCGCACTCAGAAGCCTAATGAGCTGCGTTTGGCCCCCAGGCCGCCATCACTGGGGAAGGGGATAGTTACAGACACCAGTCTCGGCTGGAGAAAAACGTCACCATTTCAATTGCTGCCCAGTAGTTCCAGCTGGAATGTTTGTGCACACGTTTCCGAAGACACAAGGATTGGGTGTAATCTCCCATACCCACCATGATAAAATTATCTATAATTTATCATAGAATCTGTACAGTGCAAAAAGGAGGCCATTTGACCCATCGAGTCAGCACCGACCCTCCAAAAGAGAACCCCACCCAGGCCTGCTCCCCGCCCCTTCCCAATAACCCCTTAACCCAACCTTTTGTGGACAGCATGGGGCAATTTAGCATGGCCAATCCACCTAACCTGCACATCTTTGGACTGTGGGCGGAAACCGGAGCACCCAGAGGAAACCCACGCACACATGGGGAGAACGTGCAGACTCCGCACAGACAGTGACCCAACGTCGGAATCGAACCCGGGTCCCTGGTGCTGTGAGGCAGCAGTGGTAACTACTGTGCCACCGTGCCGCCCACAAGGAGGCAGGTCCTAGCTTCACCCCCAGCCAGAATGGGTATCAAAGCCCATGTTGTTCACACCAATCTGACCCAGGCCAGCCAGCCAACTGAGCCAACTGGCTCCCCAAAGGGCCCAAGTTGCTGAGGCAACTTTTACATGCATGCTGTAGTCTGGAGCTATGGGTAGTGATGGTGGAGGCTCCAACTTTGTTTCCATCACTTATCTGACCAGGAATCGCTCCCATTCTTACCATCTGCCATTGCTGTGTATTGGAAGGATTTGCAGGGTGATACCCAACCTCTTTTGGCCAGGTTATGTACCCACCTTCCTCGGCTATCAAGTCCTGGGGTGAGACGCGAACACGGAAGTCCTGGCTCCGAGGCAGGGATACTCCCCACTGTGCAACAAGACCTCCCGCTGATGGCAATGCAGAAGCCAAACCGACCAGACAGCCTAGCAACATTATCAGGATGATTTAATGTATGCTCACCATCACACCATTTGAAAATGTGTGCTGACTCCTGCTCCCCTAATTCGATTGCTGTAAAATGGATGTGAATTATACTGCCAGGAATCAGATGTTCCCCACTAGGCAGCCAGCTGGCAGCTAATTATTTTTTTGATTAAAGAAGACTAGGCCTGGCTTTATTGCTGTGGCTTATGCCTCAACTAGCAGCCACTCAGCCAGAGCCTCTAGAGAGAGCGAGGGAAGGGGCACCACGATTAGAAAGATTTCTCCGCACTTTCGCAGGCTGACATTCTCCTCCTCTGCACGTATCCGCCACCCAGCCCAAGATACCCCAAACTGAGAAACAGACAACGACTACTTTGCAACTCAGTCGAAAAGAGGCCAACTCAAAATCTGAAGTTGGAAAATAGCACAAATACTGGAGTGCTCTGCAATGCCCCGACTCACCCCGCCACCTGCTCTTCCCCCTAGATCAAACGCCGTGATCAAACAGCCCACAACACTCTCTTTTAAAGTCTGCATGGAGCGAATTGCTGCCGTGCTCGTCTTTCCCTAAATTACAACTATGGCGACAGTTTTTTTCAATCAGAAATGGGAAGGGATAGATATGCGATGGGTTTCCTGCTATTGTAAAAGGCAGGGGGGGATCTGGTGGAACAAAACATAAGGTCAGAGATAGGTAGGAGGTCAGGAGAGATTAACGTACAAAGATATCATGAAGCACAAGTCAAAGGGAGTGGTAATGATGGTATTAAAGACTGAAGCAGGTATTAAAAGCGGAATATAGAATCATAGAATCTACAGTGCAGAAGGAGGCTGCTCGGCCCATCGAGTCTGCACCGACCCTCTGAAAGAGCACCCTACCCATTTCTGTTAACCAGTAACCCCACCTAATTTTCTGGACACTCAGGGGCAATTTAGCATGGCCAGTCCACCTAATCTGCACATCTTTGGACTGTGGGAGGAAACCGGAGCACCCAGAGGAAACCCACGCAGACACGGGAGAACATGCCGACTCCGCACAGACAGTGACCCAAGGTCTGGATCGAACCTGGGTCCCTGGCGCTGCGAGGTAGCAGTGCTAACCACTGTGCCACCGTGCCGGCAGCGCCACCTGACAGCAGAATGTGTTACTAGCAGAAAAAGGGTCAGCACTGTCTGAGAGTCAAGCACCTCGTTCTCGTGTTTTTCATCCATTTCTATCTCTCCCCAGTTCCCCATCCAAAGATGTGCGGGTTAGGTGGATTGGCCATGCTAAATTGCGCATAGTGTCCAAAATTGCCCTTCGTGTTGGGTGGGGTTACTGGGTTATGGGGATAGGGTGGAGGTGTGGGCTTGGGTAGGGTGCTCTTTCCAAGAGCCGGTGCAGACTCGATGGGCCGAATGGCCTCCTTCTGCACTGTAAGTTCTATGATGAAGTCACATTGGACTCGTAACATTGGGCTGGATTCTCCGCTTCCCCCAGCCGCGTGTTTCTCGGCTGCGCGCCGTCCGCTGGCGGCGGGATTCTATCTTCCCGACGCCTGTAAATGGAATTTCCCATTGAAATCCAGAGGCGGGGGCCAGCTGCCAGTAGGAAGAGTGAATCGCAACGGCCGGAGAACTCTGGCCATTAACTCTCCAGCCAGACCAGCTGCGCTTTCCCAGCATTTTCTATTTTTATTTCAAATTTCCAACATCCGCAGTATTTCGCTTTTTGTCAACAGTACTTTGCTGGCTATGAAGCATTTGAAAATGAAATGAAATGAATGAAAATTTTGAGACATCCTGGGTTGTGGAGGGAGCTACAGAAAGGCATATCCTTCATTTCTTTGTCGACAATGATTATGCCCCCCAGAAAATGGTTGCTTACTACAAGTGACACAATCACCACGTGGTCCTTGTTGTAGCAGAAAGTGTCTAGTTACAAAAACACTAACAATTAGGGTTAGGAAATGACCCATCCAGCACATTGCGCACACCGTATACATCGCCATGCAGTGCTGAAAAGTGGACCTTGAGAAAAGCAGACATCTTAAGGCAAGAATAGGGCGGCAAGGTGACGCAGTGGTTAGCACTGCTGTCTCACGGCGCCGAGGACTCAGGTTTGATCCCTGCCCCGGGTCACTGTCTGTGGAGTTTGCATAGTCTCCCTGTTTCTGCTTGAGTCTCACCCCCACAACCCGTAGGTGCAGGCTAATTGGACTGGCCACGCTAACTTGCCCCTTAATTGGAAAAAAATAATTGGGTACTCTAAATTCAAAAAGAAATCCAAAGATAAGGGAGTTGTCATAGAATTATCACAGATTTTACAGTGCAGAAGGAGGCCATTCAGCCCATCGAGTCTGCACCAGCCCTTGGAAAGAGCACCCTACTTAAGCCCACACCTTCACCCTATCCCCGTAACCCAGTTGATGTGTTGGGTGTTCTGGATCACATACAGGTCACCAACACTTGAAATAGTGCAACACTATTTTATTGAATTATTAACTGTTTAAACATACTCAGACTGTGGGTTAATATGATGCCAGCTTTAACTAAAGACCTTTGCCTTGTCCTAACCAGTCGATGCACTCAGCACATGGTGACTGTCTGTGTTACAGGCTGTGAGCTCTGTCCTCCTAACTAGCTGCAACTCGAATGAGCGGGAACTCTGATGCCCCCTGTCTTTATAGTGTGTGTGCTCTCACTGGTGATTGGCTGCGGTGTTGTGTGTGTTGATTGGTCCCACTGTGTGTCCATCAGTGTGTGTCTGCACCATGATATACTGGTGTATATTATGACACCCAGTCACCACACCTAACCTTCATGGACACTAAGGGCAATTCAGCAGCGCCAATCCACCCAACCTGCACATCTTTGGACTGTGGGACAAAACCGGAGCAGACTCGGGGAGAACATGCAGACCGCCCGCACAGATAGTGACCCAAGCCGGGAATCGAACCTGGGACCCTGGAGCTGTGAAGCAACGGTGCTAACCACTGTGTTACCGTGCTGCCCTAGTTGCGAAATGAGGCTCTGGAGAAGATTGGAGCAGGTCAGTTGGAGAGACCACACGAGCAACAAAAAAGTTCTCCGAATGACGGAGAAGGAAAGATTGTTAGCGAATACCATCGAGAAAAGGCAGCAGGGTTGGATTGGCCAGGAATTAAGACTTGAGAACTTGGCGAAGCTGGTGATTGATGGGTGATTAAAGGGATTGTAGCGCACAAAGACTCCGTGAGATGAATAGAGTGAAGTCGATGAGGCTTTATTAAGCGTGTCTGTTCCCCCGCAGCTCGATAGTAAACTGGCCTGTGGGGGAAGACTCCGGCTTCTTATACTCCGCCTTCAGGGTGGAGCTTGAGGTCAACGGCCAACCAGGACCCGGGATCTGTCAGCCAATGACATTAGGGCTTCCAGTCCCACATGACCCCCCAATACATACTACCACATTCACCCCTTGTCAAAAATGAACCCGGCGGGGTGATGCTTCGTATGGTGGTAAGGGTTTACAGGGCTGGTCCTGGGAGGACAAAACATTCACATGGCAATACAGTATTGGACAATTTCGTCCTGTTGCAACTATTTACAGAGGGTATAGGAAGAAAAGCAAAATGTTCTTGTGAACAGTCCATATTTGTTTTACATCGACGCCACGAGTCGGTCGGGTGGTCTGGTCGTCCGTGTCGATCGCCTCGGCCCCGGCGGTGGTGTTGGTGCTTGTACCAGTGTTGTCGCCTCCAGGAGCCGTACGGTTTCAGCTCGGGCTTGATTCTTGGTCGGTGCTGAGGGGAGGGGAACCGATCCTCCTGGGAAGGGGGCGGTCGCGGGGTGCGGCGGTGGCAGGAAGGGGGGGGTTGGGTTGATGGTGTCGGGGGGGTGTGCGTGTTGCCGGCGGGCGCCAGATCCCGCAGGGAGACCGTGTCCTGTCGGCCGTCGGGGTACTCCACGTAGGCGTACTGGGGGTTCGCGTGGAGGAGGTGAACCCTTTCGACCAACGGGTCCGCCTTATGTGCCCGCACATGCTTTCGGAGCAGGATGGGTCCTGGGGCCGCCAGCCAGGTCGGCAGCGACGTACCAAAGGAGGACCTCCTAGGGAAGACAAGGAGACGCTCATGAGGCGTTTGATTAGTGCTCGTACATAATAACGACCGGATGGAATGGAGAGCGTCCGGGAGGACCTCCTGCCACCATGAAACTGGGAGGTCCCTGGACCGTAGGGCCAGTAGGACGGCCTTCCAGACCGTGCCGTTCTCCCTTTCTACTTGCCCGTTCCCCCGGGGGTTGTGGCTGGTCGTCCTGCTTGAGGCTATGCCCTAGCTGAGCAGGAACTGGCGCAGCTCGTCACTCATGAAAGAGGACCCCCTGTCGCTGTGGACGTATGCGGGGTAACCGAACAGTCTGAAGATGCTGTTCAGGGCTTTAATGACTGTGGCCGCGGTCATGTCAGAACAGGGAATGGCAAAAGGGAAGCGGGAGTATTCGTCCACTACATTAAGAAAATATGCGTTGCGGTCGGTGGAGGGGAGGGCCCCTTTGAAATCGAGACTGAGGCGTTCAAAGGGGCGGGAAGCCTTAATCAGGTGCGCTCCATCTGGTCTGAAGAAATGCGGCTTGCATTCCGCGCAGATGTGGCAGTCCCTTGTGACTGTACGGACCTCCTCTAAAGAGTATGGGAGATTGCGGGACTTGATGAAGTGGTAAAACCGAGTGACCCCCGGGTGGCAGAGGTCCTCGTGGAGGGTTTGGAGGCGGTTAATTTGTGCATTGGCACATGTGCCGCGGGATAGGGCATCGGACGGCTCGTTCAGCTTTCCGGGACGATACAAAATCTCATAGTTGAAGGTGGAGAGCTTGATCCTCCACCTTAAGATTTTGTCGTTTTTGATTTTGCCCCGCTGTGCACTATCGAACATGAAGGCTACTGACCGTTGGTCCGTGAGGAGAGTGAATCTCCTGCCGGCCAGGTAATGCCTCCAATGTCGCACAGCTTCCACTATGGCTTGGGCTTCCTTTTCTACTGAAGAGTGGCGGATTTCTGAGGCGTGGAGGGTCCGGGAGAAAAAGGCCACGGGTCTGCCCGCTTGGTTAAGGGTGGCCGCTAGAGCTACGTCGGAGGCGTTGCTCTCGACCTGGAAGGGGAGGGACTCGTCGATGGCGCGCATCGTAGCCTTTGCGATATCCGCTTTGATGCGGCTGAAGGCCTGGCAAGCCTCTGTCGACAGAGGGAAGGTCGTGGTCTGTATTAGGGGGCGGGCCTTGTCTGCGTACTGGGGGACCCACTGGGCGTAGTACGAAAAGAACCCCAAGCAGCGTTTCAGGGCTTTTAGGCAGTGCGGGAGGGGGAATTCCATGAGTGCGCGCATACGTTCAGGGTCGGGGCCTATTATCCCATTGCGCACTACGTAGCCCAGAATGGCTAGCCGGTCGGTGCTAAAAACGCACTTGTCCTCGTTGTACGTGAGGTTCAAGGCTTTGGCGGTCTGGAGGAATTTTTGGAGGTTGGCGTCGTGGTCCTGCTGATCGTGGCCGCAGATGGTTACATTGTCGAGATACGGGAACGTGGCCCGCAACCCATGTTGATCAACCATTCGGTCCATCTCCCGTTGGAAGACCGAGACCCCGTTTGTGACGCCAAAAGGGACCCGTAGGAAATGGTATAATCGCCCGTCTGCCTCGAAGGCTGTGTACTTGCGGTCACTTGGGCGGATGGGGAGCTGATGGTAGGCGGACTTGAGATCCACGGTGGAGAAGACTTTATATTGGGCAATCCGATTGACCATGTCGGATATGCGGGGAGAGGGTACGCGTCTAGTTGTGTGTACCTGTTGATGGTCTGGCTATAGTCAATGACCATCCTTTGTTTCTCCCCTATCTTCACTACTACCACCTGCGCTCTCCAGGGACTATTGCTGGCCTGGATTATGCCCTCCTTTAGTAGCCGCTGGACTTCGGACCGAATGAAGGTCCAGTCCTGGGCGCTGTACCGTCTGCTCCTAGTGGCGACGGGTTTGCAATCCGGGGTGAGGTTCGCAAACAAGGACGGGGGTTGCACCTTGAGGGTTGCGAGGCCGCAGATAGTGAGTGGGGGTATGGGGCCACCGAATTTGAACGTAAGGCTCTGTAGATTGCATTGGAAATCTAATCCCAGCAAGGTGGGGGCACAGAGTTGGGGAAGGACGTTTAGTTTGTAGTTTTTGAACTCCCTCCCCTGCACCGTTAGGGTAACTATGCAGAATCCCTGGATCTGTACGGAGTGGGATCCTGCAGCTAGGCAAATCTTTTGTGCGCTGGGCTAGGTGGTCAAGGAACAGCGTCTTACCGTGTCGGGGTGTATAAAGCTTTCCGTGCTCCCGGAGTCGACTAGGCATGGCGCCTCGTGGCCGTTTATTAGTACCGTTGTCGTCGTCGTCTGGAGTGTCCGGGGCCGAGCTTGATCGAGCGTAACGAAGCGAGCCGTGGTTGTAGTAGTGGAGTGGGGTCCGTTGTTGCCGTCCAAGATGGCGTCGGGGATGAACAAAATGGCCGCCCCCATACATCGCACGTGGCTGGGGGGTCACAAGATGGCGGCGGGGGTGGACAAAATGGCCGCCCCCATGCGTCGTACAGGTCTGGGGCGGTCCAAGATGGCAGCGCCCCTCCTCCCCTCGTGGTGGCCGGGACCCAAAATGGCGGCGTCTGCGGGTCGCACATCGGCGCCCCTCCTCCCCTCGTGGTGGCCGGGACCCAAAATGGCGGCGCCTGCGGGTCGCACATGGTGTGCTGGGGTGGCTGGGGAGCGCTAGGACCGTGAGCGCTAGGACCGCGAGCGCTAGGACCGCGCGGAACTCCCTCACCGGGGACAGCGGTGGTCGGGGCCCAAGTAGGTGGCGCCGGCGGGTCAGGCGTGGGGCGCGGGGTGGGGGTTAGGGCGGCGTTAGGGACGCGAAAAACTCCCTCCTCTCCGTGGAGAGTGTTGGCTGGGACCCAAAGCGGTAGCGCCGGCGGCGGGTCATACATGGGCTGCGGGGAGGGGGTTTGGGGAGCGTAGGCGGCGTGCAGGGCTCCCTGTGCTCCCGGGACGGCGGCGACCTCGTGGGACCGGCACACAACCGCATAATGGCCCTTTTTCCCGCAGCTTTTGCAGATAGCTGCGCGGGCCGGGCAGCGCTGTCGGGGGTGTTTCGCCTGGCCGCAGAAATAACAGCGGGCGCCCCTGGTGCGACTTGGCGTTTGGACCGCGCAAGCCTGTGGGGTGTCCGGGGGGTAGGGGGTTTGCCGCGACGGGTACGTACGGGGCCCAATGGGTTGCCGCGCGGTCGGGGCCGTAGGCGCGGGTATTACGCGCGGCCACGTCTAGGGAGGCTGCTAGGGCCCGTGCCTCTGAGAGTCCTAGCGACTCTTTTTCTAGAAGTCTTTGGCGGTTTTGGGAGGATTGCATACCTGCCACAAAAGCATTGCGCATTAACATGTCCGTGTGTTCGTTTGCGTTCACCGACGGGCAGCTGCAGGCTCGTCCCAAAATCAGCAGCGCGGCGTAGAACTCATCCATCGATTCTCCGGGAGCTTGCCGTCTTGTCGCGAGCTGGTAGCGAGCGTAGATTTGGTTAACTGGGCGGACATAGAGACTTTTCAGTGCTGCGAACGCCGTCTGGAAATCGTCCGAGTCTTCGATGAGAGAGAAAATCTCCGTGCTCACCCTCGAGTGCAGGATCTGCAGTTTTTGGTCTTCTGAGACTCGGCCGGTGGTCGTTCTGAGGTAGGCCTCGAAGCAAGTCTGCCAGTGCTTGAAGGCTGCTGCCGCGTTCACTGCGTGGGGGCTGATCCTCAGGCATTCCGGAATGATCCTGAGCTCCATAGTCCTTTTTTTTTTTAGGCACGCTTAATAAATTGTAGCGCACAAAGACTCCATGAGACGAATATAGTGAAGTCGATGAGGCTTTATTAAGCGTGTCTGTTCCCCCGCAGCTCGATAGTAAACTGGCCTGCAGGGGAAGACTCCGGCTTCTTATACTCCGCCTTCAGGGCGGAGCTTGAGGTCAACGGCCAACCAGGACCCAGGATCTGTCAGCCAATGACATTAGGGCTTCCAGTCCCACATGACCCCCAATACATACTACCACAGGGATGTAAATCAAGAGGGAGAAAGAGAGTAATGAAGTTAGACAGCTTGAAAATGAGAGCGGGAGGCTCCTCTGAGCAAGTAAAGGGAAGGTGCAACACCACAAGGCGTGGAGAAATGAGCTGGGTTAACACATCCTGAGGCAGATCATGTAAACACATGCTCTGACAACTCGATGTGTTACAGACTGTCTGAATCGATGAGCTTTATTTCTCTATCCCATTGAGGTGCTTCTAAAAAATAGCTAAACTTGCGAAATGAGGAAGTGAAAACTTTTGAACAAAATAATTCTTCAGGTGCAATGGAGTTTTCTTTTTCCTGTCACATCACCTGGTCCATTGTCGTGAAAATGAGTATTTCTGTTTGGTGTTCATGATATGTTGAGATTGCACTTTCTAAAGTAAACATTCTTGGCTACTCTTGGTCATTTGATGGACGTTTCTTTGAGCAATTAGTGCAGAACCCAGCCTGTGAAACATGGAGTCGACATTTGATTTGTACGGAGCATTCGTTTTCCTTGCTCATTATTACTCAATAGGTCGTGATTTCACTAGGTTGGCCCTGATGTTTCACCCATGATAGCATCCCTCCTGACTCACTCATTCCCCATGTCTGCGTGGGCTTCTTCCGGTTACTCCGGTTTCCTCCCACTGTCCAAAGATGTGCAGGTTCGGTGGATTGGCCATGCTAAAATTTCCCCTTAATGTCCAAAGATGTGCAGGTCAGGTGGATTTTGGAGACAGGGCGGGAGAGTGGGCCTAGTTACGATGCCCTTTCAGAGGGCCAGCACAGGCTCGATGGGCCGAATGGCCTCCTTCTGCACTGTAGGGATTCTCTGATTCTATGACCACCAGCAACGTTTTATTCTGTCAGGTTTGCTTGATACTATCTAGGGGAATTGCAAAGCAGTAAGTTGACTGGCAAATGAACAAGTTCCTCGGCCTTAGATGTGTGATCTGGGAACTACCATGGAGACAACAGAATTATTCAGAACCAATTAATGGTGAATAATCATGTAATTGAACTGAGCTTTAAGCACATTCCACTGGATCCTGGAAGGAGATTTAGACTATGGCTTAAAAACACGGGGATCCAAAACCTGTGTACAATAAACACCACCAGTAGAGATTCATACAGTTGCCAACATTTCATTCTTAATCTGCCTGCAGCACCGACCTGTGGAAGTTACTGATTATGAGCAAGATTTGGTTGCAAAAAAAATGACTTCACTGAATAAGAATAATTCATTAATGCACTGGGTTACATCAGTAGAGATCTCAGTGGCCTTATTAATATCAAAATAAGACGGCACTGTTTGACGAGATGGTGATTGCTTGATAATGATCGTTGCTGTCTTCCCACTTGCGGATGTTACCTTGAGGTGTTGGTTCAGTAATTGGAACCAAATTGGTCTCAAAACAGGAAATGCAGGTTTGCCGCATCTAAAACTGGCAGACTGCGCTTCAGTTGGCAGAGCTCTTACATCTGAGTTCAAGACCCGCTCTAGGATTTGAGCACACGAGCCAAGGTTGACACTCCAGCGCAGTATTGAGGGAGTGCTGCAGTGTCGGGGGTGCTGTCTTTAATAAGGACATGGTGTAGCACAATCTATCACTCACGAGACGAGATGAGAAGGAGTCAATCGATGGCTTTATTATGCAAACTTGTTCCCCAGCAGCACAGTTACAGAATGCGGCTGCTGGTAGAACCCGGGCTCTTATACTCCGCCTTACTGGGTGGAGCCAGTAGGCGGCTGAACCAATCGGGACCCAGAGTCTATCCATCAATAGCCTCTCGGCATCACAGGGTACCGTAATACCCCTAATATATACCACCACATTCACCCCTTGTTAAAAAAGAACCCGGTGGGGGTAGTGGGCCGTATGGTGGTAGGGGTTTACATATTCGGTACCGAGGATGCCGCTAACATGGCGGCTATGCTCCAATATCCACTACCAGTACTATTTACAATGCTACTTTTACTGGGCAACTGAATTATTTACAGAGGCATTTCTAGCTTTGTTATACGGATTTGATGAGTCGAATGGATGCCCTGGTCATCCTCGCCGATTGTCTCAGCCCCGGTGGTGATGCAGGTGCTGGTTCGGGCACCGTCGTCTCTGGGAGCATAGTGGTGCCTCTTCCTGCTCCACTACCCCTAGGCGGGGCCAGGGGAAGGACCGATCCACCCGGGAAGGGGGCGGCTGTGGGGTGCGCCGGTGGGAGGGAGCGGGTGATTGGTGTTGGGGGTATGTGTGGAGCTCCGGAGGGGGCGGCTGTGGAGTGCGCCGGTGGGAGGGAGGGGGTAATTGGTGTTGGGGGGGGGGGGGGTGGAGCTCCGGCGGGCGCCGGGTCCCGCAGGGAGACTGTGTCCTGTCGGCCGTCGGGGTACGCCACGTAGGCTTATTGAGGGTTCGCGTGGAGGAGATGAACCCTCTCGACCAACGGGTCCGATTTGTGCGTCCGCACATGCTTTCGGAGCAGGATGGGTCCCGGGGCTGCCAGCCAGGTCGGAAGTGATGTTCCGGAGGAGGACTTTCTAGGGAAGACAAGGAGGCGTTTGTGAGGTGTTTGATTCGTTGTTGTACAGAGCAGCGACCGGATGGAGTGGAGGGCGTCCGGGAGGACTCCCTGCCAGCGGGAAACTGGGAGACTTCTGGACCGTAGGGCCAGCAGGACGGTCTTCCAGACCGTTCCGTTCTCCCTCTCTACCTGACCGTTCCCCCGGGGGTTGTAACTGGTCATCCTGCTCGAGGCAATGCCTTTGCTGAGCAGGAATTGACACAGTTCGTCGCTCATGAAGGAGGACACCCTATCGCTATGTATGTAGGCGGGGAAACCAATTCTGTGTATTATTCTTGCAACTCACTGGAAACACACAGACACACCCAAGCTGCTCTCTCAAACTGAAACCAAAAGCAGAAATGAGCTCAGCTCCCCCCCTGTAACATCACTTCAGTAATATGATCAGCTTCATTTGTTAAAGGTACATTTCTTCAACATCCAATTCTTAAAGGCACTCTCACATGACAATGTTCATATGTTCAGGTTGTGTCCCAAGTTGTCAAGTTTTTGGGTCTCCTACTTTAACACCATGTCAGAGATTCTTAACGTCAGCCTGGAGCCATGGCCGCGGGTGGCCATTTTTAAGGTATCGGTCTCGCCAGTGCTGCAGACGGGGGTGAAGACGGACGCCCTCACCTTTACCTCATTAATAGCCCAACAGTGAATTCTGATTGGCGGAGGTCTCCTAATCCGCCCAGCGCCTGGGCCAGGATGGGTGACCTCATGGAATGTTTTACTTTTGGGGAAGGTCAAATACACCATTTGGGGGTCAGTAGAAGGATTCTCCCTGAGATGGTAATCATACATTTTCTTCTTTAAGGAGTTAGTTACCCATCAGGTGTTAGGGGGGATTTTAGTTTATAGTTGGGGGGTTAGATGTTGGATGTATTCTAAACTGTTGACTGTGTTCCTTTTATATTGTAACTTGTAGGTCCGTTTTATATTATATTATTATTTGTTATAAATCATAGAATCTCTACAGTGCAGAAGGAGGCCATTCGGCCCACCGAGGCAGCACCGACCCTGCAAAAGACCACCCTACCTAGGCCCACACCCCTACCTGATCCATGTAACCCCACCTAACCTTTGGACACACAGGGGCAATTTTGGCACAGCCAATCCACCTAACCTGCACATCTTTGGACTGTGGGAGGAAACCGGAGCACTCGGAGAAAACCCACGGAGACACTGAGAAAAAGTGCAGACTCCACACAGGCAGTCACCCGAGGCGGGAATTGAACCCGGGTCGCTGGCGCTGTGAGGCAGCAGTGCTGAACATAGAACATAGAAAATACAGCACAGAACAGGCCCTTCGGCCCACGATGTTGTGCCGAACCTTTGTCCTAGATTAATCATAGATTATCATTGAATTTACAGTGCAGAAGGAGGCCATTCGGCCCTTTGAGTCTGCACCGGCTCTTGGAAAGAGCACCCTACCCAAACTCAACACCTCCACCCAACACCAAGGGCAATTTTGGACACTAAGGGCAATTTGTCATGGCCAATCCACCTAACCTGCACACCTTTGGACTGTGGGAGCTCCCGGAGGAAACCCACGCAGACATGGGGAGGATGTGCAGACTCCGCACAGACAGTGATCCAAGCCGGAATCAAACCTGGGACCCTGGAGCTGTGAAGTAATTGTGCTATCCACAATGCTACCGTGCTGCCCTTAAGAACAAATAAATCTACACCATATCATTTTACCGTAATCCATGTACCTATCCAATAGCTGCTTGAAGGTCCCTAATGTTTCCGACTCAACGACTTCCACAGGCAGTGCATTCCATGCCCCCACTACTCTCTGGGTAAAGAACCTACCTCTGATATCCCTCCTATATCTTCTACCTTTCACCTTAAATTTATGTCCCCTTGTAATGGTTTGTTCCACCCGGGGAAAAAGTCTCTGACTGTCTCCTCTATCTATTCCCCTGATCATCTTATAAACCTCTATCAAGTCGCCCCTCATCCTTCTCCGTTCTAATGAGAAAAGGCCTAGCACCCTCAACCTTTCCTCATAAGACCTACTCTCCATTCCAGGCAACATCCTGGTAAATCTCCTTTGCACCTTTTCCAAAGCTTCCACATCCTTCCTAAAATGAGGCGACCAGAACTGTACACAGTACTCCAAATGTGGCCTTACCAAAGTTTTGTACAGCTGCATCATCACCTCACGGCTCTTAAATTCAATCCCTCTGTTAATGAACGCGAGCACACCATAGGCCTTCTTCACAGCTCTATCCACTTGAGTGGCAACTTTCAAAGATGTATGAACATAGACCCCAAGATCTCTCTGCTCCTCCACATTGCCAAGAACTCTACCGTTAACCCTGTATTCCGCATTCATATTTGTCCTTCCAAAATGGACAACCTCACACTTTTCAGGGTTAAACTCCATCTGCCACTTCTCAGTCCAGCTCTGCATCCTATCTATGTCTCTTTGCAGCCGAGAACAGCCCTCCTTACTATCCGCAACTCCACCAATCTTCGTATCGTCTGCAAATTTACTGACCCACCCTTCAACTCCCTCATCCAAGTCATTAATGAAAATCACAAACAGCAGAGGACCCAGAACTGATCCCTGCGGTACGCCACTGGTAACTGGGATCCAGGCTGAATATTTGCCATCCACCACCACTCTCTGACTTCTATCGGTTAGCCAGTTTGTTATCCAACTGGCCAAATTTCCCACTATCCCATGCCTCCTTACTTTCTGCAGTAGCCTACCATGGGGAACCTTATAAAATGCCTTACTAAAATCCATGTACACTACATCCACTGCTTTACCTTCATCCACATGCTTGGTCACCTCCTCAAAGAATTCAATAAGACTTGTAAGGCAAGACCTACCCCTCACAAATCCGTGCTGACTATCCCTAATCAAGCAGTGTCTTTCCAGGTGCTCAGAAATCCTATCCTTCAGTACCCTTTCCATTACTTTGCCCACCACCGAAGTAAGACTAACTGGCCTGTAATTCCCAGGGTTATCCCTAGTCCCTTTTTTGAACAGGGGCACGACATGCTGATCATGGTGCCACCGTGCTGCCCATGAAAAAATGAAAATGTTTTCAATAAAAATCATTTTTTAAAAACACAGCAAGTTCCTGAACGCCTCAGTTAGTACAGAAATAGTGCGGTGGCCTGAATTTTTCGTCCATTGGATGTGTGCACACAGTGGCCATTAAAGCGGGCGCCAAATTCACTTCTGATCACATGTGGACCCTGAACGTGATTGGCACCCCAAAGCTCCTTCAAAAGCACCTTCCAAACCTGCAACCTCTTCCACTTAGAAGGGGAAGGGCGGATGCTTGGGATCACCACCATCTACAAGTTCCCCTCCAGGTCGTACACCATCCTGACATGGAAATATATCATCGCTCCTTCACTGTCGCTGGGTCAAAATCCTGAAACTGCCTCCCTAACAGCACTATGGGTCTCCCTACACCACATGGTTCAATGCGGCAGTTCACCACCATCTTCTCAAGGGCCATTAAGAATGTTCAATAAATGCTGGCCCAGCCAGTGAGACCCACATCCCATGAATTAATTAAGAATAAGGCGGTAAGGTAGCACAGTGGTTAGCACGGTTACTTTACGTCTCCCAGGGTCCCAAGTTCGATTCCCGGCTTGGGCCACTACCTCTGCAGATCTGCACGTTCTCCCCCTGTCTGCGTGGGTTTCTGCCGGGTGCTCCGGTTTCCTCCCACAGTCCAAAGATGTGCAGGTTCGGTGGATTGGCCATGATAAATTGCCCCTTAGTGTCCAAAAAAGGTTTGGTGGGGTTACTGGGTTACGGGGATAGGGTAGAGGTGTGGGCTTGAGTAGGATGCTCTTTCCAAGGGCTGGTGCAGACTCGATCGGCTGAATCACCTCCTTCTGCGCAGTAAATTCCATGATTCTAAGTTTGGCTGTGGGAATTCTCCATGTTGACTACATCAACTGCACACTATCATCCACATGCCTAGTCACCTACGCGAAAAATTCAGTCAAATTTGATGGACATGATCATCCCTTGACAAAGCCATGTTGACTATCCTTGAATAATCCTTGCCTCTCCGAGTGGAGATTGATTCCATCCCTCAGAATTTTGAGTGATGAAACCTCTCCTCATCTCATTCCAGGATGGCTCATCCCTAATTCTGAGATTGTCACCACCACCCCACCCATCCCAAAGAACTGGACGCACCCTACCCCCCACCCCCAGCCAGGTGAGACACCCTCTCTGTATTTACTCTATCAAACCCTTCAAAAATGTTATGTATCTATCAGTGGGATCGTTTTTCATTCCTCTGCACTTGCAACAGTTTTGCTCCCATTCTGGTTTCTTCAATAAAAATGCTGCTAATGATTGTGAATGGTTAATGTTGAGACACTTATATGAGGCAAATGTTCACACAATTAATATCGTCAACATTTTCTTCGATGACGACAAGGCTGTGAGTCAGAGAATGTGAGGAGTCATTTAAAGAACTAATTTTGAAGGTTTTTTCAGATAACGTTTCAGATCTATCCTGTGTGTCGAAATCATTATTCTTTATTTCAAAGGCAAAGGGAGAACAAGATAGAGAAGCCAAGTTACATGCCCTGCAGTAATCACAACTGTGATTGCCATGCAAAGATTGTCCGCAATCGTTATTTTTGAACATTCTATTGAAAAACCAAAAAGGATTGACAAAGACCCGGACAGGTGAATTTTACTGTTCCCCCATGCATGTATTGGAAAGTTTAGAAGGGGGCAGAGGCGGCACTATAAGATAAAGCTGGTGCCCGCTGCCTTCTCCCCCACCCTGACCTGTTTTCCATGTTACGGTGGATGAACAAAAGCATCAGGCTGGTCGCCTACCTCCCGGTTTAGGGAGGAGGCCCTTATGGGGAGGCAGTGGCATTGTGGTGTTGTCACTGGACTTGCAATCCAGAAACCCAGTTTTATGCGCTGAGGACCCGGGTTCGAATCCCATCACAGCATGTTCAAAATCTACTCCCTTACTGCAGTCATTTTATCAGGAAATAGTGGTTATGCTCCTGGACTCGTATTCCAGAGGCGTTGAACATATAACTGTACAGCACAGTACAGGCCCTTCGGCCCACTATGTTGTGCCCAACTAGTCTGAAACTAAGATCAAATCAAATCAACCTACACCCAATCATTCTAGTGCACTCCATGGGGCGGGATTCTCCACTCCCGCGCCGAAGTGCCCACGCCGTCGTGAACGCCGTCGAGGTTCACGACGGCGCGAAACGGCCCCGATCCCGACCGATTCAGGCCCCGACAATGGGCTAGGATCGGGGCCGCATCATCTACAGGCGCCAGGCCTTGTCGCCGCGTAAAGGCGGCGCTGCATAGATGTGGCCGCCGCATAACTGACGTCACCTGCGCATGCGCGGGTTGGCCGGCGCCAACCCGCGCATGCATGGTTGCCGTCCTCTCTGAGTCCGCCCCGCAAGAAGATGGCGGACAGATCTTGTAGGGCCGCGGAAGGAAGGAGGTCCTCCGATCGCGGGCCATGCCATATTTGAGGTACCCCCCGGTGCAGGATCCCCCCCTCCCCCCCCCCCGCAGGACGCCCCCCCCAGCGTTCCCGCGCTGTTCCCGACGGCAGCGACCAGGTGTGGACGGCGCCGGGGTGGAACCCGCCGTTTTGGCCTGGCCGCTCGGCCCATCCGGGCCTGAGAATAGCGGGGGTGCCGGAGAATCGCCATTTTGGGTGTCTCCGGCGATTCTCCGGCCTGCGGCCCGTGGAACTCGGCGGGGCCATTCCCGCCGCTTGGAGAATCGTGGGAGGGCATCGGACTGGCATCCAGGGAAAGTTTGGCGGCCCAGGCGATTCTCCCAACCGGCGCGGGAGTGGAGAATCTCGCCCTAAATGCCTATCCAATAACCGCTTGAAAGTTCCTAAAGTGTCCGACTCCACTACCATAGCCTGTGCTAATAATCTAGAGACAGAGAGATGGTTAACCTGTGGGCTCAGGACGAGCCAACCTCTGCACTTTTTGCATCTTCCAAAATGCACACGCTACCCTCATGTGACTTCACCGGGGTGTACAGTGCATTTTGAAAGCCACACTGGGGTTTGTGAGGAGTGGGTAGTGTGTGTGTAGAGGTAGACTAGTTCAGCAAAGCAGGCCCAGCTCTTAATGTTATTTACTGATCCTCTGAACATTACCCCTCACCCTACCAACCATACCCCATACCACTCCATAACCCCTCCAGGTCACCCTGAAGCCCCCTTACTCACCCACCTCCATGTCACCCCATGCCCCTCAGATCACTCCAAGCCAATACATACAGCCTCACCCCAACTCCACCCCTCCTCCACCCATTCCCATGCCACCCTGTGTTTCTTCAGGTCCCGTGTGCCACTGCATGAACCCCCATCATGCATCTTGCATAGCCAGTAAGAAAAACGTGCAATCCTGAAAAGCCTGGGAATTATTTTTAAATAATTGGAAATAAATTAAAGTGAGAAATCTAATAAAACCCTGAATTTCAACATTATCATTGATATTGGGAGGGGGGGGGGAACTATGCCAGGGAAAACAAATATAATCGTTAACTGCTTGTTATGTTTGTAATCAATCAAGGAATCAGCTCAAAGGCATATTCTGTTATTACAGCCTCTTAAAACGTTTCAACGCTTCACCTGCTGAGATGAAGCCATTAGCAGATGTTGAAACACAGCCAAGCATTAATATTGGCTACAGCTGCCACAGCAAATTCTTCTATGTACATTGACTGAAATTGACATGGCAAAATGGTGCCACATTTCCATTTCAACGCAGAGTGCCTGTCAGTCAACAGAGAGCAGCAGGTGCAGAGATTTGTTTCAACTTTCAAAAGCAGGTAATTTGTTGAACCACCAGAGCGGTCAGTCATTTAAATCACAGCACAAAACATGAGAGCACAGGCTGACAGGACATTTTCCTTTTACATTTTTAATATATTATGGCACTTTCTTCAATGGAAAATGTACTGTAATCCATTTTTATAAAATACGCAATCATGGTCAATGTTGTGGTCAATTTATCTTTGTAGGATAGATCACTAATGATAAGTCACTGCATTAAAAGCACAACTATGTCATAATAAAAAAAACTGATGATGACATTTGAAGATGTCAAAACATTCTATGCTTGCCTTTCAGAATGTTCATGATTTCTCAGTAACTTTCTCCCAGTGGTTCCGAACTATCCAAGGATCTGGGTTTTATGTTCGGGTTTCCAAAATCCACACCAGCACGCGAAAATTGTTTGCGGCGGGAGGAAATGCAATTTTCACCTGGTCCTCCCAATGGAGACCCCCAAACTCAGAAAAGTTGTGTGCGCAATCTGCAATCCATCAGGAAAAAGACCAGATGGCTTCGGATCGGAAAGGCGCAGCACGATTATCTTTTTAGCAACAAATGGATTATGATCAACGTTTCCCACCTCCACTGAGAGAAGAAGATCCAGCCTGTAAGATCAAATCCCACCAGGACAGTTTGGGAAATTGAATACTGTTAATGATATAAACTTGGAATAAAAGGCTAGTGTCAGGAATGGTGACCATGGTCCTATCAGTTTATCTTGAAAACCCTCTGATTAGCGAATGTCCTTCAGGGAAGGTGGTCTGTTATTCTTTACCTGTCTGGTCTGTATGTGACTCCAGACCCACAGGAATGAGGTTGCGTAGCCTAGCAAGCCACTCAAATGTATTCAAAACTGCAGCTCTTTTTGTATTCCTGTCCAGGACTAGAACGTTTCAGTGAATTGGTAATTGCACTAATGCCTTCTCTGGGATATTTAGGGAAAATTGAACAATCTAATAATATAGCGTTCTTCCTTAATGTAAACACATTCTGTATCATTTCCTTAATCTAACACTAATTGACAGGATGCACAGCTCACCGCTCACATAATGAAAAGTCAACAGCATTAAATGCTTGACATGGCTGGAAACTAAAAAAGAAACACAGATGTTGCATTTAGGAATCTGTGTAAATTATATATAACCAGGGATTCATAAAAGATACAGTACATGTTCAATGATGCTGCAATTTAAACCAGGACACTTGATCTTGTAGTGTCCTAGGGTGAGTCTGTTTTGTTACGGTTTTGAGCTTGTAAATGGAATTGTACGAGAGATTTACTGCAAGGAATAATTTGCATGCTGTTCTACGAAATAATATGAACATGGAGCTTATGCAAATCTTCTACCGCAGGTTCTAACACGGAGCTTACACAAATCTTTCCACTCGGGCTCTTGCACCAAATCATCAAAAATTAAATGGCAAATGAAAGAAAAATGTCACGCTTTGGTTTTCTTTCCTGAAGGCACCAGTTTGCTCATGGTTTCATTGGTGACCTCTGCCCTCTTTTACCTCAGCCGATTTAGGAATACGTGATGATTTCAGTCTGTGATTTTCGAGAGTGGTTCCAGGGATGGAGAACTCCAGTTAAGGGGATAGAACATAGAATACAGAACATACAGTGCAGAAGGAGGACATTCGGCCCATCGAATCTGCACCAACCCACTTAAGCCCTCACTTCCACCCTATCCCCTAACTAATTTAGTGGAATTTTTTGAGGACATTACCAGTGCGGTAGATAACGGGGAGCCAATGGATGTGATATATCTGGATTTCCAGAAAGCCTTTGACAAGGTGCCACACAAAAGATTGCTGCATAAGATAAAAATGCATGGCATTAAGAGGAAAGTAGTAGCATGGATAGAGGATTGGTTAATTAATAGAAAGCAAAAAGTGGGGATTAATGGGTGTTTCTCTGGTTGGCAATCAGTAGCTAGCGGTGTCCCTCAGGGATCAGTGTTGGGCCTACAAGTGTTCACAATTTACATAAATGATTTGGAGTTGGGGACCAAGGGCAATGTGTCCAAGTTTGCAGACGACACTAAGATGAGTGGTAAAGCAAAAAGTGCAGAGGATACTGGAAGTCCGCAGAGGGATTTGGACAGGCTAAGTGAATGGGCTAGAGTCTGGCAGATGGAATACAATGTTGACAAATGTAAGGTTAACCGTTTTGGTAGGAATAACAGCAAAAGGGATTATTATTTAAATGTTAAAATAATAAAACATGCTGCTGTGCAGAGAGACCTGGGTGTGCTCGTGCATGAGTCGCAAAAAGTTGGTTTACAGGTGCAACAGGTGATTAAGAAGGCGAATGGAATTTTGTCCTTCATTGCTAGAGGGATGGAGTTTAAGACTAGGGAGGTTATGCTGCAATTGTATAAGGTGTTAGTGAGGCCACACCTGGAGAATTGTATTCAGTTTTGGTCTCCTTACTTGAGAAAGGACGTACTATCGCTGGAGGGTGAGCAAAGGAGATTCACTAGGTTAATCCCAGGGCTAAAGGGGTTGGATTACGAGGAGAGGTTGAGTAGACTGGGACTGTACTCTTTGGAATTTAGAAGGATGAGGGGGGATCTTATAGAAACATATAAAATTATGAAGGGTATAGATAGGATTGATGCGGGCAGGTTGTTTCCACTGGCGGGTGAAAGCAGAACTAGGGGGCATAGCCTCAAAATAAGGGGAAATAGATTTAGGACTGAGTTTAGGAGGAACTTCTTCACCCAAAGTGTTGTGAATCTATGGAATTCCTTGCCCAGTGAAGCAGTAGAGGCTCCTTCATTAAATGTTTTTAAGATAAAGATAGATAGTCTTTTGAAGATTAAGGGTTATGGTGTTCGGGCCGGAAAGTAGAGCTGAGTCCACAAAGGATTAGCCATGATCTCATTGAATGGCGGAGCAGGCTCGAGGGGCCAGATGGCCTACTCCTGCTCCGAGTTCTTATGTTCATATGTAACCCAATAACCCCTCCTAACCTTTTTGGACACTAAGGGCAATTTAACATGGCCAATAAACCTAAACTGCACGTCTTTGGACTGTGGGAGGAAACCGGAGCACCCGGAGGAAACCCACGCACACACGGGGAGAACTTGCAGACTCCGCACAGACAGTGACTGAAGGCTGGAATAGAACCTGGAACCCTGGCGCTGTGAAGCCACAGTTCTAACCACTGTGCTACCGTGCTGCCCAAATAGGGCTGTTCTTGCTGGAGAAGAGGAGAGCAAGAGGAGATTGGATAGAGATGTTCAAAATCATGAGGGGCCTGGGCAGAGCAGACAGGAAGGAACAATTCCCGTCGGCAGTAGGATCCAGGATCAGAGGGCGCGTGATTAGCAAAAAGAGGCAAAAGTGATCCGAGGAAAGGTTACTTTCCCCTCCCCCCGCGGCGAGCGATTAGGATCTGGAATACATTCCCCGAGAATGTGGTGGAGGCAGGTTCGAGGCGACTTTCAAAAGAGAACTGGATAATTAGCCAGAGGGAAAGACAAATTGCAGGGTTAAGGCGGAGAAGTGGGATTGGGCGGGTTGCTCCTGCAGAGAGGCAGCACGGACATGACAGGCAGAATGGCCTCCTTCTGCGCTGTAACTATTCTATTCCTCTATGACTCCGCGATGGATCACTTGTGAATGCTATATTTTTGGAATCATTTTATGAGGTTGAAGGTCTTTGGAATTCTCTATCCCAAATATGCCATCTTATTTTTTTTTTCCATGTATTCGCTCATGGAATGTGGCCGTCGCTATCGAGGTCAGCATTTATTGCCCATCCCTAATTGCCCTTGGTGAGCTGCCTTCCTGAACCCCGGCAGTGTTGTTGCAACACTAAAGTGCTGTTGTTGAGTATATTCAAGAGTGAGAGATATGTGAACACTAAAGGCAGACGAGGGCACAGTGGTTAGCACTGCTGCCTCACAGCGCCAGGGACCCGGGTTAGATTCCGGCCTTGGGTGACTGTGTGGAGTTTGTACGTTCTCCCCGCGACTGCGTGGGTTTCCTCCAGGTGCTCCAGTTTCCTCCCACAGTCCAAAGATGTGCAGGTTAGGTGGATTGGCCGTGATCAATGAGAGGGGATAGGGTGGGGGAGTGGGTCTAGATAGAGTGCTCTTTCGAAGGATCGATGCAGACTCGATGGGCAGGATGGCCTCCTTCTGCGCTGTAGGGATTCTATGGATTCTATTGTACGGATAAAGGAACCAAGGAATATGGGGATAGGGATAAAAAGTGAAATTGAGATAGAAGAATGGAGAGGCTGCGTGGCCTCCTCACCTAATCCTATTTTTTATAACAAGAACAGAGAAAAGTGGAAGAACTGATCGAGTCTGACAGCATCCGTAGGGAGAGAAAACAAGTGTGAATGTTTCGAGTCCGCCTGGCCCTTCTTCAGAACTGAAGAGAGGGAAAAATGTGATCATATCTAAGAAGGGGTGGAACAGCTGGACCAGTGATTGGTGGGAGCTGGGAGAGATTGCAACAAAGATAGATAAACGTAAGAATCATAGAATCATAGAATCATAGAAGTTTACAGCATGGAAACAGGCCCTTCGGCCTAACCAGTCCATGCCGCCCAGTTTTTACCATTAAGCTAGTCCCAGTTGCCCGCACTTGGCCCATAACCCTCTATACCCATCTTACCCATGTAACTATCTAAATGCTTTTTAAAAGACACAATTGTACCCGCCTCTACTACTACCTCTGGCAGCCCATTCCAGACACTCACTACCCTCTGAGTGAAGAAATTGCCCCTCTGGGCCCTTCTGAATCTCTCCCCTCTCACCTTAAACCTATGCCCTCTAGTTTTAGACTCCCCTACCTTTGGGAAAAGATGTTGACTATCTACCTTATCTATGCCCCTCATTATTTTATAGACCTCTATAAGATCACCCCTAAGCCTCCTACGCTCCAGGGAAAAAAGTCGCAGTCTATCCAGCCTCTCCTTATAACTCAAACCATCAAGTCCCGGCAACATCCTAGTAAATCTTTTCTGCACTCTTTCTAGTTTAATAATATCCTTTCTATAATAGGGTAACCAGAACTGCACACAGTATTCCAAGTGTGGCCGTACCAATGTCTTGTATAACTTCAACAAGACATCCCAACTCCTGTATTCAATGTTCTGACCAATGAAACCAAGCATGCCGAATGCCTTCTTCACCACCCTGTCCACCTGCGACTCCACCTTCAAGGAGCTATGAACCTGTACTCCTAGATCTCTTTGTTCTATAACTCTCCCCAACGCCATACCATTAACTGAGTAGGTCCTGGCCTGATTCGATCTGCCAAAATGCATCACCTCACATTTATCTAAATTAAACTCCATCTGCCATTCGTCGGCCCACTGGCCTAATTGATCAAGATCCCGTTGCAATCCTAGATAACCTTCTTCACTATCCACTGTGCCACCAATCTTGGTGTCATCTGCAAACTTACTAACCATGCCTCCTAAATTCTCATCCAAATCATTAATATAAATCACAAATAACAGTGGACCCAGCACCGATCCCTGAGGCACACCACTGGTCACAGGCCTCCAGTTTGAAAAACAACCCTCTACAACCACCCTCTGCCTTAAGTGACAGATGGACCAGTGGGGGGAGGGGAGTTGCACAGGAACAAAAAGAAAACGTCCGGGATATAACAAAAGGTAAATTCCCGGTTGCTTTTCTTCTTCCCGGCAGCAAGAGCACTGGGATCAATTGTGGAACATCTGTAGCAAGATGAGCTGAAATTAGAGAACCCTGGAAAGCCTGGGAATTGAACGTGGGGTAAAACAAGCTTTTCCTAATGATTTTTCAGTTCTCCACTTTGCCATCCTCTAACAGTTTGTCTGCACAGAGCCAAATGAATGTTTTCCCAATTTAATGTGAGTGTTTGAACCACAAATGTCTGTTCACAGGGAGTGTAATGAAATGTTTGGCTTTTTCTTCCCTCGACCTGCTTTCAAATACACCCACTTATCTTTGAGAGAGTGTGAGGCTCACACTGGGCAACTTGCATCGCTCAGTTGTAGCTTTGTGATGTCTGTAATCTGTGTCCAAATTTGTTACGCACCCATTAAGTGTTTATTCGTTGCCTTTAGCTTTTAAAACCTGCGGACTACCTACTGCCAAATCTTGCACGTTATTTTTATGAAGAGGAGGCAATATTCATGTATCTGATGGATCCTGGAGTCTCGTTACTATACCACTGGACTAACAAACTGGACACTGCGAGTTCAAAAGTGAGATCTATGTCACTGGGCAGGATTCTCCCAGCCCGGGGCCGGCACGCGATTCTCCGCAGAGCGCATTTGGCGCAGCGCCGGTCGCGGGCCGCTCTACACGGCCGGGCAGCCGATTCTCCAGCCCGGATAGGCCGAGCAGCCGCTCTAAAAAGGCAAAGTCCCGTCGGCGCCGTCCACACCTGGTCGCAGTCGGCGGGAACTCTCCGTGCAGGGTCGGGGATGTGGCCTGTGGGGGGGGGGCTCCGACCCCGGGGGGGGCCCCGGAGGGGGCCTGGCCCGCGATCGGGGCCCACCAACCGGCGGGCCGGCCTCTCGCTCCCCGGGCCTATGTTCTCCCGCGCTGGCACCTAATCCCCGCGCCATGTTGCGTCGGGGCAGGTGCACCCACCGTGCATGTGCGGGTTGGCGCCGGCGCCACTGCACATGCGCGGATCCCGCGGCGCCCAGTTCGCGCCGGGATGGGAGGCGGGAGTGGCGTGAACCGCTCCAGCACCGTGCTGGCCCCCTGTAGGGGCCAGAATCGGTACTCCCATCAGCCCGTCAACACCATTGTGAACCGCGACGGCGTTTCCGACGGCGTGGACACATTGCCGTCAAATGGGAGAATCCCACCCACTAAATCCACAGAATCCATAGAATCCCTACAGTGCAGAAGGAGGCCACTTGGCCCATAGAGTCTAAACCAACCCTCCAAAAGGCCCACTCCCCCGCCTAATCCCCGTAACGCAGCGCATCTTGGCCAATCCACTTGACCTGCACATCTCTGGACACTAAGGGATAATTTAGCTCGGCCAATCCACCTAACCTGCACATCTTTGGACTGTGGGAGGAAACAGGAGGGACCCAGAGGAAACCCACGCAGGGAGAATGTGCAAATTCCGCACCTACAGTGGCTGAAGGCTGGAATCGAACCAGGGTCCCTGGCGCTGTGATGCAGCAGTGCTAATCACTGTGCTGCCCTGGTAATGTGTGGGCTGGCACCAGAAAAAAAAAGACCATGAAAAGTGATTGTCGTAAAAACCCACCAATGCGTGATGGAACCCCAGGCCCACTCTATCTAGCCTAAATTACGCACACAATGGCCGGGATTCTCCGCCAAGTCCCGCCGGTAAGGACCTTGTTTGATTTACGCCGGAGGGACTGGCCGAAAACGGCGGGGGGGGGGGGGGCACTGCAAACGGCCCTCGACCGGCATGACACGATTCCCACCCCTGCCGAAAAACCGGTGGCAGAGAATCTGGCAGCCGGCGGCGGGGCTTCGGGGCGCGATTCACGCTGCCCCTGCCGATTCTCCAGCCCGGCGGGGGGTCGGAGAATCTCGCCCAATGCCTTAGGGCATTACACCTGTAATCCATAAATTTATACTGGGAGTGTACAACTATTTCAATCACCCAAATTATTATATAGACTTTAATGTGAGCCTCTATAAGGTGCGGTCAACCTGATCCACTAAAGCCTCCATCATTTTTCTCCTTCGAAAAGGCCCTTATATTCTTCACCCTGCCTCTCTAAAAGCAAAGGACTAAAACTATTTGCAACATATTGGGCAGAACGTTCGTTCTGGGATTGTAACCCAGCTGCAAGGTGGATTTCCAGGTCCCGACCCTGCATCGCAGGGATGGCCAATTAGCGAGTATGGCGTCCCTTCTCCACCCAATTAAATTGTTATCCTCTCCCGCCGCGGCAGCTGGTGGAGTTTGAATTCAATTAATAAATATGGACTATAAAGTGAATCTTAGTAATGGTGACCATGGAACCATTGCTGCAAACACCCACCTGGTTCACTAATAACTTTCAGGGAAGGAAATCTTACCCGGTCTGGCCATCGTACCCGGCCTGGCCTACTAGGACAGCCTGGTAGCACAGTGGTTGGCAATGTTGCTTCATAGCGCCAGGGTCCCTGGTTCGATTCCCGGCTTGGGTCACTGCCTGTGCGGAGTCTGCACGTTCTCCCCGTGTCTGCGCGGGTTTCCTCCGGGTGCTCCGGTTTCCTCCCACAAGTCCCAAAATACGTGCTTGTTGGGTGAATTGGACATTCTGAATTCTCCCTCCGTGTACCCGAACAGGCGCCAGACTGTGGTGACTAGGGGATGTTCACAGTAACTTTGTTGCTAATGTAAACCTACTGACACTAATAAAGATTATTACATGGGACTCCAGATCTGCAGCAATGTGGTTGATGTCGGACCCCTCTCTGAAACACAGTTCAAAGGCAACTTGGGAGAAACCAATGCTGACCTTACCACCAAAGAATGATTCAATTAAAAATGAAATCGTTCTTTCACGATTTCAAAGCTGATTTACAAAGAAAGCATTGTCGGGTAGCATCAGCTGTAATGTGGTGGCCCTGCTGATCAGATTTGTATTTTCCATTCTCTGTGCCATAGTAAAGCAAAAGTGGTAATTACGCAGTGAACAGAAGGAAGCCATTCTGCCCATCGCCCCTGTGCTGTCTCTTTGACAGAAGTAGCCAATTAGCCTAATGCTAACTTGCTCTTTCCTCCCTCCTGCATCTTTTACCCGCTCCATTTGGAAAGTTACCATCGAATCTGCTTCCAGCTCCCTTTCAGTCCCTGATTTCCAGATCACATTAACCTGCTGTGTAAATACGGTACCCACCATCTCTTCCTCTGATACTTTTGCCAATCGCATTAAACTGGTATCCTCTGGTTACTGATGGTTCTGCCAGCGGAAACAATTTTGCCCGATTAACTCTTGTCAAAACCCTTCATCATTTTGAGCACCTCAATTAAATCTCCCCTTAATCTTTCTTCTTCGCTCTAAGGAAACCAAACCCAGCTTCTCGGCTCTCAAAGGCGCATAATCAAACGAAAAGTACGGCCATAAATATTTATCGCCACAAAATGAAATATGGAAGCACAGCTGACTTTTATCTGGGTTAGATACTTTCAGCAATAATCATACAGAAAGCAACTCAGTCAAAGGAGAAACGCGGGCTTATTTTTACAAGCAGAAGGTTAGCACAGTTATATCAGCATCTGGACGTATCACTAAATATAGCATTTGGTGCTTTGTCAGAGTGCTGTTTGAATGGAGCATTTATAGCTTGCTGTTCCAGGAGGTAGCACCACCTATTTCAGTGAAAGTGTTTTGCATGTTCCTTTTATTCCCCCTGCCTTCCTTTCTAACCTCCCCCTCACTGGAGGAAGTTGACTAATGGCCTGACAGCCCTCTTCTCCGGTTCTTCTATCTGGGCCGTCAGTCTTGCGATTACCCATGAGGGCTCTTAACATGCTAAGTTGCAAAATTGAAAGTTTTCTTTGCCCGCAAAGTCGGTGATTACACTGGGTGTGGTTCCCCAGCCCAGAGAAAGTGGGACCACCTTTGTCTAAGGTGTTCTTTCTAGCCCCTCCCCCATATGAGATGAGCAGAGGGCAATGTGATCATAATAATCTTTATTAGTGTCACAAGTAGGCTTGCATTATCACTGCAGTGATGTTTTGGATAATTGGGGCTCATTCTGGAGCCGGTGGGACCTCTACAAACGGGATGGTCTACACCTGGACCAGAGGGGTACCAATATCCTGGGGGGGGAATTTGCTCATGCTCTTCGGAAGGGTTTAAACTAGTTCAGCAGGGGCTTGGGAACCTGAATTGTAGCTCCAGTATACAGGAGGTTGAGAGTAGTGAGGTCATGAGTAAGGTTTCAAAGTTGCAGGAGTGTACCGGCAGGCAGGAAGGTGGTTTAAAGTGTGTCTTCTTCAATGGCAGGAGCATCCGGAATAAGGTGGGTGAACTTGCGGCATGGGTTGGTACCTGGGACTTCGATGTTGTGGCCATTTCGGAGACATGGATAGAGCAGGGACAGGAATGGTTGCTGCAGGTGCCGGGGTTTAGATATTTCAGTAAGCTCAGGGAAGGTGGTAAAAGAGGGGGAGGGGTGGCATTGTTAGTCAAGGACAGTATTACGGTGGCAGAAAGGACGTTTGATGAGGACTTGTCTACTGAGGTAGTATGAGCTGAGGTTAGAAACAGGAAAGGAGAGGTTACCCTGTTAGGGGTTTTCTATAGGCCTCCAAAAAGTTCCAGAGATGTAGAGGAAAGGATTGCAAAGATGATTCTGGATAGGAGCGAAACCAACAGGGTAGTTGTTATGAGGGACTTTAACTTTCCAAATATTGGCTGGAAACTCTATAGTTCGAGTACTTTAGATGGGTCCGTTTTTGTCCAATGTGTGCAGTAGGGTTTCCTGACACAGTATGTAGATAGGCCAACGAGAGGCGAGGCCATATTGGATTTGGTACTGGGTAATGAACCAGGACAGGTGTTAGATTTGGAGGTAGGTGAGCACTTTGGTGATAGTGACCACAATTCGATTACGTTTACTTTAGTGATGGAAATGGATAGGTATATACCGCAGGGCAAGAGTTCTATCTGGGGAAAGGCAATTATGATGCGATGAGGCAAGACTTAGGATGCATTGGCTGGAGATGAAAACTGCAGGGGATGGGCACAATGTAAATGTGGAGCTTGTTCAAGGAACAGCTACTGCGTGTCCTTGATAAGTATGTACCTGTCAGGCAGGGAGGAAGTGGTCGAGCGAGGGAACTGTGGTTTACTAAAGCAGTCGAAACACTTGTCAAGAAGAAGAAGGAGGCTTATATAAAGATGAGACGTGAAGGTTCAGTTAGGGCGCTCGAGAGTTACAAGTTAGCGAGGAAGGACCTAAAGAGAGAACTAAGAAGAGCCAGGAGGGGACATGAGAAGTCTTTGGCAGGTAGGATCAAGGATAACCCTAAAGCTTTCTATAGATATGTCAGGAATAAAAGAATGACTAGGGTAAGAGTAGGGCCAGTCAGGGACAGTCGTGGGAAGTTGTGCATGGAGTCCGAGGAGATAGGAGAGGTGCTAAATGAATATTTTTCGTCAGTATTCACAAAGGAAAAAGACAATGTTGTCGAGGAGAATACTGAGATTCAGGCTACTAGACTAGAAAGGCTTGAGATTCATAAGGAGGAGGTGTTAGCAATTCTGGAAAGTGTGAAAATAGGTAAGTCCCCTGGGCCGGATGGGATTTATCCTAGGATTCTCTGGGAAGCTAGGGAGGAGATTGCTGAGCCTTTGGCTTTGATCTTTAAGTCATCTTTGTCAACAGGAATAGTGCCAGAAGACTGGAGGATAGCAAATGTTGTCCCCTTGTTCAAGAAGTGGAGTAGAGACAACCCCGGTAACTATAGACCAGTGAGCCTTACATCTGTTGTGGGAAAAGTCTTGGAAAGGTTTATAAGAGATAGGATGTATAATCATCTGGAAAGGAATAATTTGATTAGAGATATTCAACACGGTTTTGTGAAGGGTAGGTTGTGCCTCACAAACCTTATTGAGTTCTTTGAGAAGGTGACAAAACAGGTGGATGAGGATAAAGCAGTTGATGTGGTGTATATGGATTTCAGCAAAGCGTTTGTTAAGGTTCCCCACAGTAGGCTAATGCAGAAAATACGGGGGCATGGGATTCTGGGTGATTTAGCAGTTTGGATCAGAAATTGGCTAGCTGGAAGAAGACAAAGGGTGGTGGTTGATGGGAAATGTTCAGACTGGAGTCCAGTTACTAGTGGTGTACCACAAGGATCTGTTTTGGGGCCACTGCTATTTGTCATTTTCATAAATGACCTGGAGGAGGGCGTAGAAGGATGGGTGAGTAAATTTGCAGATGCACTAAAGTCGGTGGAGTTGTGGACAGTGCAGAAGGATGTTACAAGTTACAGAGGGACATAGATAAGCTGCAGCGCTGGGCTGAGAGGTGGCAAATGGAGTTTAATGCAGAAAAGTGTGAGGTGATTCAATTTGGAAGGAATAACAGGAAGACAGAGTACTGGGCTAATGGTAAGATTCTTGGTAGTGTGGATGAGCAGAGAGATCTCTGTGTCCATGTACATAGATCCCTGAAAGTTGCCACCCAGGTTGAGAGGGTTGTTAAGAAGGCGTACGGTGTGTTAGCTTTTATTGGTAGAGGGATTGAGTTTTGGAGCTGTTGCAGCTGTACAAAACTCTGGTGCGGCCGGATTTGGAATATTGACTGCAATTCTGGTCGCCGCATTATAGGAAGGATGTGAAAGCATTGGAAAGGGTGCAGCGGAGAGTTACCAGAATGTTGCCTGGCATGGGAGGGAAGATCTTATGAGGGAAGGCTGAGGGACTTGAGGCTGTTTTCGTTAGAGAGAAGAAGGTTAAGAGGTGACTTAATTGAGACATACAAGATGATCAGAGTATTAGATAGGGTGGACAGTGAGAGCCTTTTTCTTCGGATGGCGATGGCTAGCACGAGGGGACATAGCTTTAAATTGAGGGGAGATAGATATAGGACAGATGTCAGAGGTAGGTTCTTTACTCAGAGAGTAGTAAGGGCGTGGAATGCCCTGCCTGCAACAGTGGTGGACTCATCAACACTAAGGGCATTCAAATGGCCATTGGATAGACATATGGACGATAAGGGAATAGTGTAGATGGGCTTTAGAGTGGTTTCACAGGTCGGCGCAACATCGAGGGCCGAAGGGCCTGTACTGCGCTGTAATGTTCTATGTTCTATGTTCCTGCAAACATCCCCTAGTCACCACATTCCGGCACGTGTTCGGGTACACTGAGGGAGAATTCAAAATGTCCAATTCACCTAACAAGCACGTCTTTCAGGACTTGTGGGATACACCGGAGCACCCGGAAGAAACCCACACAGACACGGGGAGAATGTGCTGACTCCACACAGACAGTGGCCCAAGCCGAGAATCGAACCTGGGACCTGATAACCACTGTGCTACCGTGCCGTCCATGCTTACCAGATATTACTTACCAAAATGACCTTCATGCATATGTCACTTGTGTGCAGAGTCTTCACTAGGGAAGCCACGGTTCAAAGCCCTGTCCCTGTTGTCAATTCACCACATCGATGGGCCTTGGTAAATGGACCCTGGTAGAAGTCTGCACATGATTGTGGTTAACGTGGGGACCTTGGGGTCACCATCATTGTCCGCATGAGCTTGATGGGTTGGTAGAGATAAGCCATGATCTGATTGATTAGCGGAGCAGGCTCGAAGATCTGAATTGCCTACTTCTGCTCCTAATTCCTATGAACCTACGTATTCAGATTTCAACACACTGCAGCCACCTTCATGAACAGGAGGCGCACAGTCTTCCTTTGCCTCATCTTCCTTTGCCTCTTCTGCCTTTGAGAACCTTTAAGACGGCACTTTGTCTGGTGCCTCCCCCTGATCTTGCTGCCATGCAGGGCTCGACCAGGAGAATGGAACCCCGAAGGCATTGCTCAAAGGATTGTCGAAACATATCGGCATGTCAAGGCGATGATCCATGGAGATGATGAGGAGATCCAACATTGGATCAGCTGCACTGGCCCAGGGTTCTCCAAAGTACGGCAGAGAGTGTTAGGCAACAACGACTTGCACGAGTCAACCAAAGTTCAAGTGGACAAAGCAGTTGTTGTCACCACACTCCTGTAGCTGCAGTGAAACCTCGGCTGAGCATCAACATCACAAAAGAGAGCTAGAGAAATTCAATTAGCAAATCCTCCACCACGTTCTCCAGATACAATGAGAGAACCATCGAACGAATGTTAGTGTGCTTATTGAAACCAGCTCGACAAATAATCAGACAAAACCCCCTTTACAAAATTAACTTCAATAGAGGGGACACCGTGTCTAGGTGACCAAAAACTGTTTCCCCCACCAAGTCCTGTTTTCTCAATTTTCAACTGACCAATGGGCAATAAATACTGGTCTAGCCAATAAAAAAGAAAGGTTTTGTCTCGCCAATGTCTAGTTGAATCAAGAGTTCATCACTTTTTATGTCTCTTTTTTAATGATATCGAGACGCAGCGTAGCAGCAAAGCCAACACCGATTTGGGCTCTAATCTGGGATCTTTCTGTTCTGCATGGTTGAGCTCCCGCTGAGGGAAGACTGAATTGACGGACGGAGTTGCTGGGGAGCGTGGGGCATTATTCAATCGTTCATCAGGGGTGACTTTCGACCATTGGGGTAAGTGAAGACATATTCTTCATGGCAAGGCGAGACACTGAAAGATCAAACTTCTCAATCTACCTCTGGTTCATTGCAAAGTGATGCAGTGTGCTCCTTCAGGCATTTGTTTTCAACTCTCTAAAAATGATTAATGATAATCCAGGCGAGTGCCACTATTATGAAAATTTCAACCTAGATGTCAAATGCGGATTATATCTTGTGTCGCTGGCTTGTATCTACTGCGTATATCTAATGCTTGCAGTATTATTTCCATACCCTAGTTTAGAACTCAGTGCACCAAACGGTTTGATGAGACACATATTTCAAAGGTTTTTTTTTCTGTTTGAGTATTTGCATGTTTTTCATGTGCTGCTGTTAATGGGGACGGTCATCGAAAGTATGTTTCAAAACAAAAAACACCAACAGCCGCTGAGTTGAAATTTCGGTACTTGTTCCTCACCTCAGACCGTCCTACGTCTCTCCCAGAGTGAAGCCAACAAGACGGGAAATGCACCGCAACATTGTTCTGGATTCCAGCGATTACCGTGGAAACTATGCTATAAATGGACAATAAGTGCCTGCAAATTGGGAGTTGGGATTTTGCAACCCCACCCCCACCCCCCAAGCCTACTCTGTCATTTGATAAGATCATGGCTGACCTGTGTTTGGGCTTCATCCAACTTCAACATCCGTCTTGCCCACCATAGCCTTTTAACTCCACTGTCGATCAAGAATCTAACTCAGCCTTAGAGGTATTCAATGATCTCTGAGGAAGAGAATCCGACTAACCAACAACCCTCTGAGAGAAAATAAAGTTCTCCTCACCTCCGTCTTAAATGGGAGACACTTCATTTTAAACTGTGCCCACCCCCCCCGCACCGCCCCCCCTCCCCCCTCCATTCTACCCTCTGCCACAAGGGGGAAACATCCTCACAGTATCCGCTTTGTCAAGTCACCTCACGATCTTATGGGTGGGATTCTCCATCCCACCACACCGGTCTTCTGGCACAGCAACCACCCCCCACCCCCAGCCTGGGCAGCGGTATTCTCTATCACGGCACAGCCGGTTAACAGGGTTCCCCATTGATGCACCGTCAATTACTACAAGACGAGAATGGTGGAACAATCGAGGCTTTATTGAACAAGATGTTGTGCCTCTTGTAGCTGGAATCAGAATGGCTGCAACGCCGGAGAGCACACACTTTTATACGGCGCCTGCTGGGCGCAGCCAGCAGGCAGGGATTTACCACTGTACCTCTAATATACGGGCAGTGCCGTAATACATATAATATACCACGAGTGGTGACTACCACACCCATTCTGGGCGCTTCCAAGCTGTCAGCGAAACGGAGGATCCAGCCCTTTTTATTTTAATAAGATCACCGTTCATTCTTCTAAATTCTAACCGGCCCAACCTGTCCAACCTTCCCTCAAGAGATAGCCACTTCATCCCAGCAATCAGTCATCTATACCTCCTCCAAACAGCTTCAATTAGAATCATATCCTTTCTTAAGCAAATCGAAGCAGGTACTAACTTGGAATCAGAATAATATTGGCTAATATTGGTTTGCATCTGATACAGAATGTTGGTTTATAATATCAGTTAATTTTGCTAACTTGGCATGTCTGAATAATGTTGGTATCAGTGTCAGAGTGTAAAACTCCATCGGAAAGGTCTACAGGAGCAACATAACGAGAAGTCATTGGTGCGGTGGTATTGTCACTAGATCAGGAATCCTGTGACCCAGGGTAAATCTCTGGGAACCCGATTCAAATCCCTCATGGTAGATGCTGTAATTTGAATCCACTAAAAATCTGGAATTACAAGTCTAAAGGATGACCATGTCGATTATTGTAAAAAAAAACATGGGCGCGATTCTCCATGTCGGAGAATCCCCCACCAGGTCGGAGAATCACAGGGGGTCGGCGTGAATCCCGCCCCCGCCGTGTCCCGAATTCTCTGCCACCGGAGATTCGGCAGGGGGCGGGAATCGCGCCGCGCCGGTCGGCGGGCCCACCCCCGGCGATTCTCCGGTCCGCGAAGGGGCCGAAGTCCCGCCGCTGTCAACCCACACCAGTCGGCATGGATTGAACCACCTTTTGAACGGCGGGACAAGGCGGCGCGGGCGGGCTCCGGGGGCCTGGGGGGGGGGCGCGGGGTGATCTGGCCCCGGGGGGTGACCCCACGGTGGCCTGGCCCGCGATCGGGGCCCACCGATCCACGGGCGGGCCTGTGCCGTGGGGGCACTCTTTTCCTTCCGCCTTCGCCATGGTCTTCACTATGGCGGAGGCGGAAGAGACCCCCTCCACTGCGCATGTGCGGGGATGCCGTGAGCAGCCGCTGACGCTCCCGCGCATGCGTCACCCGGCGAAGTCATTTCCGCGCTAGCTGGTGGGGCGGAAATCAGTCCGGCTCGGGCCTAGCCCCTCAAGGTGAGGGCTCGGCCCCTCAAGGTGCGGAGAATTCCGCACCTTTGGGGCGGCGCGATGCCGGACTGATTCGCGCCGTTTTTGGCGCCGGTCGGCGGACATCGCGCCGATTGCGGAGAATCCCGCCCCATCTGTTTCACAAATGCCCTTTTGGGAAAGAAATCTGCCATCCATACCTAGTCTGGTCAAATGTGACTGCAGATCCATAGCAATGTGGTTGACCCACAAAAAGGCTGGTCCCCTGCCAGAGATGCCCATATCCCATGAGTGTTTGGCCCTGCCTGATAACTTTGGAATCTTCCCTGATTAGTCTTTCCCAGTGTTAGGAAGGAGTTGATTTTGGTGATGGAAATTGGGAATGATCTGATCAAAAATCCTTGGGGCGCGGGGGGGTCATCACAATAGTGGCTGCATTTCAAAAGTACTCCGCTGCCCACAAGGCGCTTTGGGCATCCAGTGGTCGGAGAGGCGCTACATTAATGCAAGCTCTCCTTTCTTTTCACTCTGTGTGACTCATCATTCCACCTTTACCCTTAAATATCAGGTCACTAATTAATCTTGTATGCACAATTAAAACCAAATAAAACTGTCTGTTTGGATTAATGACTTTGTTAACAGCATACAACCACATTAACCAGCTTGCTAAAAATAATACCGTCCTCAAAACTTCCTCCATAGCAAATACATCAATTTTACTTAATCCAATGAACAAGAGAATCTTTATCAGGAAAATATTCCTTTCCTGCCACTTCTATGGCTTTGGGAAAAGCTACAGTGGGCAGACTTTAACGTGGCTCACTATTACAGCCCCAATTCGATAGTTCAAACTTATTATCATTGCATGTCACGGCTCGAGAACAATGTTCCATTCTCCAGAGAGGCGTCTCAAAGGGTTCTCACCTCTGGTTCAATAGGCTCAGGGACTTGAGTGCATATTCTAGGTTGATATCCCAACAACCAATAACTGGGGGTAGTGCTGCACCGTCAGAGCTCCTGCATCTTTCGGGTTAAGATATTAGACTGAGTGGGTTGCCTACGTTGTAAGCATACGCCAGATCTAAAAGGCTCTATTGCAAGAAGAACAGGGCAATTCTCCTCAGTGTCCCACTGACAGTATGTACCTCTAAAACAACAGCTTGAAAACAGGTGATCTGATCGTAGTTGTTTGTGGGATCTTCCTGTGCGGAATCTAGCTGTTGCATTTCTTCCATTCAAACAGGCTGCACATGCAATGTACATCACCGGCTGTAACGCGCTTTGTAAGGCCGTAAGATATAGGAGCAGAATTAGGCCATTCAGCCCATTCATTCTGCTCCACCATTCAATCATGGCTGATATGTTTAGCATCCCCATTCTCCTGCCTTCTCCCCATAACCCCTGATCCCCTTATTAATCAACAACCTATCTTGGTCTTAAAGACACTCGGTGATTTGGCCTCCACAGCCTTCTGCGCAAAGAATTCCACAGAATCACCACCCTCGGGCTGAAGAAATTCCTCCTGATCTCTGTTTTAAAGGATCGTCCCTTCAGTCTGAGATTGTGTCCTCTGGTTCTAGTTTTTCCGACTGGTGGAAACATCCCCTCCACATCCACTCCATCTAGGCCTCTTTGGGACATCTGCAGGTCACGACAGGTGCTGTATGAGCACAAGCCTGCCTTTATTCATGTGGTACCCCACCATAGACGCTGAAAGAAATGCTCGCAGTGCTTCAGGATTGGAAACTAAAGGACTGAAGATCTGGAGACCACAACAGAGACCGAGGACCATGCAAGCAAATGGCTGTGATTGGTATGGAAGGAGAAGGTGGCCACCACATGGCCTTGTCCCTGAGAGCGAGGAGGCAAGTTACAAAAACCTCACAGAACCCACTGCCACCTTCCTCAGGGTGACCGTGAAGGAGAATCCCAGGCTACATTGCACAATACAGATTAATTCCCCGATTCGGCACCAGAAACCATTTCCAGCCACTTGCAATTTTTAGCCTGGGTTGAAAATGCCCAGACTCCCTCAAGAGTCGTGACAAAGGCTTAGATAAAGAAGTGGAGGCTTACCTCTTCCCATTGATGGATGTAACGAATCAGCCTGGATAACCGCAACAGCCGGAGAAGACTGAGAATTTTGGTGAACCTTACGATTCGCAACGCCCTGGCAGTCTTATAAACCTCCGAGTCGATCCTCGTTTCAACTATTAGAAAAATATAGTCCACTGGGATGGAAGATATGAAGTCTACCACAAACCAGCTTTTTAAGTACTTCATCTTGATCCTCTGCGGGTCTAAAATGATCTCCGTGTTGTCCTCCACAACAATCCCAGTTCTGAAATTCAACACTAGATCGACAAGAAAGAAGGTGTCCGACACGACGTTGAAGACTATCCAGGGGGTGGTGTTTTCGTCCTTGAAGAAGGTGATCCCCACAGGAATGATGATCAGATTTCCCACCATGAGGAGGAGCATAGCCAGGTCCCAGTAGAACCTGTCGGGGGAAATACAGCAATTTTTAGTTTCAAGCATCACTGAATTGAAAAGTAAAAGCACTTTAATGTTACTGAGGGCCGTGACTCCCCGGCCTTTACCCACCGGCGGGATGTTCCGGTTCCACCGAAGGTGACACCCCACACCCGCCGCAGCGTAGTTCCCCAGCGGCGGGATGGGAGAACCACGTATAAGGCTGCAGACTTCGGTGAGGCTGGAAGATCCTGCCGGCAACCAATGGCGAACTACGTTAGCCGCCGGAAAGCATACGGTGGGGAGGTATGGAAACCCCAGCCAATAGAATTATGCAGAAGGTATGCACAGAAAGAACGCACATCCCAACTAGTCCATAGCAGACCCATAGCTCATGCAAAGTGCCTCGAGAACATTGAACATACAGTGCAGGAGGCCATTCGGCCCATCGGGTCTGCACCAACCAACTTAAGCCCTCACTTCCACCCTATCCCCGTAACCCAATAACCCCAACCAGCCTCCCCGAACAGGTGCCGGAATGTGGCGACTAGGGGCTTTTCACAGTAACTTCATTGAAGCCTACTTGTGACAATAAGCGATTTTCATTAAATTTCATTGACGTTTTTGGTCACTAAGGGCAATTTATCATTGCCAATCCACCTAACTTGCACGTTTTTGGATTGTGGGAGGAAACCGGAGCACCCGGAGGAAACCCACGCAGACACGGGGAGAACGTGCAGACTCCGCACAGACAGTGACCCAGCGGGGAATCGAACCTGTGACCGTGGCGCTGTGAAGCCACAATGCTAGCGACTTGTGCTACCGTGCTGCAGATTGCAGATTGCAAACATCCAAACCTCCAAACCCAACAACCACAGTTTCAGTCTTCCCCGACATAATAATAATCTTTATTAGTGTCACAAGTAGGCTTACATTAACACTGCAATGATGTTATGTGAAAATCCCCTAGTCGCCACTCTGCGGCGCCTGTTCAGGTACACTGAGGGAGAATTCGGAATGTCCAATTCACCTAACAAACAAGTCTTTCGGGATATTGTGGGAGGAAACCGGAGCAGCCGGAGGAAACCCACGCAGACACGGGGAGAACGTGCAGACTCCGCACAGACAGTGACCCAAGCCGGGAATCGAACCTGGATCCCTGGCGCTGTGGAGCAACAGTGCTAGCCACTGTGCCACCTTTAAGAGCACATGTAATGCACCTAAACCTCAATTAATAAAACTTTCTTTTGCTCTAACGTAAAAAGTCACCATACTGCCAGATGACCACAGGCTGCTTTCCCCTTTGGAGGAGGAGAGCAGACTGGTGGTGTTTTAACCCGAGGGTCACCACACCTCAGGCGGGATTGAGAAGGCGGGGCCTTCATGAATCACTTCAGCCAGCACGGGAATTGAACCCATTCCGTTGGCCTTGCTCTGCATCGTAAACCAACTGTCCAGCCAACTGAGGTAACCTGGCCCTCTGATGTATATACCTAACGATTGAGAATTTAATGAACTCAAATCTGATAACTTCTGGGGCGTCATTCTCCGACCCCCTGCCGGGTCGAAGAATGGCCGTTGGCCGCCGTGAATCACGCCCCCGCCCCCGCCGAAGTCTCCGGTACCGGAGATTGGGCGGGGGCGGGAATCGGGCCGCGCCGGTTGGCGGGACCCCCCGCTCAATTCTCCGGCCCGAATGGGCCGAAGTCCCGCCCAGAAATTGCCTGTCCCGCCGGCGTAAATCAAAGCTGGTATTTACCGGCGGGACAAGGCGGCGTGGGCGGGCTCCGTGGTCCTGGGGGGGGCGCGGGGCGATCTGACCCCGGGGGGTGCCCCCACGGTGGCCTAGCCCGCGATCGGGGCCCACCGATCCGCGGGCGGGCCTGTGCCCTGGGGGCACCCTTTCCCTTCCGCCTCCGCCATGGCCTCCACCATGGCGGAGGCGGGAGAGACTCTCCCCACTGCGCATGCGCGGGAAACTGTCGGCGGCCGCTAACGCTCCCGCGCATACGCCGCATTTCCGCGCCAGCTGGCGGGGCAACAAACGCCATTTCCGCCAGCTGGCGGGGCGGAAATCCCCCCGGCGTCGGCCTAGCCCCTCAATGTTGGGACTCGGCCCCCAAAGATGCGGAAAGAGTAGGACCAGTCAAGGACAGGGATGGGAAGTTGTGTGTAGAGCCTGAAGAGATAGGCGAGATACTAAATGAATATTTTTCGTCAGTATTCACTCAGGAAAAAGACAATGTTGTGGAGGAGAATGCTGAGCTCCAGGTAAATAGATTAGATGGCATTGAGGTACGTAGGGAAGAGGTGTTGGCAATTCTGGACAGGCTGAAAATAGATAAGTCCCCGGGACCTGATGGGATTTATCCTAGGATTCTCTGGGAGGCCAGGGAAGAGATTGCTGGACCTTTGGCTTTGATTTTTATGTCATCATGGGCTACAGGAATAGTGCCAGAGGACTGGAGGATAGCAAATGTGGTCCCTTTGTTCAAAAAGGGGAGCAGAGACAACCCCGGCAACTATAGACCGGTGTGCCTCACGTCTGTAGTGGGTAAAGTCTTGGAGGGGATTATAAGAGACAAGATTTATAATCATCTAGATAGGAATAATATGATCAGGGATAGTCAGCATGGCTTTGTGAAGGGTAGGTCATGCCTCACAAACCTTATCGAGTTCTTTGAGAAGGTGACTGAACAGGTAGACGAGGGTAGAGCAGTTGATGTGGTGTATATGGATTTCAGCAAAGCGTTTGATAAGGTTCCCCACGGTAGGCTATTGCAGAAAATACGGAGGCTGGGGATTGAGGGTGATTTAGAGATGTGGATCAGAAATTGGCTAGCTGAAAGAAGACAGAGGGTGGTGGTTGATGGGAAATGTTCAGAATGGAGTTCAGTCACAAGTGGAGTACCACAAGGATCTGTTCTGGGGCCGTTGCTGTTTGTCATTTTTATCAATGACCTAGAGGGTGGGTGAGTAAATTTGCAGACGATACTAAAGTCGGTGGTGTTGTCGATAGTGTGGAAGGATGTAGCAGGTTACAGAGGGATATAGATAAGCTGCAGAGCTGGGCTGAGAGGTGGCAAATGGAGTTTAATGTAGAGAAGTGTGAGGTGATTCACTTTGGAAGGAATAACAGGAATGTGGAATATTTGGCTAATGGTAAAGTTCTTGAAAGTGTGGATGAGCAGAGGGATCTAGGTGTCCATGTACATAGATCCCTGAAAGTTGCCACCCAGGTTGATAGGGTGGTGAAGAAGGCCTATGGAGTGATGGCCTTTATTGGTAGAGGGATTGAGTTCCGGAGTCAGGAGGTCATGTTGCAGCTGTACAGAACTCTGGTACGGCCGCATTTGGAGTATTGCGTACAGTTCTGGTCACCGCATTATAGGAAGGACGTGGAGGCTTTGGAGCGGGTGCAGAGGAGATTTACCAGGATGTTGCCTGGTATGGAGGGAAAATCTTATGAGGAAAGGCTGATGGACTTGAGGTTGTTTTTGTTGGAGAGAAGAAGGTTAAGAGGAGACTTAATAGAGGCATACAAAATGATCAGGGGGTTGGATAGGGTGGACAGTGAGAGCCTTCTCCCGCGGATGGAAATGGCTGGCACGAGGGGACATAGCTTTAAACTGAGGGGTAATAGATATAGGACAGAGGTCAGAGGTAGGTTCTTTACGCAAAGAGTAGTGAGGCCGTGGAATGCCCTACCTGCTACAGTAGTGAACCCGCCAACATTGAGGGCATTTAAAAGTTTATTGGATAAACATATGGATGATAATGGTATAGTGTAGGTTAGATGGCTTTTGTTTCGGTGCAACATCGTGGGCCGAAGGGCCTGTACTGTGCTGTATTGTTCTATGTTCTATGTTCTAACTCTAATTTACGCCGGCGGGACCTACATAGAACGAGCGGGACGTCGGCCCATCGCGGGTCGGAGAATCGGCGGGGGGCCGCTGTGAGCGGCCACCGACCGGCGCGGCACGATTCCCGCCCCAGACAATTCTCTGGCGAAAGAGAATTCGGCGGCTGGCGGGGACGGGATTCAGGCCGCCCCCCCGCCGATTCTCCGACCCCCGCCGGGTCGGAGAATCCCGCACATGGACTTTAACACAATGCAGAATGCAATATACTTTTCATTTTTATTCTGTTAATTTTGGAAACCTGAGTTTTGCAAAGTATTGCGATTATCTGGAAGTTGAATTGTTCATAATTGTGCAATTCTTTTATTATTTCATACCTTGGGCGGGATTCTCGAATCTCGCGGCAGAGTGTCCACACCATCCTAAACGCCATCACGTTTTACGACGGCATGAGCGGGCCGCTCCCACATCTAATACTGGCCCCTTCAGGGGGCCAGCATGGTGCTGGAGCGGTTCGCGCTGCTCCAGCTGCAAATCATGGCGCGAACTGGGAGCCGCAGGATCCGGGCATGCGCAGTTGCGCCGGCACCAACGAAGACATGCACAGTGGCCTCCTTCAATGCGCCGGCCCCGACGCAACATGGCGCAGGGCTACAGGGGCCAGGCCACATCGGAGGCCCCCCCTAGGGTCGGACACCCCTCCCCCCCACAGGCCGCCACCCGACCCTTACACTCCGAGGTTCCGCCGGCCCAGAGCAGGTTAGAACGGCGGCGGCGGGACTCGGCTCTTTTCCTACGGCCGCTCGGCCCATCCGGGTCAGAGAATCGGTGGGCCGACCGCGTAGGGCAGCCCGCGACCGGAGCCGCGCCAACCACGCCAGCGCCAATGGCGCCGATTCGCCGCAGCCGGCATCGGGGCTGCGTGGCCCTTTCGCGGGGATTCTCCAGCCCGGCGCGGGACTGGGAGAATCCCGCCCCTTATTTTTATTTGAATAATTCTCTGTAACTGTGCTATGAATTATGAAGACTTGTTTTACTTTTACCATCGTCACTCCTTCAGTGCCAATTGTATTCATCTCAATCACTCGGTGTGATAGCAAGTTCCTCATCCTGATATTGTTTTTCACATGATCGACATATCCCACCCTCTGTTAATTTGGATTTCTCCCTTGAAGATTCATCTTCATCGACCAGTAACTCAGTGAATTGCATCAAACTGTCCTTGACCAGGCATGCAATCACACGTTTGGGCGGTTCCTACTTTGTAATCCTCGCCTGCTATACCTATGTGAACACGTTCCGACAGTTTGCATGCATGACTCTGTGCTGCCTGGAGATCAGCAACAGGCAATCACAACTGAATCATCTAACGATCCCTTCTGTCGCCAATAACATCTCAAACTAACTTGGCCAGAGGTCAGAAGACTGGCAGCAGTCAGGAGCGCATGTAAAAAGTGAGTCTTATCAAATTCCACCAAATCCTCCAGGTTGATAGCAGCATCCGCCAGGGGCTGAAAGCTTTGGGCCACTTAAAGTAACACAACAGCGGAGGATGGTGGTGGTCAAATGTCAAATGTCACTCAGCTAGTAATCCAGAGGCCCAGGAAAATGGGGCGGGATTCTCTGACACCCCGCTGGGTCGGAGAATCACCGGGGGGCAGTGTGAATCCCGCCCCCGCCGGCCGCCGAATTCTCCGGCACTGGATATTCGGCAGGGACGGGAATCACACCCTTCGGTAGGCCCTCCCCGGCGATTCTCCAGCCCGCGATGGGCCAAAGTCCCGCTGCTGCCATGCCAGTCCCGCCGGCGTGAATCAAACCACCTACCTTACCGGTGGGACTGGCGGCGCGGGCAGGGCTGGCCCCGGGGTGTGCCCTCACGGTGGCCTGGCCCGTGATCGAGGCCCACCGATCCGCGGGTGGGCCTGTGCCGTGGGGGCATGCTTTTCCCTCCGCCTTGGCCATAGTCTTCACCATGGCCGACGCGAAAGAGACACCCCCCCCTGCGCATGCGCGGGGATGACGTCAGCAGCCGCTGACGCTCCCACGCATGCGCGGACTTCCGCCGGCCGGCGAAGTCCTTTCGTCCCGGCTGGCGTGGCGCCAAAGGCCTTCCACGCCAGCCGTTGGAGCGGAAACCACTCCGGCGCGGGCCTAGCCCCTCACGGTGAGGGCTTGGCCCCTAAAGGTGCAGAGAAATCCGCACCTTCGGGGCGGCTCGACGCCAGAGTGGTTCCCGCCACTCCATCCCGCCAGGATCGCCCACCCCGCCGGGTAAGGGAGAATCCCGGCCACGCTCTGGGGAACAAGCTCCAGGGTCCCAGGTTAGATTCCCGGCTTGGGTCACTGTCTGTGTGGAGTCTGCACATCCTCCCCATGTCTGTGTGGGTTTCCTCCGGATGCTCCAGTTTCCTCCCACAGTCCAAAGATGTGCAGGTTAGGTGGATTGGCCGTGCTAAATTGCCCTTAGTGTCCAAAATGGTGAGGTGAGGTTACTGGGTTAAGGGGATAGGGTCAAGGCGTGGGCTTAAGCTTAAGTAGGGTGCTCTTTCTAAGGGCCGGTGCTAACTTGATGGGCCGAACAGCTTCCTGCACTGTAAATTCTATGATTCTATAAGTCAGGATGGTGAGGGGTTTGGCGGAAACGTCTAGGTGTTGGTGTCCCCATGTGTCTGCTGTCCTTGTACCTCCAGCTGGCAGCGGTTGCGGGTTTGAAAGGTGCTGCCTAAGGAACTTTAGTGAGTTCCTGCAGTGCATCTTGTAGATGGTACACTGCTGCCACTGTGCATCGGCGGTGGAGGGAGTGAATGTTTGTGGCTGGGGTGCCAAACAAGCCGGTTGCTTTGTCCTGGATGGCATTGAGCTTCTTGAGTGTTGTTGGAGCTGCACTCATCCTGGCAAGTGGAGAGTATTCCATCACACTCCTGACTTGAATCGTGTAGATGGTGGCCAGGCTTTGGGAAGTCAGGAGACGAGTTACCTGCCGCAGGATTCCTGGCCTCTGATCTGCTTTTATAGGCTAGTCCTGTTCATTTTCTGGTTAGTGGTAAGCAAAGTAACATTGTGGATAGCACAATTGCTTCACAGCTCCAGAGTCCCAGGTTCGATTCCGGCTTGGGTCACTGTCTGTGCGGAGTCTGCACATCCTCCCCGTGTGTGCGTGGGTTTCCTCCGGGTGCTCCGGTTTCCTCCCACAGTCCAAAGATGTGTGGGTTAGGTGGATTGGCCATGCTAAATTGCCCTTAGTGTCCAAAATTGCCCTTAGTGTTGGGTGAGGTTACTGGGTTATGGGGATAGGGTGGAGGTGTGGACCTTGGGTAGGGTGCTCTTCCTAAGAGCCGGTGCAGACTCGATGGGCCGAATGGCCTCCTTCTGCACTGTAAATTCTATGATTCTATGAAAACCAGAAAATCCTGGACAATCTCAGCAAACCCGTGGAGAGAGAAGGGAAGTGACGTTTTGAGTCTGGATAACTTTGTCCAGTTGAGCTTGTCCAGGATTTTCTGTTGTTGTCCAAGATTCCAGCATCCGCAATAATTTGCTTTTAATGTTCTGGGGACATGGGTCCAAATCTCCACACAGATGGTGGTGGAATTCAAACTAAATTTATACATCTGGAATTGAAAGCTAGTCTCGTAAACAATGACCATGAAACTAACCAATCATTGATTTTTATTGTTCTAAGCCCATCTGGTGCCCTAATGCCCTTTAGGGAAGGAAATCTGCCGCCTTGATGTGCTCTGGCCTACCTGTGACTCCAGATCCACAGCAATGTGGTTGACTCTTCACTGCTCTCTGAAACGGCCCAGCAAAGCCTTTCAGTTCATGGGCAATTAGGGATGGGCAACAACTGCTGGCCTTGCCAGAGATGCGCACACCCCACAACATAAAAAATACAAAAAAGCGATGGCTGAAGAAGAGACCTGGATTAAACTGTTACAAAGCAAATTTTTAACAATTCCCCTGATTTCACTCATCTCCGAAGAGTAAGTTCACAGTTTAGATAATCTTTCCTCATAAATCAGCATTTTAAGTTCAAGAATCAACCCTAAACCCATCCTTCATGTTTTACCCTCTAATTCTACAGGCCGGATTTTCCATCCTCTCCCCACCAATGGGATCGTCTGGTCCCATCGGAGGCGCTCCCCCCCGCCCACCCCGCGCAGTTGGATCCCTGGTGACGCAACAGGCGAACCGAAAATGCCCGAGACACCGGCAGGACCGGAAAACCCTGGGCTGGATTCTCCGCACCACGACGCCGAATTTACCGGCCAGCGCTGGGGCGGAGAATCCAGTTTCCCGCGTGGAATCGGGACCAGCGCCGGTTCCCCGGTACCCCGGGCCCCGAAAAGCGCCGTACTCAGAGAGTACGCCGCGCCGCGTAACCCCTCCCTGCGGCCATTGCAGGAAACCTGCCCAGCCATTCTCCGCCCCCGACTGGCCGAAGACCCGGCAGCGTGGATCTAACACGGTCCTGCCGGTCAGGATACTAACCTGACTCCGTCCGCGGCCGCCATTGTCGGGGGGAGGGCCAATTGGATGGCGGGGGGCCTTATACAGGACCGGGCAATTTTGGGGCAGGTGGTCTGGGTTGGGGGCACAGCCGATCGGGGGTACTATGTTTAAGGACTGAGTCCGCCATGGAGCACGCTGTGGCCGCTGGAGGCCCTTTCTGGCGTGAAAGGTATCACTTTACAACGGCGTTGGGAACATAGTCCCAAAAATAGAGAATCAAGCCCCATTCCTCCTCCGTCACCAGAAAACACGCTGTCGGTGTTGGGGTGAGACGATCCCATGCAAAACCTTTCCTCTGCCATAGAGACGAACAATGAAAACAAACGTGCCTTCGGACCCAGATGAAGCTAACGTCCGTTTGAGATTTACGTTACATAGAACATACAGTGCAGAAGGGGGCCATTCAGCCCATCGAATCTGCACTGACCCACTTAAGCCCTCACTTCCACCCTATCCCCGGAACCCAGTAACCCCTCCTAAACCTTTTTGGTCACTAAGGGCAATTTATCATGGCCAATCTACCTAACCTGCACGTCTGCATAGGGGCTGGTTTAGCACAGTGGGCTAAATAGCTGGTGTGGCGCACAAAGACTCCGTGAGACGAATAGAGTGAAGTCGATGAGGCTTTATTAAGCGTGTCTGTTCCCCAGCAGCCCGATAGTAAACTGGCCTGCGGGGGAAGGCACCGGCTTCTTATACTTCGCCTTCAGGGCGGAGTATGAGGTCAACGGCCAACCAGGACCCGAGATCTGTCAGCCAATGACATTAGGGCTTCCTGTCCCACATGACCCCCAATACATACTACCACAGCTGGCTTGTAATGCAGAACAATGCTAGCAGCGTAGGTTCAATTCCCGTACCAGCCTCCCCGAACAGGTGCCGGAATGTGGCGACTAGGGGCTTTTCACAGTAACTTCATTGAAGCCTACTTGTGACAATAAGTGATTATTATAATATTATTATCTTTGGACAGTGAGAGGAAACTAGAGCACCCGGAGGAAACCCACGCAGACATGGGGAGAACATGCAGACTCCGCACAGACAGTGACCCAGCGGGGAATCGAACCTGGGACCCTGGCGCTGAGAAGCCACAGTGCTAGCCACTTGTGCTACCATGCTGCCCATGCTGCCACCGTTGCAATCCCCCACATTGAAGGCTCATGCTTTATTCAATACCATCAACATAGAGGCATCGCTGGATGCTTCACAGTCAAGGTACGAGGTAGAGTAGGGACGATGGTCAACTAGATTGATTTTTCCTGAGAGCGATACCCTTCTTTTCGAAAAGCGCTAAAGTTCTCCAACACAATGACAATATGACTGTGAGGCCTTAACGAAAAGGCTTTGAAAGGGAAAGGTTACTTTCTTAGAACCCGTGACAAAAGACTGGTGATTTTCTGTAATAACACGTTCTGAGAATAGTTATGCGAGCAAGCTGCTACATCTATTTATATTTTAACAAATTCCACCAGTTTCGCACGTAAAACCTCCCTCCTTTAGCAGAGTGGTTAAACCAGTAACACAACACGTTCTCTCAACTTTCATCACCAAATGAAAGACTTGCGATTAATTCAGCAGATTGCCTCAAACCAGACTCGCAGTCTGTTCCGACTGAAAACGTGACCTGAAATTAGTGAACAACTTCGAAGAAATTTGCAAGCATCCATCGGGGAAGATCTAAAGACAAGTGGAAACGTTAGTCCCCCTTAAAAATAACCTTAAACCCAGCATCAGTTTGGAAGGACAAGTCTGGCAACGGTGGCGATGGCAAGAAAGTGACCAAATGTGATGATTTCTGGACAACATTTATGAGTGAGTGACTGGACTGTTTATTTATTAATTCATTGGACGTGGGCATCACTGGTTAAACCAGCATTCATTGCCCAGCCCCAATTGCCCGTGAGAAGCTAGTGGTGAGCTGCTTTCTTGAACCGCTGCAGTCCATGTGGTGAAGGTACATCCACCGTGCTGTTAGGGAGTGAATTCTAGGATTTTGACCCAGTGACAGTGAAGGAATGGCGATATATTTCCGAGTCAGGGTGTTGAGTGTCTTGGAGGGGAACTTGTACATGGTGGTGTTCCTATCCTATGTGTCTGTGCCCTTGTCCTTCTAGATAGTAGCGGCCTCAGGTTTGGAAGGTGCTGCCTAAGGAACATTGGTCAATTCCTGCAGTGCATCTTGTAGATGGTACATCATGGCTGCCACTGTGAATTGATGGTGGCTAAACCAGTTTAAAGATGCTGTGCAGGCGGAGTTAGTCGGAAACAACTTTACTTCTCTTCTGCATGGAACCTGCCTTTTTCCTCATCTTGCTAGTCAAGTACATCTGACATTACCAGAAATGGGAAACTAGTTATGAGGATGAATCAACCTGAGGAAGGAGCTGTGCTCCGAAAGCGAGTGATTCGAAACAAACCTGTTGGACTTTAACCTGGTGTTGTAAGACTTCTTACTGTGCTCACCCCAGTCCAACGCCGGCATCTCCACATCATGGCTTCCTTCTATTAGAGAAGTCCAGGAAAAGGTTCAATGAACATTTACAAATAGTTAAGGGCTGGTTAAGAAAGACCATCTGATTTGATTTGAGGTCAAGAGGTGATCAATTAAAGATTCACTGAAAGAGAGGATGCATTTCTTCAAGCAGTAGGTTATTAGATTATGGGGTGTTTTGCTCTATGGAACGGTTGAGGTGGAGACAATTAGATCTTTTAATAGAAAACTGGATCAATATTTGATGCAAAAGCGGATTTTAGAGCAATTCAGTGAGAACATGGCAGTGGGATTAATTTTGGATTTTGCTAGCTCATATACAATGATCTAAATGCCTGCTGTGTGTTTCTATCATTCCATGGTTACGAAAAGGAGGCCTTGTGGTGCAGCAAGGAGCGACCCTACCTCTGAAACAGATGTTTTGGGTTCAGGATCCACCCCAGGACTTGATGGGCAAGAAATGTGTCTCCATAATATGGAGGCTATCAACCTGGAAATCTTTCCAACTCACGCCCACGGCAGGTGGTAAGAGCGGGAGAGATTCCTGGTCAAACACGGGATGGAAAAATAATTGGAACCTCTACCATCACTATGTTACCACAGCAACGTGGACTTTCTGTAACAGCACTGTCATGTGAGAGTATCTTTAAGAGATGGATGTTTAAGCAATGTACCTTTAAGAAATGCAGTGATGTCAGAGTGTGGGTGGAGCTGGGTTTTAGTTCAGCCATGTACCTTTAAGAAATGCAGTGATGTCAGAGTGTGGGTGGAGCTGGGTTTTAGTTCAGCCATTTTGCAGTTTTTAGTTTTTAGTTTGAGAAGAGCAGCTGAAAAGTGCCTGGCTGGTTTGCTGCGAGCTGCATAAAAGGAGGAAGCCAGTTTGAGGAGAAAGCTGGGAGGTGTTTTGCAAAAAGCTGCAATAAGAAAACACAGAACTGGTCTGTTGAGACTATAAGTATATTGAATGTAACCTCATGTCTGTTGTTAAAGGTGAAGTCTGTTGGAAGTTTGAAGGAACATTTTGAGGGATTATTTACTGTTGTATTATTTTCGGGGTTATCTTTGAAGTAAGGGGTGTTAAGTGATCCAATGTTTATTGAAAAGGTTAAGTTGAGTTCATGGAATAAACATTGTTTTGTGTTTAAAAACCCACGTGTCCATAATTGGAATACCACACGGTGTGCTTCAAAAGCAACAAAACATTAAAGGGGGAGGTTGGTTGAACTCCATGATACATTTTGGGGGTTCTGAAAATGCCTCTCCCATAACAGCACCAACACTATTGTTTATCTGATTGTTACCACCCCACCCCCACCCCTCACTAGGCAAGACTGACAACATACATGACTTTTCTCTCTTTTGAAAGGAATGGACCAGTTGGATTTGTGCCTAATCTCAATGGGTCTCCTTGGAAAACTCAATTTTCTGGGTTAGCTCCGGTTGCCTCCTTTTGGCAAGGTGTACGCTGCTCGCCTTGCAGGTTCGGGGGAGATCGAAATCTCTGCGTCTGGGACTAGAAAAGGATTATTTTGGGGGATCTTTTTCAGATTGCACTAGACAAGATGGCCCTTTGAATTTCACTATGCCGCACTAGATAGGGGAAGGCAGTGACGTACTCCTACTGTCGCTGGGCTAGTAATCTAGAAATGCAGGGTAATGCTCTGGGCACCTGAGTTCAAATCCCACCAGGGCAGATGGTGAAGTCCTTAAAATCTGGGATTAAATATCAAATGATGTCTGTGAAACATTTACGATTGTCATAAAACACGTGTTATTTTGGTAGAAGCAACTGTACAGTCGGATTATGTGTGTGATACGTTTGTTTGTCATAAAATGAAAATCTTTCAATAACATTTTTTAAAATGAAAACACATCTGGGTTTTCCTTTTAAGGAAGGAAATCTGCCATCCTTACCTGGTCTGGCCTACATTTGACAGCAGGCAGATAGTAATGTGGCTGACGCCACTCAGTTAAAGGGCAATTAAGGATGGGTAACAAATGCTGAGCCAACCAGCTATGACCCCATCTCATGAATGAATAAAAAAAGATGCTGAATGCAATATCATTCCAGATGCCCCATATTACTTAAGCCTTAATAATTGGAATAATGTTCAATGGCATGTTCCCCATTGATGTATTCAGAAAGAAGCCGATATAGAACATAGAATGCAGAAGGAGGCCATTCGGCCCATCGAGTCTGCACTGACCCACTTAAGCCCTTCAACGTGTTCAATGTCTATCACTTCTGGCAGAAAATATCTGAAAATGGCAGAGGATGTGGGCAAACAAGTGACGCATCAGAATTCCAGCTACTGATCGCCCAGCTAACACCTTAGGTTCAGGCCTACCTATTTCCAGAAGATATGCAAGGTACCACTGCGTCCCAAACCCTTTCCTGGTCTCTCTTCAAAAGATATTTCCCCTTCTAGACACCTTTCCAAGTCAGACTGAGAGATAGTCTGCGATCAGATACCACCTTCTGGGAAATGCAATAATACTTTGTTGCACCGTGTATTAATGCACCAACAGGGACATGGCTTACCCACTAACATCTCAGATGATTAATATGTTGTTTTCTCATTCCGACACCTCAAGCAGCATGAGATACAAGAAGAGCAGATGGCTTTCTAGTTGTTGTCTACACAAATAATCCGACTTGTGATCGAAACAAATAGACCATAATTCCACTTGGTGGGTTACTATTGCAAGTACAACCACCCTCCTGCTGTTTACTTAACACCGATCCAGAACAATTTATTATCGTCAATTGAGATCTACAATACAAGCCATTCTGCCAGTTTGACAGGGCTGTGCTGCCAGTTTTATGTGGTTTTTAAAATGAGCGAACTGGAATGCTGAGAAAGCATGGTATTGGGATGACATAGCCAATTCTCCTCCTTGAAAGAAAGAACTTGCATTCATCCAGCGCCATCACAAAATCCTCCCAGAGCTTCAAAAGGCTTCACAGTGAATTAATTAATTTTGAAGTGTCGTTGCTATTGTTACAGAGCCATGTCTGTCATATCCCGCACGGGGCTTACGGGATGGGAATGATTCATCCTAAGGGTATGCGCACCCACTAGCAAGGCTCGTATTTAATGCCCATCCCTGGTTGTCACACACCCCTGTGACCATCAACGGGGCCGAGGTGGAGATGGTTAGCAGTTTCAAATTCCTAGGGGTGCACATCTCCAAAAATCTGTCCTGGTCCACCCATGTCGACGCTACTACCAAGAAAGCACAACAGCGCCTATACCTCCTCAGGAAACTAAGGAAATTCGGCATGCCCACATTAACCCTTACCAACTTTTACAGATGCACCATAGAAAGCATCCTATCTGGCTGCATCACAGCCTGGTATGGCAACTGCTCGGCCCAGGACCGCAAGAAACTTCAGAGAGTCGTGAACACAGCCTAGTCCATCACACGAACCTGCCTCCCATCCATTGACTCCATCTATACCTCTCGTTGCCTGGGGAAAGCGGGCAGCATAATCCAAGACCCTTTCCACGCGGCTTACTCACTCTTCCAACTTCTTCCATCGGGCAGGAGATACAGAAGTCTGAGACCACGCACAAACAGACTCAAAAACAGCTTCTTCCTTGCTGTTACCAGACTTCTAAATGACCCTCTTATGGACTGACCTCATTAACACTACACCCTGTATGCTTCATCCAATGCCGGTGCTTATGTAGTTACATTGTATACCTTGTGTTGCCCTATTATGTATTTTCTTTTATTCCCTTTTCTTCACATGTACTTAATGATCTGTTGAGCTGCGCGAAGAAAAATACTTTTCACTGTACCTCGGTACACGTGACAATAAACAAATCCAATCCAATCCAATCCTCAATAAGGTGCCGATGGACCTTCTTCCTAAACCACTGCAGTCCATGTGGCAAAGGCCCTCCCACGGTGCTGTCAGCTAGGAGGTTTCAGCATTTTAACCCAGTGACGACTAAAAAAATAGTACCACAGGATCTTTCGCATTTGCTTGATGGGCAGCAGGAATCTCAGTTTAACATCTCATCTACAAGACTGCACATTCAACATAAGCAGCCCCTGCATTAAAGCCTAAATAGAAATGCCAAGCCTGATTTCACACCAGCTCCTGGGATGGTGCAGTGTTCAATGGTTCTATTGTTCTGCGTTTAATTATGTGAGTCTGGTAACTAATCTATGCCCACTGTGATTGGTTGCTTAAGTCTGGACGTAGATCCAGAGCATGATTAACAGACACGACAGAAGCTGCCAGAAGCTAAACTGGAAGGATGGTGTAGATAATTTAAAGCATTATATACAATTCTGTAAGTAAAGTTCTTGCACATTTGGAAACTAGCATCATCAATGCATTGTTCTGAGGTGAATCATACACATCAAATACGCAACAGGGGGCTGTTTTTTTATCCATTAATGGGTTGTGGGCGTTGTAGACTAGACCAGCATTTATTGCCTATCCTTAATTGCGCTTGAGAAGGTAATTGTGAGCCTTCTTGGAATCATAACCTCCTACATCAGCTTATGTGAGCACTATCAACTGACCCAAGCCAAATAGCAGCAGGATTGCTACTTTTCTGTTCCATTTCTGTACGGTGCTGACGGAACCGTAGGGCAGCACGGTAGCATAGTGGTTAGCACAATTGCTTCACAGCTCCAGGGTCCCAGGTTCGATTCCCGGCTGGGTCACTGTCTGTGCGGAGTCTGCACATTCTCCCCGTGTGTCCGTGGGTTTCCACCGGGTGCTCCGGTTTCCTCCCACAGTCCAAAGATGTGCAGGTTAGGTGGATTGGCCATACTAAATTGCCCTTAGTGTCCAAAATTGTCCTTAGTGTTGGGTGGGGTTATGGGGATAGGGTGGGAGTGTGGGCTTGGGTAGGGTGCTCTTTCGAAGAGCCGGTGCCGACTCGATGGGCCGAATGGCCTCCTTCTGCACTGTAAATTATATGATATAACCCCACACTGTTGGAAGTGTTGTTCTTTGGATAGAGCATAAAGGAAAGGACCTAACTACTTTTGAGGTAGCTATGGTAGATGTTAAAGGTTCTGAGGGCAGGATTGTCCAGCCTTTCCCGCTGGTGGCATCTTCTTGGTCCTACCTAAGACAACACCCCCTCCCCCCATTATAGGTTCCCCAGGCAACGGAGAGTGCAAAGCTAGGTCAGTTGTTAGTTTGTCTTAAATCTGAGATAGAGAGATTTTTGTTAGGCACAAAATATTAAAGGATATGGGCAAATGGAGTTAGATCACAGATCAGCCATGATCTCACTGAATGGCGAGACTGGCTCGAGGGGCTGAATGGCCTCCTTCTGCTCCTATGTTCCTGCAACGGGAACCCCCGTTGTCAGTGGTGGGACTGGAAGATTCCGCCACCGGCCAATAGTGAGCCGCGTCTGACCGCATTATATGCCGCGGAGGGGGGGCGGGAATCCTGCCCTCTGTCTTCAATTTAAGGAAACGCAAGGAGTCAACTTGCCATCTTGGCCCCACATTCTACCCTCAATGGGCAACGCCTTAACGAGATATACTTAACAGTCAACTCAGTGCTGTTTGAGACTTTGTTGCATGAGAATATTTGCTGTTTTTAGATTCACTTCCAAAATAATGGCCAGTAAGCTTCAAAGTAATTCATTATTTCTGAAGCACATTGACATGTTGTGCAAATACCATAGTTTTATATCACTGCAAATATTTATTTGTTTGCCTTAAAATCGTGTAGGCCACTGACTGCGATTTCTTGATACATTAAAAGAAGTTCTAGTTATACAATGAATCCCGACTATTACGATGTCACATACTGGGAAACGTCAATTAGACTTGCAGATTAGGCAACAGCAATGCGACAATACAAAATGAACCACCACTTCAGTGTTACCTCAAAAGACGCATTTTATGCCTCCCTCAATTACACACATGTCATATTACGCACCTTTCAATAATGCTGTCCTATTCTGCAAAGAGAAATCAGTAAGTCAAATGCAAGATTAAAAAGCAGCGATTAAGCATTGTGTAAATTGATAATTCATTGACAGCAATCCAGTCAACCCCACAATCTGATGATTGGTGGTGTGGGTGCTTTCACGAAATTAGTGATCTCAAATGCAGTCAAATTTTCGATCTCCAATTCGAGCACTGTGAAAGACTCATGTAAAAATAACTCAGAAAGTTCTACCCCAGAAGAACAATTAAGGTAAACATTGCATCCTCTGAATTTTCAGGGTTTTTTTTTCAAAACATCAGCCAGGGAATTATCGTTGCCAACAGCAGTAGAGGAATACATCAAGCACTTTCACAATCTCCTTCTTTTCACCATGTCAATAGAGGTGTTAACCTATTAGTTTTATTTCCTCATGGGCCTTGCTGACAAGACTCACATTTATTGCTTATCCCCAGTTGCCCGGAGACAGTCTGATGCAGCAGAATGACTTGTTCGTCCACCCGCTGCCCTGCAGGTCCCATCTGTGGAAGCGTCGCTAACTGTCGCTCAGAAGGTTAACAGTTCAATTCCCACACCAGAGACTTGAGCACGTAGTCAAGACGATACGTGAGTGCAGTGCTGAGGGAGTCCTACACTGTTGCTGATATTTTCAGGTACACAGTTAAACCTGCCTGATGTCTCTGGTGGATATAAGAACTGCTTAAGGGGAGCAGTTGGGGAGGAGTTCCTCTGGTCACTAGTTAGCCCTCATCCACTTTCACCAAAACAGATCATCTGATCACATTGCTGGTTTTGGGAGATTGCTGCATGCAGATGAAAACCATATTTCGCACATTACACTCGCCCAAAAAAGGATTGAATTAGCTGTAAAATGCTCCTGGGACATCCTGAGGATATGAAAGGCACTATATAAATGCCAGTCAAAAGAAATGATGTGGAGATGTCGGCGTTGGACTGGGGTGAGCACAGTGAGAAGTCTTACAACACCAGATTAAAGTCCAACAGGTTTGTTTCAAATCACTAGCTTTCGGAGGAAGCTCGAGCTTCTGCTCGAGGAAGGAGCGGCGCTCCGAAAGCAAGTGATTTGAAACAAACCTGTTGGACTTTAACCTGGTGTTGTAAGACTTCTTACTGCAGTCAAAAGAAAGACAGATCTGAGTTCTGGTCTGGAAACCCTGGGCGGAATTCTCTGATAATCGGGCTATGTACCCACGCTCACGAGAAAACGGGCGGAAAGCACTCTGGACTTTCCTGGAGAAAGTCCAGAGTGATTCTCCATTTTGAAAGCGGCTAGCAGAGTCCGGGAGTACTCCTCGCAGCTCCCGCTGCCGATATGGGGCCCTGCACTTCCGGCTGCGGATGCGCGTGTTGGCCGCCTGTGGCGGCGGCCCAGCGCAACATGGTGGACACACACCGTGGGCTGGCCCCGACAATATATGTCCTCCCCAGGTCACGCGCGCCCTCCAATCGGTGGCCCCCAATCGCGAGCCTGGCTGTCCTGGAGGCAGTGACATATCCCCCCGCCTCCGCACCAGGGTAGCCGCGGACCGAGTCCGCAGACGCCACTCCGAGGTCCCGCCGGGTGGAACCGTGAGTGAACCCGCCAACGGGAACTCGGCTAGTTGTCGGTGGAGAATCGGCACGGGGGCCTCTTTCAATGGCCCCCGACTAGCGCTGCGTCGACTGTGCACAAGCGATTGGCGGTGATTCTCCGGTCCCTGGAGAATCGCGGGAGCGGCATCGGACCTGATCACGGGTCTGACGCCCATTTTCCGCCCCCGCGCCGTGCGCGATTGCGGAGGCTCAGAGAATCCCGGCCCCAGTTGGTGAAGGATGTTACTAGAGTCAGTAGTTATTCAGTCTTATATGTATTTGCAGAATGAAACATTACATGCATACATCTCCTAACTGAACCATATCAGTTTGATATTAGCTCAAAGTATAACCCCAATTAATTTCCTCCGCCGACATATAATTAAACACAATTGATGTAAAAGTAATACCCATGCCTCAGCATTTTGATGGCTCTATGTCAGTATCTATTGTAAAAATGTTGTTATCTATGTAAGCCACTGTTAGCATTGGGCCAAAAGAAAACTTTTCATAAAATTAGGGAAGTAAGAAATGGGAGTAGTAGCAGGCTATTTGGCCTTCTGAACTTGTTCCACTATTCAATTGGATGACGGATGACAAGAATAAATCTTCCAGCTGCTATTCCTTCATGAAATCCAAAGTGCACCGTCTGCAGTTGTCAGCAAATGCACAAAGATAAATTAAACGAACAAATGAAAATGCTAACTAAGGCTCCACTCTGAATCACTATCTCTATGACAACTTGGCATGCTTTGGGAAGATTCAAACAGAAATGCAAACGAATAATTTTAACTTCAACACAACTCTTTGATTCTGCGACCCAAATAAATAAATTGTACTGTCAGTGCATGTAATTGCCCTCTCTCCAGATTTCCTTACCTCCATTACAGTCCAAGAGATGTATCATGCATTCACAGAATCACCAAAGTTCAGAAGGAGGCAATTCAGCCCATCAAGTCTGCACCAACCCTTTGCAAGAGCACCCTACCTAGGCCCATACCTCCACCCTCTCCCCGTAACCCATTAACCACACCGAACAGTTTGGGACACTACGTGGCAATTTAGCACAGCCATTTCACCTAACCTGCACATCTTTGAACTGTGGGAGGAAACTGGAGCACCCGGAGGAAACCCATGCAGACTCAGGGAGAATGTGCAAACTCCACACAGACAGTCACTCAAGGTCGGAACTGAACCTTTTTCTCTGGCATTGTGAGGCAGTATTGTTCAAGTTTCTTGACTATCAACTCTGTCTATGCAAGAAAAACACAGGCCACCCTTTAAATGTAATACACTCTGGCTTGTATGCACAGGGCTAAATCGCTGGCTTTGAAAGCAGACCAAGGCAGGCCAGCAGCACGGTTCAATTCCCGTACCAGCCTCCCCGAACAGGTGCCGGAGTGTGGTGACTAGGAGCTTTTCACAGTAACTTCATTTGAAGCCTACTTGTGACAATAAGCGATTTTCATTTAATTTCATAATACTTATGTCAGAATAGTTTTTATTCATTTTTTTAACCAGGGGCGAAATTCTCCCCCAACGGCGCGATGGCCGCCGACTGCCGCCAAAAACGGCGCCAATCAGACGGGCATCGCGCCGGCCCAAAGGTGCGGAATGCTCCACATCTTTGGGGGCCGAGCCCCAACATTGAGGGGCTAGGCCGGCGCCGGAGGGATTTCCGCCCCGCCAGCTGGCGGAAATGGCGTTTGTTGCCCCGCCAGCTGGCGCGGAAATGTGGCGCATGCGCGGGAGTGTCAGCGGCCGCCGACAGTTTCCCGCGCATGCGCAATGGGGAGAGTCTCTTCCGCCTCCGCCATGGTGGAGACCGTGGCGGAGGCGGAAAGGAAAGAGTGCCCCCACGGCACAGGCCCGCCCGCGGATCGGTGGGCCCCGATCGCGGGTCAGGCCACCATGGGGGCACCCCCCGGGGTCAGATCGCCCCGCGCCCCCCCTCCCAGGACCCCGGAGCCCGCCCATGCCGCCTGGTCCTGCCGGTAAATACCAGCTTTGATTTACGCCGGCGGGACAGGCAATTTCTGGGCGGGATTTCGGCCCATCCGGGCCGGAGAATTGAGCGGGGGGTCCCGCCAACCGGCGCGGCCCAATTCCCACCCCCGCCCAATCTCCGGTACCGGAGACTTCGGCGGGGGCTGGGGCGGGATTCACGGCGGCCAACGGCCATTCTCCGACCCGGCGGGTGGTCGGAGAATGGCGTCCCAGGTTCCCCCATTTTCTACAGTTAACACTTTGATGCCTAAAACTAAAAGTTATAATTTTTTTTAAAATTACTTTTTCTGAGTTACCAAGCCAGGGCTCAGAGTGTGGACAGGGACGAACCCCTAATCCAGCTACTTGCCTGCTCCAAAAACCAATTCAAATTCAAATTGAATGCAATTCACGGTCCCCACAAGAGACATATCAGATCTGAGCCAAAAGGCAGAGCAGATACTACAAAGTGCATGAATTATAAACTAGGTGCTCACAGCACTGCTCAATTCCCGTATGCTTTGATTCTCTCAACATCAGAATTCTATCAACGTCTGTCTTTTTCTTTCCCAATCAAGGGGCAATTTAGCGTGGCCAATCCACCTACCCTGCACAGCTTGGGTTGTGGGGATGAGACCCACGCAGGCACAGGGAGAATGTGCAAACTCCACTTGGACAGTGACCCGGGGCCGGGATCGAACCCGGGTCCTCGGCGCCTTGAGACAGCACCTTGCCGCCCCCTCAACGTCTGTCTTGATAAGCTATTTCATATCTTATCTTCTTTTCTGGCTTTTGTCTCATACCACACACCCAATATGACAAATGGCAGCTATTTTCAGCAGCCAGATGTAAATCTCTGGTTTCTCCTTCACGCTAAAAGCTAACCTTTGTCTCCCTCTTTCATTTCAGGCGTTGATAACGTTGAGGCCACTCCAGGAAGAGGATGTCAGACTTCCTAAAGATGTAGCGTCACTTGATCTGACCCTAACCAGCAACTGACTGGCGATTGTACGTACTTCAGTGAATATGCTCGGAGGAGGCAATCTTGGTAAATCCTTTGGCCCCGTGAATGCTAGAGATACAAGAGGGCATGGTCAGATAATAGCTCCGCTACAGCGCGATGAGATGTCAACCTCGAGAGCCAGGCTACCAGAGAAGGTTGCTAGGTAAAAATCAGGAAACTCTAGATGTACCTGGGAAACTTGCCAGCAAGCTTAGATGATGGTTACAAACATTCTGTTGCTGTCATTGTCTAAGGTGCCTTACACAAGCTAAATGATATTGCTTTATAATCCCCAGATAAGTATCCAATTTCCTGCATGTATGTCATTTAAGTCTGAACGTTATTGAAATACAACAATGAATCCAGAATTGCCAAGACTTAAGATTCGTGTTTGAAAAAAATATTTATCCCCCACAGAAGAGTGGATATTGTGGATTTCCAGTACAAATATTTAAATGCAGTTTTCATTAGTAAAAAGAAAATCAAATTATGTTTGGTTGTGCGAGCTCTTGGATTAGCACTTGGGAAATTATTTAGATTACGCACCCTTCCTTCATCTTGGAGTGTCGTATATAGAGTATGGGTGGCACGGTGGCACAGGGGTAGCACAGTGGTTAGCACAGTTGCTTCACAGCTCCAGGGTCCCAGGTTCGATTCCCCGCTGGGTCACTGTCTGTGCGGAGACTGCATGTTCTCCCCGTGTCTGCGTGGGTTTCCTCCGGGTGCTCCGGTTTCCTCCCACAGTCCAAAGATGTGCGGGTTAGGTGGATGGGCCATGATAAATTGTCCTTAGGGTCCGAGAAATGTTAAGTGGGGGTTACTGGGTTACGGCGATAGGGTAGATACATGGGCTTCAGTAGGGTGCTCTCTGTAAGAGCTGGTGCAGACTCAATGGGCCAAATCGCCTCCTTCTGCACTGTAAATTCTATGATTCTATGATCATCTCTTCAGTGACAGCTTAATTTGTTTCAAATTGCTATTGAATCTCAGTCTTAGAAATGTAGGCTGGGATTTTCCTTGCCCCCCCCCCACCACCATGTTGTGTTTCCTGGGGGCGGGGGGGGGGCGGGGAGGGGTAGTCGCCAGTGGGATCTTCTGGTCCCACTGAAGTCTACACCGTTTTGTATGCCTCACCTGCCAGGGAACTCCCATCCACTGGGGTTGCCTTCAGTGTAACCAGAAGACCCCATTGTGCTGAATGAGATGGATTTCAAAACAAATCCAGCAGCTCAGGACCATGAGGCACACCAGCACTAGCAGAATTGGCCGCCCCACAACCTGTAATCCATGGCTTGGCATATCCCCCACTCTACCATCACCACCAAGCCAGGGATCAACCCTGGTTCAATGAAGAATGCAAGAGGGCATGCCAAGAGCAATACCAAGCATAGCTAAAAATGAGGGCCAGAATTCTCTAGCCATTGGTATTCCCTGTTCCCGCTGGCAGAGCACCCCTGCCGTGGGTTTCCTGGCGTTGCGGGGTGGCTTCAACGGGAAATCCCATTGACAAGCGTTGGGAGTAGAGAATCCCGTCACCAGCGAATGGCGCACCTCCGGGAAACACACGCCTGGGGGACCGGAGAATCTAGCCCAAGGTGTCAACCTGGTGAAGCTACAACACCGGTCTACTTGTGATCAAACAGCAGAAGCAGCAAGTGACAGACAGCGAAGTGATTCCACAAACAATGAGCAGAACTAAGCTCTGCAGTCCAGCCACATGTGAATGGTGTTCCAGTACAGCTACAATACTGGCATCTACCCGGCAATGTGGAAAATTGTCCAGGTACGTCCTGGACACAAAAAGCAGGATATATCCAATCTGACCATTAGTCTACTCTAATCATCAGTAAAATAATGGAAGAGGTCATCAATAACTCTATCAACCGTCACTTGCTCCTCAATAACCTGCTTACTGACACTCAGTTTGGGTCAATCAGCTCCTGACCTCAGTACAGCCTTGGTTCAAACACGGGCAAAAGTGCTGAACTCCCGAGGTGAGGTGAGAGTGACTGCCCTTGACATCAAGGCAGCATGTGACCAAGTGTGGCATCAATGAGCCCTAGCAAAACTGGAGTCAATGGGAATTAGGGGGGAAACTCTTCGCTAGATGGAGTCGTACCTAACATTAAGGAAGATATTCGTGGTTGTTGGAGGTCAATCATCTCAGTTCCAGGACATCACAGCTGGAGTTGGCACAGCGGTTAGCACTGCTGCCTCACAGCACCAGGGACCCGGATTCAATTCCAGCCTTGGGTGACTCTTTGTGTAGTTTGCACGTTCTCCCGTGTCTGCGTGGGTTTCCTCCGCGTGTTGCGATTTCCTCCCACAGTCCAAAGATATACTGGTTAGGTGAGTTGACCATATTCGGTGCAGTGGTTGCTGGGATGTGTTAGGGGAGCGGGTCTGGGTCGGCTGCTCTTTCTAAGGATCAGTCCAGACTCGATGGGCTGAATGGCCTCCTTCTGCATTGTAGGGGTTCTCTGGAGTTCCTCAGCGGTAGTGACCTAGTACCAACTAGCTTCAGCTTCTTCATCAATGATGTTCCTTCATCGTAAGATCAGAAGTGGGAATGTTCATTTTGTTCAGCACAATTCGCACCTCCTCAGCTACTAAATCAGTCCATGTCCAAGGCTTGGATAATATCCAATCTTGGGCTGACAAGTGGCAAATAAGGGGCAGGATTCTCTTAGGCTGGGCCAGAGAATCGCCAGGCCGGCCGCGAATCGCGCGACACCGCCCCGACGCCGGCCTACCGATTCTCCGGAGAATTGGTGCGATTGGCGCGGCGTGGTCCGCATGGCGCCGGTTGGGGGCCGCTCTACACGGCACCCCCTGCCGATTCTCCACCCGGGAGGCCGTAAAAAATCCGAGTCCCGCCGGCGCTGTACGCGTATGGTTTTACCTGGTGGGACCTCGGCATGCATCCATCCAGGGGCCGCCTGGTGGGGGTGGAGGGGGGGTCCGACCCCGGAGGGGTCCTCCACTGTGGCCTGGCCCGCGATCGGGGCCTACCGATCGGCGGGCCGGCCGCTCGGGCTGGGGGCCTCTTTTGCTCCACGCCAGCCCCTGTAGCCCTACGCAATGTTGCGTCGGGGCCGACGAGGGGAAGGGAGCCACTACGCATGCTCGGCAATCGCGCCGGTCCCACTGCGCATGCGCACATTGGCGTCGGTCGCACTGCACATGCGCAGACCCGCGGCGCCCATCTGACGGCTGGAGCGGCCTGGGTCACTCCAGTGCCGTGCTGGCCCCCTGTAGGGGACAGAATTGCTGCTCCTGAGGGCATGTTGACACCGTCGTGAAACGCGACGGCGTTTACGACAACGTCAACACTTAGCCTCAGGATCGGAGAATCCCACCCAAAATATGTGCAATACAAGTGCCAGGCAATTACCTTCTTCAACAAGAGAGAATCTAACTGTCGCGCCACTTGACATTCAATGACATTACCACTGCTGAATCCCCCACAATCAACATCCTGGGGGTTAACATTGTCTAGAAACTGAACTAGCCATATAAATACTGTGGCTACATGAGCAGGTCAGAGGCTAGGAATCATGCAGCAGGTAACACACTGCCTGACTCTCCAAACACTGTCCACCACCTACAAGGCTCAAGTCAGGAATGTGATGGGATACTCTCCACTTGCCTGGATGAGTGCAGCTCCAATAACACTTAAGAAGCTTGACACCATCCAAGACAAAGCAGCCCACTTAATCGGCACCCCCATCTGCAAACATTCACTCCCTCGTCAACTGACGCCAGAAGCAGCAATGTGTACCATCTACAAGATGCACTGCAGCAACTCACCAAGGTTCCTTAGGCAGCACCTTCAAAACCCACAGCCACGACCATCTAGAAGGACAAGGGCAACAGGAACATGGGAACACCAGCAAATGGAAATTCCCCTCTGTCATAATATCCACTCATGTATATAATGAGATGCAGACAGGCAGTGATTGACACACAGGATAACCAATGAACACACACGACACATAACAACCAGTCACCAGACAGGACACCACCTGCACAAAGGGCATTAAGACTCTCCCTCTCTCTAAAGGACACAGCTACTGAGATAGTAAGAGTGCACAAGCTAGTGAGCACTATCACCATGAGGTAGAGAGTTAGTCTGGTCAGGCCAGTAGGAGGTTATCAGCTAGATTGATAGAGTGTCAACTCACAGCAGACTTTGTACAGCAATCAGGAAGATAAAACAGTGTTGGGCCATCTCCTGTGTCAGAAACCTGTTTCTAGTTTCACTGCATCCAGTTGCAGTCAACGTTGAACCAACTTACTTATACATCACCCTCCAAGTCACTCATCATCCTGACTTTGAAATACATCGGCCGACCCTTCAGTCTCTGCGTCAAAATCCTTGATAATCCCTCCCTAACAGCACAGCGGGTGTGCCGACACCACATGGGCTGCAGCGGCCAAGAAGGCAGCTCGCCACCACCTTCTCAAAGGCAATTTGGGATGGCCAATAAAGGCTGGCCTAACCAGCACAGCCACATACAAGCAAAGTACCAAAGACCAAGGGAATTCTTTCAGTCATTGCCCAAAATATATGAAAAATGAAATGAAATGAAAATCGCTTATTGTCACAAGTAGGCTTCAAATGAAGTTACTGTGAAAAGCCCCTAGTCGCCACATTCCGGCGCCTGTTCGGGGAGGCTATATCCCTCAACTAACACCTAAAACAGATGTAATACTGCAGATAGCGGAAATCTGAACTGATACAGAAAGCGCTGGAAATACTCATAATGTCTGGAAACGTCTGCGGAGAGAGGAACAGAGTTAATGGTTCGAGACAAATTTGACTTTCCTCCAGAACTGGAGGAGGATAGAAATGTGATGGGTTTTATGCCACTAAAGTGGAGATGGGAGGACGAACAAAAGAGGTGTGGGATTGGGCAGAGTGCGGGAGAGATTAAATGACAAGCATGTCATGCAACAAAGGCAAAGGGAGTGGTAATGTTTGCAGTAAAGAGACAAAGCATTTGTCCAGATTGAGTGTAAATGACGGAATAATGAATACCTCAGCCCAAAAACACAAACATGAAAAACACGAATCAAACCGGCACTTGTGGCAAAATAAAAGAAATGAAAATCGCTTATTGTCACAAGTAGGCTTCAAATGAAGTTACTGTGAAAAGCCCCTAGTCACAACATTCCTGCACCTGTTCAGGGAGGCTGGTACGGGAATTGAACCGTGCTGCTGGCCTGCCTTGGTCTGCTTTCAAAGCCAGCAATTTGGCCTTGTGCTACAGAGTTGTTGAGTAGCTATCTGGCATACTGACCTTCACCCTGCCACGTCGCGGATACTTCATCGTACCTCCCCCTGGACCGTGACCCAATCACCGAACATCAAGCCATTGTTTTCAGGACTGTCACTGACCTCATCTTCTCCCAAAATTGTTCTACCCTCGCCTCCAACCTTATCGTCTCCCAACAACGTACAGCCCGCTTCTCACTCCTTCCCAAAATCTACAACGAGGACTCTCCTGGTGGACCCATCATTTCAGCCTGTCCCACTCAACTTAGATCTTCTGACCTTGACTTTCTCTTTTCTCCCCTTATGTCCAGTCACTTCCCACTTACATTCGCGATGCCTGCCACCATTTCAACAGTTTCTTTTCCTGACCTGAACTGTCTATCAGAATTATCACGGCGCAGAAGGAGGTCGTTCAGCCCATCGTGTCATCACCGGCCCTCCAAATGAGCATCATGATGTAGTGCCATATCTCTGCCTGTTCCCCGTAACCCAGAATGTTGCTTCTATTCAAATAATCATCCAATGTCCTCTTGACTGCCTGTATTGAATGTGCCTTCACCACACTTCCAGGCTGTGCATTCCAGACCTGAACCCCCCACTGTGGGAAAAGGTTTTTGGGGCAGCCCGGTAGCACAAGTGGATAGTACTGTCGCTTCACAGCGCCAGGGTCCCAGGTTCGATTCCCCGCTGGGTCACTGTCTGTGCGGAGTCTGCATGTTCTCCCCATGTCTGTGTGGGTTTTCTCCGGGTGCTCTGGTTTCCTCCCACAGTCCAAAGATGTGCAGGTTAGGTGGATTGGCCATGATAAATTGCCCTTAGTGACCAAAAATGTTAGGAAGGGCTATTGGGTTACGGGGATAGGGTGGAAGTGAGGGCTTAAGTGGGTCGGTGCAGACTCGATGGGCCGAATGGCCTCCTTCTGCACTGTATGTTCTAAATCATCTGAAGATGGTTGGGCCTAGGACACTATTGCACATCATCTTTTGCAAATCACCTTAAATCTGTGGCCTCTCATTCTCGATCCTTTTACGAGTGGGAATAGTTTCTCCCCATCTACTCTGTCCAGGTCCAGTGCCCCTTTGAACCTATCAAATATCCTCTAAGCCTTCTTCTCTCCAAGGAGAACAGTCCCAACCTCTCCAATCTACCCTCATAACTGAAGTTTCTCACCCCTGAAACCATTCCTGTAAACCTCTTCTGCACTCTCTCCAATACGTTCACGTCCTTCCTATAATGTGCTGCCCAGAACTGAGGCCTAACTAGTGTCTTGAATTACTCTGCTTCCTGCATTACCACAGTTCCAAAACTTCACAAGTACTCATTGGTTATAAAGTGGTTTGGTGGTCCTTGTCATCCTGAAAGATGCTATGTAATGCAATTTTTGGGGGTCAAACCCTTTCATTTGGTACATACAGTCTATGCTGTACTGCCATCCAGGCTTCACAGGTATTGTGGTGGGGTGGGATTCCTACCCATTAAAAGCCATTTTCCTAGATGGAAACTTAGACAAATCAGAGGAAGATCCCTGCCTAACACAGATAGTCCAACCACCGGACCACGACTGCGATCCCAGAAGAGGCGGCCTGGATGGATGGATGGAAGAATCCTGAAGATATTTTTATTTACAGAGATATTTTTTAAGTACGAACCAAGGGGAAAATGGCATCAGAACAGGGTGGCGAGCCAAGACCTTACCCATTGCTGGAATTTACAATGGTGGCCACTTATAAATGCTCTGGAGAAATGGAGTTCAAATCCCACCTTGCGTGATGATAGAATTTGAATTCATTAACATCTGGGATTGAAGGTTAGTCCCAGCGACGGTGACTGTAGACGGGATTTTCCGGCCATTCCTTCCAAAGGTACTGCTGAAGGCAAGCCCCCCCCCCCCCCCCCCCCGCCCCGCATGGGGGGGGTTGGGGGGTGAGAGAAGGGAGAAGGGATGGGTGAGCCATGCAAAAGTCCGTCAACATTGAAGGAATGGGAAAATCCCACTGGTGGCCTGTTATACCGTCAATTCACTGTGAGACCGTGAGAACGAGTGAATATTAGGCTTTATTATCCAGGAACTCGCCTGCCAGTATCTGCTGTACAAATGAGTGCCACCCACAGGTGGCTGGTCTATATATCCCCCCGGTGAGGGCGGAGCCCACTGGGGTTCCAGTACAGTACCTGGAAGTAGACCGTATTATCATTTCCAGGTCATAGGTCACAGCACTATACAGACAGTTCATACTTAGGTGATACAGTCACCACATTCACCACATGGCCAATGATGAACCAACTCCGCTATCAGAAAATCCCACCCTCTGAAACTACCTCTGATTGTTGTTGAGAACCATCTGGTTCACTAATGTCCTTTAGGGAAGAAAATCTGCCAACTTTCCCTGGCCTGGCCGACATGCCAGTTCAGGCTCACAATAATCGGCTTTGACAAAGAATCATCCAGACTCAAAAGATTAGCTCCCTTCTCCCTCCACAGACTTTTCTTTTTTTAAATTTAGAGTACCCATTCATTTTGTTCCGATTAAGGGGCAATTTAGCGTGACCAATCCACCTAGCCTGCACATCTTTGGGTTGTGGGAGCGAGTCCCACGCAAACACAGGGGAGAATGTGCAAACTCCACACGGACAGTGACCCAGAGCCGGGATCGAACCTGGGACCTCGGCGCCGTGAGGCATCAGGGCTAACCCACTGCGCCGCCGTGCTGCCCTCTTCTCTCTCCGCAGATGCTGTCGGACCTGCTGAGATTGTCCAGTATTTTCTGTTTTTGTTTCAGATTTCAGCGTCCGCAGTAATTAGCTTTTATCTCGCAAAAATGTGGTTGACTCTGAACTTCCCTCTGAAGTGGTGCGGCAAGCCACTCGCTACAAGGGCAATTAGGGATGGGCAGCAAATGCCGGCCTTACCAGTGATGCCCACACCCCATGGAAAGATTAAAGAAAACGTGTAATGGTGTGGCCTGTGGTGGTGATGTGAGCAGGACCAAGGGGGGGGAAGGGAATTGGGCTGGAATGAGAGCGGGGGGAGGGGTGGGGTGGGGATAAACTTATTTTTTTTAAATTTAGAGTACCCATTCATTTTTTTCTACCTATGCTGCACATCTTTGGCTTTGTGGGGGGTGAGACCCACGCAGACACGGGGAGAATGTGCAAACTCCTCACGGACAGTGACCCGGGGTCGGGATCGAACCCGGGTCCTCGGCGATGTGAGGCAGCTGTGCTAACCACTGCGCCGCTGTGTCGCCCCTTGGGTAAACCTCACCAAAGGGTGTGCACACAGTATTGGGATAACAGAGTAAAATCCAATCTACCTTGTTTAATTTCATCCTGCTGCCCGGTACTTAAATCCCATAAACGTTCCTTTTTCGCAAGCTACTATCGAATTCCCTTTTCGAGGAATGTAAAGGGGAGCTCTAATTTCGGAGCAATTTGAGGCAGAAAAATCAACATTCTATCTACAGCTGAATAACAAGTGTTTTTTCTAACCACCCCCTTGAGTTCTGTTGCTCCCGTTCGTAGCTGCTCCCACCTGGAGACCTGAGGTCTGGATATGTCATACTGCCTGTCTTACGAGATCCTCACAAACCCACTCTGTCTCGTCTGCAACCACTCTGAAGTTGAGGATCTATTCTTTCTTGGTTTAAGGTTGTCAACGAGGAGAAATGATCTATCAGCAGCTATTTTACCGTAAACCCTTATCAGTGAGAAAATCTATATCTCCACTTTCTCTTCAGAATTGCCGCTGCTCATCCCAGATAATATCCCAGCAAATCTGCACTCTACCTTTTCCATTGGGTTTATGTCCTTTCCGAAATGGACCGCTCAAAAAACGCACACAATTCTCCAAGGTCATGAACCCATTCAGCATTATTTCCATGCTTATGTTTTCCGGATCCCCGGAATGCAAAGCTGAAGGTTTTAATGTCCTATTTACTTGTGCTCCACATTTCAGGGCCTGTCATCCCCGCACTAAAGCCGCTTTGCTTCCAGATTCCATGTAAAGTCTTTTAACAGTCGGGGCAGCGCGGTGGCGCAGGGGTTAGCACTGCTGCCTCACGGCACCGAGGAACCCGGGTTGGATCCCGGCCTCGGGTCACTGTCCGTGTGGAGTTTGCACATTCTCCCAGTGCGTGCGTGGGTCTCACCCTCACAACCCAAAAAGATGTGCAGGATAGGTGGATTGGCCACGCTAAATTGCCCCATAATTGGAAAAAAAGAACTAGGTGCTCAAAACTTTTTTTTTTTAAAGTCTTTTAACAGTCGATGTGTCCTTCCTTAGCCTCTTTCTATGTCCAAAGTGCACTTTATTATGCTTTGAGCAACATTGCCCACCTATCTGTCCATCTTGCAATGATCTTGTAACGGGCAGCACGGCAGCACAGTGATTAGCACTGTTGCTTCACAGCTCCAGGGTCCCAGGTTCGATTCCCGGCTTGGGCCACTGTCTGTGCGGAGCCTGCACGCTACTCCCCGTGGCTGCGTGGGTTTCCTCCGGGTGCTCCGGTTTCCTCCCACAGTCCAAAGATGTGCAGGATAGGTGGATTGGCCGCGCTAAATTCCCCTTCGTGTCAAAAGGTTCGGTGGGGTTATTGGGTTATGGGGATAGGGTGGAGGTGTGGGCATAGGTAGGGTGCTCTTTCCAAGGGCCAGTGCAGACTCGATGGGCTGAATGGCCTCCTTCTGCACTGTAAATTCTGTGATCTATGATCTCCAAACTTGCACCATTTGCGCCACAGTTGCCATGCTGCCAATTTGATGTTCCTAAATCCCGATGATTTGGATAAGTAGCGGAAAAGAATAGGCGGGTTGTGTTATGAGGGAAGAATGGAGAGGTTAGCTTTGTATCCACTAGAGTTTAGTAGAATGAGAGGCGACTTGATCAAAACCTTTAAGATACTGAGAGGTATTGACAGGGTGGATGTGGAGAGGATGTTTCCTCGTGTTGGAACTTTTAGAACTGTTTAAAAATAAGGGGGTCGCTCTTTTAAGACAGAGATGAGGAGAATTGGTTTCTCTCAGAGGACCGTGAGTCTCTGGAATTCTCACCCTCAAAGTGGGCGGCACGGTGGCACAGTGGTTAGCACTGTTGCCACACAGCTCCAGGGACCCGGGTTCAATTCCGGCCATGGGTCACTGTCTGTGTGGAGTCTGCACCTTCTCCCTTTGTCTGCGTGGATTTCCTCCGGGGGTTCCGGTTTCCTCCCACATGTCCAAAGATGTGCAGGTTAGGTGGATTGACCACGCTAAGTTATTTCTTAGTGTCCAAAAATGATTAGGTGGGGTTACAGGGATAGGGTGGAGGCGTGGGTAGAAGTAGGGTGCTCTTTGCAAGGGACGGTGCAGACTCAATGGGCCAAATGGCCTCCTTCTGCACTGTAGGGATTCTATGAAAAGGCAGTGGAAGCAGGGTGGTTGAATATTTGTGACGCTGAGCTGGATGGATTCTTGACCAACATGGGGTGAAAGGTTATAGGGGATGGGCACGAATGTGGGATTGAAGTTACAAGCAGATCAGTCGTGATCTTACTGAATGGTGGAGCAGGCTCGAGTGGCCTACTCTTGCTCCTAATTCATATTTTTGTCTTGAATCGTGCGGAAGAAGTAACTCCACCTTCCCATTTCAAGATGTGTCCTTTTGCGTCAATGTTCCTTTCCTGCCCTCCAAACACGCCATTTCCTGTGAGGCCCACATTCCTTTTAATTCCATGTGCCGTAATCACTTAACACTCAATGCGCCATCCCCCGCCTCGGGGGATTAAAACGACCAGCGAGGTTTCATGGTATTTGGGAGGAGTGGGGACAATAGCTTGGAATGGCCTTTATCTCAGTCTGCGTTTTGTTTTTATGACAGTGTGTAATGATTTACGGCAAAGTTAGTTGCTGGATGCTAAAAGTTACGGTACGGACCTTGTACACAGTTCATGGTATTCATTCACCCCGTCAGTGACTGTGACTTTGGAAAGAAAGTTTTGATTGCCCTGCAAAAGCCGACTCTGCAGAATTATGCATAACGATCTCCTCTTCCGATGGCACCTTTCTCCTTCCCGCAAGGAGGCTGTCAGCTTTTTGCTGTCTCTTTGCAATCGTATGATCACCGCAGCACTCTGTATCCACTTGAAGCAGGCACCAGTCAAGCCGGAGCTTTGTGGGTTTCAGGAGATGATCCTGGATAAGTCTGTGACAGGCGAGCAAGGTCCTGAGGTGATGGATGAAGACAGGCCTGGCTATCTTGGAAATCTGATCCCACTAATGAATTGAGTGGGATTCCTGAGCAGCGTTTGCTAGCCCTAATTGTTTTTTCTCTTTGCAGCAGACCTGGTCAACGTCGGCTATCAACTTGATGTTTAGGAGTGGCACGGCGGCACAGTGTTTAGCACTGCTGCCTCACAGCTCCAGGGACCCGGGTTCGATTCCTGGCTTGGGTCACTGTCTGTACATTCCCCCCATGTCTCCGTGAGTTTCCTCCGGCTGCTCCGGTTTCCTCCCACAGTCCACAGTCCAAAGATGTGCAGAGTAAGAAGTCTTACAACACCAGATTAAAGTCCAACAGGTTTGTTTCAAACACTAGCTTTCGGAGCACTGCTCCTTCCTCAGGTGAATGTGCAGGTTAGATGGATTGGCCATGCTAAATTGCCCCTTAGTGTTTAAAAGGTTAGATAAGGTTACTGGGTTACGAGGATAGGGTGGAGGCATGGGCTTAAGTCAGGAGCTCCTTCCAAGGGCTGATGCAGATGCGATGGGCCGAATGGCCTCCTTCTGCACTGTACATTCTATTATTCTATGATTTACTCTCAATAGCTATGAGTTATCTATGTCTGTAAAACACTATTAACTATCAGCATCTGTAGAAGTCCGAGGAACTCACTTGGGCTCCTTAGATGAATTTTCACGCATCCAAATGATAAATCTGTGCTCTGTGACATGTTAATTGTGACTCAGGTGATGTAATTTACACTGCTTCTGAAGCAGCTGCTAACTTGGCATTCCTCTAGCAAGGCTATAACTGAACGAAATTGTGGACATGGCAGTCCATCATGGCATTCACAGTAACGCCTCATGAGAAAGCATTTACTTGAAGATTATTTTGAAGCTTTCCGAACAATTATTTATAGAATTCATAGAATCCATATTGTGCAGGCGGAGGCCATTCAGCCCATCGAGTCTGCACCAACCCTCTGAGAGAGCACCCCTATGTAGGTCCACCCCCCCGCCCTATCCTCGTAACCCGACATAACCTTTGGACAATTTAGCATGGCTAATTCACCTAGCCTGCACATCTTTGGACTGTGGGAGGAAACCGGAGCACCCGGAGGAAACCCACGCAGACACGGGAGAACGTGCAAACTCCACACAGTCACCCGAGGCTGGAATTGAACCCGGGTCCCTGGCGCCGTGAGGCAGCAGTGCTAATCACTGTGCCACCGTGCCGCTGCACGCCCCATGGTAAGACTTCCCATAGATTCTGATTTTCCATCTCGTATTGCTCAGTTTCAAGTTCAGCACCCGAGATACCTTCCAGATCTTGTTGTTTTGCTGCCACCTTAGCTTAGCTTGTTCTAATCTTACCAATATTGGGTGGGATTTTCCAAACCATTTCCCGTTCCCCAAACCCCCACCCCCAGCCGCTCACCATTGGCCAGGGGCGGGATCTTCCAGTCCCACTGATGCCTAACGCGTTCAGTGTGGCTTTGCCCGGGTGGGGATCGCCTCCAGCGGGATTGGAAAATCCCGCCATAGGGACGGGCCAGAAAATCCCGCTCATTGTCGTTGTAACATCCTCCGGTGTTACAGCCCAGCTTCCCACAGCCTTTCCCTCCCCACCCCATCCCGTGCCCCACCCCCCCAGGATCTCCGCACTCCTCCAGCTCCATATTCTCAGCCATCACCCATTCCCTTCACTCCACCATTGGCAGCCGTGCCTTCAGCAGCCTGATCCCAAGAACATAAGAAATAGGAAAACATATGGCTGACTCTCCTCCATGGTTCAATACGATCATGGAGATCTTCGGTTTCAACTCTGCTTTTCCGTCTGCTTCCTGTATCATTTGATCCATGACAGATCAAAATTCTGACTATCCCAGCCTTAAACTTATTCAACAATGGAGCATTCACAACCCTCTGAGGAGGAGAATTCCAAAGATTCATAACCCTTGAATTTCTCCTTATCTCAGTCCTAAATGATCGGCCCTCAACCTAAGATTGTGCTGTTAATAGGATGAAGCTGATTGCTGAAGTCAAAACCAAAGGCAACGAGCTCTTAGTTAACGGGAGAGTGTATTGACTTGTTCAGCCTCACAGCTCTCATCCCACTCAACCCAGTGCCCCAGCCATCCCCTATTTAGAAGACAATTAATACCCATCATCTGGGCGGCACGGTAGCACAGTAGTTAGCACTGTTGTTTCACAGCTCCAGAGTCCCAGGTTCGATTCCCGGCTTGGGTCACTGTCTGTGCGGAGTCTGCACATTCTCCCCGTGTCTGCGTGGGTTTCCTCCGGGTGCTCCGGTTTCCTCCCACAAGTCCAAAGATGTGCAGGTTAGGTAAATTGGCCATGCTAAATTGCCCTTAGTGTCCAAAAAGGTGAGGTGGGGTTACTAGGTTTCAGGGATGGGATGGAGTGGAGGGCTTAAGTGGGGTGCTCTTTGCAAGGGGCACTGCAAACCCGATGGTTAAATGGCCTCGTTCTGCACTGTAAATTCTACCATCCATTTCTTTTAACCTTCACAATGTCATTGCCAAGAGATTAACTTGTGTCTGTGTGGTTTATATTTCCTGGCCCATGGAAACAATCTCTCAGCATTCGCCCTATCAAGCCCCTTCAGCATCTTGAGCATTTTAATGAGGTCGCTCCTCATTCTTGTCAACTCCAGAGAAAATAGGCCCATCTTCCTCATCCTCCCGTCACACTAGAACTCCCTCATCCCAAGGACTAATTTAGTGAACTCTCGCTTTACCGCTGCCACTTCAATTATATTCTTCCTTAAATACAGAGACAAAAGCTGCACACAGTATTCCAGATGTGGGCTCACCAAAACCTGTTATGTTTATCCCTATATTCCATTCACCTTGCACTAAAGACGAACACAATTACTTCTCTCAGCCGCTCCACCTCTCTGTCCTTGAAAATTATTCTTAAAACCTAGCTTTTTGTCCAAACTTTTAGCTACCTGGCCTCCTCATTCCTTATGCGGCTATTTTTTATACAATAACACCCTATGGAACGACTTGGGACATTTTACTAAATTAAAGGTGCAATACAAATGCAAGTTCATGTTCATATTATTAGGGGTGGCACGGCAGCACAGTGGTTAGCACTGCTGCCTCACAGCGCCAGGGACTCGGGTTCGATTCCGACCTTGGGTGACTGTCTGTGCGGAGTTTGCACGTTCTCCCCGTGTGTGCGTGGGTTTCCTCCGGGTGCTCCGGTTTCCTGCCACAGTCCCAAAGGTGTGCAGGTTAGAGTGGATTGGCCAGGTTAATTGCCCTTTAGCGACCAAAAAGCTGTGCAGGTTAGCTGGGGTTGTAGGGTTGCGGGGAGAGGGTGGGGGCATGGACCAAGGCAGGGTGAACTTTCGGAGGGTTGGTGCAGGCTCGATGGGCCGAGTGGTCTCCTTCTGCACTGTAGGGATTCTATGGATTGCTGTCCAACAGAATCTAACAATAACTAAGATGTTAACTGCAATGAAGTGCGGGATCTCCCAACCCCCCCCCCCCCCCAACCCCCCCCCAACCCCCCCGCCCCCCCCCCCCCCCCCCCCCCCCCCACACACACACACCCCACAATTGGCCGGCAGATGAATCATCCAGTCCTGCCACTGTCTATGGGGTTACCCATTGTTCGCACCCTCTAAGGAAAGGAACAGACTTTATGCCAACATAATTAGTTAAATCCCAGACAAATCTGACCATAAAAAAGCATTTAGTTCTCATTCAACGTAATAGGAACACAAAATAAAATGAATAAGATAATCAAAAGCTTGTCAATTTCATCATTCAATTTGTTGCACAGATAACATTAAAATTATAAGGCCAGAACAATTTTATGGAGAAGGTCAATGGGTTCAATAAATCTATCCTTTTTGACAGGAAAACCTCCAATGATTCAAGTTCCTAGCATGACGTTCAAAACGTTCTCTCTCTAGGAATGAACAGCAGGGTTTACGTCATTTTAATCAACTTTTTCTTTTTTTTTTTCAGTGCAGTTACAGGAAGGGACAAATTTAATCAGCGCGCATTTTGGAGTTCGGATGCTTTATGACTGACAGAAAGTCCATGGCCAACATGCCAACTCATTGTCCAACACAAGAGGCTTTGTGACTGCTTTGCACAGCTGGGCCAGTACAAAGTGGGATTCATACTGAATGGGGAGGCATATTGGGAACAGTGCATTGAGGAGCAGGAGTAGGCCACTCAGCCTTTCGAGCCTGCACTACCATTCAATACGACCTTGAACGACCTGATTGAGATGTCAACTCCACTTTGCTGTCTACCCCCCATTAGCCCTTGGCTCCCCCGCCTATCACAAATCTGTCTAACTCTGTCTTGGACAGATTCAATGACCCGGACTCCACTGCTCCCTGGGGAAAGAATTCCCCATGCTAACGTCCCTTTGAGAGAAAAGATTTCTCCCCATCACCGTCTTAAGCAGTAGATCTCTTCATCCAGAACTGTGTCCCCCCCTCATTCCAGTCTCTTCCACAAGTGGAAACATCCTCACAGAAAATCATCTTTATTAGTGTCACTGCAATGAAGTTGCTGTGGAAAGCCCCTCGTCGCCACACTCAGGCGCCTATTCGGGCACACTGAGGGTGAATTCAAAATGTCCAAATTACCGAACAGCACTTCTTTCGGGACTTTGTGGGAGGAAACCGGAGCACCCGGAAGAAACCCACGCAGACATGGGGAGAAGGCGCAGACTCCGCACAGACAGTGACCCAAGCCGGGAATCGAACCTGGGACTCTGGTACTGTGATGCAACAGTGCTAGCCACTGTGGTACCGTGCTGCCCTAATGTTAGGAACATCAGAACAGGAGTAGGCCAATCAGCCCCTGGTGGCTATTAATTAAGCGAGCATTCATAACTTTTCACGGGAAGTAGAAACTTACGGTACATTTGGAAGAGGCAGTGTCGTCTAATGTCTCGCGTGAATGGCCTGGCTATGGTTTTAGGATTTTGTCCACTTGTCCTTTACTCCCCCAGCGGTGGAAACTAAAATATTTCTCTCCCTCTCTACCCCATTAATTCCTTTAAAAATCCGTAAAAGCTCAGTTAAATAACAACTTGGCCTTCGCTATTCTGAGGATTAAAAGCAACTTTTTCACAACTGTGCAGAGCACTCTAGATGCTGCCTAACAAAGGTTTACAGCTTGGTATCATTTCCTGCTCTTTATATTCCAGCCCTCTACTTAACAAGCATAACGCTCTTATTAGTTTAATTTTATCTTTATTATTGTCACAAGTAGACTTACAGTAACACTGCAATGAAGTTACTGTGAAAATCCCCTAGTCACCACATTCCGGCGCCTGTTCGGGTACACTGAGGGAGAATTCAGAATGTCCAATTCACCTAACAAGCACGTCTTTCGGGACTTGTGGGAGGAAGCCGGGGCCCCCGGAGGAAACCCACGCAGACACGGGGAGAAGGTGCAGACTCCGCACAGACGGAGACCCAAGCCGGGAATCGAACTGGGACCCTGGTACTGTGAAATAACAGGGCTGATCACTGTGCTACCGTGCCTTTTTCAGTTACTCCATTTCAGTCATCCGTGTACATGGCCCTTACATTTCCTTGGACCTCCATTATTTAAATAAAACTTAAATCTATCCATTTTCTGGTCCAAAATGGTGACCCCTGCTGCAACTTCTCCTAGTCACTTAATCTATGATTGTCTCTTGGTAATATTATACTTCCGTCTACTTACGAGATCATTAATTCTTGTGCCTAACTTGGATGTATGGCTCCCTGCAGTGTTCTAGAAGTCATTAACAAATATAGTGAATAGTTCAGGCCCCAGCTCAGGTGCTTTTAGGAAATCACTAATCACTTGCTTCAATTTTCTATTTCTTTTACATTTTTCCAATTAAGGGGCAATTTAGTATGGCCAGTCCACCTACCCTCCACAACTTTGGGTTGTTGGGGTGTGACCCACGCTGGCACAGGGAGAATGTGCTAACACTACACGGACAGTGACCCGGGGCCGGGATCGAACCCGGGTCGTCGGTGCTGTGAGGCAGCGGTGCTAACCACTGCAACCAGCATGCTGCCCCTTCTTGCTTCAAATTCGAGTGCTTATCCATTGTTCCTACTCTCTGAGCTGGATTTTCAGTGCCATGTCAAAGTCGGAGGCACGCAGGGACAAAGCATAGTCTGACAGCTGGCTTGCTAATTCGCCTGTTCAATCTCACTTCCCGGCCACTTTTGAAGAGGCGGGATCAGGTCGGGCAGGACTGCCCACCTGCAAATGAAGAGTAGCCAACCGAGCTTGTTATTGCTGGGTTAAATGCTAAATTGTTGGGGCTGGTTTAGTACAAGGGGCTGGTTTAGTACAGTGGGCTAAACAGTTGGCTTGTAATGCAGAACAAGGCAGCAGCGCGGGTTCAATTCCCGAACCAGCCTCCCCAAACAGGTACCGGAATGTGGCGACTAGGGGCTTTTCATAGTAACTTCACTGAAGCCTACTTGTGACAATAAGCAGTTATTATTATTATAAATGCCCGATTGTGTCCAATTAATGGACGGCAAATGGAATTTTCCACTCGGCCTCCAGGTTCCAGCACCACCGGGAGATAGTTGCGAGTGGGTGGGGTGGTGGGGCGGGGTTGCAACATTACAAACAGTTCTTCTCCAGTTGTTGCGATTCGCTTTTCCCACTGGCAGCGCCTTCCCGCCCATGGGGTTCCTGGCGCCTTGGAGTGGTTACAATGGGAAATCCCATTGACAAGCGGCGGGAGTAGAGAATCACGCCCCCAGCGAACGGCACGCCTCTGAGAAACACTCGACTGCGAGACCGTAGAATCATGTCCCGAGTTATCCAATCATCATCCTCATGCTTGGTACATTTTGCTCCTCCTCCGCCAAAACTGGACAGCTGGCTGCTGAATCCTCTGCTTAATGAAGGATTTGAAGAGGTTGTTTCCCCATGGCCGGGAGAGTGGGTTCTTCGGGAGCTGGAAATCGCCACAACCTCCGTTTCCCAATCTCACAGAAACGTCCATAGGCGGGATTCTCCATTGCCCGATGTCAATATCATAATTGGCGATCGGGCGGAGAATCGACTCCGACGCCCAAACCAGGGCCGGCGCCGGTTTGACGTTAGTCAGCTAGGCTCTGTCCCCTCAAAAATGGCGTCATCCTGTCGCGTGCCGCTGCAACAGCGTTGGCGCGTCAACCCCTGATGGGCTGAGTCCCCGACAGAGCGTGACACGTGTGGTCTCAGCGGTCGGGAACCCGGCGTGGAAGCTGCGGATTGTGTCGAGCGCCTCCCCACCTGGCCGGGATCTGTGCCGCTGGCCGGGGGGTGGGGGGGTCTTTCGCAATGGCTGGGGGTACTGGTGGGGGGTGGCCATGGGCTAGCCTGTGGGGTCGCGGATGGCGGGCCAGGTCCGCGCACAGCCACCGCCATGTTCTACGGCGGGTCCGCTGCAGTTCATCAGCCGGTTGCTAGCGCGCAAGGGAACCAGCCATTCTCCGGCCGTTTTTGGCACGGGAGCCGGGGGTTTCACCCGGCGCTGCTGCTAGCACGGTTCTGGAATCGGTGAAGGGTTGGCACCGATTCTTCCATCATAAGTCCAAAGATGTGCGGGTTAGGTGAATTGGCCAATGATAAATTGCCCTTAATGTCCAAATTGCCCTTGGTGTTGGGTGGAGGTGTTGAGTTTGGGTAGGGTGCTCTTTCCAGGAGCCGGTGCAGACTCAAAGGGCCGAATGGCCTCCTTCTGCACTGTAAATTCAATGATAATCTATGATTAATCTAGGACAAAGCTTCGGCACAACACCGTGGGCCGAAGGGCCTGTTCTGTGCTGTATTTTCTATGTTCTATAAGAGGGCTAGAATACAAAACCAGGGATGCACTTCTGAGGCTGTATAAGGCTCTGGCCAGACCCCATTTGGAGCAGTTTTGGCCCCGTATCTAAGGAAGGATGTGCTGGCCTTGGAAAGGGTCCAGAGGAGGTTCACAAGATTGATCCCTGGAATGAAGAACTTGTCGTATGAGGAACATTTGAGGACTCTGTGTTTGTACTCGTTGGAGTTTAGAAGGATGAGAGGGGATCTTATTGAAACTTACAAGATACTGCAAGGCCTGGATAGAGTGGATGTGGAGAGGATGTTTCCACCTATAGGAACAACTAGAACCAGAGGACACCGTCTCAGACTAAAGGGGCGATCCTTTAAAACAGAGATGAGGGGGAATTTCTTCAGCCAGAGGGTGGTGAATCAATGGAACTCTTCGCTGCAGAAGGCTGTGGTGACCAAATCACTGAGTGTCTTTAAGACAGAGATAGATAGGTCGTTGATTAATAAGGGGATCAGGGGTTATGGGGAGAAGGCAGGAGAATGGGGATGAGAAAAATATCAGCCATGATTGAATACGGAGCAGACTCAATGGGCTGAGTGGCCTAATTCTGCTCCTATGTCTTATGGTCTTATGGTCTTATGGTAAACCTCCCGCAGATTCTCCATTCGAGCCGGCACTTAGCTGCTGAAACGGAGAATCCTGCCCCATCCCTCTGTTTTCTAACACCTGACCAATCTTGCAACCTGATCAATATTGAATGTCTTCTAGAAGTCCACATAAAGTATGCCCACAGGCATTCCCTCAACTAGTTACATCCTCAGTTAGGTTCATTCGACATGACAAAGCTTCATGAGCTCATGCTAAATCTTGTGAATGAGCTCAAATCACCCCGATAATCTCCATCAGGAGTCAAACATTCTACAAACCAGTCATTCACCTCATGGTCTCTCTCTCTCTTTCAGAAACAATGGTTCCCCATCAATCTCAGGACAGTGGCTGATAGGCCCAAGAGTTAAAATTGGTCCTGTAGATTTATTGATTCAGAGTAAGCGCTCAAATCCGGAGGGGATTTTTTTGTTTCCCACCTACAACAGCTGAGCAACAACTGGGCAACATTCATGAAAATATTTTCACAATGTTGTCAATTTGGCCTTTATGTATGCAGGGTGCTTTCATGGATCAGTTGTTACAGCAGCAATTTGAAATTATATAATGCCTGTCAAGAAGAAAAATGGTCAAAAGCATTTCAGTGTTTTTGGGTTAAAGGCAGAATTAAGTTTTTTTGTCACAGTTCAGCTTTAAGGCAAGTCCCAACAATTGTTTAACCCCTCTCACCACCTTGGTGAGGTGACAAGAGTGTTCAATCTTGCCAGAGGCCTCGAGGGAGATTTGTGACATTTGAATGCCTCATGAGATCTAACGAGAGCTCAGGTGACGTCGCTATCTGGGCCTCACCCTCGCTAGGGAAGATTCAAATTCATATATGTAAATGAGCCAATAGGCTAATTTAAATACGTCGACACCAGGGGCGGAATTCTCCGACCCCCCCCCCGCCGGGTCTCTGGCGCCGGGGATTTGGCAGCCGTTGGCAACGGCCCCCGCGGCGATTCTCTGGCCAGCGATGGGCCGAGTGGCCGCCCGTTTTCAGCCAGTCCCACCGGCGTATGTTACACCAGGTATTTGGCGGCGGGAGCTGGCTGCGCGAGCGGTCTCAGGGGTCCTGGGGGGGGGCCTGGCCCCGGGACATGCCCCCATGGTGGCCTGCCCCACGATCAGGGCCCACCGATTCGTGGGCGGGCCTGTGCCGTGGGGGCACTCCATTGTTCCGCGTTGGCCGCTGTGGTCCTCTGCGATGGCCGGAACTGAGATGAACCCCCCCTGCGCATGTGCTGTGATGACGCCAGCACACGCTGGCGCTCCCACGCATGCGCCAACTCCCGCCGGACGGCGGAGGCCCTTCGGCGCCGGTTGGCGTGTCGCCAAGCCCCTTCCCCACTGGCCGGCGCAGCGCAAACCACTCCGGCGCCGGCCTAGCCCCTGAAGGTGCGGAGGATTCCGCACCTTTGGGGCGGCCCGACGCAGGAGTGTTTCACGCCACTCCTCGGCGCCTGGACCCCCCGATCTGCCAGGCAGGGGAGAATCCCGCCCCAGATTCTCCCGAGGCCCGGCAACGAACGCCCATGGCTGGGGGACCTTGCCACGGCGCCGCTTAGCACTGGCCCACACAAACGTGGACCAGGTATAATGGCACCTGGAGGGGGCTCAGCCAGGATATCAGGCTAGCAGTGCCAGGGTGCCCAGGTGCTAGGTTGCCCGCGCCGGGGATCGGGTCCCAGGTTGCTTTGCCTTTAAGAGGTAGGGTGTGGGGGGCTTGAGAACCCCCTAATAGGTACATTGGGCAGTGGGGTGGTCCACAGGCCACGGTGGGGATACCGAGGGGGAGATGAAAGTTTGGGGCTGCTTTTAAAATGACGGCCCATCTCTTCTTGCACTGATGAGTTCCAGCGAGCGGAGCTGCTCAGCGCAGGAAACGGGACTAAATGTGGCCTTGACAGGTCCTTTCTTGTTGGGGCCACGATTTGAAATAGTGTCCCGATTGATGGTGTAGTGTTTCTCGGAGCTGCGTTCAAGTTTGGGCAGGTCGTCCCCTTGTTTGTTTTGTTATATCACGCCTGTATTTTTAAAATTCTTTCATGGGAAATGTGCATCACATTTCTTACCCATTATTGATTGCCCCAGGACTAATGGCAGTTAAGAATCAAGCATATTGCTGTGAATCTGGAGTCACAAATAGGCCTGTCCAATAAGGATGTCTGATTTCCTGCCTAAAGGACATGAGTGAACCCAGATGGTTTTTTACGACCATCGATGATAGTTTTGTGGCCATCATTATCGAGAAGAGCTTTCAATTCCAGATGAAAAACTCAGCAGGCCTGGCAGCATCTATGGTGAGAGAGACAGAGGGCGGGATTTTCCAACCCTTCCCATCGGCGGGATCTCCTGACCCCACTGAAGGCGACCCCTCCCGGGGGGGGTGAAAATTCAGCCCACGGTTAAGCTTCCGACTCCAATGTGACTCTTGGGAGCTCTGGATTACTCGGCCTGTGACATTACCACAATGCCACCCTCTCCCCAAGACGGATCTTACTTCTCTCTACCCACCATGGTACAGCAACCCTGTACACCTTTGCCGAATAAAGATCTTTCAACCTTACTTTAGATATCTTCAATTGGCCCCCAGCCTCCACAACCTTTTGGGGGAAGAAAGTCCCACATTTTTGCAAACTTGTGTGCGAAGTGACCCACCCTGGATGACCTAGTTCTAATTTTAAGGTAATTCCCCCCTGTTCAGGGCTCCCCCACCCCTCACTGCAGGAAATAGTTGCTCTCCATCTACCCCATCAAGTCTTTTAATCGGACCACTTTCAACAATATAATTCGCCCATCGATTCTATTCCAAGCATCGCAGGAGAGGTTTTAACCCATTGATATCCCACCGAGGGACACCAAACTAACAGTAGGCCCGACATTGCCTAGTGGGGCCTCCTAGGGGTCAATTTGCCTGCATCTGGCTGAAACAAAGCTTTGAAAGCTTTATTTATCCAATTAGCATTTGGTTGGCACTGGGAGCCACTGACAGCGAGCCAAACCACCTGCCCGTTCCAGACCATAGAGGGCTTTTAACATAAATACATAAATAGCAATAACTAGGTCCCTGATTGCCATCTGGGACAGGAGTAGACAGGGCCTGTGTGCCAACTTCAACGGCGAGAGAAAAACAAATCCGAAGATTGGTCGATCGGCCTCCACCAATTTCCTTTTTCACCCCAACGCAATTCACAATTCGCTTTCAACCTTGCTCCTTCCCTCCAGTCTGTTGGTCGGGGAGCTGCCATACTCAATAAAACTGTCCTGTGGCGGCGGAAAGGGCTTCAGTCAGTCATGGCGGTGGCAGCCATGTTGTTGTCCGACTGCGATTCCGTGTGCAGCGCGACTGTGCAGTGCCAGCAAGGCAAACTTCGCTTCAGCGTCCTGCGATTCTTGGAAACACCCCAAAATAAGCAGGTTTTGTGTAATTAGGCTCTTTTAACGTGTGACATTCATAGTAGCGAATAAGAGCTAAACATACTCAGCTGTTGTTTGTTTCGATTAAATGGGATGAAAGAGAGGAAAAATTTGCATTCAAACATTGCATTTCTCCAAAGGATGTAAAAGCACTTCTCATACAATAGCGCACAGTCACAGCTGCTGCATAAAACACAGCAACTTGTTTTTTTTCCCCCCCCCATTCATTCACAGATGTGGGCATCGTTGGCTGGACCAGGATTTCTTGCCCATCCTTAACTGCCCTTCCAGAGGGCACTTAAGAGTCAACCACTGGATAAAAGCAAATTACTGCGGATGCTGGAATCTGAAACCAAAAAGAAAATGCTGGAAAATCTCAGCAGGTCTGGCAGCATCTGGAGGGGGAGAAAAGAGATTGTCCCAACGGGAGTCCACGTGCCGACGGCGGAGTAAAAACCGGAGTGTTTTACTCCGGTGTCGGCGCCCGTTCCCAGACCCCATTCTGGGGCCTCCGTGGGGCTGGCAGGGGCGTGGCATGATTTGCGGGGGCGGGGCCTCGGCGCGGCTTCGGAGATCCGCCACCGCGTAAAAGATGCGGCGTCTTGGGTCCCGCGCATGCGCAGTTGGGCAGGCGCCAACTAGCGCATGCGCAGTGGCCGTCCTCCCCCAGGCCAACCCCGCACAACAATGGCACAGGGCTATAACATTGCTGGCGGAGGAAAGGAGGCCCGCCGACAGAGAGGCCCGCCCGCCGATTGGTGGGCCCCGATCGCAGGCCAGACTCCATCGGAGGACCCGCCCCGGTGAGGGAGCCCCCCACAGACCCCCTCCCCCGAGCATTCCCGCAGAGTTCCCGCCGGCAGCGACCAGGGGTGAACGGTGCCGGCGGGACTCTGTCGTGTTGGACCGGCCACTCGGCCCGTCTGGGCCGGAGAATCGGCGGCCCCGCCGATCCCAGCAGCCGGCGCAGCGCCAAACGCGCCGGCGCAAATGGCGGCGATTCTCCGTACCTCGGAGAATCGTGCGCCGGCATCGGTGCGTCGTGCCGCCGTTGCTCCGATTCTCCGGCCTGGCGCGGGGCTCGGAGAATTGCCCAACTGATGTTTCGAGTCCAGGTGACTCTTTGTCAAAGAGTCAGCCACATTTCTGTGTGTGTGGAGTCATGTGCAGGTAAGACCAGGTAAGGCTGGCAGATTTCCCTTGCCTAAGCGAACCAGTTGGGGTTTTTATGACAATAGCTAGATGGTCACCATGAGGCTTTTAATTCCAGGTTGCTATTGAATTCATATTTCACCACCTGCTGTGGATGGGATTCAAACCCTGGGTCCTTGGGTTACTAGTCCCCTGATAATACCACTACCCTATCGCCTCCAACCACAGCCGGGCACCATTAAAACATTTACAATCCACTATGCTTTTGTTTTGGCTCGCATGCTAGCCAGGGCACTGGGCGGACTTCCTGCATTTCTTCCAACGGTACCATGCAATGCCAAATGCCCATTTGAAAGGGCTGCATACTGAGATCTCTGTCAGCAATGCTCCACCGAGTTGAAGGACAGCGTAGGTTATATACAAGGCCGCTGGGGTGCTGCTTTAACCTCTGGTGCAGTAGCTGAGCCTTGACTTGCTTACAGTGCAGGCTGCCACTCCAGTGCAGCACTGAGTGAGGGAGTGCTGCGATGTCAGAGGTGCCTTCTTTCAGATAAGACCTTGAACCAATTGATCCCTCAGGCCGGCATAAGTGGACCCATGAAATTGTTTTGAAAAAGAGCAGGGGAGTTGTCTGTGGGTGCTGTGGCCAATATTTATCCCTCAGTCAACATTACCAAATACAAAAGATGATCTTGTCATTATCCCATGTCATTGGATCTTGCTGTGTGCAAATTGGTACCATGTTTCCGACTTTCCAACAGTGATCTCCTTTCAAAGGTATGGTGGTGAAGCCTTTCTGGATAGCTTGAAGTCATGAAAGGCGCCATGTAAATGCAAATCGTTGGCTGAAATTTTCCCATCCGTTCCCGCCGGCAGTATCTCCTGTCTCACCGACAGCGAACCCCCACCGTGGGATCCCCGGCAGCGGAGGGTGCGAAAAATGGGAAAGCCCGTTGATGGCGGCGGCTCTGGAAGATCCTACCTGCCGGCCAATGATGGGCTGCCGCGGAACACGCCATGAGGGGGGTGCGAAAAACCCCACCCTTTCTTTCAAATGGGGAGGCAACTGACGCAATAATGTCCATTTAGCATTTCTACGCAAACGGATTTCTATTTCCAGCAACCCGGTAGTTCCACTGTGTTACAATTTGCGTTGATGAAAGTGAGAAAGGTCAGGACTGGAAAATCCCATCTCGAACATCGAAACGTGGGTTCAATCCGCAGGATTTGTGCATTAGGTACAAGCGTATTTCAAAGGTTTACAGAATTTGTGACACCCTGGGCGAGATTCTCCGACCCCCCGCCGGGTCGGAGAATCACCGGGGGCTGGCGTGAATCCCGCCCCTGCTGGTTGCTGAAGTCTCCGGCACCGGAGATTCGGCGGGGGCGGGAATCGCGCCGCGCCAGTTGGCCGGCCCTCCCCCGCGCGATTCTCCGGCCCGGATGGGCCGAAGTCCCGCTGCTAAAATGCCTGTCCCGCCGGCGTAAATTAAACCACCTACCTATCGGGGCGATCTGGCCCCGGGGGGTGCCCCCACGGTGGCCTGGCCCGCGATCGGGGCCCACCGATCCGCGGGCGGGCCTGTGCCGTGGGGGCACTCTTTCCCTTCCGCCTCCGCCACGGTCTCCACCATGGCGGAGGCAGAAGAGACTCCCTCCACTGCGCATGCGTGGGAAACTGTCAGCGGCCGCTGACACTCCCGTGCATGCGCCGCCCGGAGATGTCATTTCCGCGCCAGCTGGCGGGGCACCAAAGGCCTTTTCCGCCAGCTGGCGGGGCGTAAATTCGTCCGGCGCCGACCTAGCCCCTCAAGTTTGGGGCTCGGCCCCCAAAGATGCGGAGCATTCCGCACCTTTGGGGCGGTGCGATGCCCGTCTGATTTGCGCCGTTTTGGGCGCCAGTCGGTGGACATCGCGCCGTTTCCGGAGAATTTTGCCCCCTATCCTGATTGTCAGTCCAATCTTTAATTGTGCAGGTCACTTTAACGCACAGAATTGTCATTCCCAGCGCTTGTTCTTCATGTTCCCCAGTGGGCAAACCTAGTATCAGCTTCCGCGAACTGCCTCACTTGTTGAAGTGCTTGTCTTGTTGCCATCAATGCTCAAGAGCCAGTACGGTGCCCTTAAGCTGGTTTAGCACAGTGGGCTAAACAGCTGGCTTGTAATGCAGAACAAGGCCAGCAGCGCGGGTTCAATTCCTGAACAGGTGCCGAAATGTGGCGACTAGGGACTTTCCACAGTAACTTCATTGAAGCCTAGTTGTGACAATAAGCGATTACAATTATTATTTACAGCCCTTCATCCACAAGTATTCCTCCACGCTCAGCACGGATAATTGTAGTGCGGTTTCTGGACACTTCCAAGACCTGGACTCATGCTCCGGAGGTACGAGTTCAAATCGCACTATGGCGGCTCCCAGGATTTGAGTTCAATTAATTATTAAATCTGAAATAAAAAGTTAGCTAGCAATGATGACTGTGAAACTGGTGGATTTTTGGAAAAATCCATCTGGTTCACTAATATCCTTTAGGGAGGAAAACCCGCCTTCCTCACCTCATCTGGCCTACGTGTGACACAAATCCACAGCAATGTGGTTGACTCTTAAGCGTCCTCTGAAATGGCCACTCAACTCTATCAAACCACAGCATAACGATAGCACTCTGGTTTCAACTACACCCCACGGACTGCAGCGGTTGAAGGTAGCGGCTCATACCACCGTCTCGTAGGCAATTAGGGCTGGACAACAAATGTTGGACTAGCCAGTGACAGTCACATCCCATGAACAAATAATTTTAACAAAGGCTCTCATGTGGAATCTAATTGTTTGGTGCGTGGGTTGTAGACTGGATCCTAATGCACTGAGGTAGGCTGATCTTATGTGCAAGAGTTCGGAATGAGGGGGTTGGGCATAGAATCATAGAATTTACGGTGCAGACGGAGGGCATTCGGCCCATCGAGTCTGCACTGGCCCTTGAAAAGAGCACAATACCTAAGCCCATGCCTCCACCTTATCCCCGTAACCTCACTTAACCTTTTGGACACCAAGGGCAATTTAGAATGGTCAATCCACCTAGCCTGCACATCTTTGGACTGTGGGAGGAAACCGGAGCACCCGGAGGAAACCCACGCAGACACGGGGAGAAAGTGCAAACTGCACACACTCCGTGACCCAAGGCCAGAATTGAACCCAGGACTCTGGAGCTGTGAGGCCAAGAAGCACATTCCGTCTACTTCGAGTTCATCAGGGGACTGAAAAGCACTGAAAGAAATGATCTTGCTCTTCCGTCGCAGGATCCGTGTCCTGGTAGGTTTGCCGTTATGGGGACGTTATTGCAGCTCTCCTACTTAGGCCTCAGAGTTAATATTGCAGACGAGCCATAAGTTGTCTTTGGATCCCACTCAGCTGATTTAAAACTTGTCGACCAGATTGGCAAAGGGCGGGGAGGGGGAAGGTTGCGTGGTGGTGAAATCAGTGGCCATGTGTCATGCTCCATTGTATCAGCCCTCCAACAATGGTTTCCATTGAGCAATGTTAAAGTTACCCCCTCCCCCCAGCTCTACCTGTCAGAGAATCATAGAATTTACATTGCAGAAGGAGGCCATTCGGCCCATCGAGTCTGCACCGGCTCTTGGAAAGAGCACCCTACCCAAGCCCACACCACCCTATCCCCATAACCCAGTAACCTCACTCAACCAACACGAAAGGGCAATTTTGGACACTTTGGGCAATTGAGCATGGCCAATCCACCAAACCTGCACATCTTTGGACTGTGGGAGGAAACCGGAGCACCTGGAAGAAACCCACGCACACATGGGGAGAACGTGCAGACTCCGCACAGACAGTGACCCAGCCGGGAATCGAACCTGGGACCCTGGAGCTGTGAAGCAATTGTGCTAACCACTATACTACCATGCTGCCCCTGTCATGAGTATCTGTTGAGCACATGAGTTGGGGAGGGGCTTGTGCGAATAGTGCAGATGGGGAAAAATCAGCGAGGAATGAGGACTTACTTCCTCCAGTAAGTTCTCTGTAATAACCCTAATCAGGACCATGGGGGGGATCGCTGACTGATTTTCCCGTGCGCTTCATAGAATATGATTTTCCATGGTGAGCGGGCGGAGCCTCTCCCAGTTGGGGCCCGTTATCGGGACCTTTAAATGTAGCTCCCAGAGCCGGACCGGCAGTTCCCAATAGTCCTGGGCTGGGACGTTTGTTTTGTGTGTTGTGAGAGCGGCTTTATTTTGAGCTTCAAATAAACCAGTTTGACCTTTCATTCCCCGCCTCCTGGAGTTATTAGATTGGCGACGAGGTTCGAGCACGGAATTCTGAGCAGCCTTTTCGAAATTCCCTGCTGGAAACTACGGTAAGAAACAAAGCAAAAAAAAAAAGAAAAACCTGGAAATGCCCTTGTTTGGGAAGCTTGAGCTCTACGATGCAGACGTGGAGGACTGGCCCCAGTATGCCGAATGCATTTGATACTTCTTCCGTGCCAATGGGATAGAAGGGGATGCCCCAATGTTTAGCATTCTTAAGAGTTTGACTTATCCTCCAACCCCTGGCACTAAAATTTTCATTGAGCTTGTGGATCTAGTAAAGAACATTTACGACCCAATGTCATCCGTAATCCTCCAGCATTACCGATTGAACACTGCTGGGAGGACTCCTGGGAACCCCCGACAGAATTCCTGGCTAGATTAAGGAAGCTGGCAGAACAATGCAAGTCTGATCCATCCCTGACTAAGATGTTACGTGACTGACTAGTTTCTGGGGTCAATAATGGCACGATACAGAAAGAACTCTTGGCACAACACATCCAAGACCTCAAAAGGGCTATAAAATTAGCACTACCCTTGGAGGATGCCGAGAAAGGGACCCAAGAACTCCAAGGAATGATGGACGAGAGCGTTCCCAGGCTGGGGAAGGAACCTCACACAGATAATCCAGCATTCCCAGTGAAATCGCCCACGAGCTTCACCCACCATCGACTCAACATTCAGCCAGGTCATTCTGGCATCACAAAAGATGGCCAGATATTCCTAGAAGTGATTGGAAGGTAAAGTCGGCATAGTCCCAGATGACCATAGGCTGCTGTCTCCTTCGAGGGGGGAGAACTGACTGGTGGTGGTTTAACCTGAGGATCACCACACCTCAGGCGAGGGGGGAGGTTGAGAAGGCGGGGCCTTCCTGAATAGCCTCAGCCGGTACGGGAATTGAACACGCGCTGCTGGCCTCGCTCGGCATCGCAAGCCGGCTGTCTAGCCCACTGAGCTAAACCAGCCTTCAGGAGAGTCTCCCCGGAGGTCTAAAGTGTCAGCCGCAAGACTGCTGCAAGTGTGGCCAAAGGACACGATCCAGGCAAGGCTTCCAGATTCAGCAGTACACATGCCACCAGGCCAGAGGCCAAAGCCCAGGCCTTGCCTTTTGCCTGACCCCACATTCACATACCTAATTCCTGCCCTGGGTTAAAGTCAGGCATGTGAAGATTATAGTTTATTGCTATACGGAGTGCTAGCACTGGACAAGTGACTTTGATTTTCCAAAAAGGTCATTATTGGAAACCCAATTGTTTTCTCTCGCGGCCATTCCTCTACATGATTAAGGTTAAATAAACCTGTCTAACAGCGGCACTGACAACCAATTTAAGATAATCACTCGAGCTTGTGATGTAGCTCATCTGTATTTGCTTGAAGTGACACACAATCATACGCAAGGACTCATTCTCTGCAAAAAAGAGAAATATGTTCTCTCAATTTTCTTTAGATTACCCAGGAGCTTTGGGAGCCTATCATTCCCCATTGCTTCCTCTATTGCAACACTTCATCCAATCAGAGTGGAGTTGCCAGGGCAGCACTGTGGCACAGTGGGTTAGCCCTGCTGCCTCACAGCGCCGAGGCCCCAGGTTCAATCCTGGCTCTGGGTCACTGTGTGGAGTTTGTACATTCTCCCCGTGGCTGCGTGGGTTTCGCCCCCACAACCCAAAAGATGTAGATTGGCCATGTTAAATTGCCCCTTAATTTAAAAAACAATTAAAGAAAAAAGAGTGGAGTTGCCAGCCAATCAACACCCTTTTCTCCTTAATATAAATAGGTGTGATTGTTTGAAATTTGGCATTCCTGTGTTTGCCCTGATGAGTGCAAGGTGAAAAACTTTGACAGCATGTCTCTCTTTGTCTCGTAGTTTACAATCAAAGTTGCAGTATCAATAGATTTTATTGTTTCATTTTACTAATTAAATTAGCAAAATAAAATGACAGCTGCAGATAAAATAAACTATTCCCTCTGACGAATAGGTCAATAACTCGAGGTCATAGATTAAATGATCAATGGTAAACCCAGTACCAACAGCCAGGGAGTTACTATTGGCCAGAAATGGAACTAGACCAGATGTTCAAATACTGTGGCTACCAGAGCAGGTCAGAGGCTACAACTTCTGTGCAGAGTAACTCACCTCCTGACTTTCCAAAGCCTGATCACCATCTACAAGGCACAAGTCAGGAATGTGATGGAATACTGTCCACCTGCCTGGATGAGTGCAGCTCCAACAATGCTCAAGAAGCTCGACAGCATCCAGGACAAAGCACTCCGCTTGATTGGCACCCCTTCCACCATTTGCAGTATTTACTCCGTCCACTGCAAACACATAATGGCAGCCGTGCGTACCATCTACAAGATGCACTGTCGCAACTCACCAAGGCTCCTTTGACAACCTCTACCATCTAGAAGGACAAGGGCAGCAGAGACATGGGAATGCCACCACCTGCAAGTTCCCCTCCAAGCCACTCACCATCCTGACTTGGAAATAAATCGGCAATTCCTTCACTGTCGCTGGGCCAAAATCCTGGAACTCCCTCCCTTACAGCACTGTGGGTGTTCCTACCCCACATGGACTGGAGCGGTTCAAGAAGGCAGCTCACCCACCACCTTCTCACAGGCAATTAAGGAAGGGCAATAAAAATGCTGATCTAGCCAGCGTTACCCTCCATGGAATAATTTTTTTAAATTGGCAAATGATCTTGAAAGGAGAGGAGGAGAATATTTTCACACAGATTTTAAAAGATCGCGGCCTAGTTTCGGGAGCCGTTCGGAGGAGGAGGAGCAGTCTCTGTCAGGGAGAGAACCTGAGAACATCTAAGACACTCAGAAGGTAAGTAAGTGATTTTTACTCATTTTTACTTTTATACCTTTTTCAAATTGTGTGTCGGGGGGAAACTGAAGTGACATCACAGAAAAGCTGTGACCTGAGTGGCTGGTTGGGAATCTACACTAAATTTAAAAAATTAAGCATTGGTGACTAATTAAACATAATTACTTAATTATAATTAGAGGGGTATCTAAGCCAGAGATCGGAGAGTACTATATTTAGCTTTCGCATTTATATTAGAAACCTAGTGCTGGGAAACAGATAGTTAACAGTAACTTTAAAAATATATATATGTAAAAAAAAATTTAAAAAACTTTTAATTTTAATTAATTGATGCACTGTCAATTAGAGGGGTGCAGTGCTCTGACTGTGAGATGTGGCAGGTCTGGGAGGCTTCCAGCATCCCGGATGGCTTCATCTGCAGAAAGTGCACCCAACTGGAGCTCCTCACAGACCACATGGTTCGGTTGGAGCAGCAATTGGATGCACTTAGGAGCATGCAGGTGGCGGAAAGCGTCATAGATCGCAGTTATATAAATGTGGTCACACCCAAGGTGCAGGCAGAGAAATGGGTGACCACCAGAAAGGGCAGGCAGTCAGTGCAGGAATCCCCTGTGGTTGTCCCCCTCTCGAACAGGTATACCCCTTTGGATACTGTCGGGGGGATAGCCTATCAGGGGAAAACAGCAGCAGCCAGAGCAGTGGCACCATGGCTGGCTCTGGTGTTCAGAAGGGAGGGTCAAAGCGCAGAAGAGCAATAGTAATAGGGGACTCTATAGTCAGGGGCACAGATAGGCGCTTCTGTGGACGTGAAAGAGACTCCAGGATGGTATGTTGCCTCCCTGGTGCCAGGGTCCAGGATGTCTCCGAACGGGTAGAGGGCATCCTGAAGGGGGAGGGCAAACTGGCAGAGGTTGTTGTACATATTGGTACTAACGACATAGGCCGGAAGGGGCATGAGGTCCTGCAGCAGGAGTTCAGGGAGCTAGGCAGAAAGTTAAAAGACAGGACCTCGAGGGTTGTAATCTCGGGATTACTCCCTGTGCCACGTGCCAGTGAGGCTAGAAATAGGAAGATAGAGCAGCTAAACACGTGGCTAAACAGTTGGTGTAGGAGGGAGGGTTTCTGTTATCTGGACCACTGGGAGCTCTTCCGGGGCTGATGTGACCTGTATAAGAAGGACTGGTTGCATCTAAACTGGAGAGGCATAAATATCCTGGCCACGAGGTTTGCTAGTGTCACACGGGAGGGTTTAAACTAGTATGGCAGGGGGGTGGGCACGGGAGCAATAGGTCAGAAGGTGAGAGCATTGAGGGAGAACTAGGGAATAGGGACAGTGGGGCAGACAGGGAGAAGTTGCTGAACACAGCGGGTCTGGTGGCCTGAAGTGCATATGTTTTAATGCAAGAAGTATTACGGGCAGGGCAGATTAATTTAGAGCTTGGATTAGTACTTGGAACTATGATGTTGTTGCCATTACAGAGACCTGGTTGAGGGAAGGGCAGGATTGGCAGCTAAACGTTCCAGGATTTAGATGTTTCAGGCGGGATAGAGGGGGATGTAAAAGGGGTGGCAGAGTTGCGCTACTGGTTAGGGAGAATATCACAGCTGTACTGCGGGAGGACACCTCAGAGGGCAGTGAGGCTATATAGGTAGAGATCAGGAATAAGAAGGGTGCAGTCACAATATTGGGGGTTTATTACAGGCCTCCCAACAGCCAGCGGGAGATAGAGGAGCAGATAGGTAGACAGATTTTGGAAAAGAGTAAAAACAACAGGGTTGTGGTGATGGGAGATTTCAACTTCCCCAATATTGACTGGGACTCACTTAGTGCCAGGGGCTTAGATGGGGCGGAGTTTGTAAGGAGCATCCAGGCGGGCTTCTTAAAACAATATGTGGACAGTCCAACTAGGGAAGGGGCGGTACTGGACCTGGTATTGGGGAATGAGCCCGGCCAGGTGGTAGATGTTTCAGTAGGGGAGCATTTCGGGAACAGTGACCACAATTCAGTAAGTTTTAAAGTGCTGGTGGACAAGGATAAGAGTGGTCCTAGGATGAATGTGTTAAATTGGGGGAAGGCTAATTATAACAATATTAGACGGGAACTGAAGAACATAGATTGGGGGCGGATGTTTGAGGGCAAATCAACACCTGACATGTGGGAGGCTTTCAAGTGTCAGTTGAAAGGAATTCAGGACCGGCATGTTCCTGTCAGGAAGAAGGATAAATACGGCAATTTTCGGGAACCTTGGATAACGAGAGATATTGTAGGCCTCGTCAAAAAGAAAAAGGAGGCATTTGTCAGGGCTAAAAGGCTGGGAACAGACAAAGCCTGTGTGGAATATAAGGAAAGTAGGAAGGAACTTAAACAAGGAGTCAGGAGGGCTAGAAGGGGTCACGAAAAGTCATTGGCAAATAGGGTTAAGGAAAATCCCAAGGCTTTTTACACGTACATAAAAAGCAAGAGGGTAGCCAGGGACAGTGTTGGCCGACTGAAGGATAGGCAAGGGAATCTATGTGTGGAGCCAGAGGAAATGGGCGAGGTACTAAATGAATACTTTGCATCAGTATTCACCAAAGAGAAGAAATTGGTAGATGTTGAGTCTGGAGAAGGGTGTGTAGATAGCCTGGGTCACATTGAGATCCAAAAAGACGAGGTGTTGGGTGTCTTAAAAAATATTAAGGTAGATAAGTCCCCAGGGATCTACCCCAGAATACTGAAGGAGGCTGGAGAGGAAATTGCTGAGGCCTTGACAGAAATCTTTGGATTCTCACTGTCTTCAGGTGATGTCCCGGAGGACTGGAGAATAGCCAATGTTGTTCCTCTGTTTAAGAAGGGTAGCAAGGATAATCCAGGGAACTACAGGCCGGTGAGCCTTACTTCAGTGGTAGGGAAATTACTGGAGAGAATTCTTCGAGACAGGATATACTCCCATTTGGAAGCAAATGGACGTATTAGTGAGAGGCAGCATGGTATTGTGAAGGGGAGGTCGTGTCTCACTAACTTGATAGAGTTTTTCGAGGAGGTCACAAAGATGATTGATTCAGGTAGGGCAGTGGATGTTGTCTATATGGACTTCAGTAAGGCCTTTGACAAGGTCCCTCATGGTAGACTAGTACAAAAGGTGAAGTCACACGGGATCGGGGGTGAGCTGCCAAGGTGGATACAGAACTGGCTAGGTCATAGAAGGCAGAGAGTAGCAATGGAAGGATGCTTTTCTAATTGGAGGGCTGTGACCAGTGGTGTTCCACAGGGATCAATGCTGGGACCTTTGCTGTTTGTAGTATATATAATTGATTTGGAGGAAAATGTAACTGGTCTGATTAGTAAGTTTGCAGACGACACAAAGGAAGGTGGAATTGTGGATAGCGATGAGGACTGCCAGAGGATACAGCAGGATTTAGATTGTTTGGAGACTTGGGCGGAGAGATGGCAGATGGAGTTTAATCCGGACAAATGTGAGGTAATGCATTTTGGAAGGTCTAATGCAGGTAGGGAATATACAGTGAATGGTAGAACCTTCAAGAGTATTGAAAGTCAAAGAGATCTAGGAGTACAGGTCCACAGGTCACTGAAAGGGGAAACACAGGTGGAGAAGGTAGTCAAGAAGGCATACGGCATGCTTGCCTTCATTGGCCGGGGCATTGAGTATAAGTATTGGCAAGTCATGTTGCAGCTGTATAGAACCGTAGTTAGGCCACACTTGGAGTATAGTGTTCAATTCTGGTCGCCACACTACCAGAAGGATGTGGAGGCTTTAGAGAGGGTGCAGAAGAGATTTACCAGAATGTTGCCTGGTATGGAGGGCATTAGCTATGAGGAGCGGTTGAATAAACTCGGTTTGTTCTCACTGGAACGAAGGAGGTTGAGGGGCGACCTGAAAGAGGTCTACAAAATTATGAGGGGCATAGACAGAGTGGATAGTCAGAGGCTTTTCCCCGGGGTAGAGGGGTCAATTACTAGGGGGCATAGGTTTAAGGTGAGAGGGGCAAGGTTTCGAGCAGATGTACGAGGCAAGTTTTTTACGCAGAGGATAGTGGGTGCCTGGAACTCGCTACCGGAGGAAGCAGGGACGATAGTGACATTTAAGGGGCATCTTGACAAATACATGAATAGGATGGGAATAGAGGGATACGGACCCAGGAAGTGTAGAAGATTGTAGTTTAGTCGGGCAGCATGGTCGGCACGGGCTTGGAGGGCCGAAGGGCCTGTTCCTGTGCTGTCCATTTCTTTGTTCTTTTGTTTGTTCAGAGAGTTACTGGGGCCTGGCCACGTTGAAAAGATGGTGGAAACTGATGCCACAATTAATTTTCATACATACAAGCATGAGGAACTTGGAAGGTTATGGACACCAAGCAGACATGTGCTGCACATGCTCCTGTAAAAATATTACACTCCCCTGTAATTAGTGCAATTTCTATAATTGCAGCCCAACACACCCCTGTGAATATAGCACACATCCCTGTGAATATAGCACACATCCCTGTGAATATAGCACACATCCCTGTGAATATAGCACACACCCCTGTGAATATAGCACACATCCCTGTGAATATAGCACACATCCCTGTGAATATAGCACACACCCCTGTGAATACAGCACACACCCCTGTGAATATAGCACACATCCCTGTGAATATAGCACACATCCCTGTGAATATAGCACACATCCCTGTGAATATAGCACACACCCCTGTGAATATAGCACACATTCCTGTGAATATAGCACACACCCCTGTGAATATAGCACACACCCCTGTGAATATAGCACACATCCCTGTGAATATAGCACACACCCCTGTGAATATAGCACACATCCCTGTGAATATAGCACACACCCCTGTGAATATAGCACACATCCCTGTGATTATAGCACACATTCCTGTGAATATAGCACACACCCCTGTGAATATAGCACACACCCCTGTGAATATAGCACACATCCCTGTGAATATAGCACACACCCCTGTGAATATAGCACACATCCCTGTGAATATAGCACACGTCCCTGTGAATATAGCACACACCCGTGAATATAGCACACATCCCTGTGAATATAGCACACATCACTGTGAACATAGCACACATCCCTGTGAATATAGCACACATCCCTGTGAATATAGCACACATCCCTGTGAATACAGCACACACCCCTGTGAATATAGCAGACATCCCTGTGAATATAGCACACATCCCTGTGAACACAGCACACATCCCTGTGAATATAGCAAAAACCCCTGTGAATATAGCACACATCCCTGTGAATATAGCACACATCCCTGTGAATATAGCACACATCCCTGTGAATACAGCACACATCCCTGTGACTATAGCACACATCCCTGTGAATACAGCACACATCCCTGTGAATACAGCACACATCCCTGTGAATATAGCACACATCCCTGTGAATATAGCACACATCCCTGTGAATATAGCACACATCCCTGTGAATATAGCACACATCCCTGTGAATATAGCCAACATCCCTGTGAATATAGCACACATACTTGTGAATATAGCACACGTCCCTGTGAATATAGCACACACCCCTGTGAATATAGCACACACCCCTGTGAATATAGCACACATCCCTGTGAATATAGCACAAATCCCTGTGAATATAGCACACATCCCTGCGAATATAGCACACATCCCTGTGAATATAGTGCACACCCCTGTGAATATAGCACACACCCCTGTGAATGTAGCACACATCCCTGTGAATATAGCACACATCCCTGTGAATATAGCACACATCCCTGTGAATATAGCACACATCCCTGCGAATATAGCACACATCCCTGTGAATATAGTACACACCCCTGTGAATATAGCACACACCCCTGTGAATGTAGCACACATCCCTGTGAATATAGCACACATCCCTGTGAATATAGCACACATCCCTGTGAATATAGCACACATCCCTGCGAATATAGCACACATCCCTGTGAATATAGTACACACCCCTGTGAATATAGCACACACCCCTGTGAATGTAGCACACATCCTGTGAATATAGCACACGTCCCTGTGAATATAGCACACACCCCTGTGAATATAGCACACATCCCTGTGAATATAGCACACATCCCTGTGAACATAGCACACATCCCTGTGAATATAGCACACATCCCTGTGAATATAGCACACATCCCTGTGAATACAGCACACACCCCTGTGAATATAGCACACATCCCTGTGAATATAGCACACACCACTGTGAATACAGCACACATCCTTGTGAATATAGCACACATCCCTGTGAATATATCACACCCCCCTGTGAATATAGCACACATCCCTGTGAATATAGCACACACCCCTGTGAATACAGAACACACCCCTGTGAATGTAGCACACACCCCTGTGAATATAGCACACACCCCTGTGAATGTAGCACACATCGCTGTGAATATAGCACACACCCCTGCGAATACAGCACACACCCCTGTGAATATAGCACACATCCCTGTGAATGTAGCACACATCCCTGCGAATACAGCACACACCCCTGTGAATGTAGCACACATCCCTGTGAATATAGCACACACCCCTGTGAATATAGCACACATCCCTGTGAATATAGCACACATCCCTGTGAATATAGCACACACCCCTGTGAATATAGCACACATCCCTGTGAATATAGCACACATCCCTGTGAATATAGCACACATCCCTGTGAATATAGCACACATCCCTGTGAATATAGCACACACCCCTGCGAATACAGCACACACCCCTGTGAATGTAGCACACATCCCTGTGAATATAGCACACACCCCTGCGAATATAGCACACACCCCTGTGAATATAGCACACATCCCTGTGAATATAGCACACACCCCTGTTAATACAGCACACATCCCTGTGAATATAGCACACACCCCTGTGAATATAGCACACACCCCTGTGAATATAGCACACATCCCTGTGAATGTAGCACACACCCCTGTGAATATAGTACACACCCCTGCGAATACAGCACACACCCCTGTGAATGTAGCACACATCCCTGTGAATATAGCACACACCCCTGCGAATACAGCACACACCCCTGTGAATACAGCACACATCCCTGTGAATATAGCACACACCCCTGTGAATACAGCACACACCCCTGTGAATACAGCACACATCCCTGTGAATATAGCACACACCCCTGTGAATGTAGCACACATCCCTGTGAATATAGCACACACCCCTGCGAATACAGCACACACCCCTGTGAATGTAGCACACATCCCTGTGAATATAGCACACACCCCTGTGAATATAGCACACATCCCTGTGAATATAGCACACATCCCTGTGAATATAGCACACACCCCTGTGAATATAGCACACATCCCTGTGAATACAGCACACATCCCTGTGAATATAGCACACACCCCTGTGAATATAGCACACTTCCCTGTGAATATAGCATACACCCCTTTGAATATAGCACACATCCTTGTGAATATAGCACACATCAATGTGAATATAGCACACATCCCTGTGAATATAGCACACACCCCTGTGAATATAGCACACATCCCTGTGAATACAGCACACATCCCTGTGAATATAGCACACACCCCTGTGAATATAGCACACATCCCTGTGAATATAGCATACACCCCTTTGAATATAGCACACATCCTTGTGAATATAGCACACATCCCTGTGAATATAGTACACACCCCTGTGAATATAGCACACACCCCTGTGAATGTAGCACACATCCCTGTGAATATAGCACACATCCCTGTGAATATAGCACACATCCCTGTGAATATAGCACACATCCTTGTGAATATAGTACACATCCCTGTGAATATAGTACACACCCCTGTGAATATAGCACACACCCCTGTGAATATAGCACACATCCCTGTGAATATAGCACACACCCCTGCGAATACAGCACACACCCCTGTGAATATAGCACACATCCTTGTGAATATAGCACACATCCCTGTGAATATAGTACACACCCCTGTGAATATAGCACACACCCCTGTGAATGTAGCACACATCCCTGTGAATATAGCACACACCCCTGTGAATATAGCACACATCCCTGTGAAAAGAGCACACACGCCTGTGAATATAGCACACACCCCTGTGAATATAGCACACATCCCTGTGAATATAACACACTTCCCCGTAGGTATAGCAGGCCCAGTTCATACAGCGACTTACCCTCTCCAAATATAAACTGCAGATTGCCCCAAAGATTCATCACCTCACCCAAAGATACAATGGAAACATCACAAAAAATACAGCCAAAAATACTAATGACGCACCATAAAAATAGGGCCAAAAATACAATGGCCACATCAAGCACAGGGCTAAATCGCTGGCTTTGAAAGCAGACCAAGGCAGGCCAGCAACACGGTTCGATTCCCGTACCAGCCTCCCCGAATAGGCGCCGGAATGTGGCGACTAGGGGCTTTTCACAGTAACTTCATTTGAAGCCTACTTGTGACAATAAGCGATTTTCATTTCATTTCATTTCATTAAAAAATGCAACACACCTTCATAGTACAGCGCACCATCCTGTAAATACATCACACACACCTGTAAATAGATCACACACCCTCAAATTTTATCACACACCCCTAGAAATATAGCACACTTCCTTGTCAGTACAACATACTGATGCACGATCAATTACACAAAGACGAGAGTAGGATGTAATCGAGGCTTTATTACACTAAGATGTGTGGCCTCCTACAGCAGCTGCCGAAATGGCTGCTGTACGGGCGCATACATACTTATACTCCGCCTACTGGGCTGAGCCAGCATGTAGGGAACTACCCCGTACCTGTAGTACAGGGCCTTATCACAAATCACCTAATATTTACATCAGTGGTAACTACCACACACACCCAGCAATTACAGCAACCCCTAGCACCACCTCCCCCCCCAAAGGAAATCAACGGGCTGCTCCAGAAATTTAGCACACCTCCAACACACACACCATCCTGTAAACACAGCACACCCTCATGTAAATACACATGCCCCCCCCCCCACCCCCAGGTAAATACAGCACACACCCCTGTAAATACAGCACATGCTACTCCCTATATAAATATACCCCCTCCCGTAAATACACCACATGCCCTCCTCCCCATGTAAATACAGCAGGACTGTAATAAGCCCACGAAGGCAGACGTTGCTTCACCAGAATCCCTCTTATTAACAAAACCAACAGCAGTATGACCATGTGCATGTTGCTTGCTATCCACACTGGGAGTGCAGAGGATCTGACACTCGGATTTGGATTTGTTTACGGTCACGTGTACCGAGGTACAGTGAAAAATATTTTTCTGCGAGCAGCTCAACAGATCATTAAGTACATGGGAAGAAAAGGAAATAAAAGAAAATACATAATAGGGCAACACAAGGTACACAATGTAACTACATAACACCGGCATTGGATGAAGCATACAGGGGTGTAGTGTGAACATAGAATTTACAGTGCAGAAGGAGGGCATTCGGCCCATCGAGACTGCACCGGCTCTTGGAAAGAGCACCCTACCCAAGGTCAACACCTCCACCCGATCCCCATAATCCAGTAACCCCACCCAACACTAAGGGTAATTTTGGACACTAAAGGCAATTTATTATGGCTAATCCACCTAACCTGCACATCTTTGGACTGTGGGAGGAAACCGGAGCACCCGGAGGAAACCCACGCACACACGGGGAGGATGTGCAGACTCCGCACAGACAGTGACGCAAGCCGGAATTTGGCAAAGTGGAGGAGCAGAGAGATCTTGGGGTCTATGTTCATACATCTTTGAAAGTTGCCACTCAAGTGGATAGAGCTGTGAAGAAGGCCTATGGTGTGCTCGCGTTCATTAACAGAGGGATTGAATTTAAGAGCCGTGAGGTGATGATGCAGCTGTACAAAACTTTGGTAAGGCCACATTTGGAGTACTGTGTACAGTTCTGGTCGCCTGATTTTAGGAAGGATGTAGAAGCTTTGGAAAAGGTGCAAAGAAGATTTACCAGGATGTTGCCTGGAATGGAGAGTAGGTCTTACGAGGAAAGGTTGAGGGTGCTAGGCCTTTTCTCATTAGAACGGAGAAGGATGAGGGGCGACTTGATAGAGGTTTATAAGATGATCAGGGGAATAGATAGAGTAGACAGTCAGAGACTTTTTCCCCGGGTGGAACAAACCATTACAAGGGGACATAAATTTAAGGTGAAAGGTGGAAGATATAGGAGGGATATCAGAGGTAAGTTCTTTACCTAGAGAGTAGTGGGGGCATGGAATGCACTGCCTGTGGAAGTAGTTGAGTCAGAAACATTAGGGACCTTCAAGCAGCTATTGGATAGGTACATGGATTACGGTAAAATGATATAGTGTAGATTTATTTGTTCTTAAGGGCAGCACGGTAGCATTGTGGATAGCACAATTGCTTCACAGCTCCAGGGTCCCAGGCTCGATTCCGGCTTGGGTCACTGTCTGTGCGGAGTCTGCACGTCCTCCCCGTGTCTGCGTGGGTTTCCTCCGGGTGCTCCGGTTTCCTCCCACAGTCCAAAGATATGCAGGTTAGGTGAATTGGCCAATGATAAATTGCCCTTAATGTCCAAAATTGTCCTTGGTGTCGGGTGGAGGTGTTGAGTTTGGGTAGGGTGCTGTTTCCAAGAGCCGGTGCAGACTCAAAGGGCCGAATGGCCTCCTTCTGCACTGTAAATTCAATGATAATCTATGATTAATCTAGGACAAAGGTTCGGCACAACATCGTGGGCCGAAGGGCCTGTTCTGTGCTGTATTTTCTATGTTCTATGTTCTATGTTGAACTTGGGACCCTGGAACTGTGAAGCAATTGTGCTATCCACAATGCCACCGTGCTGCCCCGTCAGTCCATAAAAGGGTCGTTTAGGAGTCTGGTAACAGTGGGGAAGAAGCCGTTTGACTTTTGTATCTCCTGCCCAATGGAAGAAGTTGGAAGAGTGAGTAAGCCGGGTGGGAGGGATCTTTGATTATGCTGCCCGCTTTCCCCAGGCAACGGGAGGTGGAGATGGAGTCAATGGATGGGAGGCAGGTTTGTGTGATGGACTGGGCTGTGTCCACGACTCTCTGAAGTTTCTTGAGGTCTTGAACCGAGCAGTTGCCATACCAGGCTGTGATGCAGCCAGATAGGATGCTTTCTATGATGCACCTGTAAAGATTGGTAAGAGGTCATGTGGACATGCCAAATTTCCTTAGTTTCCTGAGGAAGTATAGGCGCTGTTGTGCTGTCTTGGTGGTAGCGTCAACGTGGGTGGAACAGGCCAGATTTTTGGAGATGTGTATCCTCCCTGTTATATGCGAAGAAGAGGATTCCTGATTTGCCCACTAATCAGGGAACTCCTATTCCAATTGGCCAATCTCAAAGACCTGGTCTAAGTCATTACAACAAATCCCTGTAAATACACCACATGGCCTCCGCCCCTCGCTGGCTTTTAAAGTAGACCAGCAGCACGGTTCAATTCCCGTACCAGCCTCCCCGAACAGGCCCCGGAATGTGGCGACTAGGGGCTTTTCACAGTAACTTCATTGAAGCCTACTCGTGCCAATAAGCGATTTTCATTTCATTCATTTCATTTCACATGCCACCCACCCCATGTAAAGACAGCACGTAACCCCCTGTAAATACAGTACCGCCCCCCAGAAATACAGCCCATGCCACTCCACATGTAAACACAGCACACTCCCCTGTAAATACAGCACATGCTGTTTAAAACATAATGCATGGCTGAAATATCAATCAAGTGAATCATCGAGCAATTCCAGCATTACAAAATGAAATTGTGAAATAGCAAAGGACAGGACAAAATAATGAGTTTGTCCTGAGTACTGAAAGCATTAACCAGGCACTGTGAATTCATCTGGAATTATTGGAAATCTTCTCGACAGGAATTGTCAGCCTGATGCAGGCTGGTGCTGTAATCATGAGAGATTTGTAAGTATGCAGAGTCAGTCAAAGAGACTCCTGAGTAAGGGATTCCCCTGGGCTTAGCTCTTATCAACTGATCTTTATTCATAAAGCCGTGGAACATGTTTTTGCCGCACTCACACTAAAGAGACAAGGAAAAGGCATTATGTCTTTGAGATGACTGGAATCGTTTGAGCAGTACTTTTCCCCTTAACTTATTCATCAGTTCTGATGAATGACCCTTTTCAAAACATTGTTAACCTTCCATCCATTCATTAGGTACTGGCTATGCTGCTGCATATTTTCAAAATATCTGTTCACATCTCAGAATCCTAGAATCGAGTCCAAAGGTGTGCAGGTTAGATGGATTGGCCATGATAAATTGCCCTTAGTGTCCAAAAAACAGGGTTGGTGGGGTTACTGGGATGCGGGGATAGGGTGGAGGCGTGGGCTTGAGTGGGGTGCGCTTTCCAAGGGCCGGTGCAGATTCGATGGGCCGAATGGCCTCCTTCTGCACTGAAAATTCTATGATTCTATGAATTTACAACCTGCTTTCTTTCCTGTCTCCATGAACAAATCTATATCCAGCTACCCAAAGGTTAGACTAAGTGAACTAAAATATGAATTTGAGCAATTTACAAGTTTATACCAATGCGAATGATAAGATGTCTTACAACACCAGGTTAAGGTCCAACAGGTTGATTTGGAATCACGAACCTTCGGAACATAGAACATACAGTGCAGAAGGAGGCCATTCGGCCCATTGAGTCTGCACTGACCCACTTAAGCCCTCACTTCCTCCCTATCCCCATAACCCAATAACCCCTCCTGACCTTTTTGGACACTAAGGGCAATTTATCATGGCCAATCCACCTAACCTGCACATCTTTGGATTGTGGGAGGAAACCGGAGCACCCGGAGGAAACCCATGCAGACATGAGGAGAACGTGCAGACTCCGCACAGACAGTGACCCAGCGGGGAATCGAACCTGGGACCCTGGCGCTGTGAAGCCACAGTGCTAGCCACTTGAACTACCGTGCTGCCCACAAAAGAAAAAGCCAATGATGCAAGCTGATACTTTGAATGTGAGTCTTTGCAGGTAATTAATTGACTTAATTACCTTCAAAGACTTGCATTCAAAGTATCAGCTTGCATCATTGGCTTTGTCTACATATGCTGTTTTTGTGTAACCTATCTCTTCACTCACCTAATGAAGGAGCTACGCTCCAAAAGCTTGTGATTCCAAACAAACCTGTTGGACTTTAACCTGGTGTTGTAAGACTTCTTACTGTGCCCACCCCAGTCCAATGCCGGCATCGCCACACAATGAGAATAATGAAAGCAAAATCTCAACTGAGCTTACCGGCAGGTAAAATTGATTGCTGAAGACGACATATGCAGACACCATGGGCTGACATTTGAAATGAAAGTAGACAATCTTGCGGGAGCGGGGGAGATAGCAATCACAAAAATTAAGAAAGCAACGTTTATGCAGAGACTTTCACAGCCCGCAGACATTCCAGTAGACTTTACCACCAGAGCAGTACTTTAGAAGCATATTCATTGTCACAACATAGGAAATGAGGCAGTCAATTTGCACGCAGTAAGCTGCAACAAGCGGCAATGTGATATTGACAAGATGATCAGTTTTAGTGGCCGTGCCCATTTTGCAACAATGTTTATATTGACTTCCAGACTGGCTTGAGACTGTGTCGCAAGCTGTCATAACTGCTGTGGAACAAGTGCAGTTACCTGCGCGGCTAGCAGGTCAGCCAGTATTGCCAGCTTGTGACCCTTGCTTACTGCATCCGAGGTCCTTTACAGGTGCTGCTAATAGTCCCACCCCCATCTCCCCCAATAAAACTGCAAAGTTGGGAGTCATGCTCCTTCCCACTTTGAGATAGAATACCAAACTTAAGTTACGGACTCTAAAATCAGACAGAAAATAAATATTCCATTTTTGTTCCTGGTTTCCCTGATTGCCTCATCTGTAAAATTCAAATAGATTTTGGAATTTTTTTTTTTTTTGCAACATAACCATATCATATTTAAAACTGTGCTTCCCTGGTGGCACACGTATTTTCGTTGAAGACAGTTTTCTTCTGGACTTTTTTGCCTTCAATTTCTGTGATATTAGCTGGATGAAAGACACCTGACTTTAAAAAAAAAAAAGAATGATTGAAGTCTTTGTGTTGGGGAGTCTTTGTCGTGTGGCTGCATGCCAATTTCATGTTGTCTCGTTCACAACAGGATAACTCGTTTTGTCTAATTGAAAACGTTACTCACCTTCTTCCTGAGACGATGCAGAATGTAGGTTCACCTCGAGCCCTAATGCGGAAGTTGGAAGTTGTGAAAATGATACAGATTTGATGGACTATTAATGAGTGGCTCGCCAGTGTATTTTCCTGTTGAGAGTAATCATCAGTGGGTCGATATTAATAATAAAGACTGTAATTTGCAGCACTGTCTCTGGGCTGAAAGTCTTTGTATGCTGCCTAGCCTTTTGCCAGCGTGTGAATAGAAACTGTGGGCGGTATCTCTTGCTGTGATCACCATTATTAGAAAGAAATGCAGCAAGAAAGGTGCAAAGGCCTCTGACATTTTCCTTCTACTTGCTCATAGCAAACTTTGCTTATTTGCTCAGTTTGTATGGTTTTTCACTTGAATCATAGAATCGCTACAGTCCAGGAGGCCATTCGGTCCATCGTGTCTGCACCGACCCTCTGAAAGGGTACTTCAACACACTCAACCCCCCATCCTATCCCATTAACCCCTTAATCTAACATACACATCTTTTTGGACACTAAGGGGCAATTTAGCATGGCCAATTCACCTAACCTGTGCATCCTTCGACTGTGGAGGAAACTGGAGCACCCGGAGGAAACCCACGCAGACACAAGGAGAACATGCAAACTCCACATAGACAGTGATCCAAGGCCGGAATTGAACCTGGGTCCCTGGCACTGTGAGGCAGCAGTGTTAACTACTGCGTCACTGTGCTGCATGTTATTCCAACCATTTTACCAGGTTGGGGGTGGCCTATCCTCACTGCTTCCTTGGAGCTTATTTTGTGTTAAAAAAAATGGGAACATTAGGTGAGCAAGGCTGGTGTTCTCCAGTGAGTGACATTCTGTGGTTAGGGGGTTAAGAAGGAGCTAATTGCTAAATTGGCCTTGCTGATCCATACTCAACCATTAGTAAAAGACTTATAAGAGAAACATAGAAAATAGAAACAGGAGGAGGCCATTCAGGCCTTTGAGCCTGCTCCCCCATTCATGATCAATACCCTGATCATCAAGTTCGATACCCTGATCCCACCTTACCCCACATATCCCTTGATCCTTTTAACCCCAGGAGCTATGGCTACCTCCTTCTTGAAATTGCACGTTTTGGCCTCAACTACTTTTTGTAGTAGCGAATTCCACAGATTCACCACTCTCTGGGTGAACAAATTTCTCCTCACCTCAGTCCTGAAACCCCTTATCCTCAAACTACCACCCTAGTTCTGGACTCTCCCACCACCGGGAAGATTTTTTCTGAATCTGCCCTGTCCAAACCTGTTAGGATTTTATAAGTTTCTATGAGATCCCCTCTCACTCCTCTAAACTCCAATGAATATAATCCTAACAGACTTAGTCTCTCCTCATATGACAAAATTGGTATGCTTATGGAGTAGAGAAACATAGGAGCAGGAGTAGGCCATTTGGCCCCTCGAGCCTGCTCCACCATTCAATGCTCCTGAATGACCCTCTTATGGACTGAACTGATTGATGCGCAATCAATTACTCTCAAGACAAGGTGAGTCATAACTAATAGGCTTTAATCTGCTAGAACTCTTCCCCAGCAGCTTCGATACAGAAAGTGAAGGCTGCTGGGATGGCATCGGTTCTTATACTCAGCCTCTCAGGGCGGAGCTATGTACATCAGCCAATGGTAGACTCCTGGGTCTAACCAATGGTCATGCACCTCTCAGGTTCCGCAATACCTGGTATTACCACACTGATCTCTTCACACATCTTCATTACTGAGTAGTACTACGCTCCGTATGTTTCACCTGATATCGTGCCTATATATTTACATTGTGTATTTATGTATGTCCTATGTTGTTTTTATGTATGGAATGATCGGTCTGTGCTGTACACAGAACAATACTTTTCACTGTACCTCGGTACACGTGACAATAAATCAAATCCAAATCTAATATGTTCCTGTCTGATCTTCCGTCTCAACGGCATACTCCCATTCTCCACCCATACCCCTTGCAGCTTTTAGGGTCGAGTGATAGAAATCTATTTCCTTCTTAAATATATTCAGAGGCTTGGCTTCCACATTCTTTTGTGATAGAGGATTCAACAGGTTAACTACAGTTGGACTCAAATCACAGGCGAAGGACCGGGGCAAGGCTCAAACTGGAAGTGTAGTCCACTTAGTTGATCAGCACCTTGTTCCCACCAAGGACAGTGGCAACACGGGAGCACAGTGGGTAGCACTGTTGCTTCACACCTCCAGGGTCCCAGGTTCGATTCCCGGCTTGGGTCACTGTCTGTGCGGAGTCTGCACGTTCTCCCCGTGTCTGCATGGGTTTCCTCCGGGTGCTCCCGGTTTCCTCCCACAAGTCCCAAAAGACGTGCAGTTAGGTAATTTGGACATTCTGAATTCTCCCTCCGTGTACCCGAGTAGGCTCTGGAGTGTGGCGACTAGGGGCTTTTCACTGTAACTTCATTGCATTGTTAACGTAAGCCTACTTGTGACAATAAAGATTATAAGATAAAAACGCTGCTGTCATAACAATAAAACGTTATTTAATCTGGCTGCGTTGAAAGCAGACACAAAACAAAAATGCGCTTTTCACTGTCGATTTATGTGACTTCAAATTTGTATCATGATGTAAAGGAAATGGCTTAAAAATTCAAAATCTTTTTCCCCCGCCATAATTTCAACAGTCCCCCAAAATATTTTGTTCTTTTCTGAGGTGTAGGCCTCACTGCCAAGACTGGCATAAGTTGCCCATCCCTAATTGTCCTCAAACTGAGTGGCTTACAAGGCAATCACAGATGCCAGTTAAGCGTCAACCACATTGTATGGGTGGCACGGTGGTGCAGTGGTTAGCACTGCTGCCTCGTGGCGCCGGGGACTCAGGTTCGATCCCGGCTTCGGGTCACTGTCCATGTGCAGTTTGCACATTCTCCCCTTGCCTGCATGGGTCTTACCCCACAACCCAAAAATGTGCAGAGTAGGTGGATTGGCCACGCTAAATTTCCCCTTTATTGGAAACAAATAATTGGGTATCTAAATGTATTTTAAAAAAGAATGAACGCAAACAAAAAATGGCAAATGCAAGAAATATAGTCCCCAACAGAAGAAAAATGTATGTGCAAATATCCATATCTCATTTTCATCTGGTTTGGTGCAGTAGTACTGTGTTTTTCAGATATGGTGGCACAGTAGTTACGTTACATGCCCTGTAATCCAAAGGCTTGGACTAATGATCCAGGGACATGGGTTCAATCTATTATGGCAGCTGGGAAATTTAAATACAATTAATGAAACAAATCTTTAATAAAAAGCTCAGAACGGTGACCATGAAACAATTGGATTGTTGTAAAACCAATCTGGCTCACTAATCTCCTTCAGGGAATGAGATTTGCCATACTTACCCAGTATGACCTATATCTAACTCCAGACCGACAGCAACGTCGTTGATTCTTAGCTGCACTCTGAAATGGCCGAGTGGACCACTGCATTGTACTCAGGGAGGCAATTCATCACTGCCTTCTCCAGGGCAATTAGGGATGGGTAATAAATGTTGACCCCCCCACAGCCATGAATGAATAAACGAGTTTGTATCATAGAATTTACAGTGCAGAAGGAGGCCATTCGGCCCCTTGAGTCTACACCGGCTCTTGGAAAGAGCACCCTATCCAAGGTCAACACCTTCTCCCTATCCCCATAACCCAGTAACCCCACCCAACACTAAGGGCAATTTTGAACACTAAGGGCAATTTATCATGGCCAATCCACCTAACCTGCACATCTTTGGACTGTGGGAGGAAACCGGAGCACCCGGAGGAAACCCACGCACACACGGGGAGGATGTGCAGACTCCGCACAGACAGTGACCCAAGCCGGAATCGAACCTGGGACCCTGGAGCTGTGAAGCAATTGTGCTATCCACAATGCTACCGTGCTGCCCCTGTTAAATGCTGTTACTCTCATAAGGCAAGGAATTCCGGGAAAAAATACATGCAGAACATCAAGACTGAATGACAATCTCACAACTAACCAACAGCCACTTTATCACAGAAAAATACAGTGCAGAAAAGGCCCTTCGGCCCATCGAGTCTGCACCGCCACATGAAAGGCACCTGATCTGCCGATCCTAATCCCATTTGTCAGCTCTTGGCCCATTGCCTCGAATGTTAAGACGTGCCAAGTGGTCATCCAGGTACTTTTTTTTTAGAAAATATTTTATTGAGGCATTTATAACTTTAACATTTTAACATTTTAAACAACAGAGAATCCAACACGTGCAAAAACCCATCCAGGTACTTTTTAAAGGATGTGATGCAACCCGCCTCTGCCACCCTCCCAGGCAGTAAGTTCCATGCACCATACCTTAAAATATTGTTATTTATTATATTGGCTAATCATTTTTATGCATCATTAATCTTGTTAATGTACAAAGAGAGGCGGCACGGTGGCGCAGTGGGTAGGATTGTAGTCTCACGGCGCCCAGTATCCAGGTTCAATCCCGGCCTTGGGTCACTGTCCGTGTGAAGTTTGCACATTCTCCCCATGTTTGGGTGGGTTTCACCCCCAAAGATGTGCAGGGTAGGTGGATTGGCCACGCTAAATTGCCCCTTAAGTGGAAAAAATGAATTGGGTACTCGAAATCTATATATTTTTTAAATGGACGGCAAGTCGGCACAGTGGTTAGCAGTGCTACCTCACAGCGTGAGGGATCCGGTAGCATTCCGGCCTTGGGTGACTGTCTGTGTAGTTTGCACTTCCTTCCCGTATCTACCTGGTATTCCTCCGGGTACTCCCGTTTGCACCCACAGTCCAAAGATGTGCACATTAGGTGGAGTTACGGGGATAGGGCGGTCGACTGTGCCTATGGAGGATGCTCTTTCGGAGGGCCAGTGCAGACTCGATGGACTGAATGGCCTCCTTCTGCATAGGAGGGATTCTACGGATTAAGTTGAAAAACTGTGACACGTTAAAGGTAACAGGAAAATATATTTAAAATGCAGTTAAAGTATTCAGATAAGAAGAGGACATAAAAATTGAGAGAGGATAAGATGAAGTAATGTGGATTGGTAGAACAAAAGAATGGGTGTCAACAAGTAAAATTGATCATAATTCATATTTTGTTTTGATATTGGTAGTGTGTAGTTAATATTGCAGGAACACATCTATTTTGACATTTGAGTAGATTTGATCTTGCAAGGTTAATATTTATTTCAGCTGCAGAAAGTGTGAAATAGGAAACGTGCCTCATCCAGAGAGACAGAATTTAACCATAAACAATTTAACGTTTAACACTAAGAAGAGAGAATCTCAATTTTCTTCCATCTAACCAAAACCACAATTCCGCAGGTTCACAGTTCTTTCGTATTCTGTAATATTAATGCCTTAGGAATGAAAGTTGATCGAAGGTAAGATGAATGGTTAAATTGCAACTTATCATTCATTTTATCAACGGGAATTATAATGGGGATTTTACAAAACATTTATGTGTTTAGGACAAACATAAGGATGTATCTCTTTGGTATGTCAAACTGAAAAAGTTGTTTTAATGCTCACAAAAAGATAGTATTGCACAATTTATTCAATAATATGTATCCCCACAGATTGTTTAATTGGCTTTCCTGCCCTTTACAGCTTCCACATTAAGAATTCCACTCTAAACAAATTAATTATGTATCAGGTAAAGTCAATTCATTAGTCTCAGATAAAATATTAATTGTCTTATTGTTAACTTTTGTAAGTGAGAATTCACATAACCTGTGCATCCATTCCTATGGATATAAATTACAAACAATTAGAAGTGAATTCTTAACGAGGAGAGTCGAATCCCGGGATGCGGGTGTAGCCCCACCTTCCTGAAGTTCCCACAATGGCACAGTTAAATGGGAAAATGTACAGGTCAATTCACTGAATTGTGTTTTTTCCCCATTAATTTGCACAATTGTGGAAGGTGAGGTTTTTACCGCAGTTCTATAGGGCGGTGGTGAGACCACATCTCCGGGCAGCACGGTGGCGCAGTGGTTAGCGCTGCTGCCTCACGTCGCCAAGGACCCGGGTTCAATCCCGGCCCCGGGTCACTGTCCATGTGGAGTTTGCACATTCTCCTCATGTTTGCGTAGATCTCACCCCCACAGCCCAAAGATGTGCCGGGTAGGTGGATTGGGCATGCTAAATTGACCCTTCAGTGGAAAAAGTAAATAAAAGTAAGATAAAGAGCACAGCAGATAATGGGGAGATGAGGAGAACTTTGAAAATGGGCAGGGTGACACAGTGGTTAGCACTGCTGCCTCACAGAGCCAGGGACCCGGGTTCGATTTCGACCTTGGGTGACTGTGTGTAGGCACTATCCCCTGACACTATGGCGCTGCCTGCTGGCACTTTTGCACTGCCCCTTGGCACAGGAGGCATTTCCAGGGTGCCAGGGGTAGTACCAGTGGACAATGTCAAGGGGATGTGCCAGGGAACTTTGCCAGGGTACTGTACAAGCATGTCCCTCTCCCCGAGGGTTGACACCTACCTGTGCGCCTCCAATGTGTTCCCTTCATCTAGTCCCCATTTTTAAAAAGCAGATTGCAAACATCCCTGACATCACGTCAACGTCGGCAAGGGGGAAATTTCAAGTGTGGACGGATGGAGTGGAAGTCCGCTAATCATATCGAAAAGTATTTAAATGAGTTCCCTGATCTTCCTGGGTGGGAACCTCATTACATCACCAATGAGGAAGGACGGGGAGAATCAAAGTACGAGGTGTCGCTGTTGAGAGTCGCCTTTTCCAAGTCTTGCGACATTCTGGGCCCATGTCGCCATTTGCGCTCACGGCGAATGGGGGTGCAAAGCCGCGGCCAAAATAACTACCAAACCAGAGGGCAGGGGGCAGCAATGGTTGCGTGGGAAACAATGTCTGAACTACATTTACAAAATCCAATCATAATTTTAACACTTTCTTCACTGTAGTCACTGTCGCCATGGATTTCCATTGGTTTGATAATATACTGTGGCTGGGGAGTGCGACATCTCTGCTGGCCATAAGGAAACACAATGTAAGAGTCACTCGTACACAAACAACATCAATCTAACTTTGCACATCAACCGAAAACATCTGCTAGATGAGTTATCAATCATGGTGTGCTGTTTGTTCAGTGTCACAAGTTATACTCTAAGGTCCAGATTCTCAGTTGCTTCACTGCCACAGATTGTAGAGTACAAATGCATTAAAACTCCATCACAATGCATCTGATCCAACAACTTTGCCCTTCTAATAAATGAGATTTCTCTCACTCTGCACTGTTACTGCTAGGGTTTTGCAGTGAACAAATGGGATGAATTTATGTTGTCTATAACAGTTGCTCAGGGTGGCCCCTCGTTGCCCTCTGTATCAGACACCGGAGGTTGCTGAACTATCAGTTTGAAGCACAGGTGACAGCTTTGAGAAGACAACATTTGAAGAGTATAATGACAGGGGAAAGCCTGATTGCCAGCTCGTGGAGAATTCTGTATCCCTCAGTAATGTTCAAGCGCAAATTCCTGCCCATGCACAAGCAACATGGATTCCTCGTGATAATAGTTTACGTGATCGTACCCGGATCAGCAGGAAGTAGGTTTATTCCTGAGGTTGCCCAGGAGTGAGCTCCAAATTTCAGGCGTAAACCTGAGGAGGAAGACTAATCCTGGGAAACTCTTCTAAGCATTTTACAGGTCAGTTTCAGAGGGGAAGTGACAGACATTCCGATTTTCCCTCACTGCTGAGTGTTCGACTCGTGACACAGGAAAACACAGGGGAGGACAACATAGGAACATTGAAAATAGGTGCAGGAGTGGGCCATTTGGCCCTTCGAGCCTGCACCACCGTTCAATATGATCATGGCTGATCATTCAAATTCAGTAGCCACTCCCGCTTTCTCTCCATACCCCTTGATCCCTTTAGCCACAAGGGCCACGTTCAGCTCCCTCTTGAATAAATCCAACGAACCGGCCCCAACAGCGTTCTGTGGTAGAGAATTCCACAAGTTCACAGCTCTCTGAGAGAAGAAGGTCTTCCTCATCTCAGTCCTGAATGGCTTACCCCTTATTCTGAGGCTGTGACCCCTAGTTCTGGATGTCCCCCAACATGGGCAACATTCTTCCCACATCTGGCCTGTCCAGTCCCATCAGGATTTTATATGTTTTTATGAGATCCCACTCATTAATCTAAATCCCAGTGAGTACAAGCCCAGTCGATCCAGTCTTTCTTCATATGTCAGTCCTGTCATCCCGGGAATTAGTCTGGTGAACCTTCGCTGGACACCCAAGAATGTCTTTCCTCAAACCAGGAGACCAAAACTGCACACATTACTCAAGGTGTGGAACTTGGGCATAAATGCGTTTAACACACGCAAGTACTTTATTTCCCTTTTTTAAAAAAAATTATTGCTTTCTGTAAATATATGCTTTGCATTTCATTATCCTCTTTCAGTATTCTAACACTGAATGCAAATTGGATGTCCAAATTTTGTTTTTGACATAGCGAGTGGTTGGGGTTTGGAATACACTAACTGGAACTGTGGTGGAGGCAGGTTCAACTGAGGTATTCAAGAAGGCATGAGATGATTATTTGAATCAAAACAATGTGCAAGGGTAGGGGGAGATGGCAGGAAAGTGTCACTACTTGGAGAACTGCTGCAGCCAATGAGCTAAATGGTCTCCTGTCCTGTAACGATGGTTGGCAGGGTAACACAGTAGTTAGCACTATTGCTTCACAGCGCCAGGGTCCCAGCTTCGATTCCCGGCTTGGGTCACTGTCTGTGCGGAGTTATCCTATATCTGCGTGGGTTTTCTCCGGGTGCTCCGGTTTCTTCTCTCAAGTCCCGAAACACATGCTGTTAGTTAATTGGACATTCAAATTCTCCCTCTGTGTACGTGAACAGGCGCTGGAGTGTGGCGACTAGGGGCTTTTCACAGTAACTTCATTGCAGTGTTAATGTAAGCCTACTTGTGACACTAATAAAGATTATTATTATTCCATGATGCTGTGACAGATTTTGAAAATATTTTAATATGGCATATTTTGGATTGTACTTGGTGATAATATATATTTAAATTGCATTAATCACCTGCACTATTGCTAAAATACACTATTTTGACATTTCAAGTAAGGACACGTACAGCCTTTTACAGTGAAATAATAGAAGATGCTGAGCCATGAGGAACAAGTTAAAGGTTTGATCCCTGGTGTATACTACCTGACTGTTCTTGGCCAGAGTGATAGTAATAGGGTTATAATTATCCCCAGTAATACTTAATTAAGAAGGTGCAAGTTGACCAGAGCAGCAATTACTGAGCCTCATTCAAAGGGTCTTTGGATGTTGGGCAAGGACAGGATTGAGCTTGGCACCAATGTCCCCAAGATTGAAACTCATCAATAAATTGTCCCTCTGTTCTGCCATTGACACATTATGATCTCTTAATGTGCCATTATCAACACTCTCCTTAGCCATGATCACCACCACGTACATTCCCTTTGTCTTTTTGTCCACGGCACCTTTGTCAATCTACACCTATCACTGGCCCTCAATCGAGCCTCACTATTTCACATCTGCCCTCCACATCCCCCTCACAACAGTATAAATATCATCCTATTTCCAGTTCTCTCCAGCTTTGACAAAGAGTCATCCAGACTCGAAATGTTAGCTCTGTTCTCTATCCACAGATGCTGCCAGACCTGCTGAGATTGTCCAGCATTTTCTGGTTTTGTTTTGAATAAAATGCACTTGCATACTGTGTTACCTGTGGGCTCAGTTGGTCACATTTAGCCTCTGAATCACAATGTTCCAGGTTCAGATCCCATCCTGTGGCTTAAGTACAAAAACGCAACTCAAGGTTGCCACTTCAGTGCAGTACTGTGGGAGCACTACCCTATTGGAGGTGCTGTCACTTAGATGAGGAAACAAAGGCCCGGTTTGCCTGTTGGGTGGATGTAAAAGATCCCATTGCATTATCTTGAAGAAGAGCAGGGAATTCCCCCTGGTGCCCTGGTCATACTTATTCTTCATTAAGCATCACAAAAAAGCAGATTAACTGGCCATTATCACATTGCTATTTGTGAAAGTTTACAAATTGGCTGCCGTGTTTCCTCATTAGCTGTAAAGTGCTTTGAGACGTCTAGTCTCTCTGGAAAAAAATGCATAAATGCCAGTTTTTCTTCCTTTTTTAAAATATGAATAATTGTGTTCAACTGGCAAATAAGTGGTGACTATGGAACTCTAACCCAACCAGGAATTAATGCATTCAGGATGTGAAGGAAGAGAATTGATGGTAAAGACAATATATATGTTGACAGAAATATTCTTCTTGGAATAAAGTTGGTAAATAAAGAAAGTGAAGACTCCTCACTATTTTGTTAATTTATGCTGTTCTGTCACTTATTATTTAGTGTTCATTTTACGCTGTAATTGTCCAGATAAATATTTCTAACAAGTTATTTTGTTCTTTAAATTTTAAAAGCTGTATTCCATTCAACATTGGCAACATCGGATTGATATCCCTGGCACCAACAGCCTGCACAGAGTTCCAGGACCAGCATTTCCACAGCTTGCATTTGAAAGTATGTTTCATTTTGATACACTTGGGTCCATCCACATGCACCCATCTCTAAAAGCAGGTGTAGCCACCTAAATTGGCCAACTCCCGATTTAAAATGGCGAACGGCAAAGGCTGATGGGAAAGTCAGCCAACATAGACAGAAACCAGCAGCTGCAGGTTTGCTGTGTATTTACCTCTGCAAAGGCCAGACAACATCGATACCAGCGACCATCAGCATAACAATGTAACAGCCATCTGCATACTGATGAGCAATCCCCGGGAACAATAAGTAACATTTTGGACACACAAAGCAAAGCCAGACTCCTCGGCGCCAGCAGGAGCCAACACAAAGGAGGTGAACGAGCACCTCAAGACCGCCCATCGATCAGGGAACCGCTCCAGGTTTGGAGAAATCGAACCAAGCGATTGGGACAAAGTCCAATCACTTGGGACCAGGTACAGGGTCCGCCCTGAAAAGCGGGAAGCCCCTGGGAACTATAAGAGTTAAGCCCCAAGTTCAAATTGCTCTTCACCTCTTCACCTCTGCGTCCTGCCCGGGTCACCCAGCAACACGAACCAACATTGACCGTGACCGGTGCAGTGACCACCGAACAAATAAGTCTTAATTCAACACTCGCTACGAGATAGGCGCTCCTAGATACCAGTCCATACCAACTTCGAATCCCGCAGACTCAGACCCCGAACGAAAGGCCATTTGTTTCCCTGACCTGGTGGGCCCGTCCGAAGTTAAGTATAGGCCTGTTAGTTGTAGAAGTAGCGTTGACATAGAATTTGTGCATGAGTAGCGATTACTGTGTATAATAAATGTGCTTTGATTTAAATCTTACTAATCGGTGTATTGGGTTATTGATCATTACTCGGACTTGAACCTCATGGCAGTATCATAAAGATACCTGGCGACTTGAGAGCAAAGGTAATAAAACAGAGCAATTGAACCAAGGAGAAAGTTAGCAACACAGGTTTTAAATTCCATTCCTGAATTGACTTGCTGGTTGGGATCCTCTTTCCACTTATGCCCAGCTAAAGATATTCACTTTCCCCCCCGATCCTGCACACTCATGGTCTTTCCTATGTCGTTCAGCAACTGGGAACAGAGCCACTGGACATTGGGGGTAAATTACTATTGATCCCAGAGTTAGAGACAGAATGTCTTGGATTTCTTCACATTAGAAAATCACATTTCCACACGTTCTTATTCTGAAGGTGTTTTAATGAGCTCTGATATGATCTTTTTTCCCCCTTCTCCCGGCATCCCCCATTTTCCTCAGAGTCACCAAAATTTTGGTTGGCCACCATTCTCCATCTCCTCCTGTCAGTCACCCCATTCCTCTTCCAATCCCGCTGCAGTTAGGGCAAGCACTAAGGATCATTTCATCTGGTCTTAAGCCTTCCGGGTTTCCTCCAGGTGCTCAGGTTTCCTCCCACAAGTCCTGAAAGACGTGCTTGTCAGGTGAATTGGAAATTCTGAATTCTCCCTCAGTGTACCCGAACAGGTGTTGGAGTGTGGCGACTAGGGGATTTTCACAGTAACTTCATTGCAGTGTTAATGTCAGTCTACTCATTACAATAATAAAGATTAAACCAGCGCACCCGGAGGAAACCCACACAGACATGGGGAGAAAGTGCAAACTCCACACAGAAGGTCACCCAAGGTCGGAATCGAATCCAGGTTCCTGGCGCTGTGGGGCAGAAGTGCTAACCACTGTGTCCCGTCCAAGCCCAGACTGCTGACCACATGCCAGTCTCTTCTAATGCTGTTCTGCTTCCCACCATTTAGAGCAACAGTCCAGAGTGAATGCTCTGCTTGTTTTCCCTTCTCCCCGACAGAAATGTATCTTTCCTTTCACTCGACCCCTCACTGTGTAGAGATCTGAAAATTAGCATGTTGGAATCATGAACCTCAATCAACGTCCTACCCTACCTGTTGCCATGCCTTCAAAATAGAAAAATAGTTTACATTTATACAGTGCGTTGAGCAACCATAAGATATCCCAAAGCCTTTCACAGAACACTAAGTACCTTTTTGATTTTTCTTCTTTCACTGTTAAGACGCAGCAAACAATTTAAACAGAGTAAAATCCCTAAATAGGAATGAGATGGTGACCAGATAATATGGACCAGACTAATGTGTGTAATCTCCTGCTTTTCTTCAAAATTGCCCAATGGGATTTGTTCCATCCACCTTATAGAGCAGGGGGCATCTCATTTTAACTTTGAGACCTCCAGTGTGCAGGAGAAGAATCACATGAATGCAATTATTTCTTCATTTTTATATGAATAATTGCCACTTGGGATGCTGTACCAGAGACTGGTGCCTATGGAACTCTGCCCCTACTCACCAAAAAATTCAACATGTTCAGGGAGGGAATTAATGATAAAGTAATTAACAGGTACACCATAGAAAGCATCATTTCTGGCTGCATCACAGCCTGGGTATGGCAACTGCTCGGCCCAAGACCGCAAGAAACATCAGAGAGCCATGAACACAGCCCTGTCCATCACACAAACCCGCCTCCCATTCATTGACTCTGCCTACACCTCCCGCTGCCTTGGGAAAGTGGGCAGCATAATCAAAGACCTCTCCCACCCAGCATACTCACTCTTCCAACTTCTTCCATCGCACAGGAGATAAAAAAGTCTGAGAACATGCATGAACAGACTCAAAAACAGCTTCTTCCCCGCTGTTACCAGACTCCTAAACGACCCTCTTATGGACTGACCTCATTAACACTGCACCCTGTATGCTTTACCCAATGCCTGTGTCTATGTATTTACATCGTGTACCTTGTGTTGTGCTATTGCGTATTTTCTTTTGATGTACTAAATGATCTGTTTGAGCTGTATGCAGAGAAATACTTTTCACTTTACCTCCGCACACGTGACAATAAACTTGTCCAAAGCCAATATGCTGACAGAAATATTATTCTCGGAATAAAGGGAGTAAAACATGAACAGCACCAAAGGCTGTTTTGTTAACTGCTCGTGTGTCGTCGTCGGAAAGTGGACACCTCCGGCAGTGCAGCACTCCCTCAGGAGCACGAGAGCATCACTCTAAATTGTGATTTGGTGATTTTGCTCCTTAATTTAAGCCAGACGCATTGCCGAAGCTTTTCCATTCACATGCTCGGGACGAATGAAGCAAAACTGCCTCTCACTTACAGCAATGAAACGGCGGTGCTTCCCACATGCTACACACCCTGCAGTGTACTAAACATGAAGAGGAGGTGATGAAATGTATCACATTCAAATTGCCTGTGACTCATTAAAAAGAAACCACAGCCGAGCTTTACAATCGGCGTTGTTCAGAATATTTAATGTTTAATCAGCTGGGGCAAGTTTCAGTGATTGAAAGAATAATATATTTTTACACCGAAACTGTCACAACACGTTCCAAGGCTGCATCCTCGCCTGCTCGCACACTTCAACATCCAGCATGATTTAAACTTCGGCAAGCCATTAATTGTGTTTGCAATAAACTTACAGCTTAATCAGATTTAAATTGTGACATCAGGTTACGCAAAGACAATATGGCAAAATGTGAATCAAGCTGCAGAAACATAAGCTCGTCCTTAATATATTTATAGAATATTACTGGACGTTCTCATGATTCAAGGATTACTGCTTACTATTTAATTACAAGCGAGCTACTCCTTTATGCTACTTAATGAGCAGTAACCACTATTTATTAAATCGATTAAGGGCCGGCCATAATGATACGACCAATATCATTCCCGTACCAGCCTCCCCGAACAGGCGCCGGAATGTGGCGACTAGGGGCTTTTCACAGTGACTTCATTTGAAGCCTACTTGTGACAATAAGCGATTTTCATTCATTTTCATATCGCCACAAGCAATGTTTGATTGGATGGCATACAAGTGACAAAGTCAACACTGGGTAATTCAGGCAGCCTCACGAGAAATAGCCCTTCTCTGCTGGCGAATTGAATCGTTTTCATCCGCATTTTGAATCGATGTGTCAAGGTGCCGGCGGAAATGTGATCCTTTTCTTCACCGTGACTTGTTCTGTGTTAAGCATGATGTTGGATAGTGGGATTGTACCGTGTGTTTTGACACAGTCAGTTTATAAGCCAGATACTCGGTAACCATGTGTTTGCAAGGATGGAAATTAAAGACAAGAGTGATTATGGAGTAATAATATGGAAATTAAAGACACTAGTTAATAAGGGGCTCGATGCCTCCGTTAACAAAGCGGGCGCGTCAATTTCGTGTGAGAACATTGGGCGAATTTGACACGGTGTCATCTTTTGAACTCTGCCTTATAGAATAATGGGAGCGAGCACAAGGATGGAATCTCATCCAGGGTCCCAGCCGACAGATGTACATTATTGCTACTTGGCCATCTGAACAAATGGACAATATTATAGTCGTGCAGTCGCTGCTATGCACCCATTTATGTGAAGAAAAACCAATGCCGACATTGGCAGCTGTCTCTGCAGTCGGCGATGGCCTTGAAGGTGGGGTTCTGTCGAAGATTAAGTAATTGGGAGAGCTGCGAGGGAATCGGTGTAAGTTTCTAAGGTGGTAATCAACAGCTGGCTGCAAGGAATAGAAATATCTGTGCATGTTATGAGAAGCAGATAGGATCAAATATCAGTCTCGGGTTCACGTTGTTTAAGTTCTACGGTGTTAAGCTTTTACACATCCAAACATCGACAAAAAAAAAGTCAGATTGCATCGTCAGGTTTAAATTGGCATTTCTCCCCCACCGCCCCAATCGCTTGTTTGCATTTTAATGCTAATTGCCGCTGAGTGCACTGATGGTGCCCGAGTGTGGAATACCCCTCTCCAATGCGCCTGCCTCCGCAGTGGGGCAGTTACTTGAGTTAATGATCTCGGTTCAATGCACCAAGTATTCAACTCCCAAGGCGCATCTTTGCCACGCAAGCCCAGGGCTGAGCCGGCGACGCAGAGATTCAAGAAAACTTTCAGCACCTCGGACAGCAGCCGCCAGCCGCAAGGCGGCAAATACCCAGCTCCAGGTTCCAGATGCTGCATCTCTGAGCTCAAAGCTTTCAGAATCCTCTCCTCCAACACCCCTTTGCCCGCCCCCCCTCCCCCACATTTTGCTTTCAAACGCACATTTTAGAATTCAGTGATTGCTGGATGAGCTTGTCCAACAGCTCACACCTCACCTCCCCGCCCTAGGCTAGCTGTCACCTTTTGAAGCGTGTGAAATTGGTTGGCTGGATCTCAGAGCTTTAATGGAATCACACACACATACACACACACCTCCCCCTGCATTCTCTCATCTCTTCCCGCACCCTGGGGGTTTGTTTCTGGGTGAATGGGAACAGGAGAGGGGAGAGAGCAGGAGCAGCATAGGCGGTGGATAATTGAACCAAACTTTGCAAGGAGACTTGGCAGTTGATCAATGCACATGAACACACAAAGGGCCTATACTTCCTCAGAAAACTAAGGAAATTCGGCATGTCCACACTAACTCTTACCAACTTTTACAGATGCACCATATAAAGCATCCTATCAGGCTGCATCACAGCCTGGTATGGCAACTGCTCAGCCCAAGAGTGCAAGAAACTTCAGAGAGTCGTGAACACCACCCAGTCCATCACACGAACCTGCCTCCCATCCATTGACTCCATCTACACCTCCCGCTGCCTGGGGAAAGCGGGCAGCATAATCAAAGATCCCTCCCACCCGGCTTACTCACTCTTCCAACTTCTTCCATTGGGCAGGAGATACAAAAGCCTGAGAACGCGCAGGAACAGATTCAAAAACAGCTTCTTCCCCGCTGTTACCAGACTCCTAAACGACCCTCTTATAGACTGACCTCGTTAATACTACACCCTGCATGCTTCGCCCGATGCCGGTGTTATGTATTTACATTGTGTACCTTGTGTTGCCCTATTATGTATTTTCTTTTATTTCCTTTTCTTCCCATGTACTTAATGATCTGTTGAGCTGCTCGCAGAAAAATACTTTTCACTGTACCTCGGTACACGTGACAATAAACAAAATCCAAATCCAAAAGGGAATAGCCCCTGATTTGGGGGGGGGGGGTGCATCTGTGTGTTAAAAAGAACAGGGGAACTAAAGGGCTCTTGCAAGATGGAAAATGACTGAATTCCCAGAGATCCGTTAAGACGCTTAATCCAACCGCCCTCATGACAATAAACACTTAGCTGTGACTTTGTGGCAGTTTGGAAAGTGGGCAGATTTAGTGGGGTGCGGGAGGAAGGGGCAGATATGAACTCCCCTAGTTATGTACAGGTAATCGCCCACAGTAGGCACACACACCACACGTTTTCATGACATCCAATCAGACACCTAGCAAATCTTACCCAGCACTTAAGTAAAACGTTAAAACTTTGGAAATCGTTGCAAAGTAAACTGAGATTAGATTGCATGCAGCTATCTTGCCGCATCAACAGAGAGTCCATTTGATGCAAACTTTCTCTGGGGGTTTGCCTGGAGTCGTGTTTCTGCCTGGAACTTGAGGGCTAAACTGTTTCTAAATGATATTATGAGCCGTTCATTGACATGCAGAGGAAAGAAGAACTTTTGACAGAAGTGAGAGATAGGAGCAGTGAGGAGACAGTACCTGAAGTCGCTGTATGGGTGGATTATCCAGAATCCAGCTGATTTCACGCGCTCCTGCTCCCTCTCCACTGCCTTTTGGCTGCCAAACATCCTGAGGGAAAATTTGTTAACTCCCGGCTGCAGCATGGCTCCAAACTGTCTTTGCATGAAGCCCGCTTGGCTGGCCCGCACATCCTCATCCAGGAAGATCTGCTCGGTGCCGTCCACTTTGAGATAAGTTAGGTTGGGCTCCCGCTCGCCTGCTGCCCCCTGTTTGGTGTCCAGTTCGCTGCTCTGGTCGGACGCCGAGCTGCTGGGGTTGGTGTCCTCGCTGGGGGTGGACTGGCCCTCCACAATCAGCCGCTTCTCCTCCGCCACGTCCCCGGGGTCGTGGAGGTGCCTGCTGCCCGCCGAGGAAAGGCTCCCTCGGAAGCGCCGCAAGTCGCCGTTGGTGCTGGTCTTCAGGGGCCGGCTGCCCGCCTCGGTCTCCGCCGTGTAGCCCTCTCCAGCCGCCCGGGCGTCCCCGCTCACCGCCGGGGGCGAGGGCAGGGGTCTCAGCTTAATGCTCCTCCTGGCCGCGTCCCCACCGTCTTCCTCCTCCTCCAGCATGCCGCCTTTGGCCCCCATCTGCTGGGGCAGGCTGTACAGCCTCTTCCTCATCGAGGGGGGCAGCTTGTCCATGACCCCAGCCCCAAACCTCTCCCCCTCCTCCAGCATCCAGCTCCGGGTGGCGTGTGATGTGCAGAATGTGGAGCTGTCACGGGCATCTCAGCCTCGGGGTGTCAATTCCACAGCACATCCTAACCCCACTAAGTGATGCATCCAGCAAACAACTCATCTTCACCCCCTCCCCACCCCCCCTCCCCTCTCACCCACCCTCCCCTCCTCTGCCCCTTAATCGGAATCCTGATGTTCTCCCCCCCCCCCTCCCAACTATTTATTAAGTTGGGAAGCAAGAGGCGAGTCTGCAATCAGATGAAGAACAAAGCTCATGCCGAAAGATTGAGATGCAGAGAGGGAAGAAATCAGGAGACGTTCATCCTTTAGAACACAGAGCCTGTCTCTCGTGTCCTTGCCCGACTGCGCGACTCCATCCCAGCTCTCCCGAGCCGTCCCACCGCTGGGTGAGGTTGCGAAGCAAAATAAAACACAAATAAAAATGAACGCGGAGCCGGAGGAAGTCTTCCTTTGCCATGGAGGAGCCAGCTGTCTGCACACTTTCTCACACGCAGGCTGGGCTCACTGTGTCAGCAAACACGATCCATTGGGTTGTCATAGGAGCTAGCCCCTTGTGTGAGTGTGTGTGGCTGTGTGTGTGTGTGTGGGGGGGGGGGGGGGCACTCCCCTCCGCTCATGCCCACCTTTCATACCCACCCACCTGTGTTATAAATTGGCATTGCACCCATCCACAGGGAATGCTGCTGTCTCCCTACTCCCCAGGTGAAGTAGTTGTTGCAACAGTCCACGAACATAACTTGACAGGGGAAGGTGTGAGGGTTTGTGTCTGTGTGTGTGTGTGTCTGTGTGTGGTAGGGGGGCATAATCCTCAACCATTGCACAACTGCTACCAAACTTGGAGCGAAGCTTGCAAGTTAAAGAAACAATCAAATCTGCCTCATTAACATTCCCGCCGTCCCCCACTGCAATTGTTAAGCAGCTAAAATATTCGCACAATCACAGAATCCCTGCAGTCAGAAGGAGGCCGTTCGGCCCATCGAGTCTGCACCCGATGCTTCGAAGGAGCATCCCTCCCTAGAACCCTCCCCCCCCCCCCCCCCTTCCCTGTAAACCCCACTTGACCTTTTGGACACTAAGGGGCAATTTATCACGACCAATCCACCTAACCTGTACATCTTTGGACTGATCTGTCATAAAGTCCGACCTTGAAGTGGTTCTTCAGCCGAGGGCTTTTCCGTTCTAATCAGTAAAATAACATGAAATCGGTGTGAACTGGGAGAAATGTAATTGGCATTTAAAAGATGTGTGGGGTGGAACACCTTCATTCTGTCAGAAAAGCCTCAAAACATGTCAAATGCACCGCTTTAGAGGTGGGCTGTTTTTGCGCACAGGGAGATCCCACAGACAGCAATGAGCCGGTTGGTGTGTTTTGATGTTATTGTTGGGGCTGCGGAACAGTGGAATGGTTGAACTGACAGCGCCTCCGTCTGATGTCTTATTGAAGGCACCACAAGTAACCATGGAGCGCTCCCTCGCCAGTGATACACTCACGCGAGATTCTACCAGCTCAAACCTTGGAGCTAGCTTGAATGTAGCACGAGTTACAGGGTAACTAGTCAAAGCAAATACCCCTCTATCCTACCCTGCCTGAAACACTGCTCATTAGACCAGCACTATTTCTGGCCTTTTTGCATTGAGGTGATAAGAGGCAGATTTGTCCCTTGCCCGGGACTGAACTTTCTCCCTCACTGTTAAACTTTATTATTTTACATTTTACAGCACGGAAAGAGTCCCTTCGGCCCATCGTGTCTGGGCCGGCCATCAAGCACTGATCTATTCTAATCCCATTTCCCAGCACTAGCTCCCCTTAGCCTTGTCTGCTACTTTGTTTCAAATGAAATGAATGAAATGAAATGAAAATCGCTTATTGTCACAAGTTAGGCTTCAAATGAAGTTACTATGAAAAGCCCCTAGTCGCCACATTCTGTTAGGGGAGGCTGGTACAGGAATTGAACCGTGTTGCTGGCCTGCCTTGGTCTGCTATCAAAGCCAGCAATTTAGCCCTGTGCTAAATCAGCCAATGCTCATCTAATTACTTCTTAAATGTCATGAGGGTTCCTGCCTCTGCTGAGTTCTAGATTCCCACCATCCTTTGGGTGAATTCCCCCCCCCCCCCCCCCCACCCCACCCCTCAAATCTGGGCCACACGGTAGTACAGTGGTTAGCACTGTTGCTTCACAGCTCCAGGGTCTCAGGTTCGATTCCGGGCTTGGGTCACGATCTGTGCAGAGTCTGCATGTTCTCCCCGTGTCTGCGTGGGTTTCCTCCGGATGCGCTGGTTTCCTCCCCCAGTCCAAAGATGTGCAGGTTAGGTGGATTGGCCATGCTAAATTGCCCTTAGTGTCCAAAAAAGGTTTGGTGGGGTTACTGGGTTGCAGGGGTAGGGTGGCGGTATGGGCTCTTTCCAAGGGCCGATGCAGACTCAATGGACCGAATAGCCTCCTTCGGCACTGTAGATTCTATGATCTCCTGTCTCTTACCTTAAATCTATGCACCTTGGCTATCCTTCTCTAAGGGGGAAAAGTGGTTTTGTAAGGGGTTACGAAAGAGTTGTCGAGAGAAGCAAACTTATTTTTATTTAACACGTTAACTATATTCACAGCTCCAGTAGTTCCCTGCTGGGTCTTCTCTATGGTGCCTGACTGGCCAACTCTATTTTACAAAGTCACAATGCCTCAGTTAAGGTCCCCTTACCGGGGCTGCTCGTATTCTGCAAGCTCCTCGAGGTAGTGGATCGTCCCTACCCCTGAGACCCTAACAGGTTATATCAAGTGGTACATATGTTTCCAAAAATAAGAGTTTAAAATGGGTATAAACATAAAATGCTGGCGATTCTGGAAATCTGAAGAGAAAACAGAAAATGCTGGATAAACTCAGCACTTGTGGAGAGAGAATCAGAATTAACGTTTGAAGTCAACTCTGAGAGTCATATTCAACTCGAAACGTTCACTCTCTTTCTCTCTCTCTGTAGTTGCTGCTGAGAATTTCCAGCATGTAGTGTTTTTCTTTTCTTTTAAGGTTGGTGCTGAAAGCACTTAGAAGTTGCAGAGCAGACAACTGGTTCCAGCTGGTATTCATTCTCCCCAACCCCCACCCCAAATCCCTCTTCTTTTCACCCTATTAGGAGAACATCCTATTCCCTTCTCCCTCACCTGATTTCTGTGGCCACAAGAGCAGGTCAGAGGGCGAGGAATCCTGTGGTGAGAAACTCACCTCCTGACTCCCCAAAGCCTGACCACAATCTATTAGGCACAAATCGGGAGTGTGATGGAATACTCTCCACTTGCCTGGATGAGTGAGGCTCCAAAAACACTCAAGATACTTGACACTATCTGACACAAAGCAACCCAGCTTGTTCAGCAACCCCCCCCCCTTCCCCCCCCCCCCCCCACAAACATTCCTTCCCTCCACCACCAATGCATAGTTGCAGCCATTTGTACCATTTGCAAGATGCACTGTGTTCCAATCCCAGTTGATGCTGTTACTGGGCAAATCAGATTCCAGGATGGAATCTGGCTTGATAGATCCTGGGCGGGATTTTCCGTTGCCCCATGCCAAAATTGTGTTCGGCGATTGGGCGGAGAATGGGCTCCGGTTTGACGCCGGTCATCCCTTCAAAATGGCATCATCGGGACGTGCACCGAGTGCAGTCGCAATGCCATTGCCGCCTCATTGGCCGGCCCACTCACGATGTTCTGTTCCCGGGGGGGGCTGAGTTCCAGATGGCGAGGACCACGTGTGGTCACACAAATCGTGAACCCGGCGTGGCGGCTGCGGACTGCGTCCAGCGCCGGCACACTCAGCCAGGATCCGTGCTGCTGGCCGGTGGGGGGGGGCTTCTGCGAGGGCTGGGGGACTGGCCAGTGCGTGGCCAGTGGGGTCGCGGAAGACTGGCTGGGCCGGCACCATGTTGTACAGCGTGACCGCTGCAGGTCTTCAGCTGTACGCATGCATGCCCCTGGACCAGGCCACTCTCGGCACAGGAGGTGGGATTTCCAGTCACCGCCAATGCTAGCCCCTCACCGTTACTGGAATCGGTGAGGGATTCACTCCAATTTTTTGGACATAACCCTCCCGCAGATTCTCCGTTCAAGCCATCACTTAGCCGCAGAAACGAAGAATCCAGCCCCCTAACTTTTATTTTTTTTGCTTAGAATCGTGGAAGACAACTACTGAACAGAGTCACAGGAGTCAGCCAATGAACTTTTAACAAAAGAAGCAACCATTTATTAAACAAAAAATATTAGCTATAATACATTAAACTTAATACATGACATATAATTACATAACACTATAATAATAATAATTGCTTATTGTCACAAGTAGGCTTCAATGAAGGTACTGTGAAAAGCCCCTAGTCGCCACATTCCGGCGCCTGCTCAGGGAGGCTGGAACGGGAATTGAACCCGCGCTGCTGGTCTTGTTCTGTATTACAAGCCAGCTGTCTAATCCACTGTGCTAAACCAACCCCTAACTTGTGCTAAACGTTCACCCCAACTATACCTTTGCAGATATATTCAGATTTGTATGTATAACACAAGTAACAAAATTCATCTTTACTCTAATATTCTCAACAAATCCAGGTCCACATAAACAAATAGGCAACTGTATTCAGATGCACCACTCTCTGTAGTCAAGTGGCAGATGCCACCCAAAACAATTTCTATGGATTTCTCATCAATTCCTCCCAGATGCTTGTCACACTGTGCAGCAACTGGTCTCACTAGAATTTTGTCTTCCAGACGAGGGTTTTCAATCTCTGCTCTCGAAGAACAAACCTTGGGATCACTTGCCAAATGACATTTTCTCTTGGATGTCTTCCACCTCTCGTCCCAGTATTCCTCTGCCCTGGAGTGCCATGTGCATTCAAGCATCCATGCAATCTCTCAGTTACCCAACCACCAGCAGAACACCCACTGCTTCACAGGATCATAGTAAAGAGTCACCAACCTTCAGGTCATCTTGGCATTCTGGCTTCTCGCAAACTGACATTGTCCCAGGTCTGCACTTTGCAAGTCCTGTCTTTTAACTTGGAGTTTCTCTGCCTCCCTGAAGATGACCTGTTTTCCATATCCCTGTTCCTTGTCTCTTCAAATAGAAGCTCCTTGGAATTTGCTTCTGTCCCACTCCCTGGTTTCTGGGACAATCCTGTTCTTTCGTTTTGGGGGTTGCTTTCTGTCCCTTTACATTGCCCTGCCTGTTATGGCTATTTCTAAAGAATGCTGCATCCTCTGGATTACCTTTTCCAACTAACTCAAATGGCTTTTGCTTTTCTGTGTGGGCCCCTGGTTGCTAGGCACCAGACCAGTTTTTTTTATAAATTGTGTTTGTTTTAGAGTAGCGAAAACCCTCAGTAAAATGCAAGCATCTGTAAAGAAAAACTAAACTGAAGTTCTTAATAATTTCGTAACACACAGCTGCAGAAATATAAATTAAGCTTAAACATAAAGCCATAGCTTAGTCCTAACACACAAAAATTCGAACAAATTAAAAATGTACCTATCTTGTAACAACCACAGAAACTCACTAAGGCTCCTCAGATAGTATCTTCCAAACGATGACCACTCTATTCTAGGACAAGGGCAGCAGATATATGGGAACACCACCAATGGAAATTCCCCTCCAAGCCATTCACCATCTTAATTTGTAAATATATCGGCTGCTCCTTCACTGGCGCTGGGTGAAACTCCTGGGACTCCCTCCCTAACAGCACATGGACTGCAGGGGTTCAAGAATGCAGCTCACCACCACCTTCTCAAGGCCAGTTAGGGATGGGCAATAAATGCTGGCCTAGCCAGCAAAACTCACACCCCTTGCATGCATTTTTAAAGATGGTGCTACAGATCCTCAGAGGCGGATAAAACAGACGTGGGCTGAGATGGTTTGGCCCACCTTCAGCACAAAACACCTTTTTCGGTAAAGGAAAAGCCCATTAGGAATGGCTATCTGGAGGCTTGTTAAGTGGCTGATTACCACACAATACCTGCTGGCATGCGTTAAGGAGGCTGCACACTAACCTAATGGCTACAATGTGTCATAATTCCCTCTCTTAACAGCAGCCAGCATTTATGTGCATTTCAAGCCTTTCAAGGGCAGCACGGTAGCATAGTGGTTAGCACAGTGGTTTCACAGCGCCAGGGTCCCAGGTTCGATTCCCGGCTATGGTCACTGTCTGTGCAGAGTCTGCAGCATTCTCTCCGTGTCTGCGTGGGTTTCCTCCGGGTGCTCCGGTTTTCTCCCACAGTCCAAAGATGTGCATGGGTAGGTGGATTGGATTGGCTATGCTAAATTGCCCTTCGTGTCCAAAAAAGGTACGGTGGGGTTATGGGGAGAGGGTGGAAGTGTAGGGATAGGGTGGGGGTGTGGGCTTAGGTAGGGTGCTCCTTCCAAGGGCCGGTGCAGACTCGATGGACTGAATGGCCTCCTTCTGCACTGTAAATTCTGTGATTCTGTGAAGCCCTGCTTGATCTATGAACCCCAATCAAGTTCAAATTGTGGCTTTTTAAAAATGTTATCCTTTTTCATGTGATGTGAACATTATTGGCAAGGCCAGAATTTGTCGCCCATCCTTAATTCCCTTTGAGCCAAGGTGTTTGCTGGGCCACCTCAGAGGAGTGTCAAGAGTCACATGCTGCAAGGTGCCTGCACAATTTCAACTTCAAAGACTATGTTAATACAAACTGGTTTTGTGTCAATAAATGAGTAACAACATGGCTGTGTTTAGTCCATAACATTTCTATGGGTCTGGAGTTACATGTCAGCCAGGCCAAGTAAGGAAGGGAGATTTCTTTCCCTAAAGGACATTCGCGAACCATTTTCACAACAATTGATGATCATTGTCGTGGCCACCTTTAGTTTTACATTCCAGCTTTATTTATTTGTTGAACACAAATTCCACCAGCTGCTGCAGTGGATATTGTACCCATGCCCCCAGAGTAAGCCTCTGGATTAATAACAATAATAATAATCTTTATTGTCACAAGTAGGCTTATATTAATACTGCAATGAAGTTACTGTGAAAATCCCCTAGTCGCCACATTCCGGCGCCTGTTCGGGTGCACTGAGGGAGAATTCAGAATGTCCAATTCACCTAGCAGCATGTCTTTTGGGACTTGTGGGAGGAAACCGGAGCACCCGGAGGAAACCCACGCAGACACAGGGAGAACGTGCAGACTCCGCACAGACAGTGACCCAAGCCGGGAATCGAACCTGGGACCCTAGCCTTGTGAAGCAACAGTGCTAACCACTGTGCTACCATGAATTACTAGTCAAGTGCCATTACCACTACATATTACCACTAAGAGACTCCAGGATGGTATGTTGCCTCCCTGGTGCCAGGGTCCAGGATGTCTCTGAACGGGTAGCGGGCATCCTGAAAGGGGAGGGCAAACAGGCAGAGGTCATTGTACATATTGGTACTGACAACATCGGCAGGAAGGGGCATGAGATCCTGTAGCAGGACATCAGGGAGCTAGGCAGAAAGTTAAAAGACAGGACCTCCAGGGTTGTAATCTCGGTGTTACTCCCTGTGCCACGTGCCAGTGAGGCTAGAAATAGGAAGCTAGAGCAGCTAAACACGTGGCTAAACAGTTGGTGTAGGAGGGAGGGTTTCTGTTATCTGGACCACTGGGAGCTCTTCCGGGGCTGATGTGACCTGTATAAGAAGGACTGGTTGCATCTAAACTGGAGAGGCATAAATAACCTGGCCGCGAGGTTTGCTAGTGTCACACGGGAGGGTTTAAACTAGTATGGCAGGGGGGTGGGTACCAGAGCAATAGGTCAGAAGGTGAAAAAATTGAGGGAGAATGAGGGATTAGGGCCAGTATGGCTCTGAGGAAGAACAGACAGGGAGATGTTGCTGAAAAAAGCGGGACTGGTGGCCTGAAGTGCATATGTTTTAATGCAAGAAGTGTAACAGGTAAGGCAGATGAACTTAGAGCTTGGATTAGTACTTGGAACTATGATGTTGTTGCCATTACAGAGACCTGGTTGAGGGAAGGGCAGCATTGGCAGCTAAACGTTCCAGTGTTTAGATGTTTAGATAGAGGGGGATGTAAAAAGGGTGGCGGAGTTGCGCTACTGGTTATGGAGGATATCACAGCTGTACTGCGGGAGGAAACCTCAGAGGGCAGCGAGGCTCTATGGATAGAGATCAGGAATAAGAAGGGTGCAGTCAAAATGTTGGGGGTTTACTACAGGCCACCCAACAGCCAGCGGAAGATAGAGGAGCAGATAGGTAGATAGATTTTAGAAAGGAGCAAAAGCAACAGGGTTGTTGTGATGGGAGACTTTAACTTCTCCAATATTGACTGGGACTCACTTAATGCTAGGGGCTTGGATGGGGCAGAGTTTGTAAGGAGCATCCAGGAGGGCTTCGTAAAACAATATGTAGATAGTCCAACTAGGGAAGGGGCTATACTGGACCTGGTATTGGGGAATGAGCCCAGCCAGGTGGTAGAAGTTCCAGTAGGGGAGCATTTCGGGAACAGTGACCACAATTCAGTCAGTTTTAAAATGCTGGTGGACAAGGATAAGAGTCGTCCTAGGGTGAATGTGCTAAATTGGGGGAAGGCTAATTATAACAATATTAGGCAGGAACTGAAGAATCTAGGTTGGGGGCAGATGGTTGAGGATAAATCAACATCTGACATGTGGGAGGCTTTCAAATGTCAGTTGAAATAAATTCAGGACCGGCATGTTCCTGTGCGGAAAAAGGATAAATACTGCAAATTTCGGGAACCTTGGATAACGAGAGATATTGTTGGCCTCGTCAAAAAGAAAAAGGAGGCATTTGTCAGGGCTAGAAGGCTGGGAACAGACAAAATCTGTGTGGAATATAAGGAAAGTAGGAAGGAACTTAAGCAAGGAGTCAGTAGGGCTAAAAAGGGTCACGAAAAGTCATTGGTAAATCGGGTTAAGGAAAATCCCAAGGCTTTTTACATACATAAAAAGCAAGAGGGTAGCCAGGGGAAGGGTTGGCCCACTGAAGGACAGGTGAGGGAACCTATGTGTGGAGCCAGAGGAAATGGGAGAGGTACTAAATGAATACTTTGCATCAGTATTCACCAAAGAGAAGGAATTGGTGGATGTTGAGTCTGGAGAAGGGTGTGTAGATAGCCTGGGTCACATTGACATCCAAAAAGATGAGCTGTTGGACGTCTTGAAAAATATTAGGGTGGATAAGTCCCCAGGGCCTGATGGGACCTACCCATAATACTGAAGGAGGCTAGAGAGGTAATTGCTGAGGCCTTGGCAGAAATATTTGTATCCTTACTGTCTTCAAGTGATGTCCTGGAGGACTGGAGAATAGCCAATGTTGTTCTTTTGTTTAAGAAGGGTAGCAAGGATAATCCAGGGAACTACAGGCTGGTGAGCCTTACGTTGGTGGTAGGGAAATTACTGGAGAGAATTCTTCGAGACAGGGTCTATTCCCATTTGGAAGCAAATGGACATATTAGCGAGAGGCAGCACAGTTTTGTGAAGGGGAGGTTGTGTCTCACTAACTTGATAGAGTTTTTCGAGGAGGTCACAAAGATGATTGATGCAGGTAGGGCAGTGGATGTTGTCTATATGGACTTCAGTAAGGCCTTTGACAAGGTCCAACATGGCAGACTAGTACAAAAGGTGAAGTCACACGGGATCAGGGGTGAGCTGGCAAGATGGATACAGAACTTGCTAGATCATAGAAGATAGAGAGTAGTAATGGAAGGCTGTTTTCTGATTGGAGGGCTGTGACTAGTGGTGTTCCACAAGGATCGGTGCTGGGACCTTTGCTGTTCGTAGTATATATAATTGATTTGGAGGAAAATGTAACTGGTCTGATTAGTAAGTTTACAGACGACACAAAGGTTGGTGGAATTGCGGATAGTGATGAGGATGTCAGAGGATATAGCAGGATTCAGATCGTTTGGAGACTTGGGCAGAGAGATGGCAGATGGAGTTTAATCCGGACAAATGTGAGGTAATGCATTTTGGAAGGTCTAATGCAGGTAGGGAATATACTGAATGGTAGAACCCTCAAGAGTATTGACAGTCAGAGAAATCTAGGTGTATAGGTCCACGGGTCACTGAAAGGGTCAACACAGGTGGAGAAGGTAGTCAAGAAGGCATACGGCATGCTTGGCTTCATTGGCCATTGAGTATAAAAATTGGCACGTCATGTTGCAGCTGTATAGAACCTTAGTTAGGCCACATTTGGCATATAGTGTTCAATTCTGGTCGCCACACTACCAGAAGGATGTGGAGGCTTTAGAGAGGGTGCAGAACAGATTTACCAGGATGTTGCCTGGCACGGAGGGCATTAGCTATGAGGATAGGTTGAATAAACTCGGTTTGTTCTAATGGAACGTCGGAGGTTGAGGGGCGACCTGATAGAGGCCTCAAAATTATGAGGGGCATAGACAGAGTGAATAGTTAGAGGCTTTTTCCCAGGGTAGAGGAGTCAATTACTAGGGGGCATAGGTTTAAGGTGCGAGGGGCAAGGTTTAGAGGAGATGTACGAGGCAAGTTTTTTACACAGAGGGTAGTGGGTGCCTGGAACTCGCTGCCGGAAGAGGTGGTGGAAGCAGAGATGATAGTGATGTTTAAGGGCATCTTGACAAATACATGAATAGGATGGGAATATAGGGATACGGACCCTGGAAGTGTAGACGATTGTAGTTTAATCGGGCAGCATGGTCAGCACAGGCTTGGGGGACCGAAGGGCCTGTTCCTGTGCTGTACTTTTCTTTGTTCTTTGTTCTTTGTTCTACACCACCATCTCCATAACCAGCATAATGGGCAAGTAAGACCAAAATCATGTGTTGGATCACAACTTTCAAGTAATTGTGTCTCATTTGTGCAGCACCCTATTAGTACATGCCTTTACCATTGGTTAAAATAACCTTAATCACATTTACGGGATAGAATTAAAATAATTGTTGATAAAAATGCCGCTGTGATTTACCCACCACTTTAGGACTAAACACATCCATGTTGTCCCTCATCGTTATTGACACAAAACCAGTTGGTACCAACCTAGTCATTGAAGTTGATATTGTGTCAGTGGTGAAATTCAGCCACTCACAGCCTGTGTCTCACAGGAAACTCTGCCCATTTCCTGATATGCACCAACCCCTTGCTTTTACCCATTATCTTGGTTCTTGCTCTCATTTGTTGGCATCCAGACTGGGAATGTCTGAATTTTATAGTCTCGCCCTTGTGCTCAAATGGCCTCTCCCTTCCCTTTCTTTGAAACCTCCAAAAACCTCCCAAAATAGCTGCCCGCCTCCAATTCACCTCTTCGTGCATACCCAATTTCTTAGGCCCTGTCATTGCTGATCACATCTTCAGCTACCTAGGTCCGTACCTTTTGTATGCCCTCTCTTAACTCTCTGCCTCATTATATCTCTCTCTTCCATTGACTCGCTGCTTAAAACCTCCTCTTTAACCAAGTTTTGGTCAGGTGTTCTAATTTGTCTTTAGGTGGCGCTGTATCCGGTTTTATTTAATATTCCTCCTGCGAAGTGCTTGGAGTAATTTTTGCTATGTTAGAGATATTATAGGAATTTTAATCATTTTTTTCCCTCGCTCTTCATCTGTTGGTCACCTTTACCTTTAAAAAGAGACAAAAAGAAGGGTTGTGTCATTCTGATCCAATACCCTACCCTAGTGCCTAGCTTACATTCACATCTAAAACCTTTACATTGAAGGGGTCAGTTCTGTCCTCAGTGCTTTGCATTATCACAGAATAACAGACTAATTTTAAGTGAGCAGCACCTGGTCCCAGGTTCGATTCCCCGCTGGGTCACTGTCTGTCTGGGTTTCTTCTGGGTGCTCCGGTTTCCCCCCACAGTCCAAAAACGTGCAGGTTAGGTGGATTGGCAATGATAAACTGCCCTTAGTGACCAAAAAGCTTAGGTAGGGTTATTGGGTTACGGGGATTGGGTGGAAGAGAGGGCTTAAGTGGGTCGGTGCAGATTCGATGGGCCAAATTGATGGGCTTCCTTCTGCACTGTATGTTCTATGTACCCTTTTCAATCATGTTGACGTTTAGCCAGAGTGCCGCCTAGTGCTCATGGAGTTATTCAAATAATAACTATTAAAATGAGCTGGCCTTGCTGAATCCAGTGAAACCCGTTCCTCATTCATGATGTGCAACATTTTTACCACACATACCATTTTCCAAGTTGCCAGAGTTTTGTGACGGCTGCAAAGAGTCCAGCTTGAGTTTGTAGAGTCAAATGGAAAGTAACTTTTATTTACAACAATATTTAGACAGCAACAGTAGTTCACGACTGGTGGGTTTCCAGGCGGGATGGGGTGGCCTCAATTGGAAATCTCAATGACAAGCGGCGGGAATACCGGCACCAGCGGATGCCGTGCCGCTGAGAAACATGCGGCTGGGGACCCGGAGAATCCCGCCTATCGGTCCATAATTCGGGAAATAATTCTCCCTTAGCCCAACCAAGAACCAATATCATCACCCGAATTTAGAAAATGATTTTCACCTATCCTTTCGCACTCACCCCAAACATTAAATTCATCTGCAAGTTTAATTATATATAGTGATTGATCCTGAAACTCCACCTGCTCACGTTGACCCCTGTGGCATTGAACTATTCAGCATGATTGCTACTTTTCTGATACTTGTGGAGATTACAAGACAAGTACTATTATCACACCTAGTAATTATCGTGATTCTCCCAATGCCCATGTGGACTAGTTGCAATAACAGTGAGATTCACTGTAACGCTTTCATTTCTCATCATGATTCAGTGACATACATCCATCTTTTACATTTAATAAGCTGATTCCTCAAAGATATTTTTAAAAGATCTTTTAAATCACTGCATTCATCATTCCCAAACAGGTTCCGCATAACAGAGCCCGGGGTTGAATATCACCTCATCATTTAGGCATCGCAGTTACATTTTAGCCTAGAATTGACTTCTGATCATCTTAATGGATCAAATGACATTCTTTTGTCTCCAGTTTTGAGTGGAAGCATCAACCCATTGAAATAAACAATTAATGCCTGTATTAACATAATGGACAAAGGAATGTCACTTGAGCAAAATAGATATTGGAGAAGTGCTTTCAACACACAATCATAGAACAGTACAGAAACAGGTTATTTGGCCCTACAAGCTGTATAAGGACTTTTTGTCTGCACGAGCTGCTGTTAGGTTTCTTTCCCTCAAATCAATAATAAATACAACCTGTACTTTATCAGGGACTTGAGGACAGGAGTGTCTTTCTGGTATTATTCTTACAATCAGCTCGCTGCCCTTAAATCCGCTGTGAGGGAGAGGCAAAATTGCAGTCAGCTTAATCCGAGCTTTTGCTACCTTGAGAGCGGGCACCTCATTTTTCAGCTCTTTTGTCATTGAGATAAATAGTTGGCGCAAGGCTCAGGCAGTGGGACGAACCTTTCCGACATGGTGGGGGGGTGGGAGGGGGGGCGGGGGGGCTGGTTGTTAAGGTTGCCTTGTGAAGGTTTCCTCAATCGGACCCGACCATCTCTAATTAAATTTAAACGTGTGGAGTTCAGCCGATCAATATGTTCATTCTTTCAAATGTTTAGATAGTATTTTCAATCAAGCAGTTTCTTTTTAAAAAATGTATTTATGGGATGTAGGCGTCGCTGGTTAGGCCGGCATTTATTGCCCATCCCTAGTTGCCCTTCAGAAGGTGAGCCGCCTTCTTGAACCGCTGCAGTCGCTGAGGTGTAGATACACCCACAGTGCTGTTAGGGAGGGAGTTCCAGGATTTTGCCCAGTGACAGTGAAGGAACAGCGATGTATTTCCAAGTCAGTGTGGTGGGTGACTTGCAGGGAAACCCCTAGGAGATGGGTTTCCCAGGTATCTGCTGCTCATGTCCTTCTGGATGGTAGTGGTCATGGGTTTGCAAGGTGCTGTCTGAGGAACCTTGGTGAGTTGCTGCAGTGCATCTTGTAGATGGTACACACGGCTGCCACTGTTCGTTGGTGGTGGAGGGAGTGAATGTTTGTGTAAAGGGGAGCAATCAAGCAGGTTGCTTTGTCCTTGATGGTGTTGAGCATCTTGAATGTTATTGGAGCTGCACTCATCCAGGCAAGTGGAGAATATTCCATCACACTCCTGACTTGTGCCTTGTAGATGGTGGACAGACTTTGGGGGGATCAGGAGGTGATTTACCGCAGTGGAATCTTAGCCTTTGAATTGCCCTGGTAGCCACAGTATTGTTATGGCTAGTCCAGTTCAGTTTCTGATCAATGGTGACCCCCAGTTGAAATGTTGATTTCACAACAAAAAGAGAAAGATATGTTGGTATAAAATATCATAAGGAATGACAGATTTTGTATATCACATATGTCAGGGATTTACACTATTGGTTTTATTTTTACTGACTATTTGATCTTTGTGTTATTACTGTTTAATTTGCAAACCAGCAGAGTGCCAATGAGTTCTGTTTTTTCCAGGATCTCCAGTTCCTACAGTCTTTGTATTTGCAAAACACCCGAGAAAGGGTATAATTAACAAAATTGTTCTTTGATTAGTTAGAGTACCTTGAAGTGGAAATTCCTTCTTGGTAAGCTAAAATCCCATTCCGTTCATCAAAGGGAAAAAACAAAGTTTATGAAAGTTGAAGAATAAGGAAAGTTGTAGAATAAGGATATTTACACCCTCTGTAGGGCACAGGTAGTATTGCGTAAGCAGGGGGCCTGCAGAAGGACTTGAACAGGCTAGGAGAGTGGGCAAAGAAGTGGCAGATGGAATACAATGTGGAAATGTGTGAGGTTATGCACTTTGGAGGGAGGAATGGAGGCATAGACTATTTTCTAAATAGGGGAAATGCTTAGGAAATCAGAAGCATAAATGGACTTGGGAGTCCCTGTTCACGATTCTCTTAAGGTTAACGTGCAGATTCAGTCGGCAGTTAGGAAGTCAAATCCAATGTTAGCATTCATGTCGAAAGGGCTAGAATACAAGATCAGGGATGTACTTCTGAAGCTGTGTATGGCTCTGGCCAGACCCCATTTGGAGTATTGTGAGCAGTTTTGGGCCCCCTATCTAAGGATGGATGTGCCGGCCTCGGAAAGCATCCAGAGGAGGTTCACAAAAATGATCCCTGGAACGAAGAGCTTGCCGTATGAGGAACGGTTGAGGACTCTGGGTCTGTACTCGTTGGAGTTTAGATGAATGAGGGGGATCTTATTGAAACTTGCAGGATACTGCAAGGCCTGGATAGAGAGGATGTGGAGAGGATGTTTCCACTTGAAGGAAAAACTAGAAGCAGAGGACACAATCTCAGACTAAAGGGACGATCCTTTAAAACAGAGATGAGGACGCATTTATTCAGCCAGAGGGTGATGAATCTGTGGAACACTTTGCCGCAGAAGGTAGTGGAGGCCAAATCACTGAGTGTCTCTAAGACAGAGATAGATAGGTTCTTGATTAATAAGGGGATCGGGGTTATGGGAAGAAGGAAGGAGAATGGGGATGAGAAAAGTATCAGCCATGATTGAATGGCGGAGCAGACTCGATGGGCCGGGGATGGCCTAATTCTGCTCCTATGTCTTATAGTCTTATGGCCACCTTGGTTTTGGGAATGCGAGGAGGAAGATTTAAGAAATTAGAAGGTTGGCAGTCCACAAAGGATTTGGAAGTTGAAAGAAAGATTCCCAATGAGGATGGGGAAGGGGGGGGCTTTGAGGTGAATTTTCTTGGGGATGGGGTATAGGAGGGGTTTTGTAGGCGAGATGGAGATATTTTGGGGGGGGGGGGAGTTAGGAAGGGATATTTGGTGGGGCTGTGGGGTCGGTGTTTATGGGGGGGGTGGTGTAGGAGTGGAGTTTTTGTGGGGTGGGGTATTTTGGGGGGTATTTTGGGGGCGTTGGGCAGTGAGGGACATTTTGGGTGGGGCTGGTTCAGGTGTGGAAATTTTAGGGGGGGAGGAATGTGTTTGGTCGAAGATATATTTGAGGGCTGTGGGACAGAAGTGGGTGGTTGAGGGGACATGTTCATAGCATCTCTACAATGCACAAGGAGACCATTCAGACCACTGAGTCAGTAGTGATCCTCTGAGAGAGCCTTTGGGCATTAAGGGGCAATCTAGCATGGCCAATCCTCCTCACCGCATATTTGGACTGTTGGAGAAAACCGGAGCACCCAGAGGAAAGTCGCACAGACGCGGGAAGAATGTGCAATCCCAAGGCCGGAATTGAATCCAGGTGTCTGGCGCTATGAAGCAGCATTGCTAACCATTGTGCCCCCGGGGTGGTGGGGGGTGGAAGGTCAAGTGGGAGGGCTATATTCAGGAGCTGCAGTATACATATAAACATACCTAGTTGGTACTCTTGAATCTGCTCTGCCATTTGATGAGATCATGGTTGATCTGATTGCGGCCTCCTCTTTCCTGCCCCCCCCCCCCCCCCCTCCGTAATTCTCCATGACCTCCTTGTGAGTCAATAATCTATCTAACTCAGCCTTAAAATATACAATATACATTGACCCTGCCTCCACCACTCTGGGAAGAATTCCACAGGCTAAATAGGCTCTGAGAGAAGAATATCCTCATCTCCGTCTCTCATGGGAGACCCTTTTTCTGATCTGCGCCCCCTCGTTCTGGTCTCTGAGAGAACAGTCATTCAGCGGTCACCCTGTCAAGCCCCCTCAGGATCTCCGTGAAAGTTTTACACCAAAGTAGAGGGCATCAAAGCAATTCTGCGGGATAATGGCTGCCCCATCAGATCGCTGCTCGCTGTCATACTCCAGAACGGGACTAAGTCGGCCACTTTTGGACCTGCAAAGTGACCAGTCTACCTCAGATTACCTAGAAGGGTAAAGTGTCTCAAAAGCAATGAGTGAAGCTGGTCATTTAACACTGCTACTATACAGTGGCAACACAATTGGTGCTTTCCATGAACAGGTTGCTACATGTATTCACGCACAGGGATTAGTCCTCCGCTGGAAAAAGGAACATGTCCAGACATTACACCTTTTTTTGAATAAACAAAAAGGATAACAGCACCTTGGTGCATTTTCCATGGCAACGTCTTGACCAATCAGAGACAACTTGTCAACCATTCAGCAACCCTTTACGGGCAGCACAGTGGCACAGTGGTTAGCACTGCTGCCTCATGGCGGCGAGGACCCGGGTTCGATCCCAGCCCCGGGTCACTGTCCGTGTGGAGTTTGCACACTCTCCCCATGTCTGCGTGGGTCTCACCCCCACAACCAAAAAGATGTGCAGGGTAGGTGAATTGGCCACGCTAAGCTGCCCCTTAATTGGAAAAAAATAATTGGATACTCTAAATTTAATTTTATAAAAGCAACCCTTCACATATGCAGTATAAATTAGTCATTTTGTAGTAAAGAACTTGAATATTGCTAGAAAAAGGGCACACAATGTTGAAGTTTCACACCTTATACTCATCAAGTCAATTCACAGGAATGCCAACAATTTATACTGCATGAGGAGAGAGTGCTGATTGGTTGGCAAATGGACTCTGATAGGTAGAGGCACTGACATGGGAGAATGCATCAGTTAACTCATGACTGACAGTTAAATGCCAAGCTTTGTTCAAATTCTAACCAGGCTGGTTGAATCTGATTGGTCAAGGCATTAACCTGGGGAATGAACCAGGGCATGGCTGTTGCCTATTTTGTTCAGTTGAACGCATTGCACCTTTGGTATTCTTGCGAATTGCCCTGATGAGTGTGATTCAAAAATCTTTGTTAACATGTAACCTTTTTTCAGCGATGTGCACATAAATTGTTGTTCCCTTTAAAATTTGGCATTCTTGCATCTGTCCTGATGACTGCAGGTGAAAGCATCAACATGTATCTTTTCTCAAAAAAAATTGCTTTAAAAATAATCCTTAATATAAATTTAGGAGTGGTAAAAATGGCCCTTGATATAAATTTAGGAGAGGCGCAGTTCGATTAATGAATCTGCAAATAGATTTATCACAGGTTTATAAGAAAAAATTAGCAATTTTAATCAGTCAATCCACCAACTGTGAAGAAGTTGATTTGAAACAGCTAGAAATTAATTAAAAAAAATATACTGAACACTTGTTAGTTATATTGATATCTAATATTTAGTGGCATTCTAAATTTTTTTCAAATCAAAGTGCTTTGAAACCTTGCCTATTAATGCCCTTGTCTAAAAGAAGCTTAATTTTAAAAGCTTCTTGGAAGGTTTGCAAATGCGCACAATTAGCAGAAACATTCAAATGCCGATTATTTCACCTGGGAAATGTGTTCAGCTTGCAGGAGGGGTTGGTTTGTAGCACTATGTTTTAGATTGCAGAAACTTTATTTGCATTGGATACAATCTGAGCGTAACATGTCATGATCTTTTGTGCCAGTTACCCTGCTAAGGGGGCTGGTTGGCCGTGAAAAGTTTTTTAATCGCCATTTTATCCCACATACCAATATATATACTACCTACTCCACATCCTTACAGTATGTTCCCTCTTAACTCCCACACCCCACTATAACCCACCTACCATTCACCCCTATACCCCTCCTACCCGTATTCAAATATGCCCCACCACCCTCACACCCCAATATAGCCCTCGCGCCCCAATATTCCCTTTCCTACCCCCAAGCCCAATATACCCCATCTAACCCCACACTCCAATGTATACCCCCCCAATAGATCTGCTCCTAACCCCACACTCCAATGTAAACCCCCCCAATAGATCTGCTCCTAACCCACACTCCAATAAACCCCCTCCTAACCCCACACCTTAATGTAACCCCCACACTCCAATAACCTTTCATACCCCATATACCTCCTACACCCTATATACCTCACACCCAATACACCCCCTCATACACCCCGACCTAATATACCTCCTCCTACACGCTCACCCTATGTACCCCACACCCAATAAACCCCCTCCGACCCGCACACATCCTATATACCTGCGCCTACCCACACACCCTATATACCTCACACCCAATAAACCCCCTCCTACCCGCACACCCTATATACCTCCTCCTACCCGCACACCCGATATACCTCACACCCAATAAACCCCCTCCTACCCGCACACCCTATATACCCCCTCCTACCCGCACACCCTATACACCTCACACCCAATAAACCCTCTCCTACCCGCCCACCCTATATACCTCCTCCTACCCCCACACCCTATATACCTCACAACCAATAAACCCGCTCCTACCCGTACACCCTATATACCTCCTCCTACCCGCACACCCTATATACCTCACACCCAATAAACCTCCTCCTACCCGCACACCCTATATACTTCCTCCAACCCGCACACCCTATATACCTCACACCCAATAAGCCCCCTCATACAACCCGATCCAATATACCTCCTCCTACCCGAACACCCTATCTACCTCACATCCAATACACCCCCACATACAACCCGACCCAATATACCTCCTGCTACCCGCACACCCTATATAACTCACACCCAATACACCTCCAGATACACTCCCCACCCTATGTACCTCCTCCTATCCCCACACTCCAATATACCCCTCACACCCAATATACCTTCTTCTACCCCTACTCCCACCCTCCTACCGCCTTCCCCCACATACCCCAAGCCCTCATCTACATTATTGGGGTGTGGGGGGTACAGGAAGGGGTATATTGGGGTATATATTGGGGGTGAGTGGAATCTGCCTTTCTTTTTCCAAAGGAGATGAGCCTCAAACAATGGGGCAAAAGGCAACGCGCCCATTGGCTGTTCAGATTCCCGCCGGTAACCCTGATTGGCCACCAAAGCACTTTCCTGATTGGTGGTCACCCTTCCACCAATCCACCAATCACCATCGCCTTTCAATCTGATTGGCTGACCCTGGTTGAGGCCTCGCTGTGATTGGCCGCCCTGTTCCCCCCCTTCCGCGTGCTCAGATCGGTGGCGTCGCACGGCCGGAGGTGCAGCCACTGCTCGCTCACAGCAGCCGGCCTCAGGCGGCGCTGCCCAGCACCCAGTGACCGCTGAAGAGGCATGGGCGGTTCCTGCCGCTAGGGGGAGGACGAGGAACTGGCAGATGAGAGAGAGGAGGGGATATATCTTTTGGGGGGGGGGGGGGGGGGCAGGAGAGGATTCTTTGAGGGGTGGGCGTGGAAGGGATATTTGGGGGGGGTGGTAGGAGGGGACTTTTGGGGGTAAGAGGAGATATTTTGGTGGAGGTTGGGGATAGGAGGAGGGGATTTTGGGGGGTGGGGTAGGAGGGGAATTGGGGAGGTGGAGGAGAGTTGTGGTTGGGGTGGGAACTGGGAAGGGATATTGGGGTTGTGTGGGGTAGCAAGAGATATTTGGTGGGGGTGTTGGGGTAGGAGGGGATATTTTGGGGCTGTGGAGTAGGAGTTTATTGTGAGGAGGTGTGGGGTAGGAGTGGAGTTTTTGTGGGGTCGGGTATTTGGGGCAGTGAGGGACATTTTGGGTGGGGCTGGTTCAGGTGTGAACATTTTGAGGGGGGAGGAAAGTGTTTGGTAGAAGATATATTTGAGGGCTGTAGGGTAGGAATGGATGTATTCATAGAATCCCTGCAGTCACAAGGAGACCATTCGGCCAATCGAGTCAGTACTGACCCTCTGAAAGAGCCTTTGGACGCTAAGGGGCAATCTAGCATGGCCAATCCATCTCACCCCATCTTTGAACTGTTGGAGAAAACCGGAGGAAACTTACACAGACACGGGGAGAATGTGCAAACTCCATACAGACAGTCGCCCAAGTTCGGAATTGAATCCAGGTCCCTGGTGCTGTGAGGCAGCAGCGCTAACCACTGTGCCACTATGGGGGAAGGCCAAGTGGGAGGGCTATATTGGGAGCTGCGGTATACATACAAACGTACCTAGTTGGATCTCTTGAATCTACTCTGCCATTTGATGAGATTGTGGTTGATCGGATTGTGGCCTCTACTTTCCTGCCCCCCCCCCCAAAAAAAAAACTCTCCATGACTTCCTTGTGAGTCAATAATCTATCCAACTCAGCCGTACAAATATACAACATACATTGACTCTGCCTCCACCACTCTGGGAAGAATGCCACATAGTCTCTGAGAGAAGAATATTCTCCTCATATCCATCTCTCATTTTTTGATCTGTGTCCCCTCGTTCTGGTCTCTGAGAGAACATTCATTCAGCGGTTACCCTGTCAAGCCCCATCAGGATCTTGTATGTTTCAATAAGGTCGCTTCTCATTCTTCCAAACACCAATGGAAAAAGGCCCAACCTTTTCTCATAAGCCAACCCTTTTATCCCAGTAATCTGCCGAGTGAATGTTCACTCTGCTTTCAATGGAATTATATGCTTTCTTAAATAAGGCGATTAAATTGCACACAATATCACAAACGGTCTCATCAATCGTAGAAAAGTAGAAAATATTCCTACTTTTACCATTCCCCGTGCAACAAACATCTCATTTGCCTTCCTAATCACGCAGGCTATTCATTTACCAGGACACCCAGCTCCCCCTCTACCGCAGAGTTCTGTAATCTCTCACCATTTAAATAACGTTGCTTTGCGATTAGAACCATAACATTTGTACAGTGCAGAAGAAGGCCATTTGGCCCATCAAATCTGCACCGACCCTCTGAAAGACCACCCCATCTAGGCCCAAGCGCTTCATCCGAGTCAATAATATGGACTTTAAATAGCAGAGGCCCCAGTACTGATTCCTGTGGCAATCCACTTGTTCCGGCTTGTCAACCTGCGAACCCATTTATCCCTCCTTCCTGTTAGCTAACCAATCCTCTGTCCGTGCTAATAGATTACCCTCTGCACCATGAGTTATTTTGTGTCATAACCTTTGATGTAGCCCTTTGTCAAATGCTTCAAGTACACCACATCTATAGGTTCCCCTTTCGCCGCATTGATTGTTACTTCCTCAACTTAATAGGGAAGCACAAATTCTCTTTCGTGAAACCATGTTGACTCTTGACTTCATTAACATTTTCCAAGTATTGTGCAATAACCTCTTTAATAATCTGGTAGGAAGGGGTCTATTGCGTTTTGAGGGATAAGAGTGAGTTTGAGGGATATGTTGGAGGTTTGGGATGTAGCAATGAAATGAAATGAAAATCGCTTATTGTCACAAGTAGGCTTCAATGAAGTAGAGGCAGTGTCTGGAGTGGAAGATAATGACGAGTAAGGAATGGTATATTAGGATATGTTTTAGGAATTGGAACTGGTATTAACGTGATGTGCTATGTGAGGGAAAGGATCTGCTAAGAGGGATAGAGGTGATAATTGAGGGTTTATGAAGGTGAGGGACTGTATTTGAAGCAGTGTGGGTACCTACGAGATATTTTGTCTGATAATTGCAGGGAAAAGCCTGCTCGCTTGCCCCTCTTTAATATTTCAGTGATATTTTTCAACCATCAATGAGTGTCCTGGTTGTCCAGTTCTTGTTGGTAAGATGTTCTATTTTGAATTGAGTGAATTTGAATGAAAGCCGTGTCTTACACATAGTCAGCAGGGAGAATAGCAATAGTGAACCAGCAAAATCACAATTTCTAGCTACAAAATTGTCAAATAGATTTTCCTTCCAATTAAGTGACTGCGACATTCCAGCTGCGTATGATTTTAATTTTCTGCCCCACTCCCACTCGGCCTCCCACTCTGTTCTAGTAAACCTGATGTACAGCACCTCATTTTGATTCGGCACTTTACAGCCTTCCTAATTCAGTGTTGAATTTAACAGTCTTGGATCCTAACCTTCATTTGCCCCATTTTGTTTTCTGGAGACCCGCTGTTGGCGGTGACTCTGCCTTTCTTATCAACAGTTCCTCTAAACTCATCTTTTGTTTCTTTACTTGTCCCTCTACCATCTTTTGCCTTTCTCCGTCGCCTCATTTGTCATTTGACGTCCCCTGCCTTTCACTCCATTTCGATTCTTCCCCATTGTTCCCAGCTGCCCTCCCAGCCTTTGGCCTGTCACTGTACATGCCGAATGTTATTCAGCTGTCTTGAAACATGTAACTCTGTTTTTCTTGCTCTCCTTCTGCGTTTCCAGCATTCTCTGTATTGACTTAATTTAGATTTCAAAGGGCGATGTGCGACCCCCACAGAGGCTTGTCTCAACTCTCCTCTCCAATCTGATAGTCGAGGCCTCTCTTAATAATAATTATTGTCACAAGTAGGCTTCAATGACGTTACTGTGAAAAGCCCCGAGTCGCCACATTCTGGCGCCTGTTTTGTGGGGCCAGTACCGGAATTTAACCGCGCTGCTGGCCTTGTTCTGCATTACAAGCCAGCTGTTTAGCCCACTGTGCCAAACCAGCCCCTCTTTGAAACAGCCAGCACTGTTGGACTCTCTTGCATGCTCTGGTGCCTTAAATCTGAGAAGTCTGAGCAGTGGCGATCCATGTAAAGTTTGGTGGGATGCGAGTTTTCTCTTGCTTGTTGAACATTTGAATCTCATAATTTCCCAGAGCTTCTCCCAGCCCCTTCCCGACCTTAACCTATTTCTTCCAACGTAATTGAAGATGGCAGATGGAGAAAACAAGCCCATATGTACATTGAGTCACTGATGTTGCATTCCTGCACCAGAAAGTTTGTTCATTTTGCCTCCACTACCAGGGTGCAACAACCAATTTAAAGTGCCCATAATGAGGTACAACTATGAACACCCAGCCTTCTCTGCTGTAGCCATTCTGTTCTAATACATGTAAACAATAATTTAAAAAAGATATTAAACAGGACAGATGGTATAAGAGGGGGTATGAGATTATGACTGACATATGAAGGAACTGTGTAATAGCAGGAGGTGGCATATGAGGGATTGTGGGATTATGTCTGCTGTATGAGGGTGATGGGAGAGGCAATATTTTGGAGTGGGAGGTGATAGCTAGATTGTGAAGGGGTGTGAGATGGCAGGAAGCAGGCTGGTGCTTCTTGTCCGTACTCGTGGTCTCTGTGAAACACTTGTTGGTTCACAAGTTTCCAATCTGGCTCACGGTTTCAGAGGTGGATGAGAAAGCAGGCATTCTGGGCGCAATTCGGGAACCTCCTGAAAGGAAGTGGATTATTAACTGCTGCGAAAATGGTTTTGACATGTTCACCGTCGATGCAGTAAGCCAGTTTTGTTTTACTTTCTAGGTTTTTGAGCCTGTTCCAGAAAAGGGTGTTCTGTCCCTGATGATTGTGCAGTCGGGCCACTTCCTCATCTCTCAAGGTGGGGCAACCCTACTGGCAAGTGTGGTCGAGCAGTTTTCTGTTACTGTTCATGTGTAACATAATGCGCATGCAAAGCCTTGCTGCCAAAATCCTGTCTACTGTCTCTGACTTGAGAAGAAACAATTAAGTGAGCAACATCTATGTTCTATGTTACTTTTACATTTCCTCATTTGATGCTTCAAATTTTAAAAAAAATTTAGAGTACCCAATTCTTTTTTTCCAATTAAGGGGCAATTTAGTGTGGCCAATCCACCTACCCTGCACATCTTTGGGTTGAGGGCCATGCAGACACGGGGAGAATGTGCAAACTCCAGACGGACAGTGACCCGGGGCTGGGAGCGAACCCGGGTCCGCGGCGCCGTGAGGCAGCAGTGCAAAGCAAAGAAGTTATGTTAAACTGGTTTAGAACACTAGTTCAGCCGCAACTGCAGTATCGCTTGCAGTTCTGGACGCCGCCACACTTTCGGAAGGATGTGAAGGTATTAGCAAGAAGGCAGCAAAGTTTTCCAGGGATAAGGGAGTTCAGTTGTGCATAAAGATTTGAGAAGTTGGAACTGTTTTCCTTGCAGGAGAGAAGGCTGAGAAGAGATTTGATAGGAATCCTCAAAATCATGAGCGGTCTGGGTATAGCAAATGGGGAGAAACCTCCCATCGGTTAAAGGATTGAAAACCAGAGGGCATGGATTCAAGGTGTTTGGCTAGACAAGCAATATTCACAAGGTGAAGCTTTCAGTGCAGCGGGTGGTTAGGATCTGGAAGGCACTGCCTGAGTGTGTGTGGTGGAGGCAGGGTCAACCAAGACTTTAAGGAAATTGGACCATTGTCTGAAAAGGATAAATTTTCAAGGCTACAGGGGGAAAAGCGCGAGGTGAATTGCTCCTCCAGAGGGCCAGCACAGACACAATGGGCAAACGGCCTCCTTGGGTGCTGTCACCGTTCCACGATTCTAAATGGTTTTCTCAGTTAATTGCTTGCATGCCTTCACCATCGAGCAAACAAGGGGCGGGATTCTCCCCTACCTAGTGGGGCGGGGGGTCCCGGCGTGATGGAGTGGTGGGAACCACTCCAGCGTCGGGCCGCCCCAAAGGTGCGGAAGTCTCCACACCTTTAGGGGCCAAGCCCTCACCTTGAGGGGCTAAGCCCGCGCCGGTTGGCGTGGAAGGCCTTTGGCGCCACACCAGACAAGGCTGAAAGGACTTCGCCGGCCTGCGTAAGTCCGCGCACGCGCAGGAGCGTCAGCACCGACCCTCTGAAAGAGCACCCTACCCAGGTCCGCCTCCTCCTCAGTGAAGATCATGGCGAAGGCAGAAGAAAAAGAGTGCCCCCCACGGCACAGGCCCGCCCGCGGATCGGTGGGCCCCGAACACGGGCCAGGCCACCATGGGGGCACCCCCCCCCTCCCCGGGGCCAGATAGCCGCACGCCCCCACCCCCCAGGACCCCGGAGCCCGCCCGCGCCGCCTGCTCCCGCTGGTAAGGTAGGTGGTTTAATCCACGCCGGCGGGAGAGGGTTGACATCGGCGGGACTTCGGCCCATCGCGGGCCGGAAATCGCCGGGGGTGGGCCCGCTGACTGGCGCGGTTCCCGCCCCCGCCAAATCTCTGGTGGCGGAGATTTTGGGACACGGCGGGGGCGGGATTCACGCCAGCCCCCGGCGATTCTCCGACCCGGCCGGGGGGGTCAGAGAATCCTGCCCCAGTTCTTTGTTTCAAGAGGAAAACCTGTTAATTCAATTAAAATGAGCATCTGCCATAGAATCGTAGAATGTACAGTGCAGAAGGAGGCCATTCGGCCCATCAAGTCTGCACCGGGCCTTTGAGTTACTAACCAGGCTTCTTGGAGTGCTTTGCGCATGTTGCAGCTTGAGATATTTTGCTCAATTTTCAGGAAATGATGATCAAGGTCTTTTGATGTTTGTGTGTGTTGGACAATTCTCCAATGCTCCGCTGATAACAACGTTTTTGAAGTTCCACGTCTTCCTTAAACAAACCGTTTTGCTGGAATAAGACATCTTGACTTTCATTGCTGCTTTGTGCCCTTTACAGAGACCTGCGAGCCGTATGCACATTTACATAAGTCAAGTGCCTGTTTCTCATGATCAAAGCTGTACATCTTGAATAATTTCAGCTGATTACTAATTGTAAGACATCGCGCAATGCAATATTGGAATATTGGGCATATTGGGAATATTGGTGCCCTGTAAAGCCTCTCTGTCATTCTAGTGTTCTGCTACGCTCTCCAATAACATGACCATCCAGGGAGGAGAGGACCTTGAGGATGCCGCGGCCTTGGAAGTGATCAGCTGACTGGAGGAGGAGCAAGAACGTAAGAAAGCTTGAAAAGGAGACAGAGGGATATGGCGCTGAACAGACATGTGTTCCTGCTGCGTGATAAGTTGGCCTCTTCATGCTAACTGCTGGGAAGGGGGCACCCCTCCTCTCCCGCATGGATGACAGACCTCTGGCTCCACTGTGCTATCTTGCTCCCCTGTGGTGTAGGGGCAGGCTTAGGCACAAACCTTCTGATAGAAATTGACTTTTCTAGTCAGATATAATAGGTTTAAATGAGAACTCATTAAGAATAAACTAACAGGGCAGCACGGTGGCACAGTGGGTAGCACTGCTGCCTCACGGCGCCGAGGTCCCAGGTTTGATCCCGGCCCTGGAGTTTGTACATTCTCCCCGTGTTTGCATGGGTTTCGCCCCCACAACACAAGATGTGCAGGGTAGGTGGATTGGCCACGCTAAATTTCCCCTTAATTGGAAAAAAAAATTGGATACTCTAAATTTATGAAAACAAAAGAAAGAATAAATAAATTATAATCATATTAGGCATTACATCAGTGCAACAAATAGCTGGGAACGCATTGAGGGTTAATCCAGATAACACTCTCTAATTTCTTTCTCAGGTTTTAAATTTTGCAAGCAGCTTGAAACGACAAGGACAGTGACGTCAACTAGCTAAAAGGCCCCATCATTGTACAGTACGCGTAGTTCCATTTCTATTGAAACAGCCAGTCTAGAGATACTTTCTGAACGAAAATTGGCAAGCGATGGTATGGGAAAGTCACACCAAGATATTTGAAACATTTATCTCTTCAAATTGATAGGCGTACAGTTTGGCCGAATTGAGTGAATTATAAATTAGCTAAAGCCAATCAGGGGTGAAAAGAAGGCGAGACCTTAAGATAATAATCTCCTTAAGAATCACTTGCTGGGATGGAAAAATTCATTACGGAATCAATCTATCTTTTTCTAAAACCTATTTCCTTGCTGCTTTTCCTAAATCGTCATCTTTCTTTTGTTTAAATCACTCAGTCATTTTGTTCTGTGTATTATGATTTGAAGAATTACCACAAACTCTATTTTAAAACTCAACCCCTGCATTCGCTGAAGACAATCAATCTGACGAGCTTGCTAAAGGGCTAGTCGGAATTCTCTAAATGTTATACTGAAAATAAAGTTACCAGTGGGCACTACAGCTGACTAATAAAGTTCCAGTGGACTTTTCCAAAAAGCACAGACTTGACCACTGTTATTTGGGAACTGAGAAGGGATAACGGATATCCAGGGTTCCGAAATGACACAGAGATCCATCACCTTCCCTCCCTCCAGGTAACCAGTGGCGATAGTGACAGCTGCTCTAGGTTTCTGAATCCACCTCAATTCCTGCTCCTCTTGGATTTAATTGAGAACTTCGGACCTTGGGGGTGGAACGTAATAAGCCTCAAGTGACTCATGGGCCGCGCCAAAACGAGATGCTCCGTTAGTGGGTGGAGGCCCATCAGCAGAGGCTCGTGGAAATCGCCTTATAAACGGCAGTCGCGTTTGGGACCTTGGAACTATAAGCCACATCGCGGCCTTTACCTTTGTTGTCGATTTGAACCTCTTTTGGATTTCCCTTCTCAGGCCTCCTGAGCTTTTACACTGTGGATGTCCCATCATTGAATACATCCAAGGCAGCAATCAATACATTTTTGAACACTAAGGACATTTATAGATTTGGGTTTAGTGTCAGAAGGTAGAGTTGATGCAGATGGTCAGCGACGATCTGATTGAATGGCGGAGGGGACCTGAAGGTCAAAATGGCCGAAGCCAGCTCCGATTTCTTATATTCTTACGCGTATGCGCCTTAACAAAACTTAGCGCAATAGGAGAAGGTTGAAAGCTTCTATTTAAAGAAGATAGTTTCTCACCTCCGCAGGGTTTACCTGAGTTTAGCTGTGATCTACTGTTTCAATCAAGAAATTTAATTAACATTCCAGTAAACATCAAACTGCTCTTGGATTATGCTAAGATGACGGTGTTATGTGGGACAGGAAAGACCCAGCAGAGCGGAGACCCAAAGCAATTAATTTACATCCACGTTCTTTAATAATTCATTGGGAGACGCCATGATGGGAAAATACCTTCACTTGACAAGTTAATCTTTCACTTTCTTTTTAATGTATGCAAAATAATAAAGCTTTTTATTTTAATTTCTGCATTCCATAGCTTTAAGATATCCAGGAAGTGAGTTGAAAGTATTTAGATGAGAATTGAAGTGTTTTAACAAATATCTTTAATTAAAATGAATTCCTGTCAGGAAAAAAGATTATTCAATTTTTACTGTTAAACTTACAACATAGAATGTACAGCGCTACAAAATGATCAGGGGGTTGGATAGGGTGGACAGTGAGAGCCTTCTCCCGCGGATGGATATGGCTGGCACGAGGGGACATAACTTTAAACTGTGGGGTAATAGATATAGGACAGAGGTCAGAGGTAGGTTCTTTACGCAAAGAGTAGTGAGGCCGTGGAATGCCCTACCTGCTACAGTAGTGAACTCGCCAACATTGAGGGCATTTAAAAGTTTATTGGATAAACATATGGATGATAATGGCATAGTGTAGGTTAGATGGCTTTTGTTTTGGTGCAACATCGTGGGCCGAAGGGCCTGTACTGCGCTGTATTGTTCTATGTTCTATGTTCTATGTAGAAGCAGGATTTTCACCTGAACCAGTCCAGTGTTCGTGCTCCTTTCAAGTCTTCTCATGCCTCTTTTCATCATTATGGTCTTCTATCCCTTTCTCCTTCATTCTGTTTTCTGTATGTTCTTTCGTGGAATGTGAGTGTCACTGACGAGACAAGCATTTTGTGCCCATCCCTAATTGCGCTTGAGATCGTGGTGGTGGGCCGCTGTCTTGAGCCGCTGCAGGTCATCTGGGGTAGGTGCACCCACAGTGCTGTTTGAAAGGGAGTTCTAGGAATACTGACCCAGCGACAATGGAGGAATCATAGAATTCCTGCAGCGCAGAAGAAGGCCATTCGGCCCACCCGGCCTGCACCGACCCTCTGAAAGAGCACCCTACCCAGGTCCACCTCCTCCTCCCTATCCCTGTTACCCTATAACTCCACCTAATCTCCACATCCTTGGATACTAAGACGCAATTTTATCATGGCCAATCCGTCTAACCCGCACATCTTTGGACTGTGGGAGGAAACTGGAGCACCCGGAGAAAATGCACGCAGATAAGGGGAGAACGAGCAAACTCCACACTAGACAGTCACCCAAGGCTGGAATTGAACCCGGGTCCCTGACACTGGCACTGTGCCGCCCAAGAAACGGCAGTATAGTTTCAAGTCAGGATGGTGTGATCTGTTTATCTGCTGCGCTGCTTGGAAGTGTGCTGGCGATGGGGCTCGACTGAGGCATTCAAGAGGACATTATTTATGTAGAAACAATGTGAAAGATTGTGGGGAAAAGGCAGGAGAAATGGCACTGAGTCACAATGCTTATTTGGAGAGCTGGTGCAGGTCACGATGGGCTGAATGGCCTCCTTCTGCACCGTAACAATTCTGTGCTCTCGTTTCCCCTTAAATTAATCAATGGATACGTGGATACATGCTTGGTGTCTCGCTTACCCAAGTTAGCCGCCAGCATCGACAATATTAACAGTTTTTAAAGTCAGACAGATGTGTGGCTGATGGAAAAAAATTAACACCGTGCTTTAGAATCACAAAACCCAGCCAGTGAGAAATTCAAACTTGGAAAAACACAAACTCCAGACAGTGGTTGCTAAATTTTCAAATGAGACAAAGATATGTAGGATAACAAGTTGTGAAGGGGACATAAGGAGGCTACACAGGGATATAGATAAGTTGAGTAAGCAGGCAGAGATCTGGCCAATGGCGTATAAAGTGGGAAAATGTGAAATTGTCCATTTTGTCAGGAAGAGTAAAATAATTAGTCTATTAACTTTTGAGAGATTGCAGAGCGCTGAGATGCAGAGGGATCTGGGTGTCCGAGTGCACAAATCTCAAAAGGTTTGTATGCAGGTACAGCAATCAGGAAAGCTAATAGAATGTTATTGTTTATTAAATAAATACAGACTATATATATATATTTTTTAAAAATTGTTATTGTTTATTGTGAGGGGAATTGGATACAAAAGTAGGGAAGTTATGCTTCAGTTATAGTGCATTGGTGAGACCACATCTGGAATACTGTGTAAAGTATTGGTCTCTTTATTTAAGAAAGGATGTAAAAGTGTTGGAAGCAGTACAGGGAAGCTTTATTAGACTAATACCTGGAATGGGGGGCTTGTCATCTAAGGAAAGATTGAACAGGCTAGGTTTGTATCAGCTGGAGTTTAGAAGAGTAAGAGGTGACTTGATTGAAACACAAGATCCTGAGGGGCCTTGGCAGGGTGGAATGTGGAGAGGATGTTTCTTCTTGTCGGAGAATCTAGAACTGGAAGTCACTGTTTAAAATTGAGAGATCGCCCATTTGAAAGAGATGAGGAGAAATGTTTTCGCTCTGAATTTTCTTCCTCAGAAAGCGGTGAAAGCAGTCTTTGAATATTTTTGATGGATAGATCGTTGATCAGCAAGGTGAAAGGGTTTCCGGGGGTCGGCAAGCATGTGGAGATGAAGTTAAAATCAGATCCGCCATGATCTTATTGAATGGCGAGGCAGTCTGAAGGGGCCGAGTGGCCTATCCCTGCTCCTAATTCATGTGTTCGCAAAGACATCAATGTGAAAGTGACCAGAACACGTGTTTTAGTGTTGGTTGTGGGATAGGTATTGGCTTGAATGCTGGCTTAACTCCCCTGTTCTTCTTTGAATTCTGAAATGGGATCGTTTACATTCACCTGAGAGGGCAGGCAGCAACTTGGTTTAGCATCTCATTTGGAATTAAAAAATAAGTTGTGATAGCGCAGTAGCTGATTAGGTGGTCAGATCTCTGGAGCGAAATTGGATCCTCTCACTTATTTGTTGTTGATATTACTGATTTGGATGAGAATTTCGGAGGCATGGTTAGTAAGTTTGCAGATGACACCAGGATTGGTGCATGGTGGACAGTGAAGGAGGTTATCTCGGATTGCAATGGGATCTTGATCAATTGGGCCAGTGGGCTGATGAATGGCAGATGGAGTTTAATTTATAAAAATGTGAGGTGATGCATTTTGGTAGATCAAATCGGGGAAGGATCTACTCAGTTAATGGTAGGGAGTTGGGGAGAGTTATAGAATGAAGAGATCTAGGAATACAAGTTCATAGCTCCTTGAAAGTGAAGTCACAGGTGGACAGGGTGGTGAAGAAGGCATTCGGCATGCTTGTTTTGATTGGTCAGAACATTGAATACACGAGTTGGGACGTCTTGCTGAAGGCTGGAATACTGTGTACAGTTCTGGTCACCCTATTATAGAAAGGATATTGTTAAACTAGAAAGAGAGCAGAACAGGAACGAGGATGCCACCGGAACTTGATGGTTTGAGTTATAAGGAGAGACTGGATCGACTGGGACGTTTTCCCTGGAGCGTAGGAGGCTTAGGCGCGATCTTAAAATAATGAGGGGCACAGATAAGGTAGATAGTCAACATCTTTTCCCAAAGGTAGGGGAGTCTAAAACTAGAGGACATAGGTTTAAGGCGAGGGGGGAGAGATACAAAAGAGTCCAGAGGGGCAATCTTTTCACTCAGAGGGTGGTGAGTGTCTGGAATGAGCTGAGGCTCATAGAGGCGGGTACAATTTTGTCCTTTATAAAGCATTTAGACAGTTATAAGAACATAAGAACTAGGAGCAGGAGTAGGCCATATGGCCCCTCGAGCCTTCTACACCATTCAATGAGATCATAGCTGATCTTTTGTAGACTCAGCTCCACTTTGCGGCCCGAGCACCATAACCCTTAATCCCTTTATTCTTCAAAAAACTATCAATCTTTATCTTAAAAACATTTAATGAAGGAGCCTCTACTGCTTTACTGGGCAAGGAATTCCATAGATTCACAACCCTTTGGGCGAAGAAGTTCCTCCTATATGGGAAAGATGGGTACAGAGGGCGATCATGCGGGCAACTGGGACGTACCAGCCTCCCCGAACAGGCGACGGAATGTGGCGACTAGGGGCTTTTCACAGTAACTTCATTTGAGGCCTACATGTGACAATAAGCGATTTTCATTTCATTTCATTTGTCATTCATTAGTGGTTAAAAACTGGGCGGCGTGGACAAGTTGGGCCGAAGGGACTATTTTCATGCTGTAAACCTCGATGACTCAGAGGTGAGTGTGCTACCACTGGGCCAGGATTGACACCTTTTTAATGACAATGTACAATGTATGACAATGTACTGGCAGAAGAGGGGACCTGATGAGCAACAAGCCAAATACTCACTGAAAGTTTGATGGGATGTGAGTGACAGAAAGAGGACTGAGGTGCTGCCAGAGAGGTAACATTAGTATGTTGCTGAAGGAAGAAGGTGAGTAGGCAGATAGACATTTGCATTTGGGCTTTGAAATCAGATGTCCCAGCCCTACTGTATTGAATTATTGAGAAGGATTATGCTGCTGAGTTGATGCACCTATTTTAATTCAGAACAGAGATTCCAGTCATTTTTAGAATCACGGAATTACCTGCGTTCAAGTGTTCATTGATTCTTCTTCAGATCCCGGGACAGAATCTGGAACAGAGTGAACAACTTGCAGCTTACAGCACTTATGGTGCAGTTCCAGGTACTTTTTAGACGAGTTTAGGGTCTCTGCCTCCACCACCACCTCGTCAGTGAATTCCAGACACTAACCACCCTCTGCATGAAAGTGTTCTCCCTCCTGTCCCCCCTAATCCATCTGCCACTGAGCTTGAATCTGTGACCCCCTGGGTTCTGAACTCTCTGTCAAGGGAAACAGGTTCCTCCAACCAACCAACCCTATCTCCACCCCTCACAATTTTGTACACCTCAGTCATGTCACTCGCTCAGCCTTCTCTGCTCCAGTCTGATCTAATTAGCCACTCAGTTCATCGGCCATTAGGCATGTGGGGAGCCGAGGAAAAAAATAATGCAGAAGTGTTCTGCCGCCAAAGCTTCTGGTGGGGGGAAATGGGGTCAGCAGAGAGAGAGATTGTTCACCAAACTGGACTGAATCCTGTTTATAAAGCATTCACGCAATGTGAAACACGGAATCATTTTGTGCTCATTTAATGATGGCTTTCTGGCAGCTCTGTACTGCAGGTTGTACAATCTGCTTTCCATGGGACAGACTTTAGAATGCTGCGACACTGAGGGACCTGAGTAACCTTGAACATGAATTCTCAAATGCTAGCATGCAGGTAATCAGGACGGCCAATGGGATGTTGGCCTATATTCAGAGGAAGATGTAGTGTAAAAGCACGGTTGTCTGGAAAGCGGGCAGCATCATTAAAGATCTCTCCCACATGGCTTACTCACTCTTCCAACTTCTTTCATCGGGCAGGAGATTCAGAAGTCTGAGACCACGCACTAACAGATTCAAAAACAGCTTCTTCCCCGCTGTTACCAGACTCCTAATCGACCCTCTTATGGACTTGTGGACTGATCTGATCTCTGCACACATCTTGTCAACCGAGTAGTACAAGACGTGCTTCAGGAATTTCTTCAGCCAGAGGGTGGTGAATCTGTGGAACTCTTGACCGCTGAGGGCTGTGGAGGCCAAATCACTGAGTGTCTTTAATAATAATAATCTTTTATTGTCACAAGTATGAAGTTAATGGTCGGGTGTTGGGGGGAGAGTTGTAGAACAAAGAGATCTAGGAGTACAGGTTCATAGTTCCTTGAAGGTGGAGTCACAGGGTGGTGAAGAAGGCATTTGGCATGCTTGGTTTCATTGGTCAGAACATTGAATACACGAGTTGGGACATCTTGCTGAAGTCCACACTTGGAAAAGTTCTGGTCACCCTATTATACGGTTGGCAATTTAGACATTGTTTGCCCTTACAAGTTATGAATTATAAATTAAATTATGAATTATCCAATAATTTGAATGAAAGAAGGTCCATAACACAGCAATGTTACTTCTTCTAAGAAATAAGTTTTCAAATCATTTTACTGAAGCGACTTCAAGTGTAGATACAAATATCCTACTCTTTGGTTTAGTTCCTTGATTGCATCATGTTAGACTTTGCTGATCCTGTCACTGATTGAAGATTGACACATAAAGCACATTATTTCCATTTCCTTCGACAACCTACCTTCCTGGAATGGAAGTTAAGTTGCTACCTGTTCAGTGTGTTATGGGCCAGGGTTTAGAAAACTCAAAAGTAAATCATGGGTTCACCTGACCTACAACTGTTTGTCGAATTTGGCTCGGATGAGCACAAGAGCCTGTCAACGGAGGTCTTTGGCGCTTTTAATCAATAAAACAAACTTTATTCTACAAATTTAGTTAACATTTGTCGAACCACACGCATGCAAGAATTTTTATCAACTACAAACATAAATACCCCAGTAATCTATATATAACCCTTAATGAATCCCCCTTAACTGTTCCAATTTAATAACAAGATCCAAATAAAAACCAGAACCCCCTTTTCAAAGATGTGGCCCAGCATATGGCACTCTTACTGGTACAAGACTTGGTATCGATACTCTTGTTTCATTTCCAAACAGCAGGTTTGAATTCCTTCGAGAAAACAATTATTTATTTTAAGTCATCAAGCAGTCTGGAAACAGCTTTTAAAATGAAGATAGAGAAACCTTTATTTCAACCTGTGCAGAACAAACCCGTCCAAAGTCAAAGCGAAAGTAAAAGTCAAAAATAAAAGTAAACTCACAGAGCCACAGCCCAGCTCCACCCACACAATGACATCATTGAAGCCATGTGAAAAGACAAAACATTTCTTAAAGGGACACTCACATGACAAGTGTTCATAATGAGACCATAATTATACAACTTCAAGTCACGAGTTGTTTCTCAGGTTGCAAGTTGAAGGCTATCAATTGTGACCCTTTTGAGAGAGGAAAACACGGGTCTGCTACAAAACGCGGAATCTTGCTCGATGAATATGGACCATATTCCTCAGGAAGACTGGCTCCCATTCACACGACCCCTTGCTTGTGTATTATTGCGGAACTGAGAAAACGTCACATTCTACAATAGAATCCCTAAAGTGCAGGAGGAGGCCATTCGGCTCATCGAGCCTGCCCCGACCCTCTGAAAGAGCACCCAACCTAGGCCCACTCTCCCCACCCTATCCCCGTAACCCCACTTAACCTGTACATCCCTGGACTCTTAAGGACCAATTTAGCATGGCCAATCCACCTGCACGTCTTTGGACTGTGGGAGGAAACTGGAGCATCAGGGGGAAACCACGGAGACACGGGGAGAAAGTGCAAATGCCACACTGTCACCAAAACCGGGAATTGAACCCAGGTCCCTGGCGCTGTGAGGCAGCAGTGCTAACCACCATGCTGCCTGAATCTCACCTGAATCAAAGCGATGTGGACCCTGCAGCATTAGGGGTAACTGCATTGCGATGTCCAATTTAATTCGGGTCATTAGGCTGGTAGCAAAGAGGTTGCATTTTAATCCATGTCCTGTGCAAAAATATGTAGTGATTCACAATTCATGAACGGTATCTTACTTAGCACAAGCTGCTGCTGGCTACTTTGCATATTAAGAACAGCATGTATCGCTCAGACAATACACATTCATCAGGTTCTGGCCTATTAGATGCTTCCCCCCGCCCCCCTCCGCAGTTTACAGATCCTTACAATTGAAAAATAGCACCCAGGGGAAGCAAGTCAGATCACACTATGAGATTGGTCACAATTAGCCAGCGCCCTGTTATCTGTACTCAATGGGAAAGAGACAAAACATTTTCACGATTCAAGAAAAAAATTATCCTTCATTGCAAGGAAAGATTACAAAATTGAACATTGCGACATGCGAGCGGGCAGTTTCATAATCTGTCACGGGTCTAGAAGTTCTCATAGTGGTGGTTAAATTGGATTGCGTGCCGCTTGTTCATCTGTTTGCAAGCCTTTTCCACATTTATGGTCATTCCAGGGGGCCCACAGCTGAACACTCCAACCTTCGTAACCTGTTCAAACGGACAAAAGATTATTTCACTCCGGATCGGAATTCATGATTCCCTCGCCCGGCGCTGAGCAGGAAACAGAACGATTGTCAATCTTTCTCTGTGTGACTCCTATTGCACCCTTTTTGGCCCTGTTTTATCCATGGTGTCTGGTGTTCCTCCGAACCGTGGCACCCTAAAGGTCCAAAGGCATGTTTGACGTGAGAACTGCTGAAGAGAGGGACACGTTTTTATCTTGCAACTCACTCAAGAATGCCAAATTTCAAAGGGAACAAAAGTTTATGCAGCGTGAGCAAAGGGTGCCGATTGATTGGCAATTGACTCTGGTTGAGTAGTTCCCATGAAGAATACACTATCATCAATGTCCAATGGGGCAGCACGGTGGCGCAGTGGTTAGCACTGGGACTACAGCGCTGCGGACCCGGGTTCGAATCCTGGCCTTGGGTCACTCTCCGTGTGGAGTTTGCATATTCTCCCCGTGTCTGCGTGGATTTCACCCCCACAAAGGTGTGCTTGTTAGGTGGATTGGCCACGCTAAATTGCCCCTTAATTGGAAAAAAAATAATTGGGTACTCTAAATTTGTAAAAACTAAAAAATCAATGTACAATGAACTATTCAACTGTCAACAAGAATAGTTTATTGTTCAAACAATAGTGCTGTCTCTGCCTTTGAAATTTGGCATTCTTGAGTCCACCCTGATGTGTACAAGATGAAAAGCTTTGACAGCTGTCTCTTTTCTCAGCAATACTCAAGTTCCCTATTGCCAAGTGACTATTTGACCACCCTACATGCCTTTTCTCCTTCCTGCATAACCAATCACTGTGGTGGCATCAATGGCTCAATTTTCACCCCTTAATGGGACAAATAAAAATGGGCAGGCGCGAATGCCCACGGCGCTGGTGTGCCCGATTCCCAGCACATTCCCAGGCCACTTTCCTGGAGGTGGGATGGGGGCAGAAGAGCTAACCACCTAAACGCAAATACAGATCAAACAGGTTTTTTTTTCTCTTGTAATGTTGATTGAGGGCTGAATATTGGCCAAGATACATTGCTCTTTGGGCAAGGGGTCTTTCACATCCATTTGCACAGGCAGATGGAACCTTGGTTCAGCATCTCATCCGAAAGACAGCACCCCTGATAGTGCAGCACTCCCTCGGTACAGCACTGGTCTGTCTGCTCAAGCCTTGGAGTGGGGACTGGAACCTGAACCTCGTAACTCAAAGGCAAGAGCACTGCCAACTCAGCCATTGCTGACACTCAAACCTACAAAAGTATGAATGATTGCACTCTAAATTCTGAGGCACCCATTATAGGTTCTCAACTTGGTGAGGGGGCGGGGAGGGGGGGGGCAGTCTCAGACTGTAACAAATTTATAAATCTATCCAAGTACTTCCATTCCAACATCACCACCGATCAAGTTCCTCACGGTGAAGATTCAACAGTGTTAAATATAGTTGAGCTTCCGCAACGGCAACACTCACCTCAGGGTGCACTTCCACCAACGAGTTGAAGAAGGAGACAAACTGGGGGCGTCCAAAGTGGGTGATGGAGCGAAGTCCGGTGAACAAGCTCCGGTTTGACACCTTCTGGAAGTGACGTTCGCAAATGTACTAGAGCAGGAAACAAGACATTGAATCATTCACGGAAGGGCAGGGGGTACTCAACAAGTAATGGATCCGCTGAGCACCGTTGATAATCAGAGCAGGTTCTTCGTCACTAGGTCAACTGTGTACGTCCCAAACCCTGTGTGCATTCACATTTATTCTAAAGAGCATTGCGGGGCTGTCGTTTTGACCGTGGGACTTCCCTAATGTTGGTACAGGCGAGCTACACTTGGTCATGACAAGGTTAGGATAGCCGTGTGTGAAAACACATTCAAGCAAAACCAACATTCACCCCCCCTTCAGATCTAAATTCTGGTGTATCGCTCGTGTTGCTGCTGTAACGGCGAACATAATGAATGAAAATACTGGCGATCAACAGCAGTTTCCACACGGGATTGCACCTTCAGCATAGTACACCACCTCAATAATAAGAATCTAATAAGAATGTTTATTAGTGTCACAAGTGGGCTTACATTAACACTGCAATGAAGTTACTGTGAAAAGCCCCTAGTCGCCACATTCCGGTGCCTGTTCGGGTACACGGAGAGGGAATTCAGAATGTCCAATTCACCTAACAAGCACGTCTTGCGGGAGGAAACCGGAGCACCCGGAGGAAACCCACGCAGGACACGGGGAGAATGTGCAGACTCCGCACAGACAGTGACCCAAGCCGGGAATGGAACCTGGGACCCTGGAGCTGTGAAGCCACAGTGCTAACCACTGCGCTACTGTGCCTCATCTGAGGTTTATCGAACAAAAACGTGGCACCGGGCCTCATAAGGAAACCATTATGGCGGCTGACCAAATGCTCTTTCAAAGGGGTAGCATTGAAGGAGCATCTTAAAGGCGGAGAGAGAGAGGTGAAAGTGGATAATTTTCGGCAGGAAATGACAAGAGCGTAGAGCTTTGGCAGCTGATGACGTGGCTGCCAGCGGTGGAGTGATTCAAAAATCAGCGATGGGCAAGAAGCCAGAATTAGTGGGGGAGGTCGGTCCGAGTTTTTGGACGTCCGTACGGTTGGGAAAGGGTACAGATGCAGGGAGTGGGGGAGGCTACGGAGGGATCTGAAAACAAGGATGGTGATTTTAAAATTGAAGCATTGCTTGACTGGGAGCTATGTAGGTTGGCGAGCACAGGGGACCAGCAAGGTCTTGGCATTAGTTACGATGCAGGCATTAAGCTTTGGAGGAGCAAGGGGTAGAAGATGGGAAACCGGTGAATAGAATGTTGGAATAGTCACTCCTGGAGCTGACAAAGGCATGGCTGACAGCAGCAGCCGAGCAAAGGCAGGGAATAGAACGGAGAGCCAGGGGCGCACGGAGGGCACCGGAGGGGTCTTGAATTCACTGCCCCAAGCTGCTGCCCGTAAAGTGCAGCCCCGAGCATTGCTTACAAGCATGGTCGTCCTCAGATCGAACTTCTCCGCCAACTGAGTGATGTAGATGTGGACAGACACCAAGGAATTTTTATCGGTCTCCTCAACTTCACGGATAATGTCCTCCAGCCACTCAAACTGCCTCTGTGTCCGAGTCACCCAGATGAAGTAGATCTGGAAATGGGGGAGGAGCAAAACGTGATTAAAGCAGAGCAAATGGATCTGCGCAGATGTAGGAAGACCTGGAATTAGCCCAGAGCCTCCAAGAAGGTGAAGCTTCATCCAGATCGCAAAGCACTGAATATTTAATACAGATGTAAGTCATGCACTCCATGAATATTGCTCAGGGTTATGTTCCCTCCTTTGGGTAACCGCCATACAAAAGCACAGGAGATCAAAGGTGATTCAAACAGAGATTTGTTTGTAACTAAAAATGGCCGCAACGCGGCGTACAGCACGTAGATCCCAACCGGGACGACCAATCATTTAAAAAATTTAGAGGACCCAATTAATTTTTCCCAATTAAGGACAAATTTAGCGTGGCCAATCCTCCTACCCTGCACATCTTTGGGTTGTGGGGGCAAAACCCACGCAAACACGAGGAGAATGTGCAAACTCCACACGGATAGTGACCCAGACCTGGCATCCAACCTGGGACCTCGGCGCAGTGAGGCTGCAGTGCTAACCACTACACCAATGCGTTGCCCTGGGACGACCAATCCAGCGGTCCCAATCAAGGATGGCTTTTAAGGGTTGATTCGGGATCACTGGTCATCCCTGGGAGCAGTAAGTGAAATCTCCGATCCAATAAGTACTTTCCAGAAACCCCCTTCATGTTACTTAAGGAGAAAGTAGTTCAAAGTTCCCAAGACAACACAGCCTCCGAACCAGTGCCAGGAAATCAAGAGGAATCTCTTTTTTCACAACGCATTCGCTACTTTTGGATTCTTGGAACACAGATTCTGAGCACTATCATGAATCGTTACCAGCTAACCAGCTCAGAGTGACTAATGTTCCTCAGATGCCACAACACGCGATGCGGAAGGAATGATCCCCGCCTCACCTTTCAACAAAAATAAAAATAGTCTGGGTTGTTGGAAAGTGTTATAACCTGCCTGCTTACCATTGGCTGGGGACTAACGACAATCCCACAATCCTGTGGGAGTATGAGCTTCCCCAACGAGGGGGTCGGAGAAATGAAAAAATGAAATGAAATGAAAATCGCTTATTGTCACAAGTAGGCTTCAACGAAGTTACTGTGAAAAGCCCCTAGTCGCCACATTCCGGCGCCTGTTCGGGGAGGCTGGTACGGGAATTGAACCGTGCTGCTGGCCTGCTTGGTCTGCTTTAAAAGCCAGCGATTTAGCCCAGTGTGCTAAATCATTAGCAGACTCCCTGTATAAATCAAGCTGCCCAGTTTGGAACCAGCAGGAAGCAGTAAGCAGCAAGCAAGGTTGCTGCTGTTGTGTATATATGTGTTATTGTAAATAAATGTTATTTCTTTGTATCCTTGAAACTCGTACTGGATTCTTCGTGGCCCTCACAAAAGAAAGATTTCCCCATTAGTCAAGGTGATCGATCATCATGCGAGTTCTCAAGGACGTTGCTGAACACAAGAGTGTTCAAATAAATGTCATTATAAAATTTATTGCTTCCTTGTTTCCTGAAAATATCTTTAATATGATATATGCATGAGGAACATGAAAGTTATGTTGCACTTTGCTCCTTGAAACTCGTGCTGGATTCTTCGTGGCCCTCACAAAACTGGCGACGAAGATGGGATAAAGTGAATTGCTGTCTACACTGCTGAAGCCACCTCCCTGGATTTTTGTTGGATACAGGTTGGAAGTTGTTTTCTGTTACACCATGCCTCTGTACGGATGTTTGGATGTCTTTGATGCTGCGCTGGAAAGCTGGAACCAGTATGCACAATGGATGCGTTACTATTTCCGGGCAAATAATATCACCGAAAACAAGTGCCAGGTGGTCATACTGCTCACCGCCTGCGGCCCGCATACGTTTGGGGTGATTAGGAGCCTTACGTACCCAGCTGTGCCGGACACCAAAACATTTGATGCACTTGTGAATTTAGTGGGGCAGCATTTTAACCCAACCCCGTCCACGATAGTCCAATGTTACCGGTTTAATACCGCTGAGAAGACCCCAGGAGAATCCCTTGCCGACTTTCTATCCAGGCTACGCAGGATTGCGAAGTACTGTGACTATGGTGAGACCTTGTCAGAAATGTTACGCGACCGTTTGGTTTGCGGTATTAACAATGCGGCCACCCAGAGAAAGTTGTTAGCTCAGCCAACATCGACTTTTCAACAGGCCATTCAAATAGTATTCTCCCGAGAGAGCGCAGAATGAGGAGTGCAGGAGATACAGGGAATGGAAGTGCATGCCTTGGGGCGCAACCCCTTCCGTCCGAAAACGTCCCCCCGCACTCCTGCGGTACCTTGGGCGAGACGATGTCCGGATCGATGTCAGTGGCCGTCGGACATTCCTCCCCGAAGGGAGCCTTCTCCAGAACCAATGGATGAGGAGCCATGTCCGTGTCAGACATGTAGGCGCCGACCCCGTCGCGGATGCCGGTACTGGGGACGCCAGAGGCGCCGTCGTTCCGACTGAAACTGGGACCAGCCCAGGGGCCGTACCTTCCATGTGGATGAACCTGCGGCGACTACTCCTGAGGACGTGGAGACGGAGGACGACTGCCTGCAGCTGCATTGTGTGGCAGCTCCCGTGTGGCCTCCATTAAGGTGACAGTATGGATCAATGGTCACCCGCTTGAGATGGAGTTGGACACTGGCGCAGCAGTCTCCGTGATCGCTCAGAGGACATTCGACCGCATCAAGCAGGGTATACAGACCCTTACATTAACCAACACACAGGCCAGGTTGGCCACCTACATGGGGGAACCATTAGACATTGCAGAAGCTACGATGACCCCTGTTGTTTATGGACGCCAGAAGGGGCGTTTCCCACTTATCGTGGTGCACGGCCATGGGCCCAGCCTGTTGGGTCGGGACTGGTTGCGCCATTTGCGGTTGCAGTGGCAGCACATCCTCCAAACAGTTTCTGGAGGGTTGACTGAGGTGCTAGGACGTTACCCAGATGTATTCCAGCCCGGTTTGGGGAAAATAGTAGCCCATATCCAAGTCGAACCAGGAGCCACGCGTGCTATTTCCAGGCGCGACCGGTGCGTTAAGCCTTGCTCGAGAAGGTAGAAGGGGAGCTCACTCGTTTGGAAAGTTTGGGTATTATCAGGCCCGTCCGTTTCGCTGACTGGGCAGCAACAATTGTACCTGTAATGAAGCCAGATGCCACAGTTCGCTTGTGCAGCGACTATAAACTTACAGTGAATACGGCTTCCCGACTCGACCGAAGTTCAATGCTTCGCATAGAGGATCGCTACGCAAAGCTTGCAGGTGGACTCTCGTTCACAAAATTAGATATGAGTCACACCTACCTACAGTTGGAGCTGGACCCTGCCTCCCAACCATATGTAACGATTAATATACACCGGGGCCTGTATGAATCTACACGTTTGCCCTTTGGAGTATCCTCTGCCTGCGCTATTTTTCAACGTGTTATGGAGGCATTTTGAGAGGTTTACCGCATGTCGCTGTTTACTTAGATGACATTTTGATCACAGGGACGTCGGAGCAGGAACATTTGGAAAATCTGGAGGCTGTCCTTAGACGCTTTTCGGAGGCTGGAGTCCGTTTACGTCGCACAAAGTGCGTCTTTCAGGCGAAGGAAGTAGTCTACCTTGGTTACCGGGTGGACGGCGAAGGTTTGCACCCCGTTGCAGAGAAGGTGCGCTCGATTCAACAGGCCCCCGCCCCGACTGACACTTCATCTTCGTCCTTTTCTCGGCCTCGTAAACTATTACGGGAAGTTCCTCCCCAATCTGGCAACCACGCTGGCCCCTTTGCACCTTCTGCTAAAGAAAAATCACACCTGGGTTTGGGGTCAGCCGCAAGAAACCGCTTTCCGGCGGGTAAAACAACAATTGTCGTCGTCTGGGTTACTAACCCACTATGATCCTGGAAAGCCTTTGCTCGTCACATGTGATGCATCCCCATATGGTATTGGGGCCGTCCTGTCCCACAAGATGGAGAACGGGGCCGAGCGGCCGATGGCTTTCGCCTCCCACACATTGACTGCAGCGGAAAGAAAGTACGCGCAGATCGCGAAGGAGGGCCTAGCAGTGGTCTTTGCGGTGAAACGTTTCCACCAGTACGTCTATGGCCGCCACTTCACTATCGTGACTGATCATAAGCCTCTGCTGGGACTTTTCAGAGAGGATAAGCCAATACCGCCCATTGCTTCTGCACGGATCCAGCGCTGGGCTTTGTTGCTCGCTGCATATGAGTATTCTCTGGAGCACAAACCAGGAACGCAGATAGCGAATGCCGACGCACTGAGCCGATTGCCTTTATCGACCGGCCCCATGTCGACCTCCACGACCGGTGAGGTGGTTGCAACCCTAAGTTTTATGGACACCTTGCCTGTCACGGCATCACAGATCCGTGAGTGGACCCAGACGGAGCCAGTCCTGTCAAAGGTTCGACACATAGTCATGTATGGTGGGCAGCATAGACAGCTCTCAGGCGAGTTGCGGGCATTTTCCTCCAAGCTGTCAGAATTCAGCGTGGAAGACGGCATCCTCTTGTGGGGGACGCGTGTGATTGTCCCGGAAAAAGGACAGGAGCTGATACTAAGAGACTTGCACAATGGGCATCCAGGTGTGACCAAAACGAAAATGTTGGCCCGGAGTTATGTTTGGTGACCAGGCCTCGACGCCAACATTGAGAACATAGAACGATACAGCGCAGTACAGGCCCTTCGGCCCACGATGTTGCACCGAAACAAAAGCCATCTAACCTACACTATAGAACATAGAACGATACAGCGCAGTACAGCGCAGAAGGTGGCCCAAAACTGCTCCACTTGTCACGAGCATCAGAAGCTACCGCCGGCCGCGCCCCTACATCACTGGGAATGGCCAGGGCGGCCTTGGGCGCGCTTGCATGCGGATTTCGCCGGCCCTTTTCAAGTATCCATGTTCCTGTTATTAATCGACACTCAGTCTAAATGGCTCGAGGTGCATAAGATGCTAGCCACAAAGTCCTGCGCAACAATTGAGAAGATGCATTTGTCTTTTAGTACACATGGCCTCCCCGAGGTGCTGGTCACGGATAACAGCACTCCATTCACCAGTGAGGAATTTGCGAGGTTCATGAAGATGAACGGCATACGCCATATCCGCACTGCCCCTTACCACCCGGCTTCAAATGGGTTGGCGGAGCGCAGTGCAGACATTCAAACAAAGCCTAAAGAAGCAGTCTTCTGGGTCAATGGACACGAGACTTGCTCGCTTTTTGTTTTCGTACAGGACCACCCCCCATGCGGTGACTGGGGTAGCTCGCGCAGAATTCCTAATGGGCGGGAGTCTTCGCACCCGCCTTAGTAAGGTTTTCCCGGACATTGGCACAAAAGTACGCCGCACACAAGAACGGCAGGGACAGGGTTTTTCTCGGCATCGGCCGATTCGGCAGTTTGCGCCCGGTGACCCAGTGATCGTTCGCAATTTTGCTCGTGGTGCCCAGAGGGTCCCTGGCGTAATCTTTCGCCAAACGGGCCCTACATCTTACCAGGTGCAAGCCCAGGGTCATCTCCAGCGCAAACATGTAGACCACATTCGGTCCAGAAGACTATCCCTTCCATAGATTCCCCGCCCCCAGAGCTCATTTCTACAGCCGCAGAGACCAGAGACAATGGAAAGTAGTCCTCACAATCATCCTCTGGTGCCTCACTCAAAGTCTGCGCAGGTCGTTACAGAACCGCGTGGAGATAGAGACGCCAAGATGACAGAGGCAGCAGTCTCTGACTCTGAGATGGAGACACAGGACGCATCAGAGGGGGAATCCTTGGGCTCACGGGCCATGGATGTACAACCGTTACGCCGTTCATCACGGAAGCGCCGGTCTCCATCTCGTTACATTCCACCCGATCCAGCGCCTCGTGCAAATGGTGTCCGGCCTGCGGCAAAACGAGTCCGACGCCCTCCTTCGCCAGGGTCTTCAGTGGATTCAATGGACTTTGGTGGGGGAGGGATGTTATAACCTGCCTGCTTACCATTGGCTGGGGACTAATGACAATCCCACAATCCTGTGGGAGCATGAGCTTCCCCAACGAGGGGGGGCGGGGGGGGGCGGAGAGAAATCATTAGCAGACTCCCTGTGTAAATCAAGCTGGCCAGTTTGGAACCAGCAGGAAGCAGTAAGCAGCAAGCGAGGTTGCTGCTGTTGTGTATATATATGTTATTGTAAATAAATGTTATTTCTTTGTATCCTTGAAACTCGTACTGGATTCTTCGTGGCCCTCACAAAAGAAAGATTTCCCCATTAGTCAAGGTGATCGATCATCATGCGAGTTCTCAAGGACGTTGCTGAACACAAGAGTGTTCAAATAAATGTCATTATAAAATTTATTGCTTCCTTGTTTCCTGAAAACATCTTTAATATGATATATGCATGAGGAACATGAAAATTATGTTGCACTTTGCTCTCCTCGTTCAACTGGATTGGTTCAACAAAGACCACATTGTGATATGGGCCCTTCATGGTTACATTATTCTCTCCCTTTGTGACTTGACTGAGTGCTCTGTTGGTGTGATACAGACCTAAAGACCACAAGGTCACTCATTCGATCCACGGTTCAGGCTACAGGAGCTAATCACTGCTACAGCAGAATTTTCTTTCCTCATTCGCATTGCTAGCAAAACTAGCATTTATTGCCCATCCCTAATTGCCCCGGAGGAGCTGGGTAATGAGCTACATTCTTGGATACAACTGAGTGGGTTTGCTAGGCCAACTCAGAGGGCAGTTAAGAGTCAACCATATTGTTGTGAGCTTGGAGACACACATCATAGAATCCCGGCAGTGCACAAGGAGGCCATTCTGCCCATCCAGTTGGCACCGACCCTCCAAAAGAGCACCCCGCCTAGGTCCAATCCTCTGCCCCATCCCCGTAACCCCGCCTAACGTTTTGGACACTAAGGGCAATTTATCACGGCCAATCCACCTAACCTGCACATCTTTCGCCTGTGGGAGGAAACCGGAGCACCCGGAGGAAACCCACGCAAACACGGGGAGAACGTGCAAACTCCACACAGACAGTCACCCGAGGTCAGAGTCGAACCCGGGTCCCTGGCACCGTGAGATAGTGGTGCTAACCATTGTGCCACTATGCCGCCACCATATCAGCCAGACCAGGTAAGGTTGGCAGATTTCCTTCCATAAAAACTGTGACAGAACCAGTTGGTCACCACAATACAATAGTTTCTGGATCACCATTACTGATAATGGATTTATTTAATTCCTCCGAACTGCCATGGTAGGATTTGAACTTGTGTCTCCCGATCATTAAGCTACGTCTCTGGAATGCTAGTCCAATAACATGACCACTATGCTCCCATGCCCCTATAACTAACTTCATTGTATCGGGACCAGAGGAAGGCAACAGAAAAACATTCATTTAATCCACTCTGGAGGGCTTTCCCAAGTTCTTTGTTGTTAAGCTTCTGGGTGGTGCATGAACCCACAGCTGGACTCAAGTGCTGGCCCTCTGTGATCGAATAGCACGCTGACGCTCTCTGTTTAGCCAAACACATGATAGCCACATGAGTTCCATGCCAGGGGGCTGCAATGTTGATAAGAGTCAGGCACCTTCAGGAGGAGAAGGGGACGGAATCTGGGGTAAAAGATGCCCGCTTGGGAATGGACCAGGACTGTGTTACAGCAGGCTTACCTTTTTACACAGTATTCTGCTGTTGGTAGTCGACTTGAAGACAAGATCTTTGAGGATCGAGGCGAAAGGTGTGACACCAATCCCTCCTCCCACCAGAATGGACACCTCGAACTTGTTCCACTCTTGATGTCCCTCACCAAATGGCCCGTCCAGGTAAATCTGAGGAAAACAATTCTGTGTTTCAGTCTTTGGTCATAGACACTGTGTTACTGTCACGTTTGTGGTTTGAATGCTCGTGGGAATTGAGCTGTTTATGTATTTCACAATCTAGGACGATTGTTAAAACCTACCACTTTGATCAAGTGTTGAGTCAGCTGTCATAATATCTCCTGAGGCGGCTCACTATCAAATTCAGTTTGGTAACACTCCTCAGAAGTGTTTTTACTGCATTAAAGTCACTTAAATAAATACAAGTTGGTATTGTGGTGGCAAATAATTTGACGCCAGTGAACCGAAGGTTTTCTATTTTTTTTTCATTTATTCATGGGGTTTGGGCACAGGCCAGCATTTAACGGCATCTCTAATTGCTCCTGAGAAGGTGGTGTTGAGCTGCCTTCTTGAACCATAGACGTTGGGGAGTGCTAACGGTGACGTTAGGGAGGGGGTTCCAGGTTCCACAGTCACCACTCTCCACACGAGAGTGGCGGTGTGGTATCCTGACTCATCACAATGCACATCTCTCTCCACACGCACCCTACGCTGCCCAGCCCGCACCATGGAAATACTGATCTGCTGTGTTTTCAGAAATGCATTTCACAACGTCGTGACCACAGGAACTCTTTCCCCCGCCCCTCACCCGCACCATTGCAAGACCAGCAAATCCGAAATTCTCCAGACCTGCTGACAGTTACAAACCCTAACAAAAATGATTGTTTATCTGCACCAAATTTAAGTTACTGCACCCTTTTCATTTCACATTGCCATTCTAACTCTTTGGGTGAGAGCAGAGATTTTCCTTATTTGGCCATGGGTGTGAATATCACTGACCAGGCCAGCGTCGATTGGCCACCTTTAATTACCCCCTGATACAGTGGTTGGGAGCCACCTTCTTGAATCACTGCAGTCCATCCGGTGCCGGTACACCTACAGTGCTATTAGGAAGGGAATTCCAGGATTATAACACTGAAGGAGTGGAGATATTGGGCTCGATCTTCCGGCCACGCTACACTGGTAAGTTACGCCGCAGCGCAGCATGGCCCGTGAAAGCCGGGAGACCCCACACTGGGCGGGATCAGTTTTTGGCAAATCTGCATATTAGAGCGAGGCAGTAAGCCTTACTCTAATGTGCAGATTCCCCATGTACCTGAGGCTTTGGGATTCAATCCCTTCGCCTTGAGGACCTCGGGCGAGCGCCGTTTGGTACAGGACCTGAAGAAGGAATTGTAATGTAAAGAGTGATATGTGTATAATATCAAAATTGAATCGAATGGAAGAAAGTCAAGGCAATGTGTAACTCTGATGGAAATGTACAGTCAAGACCATTTGAAATGTTCTGTAATGCTTATGATAAATTTTATGAATAAAGCATATTTTTTTGAATAAAAAAAAAAAAAAAAAACTGGTCCCCACACATGGGGATCTGATGTAACGGCACCCGTGGAGGTCTCCAAGGGGATTGGAAACTCCCAGCTGCATGCCTTTTGGGCAGAGTGGTGCCCTGGCACTGCTAATGCCACCTGGGTACCCTGGCAGTATCAGTGTGGCACCCTGCCCAGGTGGCAATGCCAACTGGCAGGAGCACTGCCAGGTTGAAAGTGCCAAGCTGGCATTTGGTGTGCGCACGTGATGAGTCCGGGACTGCCCGACATGGGTATAGGGGAGTGCCTGGGGGCCCCTCCCATGTTGCGTTCGGGCTGAGGGGAGGTCGAGAATTTATTTTGTGGGCCTCGAAGATTGGGACCCCATTTAAAAATAGCGTCCTGATGTCTCGTTACAACGGGGAGTTCCGGCGAGCAGAGCTCCCCATTGTAGCAAACGGGGCTATGTGCGGCCAAGGCCCCTGTTCCCTGTTTAGGCCCCTTATTCAAAGCAAGTCACGATGAATAGCCACGTGTTTCTCAGCACTGCGAGTTGCGGGAAACACACGGCTAAACGCGCTCGCTCGGGAACTTTGTTCCGTTTTGGGAAGACTGCCCTGTGGTTGCGAGTCAGGATGGTTTGTGGCTTGGAGGTGGTGCTGGTCGCAAGTGCCTGTAGTCTCTGTTCCTCCAGGTGGTAAAGATCGTGTAGGCTTAGAAGGTGCTGTCGAAGGAGCCTTGGCGAGCAGTGCACTTGTAGATGTTGAATAATGCATCGGTGGTGAGGGGAAGCGAATGTTTAAGGTGGTGGATAGGGTGCCGATCAACTGGCTTTTTTTTTACCTGGATGGTGTCAAGCTCCTATTGTTGGGGCTCTGCTCAGGCAAGTGAATAATTCTCCATCACTCTCCTGACTTGTGCTTTGTAGGTGGTGGAAAACTCCAAGGAGTTAAGAGGCGAGTTTTCACAGGATTCAGAGCCTCCAACCTGCTCTCGGAGCAACAGTATTTGTAGTGTTGGTCCAGTTAAGCTTCGGGTCAGTGGTAACCCCCTCCGCCTCATTAATGCCCTTGTTACCTCTCGACTCCACTATTCCAACTCCTGGCAGGTCTCCCACATTCGACCCGACATCAGCATGAGATTATCCAAAGTCTGCTGCCGTCTTAAGACCTGCACACCTCTCCCCTATTCCACCTTCTCCCTCTCTGTGCTCGCTGACCCGCGAGGACGAGATTCTCCGTTAGCCGACGGCGAAATCGGGAAAGGCGATTGGGCGGAGAGTCGTGTTCCGACGCCAAAATTACAATGCTCCCCAATGCCGCCAATGCATTCCGGAACGCCCATACAGTAGACACCATTTGCAGATAATCAGCCGGCCCGACCCGATATTCTCCGGGGCCTCCGCAATTCTTTGCCTCTGATGGCCCGAGTGGCTGACAGCACGGTTTACTTGTGTTTTTGAAAACCGTGGAACCGGTGTGGCGGGTGCTGAGGGAGAGAGAGGCGGGGTATGGAATGCATCCGACATCGCCATAGTTTACTGACAGTTGTGTAGCTGGCTGGGGGGCTTCTGAAAGGGCCAAGGGGAGTAGTGAGGTGTGGGCAGGAGGTCGGCTGTGGGGTCGGGGTGGACGGGCACGGAACACCATTGCCGCAGCCGGCAAAGCAGCCATGCAGCTGCGCACACCGCTAACAGCCCACTTTGAACTTAGTGCCACGGGTAGTATAGGTGTCCTCCCCAGGCCTCCCCCTGGGTGCTCTCTGGCCCCAGCCGAGCAGTCGGTTGTATGGGCGCGCTCCAGCACAACCAGTGCCATCTTGGTGGCTGGGATAAGTGTGTGTGGGGAGTGTAATGTGTATGTGCGGCTGCAGCTTGTCAGCTTCCTGAGTGTAAATCACAGACCCGGCGAATCCCGCACCGGTTTTCATTGGAATCGATTGTATTCCACGCGGCACCGGTGCGAGACCCTTAATAATAGCGGAATTGGTCCAGGTGCACCGCCGGTCTTTCTGTTGTGAATGTCCACGAATTCTGCGTTGGCGCCAACACTTAGTCTCGGAAACGGAGAATCCCACCCACAGTATCTGCACTTACTTAATTCTGGGCTTTTGAACATTTCTGATTTTAATTGCTTCACCCTGGGCAGATGTGCCTTCCGCAGCCTCGGCCCTACACTCAGGCATTATCTTCCAACCCTGCTTTTCTCCTTAAAGACATTACTTAAAAACTACCCAGATTTTGATTATCTGGCTTAATACCTCCTTACGTGGCTTGGTGTCATACTTTGTTTTATAATGCTCCTGTGAAACGTTTTTGGAACTTTTATGATGTTCCCCCCCTCTCAACTTTTCTGTTCCCTGATGGTGCATAGTTCATGTCATAATATCTATTCATGTATATAATGAGATGCAGACAGGCAGTGATTGACACACAGGATGACCAGTAAGCACACAACACAGTGCAGCCAATCACCAGACAGGACACTACCACTATAAAGCCAGAGGGCACTAGGTTTCCCGCTCTCACGGGACCCAGCCACTGAGACAATCAGAGTCCACGAGCTAGCACAGTGCAAACACCATGCGGGAGCCAGTAAGTCTGGTCAGGCTACTAAAAGGTCTCCAGTCAGTTCAGTATAGTGTCGACCCACAGCTGAATATATATATCAGTTCTATCGTTGAATAAAACAATGTTGGATCTTCTCCAGTGTTAGATGTCTGTTTCTAGCTTCCCTGCATTGAGTGCCTAACAATTCAGGTCAGACTTTCCTGATTTTTTTCCTGAAACGCTAGTCTATCTCCAGGAGCTTATCGTGTGAGGGGCGTTACAGCACATTAAGCATAGCCACACTCACACGCAGGCAAACTAAGAGGGCAATTTATCACGGCCAATCTACCTAACCTGCATGTCTTATTCTCTGGGAGGACCCGGAGGAACCCCACACAGACATGGTGGGGATGTCCAAACTCCGCACAGGCAGACACCAGACCGGAACTGAATCTGCAGCATGGTAGCACAGTGGTTAGCACAGTTGCTTTACAGCTCCAGGGTCCCATGTTCGATTCCCGGCTGGGTCACTGTCTGTGCGGAGTCTGCACGTTCTCCCCGTGTGTGCGTGGGTTTCCTGCGGGTGCTCGGGTTTCCTCCCACAGTCTAAAGATGATGTGGAGATGCCGGCGTTGGACTGGGGTGAGCACAGTACGAAGTCTTACAGATGTGCAGGTTAGGTGGATTGGCCATGCTTAATTGCCCTTAGTGTCTGAAAAAAAAAGGTTAGGTGGGGCTACTGGGTTACAGGGATAGGTTGGAAGTTTGGGCTTAAGTGGGATGTTCTTTCCAAGGACTGGTGCAGACTCGATGGGCCGAATGGCCTCCTTCTGCACTGTAAATTCTATGATTCTATGAAACTGGGTCCCTGGAGCTGTGAGACAATGGTGCAAAATGATGCTCCACCTTGCCGCCCTTTATGATGTTAAAGATACTGTACAAATGCAATTTGTTATTGCAGGTTTAGTGATCCAACTAAGTAGTAAATATAGTATCACACTTCTGACTTGAGTATTGTGGATGGCGAATGCGAGTTGATGGGTTGGGGGTTGAACCGCTTCTCAAAGGCCTTCCAGACTGACCTTTTTTTTTCCAAGGGGCAACTTTAGCATGGCCAATTCACCTACCCTGCACATCTTTGCGTTGTGGGGGTGAGACCCACGCAGACACGGGGAGAATGTGCAAACTCCACATGGATAGTGACCCGGGGCCGGGATCGAACCCCGGTCCTCGGCTCGGTGAGGCAACAGTGCTAACCACTGCGCCACCCTGTCGCCCAGCACCCAGACTGACATGCACTATAACCATGGCTGCCCTAGTTCTGCTTCAACGTGGTGTTTTTCTACTTGTGGCATGGTTAAGAAAGAAAAGATTGCATTTATATAGCACCTCTCACAACTACCGGACATCCCAAAGGGCTTTACAGCCAATTAAACACTTTTTAAAAGCGCAGTACATTGCCGTAAAGTCAGAAATCAAAAAGCCAATTTACGAACAACAAGCTTCCACAAACAGCAACATGATAATGTCCAGATTACCTATTTTTGCACATTGATTTGAGGGATAAATGTTAGGCAGGAGATCTCCCCAGCTCTTCTTCAAGGTCGTGCCTGGGGTCTTTGGCATCCACCCAAGATAGGGGCTGCAGTTTAGCATCTCTTCCCCCCCCCCACAAAAAAAACAGCACCTCTGGGAGCGCAGCACTCTCTCAGTGCAGCACCAGATCATCTTCGATTTGTGCTCAAATTCTGGAGTGGGACTGGAACCCGGGACCTTACAACCCAGACACAGCAGAGCCACCAACTGAGCCACGAGCGAAAACTAGAAGCAAGCCTGGCAAAAAGTCACGTTTACAGCCCACAATTGTCAACAGGTGGAAAATAACAGCTGGAAATGCAGAATTGAGGGAAAAATGGGGTCTCGGGGCAGCATTCTCCCAACGGGAGTCTAAGTGCCGACGCCGGAGTAAAAACCGGAGTGCTTTACTCCGGCGTCGGTGCCCGTTCCCAGACCCCATTCTGGGGCCTCGGTGGGGCTGGCAGGGGCGTGGCACGATTTGCAGGGGCGGGGCCTCGGCGTCAGAGACGCGGCGCCTTGGATCCTGCGCATGCGAAGTTGGGCAGGCGGCAACTAGCGCATGCGCAGTGGCCGTCCTCCCCCAGGCCACCCCGCACAAAAATGGCACAGGGATATAACATTGCCGGCGTAGGAAAGGAGGCCCGCCGACAGAGAGGCCCGCCCGGCGATCGGTGGGCCTCGATCGCGGGCCAGACACCATCGGAGGCCCCCCACAGTGAGGGAGGGGGAGGAGCCCCCATCCCCCCGCCCCACAGGCTGCCCCCCGAACGTTCCCGCAGAGTTACTGCCGGCAGCGACCAGGGGTGAACGGCGCCGGCGGGACTCTGTCGTGTCGGAGCGGCCGCTCGGCCCATCCGGGCCGGAGAATCGCCGATTCCAGCAGCCCGCGGCCGGCGCCGCGCCAAACGCTGGCACAAATGGTGCCGTTTCTACGCACCTCTAGAACCGCGCGCCAGCGTCGGGGCGCCGAGGCGCGGTATCTCCGATTCTCCGGCTCGGGGAATCGCCTCCTTGGTTTCACTTCATATAAAAGGAAAACAAAGTAAATTTTATTTTGTATCGACAGTTAAATCACTCATTGGCGAGATCTCAGACGGTGACAACGTGGTCTACTGCAGCTGATCCATCAGCTTAGTCACATATCTGAATTGTCCGTGAAGACTTTCCCACGTCTTTATCAATTGCTGTTTATTGGCGATCAATGAGCCAAGTTGCAGGACAAAAGGCCATGCTAGAATTTTGAGGAGCGCTGGAGCTGAAAATAAACTTAATGATGGTTGAAATAACTGTCATTTCACAAAGTCCTATTGAATTGAATGGGACAGACCAAAGATCAATTCCACTTGTAAGTGGACCAACTTGTACATTGCAGCAGTTTTAAAAGTTTGCTCGACCTGGTAATACAGGTCTGGCCAATAATTGCGCCATTCTCTTTCGATTCTATGTTGATACTTTGAAAAAGCGATATCTGTGGAGTTATGGGGAAAGAATAGGGAAGTGGGACTAATTGAGTCGTTCTTTCAGAGGGTTGACACATGCATGATGGGCCAAATGGCCTCTTTCCAATGCTGTCTCATTCTTTGGCCTGGAGGGAAGCAGTTTCTTAGAAACCAAGAACGTCACATTGACTCCAGTGCAAGCAGAACGATCGTCTCTGGATAAAACGAATTGTCCATGGTGTGCCAATGCTGAAAAAGTCGTTAGTGTGGAAAGAGTACTTTGTATCGTGTTATTCACCCCGAGGTAACACGGACTGCAACTGGATGCAGTTGTACTTGAAAGTAGACTCCAAACTGTGATGTTAGTTCAATACGTTTTATTGAACTGTTAGTCAGTGCACACAGTTCGCTGTGGGTTTGACACTCTACTAATCTAAGCGTGCTTACTATAACTACCTAGACCAGACTAGCTCTGAGCCACGTGTAGAAGGTGCTAACTGATATATACACCCTGACTGTCACTACAGTTGTCACCAGTGGAAAGAGGCAGAGTGCTGATGCCTCATGTGTTTTATAGTGGGAGACCACCCTCTAGTGTTCTGCCTGGTGATTGGTTGTGTTCTGTCCTGTGTGTTGATTGGCTATACTGGGTGTCTGTCACTGCCTGTCTGTATCTCATTATGTGCATGAGTGCTCATCATGACACTTTGGACGTGGTACGTTCTCCTCACTATCCAGCTAGATAATGTGGCCCACAGAGTGGCAACTTCTGTGCAGTCAAACGCCAGATTTGCAGTGGTGATACTCAGGGACTGCATGGTCCTGATACTAAAACCCAAAGACGGATACGCAGATCGAGAGACAAAGGAAGAACTTGCATTTTGACATCGCACATCGTGCCTTTAAGGATACCGCAAACCACTTTCCAGCTAGTGAATTGCTTATGAAATGCAGTCACTGTTGATGTACAGGCAATTGTGCAGGCCATTTGCACAGTAGTCATCGTTAAGTGCACATGGCTGGTGATAGGTTTTATGGCTGTTGATTTCTAGAGATGCATTATCCAGATCAATGGAAAAATTCTTTGCTCTCCTACTGCACCTTGATATCTTTCACATCTCCCTGAATAAGCAGATGGGGGTCCTCAGTATTGCACCTCCAGCAATGTAGTGTTCAATACTCCATTGAGGTGACAGCCTAGTTTAGCTGATGACGTTTTTAACGTGGGGCTTCAACGCACAACCTTCAGACACAAAGGTGAAGGTACTGCCAACTGAGCCAGGCTGTCACTGAAAATGATGGGAAAGAGCAGAAACCATAATGCCACAATTGACAGGAAATTTTCTTTCTGATGTTGGTGACACCGGACGATAAAGATGCTCAACTGTACAACTAGCTCCTTTAACGAGTACAATTGTACGCGTGGGTGGGATTTTAAGATCCCACTCGCCGCCAGGGTTGTCCAGTCCCAAAGGTCAATGGATGTTTGGCTGGGTCGTCAAGTCTCCGGCGGCGGGTCCCGCCATGACTGGGCCGGAAAATCCCAGTCCGGTCAGTAATAAGTTATGGATGTGAAGCTTGGAACATCAGGAGAGAGAGAGAGAGAGAGAGTGGGGAAGAAACGAAAATTAACAGCTTCGAAATGCGGGGCTTAGGAAGAATCTGAAGAGTAAATTGGACGGAGATGCCGAGTGAGGTGGGAAGAACAAGAGGAGTCTTAAATAATATCGAAAGATGACTCCCCTGTATCTCCAGACATGTTGGCCGAAATCCTCCGTCCTCGTCCGCGGCTGGGACTTTCCGGTGCTGAGAGCGAGTGGAGCTTTGGCTGGAGCGCCAAATTTTCCGTTTTCGCTCACAAAGGGTCCCGCTAAGGGAGAGTCACACCCTTACCTGTGCTGAAGAATTTGGAGTACCTAATAACCATGGACGAAGAGCAAGAGGCCAACAGTTAAGGAAGCAGCTAAGCAACATTTAAATCTGGCTTTACCAGAACTCCAACAAGGTTATCCACTGTTGCTATGATCAAAGCGTTTGGCACACCATAGTTGCCTATGCCACTTGCTTCGGCACTTAGGCAATGACAAACTCGGAAAACGAAATTGATTGCTGAAAAATGGAAATCTCGATACTTTCCTTACCTTTGGGTATTGACCAAGGGCCGATATATTTTCCTGAGAGTATATTTCCCGCAATCGGGTTGTCCATGGTCCCACTGCCCGGATGTGAAGACGGAGGGTGTCTTCGTGTGGAGCTGAAGTCAAAGTGAAAGGATGATACTCATTTGTCCCCAACAGAAGGTTGGCAATGCGTACCCACTGGCCAGACTTGTAGTCAAAATCTCGGGGGCGTTTAAATTCAAGGTGGGTGACACCTGAAAAAGAAAAGCAATGGTTTATTCGCTGGTGCCTCCTTCAGATGCAAAAGCCAAGCTTTTGTAGTAACTACAGCAACAGGTTTGTTTTGGACAATGAAACCTTTGGAGTAAATTTAATTCAGATGTCTCAAGCTAGATCCCGGCCGTAACTGACAAATCTCAACCAGAGAGGCCACAGGCTGGCTAGATTAAGGTGTGTAAAATTGGTGCACTGGCTCTGCTGGGAAAGTTCTTTCGAGAATCCTGCAGCGTACAGGGAGCTTCTATCGACATCCCACTGCTGTGTCACAGCACCAGGGACCCGGGTTCAATTCTGGCCTTGGGTGACTGTCTGTGTGGAGTCTGCACGTTCTCCCCGTGTCTGCGTGGGTTTCCTCCGGGTGCTCCCGTTTCTTCCCACAGTCCAAAGATGTGCATGTTAGGTGGATTGGCCATGCTAAATTGCCCCTTGGTTGTGCGCATAGGGTAAGGTTACAGGGAAGAGTGGGCCAAGGCAGGGTGTTCTTTTGAAGGTGCAATGCAGATCTGATGGGCAGAATGGCCTCCCTCTACACTGTAAGGATTCTGTGTATTTGTACTCCGTTTGGACAGCTTTTATTTAAATCCGACACTGAGGCCTGGTTTTTACACTGCCTTCTGGAATTCCTCACCCCATTGTTGGTCCCAAACCCTCACTTACCCAGAGCGAGACCAGCTCAGCAATATTCCCAGAGATGGATTTCTAATTGGCTGCCCCTAAGCTTGCTGGCTAATGAAGGTCAAGGAACAGCACCCCCTTCCCTCTCCTCCCCCTTTCATCTCCCTCCACCCCTGCCTCCCCCTTCCGCCAATCCAAAATGGCGATGCCTTCGGAAGCAAACACTGCCAAGGCAGCCAGGGTGTTCCGGAGGCGTCAATCTACTTACAGGCCCCTCCAGCACCAACACTGAGGCCATGGCTCGGCGCTTCCCGCTGGTGCCACCACCTTTGGAGGCTGGAGCCGCCGTCTCCGATGGCCCTCCGGACTGCCACAAGGACGCCACCTCTGTTAAGTTGGCGGCCTCCCCACAAGGCGGGAAGCCACTTCCCGCTGCCAATGAAATGCTGCCGACCATCAAAAATTACCCTGAATTTGGTCTTAAATGCCATCAATCGGCGATGGGAATTTTGTCCTGATGTTGGCGATGTTTTACCGCAAAAATGCTCCACTGTACAAATAGCTCCTTTAAACTGGTAAAGATTGCATTAAAACGTTATGTCTGGTCAG